>NW_024582056.1:9927306-11230571 GCF_017639235.1 Corvus kubaryi
CCCGCGGCCATAGAGCGCCGCGCGGGGACAGAGCGCCGCCCGCCCGCCGCGAGCGCCGCCTGCCGGGCACGCGCGCAGGGAGGCCCGGGAGGGGGGGTCCGGCTGGGGCAGGGCGTCCGCTGCTGCGGGACAGCTCTCAGCTACGGAAACACAGAGTCAGCCAGGTTGGAAAAGACCTCCGAGACCATCGAGCCCAACCTATGAACGAACAACGCCATGTCAACTAGACCATGGCACTAAGTGCCACATCCAGCTTTTCCTTAAACACCTCCAGGAAAGGTGACACCACCACCTCCCTGGGCAGCCCATTCCAATGCTCAGTCACCCTTTCTGTGAAGAAATTCCTCATAATGTCCAATCTGAACCTTCCCTGCCGCATCTTGAGACTATGTCCTCTCTCCTATCACTGGTTGCCTGGGAAGAAGTTGCCGACCCCCAGCTGGCTGCAGCCTCCTTTCGGGTGGTTGCAGAGAGTGATGATGTCCCCCTGAGCCTCCTTTTCTACAGGCTAAACGACCCCGGCTGCCTCAGCCACTCCTCAGAGGACTTGTGCTCCAGACCCTTCACCGGCTTTGCTGTTTTTCTCTGGACACTCTCCAGGACCTCAGTGTCCTCCCTGAATTGAGGGGCCCAGAGCTGGACACAATACTCGAGGTGTGGCCCCATCAGTGCCGCGCACAGTGGGACAATCACGTCCCTGGTCCTGGGGACCACACTAGTGCTGGCCACACTATTCCTGATACAGGCCGGGATGCCCTTGGCCTTCTTCGCCACCTGGGCACAGCTGGCTCATGCTCAGGCAGCTGTTGACCAACACCCGCAGGTCCTTTTCCGCTGGGCAGCTTTCCAGACACTCTTCCCCCAGCCTGTAGCGCTGCCTGGGCTTGCTGCGACACAACTGCAGGACGCAGCACTTGGTTCCGAAGCTCTGCCAGGACCCGGCCCCGCCGCTCGGGCGGGAGGCGGAGCCAGGGCGGCAGGCGGGCGGGTCCTTGCTGAGGGCGGCCATCCTACCGGGGAGGAGCGCGGGAGTCGGACAAAATGTAGCCAAAATCGGTTCTAAATTCTACTCTAAACCGGAAAGAAACGCTGCGTTCCTAGGTGAAGTCGGCCAGACTATTGAGAGGGTCAGTGTTCCAGGGATCAGGAGTGTGTAAGCCCTGGAAACAGCCGTCCTCCTCCTCAGTGGCAAGCGGCCACCTGTGCTCTTCTTCAAATCTCACCTTGCCTTCCAGAGCTGGGACTTTCCAGCAGAACTAATAAAGCGTTCAGTAAAGCACAAAAATCTCTCTTAGCTTAATCATTTATGTTTCCATATCTTGCTGCCCTACACAGCCGGGGCAGCACGCATTAAAACTTTGACACGTGCACAGAGAGCAGTCACTCAGGCTCTGCTGAGTTGGCAGGAACATTGTTAAGGAAGAAAACAATTTAATTTTATTCATGGTAAAGAGGAATTCCATCCTGATGAAATGTGTGCGTGCATTGTTTTAGTGTTCCATTGTGGCAGCTATTTCAACCCCTCCAGCTGATCAATGAGTCGTAGCAACTCTCATCTCTCTTTACTGTATGAACCTTTGTGTCCAGCCAGTCATTAAATCCTTTGCATTAAGCCTTCGGGCTTCGTGTCAGCAGCAGAGTGGATGTAGTTCAAGTCTGGACTTAAAGTGCAGAGGTGGCACATGCCCAATTTGCAATTTTATAACTCTCTTTTCCTAAACCGTAACCGTGTTAGTTCCTTCAAAATTACCTTCTTCAAGCTGGTGGAGTGTATGATATTTACCTGTGTAAGCAAAAAAAATTAAGGAAAAAGTGAAGGCTTCATATGGCTCTCCAAGCTGAATAAATACAGTGAAGTCCTGCAATAAAATACACTTGGGCTAGACTACCATACTCAGCTCTTCTGTGTCCTTCCACTCAGAAAGGCAAGGTGGAAAAATTCGCACTTATAAATACCACCCCTCCACCCCCCCTCCCCCCCCCGTTTATTTGAAAAATAAGCTCGTTTTTGTGTCAGCAAATTATTTTGGCCTATTAAAAACTGCCAGCATAGTACTGAGGATATGAGAAATGCTGTAATACTGATTTCTTCAGAGCAAGGAAAAATCAATGGAAAAAAAGAGGAGAAAAAGCCAAGAAATGGAGAATTTCAATTTTCAAGTATATTCCTAATTCCCACTCTTTATTTCCCAAACACGTAACCATTATTGGTTACGTCATTGTTACTCTGATGTGATAAATATAAATTAACTGTGGCATAAAAGTCTCTAATTATAATTCACATTCAAAGGCCACGGCAAGATTAATGTATAAAATTCTCCAATTTCACTCTCTCATGGTAGGCTTCTTTAAATTCCATTAAAGCTTTTGAAAGGAGTCGCTGTATGTTGCCAGTGAATAATTTAATTCCTGTCTGTATCTGTGTATTCAGCCATTTAAGTTACCTAACAAACATTGCATGTGTACCATCTTCTCAGCACCTAGAGAGAATTGGTCCCAAAATTTTGTTCGTACTTTGTGTTTCAATATAAGCTATACAATAGCTTTCCAGTAAACATGAGCTGGAGGCAGATCATTATAATTTAAACAGAAAAAAAAATACATATTACTGGATGTTGTTGTAAGTTATATTAAATGAAATATCTCTCAGCCTTCTCGGTGTTTTTGGTGAACATGTTATTAATCCCTGTCTATTTAATAATACTTTAGGTGCTTTTTGCCTAAGAAATACCCATGACTTAAGTAGCTTTTAATTTTTGGTAGAGAAGGATGTTAGAAGGCTATTATTAGCTTCTGGCTCAAGAATTAGTGCCAACAGACGCTGAAAAAACATACTGTAAAAAAAAAATCTCTGTTCCATGTAAGTTATCATCTGGATAACAGAGGAAATATGGTAATTTTACAGGTAGAAACTGAAGACAGTAATAGATATAACCCCAAATTACAGAAGGTTATGGCAAAAGGAAAGGCATGTTTATAAGTGTGTATAGAAAGAGTGGAAAAAAAGACAAGGTTCTTTTGAATACGGTCTTATTTTGGTTTTATATGATTTAAATGTTTAGATAATACATTTTATTCAAGAGTTCTGTTAAGAGAATACAAAATAATAATTGCAGAATGGAAACTATCCAGCACTTGTACTACAACATTTCCGTCTACCCTCACATTTTTAAATGGCTTCAAAAAATGATTCCCTTATGTTTTTAGAGTCATTTTGAAAGTTCAGAGCATTGAAAAAGCCAAACAGCAAAAGCTATTGGTTTTCAGCTTTTCTATAGACGAACATCTCAAAATGCATGTATTTTCTTAACCAGTTGTTTGGGGTTTTTTTTCAGTGCCGTCCTAGGTTTTTTTTTCCCTCAGCTGTTCACTCGACTCTCACTGCAAAATTGGTTCAGTTAGTTACAAACAGCAAGTTGCAGAAATGTGGAAAACATTATGGATTATCTTAAACGAAACCAAGTGGCTGTCAGCTTATCTTGAAAAACCAAGCAGTATTTGGAGTGAACATGTGGACAATCTGGTACCTAAGTGATGCACCAGCACTAGGGAGGCCCAGAGCTTCCATGGCAAGAGAAAAACTGTCAGAACAGGCTCTTTGGTGTGTGGCACAAAGTATGGCCTCCAGAAAACTGGCCGGACACAATCAGAAAGCACAGAGGTCTGTGGACTCCAAAAACACACAGTGAAAGCCACTGCCAGCCTGGATTTTCCCTGTGCACTGCAGGGCCTTTAGAGCATGCGCTTCCTGGCCAGTGTCTGTTCTGCCATGACATCTCCTGAACCGTCCCTCACCAGCAGGTAGCTGCTGTGGCTATGGGTTCCTGGAACAAACGTGGAGGGAAGTACTCTCAGATGTGCTCTGAATGCAATGACATTTGCTGCTGCACCAGGAGATTGGCCCAGGCTGCGGCACTGTGCTAAATACTAACTCTGACGCCTCAGTATATGAAGTACTGAACAATGTGTTTTCCTTTGGCTGGTGCTTGCTTCTTACTAAAGCTGGGCTATGATTAGTAGCTACTGGAAGAGTCAAACTTCCTGGATGAATATGTGATTTGTGGTTCATGTTTTGTGCTATGAAATGTGTAGCAGTATTGCACCAAACATAAACTAAGGGATGGGCATAATGTCTGAGCATCATCAGACACAGCAATGACGTAGGCTCCAGATCTGCTTCTTTTACAAACTCTTTCTGAGGAGACGCTTTGTCTATGCACTGGGGTTTGTTCCATGGATTATTAATATTTCAACCAAGAAAGAAATTATGCCTGCTAGCATTTTAGGTGAGAGATGAGGTAAAAAACCTAGTCTAAATGATACTACAGTAATGAGTCTGACTGAAAAGACAGTCAAGGCTGTTTTTAAGTCTAGATTTCAAGAACTTAGGCAATACTTGGATAATTATAACAAACCATTTCCATGGAGTAAAGAAATATTTGCAGAACTTCATGGCTCTTTTCAAGATCTGCAGAATGTTCTTCCCCAAATTATAGTTCTTAAACACAGCAGGGATCTTTCCACATGTGGATTGCAGTGGGTTTTCTATTTAAAACATTAGCCCTATCAGCTTGGTTGGGATCCTGCTGTCATGCTGAGAATGGAGCCAATGGCTGTTATTAATCTACTTGGGATTCAGAGCTCTGTGGCTGTGATTACTTGGTGGAGGCCTCCTGCATTCAAAAAAATTTAAAAAATCTAAACAAACAACTAAACAAAACCAAACAAAACTGTATTCATCTTTCAGAACATCCCATTCCTAAGAAGTGTAATATCATTTGAAGTATACAGTTCTTTACTTAAAACACTTTCATCATGTCCAAGCGAACCTTTTAGATAGTTAGATATTTGTGTCATTAGATTAGAAGGATTTTTTTTTCCTACTTCTAGAACTTTGATCTCCTTGGTAATGGAGGGTGTGGTGTGAAACATTACCATTGTCAAGTAACTGCTTATAAGTGCTTCTGAGGACATGTTGGTTCTTGTGTCTTTAAAATTCTGTGAAAATATCCCTGCAGATGACAGCAGTTAGGGATTTTCCCCAGTATTTAGCAGAAACAATCTTATTTTGCCAGAAGCCTTTATCTTGACCTTCCAGATGTTATTAAAGGTTATGACTGCCAACCAAATTAAATTGAACTCCTCAGGGCAAGGTTCAGTTTTACTTCATTTAAAACCATGAGTGTTGCCAAAAAAGAAAATGTATCTGTTAGGGAAAATGATCCACGTAGTCACTACAGTCGCTTTCCGTAACATCGCCTATGTTACTGCCTGTGCTTCTGCATGGACTGGGAAAGAAATACAGAAGGGCTTGCATTTGTAACAATTCTTTCATTGCTTTTTCTGAAATGTTTGCAGCAACGGGAAAAAGAGTGTCCTGGGGAAAGTGAGCCACAGTGTAAAGGTCAGAGTTAAAAGCTAATTGGAGTCAATGACCTCTGTTTTGTGAGGTTGTCTGATTTCTGTAGTAACTTTTACTCCACTTTAGCTTGCACACTGAGAATGTGCATCATGGGGCATAGCCCCCAGCTTTTGCTCCTTTCCCTATGGCAGGAATGCATTTGCTGTGTGTACTGCCTTCAATGCAGGGTCAAAGAATATAGTGAAAAAACCACTTAATGCTTTTGATCTCTAAGAAAAATGCTTGGCTCAGTGAAGTAGATTTTCAGTTGGGTGACTGACATGTAATGTCAAACATGTTTATTACTCAAAAGGTACCTTCTCTTCACTTTCCTTCATGTATCAATTAAACATTTATTTTATACTCATGTTTTAACACAGTCATATAAGATGGGCCTCTGCCAGGGCCTCAGTCTGGTTAGAGGTGCTAAAGAAAGAGTAATCTCACAAAGATGACAACACACAGAGAAATGGCAGTGCATGGTATTTCATTCTGATGGCCTTGTCCTCAGAGGCTCTGAAGGCTATTTAAGCAGCTGCATTCAGCATCACCATTCAGCTTCTGAGAACAACCTTGTTTGGAATCTGTACTTTTCAGTGGAGAACATCTGGGAAAGTTCCTACTTTAAAAGTCAGTCCGAGTTTATCACTGTTTAAGATAGAAAAGTCTCCTGAGACCTTTCTGATTACTTATCACCTGAGCCCTGAAAGTAGAAACTGCTGTCAAAAGCTTGTACCAAAATTTCCAGTCAGGTCTTATATATTCAGGACGACAAATTGGGTTTTCCTCTTTCATTTTTCCCTGGATCTCCAAGTTTTCATTCCACTCCTTTTTCCTCTTCTTTTACTCATCTTCTACAGGAAGGAAATCAGGAGTCTTCAAATTATTTATAGATTCTTGAGGGGATGATTTATCTCTGCTTTCCTTACACACTCCTGGTCCTGTTGGGCCAAGTTCCTGATCCTGCTTCTATGGAAAGGCAGGGAAGAATTTTATACAGTAAAGGGGCAGGGAGTTCGCTGGGGGGCCTCAGCTTCACACTAGCTTCAATGACAGCAAAGGCTCATTGACAACTCTTTTTCTCCCTCAAACTCACTCCCAATGAGGGTAAACTGAGGCTGATCAAATACAGTTTCTCTGCTGGACAGGGGTCCTACCATGCAGGAATGCAGGAACAGCCAGGAGCTAGAGAGATACCTGGTGGAAAGGATCATGGTGAATAGCATGGCCAAGATGAGTAGTGCAAGATGGGAGGAATGTAAGTGGGGCTAAGAGAAAGACTAGAAGAATTTGTCCAGAGAAGATGTGGATGCTCCATCCCTGGAAGTGCTGCTCAAGGCCAGGCTGGATGGGGCTCTGACCAAACTGGTCTAGTGAAAGGTGTCCCTGCCCATGGTGGGGGGAGTGGTTTGGAACTAGATGATCTTTAGAGTTCCATCCAACCCAAACCATTCCATGATTCTATGAAGTAAAAAAATGGTAATAGGGAGAGATCCTTGGACACAGGGAAAAGGGAAGTGTCCCAACTATCTTCAAGGCAAAACAAGAGAATTCAGGGAGCTACAGGCCAGTCAGCGTCATCTCAACCTACGGCAAGATTATGCAATGTGCATTGAAAGAATCTCATGGAAACAGAGACCAGGACACCAGGAGCAGGAGCATGGACCAATCCGGAGAGGTGGCAGAGCTCCAAGGGTGCCACCAGAGGGCACCTCTACTCCAGGCCCAGGAGGTGGTTTGGCGACTCTGAGAAGAAGGTGGCGGAGGAGATGGAGCATCTCTGGGGCCCGCAGTGGCCAGTCAGGCAGGGACTGTGGTGGCTTGCACCCAGCTGGGGCCACCTGCTACTTTGAGGCGACATGAAACAAGCACCTGCTGATTTTGGAAAACTATTGCCTTGAATGCTGTCAGCTGATTAAGGAAGAATTTTACTTGAGGGGCCCCAGGGCATTTCCAGGTGTCTGAAGTCTTCAACATCTGAACCAGCATCCTGAACAGCTGCCCTGCACCTTGGTACTAGCACTGGTGGCAGCTGAATGACTGAGTCACCGGGGGCTGCCAATCTGCTGTCTTGTCTCAGGCTGCCATACCTTCCTGTATCTTCATTAATGATCTGGAATAGTCCCCACATCACATCCCATGATTGCCAGAGTCCCTTGAGCTGGGTCAGTCATTGCCTGTGCTCAGCTGGGGCTGGAGGTGGTTTGGGAGAAAGATGTGGGGATTTAGGGCTTCCCCTGGGAGCACAGGAGTGATACGACAGTGGCTGATGATCTCTGCCTCCACTCAGCTGCAGAAAGTGCTGCACTCCCTGAGTGCTGGTGGTAACCAGTCCCTTGTCCCTCTGTTCAGGGGGATGTGGGGAAGAACATGTCAGAAATTTCTAACCTGGCCTTATTGATCAGGAACCAGGTAGGGATAACTGTCACCCCAATGACATTCAGTGAATTTTTGGTCCAAATCTGGGAAATTCTATGCAAAATGCTAACAGCTAAAATATCCTCTCTGCAGTATCAGGCAGTCTGAAGCCAAGAGGAAAGAGATATGCTTTAGCTCTCCACCAGGAAGGGGTCAGGGAGCAGGGAGGGGTACGGGAGTTCTTCAGCACTGACACACCGAATGGGCTCATGCAAGGAGCCTGTTGTGTGAGCCTGGACATAAAGGATGGGAGCTAGTCCGGCATCAGCCCAGCCCTACGGGGCAGCGTGCCTGTGTGAATCAATGTGTTCTCACCAGCAGCCTGCACCTTGCAGTAACAGGAGGAAGTTCAAGAGGCCAGGAGAGGTGACCCAGAGTTCTCCAGTTCGTCTGAGCAATGAGGATCTGTGAATCAAGAAATCTGTACATCAAGAGCTTGTGCTTGATTTTCTACTACAGATTTTCTCACTGCAGTCCAAAATGTGGGGTTGAAAGTGTAAACTTATGTTAAATACTCTGATTTAGATATGTTAACATATCTTTAATGATTGTATCTGAAATATTCTTAGACCTGCAGCATACTTCGTATTGGCTTGTAAATTTTTGGATGTAGGATGATCTCCAGAGCAGCTGTCACAACCAAGAAAAGGTTTGAATTTAGATTGTCTCTTGAAGACAGATGAAAAGAGAGACATTAAAGATCTCTTTCTGTTTTTGAGAACTCATATTTATAATATGAAGAGCAACTAATGTCCTATGCTTTAATATTGAGTATATATAGTAAACTATAATCACATATATTTAATAAGATTCTTTGCCTACTCATTTTAATTTATTTAATATGACCATATTTTAATAAAAGTTGGAAGATGAAAGTAAAAAATTCTTACTCACCTGGATCCATTGTACTTAGAAATTTGCCACATATATTCAGTGCTGTGCTCACAAACAAATCAAAGTTCCCCCTGGAATACAGGGAATAAAGTGACTGGGGCCTTGGGCAAGTGGTGTGCATTGTAGGACTGGGACCTGTACTGGCTTGGCTCTTCTGAGCTTGGCTTGAACATGGCTTCTTCTTCAGCACCCCAGTCATGTTTGTGTTTTTTTAAAATCTGGAGATAACAAACTGGAGAACTCCATATATTGCTTGATTTCATAATAAAAATCAGAAAAATATATTTACTTCTTTGTAAAATTTGCATTTAAGATAAACAGAGAGCCATTTAATGGAGAGCCATTTAGTACAAGAGAAAAGAAAATTACAAGTGTGATGAGGAGGTTATAGTTGTTGATTTTCAGCTGATGTTGGGAGATCACTGAAAGAAGTGTTCCTCAAAAAGATACCATACCTAAAGAATGGTAGAATAGAAGAAGAATTCCTAGTGACCTTTGAAAGAAGTTTGTAGATTCTCTGGGAGGTTTCCAGGATTAATCAACACAACTGTCAGTAGTTCAGCTGGCTGAAAGATGAACATAAACACAGCAAAAATTACTTTGAAATGGACCCAGGTGAAATGTGCTAGATATAGATTGCATTTAGGGAAGCCATTTGTTTCCCAAACTTCACAAAACGTTTTTATCCCATCAAAGCAGGAAACAAAAATAGGCCTCTTAACAAACCTTTATTATAACAGCATCTTGCATGGTAACCAAGAGCCTTAATTACCATGCCAAGAAGGAGCCTGTTGTTTAATTTCTGATTTTCTGTTTACATAATTCACAAGTTCACTGAGGAGCGTGTAGTTTCATTGCTGTTCTTCTGAGTCAGGCCATGCTTTCTGTTTGCTCTCAATTCACATATGTAATTGTCCTTGGAAATTCATTTAGCTCTCAGAGGTTTAAGTTTGAACATATTGGCATTTATGTCTTTTCTCACAGGGAAGAAATTATCACGATTGTTGAATAACATACAGGAATGGTTGTGCTCAGCTAAATCATGGGGTTTAACTCTTGAGGAATTGAAATGATCTAGATGTGATTATATTAGGATAAATACATATCAGCAGAAAAATCCATGTGATCAAAATTCAGTTTTGGTGACACTTTTGAAGAAATTTCAGGGGAAGAGATCTGCAGCAGGCAGCAATTTCTGCTTAAAATCAGAGAGGGAGTGTTTGAATAGCTGATAGTGCACTGGTATCTGGCTGGAACAAGAGGAATCAGGTTTCTGGTTCTGGCTCACATAAAAACAGAAGTGGCTGTACCAAGGCAGAGTCATCCAGAGAAGACAGAGGCAGAGAAGTGGCCATGTGGGTATGGCAGTTTCTGCACAAAAGAGCTTGGTGGAGCAGTAGCTTGAGCATGGAGCTCTGATCCAGCATACTTTTTTTAAGTCTTCAAGTCTACACTGAGGGCATATGTCTTAGGTAGAAAGTCCTGGGTCCTTCTTTCAGAACCAGCCTGTCCAAGACTTCCTCCCCAGCATTACTCCCACCTGCTTTATATTTGAGTTTTACCTTTTGTATGGACATTCAGACAAATGCTTCCAATTAATATCAGTCTATTACTCATGAGAAGGAGTGTGTGATGGTAGAGACATACTATGAATTCCTTCTACAGAGAAGATGACTAATTTCCCTTTATTCCTTACCTCCCTATCCAGATAACAAGCCAGAAGGTGATCCACACCCTGGAGGACTTGTTTATTTTTTGTATCTGGACTTGTGAAAAGGTTTGCACATAAAGAAAAGAAACTCACTGGAGTCTAGCTTGGTAGAAGCAAGTGGTGATTTCACTCCAAAAAATGGATCTCAGCTCCCCGGGAAACCTATAAACAAGGCAGGAGCTCTGGGGAAGTTAATAAATTGTATGCAGCTTGTTGGTCTCTTTGAAGAGGCAGGTGACTGTGGATTTGATTTCAGCTTGAGGCTTCAGGTTTGGATTGGTTTTTCCCCCTGAACCAGGAGAACAGGCTGTAATGAATACCTGAGTTTGTCCTGAGGTCTAAGCTGCAGCTCAAGACAGGTCTTTGGAAGGGATTTGCCTTATGATACCTGCCGTGTCAAGTAAAGACAGGCTACCATCTCTGCAGCTTCCAGGGAACAAAGAGAAAATCACAGCACCTTAGGAGATGAACCTTGTGAAGGATTGAATAAGGTGGGCCTAAACTTTTTGTCTCATGGCCTATAACATCTCAGCTCTCTGAGATCTCATTGTGGGTCTATCAGGAGACTGAGATCCATTTCAGACCAGAAGGAAGCAGCATGCTGGGAATTGTGAATTCTGGAAGTGCTAATATCAGCCATTTAGGGCAAATCTGATCAGGCCTTGAAGTTTCTGGCTTAAGCTCATGCTTTCTGCTTGCTGAAGCGTCCAGTTTGAAACTCACTAGTTCACAATGAAGCTGTGGAAGAGCAAGCCTAGGAGTTCACTCTTGGCACACTGCTTCTGCACACACAGCGCTAGCAAAAGTTTGAGCTGTCTGGGTGGGCAAGGGAAGAGAACCTCTTCCACACCATGATGTTTGATTCCACATGCATCTGAACCAGGTAGGGTGGGCAGTGACTGCACTCTGCTTGGCCTACCTGGCCCAAGTGTTCCCTTTCACATGGGATGCACATTGCCTGTGTGCCTTCCTGTGCCTGCACTGGGAAGCAGGGCAGGATTCACACGGGGGGCTGGCCCCCCCTTCCTGCCTGGACCCCTTTTGTCTTATGGGATGTTCCATTATATGTTTACACCAGCTCAGGGACTCTTAGTAACTAATTTTGTTCAACTGGCACAGACTTAGGATGGTTCTAGCACAGTCTCAACCATTTGCAAGATTACACCAAAACGTAATTTTTTTCTGCTAGGGCAAAGTTCATTATTTCATTTTAGAAAATGGGTGAGACAGGTGCTCTCTGCAAGCATATTTAATAAAGCCCCTTGATTGCTCTGAATTATGTATGGTAATTATCTTGTTATATAATTAGAAGCTCTTATATATACTTTCCTTAAACTCGTTGCTTTGATGTTGTACTTGGGCGTCTGTATTACTTTGTGGGATACAGTCCAAAGCTGTCTGGATACCTTCCAAGATTACGAATGCATAGACATATTTGCAAAACAGGGCTTTTAAAGTTGAGCAAACATGGGTTAAATTTTTTTCCTGGCACTCTGTTTAAGGTTTTGGAATTTAAAACACTGATTAGTATAGTAATTTTTGCCAAATTTGTTCAATAATCAGGGATAGTAGCAAACAGTTTCCCTTCCTCCAGTTAGGAAAAAAACCTCTGAAGGTTCATCTGGAAGATGTATAACCTGTGGGGGACCATATGTAGGTGGAAATTCTGGAGTCCTCTTGGCTCTAAAATGATATCTTGGAAAATCTCAGAGAAATGAAACTGTTCAACTGCGCTCTGGGAGTTTACAGAGGAGAAGCCAAATTTCTACACATGAAAGTTGCCTCTTTCAAAAAGCAGGATAAATTCTATGGGCACAAGGTGCAGCTTTTTGTCCAGGACAGCTTATTTGTACTGAAGGCTGAAATAGTATTTACATCTCAGTGCAAATATGGCCTCAATTACAAGGAAACAAAATCACTCCCTTCCAGCTGATTAATCCCAGAAAGTTTCTGAAATATAAAATGAGCATTAGATGAGTTTTGTATGAGACAACACATACCAAATAAAGCAACAGAAAAAAAAAAAGGTAAAAGGACCTATGCCCTGGAATAAAACTGACCAAATATATGTTTTTTTAAATCAACATTTTATGAGGACAGTTCTGCATACAAAATTCAGTTTCAATGACTTACCATATGGAATGAATTAATCATTGAAAGTAGTACTCTGAGTGGTGGATAAGTGGGAAAAAAAGTGGTTTTTAGTAATTACTGGATTTTTAACTTTTGTAGTTTTAGAGAAGAAGACAAAATATTTGGTAAGAAAAAGACAATAGGCACAATCTTAAATCATGCACAAAATAGATGTTTCATTTTTTAGAGACGGAAATCAGCCCTTGTTCCATGCAATTATCCATGTACTCTTAATTCTATTGTCTTGCTCATGTCCGTATTTAAAGTGTTCAGTGAGAAACTGATGCCGCCTTTGATCTGTTTTTGAGCCATTGCACCAGAATGTAGTATTTTCCCTACACACTGCCAGTAATATTCATTATTATTTGGAATAATTTTCCTTGTACTGAAATTTCATTAGAAGTGTTTCTTAATAAAATGAAGAGCTACTGAGTAACCTAGAAACACCTGGACAGTGGTAAGGAATTTTAATCCTCCTCTTTGCATGTCACTCACAACATTAGAATAGTTTTCCTGTTATTGCGTGGCATAATTAAAGTTATACTCCACCCTTTCTCTATAAAGTTCACAAAGCACAGCCTCTGAAATCCCACAAGCTCTTTCAGGAAAAATAGGAAATTTGAGAATAAACATTCACAATTTATTTTTAAGTAAAAATTAATCCAAGCCAGGCATGAGAAACTCAGAACCTGTTGGGTCAACCAGTTCTACATTGCCAACAAGCAAACTAGCAACATACCTGTGGAAAACCATAATTTGCAGATCATCCTTCTATCCCTGTGGTAAAAGTAATAATTTTGATTTTAGGTAGATAAGTACTTGTATACTCTGAGAGCTGACCCTAGGCTACCCCAGAAAAATCCCAGCACACTAAAAGGGATAACCAGAAACCAGTTGAAACCAGTGGCTTCAAATAACTTACATAAATGGAACAGAGTGGAACAGGAGGGTGAGGGGGTGGATGCAATGGGGAGATGGCCAAAGGGAGAGATGGCGACAGATGGAGTCTATTATTTTTTAGCAGCAAATAAAATCACAAGGGAGTGGAAGCATGGTGAGAGATGTGACGATTTATAGTGAAGAAGCAGCAATCACCCTGGTCCTCGTGCCCTGTGAGGAGCAGCGGGTGCTCTGATCAGCCCAGGGAATATGGTCATGCCTGCCAATGATGCACCAGATGAAGCAGATAAGGTCACTCACTCCTACAGAGGACAGACATCGGAGCCTTTCTTCTTAGAGACATGGGAAAGCATGGGAAAGAGTAAGGGATATGGCTCACTACTAACCAAATCAGAGGGTTCCTTGGAGAATTTTTGTAATGTTCCAGGCAAAGGCAGCCACCAGCTCCAGAGTACCATGCTAGGTAAATGGTAAAGAACAAAATTGTAAGTGTAAGACTAGTTTTCACCTATGTCAGATGAAGTGTCTCTACATGTAAACCTCCTGCCAAGCCTTGATTTGCAGTAAGAAGAGCTGACCTGATTTCCAAGGGTCTTTATTCAAACACTGACTGGACACCCAAGCCAGAAACCTGCAGTATTAAATCAGATTTGTTAAAACATATTGCTCCCCTCCCAAATGATGATTCAGTAGATAACTTTAGGTATGCAGCATTTTACTGGATGGAGGGAAAGGAACTGGGATAACACACAGGAAAAAAAAGCACCAAACCAAGCTCCAAATTACATGCTCACTACTAAGGCTGTCTTTTCAGTGAAGTTCTATTAGAGGGAATAGCTATGCCCCTCTCTTGAAGAGACCCAAATCCCAAAGCATTCCTCTTGCTATGAAGTCAGATGTTGGGTACAGAGTCTCCAGTGGCATTACAGCTGGCTCCTCAGAGCTGCGTTTTGACCCCATTCCACTGTGCGTCTGCTGTGGTCCTTCCTGAGAGCCTCCCTACCAGTTCCTCACAAGGTACCTTGGCAATGGTAACCCCTTAACAAATCTGGTGCTGCTGGCTGGCACCTCATAAGAGGAGAGGGGAGCCCTGCTGTCCCTCTTGCCTCCTCTGCAGCTTCTAGGCTGCAATCCTATCACTCAACAGAGATGCTTTGAACAGGTTTTTTCACAACATAAATGTAACATTTGTAATGACTTCAACTTTCTGACGAGTCTGTTGTTACCAGCAGCACTCCAAATACTGCATGAGGTGACTGTAAATCAGGCATGTCTAAGCTTGCTCATTGGTTTCTCCCTCTGAGTGTTTCACTTCTGCATTAGATGCCACCAGAGTACCTGCCTTTTTGGGTTTTTAGATATCAGTAGTCATCTGGGGGAGAATACCTTTCTATTTTGCCTCAGGGCAGCAGGCTTGCATGTTGTAGGATCTTGTTTCTTTTACTGATATACAGCTAAAATTGCAGCCAGCAGCTGTGGTGATTAACTTTTGGGCTTTATTCTAGGCCCATTTCTATAAAACCAGGAGGAGCAGTTGGAGAAGTATTGGTGCAAGCCTTCAGGAAAAAAAGAAATCAAGCCAAACAAAAACAAGCTGTGTGTCTCAGGTGAAGGAGAAATTCCACCACTGTGTGTTTGAACAAGTAAATCTGTTGTGCTCATTCCAACTCTTATCTGTCTTCTCCCTTCTTTTTTTTTAACCCTAAAAATAGAGATGTTCACAGCAGGCATAAAAAATTAAATGCCCAAGATTCTTGAGACTGTAAGAAGTTCATGGGTGCAATGATCTCCATAATCCTGAGTCCGTTGCAGAGGTGATTGTATCTCACAGAGAAAAAGACAGTCTCATCAAGTATGAGAGATCTGAATGATAGAGGGTTTGCAGATCAAATATAAACACAGTGTGCAGGCAAAGGCTTGCACTAGAGCAAAGTGATTCCTTTGCTCTCCTTTCACCCTAACCACCCCCAAGGCTGGGCACCAACACAGGGTTTACAGTTGTGAGATCCATGCGGGATCAGATATATGCCTCTGCTGGTCTGGTCTGTTCCAGGGGACAGCAGCTTGGATGAATCCAAGTTCCGTGGGGGCAAGGTAGGAAGACAGTACTTCAGTCTTGTGGATCTGAGTACAAGGTACCCACCCGGGTGGGGTTACACAAGGTCAAGCAAGATGCCACTGATATCGAAGTACAAACTGGATCTTTTCAGTCAAGTCTCCCCCCTCCATCCCTTGCAACACAAGCAATCTTTTTAATGGTTTCTCGTACATTCCTGATGTGCAAATCTCCTGACAGGTATGACAGGACAAACACCCTCTTTCTGGTCATGACAAACCTTAATTTTGAGATTTGTGCAGCTCCCACAGCACAGAGAGGTAGGACGCATTGTGCCGGGGTTATTATGCACACAGAACTGCAATCTTATTGCACTAGTTGGGTCATCTAGGGGACTACCTATTTTCATTCAAAAAAAGACACCCATGGAGTGTGAGTCATACTCTAAATATTGATGACACTGTTTGAGTGTAGACACTTTGCTGACATGTAGACATCATCACTGTAAATATCTGAAGTTTAGTGAACTGGGTCCATCCGTCACCTGTTTAACATAGTCCTCAGATTGCAGTCCCTACCACACAGAGTACTCCTGAGAATCTACTGGGAACTTGTTTGTCATATATACTAAGAATAAAAATTTATTTATTGATATTGTCTTGAAATTACATTATAAGTTTCTTTGAGCTCTTTTGTCTCTCTCATTTGCACGCCCTCCCTCCCCACAAAATGCATACACTCTCAAACCATGAGTACACACAGAGAAAATGAGTGTATGTCAGCCTGAGGGCTAAGTTAATGTTCCTTGCATACAGTGCCATTGTGGAAATAGGAATGGAAAATTTCAATGAGCCACCACAGACTCAGGTCTTTCTCGCTTGTCGAATGCAAGTCTAATCACAAGTAACATGGAACACTTTTCAACTTGTTGAGAATACTTATGGGTGTGGTTGTAATATGTTTAATGTGTGTGCTAGGGAGACTTAGTAAGTTTTTTAAGCTGCAAGTTTGCCAGGACAGATTCATCTTAATTCACCTCAAATTTCATTAATGGCATTTATTATAGTCAATAAAGTATATGAATATTCTTCAAGAAAATGCATCGGCAAACACACCACTGATGCTAAATATCTCAGTTACAAATACTGACATCTAAAGCCTCTGCAGTGTCTTAAATGGCTGCATCACATACATCATAGTGTAGTACAGTGTTTGGGTGCATCTTTCTTTCTAAATTCCTTAGATAATAAATAAATAAAAGGTAGAGTAAAGGCAACTGATGTGGAGCCTGCTGCAGACTGCCTCTCTGCATGATCTGTCCCCACCCCTTCCGTTCAGGATGACTCTCAAGCGAAGCCTCTCCTCCTCACTTCCCAATCCCAAAATCTGCAGAAGAGTTGAAGAGCACCTGAAGACTGGGTGGGCAGCACCAGGAGCAAAACAGTCAGCAAGAACTGGTTTTCTTCTTTTTCAGTTTAGAGCAATCTAGCTGGTGTCTCACTGAGCAGAAGAAGCGAGCTGGGCTGAAACAGGATCCTGCACTCCAGGTATGTTATGGCAAACTGGTCCATACAGACTGAGTTGACAGCTGGAAAGGATAGCTACTTTTACCTGTGCTGAAAGGGAAAATCTGAAATTGCTAAACAAGTAGATATTGCTTTTTGAAAAGAAATGAAACAATCAGCAAATCTACTTCTTTAAAGAGAGACTATTATTTTGGTTTCAGTAAAAAATTGCACAAAGACAAGTATCAAGGGATAAGGGGATAAGATAAGGGGAAAATAAAGGCTGTCAACTTTGGGAAAGACTGAATTTCATTTTGAGTCTTTGCTACAAGCTGTGGCACAGCAATAGTTCTGAGGACACTGATTATTTATGTTCTTCAAGTACCAAGTTCACATTAAAGAACCGTAATAATTTTTTTTGCCCTTATGGTAATGAATTTCCGTTCTTTTCCTTGTTTGGTATATTGAACCCTTAACATTGAAATGAAATGCTGCTGTAGCTTAAAATGTTATCTCTCGACCTGGGAAAAGGGCAGAGATGTCACATCTTGGCATCAGTAGTCCAAGGTCCTGCCAAACAGCACAGCACTTTGAGATCACATGCTCATACTTACTTTCTGAGAAGTGGAGATTGTCCTTAGCAGGATCTTTGCCTCGGTTTAACCTGATTGTTTTTAAAAAGATTTTTAACTTCACTTTCCAAGTGAAGATTCGTTTTTTCCTGATGAAAACTAAGACTCAGCAGAATATAACTATGTGATTTGTTGCTCCTAGAAATGCAGTAGTTCAGGTCTGTCCTACCACCTTTGGTGGAGCCCACCTTTGCGTTCTGTAAATAACTCCTCAGTTTTTAGGTTTCTTGCACGAAAGCTGAATGATATCAAGACACCCAAGGAAGAGCAGGACCACTGGAGAGAAGGAGAAGCTCTAAGAAGGCTTTCTCTTAAGGAGCAGTAGGATGACACAAGATTCATCAATATCTGTGGTTTTTTTCCCATTATCAGCAGTCACTTTTCCAGCAGGCCCTCTATCTCCTCTGTGCTGGAGCTCAGTGATGAGGAGTGGGGCATAGAGGCGAGATGCTGCCTGCTTGGAACTGTGCCACAGGGAAAGCAGGAAAAGGAAAAGTGTAATGGCTGAAATTGGTAGGAAGAGGGAATGAGGTGAGACTGGAAATATCCTGGCGTGTTGCTTTGCCACACCACATTGCGTAGGACAAAGCAGGCGGGAGCAAATAAAGCTTCTGACTGAACAGGATCCCATCAAACTTCTAAGCGGTTCAGGTGTGGCTGACTATTTACTAACGTTCTCCACTGCCTGGTGCCTGGAAAGAAGCCATCTGGCCCAGCCTCAGCCAGCATAGGCCAAAGAAATGGTTTCTGGGAAGCAACTGATGGATAGGGAGTAGGCTGGTTCACAACTATTTGCATAGCTTAATGCCTCCTAAACACTACTTTGTTGAAGGGGACACCACAGGTTGTGCCCTTCTGAACAAAAGACTGCAGTGGAGTAAGACTGTGGCTGCCATCTCAGAAGGCAGCAGTGTTAGCTATCTTTGGGAGTGCCTGTGGTTTCTCCAGGCAGCCTCCTGTACTTCAACAAGCTCATTCATCTTAGGTTATAAGAAGAGAGGTAGGAAGCACTTTTGTATGAACAGACCTCTCTCAAGCATTCTCAGGCATTTCAAGCATTATGGGGGGCTTATGGTAGGAGATAATCTCCCATGAGTGTCACAGCTTCCACTTTCACATAATGCCAAAACAATCGAGGTTTCATTCTGAAGACCAGGCTATTTCATGGTTCCTAGCACCAAGCCTGACATTCAGATGTTGGGAAAGGTGAGATAACAGTTAACACATGTAATCAATTCTCAGTTACCAGCACAGGGGATTACTGATGACGAGAGATCATCCATCTCATGGCTTTAACTGAATGAGCTTGATTAGAGCAGTAAAGACATGTCTGCCCAGTTCCTGTATGTCTACGCCACTATCAGTCAGGGGTTATGGTTGTAATCAAGCGTATTTGCTCAAACTCAGTGCTGGCCCTGCCAGATCTGGTGACAGCAGCCCCAGGGTTGGGAGAGGATGGTGAAGAACAGCGTCTCTACACTGTGCATTGGGGAGGATGATTATCTTGGGTATAAAGCAGTCTAAATGCACATAAAATTTGGATTCTTTTATTGAGCCGGAGTGAATCATGCAAACTGGGAAGTGTTGTGTAGGGCATAAGCAAACAGTGAGTCTCTGTGGCATCAACTCTCTGTTCTTCAGTCCATCCATAACAGGGTTCCGAATGTGTCCGTATTGCCTAGGCAAAATTTCCCATTACTCTGTGAAGTGTAGCCCTCTGCTGCTCTAGGTAATGGAGAGCTTAGGAAGGCATGTATTTTTACAGGAATTTGCTGCTCTTCCATGAAGATTAGATGGTTTTATGAAGTACATGTTACAACGTAAACTGAAATAAGAGGTTGATGTAGAAATGATGAAGCAGAGACAGTCATAATGTACATGCCTGTGTACTGCACCCCCAAGGACAAAGTCAGCACATGACTAGGAAATGCTACTATTATCACTGCCCCTGCAGACTTAATTGGATTCCTTGTACAGATGCATTGTAACACCACTTTTAATTACAGGATCACAATCTACTTTTTGCACAGAGTCCATTCCAAGCTCTTGACACAGAGAGTCAGAACAACTTTTGACTTTAATCTGTCTAGCACATCTACTGGCTCATTGTCTCTAATTGCTACTTTTGGAGAAAGGACAAAACCAAACACTCTCAAATATTCTGAATGAGGCGTGCACATATGCTTTACTTGCAATCCCTTTCAAGGGCATAGGGGCACACGGCATTGGAATCTAGTTTACAAATCCATACCGTAGTTCTTTTCTAACTGCTCCCAGTAAAATTTTTTTCAACAAATTATTTTTACACTCTTGCTGTCTTTTTCTTCTTTTTTTTTAGGTTTTCAAATGGCTGATCCTTTTCTATATAATACTGGAGAAAGGTCTCACTATGGGTGCCTTGGACATGAAGTACAAATTGAGTACCTTAAGGCATATGTTTGTAGACCATCTTTTTCCACGGACAAAGCTGTGATCGTGGTTCATGATGTATTTGGATGGCGGTTCCCAGATATTAGATACATAGTCGATTTGATGGCAGGTCATGGATACATGTAAGCAACTTTCTTTCCTATCTTCACCTTAAATGAACTGGTAGATCACCAGGCATGGCATATGATGTTTCCAATATACAGAAGGCAACCATGCCATTTCAGTCTGAGCACACTAAAAAGAAAATGAACAGAACATTTCCATGGAGCCACCAAAGATACTAAAGCTGACCCAGGAAAAATGGCTACCTGAGCACAAAGGACTCTTGAAGTGCCTGTGTTTGTGCTTATGAAGCAGCATGGGTGATCCAAAGAGAAACAGCTATTTTAACCTTTTCAGAACCAAACCTTTTGAACATTTGCTTTAGCTTGTAATAGCAAAGAAGTATATATGTGTTTATATAGAATCAGGAGATTTGTTTAATCCCTTTCCTTTTGTATTAAGTGTGTCTAAGGAAACAATGAGCGTTTATTTGTGTCTTCTTTTTTTTCCATACAAAGGCATATACTTTTAGCTCTGCTGATCAGCAGAAAAGGATGAGTAAAACATGATTCAGACCATAATCATGTAGATGTGTACTCTGGACTAGAAGATATTCGGAGACATTTAGACATGCACAGATTCAATGAAAATTGACTGAATTCCATCTCTCACACAGAACCATCTGCCCAGACTTCTTCAAGGGGACAGAACCCTGGAAACCTACTGATCACTGGGTTGACTTTCCTGACTGGATGAAAAATCATGATCCTATGAAAGTAGACAAGTAAGATACATATTTGTACTTGAACTTTAAAAAGCATCCAGCAAATAAGGGGAATTTATAGGAAATATTAGAAGTGGCACCTCACAGCAGGGCAAACTGGCTGCACAACCACAGTTTCTTATTCTGGGTGATTCTTCTGTGGTTCTGGGCACTGTCTTGGCTGGGATTTGAAAAGGATCATCTGCTCTGCCCATCACTGCTTATTGTCCCCATCTTGTTTTCTTTGGCCCTTTTCTAACTATGTTATACTGGCCACACAGGCTCACAGTGTTTCACAGGCAACAAAATACCCAGTACTCTCACTCACAAGTGCTGATTCTGCCCCCAGTTCCTCAAGATAAAGAGGAAAATTCTTCTATAACTGCAGATATTATCTGCCAGTTGTCATGTGCTCATCTTGCTTTCTACCTTGCAGATTATGAAGGGTACTGATGAGACTCTCCTGAGCAGCACTACACAAAAATTTGCTAGACTGACCAAAACCTAAGATACCTCTGATCAACTGTACTATTTTTTTCAGTGTGAAATAGAGGGATCATTATCTGTACAGCTTAACAGTGCCAGTAACAAGGCTTCCCTGAATTACAGGAGACATTACTGTTTCTTCATCATCTCTTACCACAGCTCAAAATTTCAGAAGATGGTAGTGAGGCAATGACACCTTATTACTCAGCTACCATCCTGCAAGCCACAAGTATTCTTCTGACCCTGTCCAGACATTCCAGCAGCTACATCTTCAATGTCTCCCAGCAAAGTTTTTGACCATATAATTGCAGAAGCTGTGACCAAATTTTTGAAAGGACAAATGACTAACAATTATAAAAAAATCCCACCCCAAAGAGGAGCAGATATGTAGATGCTGTCTTAAAAAATTAAAATCTCAGGACATGCCTTTGCTGTCTTCTGAGGGTTCACTTGTAGGTGAACTCTCCAGTTTAGATCCATTGCTCTTTCAGAGAACATGGAATCCAACATACCCATGACTTTCTTAGTACCCTTTCAAACAAACCAAATCTGAGAGAGCATGGCCACAGGCCTAGGACACAATGTCCTCTTCATGTGACTCTCATACTGGGTTTTTTTTGGTCAGCCTTACCAAACCTGAATGACCATACAACTCTACCTAATATTTGAAAACATAGTTAATAGTTTATGCAGTCTGCATTTAAACTTAATTTAAAACTCTGTAGGTAATGAAGAAGATAAAATTATTGAGACCTAAGAAGTCAGCAATTAAAAAAAGATTTACTTTTTCTCACCTACAATGAAAATATTTTTCATATTTTTTTTCATTACACCTCACGCAAAAGTTATTTTTTAAACGTTGTAGTTACTGACAGTGTAATTTTGAGTAATTGCTTCTTTAGCATAACATTCTTGCATGTGGCCTTGGTAGGATATCTTAGTATTAACTTGTGCAACAGGAATGACATAGGAAAAATCTTTATCTAAATAGGTGAACTCTAGAGAGATAGTACAGTGAAGCTTATCTATTCCTACAGTCCATAATGCAAGGTGTTGTTCTACTTGCAGATATGTCTTGTCTTTAGTTGTCCTGTCCTAGACAAAGTGATTCAAATAAAAATTTACTAATTTTGAAAACAAAGGAGCAGGTGACAATTCAGGTAAGTATTTAAGTGCCTACACCTGTACTTCCCTAAACTAGGACCAGAGATGTTAACTCTCATTTAATAATAGAAGCCATTTATCTAGCCTGAAATGTGCTTTTTAAAAGTAATCTCTCTTTTAAATGATTGGAGGTGCAGGCACAGAAAAAATATCATGTATGTCTTGTAATTTACTTCTTAAATTGTCAAGTACTGGTTCTGCAATAGATTCCTTAGTTTACTTTTGTTTATATGTCTTAGGGAAGCTGATGTTGTCTTGAAGTATCTAAAGGAACAATGCGGTGCAAAGAAGATTGGTATCGTTGGGTTTTCCTGGGGTGGAATGGCAGTACATCACTTGATGCTGAAAAATCCTCAATTAACCGCTGGGGTGTCCCTCTATGGTAGTGTAGAACATATGAAAACTTACTTAGGTTCACATGACTATGCATAGTTTGTAATTCTACTCATTCCTTTGTAACAAATTTCTATAAAAACTCAAAGGTGAGTTGCAGATTTTAATTATGGTTATTTCAGCAACAGGCTATATTGGTATAAAAATTTTAAGAATACTGTAAATAAGAAAAAAATGAATTCCTTGTTTTGGTACCTGGAGAGCAGGGAAATATGCTTTCCAAATGTTTTTTCTCCATCCAAATAGCCACTGTCCTGATCTAAGTAATGTACCTAATGAGTAAACTTAAATAGAAATTTTGTCTTTTAATTTGCCATTTATCTTGCAGGAATGCTAACCTCACTAACAGACTGTTTCTCAAAACATTATAGGAATAGTTAGAGACTCTGAAGAAAGATACGCTTTACTAAATCCCACATTTTTCATTTTTGGTGAGAAAGACCACACTATTTCTTTGGATCAGGTAAGTTGTTGTTCTGGAAAGACTTCTTCTTTTCCTGTAGTTCATTTATCCCACACAGAAATCCTCATTAGAAACCATTTTCAGATACAAAAAATTAGACAGGTTGGATGGTTCTGTTTATATTTCAACTTCCCTCCTATTTGTTTAGGTTATTCAAAGCTTCCTTTTTGAGGTGGGAAATACAGTAAAGAACAGTCATGAGCTTCTGAGTGGCTAGATAAGCGGAGTGTGAAACTGGGCAGGGATATCCAACTTGGTATGAGCCAAGCATCTCAAAAACTTGTATGCTACTGCTATGGGTGAGAAATCAGGTAGTTAAACCACTGAATCTGGACACTGAAAGGGGGGAAAAAAAAGGAGTTTCAGCTGCTTTCTGAAGTTCAATAACTGAACTTTCTGATGATGGGGACCAATGAATAATTGCTTTTGCTGCAAGGAGACAAACTGAACTGTGTCAAAAGAGTGGGCACAGATTTTAGCTGAGATAATAACAACTTGTAGACTCAAATGTTTTGACTCCTGGCTGCCATCTGTGTTCTGATATAACCCCTACTGTAAGCATATGTGAGAGGCTGGATAAGTATATGGGTAGGAAACTGGTGCCCTCTTCTGTGCATAAACTCTTTTTCTTCAGTCGCAAGGATAACATACCACCTCCAGCACAGCTTGTTTTTTAGGGTAGCGTCTGACTGGAGAACTGGCAGTGTTCTCTGGGAATGCAGAAGTCGTTCAATATTTACTTCTAACTGCATTAGTCAGCATGTTAATCCACACCTCATATGTGCCTCCTTCACACAGGAAAACAAATCCTACACTCCCTGTCCTCATTTTATGATGAATGTGTCTTTTTCCCAGGGGCACAATTTTGGCAAATGCATCTCTTCTGTCATGTGTTACACATTGAAACCACGCCTTTTGCTCCTGAAGCTTTCTTTCTGTGCAGGTTGTGTAAGAAAAAATTCCTTCCCCCCCAAAAAAAACCCCCTCAAATACCTAGTTTTCTGCACTGAAAAACAAAAGGGCTCCGTATGAAAAAAAACCAAAACCAACAAAAAACCATGAAATAAATCACAGTACTCTCTCTAATCTGCACAATGGGTAGAAGTGTAGAAGTAAAAACCTGTGGGGCAAAATAAGTGTTCGTTCTTTTGTTTTCTGACTTTTAATAGAAATAAGCACAAGCTGTGCTGGAAAATGTATGTGGTGATTAAACACAGGATTAGTACTTTGCATGTAAACATGTGTGAACTAATCACCAAAACATTGTGCAGCAGCAATGTTTTTTTGTTGTTCAGTAAACCAAAAAATAAAAAGCCCTTCATGTTTTCTTAAACCATGTCAGTAAGCCTATCAAAATATTTCGGACTGATGGTCACTAAGGTTTATGGAGTATGTTCTCTCAAGATCAGAACTTAAAGTGTAGGTTACAAGCCTAAGAACATTAACACATCTGGCAATGAGATTTACCAAACTATCTTTGCTGCAACTGTTGAGGTTCTTAGACTCATCCATACAAAAAAAAAAAAAAAAAAAAGAGTTTGGTCTTACACCAAAGAGGCATTTTCTCTATGAGAAACAGAAATTAGGCAAACTTAAAAAAGCCCCATAATGTAATGGAAAAAAATGCCTTTTTTTTTTTTTTTTTTTTACAGATCTTCTTATTGGAGGACAAGCTGAAACAGTACTGTAAAGTACCATATAAAATTAAAGTTTATCCTGGGCAAGTTCATGGGTTTGCACAACTGAAGCCAGAAGATATGAAACCTGAAGATAAACCTTATATTGAAGAAGCTAGAAGGGATATGATTGATTGGATCAAAATGTTTGTTTGACAATAGCTGAAAGGAATGCTAGGCTTCAAGATCAGTGATTGATTTAATTTGAGAGAAGAAAATAGTCAAGGGAAGAATATTTTAAAAATTGTCACAAACCAAAATAGGAACATTTTAATTTATAGCTTTAAATTATTGTTTACAATATTTACAGAAGATTGTGAAATAAAAGTTGGACTAAAGGATGATTAGGCATTAAAATTTTTTTTGAAATTTTCTTGCTTTTTATTTACTTCATTATTTTACATTATGGCCCTGATAGTAATGATAGTGTTTATCCATTTGCCTTTGCTAGTGAGCATGACTTCATCATGACTTTACTTGAGTAATTTCAGGCTTTATTTTGATATGATGGTGGTCATAGGTGTTCACATGGAAGTACCCTGCGTTTGCATACAGACATTTTCTTTTATTATCTACAAAGTATTTTTCTCAGCTGTGCTGGGAAAAATTTCCCATGCCTGAAACAAACACTTGGCTATACTAAGGAGTTAGGAAGGAATGATATTGTTAGGTGACACCCTCCAGGTATTCCCTTGGTGATATTAAGAAGGGTATTTCTAGTATTCCTTCATCAACATCAAGAAAAAACACAAACAGTCCTTCCTGTGGAAGTTACCCAGACATGAACACTGCAGAAACAGTGGGTTTGTTGTCGTGGTCTAAATTGTGGTGATCAGGCACAGGGCTCATTCAATCTTGATTATATTTTTTGCTTTGTGTTATATCCTTGTTCCTCTCTCAAGTTCTTCCCCTTTATCACCCTTATATCCTCCCAACAACATAATGTATAAACAAAAATAAGCATCCCCCCCATACATGCTGGCTCTCTGTGGTTTTTTTATTTCACTGCCTTGGTAATGACTTGGCAGCTAGTGTTTACTCAGAGATTCTCTAAGGAACCCATGGCCCTTTTTATTTTCTACATCTGTCGGTTTCTCACCCTGTCACCTTGTTAATGTTGCCATAAGTTAAGGCTAGCTAACTACATTAATATGAATTTCCCTTTGATATCAGGAATTTCTGGCAGTTTCACACATTGTTATCCTATCAGGGCAGCTATATGGTCATGGCATGCTGGTTGTCCACACACCTCAACAGACCGAGCGTGTTAAACAGTACTTGCTCGATGAGCCTCTTAAAAGGGCTTACACTCTTTTATGTGCTCTGAGTTAGATGCATGGGAGAAATACCAACAGTATTCTCAAGAGGCCAAAAAGAAAAAAAACTTCACTGGCAACTATAGAAAATCAGAGGACTTTGGCAAAAGGTTTAGAGCAGCATTCTATCAACATAAAACATCTCACAAAGTCTTTACCTTGTCTGTTCAATTCAGCAAACTCCAAGCCCATCCGATTTTAAATTACTCAAAACTCAAAAAAAAATAAGAAGGAATTAGAAGAAGAAAGAAGGAAAGACATAGAAAAGAACAAGTATAGCTACCACTCCTAGTGCAGCAGTGTTCAGCTGACAGATATTCCAAGAGGAAGTAGGGCCATGACACGCTTGCCTCATGTCTCGGTTTAAGTACCCTTTGCTCTGCATTGCCTTTGGTTTTCCTGGGGCCTTCCTTCACATCATCTGGCCACTCTGGGGCTAGACTGGGGCTCCAGAGGCAGGTGTGGAGCATTGCCTCAGCTGTGCTGGGCATTGGTGGCCACGGCGGGGCTGGGATACAGGCCTGGGGGTGGGGAATGCAGGGCACAGCCTCACCTCACCAAAGGCAAGGCCCAACCTGCCCCTGCCCTCACACGCACACACGCAGCTGAAATGTTTCGAGCCGACAATCCTTCCAGTCTCTCACAGTTGCATGCCGAGCTGTATTAATGCATTGATACATTTCAGAGTCCTTATTCAATAAGTCAGTAGCTGTTCCTGTTTAATTACAGGAAGGGTGCCATTTCTGTGTGACATCCTGATTTTTGATAATTACTCTTTCTGACATGAGCAGGAGTTCCTCTATCACTCTGTTGCTTGCAAAAGGGTTCACGTTTTGGTACCCTTTCCCTTGCACCTTCTATTACCCAGACACAGCCTGATCCACATGCAATCATTTTGTGTGGGTGTGTTAAGAAATACCACCAGTCTGCCACAAGAAATCTGGAGAACCTTCCCTCTTTATGGAATATAAACCTGACGGTGTCAAAGCACAGATTTGGCAGCAGTTACCTTGCCTTGCCAGGGAACCGTCTCTTAAGACTCCTTGCTGCCTTAATCTCTGATGAAGATAAGGCAATGGTGAGCCACAGTCCTAAAAATTATATTGTGAGACCACTTCAGATGGAAAATGTTTATATCCATGGACTCTAACGAATAGGGGAATCTGCGCTGCTTATTTCCCAAGTCTGAGGTTCTGCTTTGCAGTCAGTGAGTTTTCAAGCAGAAGAAGAAAGAAGGATTTTTTTTTTCTTTTTTTGAGTGTGTAAATAAGGGCATTTTAAGGTATATGAGCACAGACATTCTTCTTTTCAGTTGTATTGGGGACCGTGAGATTTGTGACACAAGTGGTTATCTCTTAAACTCAAGGACTGACAAAATTACACAACCAAGGTCACTGCTGTACATGAAAATGTTCACTTTAAGGTGCACTACAATACATTTATCATCAGGGTGACTTGCTGCTATTTGTCATCCAAAAAATGATGGAATTGAGACTCTTTTCTTCTTCCAGTACTGGTAAATAAGCATGGTCTACTGGTTGTTGTGCATGACACAGAACTGAAGACATTATTAGTTTATGTAATACTTGCATTTAGACAGTCCTTAGTCATGGAGGGGTTGTTAGAGTTGTCTTCTTTTGGATTTACTACAGTCAAGCACTTAAGATTTTGCATTTTTATTCTAGAGTCCTAGGACTACAAGGCTTAATTCAGTGCAAAAAGGGCACACATGTCCTGAAATGACCTAGGAAGAAGGTGACTGGTAGTGTGCTGACAAAAACAAACAGTTCACTAGACCTAGCCACTGGCTGCCTTCATGGTTCTCAGGAATGAAGGAAGGCATCAGGAGCAGGTTATAGGCCAAAATAAACTTTGGGCCACAAAGATGGTGAGAGGACTGGAGTACCTTTCCTGTGGAGACAGGATGAGAGTGTTGGGGTTGTTCAGCCTGGAGTTCAGTGGGAGTGGGGCAAGGCTGGGGACTAGGGGTGGCTGGGCAGCGGGGCTGCCTCAATCTTCATGCTCCACAGGTGCAGTGGAGAAGGTTGTGTCAGGAAGGCACAGGGGAAGGTGAGGAGGCAGTAGGCATCAGGGGAACCACGGAGCTCTGAGATGTTTCACAACTTCTCTGGGGCAACCTGCCCAGAGAAGTGATAGAATCTCCCTCTTTGGAGAGTTTCAAAACCCTTCAGGGTGAGTAAAACATTGAGTGGTGGTATAGTAAAACTAGTCATGGTCTCATCCTGGTCCACGGTGGGAGATTGGACAAGGTGAGTTCCAAGGGCACCTTCAACCTCCAACCTCCTTTGATCCCCAAAGTCCCCATGCTGACCTGACCTGGTGCTTTTGGCACAAGTCTCTGTTAGCCCATGTCCCCAGAGGGCTGTACCAGGTCACTACATGTATCTTGTGTTGCCAAATGTCCAGGTCCCAGTCCCACAAACGTTCCCATGTGTGCCAAGGAGAGCTCCAGGCCCTTGGCACCACTCCTGTGCCTACATAACCCCAGAAAAATTCTCCAAGTGTCATGCCTTTGTGAAGACAGCGCTATACATGATATCGTTTTTGTAGGAGACAAGGGACAAGTGTGATGAAGCTCTTGGAAATAGGAATTTGAGGGAGCTTTGAAAGCAGTGTCTGCCGTAGCTCGTCCTGAAGTGCAAAATGCCGGTTATGTTATTGGTGTTAAAACCTGTTTGAAGTGGGCTAGAAACATGCACTGCATGTGCAACAGCTTTTTCCTGTCTGTTTTCCCAAATACTATGCCTCTTCTTAAAAATAAGCATTCAGTGGGGAGCCTCTTTAGGTGGTGCTTGTCCCTATGATCCAGGTGTTGTAGGTGTGGGATAGAGTGTGTGGGATGCAGCTGCACGTTGTGTAAACAGATTTTATAGGAGAGATGTGAAAGCCTGCTTGTACTCTTCTCCAAAGGCACCGAGACATTGGTCATCAGGGCTGGCACAAGGCGTCTCCAGCCATTCTGGGCATCCAGGTTCTCCTGCTGCTCACAGCATGTGGCCACATGTGCCATGGTCTCTGGGGTGCCTGAGAAATTGTTTCTTGGGTTGGTTAGTTGACCTCACCGGTGGTGGATGCCCTGACCTCATCTCTGCTCACCCTTCTCTGCTCTCATTCTCCCTCTTCAGTGAGCAGGTAAGGAATTTGCAAGCAGTACGTAGAAGTCCCCTTCAGGTCTTTCTTTAAAAGCTACGTTGGGGCAGGATGCCTCATACCTACAGAAACAGGAGGATGGTTTGCCTTGAGAGAAGGAAATGAGGCGGTTTTTGCACTTCTCAGCCCAGAGGTAACTATAGTTTAGGTGAGATCTGGTGCAGTTGGTTATCACAGCTTGTTTTCAGCACTGCATAAACAGCACCGTGGTAAACAGCTTCACAGCCAGACCATACTTGCTCCAGGAAATGTCCACAAGATGGGGCCCCTTTCCTTGACTGCCATGAAGAAGACTTTTAGGGAGTTTGGCTCTAATTACAGTAATCAACACTCTGAATGGTCCCTGCCAAATCCTGCAGTAAAAGTACACCAGTGTCAGAGGAAACCTGGCTTCCTAGTAAGTGGGAAGCTGTAGCAAGCAAAGCTGTTCAACGTTGTTGTCTCTGTGTGCAGCAAGGCACCAGCCTGCTGGGTTGTGATAAAAGGTGGAATGTCACCTGCTCCTTAGGAGTCTGTAGTTATTCAGAGAAAACACCGGTTGTCATACAGCATCATCACACCCTGCATTTTATATTGCAGTACTGAATATTTATCAGTTTATCTTCTGTACGTAGCAAAATCAGATTACCTTGGGATATCATTAGAGCTTGATAAGACAATAAGGTGGAAGAAGCATGATTTGAATTTTAACCCAAGGGTATTCTCTTTATGCTTGCTCATCATGAGTCAGATCTTTTTCCTATATAAGCAAGCATAAATAGAGTTACACTAAGCTGCTTAAAGGAATTTTAACTGTGGCAAACAGTTTCAAAATGCTGAGCTAATCTCCTTGCAATTCTCTGTTAAACTTGATTGGCCAAATAATGAAAAATCACTTTAAAATTCATCACCAAAATAAAGCTCAAATGAGAGGGGCAGCCCAAATATTTATCACTGCAAAAGTAGTATTCAAAGAATAGCAGCTAGTGAAACTGAATTTCTGCCATCCAAGCAACACCAGTGCTCACTAGAGGTAGCAGAAACCTCTACTTCGGAATGGAGTATCGTGGAGACAGATATGTGTCTGGCACTCCTATGCTGCATGAGAAAATGGGGAGCAGCCACCTTGATGACATGTCATAGAAGGAACTGGACAAGGACAAATGAGCAGTGGGAAGAATAAATAGATGGATGAAGGAGAAGGCAGAGAAGCATTTCAAACTAGAGCTATTTGGAGTCTTGTTACCTATTTCTGTGTTGATGCTGTAACACCAGGCTCACCACTATGGGTGAAAGAACAACAGAGATGCTGTTGTGCTGTGGCTGCAATATTAGGAGTTCACAGATCAGACTCTGCCCAAACTGAGTCTTATCTGAATTGTTTTGTTATTTGGTTTTATTTTCCTGGGGGGGGGGTGGGGGGTGGTCTTGTGTGAGAAAACAAATCTTGAAACTCTTTTTAATACCATTTGCTACATTACAATTGTAGCAGAGAAGTTGAAGAGAGATTATTGGAAGTGTTATTAAAGGTCTTATTTGACATCTATTTGAATTAGTTAGAAAATATAGAATGGGATAAATGGCTAAGACATATTCCTAACAAAAAACAGTCAAGCATTGAAGAGCACATTTGATTTTTATTGGCAGCATGCTGCATTTCACTTCAGTAAGGGGGCCAGCCAGACCAAGGAATATTGTTCCAGTACATGCATTTACATGGGAATAAGTGAACAGTTCCATTTTGATTGGTTAAGAGTGACAGCAGAGCAAGGTTAAACAGCTTCTCAGACTTGGGTGGAATAAATGCTCTGTGTGTATGACTACCTAATGCCTGTGAAGGGCAAGAGTAGGAAGCACCAAATGTTTAATGTTTGGTTTAAAAAGATGCTACAGTGGCCTGTCTCCTGTTGAAAGGAACAAGAAACTAAACTGAGCTTGAGGGTTTCTTCTAAAAAGACCTCTTAGGTCTTGAACTGTTTAGAAACCTTTCTTCACTTGAGGAGAAATGGAGTAATTTCCAGTTTGTCTTCTAAAATACATACCTCTGGAGAAGTTACGTATCTGGGATGTATGAGGATGTGTTGTATGCACAGCACTGGTGCATGTCTCTATTCTTCTGACCACTCTTGGTTCAGATTGCACAATTTATAACTTTGCAAAGAAACCTTCTGCTGATTTACCTTCTTCAAGCTGATTTCTTTTAGAGATGCTGGTTAATGATGGGTTCCCTGGGAAAGGATTATACATGGCAGGAGATATAAGAGACCAGCAAGGTGTAGGTAGGCAGCAGCAGCTTTGGATTCCCTAAAGAGGAAGGGAAAAGGGACATACAGCATGAAAGGTTGAAGGGAACAGTAGTCAGAAAATCAGCATGCTGACAATGGGGTCCCACAGGAGTAACAACAAGAGGTTACCTGGTGCCAGCCTGTGAGGAGGAACTGTAAGACCACATGAGAAGAGTGGTTATGAAGGACAGTGTGCGGGGACATCACATGGAAATGTAGTTATCACATGCTGAATTGCTTCAGGCACAGAGCTAGGAGTGGTAGACTGACATAAACCCTTCCTTGGCCTTAACACACTTGTGGGTTATGCTGACTGACCTGAAATTCACGAATATTTATGGAATAAACATGTCAGCAGCCTATTTACAATAAACACCTGGAATTTCCCTTCCAACCTTACAGTACCAAGTGGGTATTATTAGGTGTCTGGAAGGGGTTGGGGAGGACTGCATGAAGATTGACTCATCATATTTGTTATTGCAGATAACAACTGGTTTTCATTTCTGCTTTCCTGCAGATTCCTAGATGGCTGATGAATGAGGCCCTGCCCATGTGATACTGGAGGCAGGTTTGACTATGAGGGTTGTGGGGCAGGAAGTACGAGTTGGGCACATCAAGGTATATGTTTGCAAGCCACCTGCCAGCACAGGCAAAGAAGCGATTGTGATTCATGATATATTTGGATGGCAACACCCAAACACCAGATATATGGCTGATAATGCTAACAACTAATGGATACATGTAAGAAATCTTCTATTATCCAAGAAATCCCACTCTTTATGATTTCTACCCTCATGTTAGAACTATTATTCTCATACATGAGAGGTAACTATTACCAGGGCAGTTTAAGTGACATATTTCCATAGTATAAAACCAAAAAGGAACATTGCTGTGGAACATGGCAGAGTATGGCATGCTTCCTTCATTCTTTGCTGTTTACGGAAGAAGTGCCTGCACATATAGAACGCATAGAATAGTGAAAACACAATGCAGTACAAAGTGATTCTGACTATTTTCCCAGCAATGTGAGATGGCTTTTAAAAACAGTGTGCTCTGAAACACAAGTGTCTATTCTGTTTTCACAAGCCTTCTTAAAATAAGCAGTCATTCAATTTGAGTTATATGATGGGATTTTAAAAAACTGCCATCAGAAAGCAGCAGAAATATGAATGAATGTCATATATTTTGAATATGATATTGAATATGCAGATTGAATATGTGCATATGAATGATTCATATGCACACATGCGTATTAAATACAATCTTCTTCCCCCCCTGCGCACCTTTCACACTCATTTTTGATGTCCAGCAACAGTTAAATTCCAAAAGGAAGCAAAATCTTGCAACAACTGGATATGGTGCAATGTACTCAGATTGGTTAATAAATTACAGACATTCATACAGGGTTCAAACAGGCCTGCAGTTCCAAAAAGCAAACCTCCACATAATCCTGTAGAAGTCTAGATTGGAGACATAGTGCTTTTAATGCCCTGAGCCTATGGAGCATGAGGGAAGCCAGATGTCAGCAGACAGTTGCCCTGTGGCTGAGGTCTGTCTGTGGAACTTGAAAGGAACTCTGTGTCTCTGGAGAAAAAAACACTACCTTTGCAAGCATTAGGGTTTTCTGATACACTGGAACAATGCAAGGATCTATTGTCTGTTCCTTGCCTGTCTTTCCTGAGGACTTGGCATCCCCTATTCTGCTCCATGTTTGGAAGCATGTTTGTCTTGTGACCAAATGCAAACGTTCTCAACATGAGACTGGACGCACACCCTTCATGCTGTGCAGGATGCTGGCAAATCACTGGTGTGACAATGTGCTGCTTTGTTACAGTAAGAATCTGCTCTGTCAAAAGTACCCAGTGTCTGATCAATTGGTATTTTTCCATACTACCTTGCAAATTTTCCCTATGATTCATGCTATGCCATACTTGTTTCTGGGATACCTTCTTTCCCTCCACCTGAACTGTTAAGAATGCAGTGGTCAAGGGAAGAAGGCTTCAGGAGAACTGAGTGTTTTCAGGCAGCAGTGTCTGAATGAAGAGAAGTTGTATGTGTCTTCAAGATGCTGCTGAACTGGTGCATTTGTGTTTACTGAGAGGAAAATAGATGGATTTTTTCCTGCTGTGGCATGGGATGAAGAGCTATAGGAACTCCTTTTCAGAGACCATATTAAGCCTGATGTCTAGTATCACCTTATTAGATCAGTTTGAGTGGGAAAAACAGTTCTTCTGCATGGGTTTGGAAAGGTTCACTTTCAAAGCAATCAGCGTGTTTCTGAGAGATTCTTATCCAAAGACTGCACAGTTTTGCCCATTCATTTCCAAATACAGTTATGGTCTGGATGTCATTGTTGGGTTTTTTTATCATAGAAATTGTAGCAATGATCAAAAAAGGTGAAGAAAGTAAATGCTTGCAACATACTTCAGTCTGATTCAGGCCAAACGGATCCAGTCATTTCACCATGTTCAGTAACATCCATGAGGTGTGTCTGAGGACCGAGAGAGCCAAAGACATTTTAATAAGTGAAAGATGATTGCTGTTTCCTAGGGATCCCATTGCTCCCAACTGGGATGGGCTTGGGAGAACACACAGCAGCACCTGCTGGTGACATAGTGATGGCAGCCTCCAGAATCCCTGCTTGTTTCCTTTCTGCAAGAGGAAACTGTCCTCCACTAGTGAGTGCACCACCACAACTCTGCTGCTGGTCATGCGACACATTTCAGCCAAGGTCATCCTGAGCCAGGGTTTGCATCCTGTGATGTAGGAACTCTTGAGTACTGAGTGGACTCTTACTGCACTTCCCTTTTTGCAGTCACCAAATGAGTAAAACCCTCCTCCCTTTCTTCACACACAGTTCCCCTTCACTTGTTCTTTGCTGACCTCAGTCCATCAGGTGTCTGTTGTTTTGGTTTTATCTAGCTCATAAGTAAGTCTCACCATGTGCTCTGCAGTAAACAATTATTTTATTATCTTGGTTTACATGAAACCCATCTATGATGAATTTATGTTAAATGCTGTATGTTGTATGCAAAATGTAAAATTTTTGTAATCAGGACATAGTTTTATCATATTTTACAAGATCATCTGTTGTTTTACTGTGTATAGTTTCAAATTATGTACTCAAACTCAGGCAAAAACATATAAATAGTATGGATAAAAGTATCAGTATTTTCCAGATTTGTATCACAGAATGTATTTTGTGGTTTAGTCATTGAAATCAACATTTATAGATACATTTAAATCTTTCCTAATGCTCATAGGTATTTCTGTGGAATAGTTAACAATGATATTTAAAAACATTACTTTATCAGGAGAAAAGATATCAAAATTATGTCTGGATAGAAACCTTCCATGCAATGAAGGGCCAAAAAAAATCTCAGTGTGGTGATTAATTAATTTTGATTTTTGTTTCTGTGTGTGCAGAGCCAGCTGCCCAGACTTTTTTCAGAAAGAGAAGTTTAGAAACCTTCTGATGAGTGGTCTGAGTTTGAGGATTGGCTGAAAACTTGAGATGGCAGGAAAATACGCAAGTAAAATGTCAAGGAGCTGGATACCACACTGCCTGCTGCTGTCAGATACTGCCTTTTCCCATTTTTTTTTTTTGTTTGGTTTGATTTAGTGTTTCTTTTTGTTTTGTTTGAGATTGGATGCAGCTATTTTAGCTACACTAGCAGAAGTAGTCTTTTAAAATGACTTCCTAGAAGTGGATGGAATGAATGATTTTGCCTTGAAGAGAATTCAAGGACAACTCTCTTTGTAGTTGCTTGGTGAAGAATTTTTGTCACCTGCTGTTGGTGACATGGGCTGCAAGTTGCTTCCTCTGCCTCAAAAATCCCAGTTTAAAAGTGCTCAGTGACTCAAACCATGAGAAACCATAATTCTGATCTGGTGGTTCACTGAGTGTAACAGACTAATCCTTTAAGGGGTTATAGGGAAAGAAGAAAGGAGTTTTTGATTGTGCCAGAGAACTTCCCCAGCATGGTGTAATTGCCCCCAGGGAGTTGAGGGCTGCATCATCAGGCACAGTGAGGGCCAGCAGCAGCTCCCTAGGGAATATGGTGCTGGGAGCCAGGAGGAGTATCACATCTTCCCCTCCTGTGTGCAACACTGCCTGCACATTTATCAGCAAAGACCTGTCACTAGCAGGCTGTGCTGCCTTAATAACAGAGAGGGAAGCTGCTGGCAAGACAACACTGAGAGGGATCAGACTAATTAGAGGCCAAACTAATTAACTTTCCAGGGAGAGCAAATACCTTGGATTCTTGGGAGTAGCTACATCGAATGTTGCTGAGCTTGGGTATTTGGTGAGAAGGTGATGGGAGACATAAATGAATCTTTTCCAGAGTCTCCTGTCTCTGAGGGGTCAGTTGTTGTGGAAACTTTTTAGCTTGGAATCTCTCTCCTCTCTGCTGAAATGGGAAGGCAGGGTTGGGTGCTGCCTGGCATTTCTTATAGGCACTTCACATATTTCAAGTGTCAGCTCCAGTCAGGAAAGAATTTTTTGGCACTTAATTTGCTTGTTGTGTGTGTTTGTGTGTTGGCAGATAATGTTGTGTTTGCAAGGCTGCAGTGTTGGGGAATTTCACTGGTGTGTCCAAGGGGGTGAGGAGCTGGGGCTGGGAGCAGCCTGCAGGTGATATAAAAGCCTGAACTGCCACCTCGCTCCCACCAATACTTTCTCTTTACTGTCTCTGCATGGTGGCACATGCTTCGGGGGTAAACAGGTATCTTCAGAACGCAGCATCTTGGCAAGATGTATTTCAGGCTACACTGAAAATTCTGAAAACATCTATCATGTTTGTTACATTGACTTCCCTGCAACAAATATCCCAGATGACAACCTACGGTTGCTGTCAGCATTTTCACTGGCTAATAAATAGTATTTTCTAGAGAGGTTTTTACTACTTTTCTATCAACACTTACAAAGCAAAAATTCATCCAGCTTCTCACAGAATGGTAAGCTTTTGTAACTCTTAGGTAGGTGTGTAATCAATATCCATAGTTTTTCAATCCATCCTTTTATGTTTTCTTTGATGTAGTTATGTTACTTTTTTATTGAATCCCATTGAGATTCTTTTTTTGTCTTTCTGAGGATATCAGATTAGCAACCCCTAACATTTACCTGAAATAATTAATTATTTAAAGTATGCAAAAGAAAACATAGTAGCAGCATATGCAGGTGACAGTCATATGCATCTCTATATTTTCATATTTTAATACTTGTTTTACTATGGTTGCTTGATTTGCATTTTCTTATATGTTCCAGAGAAGCTGATGCTGTCCTGAAACACCTAAGGGAGAAGTGTGGTGCAAAGAATTTAGGGGTCATTGGTTTTTGAGGGGGTGGTGCTGATGTAGGTCACCTGATGATCACACACTTGGAATTAAAGGCCAGTGTATCTCTCTATGGTAGGTAAATCCAAGAATGTCCTACAGCAGGCACACATGCATAAGTGCATTGTGTAGCTTAAACACTTGAGGTAGCATTTTTTTTCAAGTGAGGCTATCACCTGATGAGGAGAGATATTTTCAGCAGAGTTGGAAGGATACTATGCAAAGAAGATGGTGGAGAGGATATTCGTTCCTAGTTTTGGAACGGGTCAGAGTAGCCATGTCCTTATTTTGGATCTGGACAGACATACATGTTGTCCTTTGGTCACTTTCCCAATTTAGCTTCCTTTTTCCTGTTTACTACTGCTCTGCATACTTCAGAGCCAGAACTTCACCCGGGAGCAGAGAGTGTTATTTTTGTTGTAGCTGCTCTGTAAGGTTAGATTGCAGTTACTTTAAAACCAGATTTCCTTTTGTGCTCTTCTCAAGAAGCTGGGATAGCTGAGCTGCCCTTTCCTGATGTTCTCAGAATGTAAATTTTGGACTACTAACTAAAGCATTGGTTTTCCCAGTCAGTTTGGAAGAACTCAAGCTTGTACGCACAGAAGACGTCTTTGAAGTCTTAATTCAGATATTCAGGCTATATCTTAAGAAACTGGTTTAAACAGAGTTTTAATCTAGAAAGGTATTCTTTGAGGAGCCGTGATTCCAGTAACTTCAAAAGTAAAGCTAGTATGTATGGCTACATATTATACAGCCATATTCACATTATGAAAATTTCTCACTGCAGAAGTAGAATGCTCTATTTGAGTCTGGATTTCCCCTAAAATGTCAGTTGAAGATTTTGTTTTCATGTTTCCTAGGACTAATCAAAGATTCAGATGATATATCCAATCTCACGAACTCTAAATTTTTCATTTTCACTGAAAATGATGTCTTTATTCCCCTTCATCAAATGTGCTAATAACCTCCATCATCTTTGATTTCTGCATGTTTTAATTTCCATCCTGTGAGTCAAAACTCAGCCTCCTAATAGTGCTTGAAGATCAAAAAATCAAGCAGAAATATGGAACTAGGCATAGAAGGGCTAATGTAACCTAGGCAAATAATGAAATCTATATATATTTTTAAGTGTCTTTCTTTTGTGGAAGTATGGTTACTAACCCAAGTAAAAATGTTTTATCAAAATTCCACTGCTGTTTTGGAGTAATCTACTCAGGCACCTAAGCTTTGCTGTATGACACTCTTTTCTACTGGTTCTAGGAACCCATAGACCATGTAGGATGTGACAAATTGCATTCATACGTGTCTGTTAGAGGCTTTTTGTTCAGTTATAGTGTATGTAGCACTGTCATATATTTCACATATAGGAAATACTTTTGTTATGTCCATGTCTTTGCAGATTGTGAGACCTGCTTTTAACAGATTTTCTAGAATCTGACTGCAAGAGCAGGTGTCATGTTTTAACATGCTTTGAAATATTCTCCAGTTCCTTGAGATTCATATTAATGTTTGATGGTAAATTAATGTTAATGGTAAATTAATCTGTGTATTATGGCCCTTTTTCATCTATGTTCCACATAAATCACAAGTCCAAAATTTAGGAACCCAAATACATTGTTTGGTGAAGCTCATTTAAGAGAGATGAAGCCTTTTTGGGCTTGTAGCCTGGTGGCAGATGTGTATTTAGAAGGTGATGTAATGGAGCACATCTTGTTTCAAAACTTGTGGCTAAGGTTATTCAGAGGGGGTACTATTTTCTCAGATTACCTGTGGCTCTGTGAAACACTATAGATTCCCAAACTGATCAGTCTGATCAGTGTGCAGTGCAGTCTGCAGACAGGACATTTTAATGTGAGACTTACAACCACAGCTGCTGCCTGAAGAGGAAATCTTACATTTCAAAAAGCAATCCATGTTTTTTTGCATGGTGTATTTTGTTAGCTCGTCTTTCCATCAATGATATGACAAAATTCTCCATGTTGCATCACCTCAAGATTGCATCCACCTCAGCACCCAGACTCCATTTGTGGCCAGCAGTGGCTTTGTAGGGAATATTCCCCCCTTGCTAAACATCTTGGCAACCTTCACTTTAGGGGATTTCTGAGCTAGATGTTGCCACTCCCGCACTGTGTCGAATGGCCACTGGTAGACCAAGAGTCTGTGGATTTGCCAGACCTTTTTGGAACCTGCTTGAACTGCTGATCTCTAGCACACCTTGTGACAGTGACTTCCATGGTTTAATTATGGCTCATAATTAGAGAGGGAGGAAGGCTCATTACCATTAGTTTGAAACCAGCTGCTTCGTATCTTCATCGGGTGCTGGTACTTCTAAAGCTGCAAGAAATCCAAACATGAGTATGTCCCCTTTCACCCTTTCAGTGCTACAGATAAAGACTGTATGTAATTTAAATGGGGTGAAAATGTAATTTAGGGAAATCTTAATTTTACTAATGACAGTGTCTCAAATTAAATATACTGTCAGGGAAATATTTATTGTGGTGTGTCTCATGTAAAGATAGTCAACGGTACTGATGACCTGTATTTCTGTTAATGGGATTGTAAAGGCTTTCCTCCTTTACATGCTGCTAATGGCCCTCCATCTTTCCCATGTCTTCAGAGAATTCTGACCTGAAACTGCTGATTAACTGTTGATTTCCATGTGACACCACCTATATGTAATATATAAATGCAGCTGTTTCCTGGGTGATACAGCTGTCATAACACATGTTTGCCAGGAGAAGAATGCAGAAGTCTGGAAGTGTATTGTGCTTTAATTACCCCAGTGTCAAACCAGGATAACTCCACAGTAATGGTGTTCCATTAACGCTAGAAAGTTAGTTAATGTGGGAGAGGACAATCAGGACGTCTATTTAGAGAATAGCAGTCATTCATAAATTCTGGAATGGCATGTGAACTGCAACACTAACACTGTGACTAAGCAAAAAGGAAAAAACCAAACTGAGATGCAGCATTTTCTTGAAATGAAAGGGTAGATAGCTACCCAACCGTATCATCATAGTTATTTTATATATATACACACACATATATAAAAGCATGTATATATGAATAAATCTATATATAACATATATTATTATAGTTACTACAGGTACAGCCAAATCTTCATGATAAAAATGTAAGTCCCCGAGTAAGAGCTGGAAATGTGAGATCTGAAAGAGGTGCGTGTTTACAGTGTGAAGTGCAGCCAACTGCATGTACGGAGAACATGGATGCATTGCATTAAGTTTTGACTTCTAAGTGAAAAACCAGCACATATTGCCTATCAAGGAACATGAAACAACAGGAAATCAAATTAAAAGCAGTTTAATTTCCAAAGTTTAACGTTAATATTAAGGTAAAGTGGAATAAATTCTTTACGTATAAAGAATTATTTCCAGGACCACGTGACTGAGTAAGTGGAAATGTGGTTAAACAGCCGTAGTGCAGAGAAGGTTCTGCAAGCATTGATGCCGTTTTTGTTTTCTAGGAATGATGAAAACTCACAATTTTTCTCTCATTTATTTGACTGCTGTTATCTTAAGCTGGTATGGAGTACCTAAGGTCCTTGAACGCTGTACTTCGTAGCACACAAGTGGGAAGAGCCAAAAATGTAACCCAAAAGGGCTGGGTTTAGAGCCTTATGACTTTGCTCTGGAATTCTTGGATAGGCTTTTTTTCATTTGTTTGACTTTAATTTAGGGATTGCCAACAAAGAGCACTAACAAAGTTATTTAGAATATGAGAAAACAGCTTATATATGAGGACTAAATTGTAAGGCAGAAGTTTGGTAGACTAGTGAGCATTTAGTCTGTGTTTCAGATGTGCATCTGAGGAAATAGGGAATTTTCGATTTCTAATACATTTAGCTTAAGGTCTTTAAGAAATAGTCCTAATAATCCCATAGAAAGAAAATCAGGAGAATGGGAAGGAAGCAAGGTCAGCCAGAGACTTTAACTGAAAATGAAAAAAAATGTATAACATACCCTGTGAGAGGATAAAAATGTCTGTATTTTAAACACTTATTGTATAGCATGTAAGTACAGCAATCTAGAAAGCTATTACTTCCTTACATGCTACTTATTTCCATTCTGAAAGAGAAAATATTTGTCCTGTAGTATATAAGCTTTGCCTTGTATAGAGCTTTGAAATGACGTCTCTACTTCACTACCTCACCCTGCTGATGACTTAAAATAAGTCTTTTAGCCATGGATGAACAGTCTAAGGAACTAATTATGCCAATATAATGTTTAAAGGTGGGGCTACCCCAGCCTTCAAAAACGAAGAAACACCCTTTAAAAAAAAAAAAAAAGTATTTTCTAGCTGGATTGTTCAGCTAAATTAACATTCCGAAACTGAAAGAAAAAGCCCTCCAGGGCTGAATACCATTTGGTGTAAGTTCAAAAGAGGGGTTGGTACTCAGCTCCAGCAGCTCCTCACAGCAGCACACCCCTCCTACGCTCGCAGTGAAACGAACGGCTTTAAAAAGAGTGGCCTTCGTCACTCCGCCAGGCACAAAGATAAAGGCAGTAGCTTATGTAACTCTCTTTTAAAGGAGCCTGGTCCTTGCGCTCACCCCCTTCGTTTTGTGAGTTAGTGCTTTGTGTGGGGACCCAAGCAGCCGGAACCACCCACGCTGCGCTCCTGCATCCTGCCCCTACTGTCTCGCACCCTTGCTGGGCTCCAGGTATGTGTAGGTTTATTTGGGTTTTTTTAACTCATGGCTTTTTTTCCTCAGAAATGTAGAACAAGTGCTTGCGAGGTGTGACTCAGCATGTTCAGGAGACTTTCGTTGTATTTGCAGGCAGAGTGCAAGCTCATTTAAATGCGATTGGGGGTTACTTTCCTTCTTCTTTTTTTGTCTTTTTGAGATGATGGTTCAGAAACCTTTTATTTTCCCTCCAGAGGTGGGGAAGACCACTGAGGAGGAAGACTCAGGAGAGTATATTGAAAGTGATGGTGCCACACAGCAATATCTTTATATTTTTCTGGCTGTAGATACAAGTATCTGAAAATTAGTCATTGTTTAGTCTTCCAGTAAGTTCTCAAGTGCTTCCAGGTAGAAATGGTGGTACACCAAGGCTGTGGGTTTGCAATCCGAAAAGAATAGCTTTGATGAGTGTAAGAGAGGGGGAATCAATTTCTAAGTAATGTTTCAATAGCATCTTAGAAATGGAAAAAGATGCTGTTTGCATGTACTACAGCAGATGCAGAAACACTGAAGTGTCTTGCCTATGCTACAGAGTTTGCAAATCTATATGGCTTATAAACCATGCAAGCCATTGCTATCCCTCACAGTCTTGTATCTGGAGCTCTTTTCATCAGTGAATATATCTACATCTTTAAATACCTCATGTTCTAGGTGTTGCTTTACATTTTATCAGATAATATGAAATGTTTGCAAATAAAGTCTGTAAGGATATACTGCTAAGGGCATTGCATTTGTGTTTCTGGAGTTCTGAAATATATGTTTCTTTAATATTCAATCCCTGGTTTTGTTATATTCTCTGATTTAGTCTAATCAAAAGGAAATACTTTATGAATGGAAAATTAGTTATGAACTTCTTCCTATTATATATTTGCACTGTATTTTGCCTTATATGCTCATTTATTCGTTCATTTTTTACTGGTACTTATTTTAAATCAGAAGTCCTGTATGTGAGCCCACACCACGTAGGGAAAAGAGGACGCTTATGGGTGGGTGTGGCTTATTTAAAAAAGAAAAGGTAGAGCACTTGTATAGATGTGTGCCCAGAGATAATACAGCTTTCAAATACGACATAGCTTGTCTTGAACTGATCTGAACTGATCTGAAAAAATGAAATATCCTGGTATCTGCAATCTAGCCCTGGGGATACTGCTTGGGATATTCTGAATTTTAAAATCTGCGAATCCAGAATATATCGGTCTCTGAAATTCTGTCCAATTTTTCTGGCTGCCAAGTTGTTTCTTGGCTTTCCTAAAGCTATCCCTTTAGTGCCACAAATCTTTAAGTCCTACTTGTCCAGGGACAGTTCAGTTATATGCTTTTTCCTATTTCTCTCTGTATTTTTGACAAGAGTCAAGTTTGAAGATCTTTGTTTCTGTGCTAGCAAAGTTTCTTTGGCAGTACACATGATTAATCTGTAGAGAGCTTAGGTAAAACTTTATCTAAATTCTTTCCATGTTCTTGAATCATTTGTAGATATTCTGTGAATATTCAAAGGAGTTATTCAGGTCTGTCCACTGAGTTGGTTAACCTGGGGTTGATGGCAGAAAATCATTAACTTGAGTCCAAGGGGCTACATGTGTGTTAGATTCTGCTGGTACTTTTTGACCTTTGTGAATTACTTGTTTATTTTAATTTAAGCAATAGTTTGAAAAAAATTAACCATACCCTACTCCATACCATAACCATACCTACCTTCTTGATTTGGCTCGACTTAAAGATTTTGGTTATGTTCAGTTTTCTTTTTTTCCTATCTTGGAGTTTTAATGCATTCTTTATTTAATATTAAAGAAATACAATTTTATACTCTTACTTTTGCTGGTACATTTTTCTTGGCACCTTTCTTAGGTATCCTTCTTCAAAAGTCTGCAACATCTGAGGCTACAGCTGTTTAGAAAAAGGATTTATTGACATTGAAAATTACAGTTAGGTAATATTTTAAGTCCCTGGATGAAAACATAATGCTTAATCTATGTGTAATTATATCTTTCTACACAGTAGCTGTTGTTTTTTTCTTTCAAAATGCTAGGTCTGGTATTAAGCCTTTACTCTCTACCAAAGAAAGCTATGCATTCCTGACAGGAAATACACATGATGAAGAGTGGAAGGACTGGCTTCATCGCTATGTAAATAATTTGTGATGGTTGCCTTGCTGCTTGCTCATAACTTTATTTTAATTGTACTACTTACTGTAGGGCATGGACATCCTATCATGTACCAGGCCCCTGCTGAAGAGTTTGTAACATAAGAAAATCTAACTGGAGTCTTATTTGTATTAAATAACCTGGTGGGCTTATTGACTAATGCTTCATTTTAGATCAAACAGTAACGAGCATGTTCATCCTATTACTTTAATGTTTAAAAAATGCAGTAGTCTGAAGTACTGCCGTCTTTTGAAACTCTTCAATATGGCATACTTTGATATTCATTGCTGAATATTTTTTGTTCTTTAGTATCACACATGGCCAATGAATCGAGGCCCTGCCCATGTGATATTGGAGACAGGTTTGACTATGGAGGCCGTGGGCAGGAGGTGCAAGTTGAGCACATCAAGGCCTATGTCTGCAAACCTCCTGCCGGTGCCGACAAAGCAGTGATTGTGATCCACGATATATTTGGATGGCAACTCCCAAACACCAGATACATAGCTGATATGCTAACAACTAATGGATACATGTAAGAAATACTACTGTTTTCAAAGTGTCTTTCTAATAAGAAAGTTTGTTGAACCAACTGTTTCCTTTTTTCATATAAACCATACAAACACAAATAATTCCACAGTCTTTCTTTATCCCTTTCTCCAAGGAGTTTTCTGTTAAAACAGTAAAAGAAGTCTAAAATAATTGAGTCACCCTACCATAACGAGTTAGTATATAGGCACAAAAGAAGAGAGAGGAAGCAGAAAATTTTCTTATTCTGCATTTTTCATCCTCTATGACCCTGAAACAGCCTGCTTCCTCCCTCCCTCTGTGCAACTTGGCTGTTATGCTAAAAATTTCAAAGAAGCTGAAGATCTTTCTATGAAGGGAAAGTGTACTAGCACGTGCCAAATAGAGAAACAAATCCTCAAATATGTGAAAAGCATACTGAGTATCCTCTTTCCTGTGTTACTGGGTTAGTGTCCCTTCTAGCCTAAACATAAGTACTGTGTAAATTGCAGTTTGTTTGGTTTGGTTTTGGATTTCTTTTTTAAGTTTGGTAGGAAACCACCAAGGATTTTCAGTTACAGTTAACTATTTATCAAATTAAGAAATGAATTTTAACAGGGCAAAATGTAACTGGAAATTATACTAAGTCCTCATATTAGATATAGAAAATTATTGAGGGTTGCTGGTATAATGCTTTGATGTGGGTTAAGTACTATGTATTCAGCAAAATGAATTCATTGTGTAGTACATAGGGTCTTCCCTTTAATCCTTTTTCAGTATTATTTCATGGACATAAAATATTTTCATTTTTCTTGCAGAGCCATCTGCCCAGATTTTTTTGTGGGACAAGAAGCTTGGAAACCTTCTAATGACTGGGCATCTTTTGATGACTGGCTGAAAACACGAGATGCCGGCAAAATAGACAAGTACAACCATTGTTCCTTGACCAGCAAGTGGATATCCTTATTTCATAGGAATTTTTGCCTCAGTAAAGAGGCATTAGATCCTAACTTATTAGTGGGTCAAATAAAGCTGGATGTCCACAAATGGAAATTTCATGCAGCTCATGGGACAAGCTCATGGTTATAAGAGGGGTGCTTTATAGATAAAAGTAGATGTTTGAACAAGAACAAAAGTGCCCAGTGTTTGCCTGTACAGAGAGTAGAAGCAAAATGAATGACTCTAAAGTAAGGAATCAGCAAAAGCTAGAAAATGCAGCTCACTCCTGCCACTTTGCTCAGGGAGGCACAACTTCCATGGATTTTAGGGTGCAAATGCAGTCAGCAAACACGATTTTATAAAACGTTTGTCCTCCTTGTGGGATATAGTTTACATATAAGTCACATTTGTGATAACAAGATGCTCTTGACTGGCAGTGTGTCTCAAACTTTATTTGTATTAGCCTATATGATAACTATTGCTACTTGTTAAATTAATTGGACTGCTGTTCATAAAATCACCTCCTGTCCTAGTAACAATGATCTAGGAAGACTGACTTTCTCCTTTGTCTTCTCCCCTGGAGTTTGTCTTGTATTTTAGAAATGAATAACAGTAAAGTAGTGTTGTGGGTTGATCCCAGCCATCAGCCAATAACTTGGACCACCACTCGCTCCCACAAGAGGAACAGGGGTATAAGAGAAACAAAGCAAGAAAACTCATGGGTTGAGATAAAGGCAATTTGATAAGTAAGGGAAAGAAAAACAGGGAGTGATGCAAGACAGTCACTCCATTCCAGAAGCAGACTGATGCCCAGCCAGTCTCTGAGCAGCAGCCACCAAAGAGGCCAGAGAAACAGGGCTAGAGCCTTAATTCACTTTCATTTGCATGTCTCAGAGAAGTTGATGTTGTCCTCAAGTATCTAAAGGACCAATGTGGTGCGAAGAAGATTGGTGTCATTGGCTTTTGCTGGGGTGGAGCAGCAGTGCAACATCTGATGCTGAAAAATCCTCATTTAAAGACTGGAGTGTCCCTCTATGGTAAGCCTGAAAGACCTGCTACATTCTGAGCAGGATGCCAGTGCAGGAAACAATTCTCTAGGACTATTACTGTAACAAAATTCAGTTTGACATCTAGTGGAAGAAGGTGATTTTATTATAAATAATCTGTAAGTGATTTGATTTTTTCACACTCGCATTTTTACACTTAAGTGCACCCAGCAAAATTTTATTTAAAGAGTGGCATGACCAGGATCACATCTGTGATCATAGTGCCAAATGCCATGGCCTCACTGTGGCTGAGGTTCCTCTTGGCTGGCAATGACAAAAGGGCTTCTGGGCACATCTTTTATATCTTTTAGACAGTGGTCCCTCATTACTAATAGGAACAGTTTTAAACTCTCTGTTTTAACCCTTCACACTTTAATTCTCAACATGTTTATGCTAACTTTGATATTTTTCTTATAAACCTCTGTACTTCTACATAACCAGAGCACTTTATATTAGTTAGAGGTGAAAGCAAATTTAAGGTATTTTTCCAGAAATCTTATTGGGACTGTTTTGCTGCACTGATATGCTGATCAGCTGAGTCAATTCAACAATGTTACTTGCTAATTTTTTAACTTTTTCTGTTGTAATAATCTCAGGAATGAAAAGAGTATCTAGGGTGGCAGCTGGTTAGTTTTACTGTAACTTTAATTCAAATATATTGGAGTAGTTAAAATTACAATGTCAATTTGTTATGAAATGGTATCAGTATAGATATATGTACACTGAAGTCATAACCATGTAGGTGGAATGATGAGTATTTACAATTATCTTAAAAATGGCCTTCCCAAGCCAGAGGTGAGTAGTTCCTAAGTGTCCATCTTTCACAAAATCCTGTCTCTGACAGTGATCAGAAGCAGTTGCTCAAAGCAAACCACAAAAATGGGACAAGAGTAACAATTCTTCCCTGATTTTTTCCCACAGAACCGGTCTTTTCCTTTTTAATGGTATCACAAATTTTCCACAACAAAAAGGACTTTTAAGCAAAGTGTGTTAAATCCCATTACAAACTGATCATCACTAGCTGATGAAAATGTCTTGAAGTTTTTGTAGATTTTGTAGTGGTTTAGCTACTTTAGGTAGCATAACTCATTGCATGTATGTTTTCTTCTGCCTTAGGAGTGATCAGTCGTTTTGCAGACAAACACAGTTTGCTGCATCCTACCTTCTTCATTTTTGGGGAGAAGGATGACATCATCCCATTGGAGCAGGTGAGTTTCCCATCACAGATGCGTCTTTTTAATGCTTTTCATGTTTATTTTGTATCTTGGTATTCAATGAAGAGACAGTAGAAAACTAATTTGCACTTTTCTTTCTCTTTCACTAACTCTTACAGTACTTCTACACAAATGTATGCTGCTTATCCCCAAATCAAAAAGTTTTACCATGACACAAAAAATATTTTCTGTTCCTGTTTGAAAATATGGCTGATTTTCATCAGTTCCTAGGAAAAGAGCAAGAATCCAAAGAAAGCCTGACAAGTTTAAGATAGGAGGCTCTCTTTAGTGATACCGATGGTCCATAAAATCAGCAGATCTTCCCCACCTGTACCAATGGAATCACTTGTTGCAAGAAAATTAAAAAGACCCTGTGGCTATCCTTCTCCTTTTTCCACTGTCCTGCAGAGATTCTCCTTTCTATTACTCAGTCAACAGCCTTTCTCTGGAACCTGAGTGTCGAATGATTGGAGAAAGATGGTTATCTGCCAAGGGGATCAAGAGAAACATGTTTTTATTGAGTGATGTTGGCTTTAATTTTCCTGGCAAAAATTCCAGTTACTTTGAACTGCTATTTTTGTCTCTGCTCCTCTTCCCCAACCTCAAATTAATTCAAACTCTTGCCCCAGTTATTTAATGTGAGGTGTATATCAGTAGCAACTCATACAGTGCTCACTACATGCTAACCTTCTCATGATGCTGAGCAGTAGGTTTTTTACATTTACAGATATTAATATTGTAATCCATATAATTTTTTTCTACATTTTATACAGTCACATACTGATATTTTACTGGGAAAAAAAGCCTAGTTAAATAAAGCAAGTGCAGCAACAGAAATGCATTTAGGTATAAAACTAGTAGAAAAGAAAACGGTGGCAAGGATAAATTATGTCTGTCTTTCAGAAAAGTAAAAAATGAGGACAATTTGGGGACTGTAAATGTAGAACTTTTTACCTTTGTGCTCAGCCAACATAGAATGTTCTGTGTTACAGGTCACGTTGCTGGAGCAGAAGCTTAAACAAAACTGTAAAGTTGATTATGAAGTTAAAATTTACCCTGGACAGACACATGGGTTTGTGCATCGGAAAAGAGAAGATATCAATCCTCAAGATAAACCTTATATTGAGGAAGGAAGAAAGGATATGATCAACTGGCTGAATAAATATCTTTAGGTTAAATTAATGTCAACAAACAGAATCAATTGTTGTAGGAAATGAGAAAATAATACAGACTATATTGCTTAAAATGTTCTTACAACCATAAAAATATTTTGTATAACTCTTCTGCAATAACACTACTTATTTGCACTTACCTTCTAAGTAGGGGCTTAGAGATGGCTTTTCAAATGTTGAAAGCTATAAATGTAAAGAAGGTTATTAACACTGGTCTTGTGTATCTTAAAATGATTAGAATATCGTGTGGCATATTTCCTGGCACCTGAAAGTTTAGTTTTTTTATGTCAATGTCAACATGATTAAAAATCATTGAAACTGACCACGCTTGAGAAATTCTCTCCTTAAAGCTCTGTTTAGAGTTGTTTAGCTGTGAGACTTTCAGCTCCAAGACTTTCAGCTTTTAGGTAAATATAGTTCTGGGTTGGAAGGCTGGGACATTTTCTTGGAAACAGAATATCCTATTCAGAATTTATGAAATGAGAGCAAGAAAAGGGAAGGAGAAAGACAGTGGAAATCAATATATGTGAACTGAGGGGAACTCCAAAAGTTTGGGAGCCATGACTGAAGAGACTAGAGAAAATCACATCATTTCACCATCATCTTGATGCAAATCCTTCATCTCTCATGGCTTCAGGCAGTTGCCCTACCTACTGAACCTAATTCAGAGTTGAATCTAAACCAACCTCCAACGTTACCTCCTCACCTCCACAAATCTTTCCTTTATCCTCAGGTTTCTCTCTGCTGTGATTTAGTTGTGTACTGTTACTGGTAAGGCACAGCCCATTCCTGGTGAGTGGGGGAACATTACCATGTTTCAGCTCCTTAGGACTCTCCCAGTGCAATTCCCAATAACTATGTGGTGAGGTCTTGCCTGCGTCTGTGATGCTGAGGGAATAGAGGGGCTAAAATATTGTACTGAACATTGCCCATTTTCCCCTCAGTGAAATAAGTGTGAGCCCAGGGAGCTCTCACAGAATATTGCCTTTCAAGTTGCAGCCCCTCCATGGTTTCCATTGCCCCACAACATTTTTGTTTTTGAGTTTGTTGCTGCCAGCCATGCCTGGCATCTCCCTCACGAAATCATATTCCCTTTGGCTCTTTCCTAGCTGGGGGCGTGTGCCAGGCCAGCCTTAAGCAGTCTGTGGTGGAGCTGTAGCTGCATGTGTGTCTGAACTCCACAGTGTCTCGGCTTTGGAGCCTCCCACCATATGGATCCCACCTCAGGCCCCAAATCCCCATTTCGACCCCCTTCTTCACATCACTCCTTCCCTCCTGCAATACACTGTATACGTCCCATGAGAAAATAGTTTTCTCTGCACCACACTGAGTTGATATCAAAGAAAATCTCCCATCTTTCAAAAAGATTTCATGCAGACCTCTGAGACAAAAGTTCAAAATCTTCCCTTGCTCCTTGGTTCATGCCCTTGGTCAGTGATTATTGCTGTTCTGTGGTTTGAACACTGCAGGTTGTGTTTCCATCTTCTTGCTTAATGATTTCAGGAGAGATGAGCCTTCAGTTCTTAGTGGGTCCAACCAGTGCAGGGAAAGCCTCTTCAGGTCTGCAGGGCATTGCTGCTATGAGTCATGTTGGTAGAAATAGTCCCTCCACACTGGAGGTGAGAAGTTCCACAAAGCCCTTGCTGATCCTGCCCTTGTGCTCGATCTGTGCAGATTCCCAGTGACACAGACAGAGGGAAGGGCCAGACTTCTGTGCTTCCTGCCAGTCCTGGCGTGGTTCTGTTCTCAGCATGTAGAAGAGAAACACTTTCACATGGGAGGACTACAGACACCTTCATGCACTGGCAAAGGCACATCTCGTGTGTACCTGTCCAGCTCTAGGGAATGGGAACAACAATGTACAAACCTTCCTGGAAGGAAGCAACGTAGGTTTGTGGTTCAGGTAATCTATAAAGTGCAAATTCAATTCCCAGCTCTGGATTCATGCCCAATTTATCAGGGTTGCTATGAGAACAGAGAGACTTGATGAAATCAAACGCTCTACAATTATTTTCTCATGTGGATTTTAAATAAAAGAGCCTTGGTTTCTGTGAAGGTAATACCTTGGTTGGCAAACCTGTCCAGCTTGGTTTTTTACGTGATTGAACAGATGTCTTAGGAAAAAGGGCTAAGAGCTGCCAAATTTTCTCTGAGACAGGGAAAGACTGTGAAACTGAGGAGTATTTTGCCAAAATTCATTTTCCTTGGAGAATTCAGAGTCACTTGTGTAGGACAGGTGTTGCGTTTTATTATATATTTGCTTTTATAGGAAAAAAAATTGGGTGCATTAGAAAAGGTCATTACCAGCAGGTAAAGGGAGGTTATCCTGCTCCCCTACTCAGTTCTGGTGAGGCCACATCTGGAGTGCTGTGTCCAGGTCTGGGCTCCTCTCTACAAGAGAGACATGGAGCTCCTGGAGCGGGTCCAGCGGAGGTCAGCAAAAATGCTTAAGGGGCTGGAGCACCTCTCTTACAAGGAGACACTGAGGAAGCTAGGCCTGTTCTGCCTTAAGAAGTGATGACTGAGAGGGGACCTCATGAATGTCTACAAATATCTGAGGGGCAGGTGTCAAGAGCACAGAGCCAGGCTCCTCTTGGTGGTGTCAAACAATAGGACAAGAGGTAACAGGCAGAAACTGAGGTACAGGAAGTTCCACCTGAACATGAGAAGAAATTCTTTGCTGTGCAGGTGACTGAGCACTGGAGCAGATTGCCCAGAGAGGTTGTGGAGTCACCCTCACTGGAGGTATTCCAGGACTGTCTGGATGCAATCCTGTGCAGTGCTCTAGGATGACTGCTTGAGCAAGGAGGTTGGACCAGATGACCCACTGTGGTCTCTTCCAACCTTACCAGTGATTTTGTGATTCTGTGAAATACAGTATCTAAGATGAAAAACTCAGAAAACTCAATCACTGGCACAAGCATTTTTGTCGCATCTTTAATCAGTTTAATATTATGCTGACTTCTACTCCTTAATTGGATTACTTTTTTTATTACATGATGAATGGGAGCTGTTTTATGGGTTTCAGTTTAATCTTTATGGCAAAAATTTTTAATACACAAAATGCCTCTTCAGCTCTGTTCCTTTTTCTGCATTGCCCTCTGTCAAGTTCACGTTTATTGCTGGGTGGTTTTTTACCCTGGTGTCTAAACCAGACAGTCACTGTTTTAGCTTGTTAATTTTCCTCACCTTCTTTGACTCCTAAACTCCAAACAGGAATGGGCTTTCAGTGTACAGGCCATACACAAGGACAAAGAAAAGCATTCCCCCTCCCGTCATCCCCCCAGTGCATACATACGTAACAGTGCCAAAATTCCCATAAAATAATGTGCACTTGGTCAGTATAAAAAAATGCCCTCCATCTTTTGGCTTGCAGGGAAGAGGTCATCTATGCTTTATGGTACATTATAAGAGACTGTGCACTTGCTTTAAAAATGTGTCTCTCTGCACAGTGTCAGCTGCAGTCATGTGGGGAGCAGTTCTCCTTCCTCAGCTGCAACCTTTGACTCTGCTGCTAGGTCTTGAAAGGGCTTTTTTGTCTTAATTTTTTCTTCAGAGCAGGCCCTAGGGAAGGAACTGAATGATTGCTGTGCTGGATTAGTGAGGCTTCGGGGCTAGAAGCCTGACCAGAAGTTGAACTTGATGGAATTTGGGGAATTGACGGAAGATGTGATAGAGATGACTACACAATGTAGATAACTACAGCTCATCTGAATGCCTTGTTGTAACTAATTTTGGCCACACTCACAGGCATACTAAGTTTTCTATTCAGGACTGTAGTTGCCTACAGAGGTTGTGATCAGACTGGACTCCATACCTTTAACTAATGAGATTTCGATGTGTTTCACCACAGGCCAGGAGTGGTAGCTTAGGCTCTAGAAAGGTGCACTGAGAACACAATTTTTCAGAGACACAAAAAAATCTAGTTTCATTTTATTTGAGGTTAGAAAAAATAAAGGTAGACCCACTTAAAGCATTTTAGTCAGAGCTCCCATTGGAGGAGCAATGGGAATTTGGTGCCTATCTCCTCTTTAACTTCAGAAGCCTCCAGCACATTTTACTTATTTTCTGGTTTCTCATGTTAGGCACTGAAGTTTATCAAAGCCCAGTGAATAACAGAATGCTGAATTTCAGAAAGTGAGGAGCAGAATGGGCTAATAAAGCTCCAAAACAAAGTTCCCCTTTCAGACCATCAGTGCAGCAGATGGTGACACCTGTGGAAATACGTTTCCTTTCCTTCCCTTCCTGCCACTACTATGTTAAGAGCTGGTGAGGAAATTTTGCATCTGGGCTGGTAGTTTGCCCAGAACTTCAGCAAAGCTATGCTAATGTTATTCGTTAGGGGGATTGCAAGTTATTCCAACTGCACTAATAAACTGTTCTTCAGTTTTACTTCCAGGTGTTGAGCTTACAGATTGTTGAAAATTTCTTTAAAGTTATTTCTTTTTTTTCCAGAATCCTTAGAAAATTAAGAAAGTTTCTAAGATACTTTCGATGGTTGGCTAACCCCAAGTAAAAAACCTATGTCCTTCAGTAAAGAAAAAACATTTTTGCTTCCTCTGACTCCTCTGAGGCAAAAGTGGAAGGTAAATTTAGGCACGGGTGTTTGCAAGAAGAAAGAGATGCAGGGGGAAGGGATAAGCTCGCATTTTGTATATATTTGCAAGAACTATAGTCTGTAGTGCTCTGTGATGTTGCTTTGGAGAGCAGTGAGCTGTGAAAGCTCTCCCTGTCAGTAGGACAGCAGTAGGGGAGCAGCTCAGGGTAGGTTAGCAGTGCAAGGTAAGTTGATCCTGTTGAATGGCTTGAATAGAATGAGAGCTTGCTATTGTCCCTCCTTTCCCCTGGTTTCCTCACCCAGCTGGTTTAGCTCCAACTTCACTCAGAATTTTTCTTTCTGAGACACAGAGAAACCCTGGGTGAAAATTAAAAGGACAGGCTGAGTCATATGTGTTATCCACTACAGATGAAACTAACTTCTGGCTCCACAGCACAAAGTAAAGTAGAGCTGGCCTCCTGCTCAGGGGTGTTCCTGATGTGTACAGGTTGTATGTCACACACATATCTTCAGATGTGATAAGAAGAATGTTCTCTCTCTATAGTGAAGTATAAAAAACAGTGTAAGAAAAACAAAATAAGTAAAACGGTGGAACTTTTTGTGCTGATATAACTGTGAAATCACATCAAGAAAATCCCTCTAAGCTGGAAAAAATGGGAGTAATAAACTCTTGCAGCAACATTATTTGTAGCTGCTCATTTCCAGCCCAAATTTTGCTGATGTCTCTGTGCTTTGTAACACCAAGGCAGAGGTTAGCACTGTTGTGCTTAACTGTGTCAAGGCTGTTGCAAGCAACCATGAACTTGTTCTGCTCACAGCCTGAGCTGGGCTAAAGCTGCATAGCCTTGTCAGATGGGTGCTTTGCTTAAACAATCTCAGCAGATTATGTCAGGTGGAAATCATTATTCATAGCAAAGTGGGACTGGGACTGCACTGACTGGCAATAGGGCAGAGAGCATCTAGTTCTGTATTTTTTGCCTCTGCAAAACACTGCTGAGGCCCAGACCTAATTATCTGTCTGCATAACTTTTCACTCTTTCACATTTGTCACTTTTTGCAGATTAAATATCTGCGAGCAGCTACCTATGGCAAGTGAATCTGTGCAGAGCAGCAGAGACCACAGAACAGGAAGAGATGGCACAGTTTTAGGATCTTTCCAGTAGGCCTGAGAAGAAGGAAGCAGAAGGAGTCTGATAAGGCTGGAACAAAGAGTGAAGAGTTACCCTGTGGGATGAAGAGGGAACACATAGTTGGCTGTGAAAGGGAAAATGTGTGAGGTGGTGTCCTGGGGTCTCAAACTGGGACCTCAAAGGTGGGCACTGAAGAGAGCAGAGAGTGGTGTTGGTTGATGAAAATCAGAGTTGTGGGAAAAGTAGAGCATTCCAGAACTTCAGCGAGAAGCAAAAGTGACACTGTAAGCCGGAGAAAAGAAGATCTGAGACTGACTCTTGAAGATCACTTTCACTAGTCCATGTCCATCCTACCTGTTCTGATTTGCTTTACTAAGAATCTGTTGAATAAGTCTGTGAGGTCAGCCAGCTGAAAAATCAAATAAGCAAATGAAAGGTGGTATAGAAGAGAAAACAGAAAAGTGAAAGGGAGAGGTAATGCAGGAAATGCAGATGTGGGGAAAAACACTGGCAGTGATGGTGTTTCCTGAGAGTCACAGATATCCCATGCCTCTACTCCACTTTCCTGACTTAATGAGCCGGGAATCAGCCCTGAGTGAGCACTATATAATGTTAGTAGAGGTGCCTCAGTTGGAGAGGAACAAAAATCCAGCAGTACTAAGTGGAGGTAGAGCCTCTCTGTGGGGAGAGATAAAGGGAGATCTGCTTCAAAGGAGAGGCACTGAGTCAGCACTGGAGAGGCAAGGCAGGGGACATTTCTATTGCTGGGTGCCCAAGAGATTTGAGGAGATAAACACTTCTTGCTGTCACTAAGCCTTTCTCCATCACACTGTGAGCAATGGCACTGTAGGAGACAGGTGGCCTTGTGTTGCTGCATGGCTGTTGCTGGGTGATTTGTAGATCATATGCCAAAGTCCAAAGTGAAATTTCCAGGAATTGCTCAACTCAAGATAATGTCAGGAAGTAATCAGCAAAATTGGTGAGATGATGGAAGTTATTCCTCAGTAAAACAAAAGCTTCTTGGGGAAAATTGCCATCTGGGATTTTTGTCACCCACCCCTTTCCCTTGCTGAGCCCTAGTTGCATTGCCTCTCCAAATGACCTTTCCTGCTGGGCTGATGCCAAGTGGTACATGCAAGGGGGGCTGAAGAGAAACATGTCAGGATGTTTCTGTAGAAAGTCAAGGAAAACAATTCAAAGCAGGAGGTGAATCAGGAATGAATAAGGTGGAACAATTAATTATTACTTTCCCCCATGTAAATTGGGGAATGGTGAGTCTGAAGGCAGGAAAAGAGCTGGAAGAGAAAGGAAAAGAAAGATGTCTCTACTGGTTCACCAGTAAGAGGGAGGTGGGGAGGGCTTGGCACATCCCTGCCGGCTGATGGGGTGGAGAGGGTACCATTCCAAGCCTTATTGCTTTCCAGCTGGCTCAGATTGATGGTGTTTGCTATTCCCATGATATCTCTGATATCATCTGCTGATGTACTAATGACAAGATGCTTCATTCACCACTCAAAAGAGGGATTAGGGCTCAAATCGCCATTCCAGCTTGTCACTCACCAAGGAATTAAAATCTTCTTTGAATGTGGAATTTACTGACCCCATGGGAGAGCCTAAGATTAAGGAAATGATGCTTTAAACATGAGATCATGGAAATAAAATAACGCATTAGCTGGAAAGTGTTCGTCTTTCCAAGCTGTGGCGAAGAGCCACTGGGCAACATTACACAGGCACCACTCTCATGGTCCAGCCAGATCATCACAAACACCCCAGACATTTCCTCCTCTGAAGAAAGAGCAGAGTATAGTGCAGGAACCCCAAGAGATGGCTTTTAAGGAGTTTATGTGGCTATTACGGAAGAGACTTTGATCAGTGTCTTTCCTAGTGGAGGAAATGATCTACTTCAGATCCCGATTCATCACTGATAGCTGGCCATGGTCACAAATCTGAGTCAGGGGCTGTGCAGAAAATCACTTTGAATTTCACCTCAGCTAATGCTGATAGGGATGCCTTAAATGAACTTATATAGATGTGCCCACATGGGAAGACCAGCTTCCTGCAGTGCAAGCCTGTGATCTCTGCTAGCGCTGCTGTGCTATGAGGTTTTACAGTAGAAGGGAGCGGGTACTGAACTAACTGTGCACAGTGGTGGAGAGCAGCAATGTCTCAGGAAACTAGATGGTTGGGAAATGGTACACAGTCACTCTAGGTGCTCTGGGTTCCTCCAGAAATTACTGACCTCTGTGGTTTTAGAAAGTCTGAGCATAGTGCCCTCCTACTCCCCTTCTTGCTCCTCCCCCCTCCCCCACTGCCCCAGTTTTTGAAAAAATGTCTTTAGAATTGTCTAGGAAATAAGATCCTTTAAGAAATTAACAGTGGATTCCAGGTCTTACTATTTTGCAATGGTTGGGGTTTTTTTTTCAGTTGGTTGGTTGGTTTTGTTTTTGTTTTTATGGGTTGGGGGTTTTTTTGTTATTGGAACCTGGAGAGAGCAGTGAGTTTTCCCTCCAAGAATAGCCCATGTACTACTCCTAGGAGTAGTTTTATTCAGCATCCTCATGGATGAGCTAGGGGAGTGACTGAACTCCCTGCTTCCCTTCCTCACAAATTTTTGGACAGCCCCAGAAGAGACACATCCAATGCCTTGACATTAGACAGACAGCAACACTGGGGACAGTGTCCCAGCAGCAGTGATCCCTAGGAGCTGGTTGGTGGAAGATGACTTGCAGGGTGCTGGCCTTCTTGTCTGTGCAGATGAAGCTATGAAAAATGAGCTAGGGTAGCACAGAAGGGATCAGCCTTTCTCGGGGAGTGGGAGCATCTTTTGCCTTCCAGACCACTACTAGAGGCAGGCAAGAAGCTGCTGAAGAATTGAGAGGTAGGCAAGAGCCATCATTTTGCCTTGCTCCAAGGGTACTGATAAGTCTTGATGGCCCTGACCAGCCTCTCCTGGGTCTCCCTCTGCAACATCTTTCCATGGGGCCAGGAAACCCATTTCACCTCAGCCCTGGGCTTTTAGTGCCCGCCTGAGCTGTATTGTGGTCTATCTTTCCCAGCTATGCCTGGCTGTATTCACTGTTTGTCTGAACCCTGGCATGACTTCCTTGTCTTAACCCAGGCTTCCTGGCTTGACCTCATACCTGCCTGGCAATCACTGGCGCTGACTGCCACCACCAGGATTGACATTGACCTGCAAACCAGTTTCTCAGCTAGACTTTGGATCTGCTTTGCCACCACAAGCTCATCTGATGATCAGAGGAACCTGAGTCTCTCCCTGGGCCTGCCTGCTCTCACCCTGTAGCAAACTGGGACAAGACTTGGCTGGAGAGACCTTGTCCTGCCAGCTTTGTCTCCCTTGTCTTCTGGATCCCAGATGCTTAGGAGCAGTTGGACTACCTCTCTGCCCTGACAGAAGAAAGCTTTCCCAGTAAAACATGTTGTCCCTGCCCTGAGTCCCACTCTTCTGCAAGTCCAGCCTTTTTTCACTACAGCTCTTCCCTTCCCAGTATCTGTCACCAAGCCATCTGGAGCCCTGGCCAACTCAGCTTCCTGCAATGGCACCATCTTACCAGGCTAGGTGGGAGCTGCAAGCGGAGTTGCCTCCTGAACAGTCCCTAGCTGTACCTGTGGTCACAAATAAGTCATTAAGTCTCAGGCAGAAGGCTGATGTACACCATGGTTACTGGATATTTTATATTGTTTTAAGCCCTGGAGGACAGGATGGGAGAGATGGAGAAGGTTAAAAATACAGCAGTTGTGGATCCCTGTCCCTGTGCTGGGTTGGAAGGGCACTGCCCCAGCATTGCTCTGAGGCACTGGCATCAGTGCTCATGGATTCCATTGGATTAGCACTGCCTCTTGCATTCATTCTGCCCACAATGCACCTAGCAGCAGCATGGAGGGAGTAGGTTGAAGTGGGGCTGAGCAGAATGCTTTGAAGCATATGCCATGTTCAGTGGGTGACCAGAGCTTTCAGGTGTGAGGGGTATTGACAAAGATGGGGAACATAGCTGGGAAGCACTTCTGGGGAGCAGGGCCCGGGCTCAGCATGACTGTTGTGTTAGCTGGAAAGTGAGGTGGGACATTGTACGGCATTGTCAGGAAGGCAGCCAGCAGATTCCTCAGTGATGGGGTAGCACTGAATGACCTCAGAGCACAAATGGTCTGTGCAGCTGGTGGACTCCTCTGAGCACCCTGCCTGTGCCAAGGAGAGCTCAGGGCCCCACCTTGTAGTACCCTGCAGATTGGCTTGCCTGCCTGTCTGCTGAGGCTGGGGGGGAGGAAACTGCTGGCAGCTCACAGAATTATTAACGGAAGAAGCAGAAGGGCAGTGGGGAAACTCAGAGAGTGATTCCCACCCCAGTGCCGGGCACAAAACTGGATCTGAAAAAGGCCGAGCAAAATTTAATGCTGGAAACTAAGGGACTGGGACTGCTCTGGAAAGCTGCTATCAGAAATGTTCTGAGTAAATGCTTGTGGTCAGTTTGAAAATACAGAGACAAACTGAGCATTGCCATAGACTTCAGCATTAAAAGAGCAATGCCATTTTAGGCCCTTCTAAAAGAGCCTGATGTTCATATTTCAGCAAATTTCTCTCACACATACCCCTGCTGATAAGCCTCCACACCTCCAAAGAGTGCTCTGTTGAGTTGAAATGGCATCAAATCTTCCATTCCCCTAGATGCTGTTGGTGCCTCTGATAATATAGAACAGGAATTAAAGAGCCCTATGGGGCTGGGTAACTCTGAAACAGGAGTACAGACCTCCTCACCCAACTCCTGTGGAAATGATCAGAGTCATCAGCCAGGGATATTGTGAAAAAGGGTTCACACTTGAGAAACTGTGTCCTGCTGAAAGTGTGTTGGGACAGCTAGTTCCCTCCATGGTTCTTAGGGTACTTGCTGGAGGATGGTGGATTTCTCTTTGGAAGGGCAGTGTTCCTTTGCAACCATACATCTGGCATCACATGACTATAGAGGACTCTCTATTAAGTGATCAAACCTGATCCTTTAGGGCTGTGTATGGCTGTGCTTGAAGAACTGCTGCTGTTCTGATGTGAGTGAAACAGCCTGCTCTGTGTACGCTGAGAATGAGTGATAAGGGAAGAGAAAGAAGGATAGAAAGGAGAGCCCTTCTTGATTATGTCCCTTTACTGTAGCTACTTCAGTCCTGCTGTTCCTCATGCAGTTGTCACTGCTATGACTTTATGACACTGGCTGCCATGTCTGGCTCTTGGAAATGTTAATGTTCTGTTATTTTTCTTTGTGCTGCCTATTCTGAGCCAGACATGCAAGAGACAGGATATTCATCATGCTAAGCCAACCATAATTCGGAGGAGGAAAGGGATGCATTTTCATACAGTATTTGTTACATATCAGAGGCCATCCCCAATGCTTGTGTGTGTCACTGTAGTGGGTTGACCCTCGCTGGATGTCAGACACCCACCGAAACCTCTCTATCACTCCCCCTCCACCACTGGACAGGGGAGAGAAAATATAACAAAAGGTTCTTGGGTTAAGGACCAGGAGAGATCACTCACCAATACTGTCACAGGCAAAACAGGCTTAAATTAGAGATAGTAATGGAATTTATTGCTAAAAAAATCAGAGCAGGATCATGAGAAGTAAAGACCTTAAAAAAACACCTTCCCCACACCTCTCTCTCCTTCCCAGTTCTACCTCCTCCATAGCCTGGGATCAAACTTTCCAAGACATGAAGGCAATTCTGGTTACATCATATTTCCATATTCTGTAAGTGTTGACTTTGACCAACATCTTGGTTGCCAGCGGGACAAAATGTGTGCAGCGTTGGTGAGAGAGGTGTAGGTGTTAAGTTACGGAGGTCCTGAAATGCACCGGTGTGGACTTCATTAGTCGTGCTGCAGCCCTAGGGCCTCCAACAGCTGTCCTGTGCCCAGTGCTCAGGGAATGGAGGTCAGGGATTCTCAAACACACATGTGATGCACAGTACGTGACATATTCCCTGTTAATGAGGAATGCAGGACAAGCCCTGCAGATGTAGCGTCAGATGAATGGCAGATCAGGGGCAAGCCCTCAGCAAAATTGCTACTTGTCAGTGCACTCCAGGTACAGCTGTGGAAGAGGTGTCTCCTCTAAACCAAACCCCTCAGCAGGTGCCCATCTCAATAGAAATAGATAATGTAGGGATTCTGTCTCTCAAAAATTAACTGGAAAATAAGGAAGGCTACTGTATTTGGTTCCTATATTTGGAAGCATGTATAAGATCGTGATTGGAGAGAAGGAGAGAGGGACTGGGGGAGTCAGGAAACCTGGGCTGCTTTCCCAGCATTACATTGTAACTGTAAATTGTAGCAAGTCCCCAGGGACATTCTTCAGTTCTTGCTTGTCTCTCAAGTAGAGGCAACAGCCTCACACTTTCCACCAGAAGACTATAGGTTATACAGGGTCCCTGCTTCCGGAGAGCAGTGGCTATACTACCCCTTTTATCCCAGTGCTGAGTTCTTGGATGTTGGATATATTTCTTCAGTACACTCACATCACCCTTAGCTGTAATGTTCCTGCCTGTAGGGACTTTGCACATGAAGGCTGTTACCAGTCACACCTTCCAGAATGGGTGTGAAGGAGCAGCCTTGAATGGCACAAGACCTTTGGGTCACCAGTACAACAATCTCACACCCCACCTCTTATCCAGAAGCACAGGGACAGCTGGGAGCCTGACTGTGCTACTCCTCTTGCCCTCTGATTTGCACCATCACTGAGTGGCAGCACACTGGCTCTTCACAGGCCTGTACGGGCAGACCAGTTCATCTCACCTCGCTGCCCCTGTGTGGGGCAAAGCACTGAGTGACAGCCCTTCACACAATTATTTTCCCTTCTGAGATCATGTGAAAAGGTTCAGGCCTGTGCTGGAGACCCAGAGTACTTATGTTTATGGGGGCTGCTCTTCTTTCCTCTCTTAGACTGTCTTTAACCTCTCCCAGTCTTCCTCCCAATTCTCTGCCAGGGAGTGCTGAGGCTCATCACTACAAGTGTCCAGCATGGCTCTGGCTCTAGGGAACAGGGAGGCCAGTGCTGTGACACACCTGTGTCACAGCTGCATGCACCACTGCTTCAGATACACAAACTGATCCACTTCCTTGAGAGAAAAAAAACAGTGTTTAAGAGCCAAGATATAGGACCTGCATGGTGTCCATGCACCCAGGAGATGTTTTCATCTCCATGCTCAAGTGGAAGCAGGAAGACCTTGGCACAGGAGTATACTCTGGGGTCAGGTACTGAGAACAGGTGAAATGCTTGCAAGTCATCATAGTTATCATTAATAATTTCAGCCTCACCATCACGCTCTGCAGCCCTGGTGTGTGTGAGGACCCTGACCCACTGGGCCTGAAGAGGGGTCGTTGAACCAGCCATGGTTTGTGCCTGGTCTCTGATGCTCACTGGCACGGGCACCTTTGGTAGCCAAGGACAAGCACTGGCAGTCCACGGTTGTTCTGATCGCTTCCATCAGGAACGGATTCTTACTTGGCACAGCCCCAGAGCAAGGACCACGTTCCAGCCCAGGGAGCTGCTTTGCTCCCTCAGCTGGAGCAAAGAGCTGAACAAGGCGGGTCTGCCAATGGTCCCTGTGGGTTTACAATGCTATGGCTAGAGCAGAAACAATCCCACCCCGACTTCTGAAACACATCCCTCTCCATTAAGACGGTAGATGGATAGTCCTTTCCTCCCCCCTTTCCCCCTCTTTTCTTCCCTTCCGAAGGTCACCTTCAGCGGGGAGGCAGTGTGCCCCCAGGTCCAGAGCCATGGGGACGGGGCGGAGCGTCACGCTTGGCCCCGTAGCGCCTGGCAGCCCCCTCCGGCTGCTGGCGCAGGCTGAGCCCGGCGGCTGCGGCGAGGGGAGCGCGGCAGTCGCGGCTGGCTGGCTGTCCTGCGCTGCTGGAGAAGGTGAGAGGCTTAGTACAGGCGGGAAAGGAGAGTGGGAAGGGAAGTTGCAGCGGTGGCAGGATGAAAGACACTGGACAGGCATATAAAAGGGCACCCACCCCTCTCAATCTGGTTTTGGAGGCTTGAGAGTGGTGTGCCGGCACAATGCGGAGCGCGCCCATTTCCCACAGCGGGCTGATGGAGAGCTCGTTGGTGGCTTTGCCCTGGGAGGCTGCTTTGCGTCCACTCGTGTCCGGCCGCATGGTGCTGCCGTACTGGCGGGTTGGCTGGGAGAAACGGGTGATGTGGCTTGGTCCCAGTGGGATTGCTGCCGGTTTCTGTCCGAGGAGGCTGCTGTGCAGAGGTTGTGGTGTGCTGCGTGCTGTGGAGAGGCTTACGGGGCTCTCCGGGAAGGCTGCTGAGTGTCTCTGCCCCAGAACAGCAATACACAGTTCTGCAACGGGGACAGTCATGCCATGCTCGGCAGCGAGATGAAGCACTAGCCTGCTGACGAGTTTTAGAAAGAAGTTCATAAATCTACCAGTAATAAGGCCAGAAGCAAACATTGCGATAATCTGTTCTTATCCCTTGTCGTATTAAACGTGGTTTGCACCAGAGCGGACCTTTTAGGAAAAAAAAGTGCCATTCTTGAGCCAAAAGTTAGGGGGATGGAAGGATATCCTTCCATATTGTTTGATGAGACTTTTAGGGGCAAATATCCTTCTTCACAAAATCTGCACCACAACAGAGGTCTGAAGTGGCCTCACTTCAGCGTCTTCTGTTGGTTTTATTATAATGCTTCTACCTAATTGGGAGAGCCCTTTTTAGTGAAATTCCAGTACTTGGGAAGGTACATACAGGTGATGAGTAACTTCTTCACTATCTGTTTGATAAGCTATAAAGACAGCTCCCCTGGAAGTTTCCCCTGTAATTTTCAACCCTGTTGTCATTGTCATGACTTTCTCTGGTCCTTTTTCTGTCAAACTGGGGACACCAATGCTAGCTTGCTGAACTGTGGGCTCACCAGTATCATTAAAAAGATAGAAAACATCCAGTATCTGGTTCTGTTGATCTATCACCTGCCCTCCAGAAGAGTTCAGGAAATTTACCCAGGCTTTCTTCACATCAATATATTTTTAACATTTCAAGAAACATCGGTATATTTTTAACTTTTCAAGAAACATTTGTATTCAAGAAGAATACAAAGCAGAGCAAACTGAGAAAATTAATTTATTATAAAAATACAAATTCCACTGGTGTGTGATATTCTCAATTGTAGAGAAGAAGCTGTTAACAGGTGGCCAGCTCTTCAGAAATACAGCTTCCCTAACTCAGCTGATTTTCAGAGATTAAATTTCAGATTGCCTCACGGCATCTGTATGTAGGAACCTCTGCAGAAACTGGAGTTCACTGTAAGAGGCACATCGCCTCAGAACAGATCTCTTCTTTTGTTACAATCATCTCAGCCTACGTGAAGCTGAACAGCTGTCTCTTTTTTGTTTACAGTGAAGCTTACCTTCTTAATTTAGCATCTGGAAAATGCTAGTTTGCCTCTCACTGCTGATGTTTTCTGTGTCTAATTATTTTTGGGCATTCTCTTCAGCAAAGTGAATGCAAAAGTGGAATCTGCAACATCAGTAATCCTTGTACTGTTATGCTCTTAGACTTGTGTCTGTATCAGTAAGATGTGTATCTCTATCACTGCAGATTATTCCTACTGCCATTCTGTATCATCCAATGTATTAAAGCCTGCAAGGGAAGTGAGGCTATACCAGATCTACATTTCTGGATTTACATAGTGCCCATTAAGCAGCATGAAAAATCTAGATGTGTCTGATTAATACTACTTTTTTTTCCTGTCACCTATCTAATGCCAGACTAAAATCCTGACTTCTTTGGTCCTTTGAAACACTTTTGTATGTGTGTATGTGCATGCACTAGTTTTGTGAAGCAATGCATTGTCTACCCAAACCCTTTTTGTGCCATTTGCAAACATTTTCTGGATGATTTCAGTGTTTTTGTCTAGATCATTGACAAAGGTAAAAGTATTATAACAGAGTCAGGATTTAAAAAAAAATAATTGTTTAAGGTAAGAACACCAATAAAATATGATATTTTCCACTATATACTGGGCTTTCAGAAATTAATTAAAAATGTGTGGCTTCTTGGTTTAGACCAATGCCAGGATGAATTTGTACAGATAACTTCCAGGAAACGACCAGAGAATGGGACATTTCTAGCAGGTGCTATATGAACCAATACCAGCATGAGAACTGCTTCAAACCAACAGTTTAGAGGATAGTGGGAAGTGCCTGCAGGTGGGGTCCTTACACAGCCCCTAAGCAGAAGTTTTATAACAACAGAATGAAGTGATCTGAATTACTTGGTACACTAAATCCATTTGAGCAAAATGTGCTTTACTAAACATGGTGCAAAAATATTCAGGTAAAAACCAGGTAGGCAGCACCCGTAAATGGACAGGAAGAGGAAGTGAATTTTTCCCCCAACATTCCCCAGTAACTGGGAAAAACTCTGAACTCATAATGGAAATATAAAGTAGTACAGCCTGTGTGTTGTTCCCACAAAAGGAGATCTTGAGGCCACAGAATGAGGCAGAGGGGAATTCTAGCTGAGTGCGTGACAGGAGACATTCTCCCCAAGACAGTCAGGGTTTTAACATGGGGGATGGGAGGAGAAAAATGATGAGGCTTTAGAACAGGGCCATGAAGCAGATCTGAGAGCTGGACAATCGGGCTGGACAATCTGAGAGCTTGGTTTGACAATTAGACAGAAGGTTATTTGAAGGCATTGAACCAATAAGAAGACTGAGGGGTGTCTTGATCAGAGAGCATAGAGATGCTTATTCTCAATTCAAAATGTGACCACATCTTCTGGAAGCATCACATCTGTTTTTCAGCTAACTGGTGCAGGCACTACAGAAGCACAGTGTGACAGGTGCTTTGTGAAGCCTAAGTAAAGCATTGGTTAAATGCATAGCCTGAGCTTCAGTCTGATAGTTTTAGTCAACATAATTAACTGCAAATATGTTCTCATAGCCTGTGGTCATACCTCTGACCACAGTGCATATAAACCCTCCAAGAGTCCCAAGAAATTTAACAGATATTAAAAACCTATTTTCTCTATCTGAGGAACTTCATGGGCAGGTTAGGTAAATTCAGATTAGGGTATCATATAAATGTGTAACAGCAAGAATTTTTACACTGGCATTTATAATTGACCAATTGTCATTGGATCAAGCCTGAATGACTTTTTGTAAGAGATGCCCCAGATGCTATTTATCATTTGGTTTGTATTAAGGTTCTGCAGAAGGTCAGACAAGAAAGTGGACTCCACATGCCATATGCTCAAGGCCATTTTTAATAGAGTATCTTTGATATGAGAAGAGGCTGAAACAGCTGAAACTCTTCAGCTTGCAAAAGAGAAGGCTCAGAGGGGACCTTACTGGTGTATATAAATATCTGCTGAGAGGGAATGAAGAAAAGGGAGCCAGACTCTTCCAAGCAGTGATCATTGGTGGGAATCTCCATCTGTGGAGATATTGAAGACCTGGCTGAACACCTTCCTAGACAAGATGCTTCAATTGCTGTTGCTTGAGCAGGGGAATTGGATTAGATGATCTCAAGAGGTCCCATCCAACCTAAACACCTCTGTGTTTTTGTCATCATGGCACTGTCTCTGTTGTACAGAGATCACACTGTCTTTGGCTTTTGACATGTATGAAGTGCTTTTCTGCACTAAATACATTAATCATTTTGGTTGAAGAACCAGAATAACATTACCTGGACTAGGACATTGTATCTCCATAGGCTAGATCCCCCTCAGCTTCTCAGGTGGTTCAGAAGTATCCTGTGATGGTGTAAAGGATGTGAGCTTTTTGCTGCTGTAATTAGAGATTCTTTTGAGGAATTACAGTTTCTCACAAGTCAGCAGGCTGGAAATAAGACCTCTAGCAGGGGTGAAGCACAGAAAGAATAGTGGAGGAAAGAACAGTTTTGAATAGGACTCTGCCTGCTGCCTTCAATACAGCACAGCCAAATGGTGAATGCATCCTGGTCAGGGCCCTGGAGACCTTCTCCTCAGTGCTTGTCAATCTGCACAGGGAAAATGACACTTTAGAAGGTATCAGAAGTAGTGCAGATCACCCAGGCACACTTTACTCAGCAGTGACCCGGATTGGATCCTCACTTACCTTCCTAGCTAGTCGCAGTGGCATCTCAAAGAAAGACCTGACAACGCTGGCTATTTTCTCAAGTATGGACTTTGTCTTGCAATTCATGACTTCAAGGGCAGCAAGGGCCAAAGTCTGCAAACTGTTCTGGAGTGACTGCAGCTGGGGCTTCCTTCATAAGGAGCCCTGATCAGACCCACAGGTCACAGGCCCTCAAGAAACTTTACCCATATCCTCTTGATGATCTGTTCTTCTAAGCTGGCTCATTCACTTTAGTGCTCTCCTCTGAGCCTGCACCATTTTTCCTCCCATGCTATTGGGGCCACAGATGGAAGTATGGATCTATTCCAGCTATATTGCAGTTCACTTGAACTGTGGAGTGGAAGAATACAAGAGTTTTTGGGATTTGGGTGGTTTTGGGTTTTTTTATTGCAAAAGCTTATGGACTGAAATGTTTTGACTCCCTGAAGTGAACTGAGAACCAAGGATATACAGAAAAACATATCCTCCCACTCACAAAAGCAAGTGTTTGCATAGTAAATAGGAGAGAAGTAATGCACCTAATGAAATGAATGAATCATGTTATAAATAATGGAATACAAATAAAACATTAATTAATATCTATCTAAAAAGTACATAACTATTGAATAATACGTAGAGTTGATGCAACAGGAAGATTCTAACCTTTGGGCTAAATAGCAGTAACAAGTGGCCAGCGTACAACGGAAGAAATTTTACCTGACTCACGTTTGAGATTTTCAGCTATCTAAGAAGACTCTGAACCATTTTCTGACAAGAACTTGTATATGACCATGAATTTGATATAGAAGAAACACTGCCTCACAGAAAAGCTATTTTGATATTTTTTTCCACAAATACTCATATAATGTGTTCTTCAAATGACAAGTGGACATCTCTCCTATTGTTCCACTCCACTATTTAATGTGGCTTTATCTTATCTAATATCTATGCCTTTCCCAGGTCTATTACATTTTAGGTGTTTTCTCTATATTCAACTTAAATTTTTCTCTCTATAACACCTAAATGTGGAAGCACCAGTTTGGAAATATTTTGGCAGGGTGGGTCCATTTGTGGGTTCTGAGATGCCCTTGCTGTCTGGAATTTCACAAGCCCTGTTGGCTGGGGAGCAAACAGGAGGACATCAAAGCAAAATCTCTAAAATACTTCCCAGACACTCTTTCCCAGAGTTCTCCCCAGCCTTCCATTTATTCCCTCCCATGCAAACATTTGTTCATTGTTGTACTCCCTACTGACTGTACTAAATTTGACTGCTGTTGACTCTCACAGCAAGCCAAAGCCTTTACAGAAAAGTAGGGCCATTTACTTGGCACTTCTGAATTGGATAAGATTTAGAAATGCAGTCTAGGAGAGAAAGAAGGGAAGAGAAGGAGAACCTTCCCACAAATAGTCCCAGGATCCTGTACAAATCCAGCCCTTTTGTAGATTTCCCAGGTTTAAATAATTCTTTTTTCCAAATTTCTTTATTTTGAAGAATGACTGGATTTAGCAGCAGTGGAGTTCCTTTGCAGAAGAGAAATGCGGACATACCGGAAAAAATCCAGTCTGTGAAGACAGCTAAGATATTGGAATATTTCTCATAGGAGGAGAGGCTAAGAGAGCTAAGACTTGATTAGCCTCAAGAAGAGAAGGCTTCTGATCAATGCATATGAATACCTGCAAAAACACACAGCCAGGCGTATCACAGCATCAGATGATACCGAGTGACAGAACAAGAGGCAGTGGGCCTGAAACACAACTTCTATTTAAGCATAAGTAAAATCTTTTTTACCACAGAGGTGATTGAACACTGGAACTGGTTACCCACAGCAGCTGTGGAGTCTCCATCCTTGTAGATATTTAAAACTGGGCTGGGCACAGGACAACGTGCTCTAGCTAACCCTCCTCTGAGCAGGAGGTTGCAGTAAGTGGTCTCCAGAAGTACCTTCTGGCCTTGACCATCATGTGACCTTGCTCCAAAACCAGGAGGGACTCCCAGGCCCAAGGTGCCTTGTTCAGAGCACAAGGAGGTAGACAGGCAGAGAGTGCTGACACAGAGGCCTTAAAATGCTGCATTGTAACTCTCTTGGGAAAGTGAAAATACACTTCTCTGAAATAGGTCTGAAGCAGCCGGCTACAGCTCAAAATGCCATTGATGTTCTAGCTTACTTCCTGTATAAGGCTGCACAGATGAGTGACTTTTGGTCAAAAATGTCATCAGGCATGTGAGGTACTGAGCTCCCTTTGCCTTCCTCAGGGCACTCTGCCTTTTTTTCATGTGCTAGCTGTGCCTCTGCCTAAGGGACAGGTCTGTCTCAGCTGCTACCTCAAGGACTTTCTTCTATAAGCAGTAGAGGTGGGATTCTGAGCAGAGAGACAAGGTCCTGCTGCAGTAAGCTAAGGTGGGTGGCTGGGTCATGCTTGAAAATCTGGGATTCTGCTAATGTTTTGCCTGTTGTCTAATATTGGGCAAAAGGATTAGAGGATTGAAGGAGGCTCCCTTCAATACAGAAACCTTTTCTACGAGGAGGGGCTTTCCCCAGAGATGTTCTGTATAAAAGTGCAAGTTCAACTCAAGCACAGCAGCAGGAGTGCTCAGGCTCCAAGTGGCAGAAATATGCCCTGCCATGGCATGGTTGTGCCGCATGTCCGATTGGCTTTCCCTGTGCATGCTCTGTTGTTCCTGACTCCGGCGGTGGTGTTTCTGCAGCACTCAGTGATGGCCGAGAGCTCAGCTGTGACTGCAGCAGCAGTGGGGAGAGCAGCACCTACCAAGCTAGAGGAGCTCCTGGAGATCACTGCTCAGAGCCTGGTGCGCGCTGAGGTGGCTGAGCACTATGAGGTTATTCGGGAGCTGGGCAGGGGCAAGTATGGCCACGTGATGCTGGTGACCCACAGGCAGAGAGGTAAGGCACTAACTGCGCCCTGTGAACTATTGTGCCTTGTCTCCTCTCCACTCACCGAGGCACAGGGCATGGGGTGGGCTGGTGGCACCTCGTGGCCAGGAACCAGGCATGGCTGGGAGGATTCCCAGGGAGACCAACAGGATGGGGACCTCCCCAGCCAGGAACCATCCCATTACGTGCAGCCAGGGAGCAGGTGATGCCAGGGGACAGCCCAGAACATCTGGCAAGATTATAGTGATGAGACAGGAGCAAGGTCAGGCTGGGAAGTTAATCCACAAGTCAGGATCAAGAGAGTTCACAGATAGGCACCAGCACAGATGTGATATAGATGGAAACAGCAGTCCCACCCCAGGGCTCAGTCAGGGAGTGGAGCCCCAAGCCTGGGCTGAAGTGGTGCCCTGAGGCCCATGGACAGAGGGTGTGAATGAATGAATGAAGGGTGGGCCATATGAGTGCCCTGACACTGCTCTTCCCCAGCAGTCCCAGCTCAGACTGATGGGCCCACATTCCTGAATGTCCCTACTCTGCCCAGGGCTCTTGCGTGTGCCCAGGGCTCCAAAGTCATACCAGTGGCATTGCCTGTTCCCAGACCTGGTGTCCACAGGGTATACCCTCACAAACTTTGGACTAGAGACCTCCCTGTGGCTGTGACTGCCCAGATCTGTGGCTGCTCTGTCCTGCCTTGGTGTGAGTGACTTTCAGAGGAGTCTAACCCACTCTTCCCATCCCCAGGGACTCCTATGGCTCTCAAGCTGCTACCCAAAGCCAGTACAAAGCTGCACACCTTCCTGTATGAATATTGTGTAGCACTGTCCCTAGCCACCCACCCTGCCATCATCAGCATGTTTGGAATTGCCATCGAGTCCAGCCAATACTATGGTTTCCTCTACGAACCAGCGCTGCACAAAGACCTCATCTCTATCATCAAACCCCGCGTGAGTGTTGCTACAAGGCCATGGGGACTGGGGCTGTAGCATTTGGCCCCTCTGAAGGCTGGCTGGGTCAGAGGGAGGGAGGTGAAGGCAATGGGCTGTGGGTCCATCTAGGGTCTGCAGCACTGAAGGAGCCGTGGGCTTGCAAGGCAAGAAACGCGAAGGTCTTTCCCAGTGCAGAGCATTCTGGTGAGAGGCCGGCTGGCAGGGCTGCCGAGGTGCCCCGGGTGCCATCCCGCCCGTCTCTCTCCCTGCGCAGGACGGGATCCCTGAGCCGGCCGCAAAGCAGTGTGCCAAGCAGCTGGTGAGCGCGCTGGAGTTCATCCACAGCCGGGGGCTGGTGTATCGCGACATCAAGCCTGAGAACGTGCTGCTCTTCGACCCCGACTGCCGCCTCGTCAAACTCACTGACTTCGGGCTCACGCGGCCCAAGGGTACCAAGCTCAAGCTGGTGGCCGGTGTAATCCCCTACACTGCCCCCGAGCTGAGCAACACTGCTGATGCCCAGGGGGTGCCCATCGACACCAGCATGGATGCCTGGGCCTTCGGGGTGCTGCTTTTCTGCCTGCTGACCGGCTACTTCCCCTGGGAGCAGAGCCTGCCAGAGGACCCTTTCTTTGAGGACTTCATGCAGTGGCAGGAGACAGGCCTAGAAAAGGACGTGCCCCGGCACTGGAGGCGCCTGACAGCCGAGGCTGCCGGGATGCTGCGGAGCCTGCTGGCTCTGGATCCCGCCAAGCGTGGCCCCGTCAGCGGGGTGCTGCGCTACGTCGACTACCCTTGGCGGCTGGAGGATGGGCGCGGTGAGGAGGCTGCTGTGAAGTCCTAGAGCCTGCTCCCCATGGCAGGAGGGAAGGAGGGTCTCACCCTGCACGGGGCTTCAGGGTTTGGGGCACTGTGGTGGCCTGGCCGTGAAGAGGCTATGGTGACACAGAGAGCAACTTCTCTGCAGCACTGTCCCTGCTGCCACAGAGTCAAGCTCTTTCCCCAGCTGATGGTCCTCATCCCATGACTCAGTGCTGCCCAGCGCCACCTCTTTGTGTTTCCATGGAGTTTGAAACACAGCTTGGAGCCTCCTTTCTCTTGGAAATGACTGTCTGTGTGTGAAGCATCTACTTGTCTCCTAGCCACAGGAACTCCAGGGAGTTATTTAGGCTGCAGCAGCACCTGCCTTGTCTCAAAATAGAGCAAAATACGCACTTTTGTGTTGCTCTGTGTGGCTCTTTTTCCCTCATAATAAATGCCTGGCGGGACCCACCTGCTGTCAGAGAGCAGGGAGCATGTCAGAACTTGCAGCCATCTCAGGACAAGCTGTCCAAGGCAGGGGCCATCTCTGAATGCTGCCTAGGCCTACACCAGGACCCTTGGAGGGTGGCTTTGGGCTGGTGGAGTGGAGGGGCTGGGGAGACCCTAGCATGTGGCTGGGGAATGATTATGGAGTTGAGGTTATCTCATGCCAGCCCAAGCACATGTCTTCCCTTGTACTGCCTTCAGGTCCTAAGACAATGTCCTTCATGCTCTTTTAGAGGCCTGGTTACACCTCTAGAAGACCTTCCTTCTCCCCTTTCCTATCACTTCTTTAGCCTGTTCTTAGACACACACTTCTCCTAATCCTCAATATCCTCCTAGGTGCACATTTTAATCCTGAAAAAGGGTAGCAAAGAGAGAATTAGGGATTAGTAGCCCTTCTTACTTTTCTACCTCTTTCCAATCCCCAGGATTATGGTGTTGGTAATAATCCCTTCCTCCATTTAACCTGGTCTTTTCCTGGAAACATTCGCAACTCATTTTCCACCCTCAGGGGCTTCCTAACTTCTAAAAATGCAGTGTTCCAGCACTATACTGTCTAGCATCTCATCTTTTTTTTTCATCTCAGACCCTTTCCTGCACACACTCTTTCTTCTATGCTTCCCCGACCTCCAGCTCTTTTTTTCCAGCTTCTTCTCACCCACTGGCATTTTATCACTACTTAACTACTCTACTAACATTACCCATCACCTGGTAAACACCTTTTGCTCACTCCTCTCTCAGCAACATTACTTCTGTACTACTATTTTGTGCTGTTCCTGCTCCTTACATCACCTATGCCTTGTGTCTTCCTTCCAGCTCCCCAGCATACCTTACCAAATAGCATTATGCTCACACTGTCCAAGGTACAGTTTTCTTCTGCTTACTTCCATCTCTTAGAATCTTTCCTTACTTGAAGTCATAATAAATGCTGCTCAATTCCAGCCTGCTGATATTTGGCTTTAACTGCTCTTTAATCACTGTAAGAATAGCAGAGGAATGTTAAGGTGCCAACACAGTTCCTGTATTTAAAGTGAAGAAGCCTTAAGACCAATGGATCTAAAGGCCAGGGAGCTGGCAACTATCCAGTGAAAAATAATGGAAAATTTATTACAGATGCTTGTTAATAGAGAATTACAGAAGAGGAATGTGGCTTTTTGGAATGAGATATTCAATTTTATTATAAAGTTGTGTTTGATAAGGTAAATTCATAGCATTATGGTACAGAGTATTTGTAAGGCATGAGCTATTGATAAAAAGAGAATTATGGTATGTTGTAGTGATTCAGAAGATGCACTATGCAAAGTCCATAAAATATAGAGCAAGTGGATTGAGAACTTTCAATGAAGAGAAGAAATAATTGTCTGCTTGGAATGCTCTTTGGTTATTTTGTTTGGTTTCTGAAGGGATCAGTTGTTAAATGAAAACTGATTAATATTTCCAGCCATGATTTTAAAGAAAATACAAAGCCACTGCAGGTAAAACCCCATAGATGACACAAACATGAATAGGGTGGAACAGGCCACTCAAAGCCTGGATCTGGATAACTTGGTAAGTTGAGTATATTCAAACAAAATACATTTTCTTACCGGCAGGAGAAACATAATCAGGTAGGAGCACATAGGAATAAAAGTCATCCTTACAAAAAGACCCCTAAAAACTTACTGAGTCACAGAGGATACACTAGATTACATGAGTTCTTATTGTGCTGTCCTGTTAAAAAGGCAAATGGGCTCCTTGCATGGCTAAAGAGGTGCAGAGAGTAGGGGTGGTCAAATCTTCAGCAAAAAGATCTAACAAGATTCCTGCTGGCCTAAATATGAGTGTGGAAAGTAGGAGTGAGTGATCAGTATTTGATGCCTCATGGGAAAATCCTGGGTATGGCATCACATTTACAGGCAAGCTGGAAAACTGGAGGCAGCTCAGAAGAGAACCATGGTGGGACTGTGGTTTAAGGCTGTAAGAAAGCCTTAAAGAAAGCAATGAGCTAAACTATTTAAAATAGGATGACTGGATGGTGATTTGATTATGGTATAGAATACTGAGAAGAAAATACCACCTACTAATGACCTATTTCAATTTGAGAATGATCCAAGAGCAACCATGAGAGGCTGAAGCCAAACACTCCAGTAGTGAGGTTCTTGCCTACTGAAAGAAACCATCATATGAGCAGAAGCTGAGAGAATGGGGAAAGTTCAGCCTGGACAGGAGAAGAGTCAGGGTGGATCTTATACCTCTTCAGACTTCCAGGCACGAGTATAAATTGTGAGAGGGAAGGCATTTAAACATGACAAAAATGGCTTTATGTTGATGGTGGCCAAGCTTTGTAACACTGGTTATGTGTCTATGGCTTCGGAGATACTCAAACGATGATTGGACAAGACTCTGGCAAACTTTATCTAGCTGTCTCTTTTTTGGGAAGGACATTGGTGTAGGCAATCTTCATACATCCTGTCTGGTATCAACCATGCTGTGATTCCACAACATTTTTTTATTTTGAAGGCACTCTGTGTTGTAGCTAAGGATGTTTAGGGCTCCCAAATGTCTCTCTTTTGGAATTGCTCAGCATGGTCTCAGCAAAGCTCGGCAATAAATGCAAAACTAGCTTGACAAGAAAGGGTTAGCAAGATTTTAGGGTTTATTCCAAACTAAAGTGAACCTGAACTGATGGAATGCTGACATATTTGGGGAAACAGATCAAGCTGCCCAATGCCATCAGGACCCAGGCTGTTTTTTTTGCAGGAGCCAATTATGTCAATGTGGATCAGGGATTCGGTGCTGTCTGACAAAGATGATGTGGCAGAGGCTAATTGCAGTGAGAAGAGGCAGTGACCAGGATTGTTTCTCTGTCTCCTTTGTCACAGAGCCTTGAGACTTTGGTAGAAGGGGTTTCTGCTCCCAGAAGGTTGTGTGATGCAGAGTGAAGTGATGAAATCAGCACTGTGACTGCATCATGCATGTGATGGTGGTGGAGACCGGGCTGCAATGAAGCAAGCACAGATTTGAGCACAGTGGCAAAAAGCCCTGCCTTGAGCCAAGTCCCCAGCCTGGGCTCCTTTTCTCAGTAGCTTGTTCATAACTGCAGCTGGATTTCTTAAATCAATGAATAAACAGACCTGGCAAAGACTATCCCCAGGAGGTCTGGAAAAGGATCTGGTTGCCTCCATCACCCCCAGAGCAGCTGTTGGGAGAGGCTGAATGGAACGGAGCTGTGTGCAAACATGCCGGCCCTTTGCACGTGCAGCCTCTGGCTGCAGGAGGGCTGGCCAGGTGCCCAGCACCATAAAGGGCAACATTTCAGCTAATGTAGGCACGAGGGATAGGGTGGATCTGGTGTCATCCCCAAAGGGGCATCAGGTGGCTCTTAAGGGGAGGGAAAAATGAGGTACTTCATTCTTCTCTGGGATGGAATGAAGAGATAAAGTGGGTAATTCAATTCAACCGAGCTCACCACACTATGTGAGTTCTGGCTGCAGGTCCAAGAAGTGTGAATCCAGGCCCCGGTGCCTGCAGCACACTGCAGGAACAGACTGGGAGCATGGATCCCATGGATTTTGGCGGGCTGTATGGTCTATATTTCTGGATCCCCTTGTGCACCTCACTACGGATTCTGCTTCCACTTCTGCACTGTCAGTCCACATGGCTCCTCAATAGTTACACTCAGCAGCAGCCTGGGGAATGTGGTGCAGATCAGAGACTGTAGGGTGTAGAGAAAGTATGGGCCAGCACTTCGGTACTGCAGGGGGAAGGGCGATGGGTTGAGCCTGGATCTGTTAACTGCACAGATAGTTTGATTGTAACTCTTCTCCCAGTTAGGAAGTGTTTTAGGGAGAAGTGAAAGTGAAAGTTGTTTGCTAGACAGAGATGTGAAAATTCAGGCAGATTTGAAAGTGATGACCCCAGTCGTGATAATGGTTAAACAGTGCCCCGGATAAGTCATCTCAGAATTAAAATACTGAATGTTAAAGAGAGGTGTAGGCAAATTATTTGGGCTAACCACAGGTCAGCAGTGTCCCCAGCACAGAGACTGTGTTGTGACACTGGCTGGACTCAGGACATAAAAGGCAGGGTAGGACCAAATTGCATAGTGGAGTCAAGGTCATCTCCTTTTTCTACAGGAAGAATGATGGAAGTCACCCTTATTGGACACTGGAGCAATGACTAAAGGCAGGGTAGAGGCCCAACCTTCATGAATTTAGCAGTTAGGCTTCTGGAGTGATTTCTAGAAGCTTCCATGTAACTTTCCTTCTGCCTTGTCCACTCCAATGCTATGTTATTTCCATCCCTTCCCACTTAAACCCCCTTAAGTATCATTACTGTGTTTGAATCAGTTTCTTAGGAAGGGTAGTATTTCCCAGCTTTCCCTGAACAAGACCACATGCTGACCACCCTTTGTGACCCTTCCCACTCCACCCACAAATGTCAGGTCTTGATACTGCAAAAGGACTGAGCACCAGATACCAAAAATGAGTGGGGGAAAGCATCTCAGGCCAGGGAATATGATAGGGCAGATGCAGGACTGCATGATGTGTGAGCCTGACTCCTCCCACACTGCTTGTTCTTGAGTTTTCTTTCACTTCAAAGACAAATCAGGCCAGAGCTTTGTTAAAAACCATAAAATATGTCCCTGTTCTGAGCAACTCTCCTTCTGAGCACAGGGATGGAAAGAGAAAGTAGATAGGGAATAGAAATGGTGAAATTTGTTACCTTTCATTCTTACTTGTGTAGGGGCATGTTGATGATAACTACAACCCAGCTGATGTCTTCTAGAGCTGCCTGTAGCTGAGAAGCCATGAGAAGTCATAAAATGCCATTGTCATGCCGAAGAGTTGCAGGATATAAAGTGGCTGGATGTCCTGGGTTGCAGTGTATTCTATTACCATCCCCATCAGCTGTTAAAATCAGGTGGGGCAGTGTTTCCTTGCCTCCTCCCCCCCAGACTATCTTGCTGTTAATTGCCCATCATTGTCCTGCCGCCTGACTCAGAGATAACTCCCTCCGGACTATCTTCTGTTAATGAGCCTAATCAACACTTGGCCTCATGACTCGTTACCCCATTGTGAGATGCTCCACCCAGAGGGAGGAACCAAGCATCCCATCGTGGATATAAGCTGAGGCTGAACACCAGAGACACTGGGCTTCCCACTGGATTTCCAGAGGACAGGAGCTACACAGCCACCACTGGGCTTCCAGAGGAAGAGCAGACTGCTTCACTACAGGATCACTGCTTCAGAGGACTGCAGCCACCATTCTACCAGACTGCTACCACCACCCTGCCTAACAGGGTGTCAGGTTGTACCTTGACTCTGTCAGTTTGACAGTGTTTTCTTTTACCTTTTTTTTTCTCCTTTTCTTTAATTTCCATTAAATTGTTATTCTGACTTGGTGCCTCCCACTGGTTTGTTTTCAAACTAGCACACTGGAGTACAAGATACCTGGAATTTCAGTTTTTAGCCTTTTTTATCTCTATCCTGCATCCCTGGGTGGAGATGAAGAAACCAGAGGGAAACACCTCAGACAGTGAGATCAAAGGAACCGCCTCGGTGTTTTTCACATCCCATAGCTTGGGTTGCACAGCACCTTGCTACCCATACTGTAATTTTAGTTCCCCTTGTGCTGCACTGTGCTATCTGTGTTGCTGCTGACCACAAGAAGAGAAGTTAACACCACTAAATCCCCTAATGGCCAGTATCAGCCAGTATCCTAGACTTCCCTACTTAGGATGCACTGAGGTCTGACAGCCAGGCACACCAGCCAATACTCTGGGCTTGCCCATATACAGGTCTGCCTGTTGCTGTGGTGCATTTGTTTTTTTTCCCCAGGGCTGACAGGCAGCTGGGCATGTTTATAAGCCTGGTGCCTTGGCTCAGCTTTGTGCAAGAGAGGGAGGAAAGGGGATTTGGCCTGGCCCAGGGTGGTGACAGAAGGCAGTCATGGTTGTCACACAGACTAATTGCACTTCTAACCCTCTTTGCTGTTTACAAGCTGCCCCCCACCAAGGACTTGTGACTCTGGCTGGCACCTGCATCTCAGGGTAGACTCACACAAGGCTCTGGCTTCCCTGGTAGCCACCTTCTGTGTGCTAACTCAGAGTGCAGCTTCCACCTGTACTTTGCTGACGTATTTCTTAGGGGATAGCAGGAAAAAGGACTCATGACTGAACAGATTTATTTAAGTGTGGTGCTTAGGAGAAAATTTATCTTAAGTGGTAAAACTAGTTTTTTTAAGTGTGTATCTGACATCTAGATATACAGAGCTGGCTTCAAGCAAAGCAGTCATGTTACCATGATAGAGGTTGTGCAGATGTCTTCAAACAGCTGCTTGAACAGTGCTCTGTCCTTGACCCCAGAGCTCCCCAGTGCCTGGCTCAGCCGGTTGTCTTCCCTTGCACTGGAGGAATAGGAGATGGAAGCAGAGCAAGGACAGAAATGTCAGAACATTGGTTGACATCTGCAGAATCTGCTCTTTCCAAATTCAGGTAGAGAAAAAGTGGCAGCTTTCACATCCCGTTGTTCTGTCACTAACAGTTGTTGCAGCTGACATTTGCTTTGAGATACTGTTTTATCTTCCTCATCAGGACAGTAAATCTCGCAGACATTGCCAAATGCAGAGCTAACTCATAATTGTCTTCCCCAGGGGCATCATGGACAGGCTTAACTCCTGACAGTTCCTTCAGCAGAGCCTCTCTCTGCTTTATCCTGCACCCCTTTCCACAGTTGCTGCATAACTTTTGGCTTCTCAGACCTCTTGGAAGGAACCAAGACACATTTAGTTGTTCATACCTTTATGATATGATAAGCCCTTTGTTGCCTACAGGTCAAATCCCTGAGGTGTGGATTTGTTTACCCATCCAAACCCCTGGAAGTGAGTAAGATGAGCAAATGGTAAACCTCCATGCCTTTGAACTGGACAATACAGATTAAGTGCAGGAATTTCACAACACACCAGATTTACATGATGGATTGAAGTACAGACAGACCCATGCCTGCCCGAGTCCAGGACTCAGCATTGTTGCATACAGCCACATCTCTATCATGGAGGCATGATAGGAAATAACTGTGCTATCCTCAAAGGTCCAGATCATCCCAGGTGGGTGGTGAGAGCTGCTCCATGGATATGAGGCTTTGGTAAAATTACAGTGCTCACACTGCTGTGCACTGACATCCCTTACATTGAAGAAAGGAAATTACCAGGGATTCTTTTCCTCCTTCATCTATGAGGAACTTTCAGGAATTTTCCTTCTGTGGTACAGCTTATTTTCTATTTCTTGCATTTTGTTCAGTCTCTCTCACTCCTTAATCTCTGCTTCTGTATCACTTGTCCATCCACATTTTCACCTTGCTGGGATCATCCTGGTGCAAAGGAAGTATCCTTTGATACCAGACCTTGGAAGACTTTATATTCTCAAGAAGCAACACAGGGCACTCACTGTACAAGTCAGTGGCTCCTTTCACTCATGTGGGAGAGGTGCCACCCATTTGGATCAATTCACCTCCTTGCACCACTGATCTGGGGACTGTAGCAAGAAGCAGCATGCACTTGTGTCCTCAGGTTCTCCTCTCTCACAGCCAGACTGCTCAGAGTACTTCAGAGAAGACTGCAGTGCCTTTATCCCATCAGGACTGTTTATGCCTCAGCTGGAAACATAGGAGAACACTTGCACAAAGAGAAGCTCCTGTTTGGGTACTGCTGGTAGTGGGGTAGGAGGGGACTTCAGCAGGCAAGTTGGGTGGCTTCTATTCCCAGCACCGGCGGAGGTGAGTGCTGAGGAAGCTGGACCTCCTGGTGATTCTCTGCATGTCTTTGAAGGTATCCATTGCCAATCTCTGTTTGAGTTTACCATTGCTGGGCTGTCCCAGGAACTGCTGAACTCATTGGTCTCTTCTGTACTGCTCCATATGGAAATCTGGGGATGAAGTGGGAGCCACGACAGGCAGCCATTCTGCCCTATCCCTGCACAGCCTGCTACCCTCCCACTGGTTCCTGGCTACACAAGGGCATGTCAGGAATTGGATAGGGCTGGCAGAGACCTGGCTGTAACAGGATGCCCCTGTCCTTTCCTTTCTTTCTGTAACAGGAGAGAAATGAGTTTATGGCATGTGGTGTGTGGGGGCTGCCAAGTGGCACTGGTGAAAAGAATGGTGGCACCTCAAGAGGGTAGCTTGCCACCCACCACCACAAATCTGTTTGGTTCAATGAGTGGAAGCCTTGCTGATAAGCAATTTGGACACAAAGCAAAGTCTTGAGCTGCAACGTGGGTCGCCCAGCAGGCTGGAAACTATACTTTAGTAATCCTGACTTCAGGTCTCCTTAATCGTTAGATGTATCACTGTTCTTCCAGAGTTAGGCAGAGAACTGCAAGTCCTGACCCTGACTGCTCATTTTCCTTTCCACTCATTCCCTTCTTACCTCATGCTAGCGAAAGCAAGGGCAATAATGTCTGTATGGACCCAGGTCCTGTTTCCTGTGCTTCCAGTTTTTGGCGTGGCTACTTATTTTGCCAAGCTCTGATACAGATTTTGTTGCTGTCCTTTAGCAGCTCAGGAGACTGTTTTGAGCTCTCTAGCAGAGACAGGATGGCTGGGTATCATCCTTATGTTGGAATTATGCAGGGGAGAGTAGCAGGTAAGGACCAATGCTCAGGTTGGATTAGGCTGGATTTCACATCCCTGCTTCTAAATTTTCATCTTCTTAAGGTTTGAAGAAAATGGCATGGGGAAACTGCTATTTTCCCATATGTAATCCTAATTAGATAATGGTAAAGGAAAAGAAACTCTTTGCTAGAGGAGAGGAACCCTTTCTTACCAAGAGCAATACCAGAGCTCCAGGTCTGCTGCAGGTCTCTAGCAAGGCTGGCTCACTTTAGGCTGGATACTGTTCAGCTCTTTCTTCCGGCTCTTCCCTTTATTCTGGGGTCTCATGGGATACTGGAAGAAATTTCCATGCTGTCCACAAAGCTGTTGCTTTGCAAATCTCCCTCATTAGCCTCAGCTTCATTGTCTTTGTGATTTAAAGATGTATTTACTTCAGAGATAAATCTAGCCACCATTTCATTGACAAATAATTTTCTTGCAATTAGGAGGCAAGGGCTACTACCTGGCAGGCTGCAGACAAGGGAAGAGCTTATGTAGACACATATTGCTTAGATTAAAGGAGTAAATCTCACCCTTCTGTGTAGCTTGTCTGGTAAGCACCAGCACACCAGTCATATCTGGGCAGTCCCTAAAGCAGACAATTTCTTGCCTGTGTCATGGGGCTGAAAAGAAGCATTTAAGAACAGAAAATCAGCCAATACATGTCTTGAGACAGACTTCGCAGCCTCAGAGAAGAGGAATTTATTGGATTGTCTTCACATTCACACATTTTCTTTCCTTATAGTGCTGTCACTAGGCTACTGATTAGGGAATAGCTGAGAATAGTTGCTGAGAAAGGGGTTTATAGCCTTCTCAAACCTTCTCAATTTTCAGGTCTACAGCTTTGCCCCAAGATTTAGTTATATTAGTATGCAGAGAGGATAAATATACGTGTTTACTGTAGGTTAGTAAATCAAGCACTAGATAAATTCAGCATTACATTAGGGGCTGGTAAACTGTGGTAGCATGTAAACTGGGGTATGTGTAAATGATTTCCTGCACATCCTTTCTGTATCCCTGCTCCATGATGGAGCACAGCCTGGGTGTGCACTGTTACTGGTCACTCAGGTCCTGACTTCCACAGAAATCCTGACACACACAGCAGAAGCCAACAGGACCAGGTCTCTGATGTGGACAATCAGGACACCAGATTCACTGAGTTACCCTCTTTGTGTGCTTGGCAAGACTCTGCTAATCTCATCTGTGGCACTGCTTAAACCCTCATAGGAGCTGGCCCATCTTCCTTTAATGAGCTGGAGCAGAGACTGCAGCTCAGATCTGGAAGTAAGGATTATACTCCCACACTAACTACCAGTGGTGTGTGGTCCTGTCCCCTATTCTGCCTTATCTGCAGAGCAATTTCTTGGAGCAAGGTATGATCTGCTTTTTGCATTACCTTAAAGGGACTGTTTCACTACAGGAATTCTCACTGCCACATCTCAGTCCCTTGGATGCTCACACTGCTGCATTGCAGTAGCTGAAGCTTCCAGTGCTGGGAGCACGCCAAGGATTCAAACACCCATACCCACTATAACTCCTGCCTCAGGAATCCAGATTTGCCTGGGACTTAGTAACATGACCTGTTTTCCAGCAGCTCTAAAGTGCTCCCTCCAGAACTGAGTTTCATCTCCTCCCATACTTATTTTCAGCCAGGGAATGAAATCACTGCAGCAGTCTCTGAACTTTGTTGTCCCAGTTAACTTCTGTACTTCTACTGAAAATCATTAATATTCACTGCTCAGTTTTGGAACAGGTACATCCTCTGCTCTCTGCTCTTCCTAACAATCAGGAGCTGGAGGCTACATACTTTCTATATTAGCAAAAGAGAAGAAATTGGTGCAAACTTCCTTTGTCAAGGAAAAGAAGGCAAGGCTGTGATCATCTGTCCATCTCCTGGGAACTCACATGATCCCTGCATGAAATAGCAAGAGAGAGAGCTTGACCCAGATCCTGGGGAGTCAGAAATGGAGCTCCCATGGGATTTGTAGCAGTAGCTTTTCTTAGGAGCGAGTCAATGTAGCTGAAATGCAAGGCAGCGTAGCAAGTGTTAAGAGGATGTACCATTGCAACCTTGTGCCGAAGTTACTTGGCTAAGGATGTTTCCTAAGTGGATTTTCAGTCATTTCAGTCACTCCTTCTTCCCCACTCCTTGGCCCAAATCACCTTCTGTCCCTCTGTGCTCACTCCCAGTCACTAGCACTTGCACTCACTTAACCTTAACTATTAGTGCTGCCCTTAAATCAAAGGCAGTGCTGGAAACTTGCCTTTCCCAGCCTTTGGCCTTCTTCCAATTGCAGCGGACGCGTTAATGAGAAGACCTCATATCGAACTGTCTAGTCAAGGCACTTGCAAAATGCCAGCCAGCACAGTAGCTGGATGTGGAAAACAGAAACCAGCTAACGTCAGCTCAGAGCAAGACTCAAATTCAAAGAGCAGCAGAGAGCAGGGAGAATCCATGACTACTTGGGGTGAGCACATCAAGACATGGTTCAAGGGTTCTTGGAGAAGTGTTATTTTCACTGGAAAACCCAGCTGAGTGTGGGGACCATCAGCTCCTGCCAGTGGGTTGTGGGTACACACACCTAGCAGCAGGCAGCTGGGGAGTCAGTGGTGCACACATAGGGGAATGGTCAGGAGATTGCAGAGGACTTCTCACTTGTGAGCTGGGTGATGAGAATGGTCAGTGAGTGATGAGTACAAGCAGCTGGTAGAGAATTTCCCCACGAGACAGTTCAGTTTAGAGAGTGGGAACTCAGCAATTTCAATGTTGGGCAGTTTTTTTATGATACTCTGAGAACTAGGTGCCATAAGGCACATAAATCAAATCTTGAAACTGAGACAGTGTGAGACCCTGATGCCCTGAGATCAGAGCAGCTGATGTGACACCAGATAGTTCCCTGTGTACATAGCCTCTGTTTGTGCCAGCAGGGAAACCACTCCCTCATGATCTGGAGAGAAAAAATAAATGACATTTTTTAGGAATCAGCTTGGTTACTTACAAGTTGTAGAGAAACGGACGATTTTCTTCACATGGTATAAAAAGGCACCATACTGCATCAGAAATCACAAAACCTTTAAATTCAAAACAGATTTTTAAATATTTGACTTCTATTAATTTTTCTTTTAAAACCAAATAATTTCAAATTAAATGTGAATTCAAGGAAATCTTTTCAAGACTGTTCATTTAATATTCAACTAATCAAAATATTTAAAGGAGGAAAGCAATGTTGCTTCAGTGGCATCTCTGTAAATTTTAATGAGTTAAATGTTTTGTTAATTGAACTTATACAAGATTGACCCAAATATAAAAAAAAAAAATTGTTTTCTCACAGAAATTAGGCTATGGGAAGAATGTACTCTTCCTGTAACTTTGGACTATGCTCCAGGAAAAGAGGTACATCTAAAAGTCTTAGATGTACCTCTTTAGAAGTCTTAGACAGCTACATATTTTTGACAATTGCCTTGTGAGAATCAGAAACAATCTGCCAGTTCACCAGTGTTAGCCAGTTACTCCTTGCTCTTTACATCAGCTAGTTTTATCTATAGCACAAAGTTTGAAGAGCTTGTCTCAACATAGTTAAACTTCCACATTAAACCAAGGGTTTAACCTAATCCAATATCCTGTCTCTTAAAAATAGTTATAAGGACAAGGCAAGCATATAGTCACAATTCCTCAAAGACACTTCCCAGCTTTCAGCAGATTTTGACTTAGGAGGAGCCTGCAGATAGGTGGAGAATAAGTGTAGCGGTCTGTTGGAGTGAAAGCTCCTCTGGACTCAGGCCCAGGGGGAAGCCAAAGCACAGGGGTTGAATTAAAACCTTTGGACAAGCTGACATACATGAAGCCACACCAAAGTGAAATAGAAATAGAGATTTTTAACTTTTAGTAGAAATATATGCTAAGTGCTTTCAACATTAAAAAGCTGCAGCAGAGACCTCAAACACAGTTCTTACTGCAGCAGTGTTACCTTTTCACAGAATTTTTTACTTTAGACAAAATATAGATAGAATTATACTGCTCACATTTTTTAGATAGTGTTCACATAAACAATAAGAGCTGATAGAAACTGTACACACAAATCTGTGTAATACCTATGTAACACTTGTGTAAGACTTAGAACTGTTAGAATTAGACCAGGATAGGTTAAGAAAAACTAGAACTGTGTGTTAATCTTATTGGTCAGATAACAAATAAAATCCACACTTCTGTAAGAAAAAATATAGAGTCTAGAAAATAGAGTATATAGAGGATAGAGTATAATGTATAGAGCATATAGAAGAAGAAGCAGCTGTTTTTGCCTGCTGCTGCTGTTGCTGCTTGCCCTTCGAACTCTGCCTTCATGAGACTATGAAGTAAAGAACTTAGCAGAACAGCAGCCTCCTCTGCTCTTTTACCCTGGTCTGAGAAGGAAGGGTACCCCACCAAAAGCTCAACAACAGTCCTTTATAGATGTTTTCCTCCCCCATGGATTTGAGAATTAAACTGCATATTGCAGTCCAGGGAAGGGAATATATATCTTCCTTGGCAGCACAGCTGGTTCATACAGAGGAAGAAGTTCTTCATTGCTGCTCCCTCTTCAGCCACTGCACTGGAATACTTTGAAGATGACACTGAAGCAGTCATTATCTTTTCTTCTTGTCAAAAACCACTGTATCCCATTATGGGCCCTACTTCAAACAGATAAAGAGTTGGAATACACACCAAGCGTTTGAAATCCTGGGTTACTCAGCTGCTTGACTTTTCTGAGAGGGAGAGAGAGCTTCTGCTAGTACCTCATCCCTCAGAGCTGATGCCTTTAGCAGTCCATGACAGCTCATACTGACATCTATTTTCCTAATTCTAATATTTTATATTTCTTTACAACCTGACTAAAGTTCCAAGTGCCCACCATTCCCTGTGATCAAGTTATCAGATTGTGCTGATTTCCTTGAGATTCTCCATCTTTCCTTTGCTCACTCTACTTTTGCTTGAACAGACCTTCTTGCTTGTACACTGCAGGAGAGCTGCCCATGTCAAAGAGTAAGGACTCCTTCAATAGCCTTCAGAAATTCTCTTTCCAGACTACTTCTGGCCACTGTTCTCTTCCAGAGATCCTTGGCTTCAATGTACCCAAACAAAAAAAAGCAGGGCAGGTTCAGCCACAGTGACCAGGGTCAGTGAAAAGTCAAGATCACCAGGCAAGTCCAACTTGACAAGGCAAAACTGAGGACAAGCCAGAAAGCCAAACCAGCATCAGTATCAGCAAGGCACAGGCATAACTGAGACATAGTTCAGGCAAGCAGCAAGGGCATGGTCTGAGCTTAAATGCAGCACTGGAGCAGAGGAGGGAGAGCTTCTCCCCAGCTCTCTCTCACCCCCACCATTTTCCCATGCTCAGTGAGCACCTAGGCACCAGAGAGCTGGCAGAGACCTGTGTCTCTCAGTGCCTGTGCTGCAGTGAGCCAGGAGCCTCACCACAACACCACTACTGGTCCCAAATAGCTTGGGGAGGAATCTCACAAGGAACACGGATTCTAGTGCATGTATACCAGGCAGGTATCACAGAGTCCACATCTTACAGAGAACAGACTACAGCTTTACTCCAGAGTCATTTGAGTTTAGCAAAGTGTCTCTCTTGTGTCACAGAGATGAGTTGCTTATAAAGCAAACACTGTCAGTCCAGTTAATTAGCTCTTTAACGTGGTGAGAAATGTTCCCTGGCAGAAGGTTCCTGGGAAACCCTCCAAGACATGAAATGGAGAGGTACTTCTGTGCAGGGAGGACAAACAAGGGTCTCCCAGACCCAAACCTAACAACTGAGTCATCGCTCCTCAGATGATGATAATGAGAGTCCAGAGGGTGTAATAACCATGCCCATGGCCAATGTAACAGCAATTATTAATACTGCAAGGGACAGTCCTGCCATCCTGCCACAGAGGAGAGCAGCTACCATGGTGCCCGCTTTCCTGCGCAGACTTAGCATAAAAACATACAGCCCAGGCAGGTTCTGGAGCCACTGAGCTTAGATTAGGTACGTCTAGGTATCCTAATATCCAATTGTCTTGATATTAGTGGGAGAGCTAACAGACCTGCGGATTAGCAAAACCTGCTTGATTTGCTCCACTTATGATCCTATCTGTAAACTTGTCAGATTGGATCATTGGGATGGGAACTGTTCACATCATAAGGCATCTTTCCCCATGCAGTATGCAGAAATGATCAAAAAGTGACTTTTTTCCTAAGCAAAGGAAGAATTAAAGTGTCTGTAGAGAAACGAAAGTTGCTTCACAGCTCTGCTTAATCCTATTCCTGAAAAAAGTCCACTCAGACTGTGACGCACCTGAAGTCAAAAGCTCAGCCCTGGATGCACGGCCCCCCACAGCTGCTACAGTCTGAGTGTGACCAGGAGGGAGCGAGAGGAGTCTGTGCACTGTGCATTGTGCTCCTGGCAGCCTTGCCTTGTGTCCCTGCACTGAGGAGGAAAGGAGCCCAGGCTTGGCAACACAGCAGGAGAGACCAACAGATGAGGCTGGGGAAAGGCAGCTGGTACCAGAGATAGAGGTAGCAGGACATTCAGGCAGGGCCAAGTTAAGGGTCCTATGACGATGTGACAACTTAGATGTAAGAGGGCACATGGAACTAGTAATGAAATTATCTCAAGTAACTGAGCCCTTGAGGGGAAGTTGGAAAGATTCAGGTCTTGCTGATGACATCCATGTGCGCCCTCAGTGATGCCGGGAAAGACCCGCCGGCTGCCTCAGCTCGATTTTAAAAAATCCACATGCAGTCTGCCACGGCAGTGATGGGTGTAGGTTGCCCTCCGGTGGTGAACCCTGCATTTTCCCAGGAGTCATGGAGCAGTGTGTGAACTGTGGGCCCATGGACCTTATTTCCAAACACACCAGCAGGCCAGGCTTTTATTGCCCAGTAGTTACAAATGTACCGTGATTAATTTGAACATCACTGTTTGCCTTGCCCAACCTTGCTGTTATTCAGATGTTTCCTGTTTTGTTTGACCAGAGCCAGACCAGCACACAAATTACCAATATGGGTATTCCCACTGTTCTGTCAAAGCACAAATGTAATTACTCCTGCTGCGAAAGTGTACCAGTTTGAGCTGCAGTTGCTGCATTAATTTGGTTTAATACTTCCAGTTTCATGTTGCATGCTGTGATGAAAGCCATTTGTCCTCCAGTTGCCTCGATGCAGCACTGACTGACAGTGCTAATGCCACACATTTGTTATGTTGCAGAAGTACAAACCCCTGAAAAAATGAACCACTTCCATTTCTTACAATTTTATCAAAGTCCCATTGCCAAGCTTCAGACTTCCCATACTAAGATCTAGTTGAACATTAACAAGTATTTATATACAGACCACAAAATGTTTATTTCCTCAAGTCAGATCAGTAAAGCCGTAATTTCAACTTTCAAAGTCATTTGTCCTGTGTTCCTAGGGGCTTCTGTATTAGGCAGCAGTTTAGTCAAAAACTGTAACTTCATGGAGCTTAGATGGCAAAAGGGGTTCGACCATGCCAGAGGAAAGAAGGTGAATAGTAAAACTGGACTGTTTTCTCACTTCCTTTCTACCACATGGACAACTTCACCATGAGGTGAAAGGGGTACATTAGTAGAACTACACTGCTCCCTTTCAAGTTCTAGCTACAGCTGTTTTCCTCTTGTATTAGCAAGCAAAGTAAGAGGTGGCTCTACATGAGCCCAGGTATTTATGGATTTTTAGACTCACACAACCCTGAACAGATTCAGAATGCCAGAGCTCAGCAGCAGTAAAACTGATAAACTGTTGTTGCATCTAAATGAAGCTGATTTGGGAAAAGTCAAAAGAGTAATGATGAAACACCTACGACTAATTTTTTATCAATGACAATAAAGCTTTGCATGATTCCTCCTCTAACAGTTCTAGAAATAAAACCAGTCCTGTAATTAGTCAACTTGTTTCTACCATTCTTCCTCTATCAACACTCACTGAAGAGTTTTGTTTGACTCAAGGGAGGTATAGTCACAGCAAAAACCCATCAGAACATGACCTGCTAGCAAACAGTGGCCAGTAAAGAGCTTCCTCTGCCCTACGTAACACAAGTAATGCCAAGTTGGCATTGTTACTTGTATTTGTAACACTTCCCTCACTTTTAAAATCTTTCAAGGAAATCATACATTAGCTCTGGTCTACCACTTGTTTCTTGCTGACAGTTTCACAGCCAAGGCACTTTACTAATCAATCTTACTCTACCACTCTAAGATCATACTGGGGACTTTTTAAGTAGGCACACTCACCTGTGGTATTATAGACAAAGTTTTGGGAAGAACCCTCACTTGGCTGAATGTGTATGACCCTGGGAAAAAACTCTCCTTAATCCTCATAAATCAGGAACAGGGCAACAAGAAGAGAAAAAAATGGAAGCAACTGGAAGCAAGAAATACAGTTCCTTTAAATCTTCAGATTGAAATGTTATACTTAATATATTTAACATATGAGAATTACTGGAGGCTAAAATAATTAGTTAATATTTAATTAAATTTAGTTAAAATAATTGAAGTAATTTCTGCTAGTTTCACTGAAGAGTGACAGACCACTTAAAATGAGACTCTATGGGCTTCCCCCATAAGGAACAATGGAAAAGGATCCATCACATTTTACTGCTGCATTATTTATGCTTTTTTCCCTATACATTCAAGAAGTGTTTTCTATGAATACTCACACCTGTCTAAGAAAAGATACAACAATACTTCTGAAACAAGTCTTGAAATCACCAGTGCTAAATTGTTTTATTTCCAGCAACTAGCCATTACAGTATGTGAAACAAGAAGTGTCCAGAATAAATAGCTGAAGATGAAGCATCAGAATACTACCGTCTTCGCTACTGCTGTGGCCCCTTAATGTTTCCTGCTTTTCAACCTTCACTCTTCAGATTCCCCAGGCCTACGGATATCATCAATCTTCAGGATCATCCTAACAACCTGCGTTGCCAGAGAAATCTGCTGTTTCTTGCCAATCAAGGTTTCTATAACATGCTGCTGCTTCATATCTGCCAAAAGGAAGCAGAAAAATTAGACACCCTCCTCAAATCTGGATGTAACACCTAACCTGTAAGTGTTAGTAATCAGTGATACTAAATTCCACATCATTTTAAAGAACACTTTGAAATTACTACTCTTGGCCATTGTGGTTTACAAACATAATTTGTACAAACAAGAGTTTTACATCTGGGTTCTTACCAAAGATCCTAGGACAATAAGATACAACTCTTTTCCCAACTAGATTCTGCTTTTCAAAACGTAATGCAGAATGGTGGAAAGCAAAGTTTCCATAAACATATATTAAAAGCACCCAAAGCTGACCAAATGCTAAAGAAGTGAAAGTTCAAATGCCATCAAACAGGAACATTTAATCAAAGAAGGGTTATGAATGTACAAGTAACAGTTTACCACATTCTTTTCTGAAAAAAACCAACAGAGAAAGAAGGTGAGAAGTGTAGATCCAGATGAAAATAACGTTTTATACACTGGCTTCTTAGTCTTCACATATTTGCTCCAGGTTTATATATGCAGACATATTGGTGTGAATATCATTGTCTACAAATATTTCCAGCCTTTTGTCCACAAAAAGCTTCTTCACAAGCTGTTTCTGAAAACAACTGTTTCTAGGACTGTAGTGTAACCTGGATCACTAAAACTGCAGTATTTAAAGCACAGCCTACTCATCTCATCATAAAGCAACCTTCTTTCCAGCACTACAATATCAGTCAACATCTTTAACTAATCTTGACACCAAATAGAGGTTTTCAAACAATTATACATTTTCTTCCTGGAAGACATGCATGTACTCTCCATGTACATTCCCATTTATTATGGCAAGGCACAACAGTTAGAATAATTCAAGTGATGCACAGGTTTAAAAAAACCATATTGAGTGTTTTGAGCTTTTGAGAAAGAAAAGCTTTTATGCTCCTCCATCTCCACGTTGCAGTTTCTTACCGTTTGTTCCCTTCTGCAAACAGTCAATGCCCAGGGCAGGATTATTTTCTTTCACCTGCCTCGCCCGCACTTCGGTCATCGTCTGTATTGGATTCATACCACTGTTCTCCGAGAGGGCCATGGGAATTACTTCCAGGGCATCTGCAAAAGCTCTCACAGCATACTGTTCCAAAGATGGGCACTAGATGAAAAGAAATTCAAATTCATAAGTTATTAAACTTCAATGCTAGTAAAAGCAGATTTTCATGCTAGATATAAAATATATACACACAATATGCAGGTTTTATTTGGGTTATAATAACTTAGCGAATACCTCTGGATGATAACTACTTGAAAATTAAAGAAAAATTAAACTGCTCCTAGCACAGAAGGTAAAAAGTACTGGTAATGACTTTTTACAGGGAAGGGAAGGATAACTTTTAACGCTGGTTATCAGGGAATGTCAGAAAGCGCATGTTACGGAACTTTCTGGAAGATCTTTGAAGTTCTTCTGGAATCTCTTTAGGCAGGCTTAATCCTTCATACATTAAAGGAAGTTTTAACTGCTCCTTTCTTACCTTATCTGCTGCCTCACTGACTGCCAAGGCACAAGATATTTCAGCAGCGCCACCACCGTACACAATACGATTGTCACGAACGAGATTCCGGATCACACACAAGGCATCGTGAAGAGAGCGCTTTGCTTCTTCAATGATCTGGAAGCACAGAATAGCGTGTGTTGGACAATACACACATCTGAAGGCTGTGAAGATACAGTTCCTAATACAGACATGGAAACTGCAAATAAACTGTAAGATCTTTTTATGGCTCCAATGCAGCTCTACTACTGCTATGGTACACTATTTAAAAATAGAGAATGTTAGACATCCAGTGGCAAAGAAGGAATAAAAATATACACAAAAATACACTGTTATTTGTTAAATCTATAATTTGAAATAACAAAAGCTTACATGGATAAGATTTTCAATCTTGCATATGTACAAGACAAAAACCACTGAACTTTAAATGCCAACATTATTTTCAGGCTGCAGTTTCTGTCCTCTCTCCGCTTCAAGAGATGTAGGAGATTAAACAGAAACGCTAACCTTTAAAGCAGTATTTCTGCTTTCTTAAAAGAAATTTTCAGACTAGGGTATGCCCTTTTTTTCCCAAGGTTTTTCATTTAAAGTAACACTTGACCTATAGTAAATATAATTTAACACTAATAGTGCAACCAAAACCCAGTTTAAATACATAAGCATTTAAAGTGGTTTCAGTTCTGGGGGAGTGGGGGATATAAGGTGTTGGGATATACAGTTTGCACTAGTTGGGGGTTTTTATTTTAAATAATTTTAACTGGACTAAATCAGAGGTGATACAACTAGGTCTACAATAAAACCAAATCTTTCAAATATGCTAATATGTCTTTACTCATAAAAGTGGCCCTCTCATGAGACAAAAAAATTAAGAGCATCCACAGGTAAAATTATTTTTGTATTTATGAACTACATGGTCTAACAGAGAGAAAACAGAAGTTTTCATTCAAAAACATAGGATGTAAATCTGACAAAGTTACTTCTGACACACAGTCCTGACTGCCTATGAGCCTTACCCATTTTTATTTGCCCACACTCTAAAAAAAATGTAGACAAAAATCAAGAAGGGTGTACTAATCTGCTTTACAAAGAAACTAGACATTCTGCAACTATGTATCAAACCAAGCATCTCACCATTTTATTTCCTCCTCTAATGAAAATGGTCACAGCTCTGGAGTTCTGACACTGCTCGATGAGAAGCATTCTGTCCTTGGTTGTTCCGAAGGAGATCTCTCGCACCACACCCGCAAAGCCCAGCTTCTCTGCCGTGAGCTCGCAGAAGCGAGGCACAATGCGCCCTCCCGTCGCAATGGCGATCAGCTGAAGTTAAACAGCCACGAGTTATTCTAACAGAGTATTTCCATGGTGTTTTCAGAACATAAAACTAGTGGAAAACCATCTGTCAAATGCCTGCTCCAAAAGGTTATCTTCCCATCGCTTCAAAGTACTTCAGACACTGTTTTATTTCTGCAAACATCAGGACTAAAGCAGAAACATTCCTAGACACCTACAACTTTTATTAAGCAATATGCACATGCTCCAATTATAAAGCATAATCCCCTTCACGGTAGGTTCTTCTCAAAAATCCCCAACAATTTTTCTCCAGTACCCACCCCATGTACACAATTATGCAGTTCTACCCAGAAAGCCTGAACTTTTAGCTGGTACAGCCCATTACTTCACCAATGTTTTGACAACTGGTACAAAGTCCAGTTTTACTTACTTCTATTTCAGGTCCACCAACCCAACGAACAGCAGGCAGCTCATTCTGGAGCAGCAAGTGATTTGCCTCATCATCAAAACCCCACTGGCAAATGGCAAGGTTTGCACCAGTGTCTTTTATCTGAAAGCAACACAAATCATCAACTTCTGATCAGAACTAACAAAGGAATAAAAAACACTGTCCATGGTTTTAATTCTCCCAACTTACTCAAAAGACAATTCTCAAGAAGAAACCTCTGGCACACAGAGAGATCAGAATATATTTTAAACCAAGCTGGCATCTCTTTCTTACATAAACTTAACTTTGATTCATAGTATTACAATCACTTGGTATGTTGCTTCCCACCAGGATTAGCAGCTCATTTACAGGAATAAATCAATGCACTATGCTGTTTTTTCCTGAAGGCCATGAAAGACAAAGAAAACAGGTATCATCTTAAAGGTTACCTGCTTCACCATCTCTTCAAACTTCTCTTTTTCATATTTCTGCAGTGCCTTGTAATCATCCACAGATGTGACATCAAGCTTATGTTTGGTTTTAGGCTTAGGTGGCTCAAATGGACAAGTAAGGATTGCAATTTTAGCATCTTTTAGCTCCTGGGCAATTAAAAAAAAAAAAAAGAAAGATGATTTTTGACCTCATTAACATAGCTTTCTTGTATCTGCAAAACATACAGTCATATCTTTATAAACACAAGCATAGCAGGAAATGTGAAGATCATTTAACTTATTCTGAAGTGAACTAATTACATCAAAATAATTCTGTCAATAGTCTCTATAAACCACTTAGAACAAATTCCATAGCTCCAAGACACTGTTTAAGCCCTTAACAATCTTTACCAGTGATGCCTTTTTATGGTTTAATGTTTCACAAACAAAACCAATTTCAATTAAACCATCCCTATGCACTGTGACCACTGAGAATACTACTCATCTTTGTAACAACCTTTCAACTACTAGATGAGTGATACTTTCCACTTGTCTTCCTTTTCACAGGATACAGTGTCACCTGCTAGAAAAATATTTTATAACAGTAGAAGTTTTCTTGAAGTACACTGCCCAAAGACTTGGAGACCTTACCTACACCAAGCATAAAACCAAGGACAGCTTCTGGGGTGTTCCAAACAGGACAACATGGCAATTCATAAAGGTTAAGAATCTCGACACTGCATTGCACTAAGCATATTAAGCATATCACACATGAGGAATAATTATTTCTACACAACATAGAACCCTGCACCTGTCCTCACTTAGTAATACAGTAATTCCCCCCTTCCACCACAATTTCTCAATATTGTTGTAAATTCTGACTTGATCTCTTCCAATATGAAAAATGTCATGCTCCTTGTCCCTTCCTCTGCTGATACATGGGTCAAAAGCCAAGCCAAACCACAAGACCGTGTAAATACTTAATAAATGAGGGTGACATCTGAGGTAGACTAGAAATTCTTATTTAAGCCGTTACACACAAGAAATGCACACAAGGACATCACTTACTTTAGGCATCTGTGGATGACTGAAATCTTTATCCACAATCACTCCTTTAACCAACTGAGTATCTTCCAGTCTACCACCCACTTTGCCTTGCACTTTGATCAGCTCAAAATCAACATCTTTACGTTCCATGTCTGCTACTGTCAGTACGGCGTTGACGGCAATCTCTGCCATTTGCCTGTGACAGCGGTTCACTCTAGGTTTGAAAAAAATACAATCAAGTTGCACTCCATTTCCCCAATTTGGAAGAAAAAGGTGATTTTATCAATCAATCAATCTCAAACAGCAAAAAAGTATCACTATAGCAATCAACTTTTGCACACTACACTAAAAGAGGAGGCCCTGCTTGTTTGTTTACAGAAATAGAAGGTGCTGGCTATCGCAGAAAACAGAACACACAATATGGTTAGTGTGAGGAGCCTTTGTGAACATAGTCTCAATACAGATTTGGAACAAGTCAGGAGAACTAACTACTATAGAATATTCAAGAAACAGAAACCACTCTTAAGACAGCTCTGCAAAGGAAGCCCTTCTAATGTCTGAATTTATGAATTACACACAGAACCCATAAAGGAAAATGAACTTAAGGAACCATCCTAAGTTAAAATTTTTTTAGCGGGGAAAAAAGCCAACAAAAGATGACACATAATTATTTTTAACAGACTTACATTACTTTTGGAACCTGCTATGATGCAGAAACCTGGAACTAACAGGTTAGAATGAAATTGATGCTGCAGCTGTTTAACTTCATGGAATTGACCCTTTAGAGACACAATTTCTTATCCTGAGACATGAGTCCACTGAGGAATTAGCCAAAACAAAACACAGAAGAGCCTTCAGCAGCATCCAATAACACAAACAATTTAATAATCCACCAAAACACCAGGATTTCTCCTTTCCACGCACAGGGTTTTCAACGGAAGGTTAAATACTCTGTTTTTATGACTCACACTTTAGAGCCCAGAGTTGTCTTCGCTGTCTGGATCAGAGGCTCAATGTTCTGTGGATCAACTGGGAAGCTGTCACTGATTTTGTCTAGATGCTCAATAGCAATGCGTGCTGCCTGCTCATAACCATCTGCTATTCTGATGGGGTGAATGCCTCGGTCTAGTAACTGCTCAGCCTGTTCCAATAATGCCCCAGCCAGAACTATAAAAAAAAATTAAAGGTTACTCTTGATTGGTGCATAATTTTAAGTACATTATCAACAGATTAAAAAGTACACTTTCTGATTTTTTCTGCAGTATTTTAAGAGTTCAAGGTTTCCTAAATAACAAAATGAGTCCAAGAAAACCCCTACTTGCTACGCTTAGGAGAAAAAACCACATTATGTTAAGACCAAAATAAAGCACAGGCACCAAGGCAGGACAAGTAGATTACAGAAGAAAATTATGCAGAAGAATTTTGAGGGTATAAAAAGGGCTCTCAGCACTACTTTAAAACATAACCATACTTAAAATGGACACAAAAGTTTCTTTCTAATTAGAAGACTTCTAATACAAGAACTCACAGGAATACTGCAACAATAAATACTCTAAAGAAGAACTTCTCAAAACGTTTCTTAAAATAGCTGAAGCATCTTGATTTTAACACTGGAAAAGCACAGTTAAATTTAAAAGACTTTCTTACCAACGACTCCAGTAGTTCCATCCCCAATCTCATCATCTTGAGATTTAGCCAGCTCCACCATAAGTTTGGCTATCTGGTGGTCCACATCCATCATATTCAGGATGGTAGCACCATCATTTGTCACAGTCACCTCACCATCCTTGTCCACCATCATTTTATCCAAGCCTAAAAAACGCATGTTGAAAGGATGAAGGAAAGTCTAGAAAATCCCCCCCAATAATTACAAAGAGAGAACCATTAGAAGTTTTTCATTATTACCATTAGGCCCAAGGGACGTTCTCAGAGTACTTGCTACAGCCTTTGCTGCCATTATGTGAGACTGTACAACAAAGGAGAATAAAGACAGAAGTTAAATCATTATCATGTATTCTGAAATCACAACATTAAGCTATGAAAGACACAGTGAGTACTGCAAATGCTGTAATTCAACTGACAACTAACTATGACTGGGTTTATGACAGAAACATTTCCTATGCCTTTTCTTGTATTGCTTGTGCTGGCTGTGATAAAGCATTCGAAAGGAGAACAGCCAAATGACAGCCCTAATGCTCAGAGCATTACTAAAAGCTGGCAATACTAAAAAGAGAAGGCAGTGCAATTTCACCCATCACAGAATCATCACAAAATGGTTTGGGTTGGAAGGGACCTTGGAGATCTTCCAGGTCCCACCCCCTGTCAGGGGCAGGAACACCTTTCACTAGACCAGGTTGTTCAGTGCCCCATTCAACCCCCCCTTGAACGCTGCCAGGGATGGAGCACCCACAACCTCTCTGTTCCAGTGTCTGCTCCATTCTTCTGTCGGGATTTGTATCACCCGCACTCAGCCCCGGCCTTCCTTCGGCGGCCAAGGTTCAGGCGGCGGTCTAAGGGAGGGGGCAGCGGGGACCTGGGCAGGACCCACGGGGAGAAGCGCGCTGCACCCACGGGGGTGACTGCCCCAAAGCCCCGGGGCGGATCTGCGGCACGGAGACCCCACGGACGCCGTGCCGCCGATTCCCAGCACCAGGGGCGAAGTCTTCTCTCTTCCTCCATCTCTCCCATGCTTACAGGCCCAGACCAGGCTCCATCCGCCCTGCGCTTCGGGCGGGGCTGGCGATGAGCGCGGCAGCGCCTCGCCCCAGGGGCTGCATCCTCCCGCCCCTCGCGGCAGCATGGCTCTGCACAGCATGGCGCGGCGCGGCCCAACCAGCGCGGGCCCGCGGGCAGCCCCGGCGGCCGCCCCGCTCGCTCACCTTGAGCGCCTCCAACCCCATGAGGCGCGTCTTGCGCTCCTGGTCCTTGAGGATGAGGAAGGGCCGCCCATACTCATCAAACGCCAGAGTCCCCATGGCCGACATGGCTGCGACTCCCGCTCCGACCGCCGCCGCTCGCGCGCTCCGCCCGGAAGCCGCCGCGCCCGCCGCGACTCCGCGCAGCGCCCCGCGCCTGCGCAGCCGCCGCAGCCGCGCTCTATTTCGCGGGCGGGACCTTTGTGGCGCCCCCAGCGGAGCCTTCTGGAAGCGTCCGGCGCCGGGGGAGGAGCGCGGCGCTCGCGGCCGCATCCCCCCGCTCACGGGGGCGGGGAGGGAAGGAGGGAGGATGTACTGAACGGGGTGGAGTACGAGCGCCGAGCGCGGCGGCAGGGGGCTGCGCCGGGGGACGTGAGGGCGGAGGAGTGAAGACAGGCACACGGCGGAAACTGTGTGCGGCGCTTCTCTCCGGAGCGTCTTCAGAAAGGTTTCGGTCCCCCACCATTGCGTAGTGAAGTGGTACTGCCCTTCTGTGTAAGTGTTGCAGGCCGAGCGTAGTGCTGGGCTGGTCATTGGCCAGTCGGGGCGTGTTCAGGGATATATCGCTATGTCCCAGGGAAAAGTTCCTCCGCAGAGCAACAGCAGTAACCCCGGGACGTGTCCCCGGTCGCGGGCTCCCGGGCGGTCCGTGGCGGGAAGGTCCCTGTTGAGCTGTTCGGGGCCCGCTGCTGCCCGCTCTCGTGTGGAGGGCCGCAGGTTTAAATGGAAACCGCATTCCTGCCCCCTCGTGCGCCAGCTTTTCAGCAGCTGTAGCATTTCTCTGGGATCTGGGAATCGTCTGCAGGGGTATAAAGTGCTTTTTTTTTTTTTTTTTTTTTTCTCTTTTACGTCCCATCTCTTTGCTACAATGTACTGATTTTTCTCAAGTGAGCGTTTAATAAATGTGACAGCGAAAACACTCTCTTTGTCCGTCCCCAGGCGCGATGTCCCAGGCGGTAGCGAAGGAGATCCCGCAGGAGCAGGGCGAGGGCGGCTCCCGGAGGAGCAGCTGGGGGCTGCTGGTCACGGCCGGTGTGGGAGGGACCTTGGTGGCCCTCTATGCTGTGGCCACCCCCTTCGTGACCCCGGCCCTGAGGAAGGTGTGCCTGCCCTTCGTTCCTGCAACTGCCGCTCAGATCCAGAATGTGCTGAAAATGCTGGAAAACAGAAGTGGCTCCCTAGTTGATATTGGTAGCGGGGATGGCCGCATTGTAAGTTACGGATGTTGTCTTCCTCTTAGATCACCTCTTAAAAAGGTGCCAAAGTGCTGGGGCTGTATTTTCTCACACTTATGAGTGTCTTGTCTTTGGCATCCAGTGGTTTTGCCTGAGTCTTATGAAGAGGATCAAAGCTGAGAAAGGTTTACATTCAGTTTTGATGAGTAGTAGTTTTTGCTGCAGTCTTACCAGCAGCTTGACCAAGGTAGTGGACAAAATGTCATTGTGCTGACTGGAGGGAATCACAGTACATTCACGTGAAAAGATGGGATCAGAGTCTTGATACTGATTCCACAAAGGTGTGTAACTGCAGCAAATGAGGCTGTGAGGTGCTTAATGCATAAAGGTGATAGAAGTGCAAAAAGAAATGAGCACTGAGCGATGGATTATAAAAATAAAAATCCTGGTGTGGCTAGAACTGTAGTCTTCGCACCTTTGTGCAGTGCTGGCTTCCCCACTTCCAAGTCCATGTGGTGAAACCAGAATAAACACCAAGGGAAATGGTGAGAATCATGAAAGACAAAGTGATACTGTGTTTCCAGGGTATTGTTTGAGCCCCAGTTTGTGAAATGTGGTGGTGAGGATATAGAGGAGAACGTTGTCATTTGGTTTTTCTTTGTTGTTGTGATGTTCCGTGTGCTTTCTCATAACTATCTGCTTCAAGTCCTATTTAGCAACAGGGTGGTGGTTTTTTATGGAAACAAGCAAGTTCTTGAATGCTACGTTTGTCCATGTTTTATGTGAATGAGTCAACACATGCAAAAAAAAATTGATTTGGAAACCCAAATCTGTGAAGATTGCTTGAATTGTGCCTGGGTAGGAAAAAGACCAAAAAACTTAGGCGTTACATAAGTGCAGTTTCTGATGCCCTGTCTGTTCATCATTCTGGCTGCTGACTCTCATCAGAGGTATCTAATTCGAATAGGTATTGCACCGTTAATTCCGATGCATTATATACGTACCTAAATGGAGACTGAAGACTGCTTGGAAAGCCAGGTACCTAAAATTGAATGCTTGGTGCTTCCTTAATGCATCTGTTTTGAAAAAAGTATGTTCAGATGCTTTTAAATATTTAGCACTTACTCAGGTGTAATCGGCGGATAAATATGAAGATATTTACCACATTTCCATGTCAGGTTTTTGGTGAATTTGCAAGTGCTCTCTGATGGAAGATGCATTATTTTAACAGTGTGAAATATACTGTCCAGGTAATGCTGTTTGAGAAGTTTTGGTAAGAAATGTGACTTCCTGATTTCACCTTGCTTGTTTTGAAGTTAACAGTTCATCAGGTGATTCCTGATTAGAAGTTGGCAGTAACCTTTTAAATTGTGTCTCAAACCTTTATTCTAGAAATCAGTGCATTTTTGGATTTTTTAAAATGTAGATTGACAGATCACTTTCAGACTCTTTCTATTGGCATGTCATTTTGGCTCTGATTCAGGGGCTGCTCAAGTGCCTTCCCCTCACTGCTTTTCAAATAAGTGGTCTAATTTTGAGCATTTTTGCTTGTGAGTTTCACTGTTCTCTCAGTGGTACTCTTTAATTTCAAGACAGCATCATGAATGAGTTAAATTAAACTTTCATGTAAGTCACAGATGTACTGCAAGCTGACAGCTTTGCCCTGTGAATGTTTGTTTTCATATTGTTTGCCTGACTATATTTCAGTTGGACTAGTAATAATAGTAAAATGTAGTTTTGAGTTCTTGTTCACTATACAACTAATCTGTTGGGCATTAAAACCTGGGTGACTTAGAAAAGTGCTTTCCCTTATATTTTAAATAAAACTGTGTGCTCCTGTTTAGGTGAATAGACTTTTATGTTTCTAAGTGAAGATTTTTTTTCTTCCTTGTAGGTGATAGCAGCTGCAAAAAAGGGATTCCAAGCTGTCGGTTATGAATTAAATCCGTGGCTAGTCTGGTACTCCAGATACCGTGCCTGGAGAGATGGGGTACATCAGAATACCAAATTTCATATTTCAGACTTATGGAAGGTAGGTAGTGAATTATGTAAGGATGAATCCGGGGTGATTGAGAGATTTCATTAGTTTGGAAATACTTTCCTGAAAGAGCTGAAATGCTGTCTGACCACAAGGTTCTATATTGGGCTTTGAGTAAAGTACTTGTGCTGGGAATCTGGTTTCTGTGGGCTCAGTATGCTGTTTGCTGCTTTTGTGCTTTGTTGAAGTGATTCCTTTATCAGTAGAGGCTCCTTGAGCAGGCCTGGGCCTGATGAATTATCTGGGAGGTTTTATGTGGGTACGGGGGTTTTTGTGTTCAGAGAGAAGCATAGGAGAACTTCACGGCAGTGACTGGAAGAACCCAGTCACTAGAATGCCTAGAAAGTTTTTGGAGCTAGCTAACATTTAACAAAAGAAGGGGCAAACTTAAAGCATACATGATTATATCATATACAGGAGTTGTGAGAATAACCCCTTAGTTATTAGTAAAATCATGTAGGTATTTTCTAAACTAATGCTTTCTGTGCTACTAGAATTGGTGCTATATTCTTGGCCAGACAGTAGAAGTTTTTTGCTGTTCAGCAATATAAAGTTTTCTTTATGTGGAAATTTTTGTGATGAAAAGTTGGTAAGGGATCTCCTTACATATTTTTGGTCTAAATCCTTGTTGAAAGAAGTGCAGCTAGAGGGATTGGGAGAAAAAAATGGTCAGAATTTTTTCTACTATAAGTACCATTTTCAGTAAGATTTGTTCTCAAATTTTATTTCAGGTTTCTTTTTCCCATTATACAAATGTTGTTGTTTTTGGAGTACCTCAAATGGTAAGCTTACTGTTTATTTTATATTTTTATTATAGTATTGTATTTTATTTATTATACTGCTTAATTATTTGTTACGATGTTTAGATATTTTAATACCAAGGTATTCAGTGTTAATACATTCATCTGCAACATGGATCAACCTGCAGACGGTCAAAGGTAGTCAGTAACAATCATAGAATATTAAGGGATTGGAAGGGACCTTAAACATCATCAAGTCCCAACGCTCCTGTGCTTGGGATACCTCCCACTAGATCAGGTTGCTCAAGACCTTATCCAACCTGGCTTTGAACAGTGCTAGGATTGGGGCATCCAGAACCTTCCTGGGCAACCTGTTCCAGTGTCTCACCGCCCTCACAGTAAAGAATTTCTTCCTAATACCTAACCCATATTTCCCCTTTCAATTTGTATCCATTCTCCCTTGTTCTATCACTACTGTTCCTGATGAAGAGTCCCTCTCCAGCTTCCCTGTAGGCCCCCTTCAGATACTGGAACATTGCTATGAGGTCTCCGTGCAACTTTCTTTTCTCTAGTTCCAACCACCCTGCCATGAGCAGGGGCACTTTTGACTAAACCAGGCTCCTCAGAGCTCTGTCCAACTTGGTTTGAACAATTCCAGGGCTGGGGCATCCACAACTTCTCTGAGCAACCTGTTTCATTGCTTCACTACCCTCAAGTGAAGAATTTCTTGCTGATATCCAATCTAAAGCTACTGTCTTTCAGTTTGAAGACATTCACCCTTGTGCTGTCACTACATGTGCTTTTAAAAAGTCCTTTCCCATCTTGTAGGATCCCTTCAGGTACTGGAAGACAATTAGGTCACCATGTAGCCTTCTCTTTTCCATGCTGAACAGAGCCAATTCTGTCAGCCTTTGCTTCTGTATTGCTTGTTCCTTTGCTAAGGCAGATGTGAGATGAAGTGAGTGAAGAGCTGTATGTGGTGCCATACTACACAGCATACACTGAAAACATTTCTGCAGCGGTAACAGGAAGCAAAATAAACCTTTCTATTCTGTGCTTTTTTGTTTGCTTGTTTGTTTTTTCAACGGCACTGGAAGTAAATCTCTACTTCTGATTCCAGTTGTAACCAGTATTGGAAACTGAAGTGGATGCGAGTGGGGTATTAGTGAGCACCGTGGTGCTCCTCATGCTGCCAGCTCTGGGTGGTACGTGCTCTCTTGCCTGAGTTCCGGCAGGGGGCGCTGGAAACGTTTGGATTTGCCGTCAGGAATTCTCTCTTTGCACCGAGAGGAAAAGTGCTGGTGGGGAAAGATGTCTCAGTAAACTAGGAATAAACAAATGCCCTGGGAAAATGTGAGTAAGCCCAGCAGAAATACTGAATTAACTTTTAAATGTAATAAAGCAGGATACATTAGTAACAACTGTGATAAAATGGGTTCAGAATAAGTCTCAGAATAAGTTTTGTTGTTTCAGCAACAGTACTGTCATAAATGCAACAGATGCAAACATACGAACCTCCGTGTTTCCTGAGTATTTGTTTGCTTATGATCCCCTTTAAATTTATTTCAGGAGCTGTTAATGCTCAGCCTCCTGAATGACTAACTTAATTTTCTAGAAACCTTAATGCATTTCTTCTTTTTTACTGAGGAACAATAGATCTCTTTAGCTTTTTAAATAATGCTGGCCTGATCTGATGCTGTCACACAGTGCTTTTATTTCATATACAAGATTAGCTTTAAAAACCTGAATTTATTGATCTTCAGGGAAGACTAAGACCTCTCTTGTTCTTGCAAGCATCTGGGGGGAAGGTGTGTTTGTTTCTGAGTCATTGCAGAGAGAGACTTACTTGTTCTGGGTGGGATGATGGAATTCTTACCAGGTGTTCATGTTTGCAGCTCCTGTGTATTTTAACTGATTATATACTGTACAAAAGGTTTACTAAACTATGTATCTCTGTTGACACACCAAAAAAAAAGCCCAAACTCTGGCTTCACATAAAATACAGTATGATTTTAACACCTAATGTAACTGATATATTTCGATTAAAAACTAGCTTGACTGGTTTAAGGATGCAATTCTTTTTTGGCTAAACTTGGCTGAACTATTAGTGATGTTTTCTAATTTGAGCTAATATGGACAATGCAGTGTCACTAATTTTCGTAATTACTCCTAAAAAATTAGTCCATATCTGTAATTTCTGTAACAAATCAAAAAATTTTCTGGTGCCTCACCTCAGTTTTAGATAACAAAGTGGGCTTATTTTTCTAGTTTGTTTAAGGTGCGGCAGCAAAAGTATTTGCAGTGGATGAAATCAAAGCCTTAAAAATATTTGGAAGTAACTCTTTGATCTATTAGATCTATGACTATAATTTTACTAAAATACTCCATTGTTAGCTTAAATGTAGCTGTAATAGGATATTACATCAAAGGCACACCCTGCATGTATGTGATAGTGGAAGCTCTTTGCAGCCTTTGGAAATACATTTTCTTCAGTCAGTCTTACTTTCTAATAATTTTTTTTTGGGCTTTGTTTCTTTTTTCTTTTTTGTGAAATTTTATATATTTAGTGTCTTTGTGGCTTACTGCTCTCTTAATTTTTTAATATCTAAACATTACAGCATGATATCAAAGTAAATAGTGTTTTACATGTGATAGAAGTAGCCTGTAGAGTTTGCTGTTAAAATTATTCATTCAGATAGATACAATATATAAGAACAAAAGGAACTCCAAATGCATGTGCAGTGCTGATCTCCTTAAGCATACCATCAAACTTTTCCAAAGGACAAAAGTGGCTAAATCTGTTACATTTCTTTTTTTTTTCCTAGAACATAATCGCTATCTGGGATGGGAAAGAAATTTCTTTGAAGTCTACATGTGTTAATTTATTTCTCACTTAATCCATGGCAGGATTTGCAAAGCACTTAGTAGAAAAAGAGCATCTGGCTGTTCATGGTGTTGCTCTGCTCCAGGAGGGTAGTGATATTTCCCCTGACTTTGATCTCCTCTCAGTTTTTGTGAATGGAGGAAAGCTGGACTGTAGGTGTTCAACCAAGGAGAGTTGCATAGTGGTTTGTGACACAGTTCCCCCCAGCACCCTGCTCTCCAAATTGAAGAGAGATGGATTTGGTGGATGGACTGTTCAGTGGATGAGGAATTGTCTGGATGACTGCATTCAGACAATCAATGTCTCAGTGTCCAGATGAAGATCAGTTACAATTGGTGTCCTTCAGGGGTCTGTTTTAGGAGCAGTCTTGCTTAATATTTTCATCAATGACATAAATAGTGGGATTAAGTGCACTCTCAGAAAAAATTGCAGATGACACCAAGCTGAGTGGTGCAGGTGACATGCCTGAAGGACAGAATGCCAGCCAGATGGACCTGGACAAGAAGTGGGTCCATGAGAGTCTTATGAGGTTCAACAAGACTGAGTGCAAGGTGCTGCTCCTGGCTGGGGCAACCCCCAGAACCAACACAGGCTGGGGGATGAACAAATCAGAGCAGCCCTGCCCAGAAGGACGTGGGGGTGCTGGGGGATGAGAGGCTGGACATGACCCAGCACTGTGCACTCACAGCCCAGAAAGCCAAACGTGTCCTGGGCTGCATCCAAGGCAGGGTGGGCAGCAGGGTGAGGGAGGGGATTCTGCCCCTCTGCTCTGCTCTGGTGAGACCCCACCTGCAGTGCTGCATCCAGCTCTGGGGTCCCAGCACAGGACAGTTGGGGACCTGTTGGAGTGGGTTCAGAGGAGCTCCTTTCCTATGAACACGGGCTGAGGGAATTGGTGTTATTCAGCCTGGAGAAGACTTGACTCTGGGGAGACCTTATTGTGGCCTATTAGTACTTAAAGGGGGCTTGTAAACAAGATGGGGACAGACTTTTTAGTAAGGCCTGTAGGGACAGGACAAGGGGTAATAATTTTAAACTAAAAGAAGGCAGATTCATATTAGATATAAGAAAGAAAAATTTTGTGAGTAGGGTGATGGAACACTGGAACAGGTTGCCCAGAGAGGCAGATGGGGACTGCACTGAGCTCTGAGCAACCTTTATCTAGTTAAAGATGTTCCAGCTCATGGCAGGGGTGTTGAACTAGATCACCTTTAAAAGTCCCTTTCAATCCAAGCCATTCTATGATTCTACATTCCATTTCATGGAATGGTGCTGAAGGGATTCACGTGCGTATGTTAATGGGGTGGGGACTCGACTAAGCTCAATTTCAGTATTATTTAATGTAACAGTATTTTACCATAGAGTGACAGCATAATGTTTGTTTTGGGTTGTTGTCTGTGTGATGTTCTGAGTGTCCCAGGATCTGTCTTGGGGTTAGACTGTAGATTTTGAGTGGTGGTGACCTTTGAGTATCACTCAATAGCTCATGAACCTTGGGGTGTCATAAATAGCATAAATTCAGGGGGCTGAACTTTTATTCTCTACAGAGAAGAATCCCACTGAAGAGAATCATGAATTGGAGCATGCAAAGTCTCTTCTTTGCAGTTTGTTTTTTTTTTTTAATTTAAAGGATAATTTATGGGTTTTGGTTTAATTTTTAGAACTTAAAGTTATGATTTCCTTGATCTTACCCATCTGGGCACAATAACCATTTTCTGGTTTTAAATATTTTTTGTCATGGCATCAAAGTCAAAGCATATATCATGAATACTTTCTTAAGATTAAAAAAAAAAACCAACCTGAAATCTTGGATTTGTCTTGAGCACTTGAATTAGGTTTTAAAGAGAATGCTTCTGGTTTTTTACTGCTTCTGAGAGGTTTTTCTTGTAATTCAACAGATGCCACAGTTGGAGAAGAAGCTGGAAGATGAACTTGAATGTAATGCCAGAATCGTTGCCTGTCGCTTTCCTTTCCCTTGCTGGATTCCAGATCATACTACTGGAGAGGGAATAGACACTGTGTGGGCCTATGATTTGAAACGTTCTAGGGGATGCGAAACAAAGATCTTGGAAATTACAGCAGAGACAGAATCCTAAACATCTAATTCGGTTTTTTACTGAAATTTTTAGCTTTGACTGGGCCTGTTGAAGATAAGATTAACACAGATAGAGCCCTGGCATATGAAGATCTATATTCACTATAAAAACTGAAGTACAGTGATTGTCTGAAAGCACACCAAGGTTACTGAAAGGTGTAGTTAAATTGCTTAATACAGTGTCCTGGTTTAACGCCTTCTGGCAGTGAAATACCACACAGATATTCACTCACCCCAGTCCCCACACTCCCCCAGTAGAATGGGAAAGAAAATTGAAAAAAATGTCATACCTATGACCATGGATTAAGATAGGAATAGTTTAATAATTCAAATAAATTTAATAATAATAACAACAATACCAAGAGAGGAGTAAAACCCAAGAAAGATGAGTGCTGCACAATACCCTCACTCACACCCACTGACAGATGCCCATTCCATCCCAGAGCAGTGATTGGCCCCTCCCAGCCAACTCTTCCCATTTTGTATACTGGGCATGATGTTCTGTGATGTTCTGAATAGCCCTTTGGTCAGTTCAACTCAGCTGTCCTGGCCATGCTCCCTCCTGGCTTCTTGCGCACCTCCTTGTTGGCAGAGCATAAGAAACTGAAAAGTCCTTGGCTTGGAGTAAGCACTGCTCAGCATCAACTAAAACATCAGTGTGTTATCAGCATTAGTCTTATTCTAAATCAAAAATACAGCACTCTACCAGTTACTAAGAAGAAAATTAACTCGCAGATGAAACCAGGACATGTTGTTAGCCAAAATTATGAAAAAGTTTTTATAGAGGTGGAAAACTTTAATACGGAAAATGGGTTAGAACACCATTCACTACAGTTAGGGGGAATATATGTATAAGTTAAATGCTCAAATTGGTGAACTTACACATTCTTTCAGAATTGTTATTGGTGTTGGAAGTGATGTGCAAGTGGCTCCTCAAATGAGCTGTTTGCCAAATGTCTGAATTACGTATGCCAAGTGATATGATGCTGCATGCACAAAACTGATCCAGATGGAGTGTGATGATGACACCGATGTTTCACACCTCAGCCTTGAATGTGTACTTTTAAAAGTTGAGTATGACTAAAGAGGCAAATATAACTTGTCGTTCGTTCATTATCACAAGTGCCACCTCTGATTATATTAATGTACTTTTATTTAACTTGTGTGCTGTTTTAACAGCAGCTGGAAAAGAAACCCCAAGTAAGCCCCTCCCCTTCTCCTTCACCTCTTTCAGTAAGGGAGGGGCAAAAGCAGAAATTATGGGTTGAGGTAACAATTTACTGAAAGCACAAAGCAAGAATAAGACATGGCACAGGAACAACAGCAATATTAATAGCAAAAGGATACAAAAAGAGCAGGTATTTTACTGACAGAAAAGGTGTTCACCACTGGGAACAACAATAAGATGACGGATGCTTCCCATAGATCATGTCTGCATGGCTTCCCCAGACATCGGCAGCATGATGGCTGGGGAGGCAAAATGGCCAACTTTCAGTGGAGCACCAGAATTTTCCTTCCTACCGAAACCATCCCCCCAGCAAGGGTTTGGGAGGTATAGAACACCAAAACACCAACCTGGCCACAGCGCTAAGCTCTGACCCCTCTCTGCAACCAGGACAACTTGTTATGTGAACACAAAACTGCAGAAGGATGGATGCTCTTGCTGAACTCTTACTGGTATAAGCTGTTGCAGACAACCATAGTTTTTCCTAACCTTTCTGATTTAGGAAGGGTTTCAAAAGTCATTTACTTGTCACAGAAGTGCCACCAATTCTGTGTGCTCAAACTTTGGATAAAGATACGGATGAGAGTTGCTTACTTGAATACTTGAAGTCTGTCTCTTGATTCCAGAGCTAGTTGTTCTGGCTCGTTTGTCTATATCTGATTAAACTTCATTTAATTCATAGTGAGATGAGAAGGGAGGTTTTCATCAGACTTGTTTCCCCGTCTGTTTTTCTGTGTCATTGGATGAGATCTCAGAAACTCATGGTATCGCTGTGTGGCTTTTCCTTGTAAGTGAAGCAAGTTGTCCCTGTCCTTTTGCTGATGCTGGTTTGCAATGGAGTACTGTCACTGCATGGAAGTTTTCCTTTTCTGCCATGGTTACAACACCTTTCTGTTGTATCATGTTCTGCTTACTTGTTCTTCTTTTCTGGTTCCCAGGTAAAGTCTTACTGTGTTCACCCATTAGCAATTAGTGAGAGTTCATAGTCAGCCTCCCCTGGCCCCAGTTAACGTACAGTCTCTTTGTTAAGCAGTAACTGTGCAAGTTTGTCAGATCTTTGCATATATGTTTCCCATAGAATGAAGCTAAAAAAAGCTGGGCAATTGTCACCTGACTTCAAGGCAGTCATTACCACAACTAAAATGATCTCAGTCCAAGAGAAGTACTGAGACCCTACAATTTGAGGTAAATACAAAGTCTGACATTTTATCAGGTGTTGGTAAAGCAAATTTGGCTGGTCTGTAGAATCTGACTTGAAGAGAAGTTGGATGTTATTTGGGATGTACCCTGGCTTTTTGGTGCAAGGGGACAGGAAGGAGAAGTTAAAATATAAGTATAATAATCCTGCTCTGAGGATTTGAAATGGAGCATGGTTTTGTCCTGAAAATGTACACAAAGCAGGAGAAGAAAGGGGCAAATATGTTTGGAGTGTGCAAAGGAGAGGTGATTTCAGCCTTGCGTGGAAAGGCACAGCTGTGAACATGAGGACTGTGTGTACTGAAGAACACCAGTGTCTGGTAAGCAGTCTTACAGACTTTTGCTGCAAGAATGCATAAAGCATCTTGTAAAACTACACTAAATTCTTTCTATAATGATTTAAGTGTTATGATCATTGCACAATGACATGACAAGGGATAGAGTGGCTTATCTAAAATGCCTGAATTTAATATCCCAAGGCTATAAAGCTGGAACCTCAGACAAAGCAAATCTGAATGTTTTCTAATGAAAATAGACTAACAAAGGGGAAATTGGCTAATTAAGCGAAGTTCTTCCCTGAATGATCATAAAGGAAAAGAGGAGGCAAAAGATTATGATCCCTTGAATTGTGACTCATCTGCAGTGCAGTGCTTTGACCCAGGTTTCTACAGCCTGCTTTCACTAAACTTAGTTTGTAGGGAATGAAGCAGTTATTTATTTTTCTCCTGTGTGACTATATATTTTTCTATTGCATTAACCTTTGCCTGTTAAAAGTTAAAACTGAGTTTCTCATTTTTGCCTGTGGTAGAGGTTTTGGGATGTGCACTTCCTAGTTACCACCTATTGCTCCAGAACTACTTGCTGAGGAGGGCACAATAGAATTAATGATGTGGTGACCTGAGCTTTAGGAGTACTAAGTGCTGTCCTCAAGGCAAGGAGAGATTTATGAATGTTTTCAAGTAATGCAGAGGGCTGTTTCTTGCTCTGGCTATTTACTTTTGGGGGCCTACACTGAATTAGGCAGTGGTCTGAAGGTTTGGGATTCCTTATGACATAAGGAAATGTGCTGTATTTCCTGTTTCCGTGGCCTAAGTGTGAAATGGAAAGCAAAGTGTTCCAATTTACACAGGAGGACTGGGAAATAATTTTCTTGACATATTGTCCTTTCCTGTCACTTGCTATGTTCATTTGATAGTTTTCAAGATTAACTACTTGACTGTGACTTTAGTTACCAGTGTATGGATTATTATGTTGATACACTTCCAACTGCTAAAGTAATGTATTATGATTTTGTTGATATGATACTTCAGAATAAAAAATTGTTGCTTCGGAAAACCAGGAAAGAGAATTACCTTAATCAAATGATAGCATAGGTCTGAAGCCAAAAGGAGGAAACATTCAAGCTACACATGCTGTTCAATACCAAAGTAATTCAGATGCACAGAAAAACCTGTAGTTTTTCTTTGTTTCTTCTACTAGAATCACTTGCCTTTTGGAGTTACTGATGTTATTCTTTCCTTGCCCTGCCAGATTTTAGCAAAAAAAATTGCTGAATGACTAATGCTTTCTTGAAATACTGTAGAATTTGATTTGTTTGTAAATAGTAAAGGTTGGGGTCAGACCTAGAAATGTTTTTGTTCTCCCCCCCCCCCCCCCCCCTTTTTTCTTTATTGAGACACATTATGTCCATGCAGGTTTTGTGATGCAAGATGAATTGTGCCAATGCAGCATCTTAGTGCTGCAATTCTAATTTTGTAGTTTTCCATTTCCATTTTTCAGAAATTGGCTTTGTAGAGAGAAGGAGGTGGTGGTATGGCTGCAAGAAAGACGTGATAGGCAGCTTGCTCAGTAAGTTGCAGTCACTACAGCCACACAGCAGTCAACCAAACTTGTCCAGATTTGTTTGGGAAATATACACATTTTTTGTGGGTTTTAGGCATTTCTGTATTACTGGGCATATTGAAGTTCTTGGTTTATCCTCTGGTCTGATTACATGCTGCTACTTAATCTAATACTGCTCCAAGGAAGTTAATCCTCTGTCTCTGAGCTACTGTTTATTTCTGAGTCAGGAGTTGTAGCCAGGTAAGAAGATACAGAATCTAGTTTCAGATTAAGCACCACACAAGCCGGTTGAGTGAATATGGTCTGTGGAAAGAGTTCCAGATTCCAGGCTTTGGGGAAGTCTTTCACCTTTCACGAAGGACACAGCTCAGAAGGCAGCAGAGATCTCCTGAATTCTTTATAATTCAACAATGACTTCAGCGTTGCTTTTCTCACGTGTGTTTTTACAAAAAGTTTGACCACTGTAAGACCATTTTAAAATCTGTAGAAGAATTAAGCAAAGGCAGCATTTTAGTTACTATTTATATTTGGAGCTAGGGGAGGAAGGGAGAAAGGGGATCTTATAGCTCAAGTATGGCAGTTTGATCTATTTCGGAAGCAGTTTGACAGACTTGCATCATCTGTGTGTACTTCTCACTGCGTAGGAGAATCCATGCCACAAATGGGCTGTGATGAGCATTCACTCAGAAATGGGTTCATGTCTGATACCACTGCTCTTGGATGAACACTGATTATTGATAGCTTGCCTCATACCTCTGTAGTTTCACTTTCCGTAGTTTGCTAAACACTGAAGCATTTATTCAAGAAAGGACACGAGTCCTTCAAATTCATAGTTGAATTTTGGACTGTCGTGTGCAGGGCCAGGATGGACTTCAATGATCCTTGTGGGTCTCTTCCATCTTAGGATATTCAAAGATTCTGTGGTTGAAGAGGGCAGCCTTACATCAGATTTAACGCCAGTAAATTCTGCTGTGAGTGAATTATTTTTCTTTTACATTTGCCAAGATTGTGGTTCTGTAGTTTTAAAATGTAGCCCCAACTTGCTTTTCGGAAATAATATACGCTCCTTCTAGAAGATCTCTTGAATTCTTGATAAGATAGTGTGGCATCTATGTTTAACTTAAAAATCACCCTTGAGTAAGATTACAAAAATACTCATTCTGCAGCTTTTTTCTTTGCATGATAATCTTGCTGTTCATCCTTGTATGTTTTACTGAGGGAGATTTATACATGGATAACTACCATTTTTTCCCCATTCTTTTCCTGAGTTCTCCCTCATTTTTAAGTGTTTGCTTTAATTTTTCATATTGTCTTTTTACAATTTGACTGACTTCATAAATGAGTCAGTGTTTAAATTTCCTTTAGGTTTTTTTTCCTGTAAATTAGTTTCCTTTTTTTTTCCCCAACCACTTTGAAGGAAGACTAAATATGTTAAGGAATGTTCTTTTTCTGTCTAACGTTTTAACCTTGATTTATTTTGCAGTCTGTGTGCTGACATAGCATGACTTTTGTTTCCAGTATATGAAAGAAAAACACATCCACACCAATGGTATTTAGACTGAAAAATAGCCTTGGTCTACAACAATTCTGGCTATTTAGTAGTTTTAAGTACCTAAATGCACATTTTTATAATATTTCATCATATGGCAAATGAATACAGGCCTTTTATCCCTTTGGTAGTTCTTTGGATTTGGGTTGTTTGTTCAGGTGTGATTTTTGCTGATTTCTTTTTCTTAGTATAATGTTGGTATTTCTATTAGAGGCTTTGGTTGAAATGTCAGATGGATGTTTTTTCTGCAAGTTGGTGTGTAGACCTGGAACAATCACTGTGATATACTCCTGTGAACTGCTGGCATTGGTAAAAATTATGTGAAACCTGCTTACCAGTAAATGCACAGGGATATTTTTCAGCTTACTGTGTATGTTGTGGTTTTTAAAAGTAAAGGAGATTCTTGAAGACCATATAGAACTTGTGGCACAAAGAGGTCTTTGCAAGGTCAGAAGCAGTAAATTACTGGCTTTCAACCTGAGGTTTGTGGCTACCTTCTGAGGAATCCACAAAAAGTAATTTAAAATTAGATCTACTATTGGTAGGTTTATATTTGCTACCCATGGTTGTGTTCTTCCATTGGAAAATTGTAATGTGCCTGAAATGATCATTTGAGAATCCCTGAAGTAAAAATATGGGTTGACGTAAGGTATTAGCCTAATGGAAATGAGCTTATCAAAGTGAGGAAGTTTTTTTTCTTCTTTCTGTTGTTGCTTGCCTGGATTGTTGAGCTTTGACCCTCTGCAGTGTATGGGCCTCTCTGTCTCTTCTGATAAGCATGTAACTTCCTATTCTGCTATGTGAGAGCCATTTCATGGTTTTGCACATTCCCATTGCATTCTAATAAGTCTGGCTTTTCAGGTAATCTATGATAGATCTGCTATAAGGATCTAATTACTTGGGTTTTGGTTTAGGATCTGCTTAAACATTAAAATTACATCTTCAAAACACCTGATAAACTGCCACTGAAGCCTGTCTAAAAAGCCAACAGAGCCTGTGAAAGTCTTTAATGCTGTAATGTCTGCAGCTATCCATGCCAAAACTTTGGTTCAGAGAGGCAGAAATGTGTGTCTCTCTTGTATATGCTCTCTTGATTCTTGATTTTTTGATTGAGAATGGAAGCGTGAGGAGAAGACACAAAAGGAGTTATCAGGAGGAGGATCACTGCGAGCTCTGTAAGACAAAAATGTGAGTGGTGAGTGATATAGCCAAAATCTGAGCCATCTGTGTCACTCTAGCCCTTAAGGTTTGATGCTGTCTTTTTTTAATTTCCCCTGACGATTGTGTAGCTCTTCTTGAAAGTATACTTCTTTTTCTTTCTTTCCTATTTTTTTTCGAGTTTTTCAGAGTGTACACAAATCAAAGTAATTTATATGTCCAAATATGCCATTCTCTAAATTGTGCACAGGAACCCTCATCATCCATGTTCATGTATATTTTATTGCTGCTTCCTTCTTTTCAGTACACAGAGACCAGACTTATACTCTGAATACCTTTATATCAATACATAAATAAGTTTTGTGGGTGTGATCAATACCAATTAAGTTTATTTGCAAGCACAGATCTCACACTGAAGCAACTCTAAAAAGAGTTAGAGCAGGAATGGGACAAATAGTGGTCATCATGGGAAAATACTAATGTTACTTAGAGACAGTGATGGTAGAGTCTTCTGCCATTGAGGTACTTTTAACTTCAGTGGGCAGCCTGATGTGTCAAGCAAAGTCAGGGAATGAAAGACTAGGAGCAAAACAGCACTGTGTGGGGTGCTTTAAAAGAAATTTATTTTTTAAAGCTGTCTTCAGAGTCTGCCTTCTGGTTTCATCTAAGTTGTTAACTACAGTTGTTGTTCTGATAAAGAGTATGTTGGTAGGAGAATATTATTGGCTGAGCTAATACAACTAGTGAGCATCTTGAAGTGTTTATTCTGTAAGTAAATAGATAAACAATTCAGATAATTTTTTACCCTTCCCTCCACCCCACAAATGAAAAAAAAAAACCAAACCCAAAACACAACAGCCCTTTAGAGTGACAACGTTGCAGAATTAAAATGGAAGCTACCTTTATCACCCTTGGAAATTAAATGTTAGGAAACAACTTCCAATATCAAAAAAAGTTGTCAGCTTCAGCAACTGGCTCTTATTTACCAGAGAGCATTACATATATTGTTGGTTAGATCCACACTGACTTAACAAGTTTAAGTTGCTTAGAAAAAGTTACTCCTTCTTGTGAGTCTCCCAGGCATACACTCTGAATTAGGTTGTTGGCTTATTATAATAAAAACACTGATCAAATAACACTCCTCTCAGGATTGTTTGTCTACTGTAGGAAAATAAAGCAGTCTGAGCACTCACCATGCACAGGAAACCTGGATGCTGGATCTGTCATGTTTTGTCTATAGCTGTTTTCCTCATGCTTGTCTGTACTTTGGGAGAGCGTGAACATCAAATGATTGGAGTGGGGACATTTTTCCACTTGGGTCATATTTGCATATGTAAGGACAGATGAGATGTTGAAGCCTGCCTTTAATCCCTTTCACAGTATGTCATCAATAGTGATCAATTTTCTAGTATTGTTTTAGTCTAACTGCTGAAATTTTCATTTCCACAGGCATAAAACCAGATGTTGCTGATCATTCATCTTTCTGATCTGTTGTATGTCTGAAGACTTTATGTTGGCAATATAAGTCTATTTCCATTTCTGTGCATAATACCCAGGAGATGTTTTGTTGTCCTTGAGCACCTTAATTACTGTGGTGAGACAGTGTTGCTTCCTGGTGCTGGATATGCAGGTCACTCACTGTCTGAGCTTGTAAGTGCCAGTGTTGTGGATGCTGCTGCTTTCTTGTTGGGGTGCTCCAAGCAGTGCTGAAGCCAGGATACTGGAGCTGAAGCTCCACAGCAGATAATCCAATAAAAGGATTGAACTTTGCTTTGCATTTATTATTGTTAGCTCCTCCCTGATCATTACACCCCATCCCATCTCCCCCCACAAGAATAAACATCCCCTCACCCCAATCTCATCCATCAGAATGTGTTTATTTGCTGTTCAGCTGCTGGTGCAAATGACCACATTCCTTTCCAGCTTTGTCTAGGCCGTGGGCCTACTGAGACCTGCTAGGTTTATGTTTTGGTGTAAGTAGGCTCAGCTTTAGTTTCACAAGTGTCAGTCAAGGGTCTGCTTAAGAAATCCTCAGAGTCTATGAAGGTGCTGAAATGAGCAAGCTCAGGGTGCTGGAGATTTCCTGAAGCTGGCTGTCTTAGCATGATGGAACACAGCATCAATGTTTTTCATAGACTTTTATAAAGACTGCTTTAGCACTGCTGAATTTTCTCTCTCCCCCACTTTAGGAACTCTGCTAAGCAAAGGATAAATTCAGTCCACTTTACTCTCTGACTAATAGTGGTAGAATATTGTGGTTTAATTTTACACTGCTGTTTGTTTCTAGTATAGTCTATTTATAAAGTTTCCTTCACTGGAGGGAAAGACCTTGGAATCCTTCCTCTCCAGCACAAACTTAAGAGCAAGGCTCTTGACCTGAGGGGCTTCCCCTTTGGAAAGTCTCTCAGCAGCACAAAGGTCCTGTACCAGGAGAGATGGGAAGGCTTTCTCTTAAATTCCTGTTGCTGATATAAATGCTTTTTGTCAGGACCACAATTAGGAACGACTCGATTTTCCACCAAGACTTCCACCAAGACCTGTGGCTTAAGGTTAGTCTAAAGGGGTTGATACTGGGTCTGGTATGGAGTGTTGGAGTAGCAGGACTTCATCTATTTGCCTTTTGGGGGAATGTTGAAAACCAAGTTTTGGTCCTTATGATAGCATAATTTCTATTATATGTCATTAAAAGTATCATAATGTTTTGATATAATGAAAATATAAGAATAATCTTCTGGTACTAATACTCTGGTAGTAGCCTAAGCTAAATGCTACCGAATGGAGATTTCTAGGTTGGAGAAAGAAATTTCTAGGTTTCCCTTCGGTAAGTATGTGTTAAGCCTATTAACTTTAGGGAATTTGTTTGCATGTATTTAAAAGAAATAAAAGTAGATGTAGAAGATAGCAGTTGGAATGCTAGTTATTTGTTTGCATTCAGCCCTGAAGTAAAATGCAATGTTTATACAGCAGTATTCATTTTCAAACCGCTACTGAATAATAAATCTAGAAACACTTTTTTAGGATTGGCTCATATTATCTTCACCCTTTACAACTACAAAAATTGTAGCAAAGAGCTAATTTGTTCGAGACCACAAAAGTAATTGGTGGCAATGCTGTGATTAAAATGAAGCCTGCAACTGCATGCCTGTGTCTGCAGCTGGAAGAATGTATTTTTCAAATTGCTGCTCCTCAGGGTGGCAGTACCTGTGCGCTTTCAGAACGGATGGAGCCAGAGATGGAGCAGGCAGATGCTCACTTATGCCATGTAGTGCTTTCTCACTGCTTACAACTATCAGATATAGCACCCACAGTGGTTGTGTCTGTCAGATTCATGATCTTGGTTTTGTTTGTTTGGTCTTACTTTTTTATTAGTTCTTACTAGGTGTGATGTCTCACAGTTACTGCTTTTAACTGCATTTGCATCCTTCTGTCATTGTTTAGACACGCTACTTCACAGCTAAACTTACTATTTCTATTGAAGTGTACGACTTTGTGTTTTGTACTACATCCTGGTCTATTTTTGTGTGAGACTTGATCTGGTTCTCTGTTTTGGTGATTTCTATTTGTGACAGAAAAGTTCCAGGCTTAAATTTCTTGTTAATGGGAGTATTAAACATAAGTTGTCTCCAGTCCAGTATAGGTGTTGTGACTTTTATATCTTACTGTTATACTTGCCTTATAATTTCTTTAACCTTTGTGCATGGGCTGTGTCTTAATTCCCTGAGGCCACTTCACTAAACATAAATGAAACTTGATTCTTATGAAGTCATTAGATCTGTCATGGCCTATATTAGTAAGCCTACATGTTCCTACTACTAATTTTTATTTCTATATTTGTTCATGGGTACAAATGAGATGATCTGAGAGAAGAACTATTTTCCTTAGGCCTTAATAACTATATCCTATGTCAAAATGGCATGTAAAATAGAATGAAAAAGTTTTCTGTTGGTGTGACTCATCAATAGCTCTTGCTACTATAACTTTCTGTCGTGACAATCCCAAACTCATTTTTACCTGACATAAGCATTAGTTTTAAGTACAGTTACTTTCTTGATCTTCTGGTTGAGAAGTAATCAGCTTAACCAGCTCAAAACCAGCACTTGAAAAACAGGCTGCTGAAATCATGCGTGGAATCTTGCTAGATTATTTGCTTTGTCTTATTTTTCTAAAATAAGAGGCAACAACTTGACATAAATTCTAAATATGAACAAACTCAAGACAACATACTTTCTTTACCATATGCAGGAAAATGCGTAGTGAGCAATGCATGAACAAATACACTACCTCCACCCTGGCAATCAAATACTTTATCTATTAGTTAAGTAAACATAGTCAAAGTTTGCTAGTGCAGAAACAATGCAGTAAACAGCGTTGCTGGTTTCTGCATCTGATCACTGAATCACAGAAGCAATCACAAAGTCAGACCAGTCTTGCCAAATAAAAAAGCAATTCAGAATGGCTATATAAAAAAGGCTGCTTGAGACCATTATCTACACTGTAACATGAATTATTTGGTTGGGGGCTTTTTCCCCCTAATTGAAAAATTAGTGACAACTCTTCCCCAGCCCTGAGACTGCAAGACTTTCCTCTGCATCCCCTTATGCAGAATACTACTTTTGTTCAATATGTTAATAAATGTAATTAATACCACTAGAATTACATAAAATAGGAAAAGATGCTGGGGAGAACAGTAGTTACAGGCAGTTAGGCAGAGTTATGCAGCCCTAGTAACACTCGAGTGCTCAGCCTGTGGATCTGTCATGCCACATTGGTACAGCAAGAGCCCTAAGATCGAATAAAAATCAATATGCTTTTCCAGCCAGGGCCAAGAGTGGAATGGACAATGCAAAAAGGCCAACTGAACTGAGAAACATTAAATCTTCCCTGAAGAGCAAGAAGCTTCTGTGGTAGCTGCTTTCAAAATGTTTATTGAAAAGTGATAGAGAAGAAATGTGTATCTCTTTATTTAAAGTGTTTTCCTTATTACAGAGTTTTTACACCATCTATTTTATCTATATGCATTAGGGAGTGTCTTTTCCAAAGACTGCTTTAATAGTAATTGATTATGCTGATAAAATCTATCTGAAAAAAAAATTGTCCTATAGTTTGTATTTAAAAAAAAAATGCTAGAGCAGCTGAAACCCTCAGTTCAGTGCATATCCAACAATTGCGGAGAACCCATTTGCTCACACAGGGGTTTTCACTTGGGCATCTGCCTCTTCTGGAAGGGTCAAGCTCTTTTAACTGTTGTCTCCTGGTATTTTCTGAAGCAAACTGGGTGTGTGTCAGCAGGCCAAATCCAAACATGAGATGTGGTTACAAATACTACAAGACATGATGAGAGGGCTCAGCCTTCCCTTAAGTGCATGCTGCAGAATTGGCTAGCAATGTCACAGTAAGTTCAGAGCCTTTTTCTTGCTATTGGCAAGACACTTACAGTTGGCAGTGCTCTTGTGACTTACGGAGTAGAATTAGCTTTCTATCTCTTGAATTAAATCTAGGTGGTGGGAGTCAAGGTATTAATTAGCCTTTCCTAGTGATAAATCCCCCTGAAGTGTCACTGGTCTGGACCTACTACTCTTTCATATTTGCTGGCTTTTAGCTGATTGAACAGTTGCTTGTCCTTTGGCCTATTGAAATGGAAGCTGATCTCAGTATCAAGGTTGAAGACATCTGCTGTGCATAGGGATTTACACAATCACATGCAGCTTTGCTGAATCCTACTGAGCTGTAGTAAAGTCGTCAAATTACGCTGTCAGGATTCAATGAAACTGTAACAAATTGGGAATCCCATATCACAGTAACCAGTCCTGAAGGACAGCTTTGGCAGAAAGATCCTAACCAAACATGAAGCAACTTTTCTGCCACCAGAGGAGTAAATTTCTCTCACCCCGCCATGTCCCCTCTGTTCCCCATATTTTCAGCAATGCGGGGCTGTCCATGCATTATCGTGGTACAGAAGGGATGTGGAAACTTCTGCACCCTGGACAGGCTTTGCTCCAGCATTTGCCAACTGAGGAGCTGCTGTCTGCTCACTGTCCTCCATTATGTTAAGGAAACTTCCCTGTCTAATCATCCAGGAATCACGCTTTCAGTCACTCTTGCACCATCTGACTGGGACTGAGGCCCTTTCTCAGCTACACACCCCACACCCACACAGTCAGGCCAGGTTTCCCCTCAACAGAGTCTCAGACGTCCAGATCCTTCAAATAGTGTAATCCGAGGAGAGACCCAGAACACAGAGCTACCTGCACTACACTTATTCCTCAAAACTTCACTCCCCTTGTGGGTGAGGAGTGCAGGAAAAGGTCAATGCCAACACTGGGCATGGTTCTCCTTGCTGTGTCCAGGTCTCATGTTTTAATGATGCTGCTAGTGATGAGGACAAACCTCTTCCTGAGGCTATTTACAGAGCTGCACCAGCTGCATGTTCAAGCTGTGTGAGGAGATTCACAGAATCACAGAACATCCTGAGCTGGAAGGGACCTACAAGGATCATCAAGTCCAGCTCCCAAATGAATGGTCCATAAAAGGATCAAACCCACAACCGTGGCATTATTAGTACCATGCTCTAACCAAACCTGTTCATCTTCTGCCTATAAACACTTTAGGCAGCACTAAGGCTTTGTTTCTGTCATAGTAAACCTTTTCGGTTTTTTGGATTTAAGTGACAAATGAGACAGACAAATATGTTGCTGTCCAGGAAAGTGTCACTTTGGATCATGCCCTAAATCCATATAGCTCTGACTACCAATATATGCGGTATGTTTGAACTGGAAAAGTTATCTCAATCTCCTGATCGTATGGTATGCATAAAATAGTCAATATAAAAACTTAAATATGGAGCATTATTTAAAGCTTCTTAATATGCAGTCCTTTATGATGGGTTTTATTTTACATTCTCTTGCAATGCATAACTCAGTACTGCATTCTATTGTAGCACAGTGGAAACTTACAATACCATGTTCATATACTTATTGTAGTCCACTATATTTTAAATATGTGAAATTTTTTCTTTCCCTTTTGAAATATATTATTTTTTTAATGTGCTTTGGGATGACAGGGACTAAAACCTGACAAAACTTTAACTACTACAGTGTTATAGTAGGGCTATGCTGGAAACATTGTAATTTGTGGCAATTAATTGAAAAGTTTGTTAGTTCATCTTCAAAATTATTTGCAATAATATCAAATATCTCACTAGTCTTTTTTAAGGCAAGAGAGTGCTAAATTTTATTTGAGTATGCTTGATCAATAGATGGAACTAGGGTGCCTGTTTGTTATTTACACAAGTTTGCGTCTTGCATTCATACCAAGAAGGTGAATGACGTATTTCATATTTCATGTAATTTACTTGAAAACTTTCAACAGTTAGTCATCAATTCCTTTCCACATATTGAATTAAAAATTTGTGATTGAAAGACCCTCAAAACCATGATGTTGCTTTCTGAAGATGGATGTTATTTGAAAATTAATAAACCCTGATGCTAAAGGGAAGAGAGTTTGAGGTAAAAATTGAAAGAATGAAAAGTATGTTAACATTTCAAATCGCAGTTATTGTGGCAATTAAGTGACTGTGTGAAACAAACAGAATTTCAGAGTGCAGTAAGTGTGCTAGTCACATCAATCTAAATGATAAGAAAACAAAACCAGAATAATACCAAGAAGGTTATAATTTGAAAATAAATCTTGCAGCTCAGTTCCTGTGTGCTGAAGTGCTTGCTTTTTCTTATGAAGTGTTCCTACGTGAATCCATTTGTAGCGTAACTATTTTCACTTAATTTGCTCATCCTGACAAAGACTTTCTCATTGAGCATTTGCACATCATGAAAAAGCAATGAGGATTTGTTTACAGAGTCATATTTTTGCTGTAATTATTGATAAAAGTCTGTAGTTGCAAGGTTTTCAAGCAGTTACACTTTTTGGATTGTTTTTCTTTCAATGGAAAGCAGTAAGTGTAAAGGTATTTCTAAAATAGAAGTATTCATGCAGTCTATCACCTCATGTTTTAGTCTTCTGATAAATAGCTTTCTCCAAAATGAAATGTTGAGGAAACCATTTGCCTCAGCAATGATCTGAGGTTATATATATATATCCTGGCAAAAAGTTGATTTCAAGCATTGCCTGTTCAGTTGCATTTTTTGTAGTTTATTTTCCATGAAATTGTAAAACCACATGGACGTCAAATAATTTACTGCATTCAAATCTGATACATAAGAAAAGGTCTCTGTTTTGATGTTGGTACAGGGAAACAAAGGGTTGTTATTTCTGAAGAGCAATTTCAGCAGGGTGATTTTGCTGTCTAATGTGAAGCTGTCCTGTAAGCACAACAATTGGAGAGAGTTGTTGATTTTCTTTCTGCAGAAAAATCAATGGATGCAACTTAAAAAAAGGTGAAGTTTAAATATCAGCTTCCACATGAGATTCCTTTAAATTTTTGTCAAGTTACTTTTTGTACTTTTTCAAAAAGTATATTCAGTTCTAAAAAGTGAATGGACAATAACCATAAAAAAAAAAAAAAAAAAAAAAGATGGATGACATTATAATGAGGAGAAAAATAAGAACTTTAAGGCTTTTTCCCTGGAATGATGGAAGCTTATCACAATATCTTCTAAATAATGCAAATTTTATAACAGCAGCTGTTGTTTTCTTAGTATGCTTGAGGATAGTCTTTGATATAACCAGAAATTAAAGTTTTTAGTAGTATTTTGGAGATGTGAGCTTAGCCAGAGAGTTGTCATCTGTTTTTAGCAAAATGGATGTCACAAGACAGTTATATCTCTGTTAATGTTCTATACTTTCTTGCAATCATCAGAACATTTGAAGCATGTTTAGTCTTTGAGTGGAAAAATGCATATAAGTAAATAAAGAGAGAAGTCTGAGGTTATTGGAAAAGTGAATAGGGATCATCATCTGAACTCAGCAAACTGCCAATAATGTGTATGAATATTGAGTTTGTGTTTATTTTATTAGTTTAGTGTATTTTAAAAGTTGAAGATAGAAGATTACTTTATGTAACTGCAGGCAGGTGAATGCATTTCAAATAAACCATTAAAGTATTCAGATGATTACTGAGATAGTGCTATGCCTGTTGATTTGTAGTCTGAGAGGAGAGTAATTAGTTATTAATTTTAAAAAATATAATTACTATTCATGTGTCTTGAATTTAATTATGTAAGTATGGATAAAATTATACTGAAGTTCTTAAGCTGATTATTTTTTAAAGGCCAAAATTTCAGCTGTGGGCAAATAACTGCAGAAAAGCAGAACGGCAAATACTTAACTACTTGCATATGTTTTTGTCTTTTATTTTTTCAAAAACTCATCTTTGAAATTGTTCTATAAAAGTCCAACGTTTTTCTTATGCACTCATGAATTTTTTTTCTTGAACCTCTGTCAGGTCCTCAGGCCTCAGTCGGCAGTTCTTTGGACATTGTAAACTCTGGTGGTACTTGCAGAAAGGAGGGGAGAACACAAAGGGTATCGAAGGTTAAGCATCCTCTTCAGGAGCCATAAGCATTAGAGGAGATTCTACAGTAGCTGTAAACCCTCCATGGTACCTTCTGACTGCTGTAAAAGTCTGGATAGCGCGTGTCCAACGTGAGTTACAGGTATTTCTTTGGCAACCATTGCTTGTTGCACTAGTTTGAAAACAAACTAGTGGGAGACACCAAGTCAGAATAACAATTTAATAGGGAAATAAAAGGAGGGGGAAAGAAAAAAACAATAAAAGCGGATAACACTGGGTTAAACTGACAGTGTTAGGATACAACCTGGCACCCTGTTAGTCAGGGTGGTGGTGGCAGCCTGGTAGAATGGTGGCTGCCGTCCTCCCGAAGTGGCGATTCTGTAGAAAAAGAAGGGTCTGCTCCTCCTCAGAAGGTCCAGTAGTAGCTATGTAGCTCCTGTCCTCTGGAAATCCAGTGGAAAAGCATCTCTGGTGTTCAGAGTCCCAGCTTATATCCACGATGGGATGCTTGGTTCCTCCCTCTGGGTGGAGCATCTCACAATGGGGTAATGAGTCATGAGGCCAAGTGTTGATTAGGCTCATTAACAGAAGATAGTCCGGAGGGAGTTATCTCTGAGTCAGGCGGCAGGACAATGATGGGCAATTAACAGGAAGATAGTCTGGGGGGAGGAGGCAAGGAAACACTGCCCCACCTGGTTTCAACAGCTCATGAGGATGGTAATAGAATACACTGCAACCCAGGACACTTGTGGTGTGGATTCTGTCAGTCTGCTTTGTGGAAGCCTCTTGCTTTAGTCATCTAAAAATCTGCTCTGAAGTTTCTGCTGCCCACTCTTTAATACTGTTGCGTTACCCTGGGATATGTGGGGAGCACATGGCCATGCAGATTTGAAAGTAGGGGAGCTTTGGGACACTGGGCTTAGGCATAGCACTAAATGGTCTGGCGATTATATTTAGACAAGCATCTTCCCGTGTTGACTATGATGTATGTTGAATGTTGTACTTGGCTTAGTCTCACATACCACCATGAGCTCTATGTTTTGTCAAGTACTTAGAGAGGCTGGAAGTAATCCTCACCTTCTGTTGAGAGCTGTGTCTGAACTGCTTTGAAGGGGTGAGAGCCCCCCAGCTCCCACTGACATGAAGTGAAATGGTGAAAACCAATACTCAGTCTTAAATGCGCCATATTTTACAAATTTTGCATGCCCAATGGAACCGGTTCAGGATTAATTTGAGTAGTCAAGGAAAAGCACTGCCTTACCAAACAAACCTTCAATTAAAACATTAGTATCTGGACAAAAATCATTTGGGAAAGCAAAACCCATTGCCTCAATATATGATTATTTCCTTAAATGTACAGAAGATAAATTCGGATCTGTTACCAGCAAAATCTAATGATAGACATCTTTACATAATTCATGCATGTACAGTTTTTGTTTAATTACTTTGATTTTTTTCTTAAGATGGATTTTCTAACACCACTTCACTGATGTTTTATTGAATTCCAGGTAATAGGAATTTAACTACTAAGTTTCTGCCCTTCTCTTCTTACATTTCTTTACTGTTTTCCTCCTTTACTGAGTTTGCCTTTTATTAAGGAGCCTCCAGCTTGTCCAGTCAGTAACCAAGTGTCTTGTGGCATTGCTGTGCATCTTGACACAATGGGACAGCTACAACCAGACCAGGCAGAGTTCGAGGGCAGTGGCCATTTGCCAGGTGTTGAAGTCACTGGTAAGACTGTGTGCTATGTCCAGCAAGGAATTTGAGTGAGCCAACAGAAAAGGTTGCCAAATGCATTTATATTCTTTTGTTGGTTTGGTGGAGTTTTTTTGGTGTTTATTGGTGGGGTTTTTTTAGTTGTTGTTGTTTTGTAGTTACATTTGTCTGTTGTATGTAGTCTTCTGTTAAGAGAAATGGTTCCAATTTTAGCAGGAGCTTTGGCCCAACTCAGCTATTGTTTTTTCTTCTGAAGATTGTCATGGAGAGGGGAAAGGTCCTTGAAATTCTTTGCAGCTGAAAGTTGTCCTGTTGAAATGTTAAGTGAGATTTTCTTCAAAAACCTAGAATGTTCTAACTGAGTTTTCTTTTTAAAGGTGTGCAGAAAGATTTACAAGTGGTGGTTAGCATGAGACAGACCAGATGCACTCAGCTCTGAACCACAGTAACTGCCTAGGACTGGAGAATGACAGGATCTTGCTGGCATTGACTCCCACAGGATATCTATTTCATGGTAATTAAGACAGCACTTTCCATTTAGTTTTCTGCCAGTGCAGTGCTATTGCCTGAGGCATCATTTGCCTTGCTGCAAATGTTGAGAGCATCTTCAACCCAGCCTACAGCTTTCTTGCTGGATTTTTCTGATCACTGTTTTGTGGGACAGGAATGGGATTGCAGAAACCTCAGTGTTCCTGAGCTGGGGAGAAAGGGTAAATTTATACTTGGAAAGCAAACTCATTTTCCTCATTTAGCTTCCCTATTTCCCCTATTCTTATTTTGCTTGCAGCCAGCATTCCAGCTGGAAAGCAGAGAGACTTGTCTCTTTATTTGTATTTTGCCTTTCCTACAATCCTTTTTACTCCTGGGTTTTTATAGTGTATTTCTGTTTTCCTGTAATTTCTATTCCTGTTTGTTCCTGTGTTCTTTGCTTAGATTCTGAATCGCGGTCTTCCAAAATACCTTGGTGTAGGTTACGGGCGGGTTCGGTCGGGACGGAGACGGCCGGACGGATGGAGAGATCTCTATAGGCAGGTCTTGGGACACAGTCGGTTTATTGTAAAGGCTTGGGTATTGGGGCACTGCTCAGAGCTGCCTGACTCAGCTCTGAGCAGGCCCAAGAGAATAAGCAGGTGAGAGAGAGAGAGAGGGTGTAAGAGCAAGAGTGGAAGTAAGAGTAGAAGTGGAAGAGAGGAATAGAGAAGTGTCTGAAGTCCTGGTTACAATACAATAAATCATCTTCTGTACTGAATATTCTAATTGTCACTAACCAATCTAATACAAGATACAAATCCTATAGCATTTACATACAGCCTATAAGAGTTCTTATATTACCATAGAGTGTTACATCTTAACTTCTAAAAACTACTCTTTGGACCCCTTCTGCTGAGCTAGTAGGGTCTGCTCTGACCCTTGGACCTGTTTGCAAGCAGAGGGTATTGTTTCATCAAGAGGGGATTACTTCAGTGGCCATACCATTGTTTTCTAGTTGTTCAGTAACTAAGACCTGGTATTTCAAAAGTGGCTTTCATTTCGATGTTGCCTGTAGTTTTCATATTCCCAAAATCTTTTGTCAGGCAATCATATTTCCAAGGTTTTCCTGTTTCATCTTTCCCAACACCTTGGTTTCTCCAAAACATTTACATTTTCATCTAAAAATCTCTCTTGAATACTTTCCAGTCTTCTGCTTTCTCTTACCCATACTATGAGTCTGTGGAGACCATTAAATGCTTCCCTCAGGTGTTTGTAGAGCTCATTTCTTCATCTTCTTTGTTTGCTTCAAGGAAGCTGATGACACCAGTAGAAACTTGGCTCCTAAGTTCCTCTACATTTCAAAAATCATGTCTGTGACACCCACACTTGCAAGCCAAATCAGGAGTTGCCATTGTCTGGCACCACTAACTAATTTCTGAGGAGCATAACACATTAGCATTGCTTGTATAAACGATAGCGTTAGGTTAGGAGAATATCTTTTATAACTCAGAAATGTCTAAATTCCACAAAAGGCTATGTATGGTCTGAGATTCATCACATGTAGTTTCAGGCTGGTGTCATGTTTCTTTTGAAATTTCCCCAAAATTGGTTCATCTTTCTTTTCTCTAAATAGTTGCATGAATATGGGAAGAGGCCAAGAAGACCTACCTCAATTTTTTGTGCTTAGGGAGTTAAAAAACTGAATTATTTGGAAAGATTAAAAGGTTTATGATTTGACCAGGGGAAGATGGGGTCATTGTATCATCACATTGTATCATAACGTATTCTGTGAAAACGATGTCTTCTGGTAATGGCTAATAGCTCTTATGCAATCATATATTTTTGCCATAAAACAAAGGAAACATGCATAGCTTTCCAATTAGATTAATGCATAGAAATCCAGCATATTTTTACATTAAAAAAATAATATTATTTCAACATTACACTACCTTCCAGATTTCCCATAATTCTTCCATTTCTAAAGAGACAGCTCTGATAGGTCATATAAATTTATCAAGCTGATTGTGTGCTGAATAATTGCTCTGCCTATTTCAATAAGATGCTTCTTTGAGCCATCTTTCTGTTGTATGTCTCTATATTGTATTGAATTTAGTGTGCTGAGGGTCAAGCCAAACAAGGCTTATACTTAATTATGTTTGCCACAACAGTCTAGATGCAGAACGTAGCCTTTGTGTTGTGCAGCGTGTTGTGCCAGCTGATGGACCAGAAGAATAAATATCAAACCATCATGCAGGTGTCGGAATGCAAACCAGTACCTGTGTGATGAATGTGCTTTGTGGCCTTTGCTGATCAATTTAGCTTGTAATAGTAGTAGTAGATTTGATTGGCTTGTAGCTCACAACGGTAGTTAACTTCATAAAAATAAAATTGTTGTATAAGAGAGTCTGAAAGTGGTGAAGACTGAAGAAAATGTAATTTCTAAAAAATTCCATGAACATTTTACAAATCACAGTTAAACCCCACAGGCAGATACTGAACTTTTGATATTGTCCCTGTGGGGAAAATGTGATGCATGGGATCATAAGTTGCACTATTTTACCTTAAATTCCTTAGAAACCTCTGTTGTCCCAGCGATTGAAATTCACCAACAGCCCTGAAACGGGTAAAGTGCTTTCTGTAATAAATATGACAACATAAGCAAAGCTTAAAAAAAAAAAAAAAGCCAAAAACAAATCCCAACCCTCTTTATTTCAGTAGTATTTTTCCAACCTAAAGCTTGTGTTGATTAAAGCTAAATTACAATTCAAACCTTTAGTTAATTATTAAACATAAGCAATGCAACTAGTACCAATATTAGTGGCATTTATATAGCTTTGTATTATGGGGTTTTTGCTTATTTGTCTAAAAAGTTCAGCTTTCAACTTGTCATGGATATTTGTGTTTACAGCCCATAATTACATTTTAGTAAGTGTGGGGGAAAAAAATGTAGGCTTCTGTAATTCCTGGTATGGGATCTTGCATTCACAAGGTCAGTTAAGGCTTTTGACTTACTTTTCCTTTTCTCTTGGAAAAGAACATAAAGGTGTTTTATGACATCAGGGTTCTCTGTTCTGTAAAGTTTTAAGTGCACCCACTTGCCTGTTCTTCTATTGGCTAACATAACAAATGGATGTGTTAGTTGTTTGTGCTGAATTATCAGCCATAAATTTAAGAGCACTGAATAGCACTGCTGGTGCTGTAAAATTAGCAGTGGAATACCAAGTTAACATTAAAGTCTGTGCTGAGCAGATCATGGCTATGTAAACCTTGCACTGCCTTCACTCTCCAACATCTTTTCAAGCTGAAGTTACAATTCTGTTTTAAATGTTCTGTGCTACATTTGCAAGGTTCAGTGTGCAGCCATTAAGCTCAGCATCCTTTAGAGTGCCACTTAAAATGGGACAAACACATGACCAGGCTGCTACTGATTGGCATCGATGGTGATTCTGCATGTCTGCTGATTTATGTTCAGAAAGCTGTTGCATAACTGCATAGTTACCAATATATATGATTATTGTTGACCACTACTCAATTGTGTTGAACTTAAAAAAAATCTGATGCACAGATAAATAGCCCCACAGCTGAAATATTATTCCACAATATTATTTGTCTTGAATACAAATATTAGGAAGCTATAATACTTTATACATGAAGGGAGCAGAAAGCCTGATGTTGTTAGATGTGAACCTTTACATATGGCCCAATGTTTCCCATAATGAAAGATCTTGGACATTGTTAGTTTATTCAGTAAAATGCTTCCTTTGCTTTTGAGTTATGTCAAACTACTTCTGAGCTATCTGCAGAGACCATTACTCTGATGAGCAATCCAGGGCACTTATTAACATGTTGATATGAAAAGGAGAGAATATGGTGGAAAGGGAAGATCAAGGTCTATGTAAACCCCCCCAAGTCTTACTTTATGAGCTGCTTCAATTTTTTTTCTAGTAGAGACAAACAACAGCTTGTATCTGGATATGTTTTATTGCAGCATTAGCTTTATTTTCCAGCTTTGGGGAGATAAATACAATTCCATGCTGAAGGTGGAATACTAACCCATGCATTAAGGCAGATACGACCAATTTTCCTGAGTCTGTACACTGTAAAACAAAGTGTGTGAGTCCCTGAGAAAGCTAAAGAGGACTTAGCACATGGTTTGTGGGCAGGGAACAGGAATGATTTCCCCAGTTCTCCACTTCACTGTAATGGTAGGGTTGGACATGCTGGAGCCAAGCAGTTTCTTTGTGTTTGAACATTGATTTCTTGTATAATGGGAAATGCACTAAAATTTTCCTTCATTCCTTTTTCTTTCAAAATCTCCCCTTCTTCTTTCATGTGAGTAAAAGGCAACAGTTCTATATCAAAGTATTTTTTCAACTGCATAGTTAATTCTTTCTCTTGAGGTATGAGTAGGAAATAGATATAAGGTAAACTTTAATTCTTTACCTTTCTGTGCTGATGGTGGCTAAGAATGTTCATTTAATCAGGTATTTAAAAATGCTGTCATATTGTATATGGCATATATGTATTGTATATGTATATTGGTCTAGGTCTATATTAAGAAACCTGTCACATGTTCTTGAACAAATTTCCATGCCTGACCTTGTTTTCAGCAGGAGCTAGACATCTAAGGCACTGAGATCCAAGTCCTGTTAAGTGTCTGACTTCTACTGATGCTCCTCTTGTTGATTATGTCCTTAACTGTGCATTTCCTTGTCCAGATTTGTCAGTAAAAGCATAAAGATATAAGAAAAGATATTTGGAAAATGCTAATTATAGTAATCAAGAAAGCTATTTTGAGATATTGCACACTCATATTCTGGGAAATCTCATTTTTTGCCTTTTTACAAAAGTCTAATCATTTATTTGGATAACACATCAAATAAATTTGAGATTTATTTATTTTTTAAACAGAACAATAAATATATTTTTATGATATGTATTTTTTTTCTGTGAAGACCTGGAAAAATGTATTTAAACTTGATGCTCAAGATGAGAGGGCATTTTGACCTTTCCTGGAGCATTATTTCTCCAGGACAAAACATCAGATTTACTTTGATGAAGGGAATATCTTCAAAATATGTAGGACATAAAAATAACTTAGAGTATTATTTATATAATAATGTAAATAATTATATTATTTATACACCTTTTGCATGTGTATATTTACCTGCGTGGACATGTTTTTAAATATCCAGAGACACAGTGTTAGCAGTGAATAAGTTACAAGGGATTTGTTCATCTATCTGTGGTTCAAGAATTTCTAGAACTTCTAGAATTAATAAGAGGTGGGTTTTGAAGAGGGTTTTGTTTTTTGTTTGTTTAGTTGGGTTTTTTTGTTTTGTTTTGTTTTTTTTGAGATCCCATATGGTCTTTTAAAGGCCTGACTGACTTAAAGAACTGATGATTCCTTTTTCTACCTGGAATGGCATTGATTCATTGATCCTTGGCTGAAACTTCCACTCCCCAAATAGAAAAATCCTTGGGGTTTTGTTACTTTAGGATTAAGGTCTCCTTATTATCTGAGTTCAAAAGCCTGAATCAAACCACACTCATATGAATGTGATTCATTTGCTTGTTGCATGCTACCAGTGGATTTCATGTTACCAGAAAGACCCTTTTGTTGACTGGGAAACAGACAAATCTCATATAATCTGAAGAAGGAAAATGAGATAGGAGAAACCTCTTTCTCTCCAAAGCCAACATCAAAATCTTGAAGAAACATCTAACAGGGAGAAGATTTAGAGTGTTATGTTGCATTTTTATTTGCTTGCTGAATTGGGTATTTAGGGAAGGAACAATTCACTCTGTAGGAATTTTCTCTGGACATCTCAGCTTCTCTTGGGGTCTGAGTTCCAGTTACAATTTCTGAGTGCAGTTTTACTTTTCCTATGATTCCCAATTTCTGCTTTGCTCAAAAATGCTACAATTTGGTTAATTCAGGAATTGTTGCTAAGATGGAAATTTGGGTTGAGATGTATTAGTCAAACCACATGGGAAAAAAAGCATTTTCCCTCCTCCTTCCTCTCTTCTGGTTTCGCATTAAGTTTTTAAAAGCTGGCCAAATTCCTCAGAGGCTGCAGGTAGTCCCAGACGCTTCCTTTGCAAAAAGGAGATCCAAGCCAAGCATACATCTTTTCTATCAGGCTGCTCAGTCCAACTTTTAAGAGATGATTTCACATCTGAATAAAGTATAAGACTCTGCTGGAGACTGCAGAATAAAGTTGAGAGGTAAAGAAAGGGATATGTAGATCTAATCTATACTGACTTTACTAGCGAATTCTACTGGCTGTAGATGCAGTTCATCCTTGCCAAGAGATTCTTTTCCCACATTGCTCAAATAGCTCAGTTACTTGTCTAAATACACTCTTAAACATTGTCTGTCTGGACTAAAAGCAAGGGGGGCTTTCGGGTGCTGCTCTTCCTTTCCAACTTCTTTGGGTCCATGTGCTTGGTTTTCTTCATTTATAGCTTGGAGGGGTGAGGAGAGAAGGGCCACAAGGGTACTTGGGTCACAGTTTGACATGGAATTAAGGACATGTTGATTGCATCCACAGTATAAATCATAGTCTGTATTTGCCTTCAGGTCTTTGGCATATAAATATTTGAGTACTTTCACACTGATGTTATGCCAAAAACTTTCACCAGTACGGTAAACATAGTTTTAAGTCCTGAGCATGGAGGTGGATAACTAATGCTATATTGGCAGATGAAAAAAGAGCAGCATTAGAAAAGTATATTTGGACCTATGAATAAAAAATCTAACACTGCCATATGTTATTTGACAAACAATAAATCCTCTCACCAGAAATAAGTCCCAAAACCTTGATAAATGAGCACTTGCTTTTCTGAGTTTGTTACTCAGTCAGAACCATACTTCTGTCCATAAGTAATAGACAGTAACAAGGAGTAGCTATTAAAATGGGCATTTTCTTAACCAGTTGTGGGATCTGAGGTAGGGGTTTTTTGTTGTTGTGGGAAAAGGTGAACCAACCAACCAGCCACACAGAAAAACTTGCATATAGGCACACCTTTCTTTAAACGGTCTGTGGTTGTGACCTGATTACCAAGATGCCATGTGCTTCATTTAAAATCAGGAATTTGTAACTGGATGGTTTTCAGCTATCTTCCACAGCTATTATTGCCACATAAATTTCCTAGTATGCTGTTTCCACATGCTTATGCAAGCAGAAACTTCAGCGAAGCCATGAGCAACTTTGCTAAGTATAGGAAACTGAGGGTGTAGGTCAGAAAATGTCTATTTGAATAATAAAAATATGCCTGAGATGTGCACTTTCTTGGGTGAGGGTATTTTATTCTCTCCTGATAACTCTACAGTGAAAGAAAGAAAAATAAAATAAAACATTGTTCATTCAGGACGTTCATTTAAAAATACCTTGAGAGTTTTCCCTGAACAGGTTGTGTGAATTCTCCTAATCTTGTAGGACTTCATTTTATCCTGGAAACTGTCCTGGAGAGTCAGATGTAATTCTTTGATTTCTTCTCTTTGCTTAAGTGTTCAGTCATTGCAATTTGAGCATTTGCCAAAGTGGATGAAAGGTTTATATTCTTTAAGATGTGCAGCTGCTTAAGGCATGACCGACTTAACCAAAAAAAGTAAGAGCTAGATTTCAAACATTTCAGTCTTTCAAGCAAGAAGGAAGAGTAGTTCACAGTTGAGCACTGAGTTTTCTGAAGCAAGTGAGCAAGCAGGTTTGGACTACTCTGTCAGTATGATCACAGGAATGCTTACCCCTGCAGGACACTTTTTTTTTGTTGGTTTTTTTTTGTTTCCTTTTGCATATTAATTCCTTGCTTCCTGCCATGTGTTCCTATAATTACTTTTCATGCCAATTCTGAAAATGAAGGCAACATTTCTTTAGAAAACTATAAGCAAACCTAATATTCTTTTTGGTTCTTGGATGCTGGAATATTTAACATTTTTAATTTTAAACAAGTACATTGCTGTTTGTCTTTCCTTAACTCACGGGATTCGTGTTTAGCAAGCCAGGCTTACACTTTTATAATTTCATTTTTATCAGAGCAAGTGCATCTGTCATGTTGGAAAATACTTTCATCTTGAGATTTAAACACTTTCCTATATTTCATCACATTACTTTCATGGCAGTAGATCCAATTCTTCCTTCTTTTAAGCACTTTTATCATAGTTGTCACTGGCAACAGAAACCATGGTCTTTAATCAGTCCTTCCAACATTGCTGTGTGGTAAGTATCCAGAATGGGCATATGATTTAAAAGTGAGTAACTCAAGCAAATGTGATAAATGAACTGTTGATCTCAAAATCTTTATTGGCAAATGTACAAGTTTTAATTGAGATGGGATGAGTAGGAGCACATAAAATGTGAGTTACTGTGAAAGCTCAATCTGAACTTGCAACTGAACTCAATAGTTTCTAATAATCCAAAAATATTTCTTATTTCTATGCCCTTTTATATCTTCTTTTCCTGTGATATAAAGCTTGCTGAGCTATAGGACAGCAAAGGGGCAGTATAAGTAGTAAAAAACTAGGAAATATAGAAGTGAAAATTAGTTCAGCATTAGGATAATGTTGAAGTACAAACCTTAAAATATTCAGCGAACAGAAGTGCATTTTCTGCACTGATAGTTATATTTGAATGGCCAGAATTAAAAAAAAAAATATATAGCAAACCCTCCATACCTCATCTGGTTCCTTATATAATGAATAATTTAACTATCCTCCCGAAGAGACAATTTCTAAAACTAAGTTTCCTACTGTAGAATGAGTTTCACAGGTATCACAGAGATGCAGTGAAAAGAATATGCTAAGAGAGGAAATAATCTGTCTTCATTTTGCAGAGCATGAAGCAAGGTACAAAGAGATTTAAACCTAAAATTGTCACATTCTCTAATTCTGTATGTTCTTTTAAATGCCCACAGTACTTTGAATTATTTAAATTTTTTTTCTTATGAAAATGTACTTTCTAGTGATTTTGGATGTACCTTTTTGCACGATCAGCTTTTCTGTAAATCTGTGTCTCAGCAAATGGATGCACAGAATGTTCAGTGATCAGCTGTGAGAAGTTTAGTTTGCTGAAGCCTGAGAGCTCCAGGACTGAGGAGGTAAAGACCAAATCAGTCAGGTCTTTGAGGAAGGCATTGAACTGCCTTAGCCACACAACCATCCTTCTGTCCCCTGCAGTCAGGGGACTCATTTGGTGCAAGCATTCCCAAGTCCTGTAACCAAGGGTGTAGTTATCCTATAGACAGGAGACTACAGTGGGTGACTTGCAGGAGAAAAATCTTTCCATCTTGTGCATGGAAGAAGTCAGGCTTCCTCTGGAATGAGGGAGAGGTGTAGAAAAACTGAATGATACCTCGTTAGAGTTGAATGCAAGAGTGGGAAGAGCAGAAGCTGTAAGAGATTGAAGCATGGAATTGAAGAGCTGCAGTGCAGAAATTGTCTGATGTTGGGTGATATTTTATATTGAAGTGAAAAAGGGTGTTTCAGCTAACGAAGTATAGCAGCCTACTTGCTGTTTAGCCTGTCTTCTTCTAATCTTATCTCTCAAAAGTGGAAAATTTTTACTTTTGTTCTACATTAATGTGAAGTGCACTGCCAAAGGTCAGGAGGTGAACCCAGGTGTCCTGAGTTTTAGACCAGAGTTCTGTCTGATGGAGCACAGTTGGGAGCCACATACAGATTAGTTGCCTATCTACTAAACAGTATTTGGGCTGGCAGCCCAGTAATGCTGTGCTGTTATTCCAGGCTTAATTATCAATTTGACATAATGCTAGTAAATGAGTGTAAACTTCTAAAAAAATTAGAGATTTTGCTGCATAATACACTTTACTTTCTCTGTTAGCTAGTTCAGAGTGAATTATAAAACAGACACGTATTTGGTGTACAGGGACAGTTCCAGATCACAATTAATGTACTGTCTCATACATGCTTTTTGAGTAACAGTGAAGTTGAGAGCCTTTAATCATTAAAGAGGTACTCTGTTCAAAAGTCACATGAAGAGATATATTACCATTGTCACTTCATCGATTAGTGCTCCCATTTGTTTGACTTTCAGCGCTGAAATGCAATAAATGAGATGATGCAAAGAGAACAGTGCATTGTAGTTGCTGTAGTTGTGGTGTCTGACTTTATGCAGTTATACAGCAATGCTCTGATACCCAAGAAATTCTGCAGTGTAATTCAAACGTTATAAATTGGTATGAGTTCATTGTTTCTTCTTATGGCCAGGCTTTTCAAAATGAATGCTAAAACGTTTCGGCAAGAATTTCCCCAGTAATTGGTGTATTGTGTTTCTATTTAAGTGCAGTTTACTAAAGTATTCATCTAAAGAAAACACTGTCAGTCTCTTCTGATGTGTACATGAATTTATTGAAGTGCACATTAGGGAAAATATCCTGTCAGCCAACTCTATCTGAGTGCCATGGTATGCTTTGAGTTTGCAATATATCTGTCTAGGAAAAAACAACTCTCTTTCATTCTGCATTTTCCAAGTACTCAATTCCACATGTAGCACCTATATGAGCAGCCTTTAAAATAATGCCTGAACTCTCCTTTACAAAGTCATTGAGAGCATAATCTTGACCTCCCTGGGACCTTCATTATCCAAGTGAAATAACAGTAAGCAGAACAGCTCATCTGTTGAAATTGGCTCATCTGGGATGCTCTGTAGGCAGTTCCAGCCAGCTGAGATTCCCAGCTATCCTACGAGGAAAAATGAAAGAACGTGGCTGCTTGCAGTATTTTGTTTTATGCCTTTTACACCTGATTCATGGGACTTAATTGCTGTCAATACTGATGCAGCCAAGAATTTTGCAGCTGCCAAGGCATCATGGTTGAACCAAGGGATTACAATGTCTAATGTGCCCTTCTACAAGGGTGTGCAGTGGAGGTATTGCCAGAAGCCTTCTTGCTAGACCTTATTCTCAGGGAATAGCCTCAAATAGCACATTAGTAGTGTTGCTTGGAGACTTCATCCCAGATCTCTTTGAGAAAAGAGGCCAATGAGACCAGATTCCTGCTCTGGATTTCTGAGGGAAGCAGCACCTGGCTAGTAAACGAGTGTGGTGGCTGTGGAGAAGTCTATCCCAGGTCTGCTCTGATGTGTCCTCTGCTGGATGGCAACCTGGCTTCGCTACCCATCCTGGACCTGCTGCTTCTGCTGAGCTGCCACCTGTCCTGCTCCTGAGGGCTGCTCTCTCATGAGGTTGCAAAGGCTTCATCTTTCATCCTTTTCAGGGCTCTGTTTGTTTGTTTTTCCATACAAGGAGATTCTTATGCAAGAGGTAAGCAAGTGTTTACACACATAAAACTGATAGTTATAAATGGTTTGGGGTTTTTTATTATTATTTTTTCTGTTCATTGATAAATAATTCAAAGCAACAGAAATATTTTCTCTATAAGTGTCAATTTTCTCTATAAGTCTAGGTCTTCCTAATATCCAGGAATTCCATAAATTTCTTGAGCTCTCTGGCTGGAAACACCAGGACTTTTCATGGTGCCACCGTGAAAATTTCTTCATTCCTGTGAAACATCCAAATGTGTGACAAGAACTTATTTCAGCAAAAAGAGTGTTACTGAAAATGTAAAAATCTGCCACCTTTTGCAATTATATTTTCACCAGCACTTTCATCTGCAAGATCTTCTGGTTTTGGCTTTGGACAAGAGGATTCTTATCTTCCCACTATTCTGGAGCCCTTTATATTGCTCTAAAGCCTCCAAAGCTAATAGAAGATTTATCACAGAGCAGGATATGGTTGCTTTTAATTCCAGTCCCAGCTGTTCTCTCTTGGATCTTCTCACTGGAAAAATTACTTGCATAGTGTTTTAGTGTAGCATTTTAATAGATTGCTTCCTTCTACCTTTCCCCCCCCTTCTTTATTTCTTTCCTGAATTTCTTTTATCTACTCTTGTTTAGCTGGCTGCTCTTCTCACTTTTAGTATCAAGAAGGGATATTTTTAAATGAAAATCTCTAACATGCAGAAGCAGTAGCTTGAAATTTGTAATTTAGGCAGAATTTAGTCCATTCCTCCATGTTAACTATGAATGGATTTATCATGCATGTGTAATTGAACATAACTTGATCAGAGGAGCACTATTAAGCTTGCATTCCTTTAAGGTTTTGAAAGAGATCACAGCAGTATTAAAATTGCAGTTTCTAAAACCTAAATAGTTATTAATCCATTTTGTATATTTTAATAAAGAGACAAACATCCTTGGTCACAGTTTTCATTTTCATTAGCTGTTATATGAGATCTCTTTCCTTTTAACAAAATGTAATTTTTTTTTGTCCTACTTGAAATAGCTCCTTGCAAGTCTTCTGTATTTGTAGCAGAGGTTATTTCTTGCCATTTTAATTTACAGCTTTTAAAAATAACTAGTCTGAAACTCTGCTACTTTGTTGATTCTTCAGGCAGCATGATAAATTGAATTTTGTGTCTTAAATAATATATATTTTTAAAATTCATGCTGTTTCACATACATTTGCAAAGTTCAGTTTGTTCTGAGGGGTCTTTTAATCAAAGCTAAACACTCATCCCTCTGTCCCCCATTTGCACACTGGTCTGTTAGCAGAACAGATTAAAATGTTACAATTCATAGCATAATGTGAAATCCTTTTGCTATTTTCATTCTACTCATTAATATATTGTGGTTTCCTTCCTTCCTGAACAAACTCTTATTTTCCAGAAGTACTTATACTACTTGTATAATGGCACAGGGGCCATTCTGTTAGAAAATGTGGTTTCAGCAAAGGAATGAATCTTTCTGGCCACCCAAATGTAATACATCTGTTGTAGTGTGTCTGTCTTTTATTTATCAAGGAGCATTGGAATGGTTCAGCATTTAGTTGCAGGGCTTTTAGTCTCAGAACAATTTGTGTATGTGCATACAGTGATTAGAGAGATTAAAGGAGAGCAATGGCAGAGCACATTGAACACCATAATCACTTAAGCATCGAAGCAACTTTGTTTTGGGGGGGGAAACAGATATCATACTTTACTCAGAATGTTGTTGAGAACTAATTTTTATTAAGAATAAAAGAATAAGAATTCCATCCTAGATTAACACACTGCAATCAGAACTCAGATCTCAGATTCTTAGTGTGCTGCTGCCCATGAGTTAGACCTCAGCCAGGTTGAGTCAGGGAGAGGAGGTGCTCCAGGCACCTGAGCAGAGATTCTCCTGCAGGCCCTGGCTCAGACCATGGTGAGGCAGCTGTCCCCCTGCAGACTGTGGAGTTCCACAGGGGAGCTGAGATCCACCTGAAGCCCATGGAGGACTCCACACCAGAGCAGGTGGATGTTCAATGGCAGCTGTGACCCTGTGGGAAGCCCACTCTGGAGCAGGCTCCTGGCAGAACCTGTGGGCCGATGGAGAGAGGAGCCCCTGCTGGAGCAGATTTGCTGGCAGGACTTGTGACCCTGCAGGCTGCAGTAGAGCAGCCTGTTCCTGGAGGACTGCACTCCATGGAAAGAGACCCATGCCAGAGCAGTTGCTGCAGAACTGCAGCCTGTGGGAAGGCCCCACACTGGAAAAGTTTGTGGGGAACTCTCTCCCATGGGAGTGACTCCACACTGGAACAGGGGAAGAGTGTGGAGAGTCCTTCTGCTGAGGAGGAAGGAGTGGCAGAGACAACATGTGATGAAGTAACTACAGCTCCCATTCCCTCTCCTCCTGTACCAATGGGTGAGAGGACATAGAGAATTTGAGAGTGATGTAGAGCCTTTGAAGAAGGAAGGAGTGGGCAGGAGAAACGTGTTTTTAAGATTTGGGGTTTATTCTTATTATCCTACTCTGATTTTATTGATGATAAATTAAATCAATTTTCCCAGGCTGAATCTGTTTTGCCTGTGGTGGTATCTGGTGCATGATCTCTCCCTTTATCTCGACCCACGAGCCTTTTGTTATATTTTCTTTCCCCTGCCCAGCTGAAGAGAGGAGTGACAGAGCAGTTTTGGTGAGTAACCATCATCCAGTCAGGGTCAACCCACCAAAAAAAGGGAGGTGCTTACCATTCTTAGAAGCCAACAATTGTATTTCTCTCCATGTTTCCACCAAGAAATGATCTTGAATTTATTCAGAGTGCTCCTGTACAATTCTATTTTCTTTATTTCTGAACTACAAGAGTAAACAGTAAATTTAAAAGTGAAATGAAGCACATACTGTTGAAAACAGGGAGAATACTAGTATATTTTAGCAAAAGATCACAGTACAGAAGTGCAGCATTGGGACTAAAATGTAAATCTACCAATTCTAGTTTTATCTCAAATGTATGTTTACTTCACATTTCAGATGCCCAACTTTCTGATTGACTAACTGAAAGGACTGATGTATACAGCATATTGATATGCATTGTGTTTTAGAAAAGTGAGATTAGTTCTGTTACTTGACTGAAGTTTAATTAAAACACTAGAAACTAGTATTTTAGAAATTCCAAAATAAAGTTCTTAAAGATATCCACAAATGCAAAGCTACATGATACAGATATTGAATCAAAGATAGCTTAGAAAAGTTTTAATGGCATATTTTGTACATAACACAGTATTAAATGGTGAACAGTTTTCAGGGAGTAATTCCCTGTGTGGGTTTTCTTTTTATTTTAAATTCTGTAAACTCTCTACCAGTTGCCCTTTTCATTGATTTATTGGACTCCATTGTTGCTATCTTTAACAAAAGACTTTTTTTTTCTACACAGGCATTAGCAAGCTCAGTTTTTGTACAAAAATTTAACTCTTTTGTTCTTTGCCCTTTTAAAATTTGTCTTTCCTCAGTTATTCTTTCCCCAACTTTTAGGTGCCGTATTGAAATTTAATGCACATATTGTCTTCACAAACTGAATGAGACAGAAATATTTGATATGATTGAACTCCACTCCCCTTCCCTCTTACCCTTTTTTGTTTTTAATGCCACACCTGACCTAGCCATACCTTACTGTTAAAAAATGGTATCTGCAGCAGCCATTATATGCACCTTGTTGAAGATGACACACAGCTGCCCTTCAGCACACAGTGGAAGAAATTATCTTAACCAATTTTCAGGGCACTGCTTCTGCAGCATTTCTCACCAGATATCTTAGTTTTGCCCTGTTAAGTGGTTTGGGGTTTTTTCCCCCTTTTCTTGAATGTTGTGCTATTTCTTTTATCACTCTTTTCTGCCAGAGGCAGGGAGGCCACTGAACAGCACTGCTCTGTGGATGAAAGCAGATCTGTGTGGAAAGTGCTTCATGAAGTGTTGCTTCTGGCTATGTTTCTGTGTCCCGCCATGAGCCTGCTTGCTTCTCCTGAGAAGACCTAAATTTGACACTTGCTTCCTGAATATCTGGTTGAGGTGGGTAACTTGTCAGTGTTTTGAATTTTTTTTAAGTCTATGAGATGTTAATCAGAACAAGGACCTTCAGTTTGTCTCTCGGTTTTTGAAGCCAATCTAGTTTAATTTTTTTTAATTAAAGTGCCTTCTGCTGCCTTGCTTGCTAACTTCCAGAGGCAGAAGCATCAAGTGAAGTCTGCAACAGAGGCATGCTGAACTCATCTGTCTTCCTTCCTTCCGTCCTGTGCTCTTATCTGGAGCACAAGCAAAAGAGCAGAAATAGCTGAGCAGTCTAGGGAGCCCATATAGTAACAAAGTAACAAAGCAAGTAACAAAGACTTCTCTCCTTCAATTTTATCGAAGGCAGGGAATTGGAGGTTCTGCTAAGGCCTGCCATGACCTGGGAGAACACAGTGAAGAGTCCTTGGAGAAGAATTGAGGTTGAGGTTTAGTCAGAACTGATGGGATAAAGTCAGGGCTCAAAACCCTCAGGAAAGTTTGGGATAGCAACCAGGCAGGTGTGCAAATTGAAGTTTAGAAAGGACTTACCTCATGGTTATATCACAAACCATTTATATTGCTTATATATGGAGAAAAGAAGGCTGGATTTGGAGGTTGGGCAGTAAAGAAAACTAATTAGCAGAGAGCTGATAATATTTTGACATTATTGGCAGTACTGAAGTTGTGTCAAGCAGCCTTGTGACAAGCTGTGTGTGCGTGAAGCTTTTTGATATATTGGGGCCAGCAGTGGGCCCTCCATGCCCTTGGTTGGGATGAACGGAGCCTGTGTCCCTGTGTCTCTGTTTGCAGGGATTCACTAAGCCAAATGGAGCCTCTGGCCCCGTGTGTCTCTGTCACCTGGCGTTGTTAGCGAGGTAATGAGATAAATCTACTCTTTGCATCTCGGCCATGGTTTGGTGGTCAGCGTGGTTACCTGTACGTGTGGATTCACACAGCATCCCCACCTGCTGGAGAGGTGCAAGAGAAGAGTTGGCCTCCAGTGCAGACCCCCAGCTGCATTGGGGCAGGATACAAAGATGAGTGAAAGGCAGCCCTCCCAAAGCACTGATGGTGCACCGGCAGGGAACGGGCAGGCATCTTCACCCATGGCAACCACACTCACCAAGGACAGGCTAAAGCACCTCCTGGCCTTGGCAGTGCCCATGCATCTCCACAGGCAGCTGCTCCCGCACTTCCAGAGCCTGCTGGAGCAGCAGGCAGTGAAAGGTTCATCCCTCTGGCCCTCTTGTTCCTACCAGTGCTCGGCAGCCAAACCTCGTGTGGTCTCCAGTGTGCTGCTTACGCCTCTCTGCCGTGTTTTGTGACTTTTCCACATGGACTGGGATGCCACACTGTTACATCCAGGCAGCCTGAAGACCCTGGGTCTGGCCTGCCTCCCTGCTGTTGTCCGTAGTTTACAATGCCCATGAAGCATACAAATGCCCTCCATATAAGGTAGTGTGGGGAAAACTCCTAGGAGAGATGAAGAGATTTTAAAAATAAATAAATAAAAGGAGGAATAACAAGATTTGGAGATTCCATTATTTAACAGATACTTCTATGTCTTGAGTAGAAATGTTCTTTAAGACTGCAGGAAGTGCTGCCCAAATAAATTATGTTGATTGCTTCTCAAGCATTTAGTGTTCTTTACTCTGCAAGAGGTTAATAGACTGAAGGATTTTTTCTGAGCTTCATCAGAGCTAAGAAATCCTTTGGGCCTTTACATGTGAGAAGATTCATATCATATTTTTTTTTATATGCATCTGGGGCTTTCCTTTTTTTTTTTTCAAACATGTTTTTCTTTGTGTCTTTACTCATTTTTTGGGGCAAAGGGGAGACACATTTACAGAAAACCCAGTATTTTCCCCCCTAACAGCGATAACCATGTAATAACATTTATGTTCATAGGGAATGTTTTTTATGTGTATGCTGCTCTGAAGCACAGCATTGACCTGACTCAGTGATGATGGATTTTGACTTCTGAAGTGTGTGTCTTATATTAATCCTGCATAAATGTCGTCCTTTAACAATTCTGAATCATATTAATTTTAATCATTTGGGTGCTACAGATAAATTCGAATTTAAAATAGAGACTATTATTTAGTGTCTACCATAAGGTTCTTTTGTGGTTAAATTGGTAGAGAAAATCTTCATGTGAATTATGCTTATCATATTGTGTAATTCACTGTTTTCCTAGATGTAATTCTGGTGAAACACCATAAAATATAGTAATTTCTATGATTTAGATTTTAATCTTGCTTCTTTCCATTTATATTCAAGTCACACCTTAAGATACTTCATAATAATTTAATTGCAGCTATTAAAAGTGCATTTCACTAAATATAATTCCTGCGCTTTTTTCATAACACGTTGCTTTTTTTATACAGCTAGGATTCTCTTAAATTGTGTTTTCTCCATATTTCATTTAAGAAGAAATCTTACTCTCCTCAGTAGTAAAGACTATTCTTCTTGTGGTTTTCTGTGCTGGGAATTCTTAAATCAGTCTCTTATTTGAGAAGAATATCAAAAGCGTAGGCCTGGCTTAACTGATTCCAAGTCTGTTTCTGAGGAGAAAGAAGTCTGCTTCTGTTGTTGGTCATGTTGGTCTGAATAGGATTTCTTTCATCCCAATCAGGGATGAAACTAAAAGAGGGATATGCTAAACTAAATGAAAATACTATCAAACCATATGTTTCCTGTATAGTAGTTATTTTTACCAGGTAAATCCAAGGTTTTTGTCATGGGACAGTGTAATTATTCTTATTTTATGAATTGATTGGTTGGGGGTTTTATGAAAGGTGTGGTAAAGAAAAACTAGAACTAGTGAGGTGAAATGAAAAATAGTTTGATTGTCTAAGGCTGACAAAATTATTTGCTAAAATTTAAGTAGTATATTGTTAGAGGATTCTGTTGTCTTGTACTAATTTGGGGCAGTTAAGGTACAAGATACAATTTGAGTGGGTTTTTGGCAGTGCTTTGTTGAGAAACAGGTTTCCTGTGCAGGGCTCCAATGAGACTATCTGAGGATTTCCAGTGGTATCATCCAGCCACAGTGCTGACCCTCTCATCAGTCTTTGTACCCTTGTTACTGTTTGCAGGATTCTGCTGCACCTGATAATGAACATGGTTACGTATTAACTCTTTCTTTCTATTATCGAGAAAAGAATTCTTAAAGTTATGCAGTGGAACAAAAATTTATTGTCAATAAAGTTATACGTCAAGGTGCTATCAAAAGTGATTTAGCAGAGAGAAAGGGGCCTTTTTAGAAGGCGTTTATAATTTTTCTTAATAGCAGCTTCCCATCTATGATGCAGCTGGAGTAACTGGGGTTTATCGAGATCTACAGAATAGAATGACAGTAGGACAGAGCCGGATTAAGCAAGGGAAAGCATTCCTTTGTGCAAGACAACATGGAAATTACTCCCTAGAAAACCTGCAGACTTAGAGGTTATCTTGGAAGATGCTGAGGATTCTCTCAGAAGTGCTGCCAAGCACCTTTCTGTCCTATTAATGCTCCTTAGTTTGATCTTTGGCTGTGCACTAAGCCTAGTCAAAACAAGTCTTAAACTTGGTGTAAGCATTTCTTTGTGCAATAGGAAATATTTGGTTGGCATGGTGACTTTAGTAAGTCTATTGCCCTTTCCTCTAGATAGGATCCAGACTATGGGTACCCAGCAGGAACACTGACATATGAACTTTGTCCTGGCCATTTAGTTGATGATGAAACATGTTTTGTGACAGTAGTTTCCTTACATTCACAAAGTCTGTTTTAAGATTTAATTTAAAACATTGGCTCCATAGAGTTTCTTGTATGCACATTGCGGTGTGTGTACTAAGGGGTCAGAGTGTGCCTTCTGGATAACAAATGTAGAGCAGGAAACCTTCCTTTTGTTCTTCTCTCTGTGCATGTTGTTTTTCTCTTCATCAGAGGCAATCCCAGTGATTGCTTTCATGGCTTCTATTGGGTGCCACAGAGCAAATCTGAGTTGTATTTTCTAGGTAGTTATGGTCAGCTCAAAACCTGTCACTTTATGTCAAATCTCTACTTTTTCCATATACAAAACTTTACTTTTATCTTAACTTTACTTTTATTTTTAGAAGTGAATGTCATTTGCTGTGTAACTGTCCAATCTCTTGAGGCAGCTGTGTGAAGACAAAACCAATGCTGAACTGTGTGCCCTTTACAGGGCTTGTTTGGGGGGCATGTTTTTCTTATGCAATCTTGCAAGTTATTTTTAAAACTGTCTTTCCCCTTCAAGGTTCAAATGCAATTTTTTTTAGAGCCCTCCTGCCCCATCCCTCGTGAGGTTCACTCTCCAATTTCCTAACCTCAATGTTCAATAATTAGTTTTGGAAGGCTGAGCAGAAAATAAAACTAAATTAATATGTGCATTTGAATGGTAGCTTTGTGCAGCTCCTCTTCTGCAATTAGAAAATTGTCTCAAGTGCTGGTCTATCAAAGGTAATTGTGAGCAAGAGGTTGAGTTCTCTTTTTTAATGAGTTCTGCCTGATGCTGAGAAGAAAATCTAGTCTTGTGCAGAGTATATTCAATAGTGCTAATTAAACCATTCCTCCCACTTATTTTAAGTCAAATTAGTTTGATCCAATTGAGAAACTAATGTTTCACTAAGGCAGCTCTTTAAGACTTAACAAAATAGTTCTATGTCACCTTAAAAGAGAGGGCTTTTTTTATAAAGGGGGTACCAGTCTCCATTGAGTGAAATGTAGCTTTTCTTCTTTTCTTTTTCCTCGTATTATAAGCGAAACAGTTGAGTAGACTCTGCTACTCAAGTGCAGTGATACCAATGGCAATTCTAGGTGTGTTGCAGTTTTCCCCCATTTTTGCATAGAATAACTGGTTTTTATTTTATTAGAAGGAATATGAAAAAAAATCGAGCACTTTTGGTACTCGTTCCTAACTCAGAGGCATAACTTGTTTTAATCTACTTGCAGGAAAGTAATAAAAACTTTATTATCAGAACTTCAGGAGATGACTTATTGAAGGCATCACCCTGAAAGCTCTTCAGGGTGTTAAGGACCAGAAGTTTAAATGCTTAGCGGGGTTGGATATTTTTTCAAAGCAGTTAAACCCAGTCGTGTACTGCTTACCAAATTTCACTGGTTTGATGGGATTATACAGCATGAAGTCTTTCTCTGTTATGATTATAGAAATATTATCAGGAACTGGATTGTTCCTAGCAGTCTCATGGACAAAATTTGCCTTTATTGCTACTCAGACTTGCTCAAGCATATGGGTTTTAGGTGGGGGTGCTGCACTACTTTTTAAGGTACACCATGTTCACCTAGATGTTCTGTTTTGGGAGGACATGTAGTGCTTTTCCTGCTGAAGTTGTATGATTGCATATCCACATAGTTAAAACTAGTTCCCCCCTGCCCAACATCACTGGAGAAAACCCCTCTAGTGTGGTAGAGGGGGGAATCTTGCATCTGCCTGTTCACTTATGGGGCTGAGCCCCTGGGTGTGCTCATTATTTGGGTACAGTTTGGGCCTGAGGAGGTGCCACTGAGGATCTCTGTCAATGCTGTGGGGGCTTCACATCACCCCAGCTTCTGTTTCACAAGGGCAGGTTGTGAGCTGTTCTCTGTGTGTCCTGTGAGCTCCAGCCAGTCTGGACTCCAGGGCTGGCCAGCAGCTGAGAGAAGCCTTTGAAGGTCCCTGGCTTTTAAATCTGCACTTTGTGGTATGCCTGTGTTGTAGCAGCTGCAGCTGGGGTGAACGAGTTGAGCTAGCTCAGAGCTGCTTAGCTCAGGTACTGTCAACATTACTGCTGCAGCAGGAAAGCCACAATGGAAACTGGTTAAAAACTCTACCCATTGAGGTTGGCTCTTTCTTGCTGTGGCTGCATTGTCAGCAGTACAGTATCCAGGCTCTGCATTTTTGGCTTATCAAGAATGTTTTTGTGAGCTGGGGTTACAGTAGTGAATGCCAGACGTACTCACTGCTCCTTGAGGGAGCAGTATAGTGTCATAATGAATGTACACTGAAGAATAAAGAGCACTGGAGAGCTAATTCTGGAGTAAGGACAAACTGGTTGCATTGGTGCTATCCGATACAATCTGTGGTTTTTATATCCGTTCTGATTCTGGGGCACAGGAGCGTGTAATGCTGATTCTTGTTCTGAACAGCTTTCTTGAAGACTTGAGAGCCGTCCCCATGGTAGAAAATAAAATGGACCATAGTGCATTTATGCATTCACAACACACTGTCCCTGACCTCTCTTATCCTACAGACTGTACTTAATCTCCCACTGTCTGGGAGAATATTAATTGCCAACTGTTGATGGCGTATACATGTTAGCAATTAAATGTTACGGATAAGTGTAGGCTGGTATTCAAGCCCTTGCCTTGCCTTTAATTCATTGATATAGGCACATGCAGCTAATTCAGTTCCTTTTTATGAGTTCTGAATATTCTCTATGAGTTCCCAGGATTTTTCTCTAAACCATTTTGTAATTCCACGACAAGTGGATTTTTTTATTCCTGTTTTCTCTCAATATGTTGCTTTATATACTATAGAAGTCAGCAAAACAGAATGGCTGCAGCAGCAGTACTAAGTAGCTCATTAGCTTTATTAAAGATGAGTGGCTTGATTTAAGCACAACGATTAAAAAGAAAACTGTTTTGCTGAAGGAGATTAGGTGTATCCCACAAATTAATGCAGTTTACACACAAATTTATAATGTTTTGTTATTTGAAAACACTCACCAATAGTAGGAAAAACCACTTATGCATTTGGCATAATACTAGCATATGCAGATACTAAATAGTGTGCATGGTAGGAGGCAGGCTTTTTAGCCAAGAGTTTGCAAGGACTGGCATCGTATCCAGGGGTTTCCTTCATAGTCAGGAAGAAGAAACCAAATACAATGATATATGTTTACGTCTTGGCAGTTGAAATGCAACGCTGTGCCATATTTTTATTGAAAGACATGAGCAAAATTCAGTATCTTGTTACTTTCTCACAGATTTAAATGAACTGTTTTAATTTGCAGTTTATTTTTATTTTGGGTTTTTTTTGGTGGAAGGCCGTTTTCAGTCTCATTTTTAAAAAGTAAAAAAATTCTTGCATGGGAGAGCTGCCAAAAAGTTGGCGGAATAATGTTCATGATTCTTTTCTCTGAACAAATATTAGACACTTTTGGCACTCATGTTGAAGGTGCTGTGACTGTAAAAACAAAAAAATGTTTAATACTTTATAGAAGGGGAATGGCATTTCATGCTGTTCTTTGATTAAAGTCTAGGCCACATTCTGCCTATGGAAAACTGCCTTTCAGTGTTGATTTGTAATTCAGTAAATGCTTGCTGTTCCTGAATAGGTGAAGAATTGTCCTTAACAGCTTCCATTGTAGGTATTATGAAGGGAGGTCTTACCATTTTGGATTAGTCCTTACTCTAACTGGTTACATTTATTCAAGAAACTTCATGAACCTCATAACCCTTCTAAGCATTACTGTAAAAAGCAAATTGCACTCAGCAGTGTGATTTGTTTCACAAATTTTCACAAAATCATTAAAATTTTATTTGGAAGTGTCCCCTGGATGCCATCAAGTCCATCCTTCTGCTTGAAGCAGGACTGTTAGCAAGTCTAGATCTGTTTTGCCTGACAATTTTGAAAGCCTCAGAGGCTAGAGATTCCACCTATGTGAGTAATATATTATAGTGCTCAACTATCTTTCCAGTGAAGAATTTTTTTCTTAATGTCCCTCCCTCTTCCTAAGTGCAGCCACTCCCTGTTGGCCCTTGTTTTGCCATTGGCCATATCTGATGAGAGGTTGTCTCCATAGTCACTCAAGCAGCTGTAGGCTGTTGTTAGATGTCTCTCTTTGCCAGACTAGACAAGCCCAGCTCTCTCAATCTCTTCTATGGGGCCAAGTGATGGCCATCCTTATAGCCTTCTGCTGGACCTTACTCAACTCCTCATCATCCTTCCTGAACAGCAGAGCCCCAAACTGAGCACAGCTTTCCAGACACAGTCTCTTCAGTGCAGGAGCTCCTTTGACCTGCTGGCTGCACCTTCCTCAATGTGGCCCAGTATTGGCTTTCCAGGTTCACAAGGAGACTGCACCATGGCTCATATTCACATTGGCACCCACCATGGTCCCTGGAACTTTCAGCAGGGCTGTGAGTCAGGTAGCCGCTTTCCAGCTCTACTTGTACATGACGTTATTCTTCCCCAGGTGTAGAGCTTTGCAGTTCTGCTTATTAAGCTTTGGGAATTCCTGTTGCTCTAGTTCACAGGTTTCTCAAGACTGCTGTGAATTAAGACTACCGCTCAGTGCATCAACTTTTCCTCCATTTGGTACTGTCCTCGCATTTTCCTAGAAAGTGCATTCTTCCCTTTGACCCAGGTTGCTGATGAAGATGAGGAACAATGTCAGACTCAGGAAAAACTCCCTGATTCTCTTTGTGTTATTGACTACCAGCTGGACTTTGAGCCATTGATTACTGTGAGCCCAATGTCCAGGCAATTTTCAACATATCTAACAGTTCAGTCAGCCCATAGTTTCTCAGCTTTATGAGTTTCTGTGGAAGCCTCTGTCAAAAGCCTCTTGAAAGCCAAAGTGTATCATACCCACTGCTCTGCCCTGGTCCATGCAGCTCATCATTTCATCATAGAAGGCAGTTGGGTTGGTCACGGATGGTTTTCACTTGGTAAATATCTCCTGGGTGTTCCCGATTAAATTTTTGTCCTTCACATTCTTGAAAATCTACTCCCTTTTATCTTAATATGAGTTAGTGGAAAAAATATATCATCTCTTTGAGACAAAGGCACATGAATGCAGTGTTCTACTGGCAGCAGCGGAGGTATTTCATTTCCAGAGGACAGAAGCAGGGATAAGCTACTTTATTGGTACAGATAACTTCTATTTTGATGAGGAAGAGAGATAACTGCATATATGCTAAAGATTAGTCTTTGTTTGGCCAAGGTAAGATTTTTCCAGTAGTAAAGTGACAGATTAGGAAACTTAGCTGCCTTTGAAGAGAGTCCTAGGAGTAATATGAAGTCTGTATTTATTATTCACTTAGGAAATATTATACTACATGGTAGATACAGAAGAATTCATTGACATCTCAATTGTAATTATAGTCCTTGAGTTATGAAAGCAAAAGAGTAAATCTCCAGATCTTTAATAAGAACAATGATAACTTTCTCTATTTTAGGTGAAATATTGGCTATAGATCATGAAATTAAAAGTTAATCAGTTGCTAAGTAAATCATTTGGCATTTCAGGGGAGAAAGTGAAACTCTTTTTGAGGGAGAAATACACTGTCTCAATATATAGCAAGTTAGAATTTTGTTCTATAGTATATTTAAAATTCACCTTCCCGAGTAACTTGAGGGAAACTCCTAAGTCCTACCTCCATATTGTTTAATTAATTGCATTTTTACTTTCTCCTATGCCTATATTAAGGTGAGCAGAAACTATCATTCAGAATGTATGAAGACAAATGCACAAATGTTTATCAAGTCCTAGGTAACATTTCAAATTCAAAAAATCCTGATCTACTCTGCTATTACAGCATTTGACTATTCCAACTTGGGGATTCATAGCACTATTTCCAGTTGCTCTACTCAACACAGCTACATAAGTTGCAGATATGTTTCAATAAGTTAAAAGAAAGTAAGCCTCTGAAAGTTTGCCTGAGACCAGTTCCATTTTGTTTTCATAGAATATACTGTCTTTGCTTTAATCATCTTCTGTCAGACTTTCACAGTCCTGGGACTTCACCAAGTTTGTTAGGAATTCTTAGTATATTTTTGCTGCTCTTTAGATGAGATGATTGATTGATTTGTGTTGGTTTTTGCAGGTAAAGAAGTCACTGGATGTCCTGGCATTTTGGGTTTTCTTTTTGTTTTATTTTGCTTTGTTTTGTTTTAGATAAGGCTTTCTGAAGAGGAGAGGAATTTACTTTAATAGCAGAGTGAGTGAAAAATTTCTCTGCATATGTTGCTTTCCCTGGGAAGCCTATTCTAGCTGACCCAACTTGAGCAGAAGGATTTGACTAGACATCCTGAGAGGTTCCTTCCTAACCTCAACGCTTTTGTGATTCTGTGATTCAGCTGTGATCTCCAGTTTTGACTGGTCAAGGGGATGTATGATGTAGCATATTCTGGAAAAGATGTGCTTGCACAAAATTCAAAGCCTTAATGCAGAGAGATTTTGAGACCTTATGTTTTAGACAGATAATATAATCACAGCATCATAGGATAACTGCTTTTGGAAGGAGCTTAAACAGGTCTTTAGTCCAACCTCATGTTGAAAGTAGAATCAGCTATGAGCTCAAACCAGACTACCTGGAATTTTATATACTTTATACACTTAAAAATCTCCAAGGAAGGAGACTGCACAACTCTTATGTGTAACCTGTTCCTGTGACTGTCTGCCCTTGTGGTGAAAAAAAATTCCCTTCGTCCAGTCTCAGTCTCTCATTTGAAATGCTTGCTGTTTGTCTTCTTCCCATCATGCATCATTTTGATGAACCTGTCTCCATCGTCTCTGTGACCTCCATGTAGATATTAGAAGGCTGCAGCTAGGTTCCTCTGAAGCCTTGTCTCCAGGCTGAGCAAGTCAAACTAGCTCAGTTTCTAATAAAAGGGTGAATTCTCCAGACCTCTGACTGTCTAAGTAGCTCTCCACTGAACTCTGCTGAACCTGCTCCAGTTCATCAATGTCTGTATTGAGAGGGGAAAATTGGCTGCAGTATTTGAGATGTGGTCTATGAGGTGCTTTTATACTAGCTATGATAATACAACCTAGGATGCTATGACTTTTTTTTGCTGCCAGGATATACTTCTGGCTGTCTGCCCAGGGTCCTTTTCAGTACAGCTGTTTCTCAGCCTGTCACTCCCGTGCCTGCCTTCGTGCAAAGGCTTATTTTTTCCCAGGTGCAGGACTTTGAATTTTTCATTTTTGAAATTTATAAATTTCCTGCTGGCCCACTCCTCTAGTCTGTCTAGATCCCTTTTAAGAAAGTCCTGCTCTTAATCATATCAGGTGTTTCTCCTAATTTGATGCATGTGCAAACTTGATGAAAGTGTGTGCGACCACTTACCTCCAAGTCACTAATACGTATATTAGAAAGGACAGGTCCCAAGATAGATCTCTGTGGTGCCCCACTCATTGCTAGCCTCCAGATACAGTAGGATGGGCTATTTACTGTCTTCTGAGACTGATAATTCAAGCAGGTTTTCTCATATCTAATTGCCTACCAATACAGATCATAATATCATAAGTTGCATATAAGAATATTGTGAGAGTCAAACATATCTCTAAAGATGAAAGTAAATGACATCCACTGCTCTTCCTTTATCCACAAATCTAGTAATTTTATCCTAGATGACAATCCACGCTAAGTAGATGGTCATCTACACTTAGATTGACTGTGCTGATTGTGTGTAGTGGGTTCAGTTCGTATCCCAGGCAGAAACACCAATTAGAGTGTAGTGGTTTGGTCCAAAATACTCATTACTTACTTATTTACCTTCTGTGAGATAAGAATTAGGAGAAAGCAAAGCAGGCACAAAACTTAAAAGAATATAAAGAAGTTTATTAACAGACCTAAAGGAAGGAAAAAAAAAGTCAGATTAAATCTTCAGAACACTTCTCCTCCCCCCACCTTTATCTCTTCGCCCACTGACAACGTAAAAAGACAACCCTTGAGATTTTCAGTCAGTTCACCACCTCTATAGTAACCTTGTTCAGTTCACTTAGGGAGAGGAGTCTCTCTTGCTCATGCTATGGAGACATCTCCACAAGAAGTTCTCTCATGGCTTCAGTCTCACAACGAGCCAGCCGCCCGGGTTGGTTCTCTGCTCGCATGTGAGAGTCCCTTCTCCCAACTTGCAGCTTTCCCCACAACTGCTTTTGAGGGTCTAATCTTCAGCTAATGGGGTACCATTTTAAGGTTGAGCTGTTCAGAAACATAAGTTCTCTTTACCCATCTCTGGGAGCATCTTCATCTCTAGGAATAGAGGCCCTCCCCCTTCCCTGGGAGCAAAAGGGAATCCTCTTCATCTCTAGGACTATCTCTGGGAGCATCTCTAGGAACAGAGGTCTTCTCCTTCCGATTTGGAGCAAGAGTCCTCGTCACTTCCACCTCTCCCTGTTCAAACTTCTCATCAAATTTCAGCATTTGCTTATTTCAGCGCAGGTACTTCTGCTTACAAGTACAGTTTGAACGCTCCAACCCCCCATGCTTTCATGAAAGTACAACAGGTACTCTGATATATCATAGTCCATCACCACCATATCTTTACAACAGAATTTCAGCTTCTAAGCATCTCCTCTTTCTCCTCCCTCAGGGTTTCAGCTCTTCCTTCTTTACTGACTTTGGTGTCTCTATGGTGTTTTCTTCACCTTCCCTCTTCCTCAGACTCGGAAGAGGATTAATGTCTGCAGGCTTCATCTGTTCTGGAGAAAACTTACAGCACTAAAAGGGTTAATCTCACTCGGGCCTTGCAGCTGGAATTCGCTTATCACTGTTGGTCACATCATCTTTGCCAGACAGCTTCAGCTGAATCTTCGGCCACACTGGAGGGGGGGTGTAGAGCCAGGCTGCGCCGTCTGCACGTAACAGGGATGTGGGGGGGGGGGGTACGGATGGAACAGGGCTGCACGGCTCCAGGATGGCTGTGTCCCGGCTCTGCTGGGCTGCATGGGCTCTGCTCCATTACCTGTCCCAAGGCCAGAAGCAAGAGAGAGCTGTCCTGGGGTTTGTCCATTCTTAAATGTCGACCACAGAGGTGTGTCAAGCTTTTTAAAAGTGTCTTAAAAAGTTGTCAATATTCAAACTAGCCAGTTGATAGGTTCTGTTAGGTCATAGAGGAAGCTGTAAGCACCTCTTTTCAAGAAAATCACTTCCGTAGCTATGCTAACCCATGACACTGTGCTTTGTGATTTTTTTCCAGAGATCAAAGTGAGACTTTAAGTTCCCTTGGTTTACCTTTTGTCTTTTTCAAAGATTGATACAACATTTGTCCTCCTCCAGTCATGCGGGACCACTGGATATCTATGAGCTTTCAAAGATAAAGCCTTGCAAGGATACAGCCTGTTGGATCCCATGAGCTTGTGTGGGTTGAATTCTCTCAGTTAATCCCTGAGTCCTAATGGACTGCTGGTCGATCTTCATGACCCCTTTCACTAATCACAGAGGTATGGTAGACCTTAGTGAAGACTGAGACAGATGACATTAAATACACTGGGATTATTTGTGCCTGCTGTTGCTAAATCACCTGTCTCGTTCAGCAGCCCACATACTCCTTGTTCAGCCTTACAGCTATTTTTCTGCTTCTAGTCTCCAACGAGACCTTGCCTTTCACTGAAGCCACTGTAAATTGGTGCACTTCTTCTACTAGAAAAACAAATAAATGTGAGGACCTGTAACGAGGTGTTACAGGGTTTACAAGTAGCAAGTAAAATTTTATTAGGTAGCTGTGAAACTTGGAAAATTTAAACCAAAAACTGCAATGCGCTCTTTGTTTACAGTCCTTGCTGATGGTGATGTGCAAGTTGTGGTGGTCCTAGGGGTGCCAGCAGCCTTGAGTGTCCTTACCCAGCCCTGCCTTAACAATGCCCCAGCAGAGCCTGGTGCCCAGCTCACTACAGCCCTTCCTTGTCCTGCTCTGCCCAGTAATGGGCCCCACCAAGCTGGGCCCACATCCCAGCTCATTGTTGTTCCATCCCCAGGGAGGTGCCCAGTGCCCAGGGTTCCCTGATGCCCTGCAGCTGCCCTGCTCATGACTGGGGTGGTGGGATGGACACACACAGACCCATGGGCAACCACTGTTCTTTTGCTGCTTCCTGCCACAAGTTGTCTTTCTAGGGGGTCTTTTGGGGATCCACTCCGACTTTCCTCTAAAAGCAATGGATTCCAGCTTTTCTGAAAAAACTTATTACTGGGTTCTGCATCTTCTGTCTCAACAGAGTGTTTTGAAGACATTGCTGAAAATACCTTTCAGTTTTGTTTGACAGGTACTTTCTACCATGCGAGGCATATGCTAGCTGTTTGTGTCACGTAGCGGATCTACTGCATTTTGTGTTCCTGCTTCTCAGTTTAGCCCTGTGCTGGGAAAGGGATGGAATCCAAACCTGGGAGAACTTGCTGAAAAGCAGCATTTAATGCCTTCAGATCTTAGACCTCCGTCTTGACTTCTTCACTTTGATGATGTCACATATTTTGCAGTGTTAACCACAGTCCTTGTACGGTAAGCAAGGGCTTTCCCTTAAACAGGTCAGCTATCATACTGCCTTTTTAGTACTCATCTCAGTAATACAGAGACATCTCAACCTCTGGCAGTAATGATGAAGGCAGATGGGCTGTACAGACTGGCCTTTTTGGCTTTGAAACTGCTTGTGACCCCTGTACTATGACTATCATGCATGTCTCATGCCCTTCTGATGGCAGTGCTTAACAGCGGATGGAGTAAGGACAAGCCTTGTAGGATATCTCCATTGCACCATTCTTGAATGCCAAACACTCCATCCTCATCCAAGCTAGATAACAGAAGGATTTTTTTCATTGAGAATCTCTGCTGGGCCTGTTAATTTGCATTGTTAATTGATGTGTTGCTCATAGAATAACTGCCACCCGTGGATTTGCTGCCTGTGTGTGCAAATGGGTTTATGATTCTTCTGAACTCCATTCATCTTGAGACAGAGGTTTTCTCTTTTCCTTCTTGCCCTGCCCTGGGACTTGGCCTGTTTGGTACTGTGTGCCTGATTCTGCCTTCTGGATATAAAACAGAAGAAACCCACCAGCAAAGAAATCTTTTACACAGCTACAGAGTAGGCCCTTCTACCTGTGACTAGACTTCTGAAGAAGGATGACCTGTGTCTCAAAGTCACAATGTCACTGAAGTTTCTATTGATTTCTGCAGTATTGGTGGGTGCTCAGCAGTTTTGTTCTGCTTGCTGACTACATGCATGGGTTAAATCACACTCAGCTGCATAATGAGACAAGCTGTTGAGACGAAAGTCCCCAAACCCTACTTTTACCTTCATATTCTCTTTCAAATGCAAGTGAAGAAAGGTCTGAATTAATTAGTGGAGAAGCTGCGGAACACCCAAGAGCATGTCTTGATTCATTTGTTTTAGAACAGTTAGATGTAGCAAAATTCATGGAGAACAACACTGAAGTGGGTGGCTCCTAGGAAGCCAGTACTAATTTTTCACGAAATGCTCGAAATTATGCACATTTTTAATATCTTTATTCACTGTACGCAGTGCAGTGGATCAGAGCCAGACTTCAATATGAGGATTGTAAAAAATATCTCCAGTGCTTTTTCCATTTTTATTTGTTATGATCTGTTAATCTTAGCAAACAATGCAACATTTTTTGAGACTCTTCCTTCTTCCTCTTCCCCTGTGCTTGACAGGCCTTCTGGGCTCCTTTCCCACCCCTTATAAATTTAGATATTGAAATGACGAAGTTCAGAAGCCTGATAACTTCCTCATTATTGGGGCGGAAGTTATTATAAATATTTCTCTCTGCAAAGTACCGGGAGGTAGGGTCTGTGCTCTCACTGCACTATCCATTTTGTAGCTTAGATCTGAATGAAGATATGGCTGAAGGTATGATGCACATGCATCAGCTACGAACAAAGGCCTCAGCCTACGTATAAATACAAGTTGTTGAGTGCTCAGGATTTGTTGTTTTATTTGTTTCAGGGTTTTTTAAATAACAATAAACTGCGAGTAAATAGTTCTGAGGTACCGGACTGATTTCTGCTGGCAACAGAGTGTTAAGTGTTTTTCAATAGAGAGCAAAGCTTCAGCAGCAGAAGTAATAGATATACTGTGGCTGTTTAGCATTAATCAATTAGGCGCTCATGCAACAAAGTTTTCTTCCTAAAGCCCTCCAGCTGTGGCCATAGCCTTTTTCTAAAAAAAGGTTTCTGCCAGCCAGAAAGAGGAGAGATTTTAACAGAGAATTGTTTACATGTTGTTCTTACACTGTTTCCTCTGAGTTTTCTCCTCTTCCTTATCAGTATGTTAATGTTCAGGGAAACCTTTTTCCTCTGCACTTAATTCTAGTTTTCTGCCTGTTACTAATTAATTTTTTTAATGATTAGGGTTTCCTGGAAGCAGATAATGTCTTCTTGAGCCTTTATCAGACCTGATGAATTTGATGAATGACGCTAAAAGTCTGTTTTTTCTTCCTATCTGGCTGGACAGGTTCTCTGCTATTTTCCATCTCAGATAACTTGATCAAGATAACATTTCCAATCTAAAACTGGGATCTATAATCCCGTATGTCTGCTTTGAAATAAAATGAAGTCTATTTATACGATTTATTTTTTCTTATGTGGTAGGTTGACCCCATCTGGAGGCTAAGCCTCCACCAGTCACTCTCTCATTAAGCCCAGCTAGGGGTGGGGGGGATAAAGAGTCAGAGGGACAAAAGTGAGATAACTCAAGGTAAAGACAGTTTAATAGGTGAGACAAAGCTGCAAGCAGAAGCAAACCAAAATAAGGTGTTCACCTACTATTCCTCATCACCAGGCAGAGGTTTAGTGGCTTCCCAGAAAGCAAGGCTACATCATGCCTAACAATTCCGGGGGAGGATAAATACTATAGCCCCAAAGGTTCTCCCTTCGTCCTCTTGCTGAGTTTTTACTGTTGTGCACATGGTTATATGGTTTGAAGTATCCCTCTGATAAGTTTGGGTCAGCTGTCTTGGCTATGCTCGCTCCCAGTCTCTTTCACGCCCCCAGCCTACTTGTCTGCAGGAGCAGAGTGAGAAGAAGGAAAGAAAAAACCCCACTAAAAACCCCTTGATGTACAAGCAATGCTCAGTGATAGCCAAAACACTGGTGTGTTATCAATGCTGTTTTAGCTTTTAATCACAAATTTCCAAATTCAAAACACACCACCATACAGGCTTCTATGAAGACAATTAAATCCATCCCAGCCAGACCCAGCACATCTTATTAAACTTTTGAGTTAAATGGTATGTGCAGATGGATTTAATTAAGGTATTCTTGGTCTGATCCATAATCATTAGTAATTTAAATTGAAACACTTTTTTTTTTTTTTTAGTAACATGTATATTTTGTTTTGCAGTAAATTGTTGAGAAATGGTTTTTTAATTGAGTTTATGTTTTAGAACTTCTGGGAAAAAACATATAAATTTTAGTGTTAGTGTTCCCTTCTTCATTGACTGATTTCACTAATTCAGACATGCTGTTAAATAGATGTGGATCAAAATTCCTCTGCAATCATCATAGGTCAGGCTAGCTATAGGTTTTCAGGCCTTAAAAATGCAGAAATGTCTTTCAATGCTAGACTCTTGGTAAAGAAATCTCTCTGCCAAACTGAAGTAATGCAGTCTAGCTCTGGAAAGATGCTCATTTAATATTTCCTTAATTCAAAAGTCCTCAGCAGGTGAAATAGAGGAAGAGAAGACAGACCAACAGGATTTATCAGGGAAGAGAGTAAAACCTGAGCTTTGGAAGAAAGTAAAATACCACAGTTTGAATTAAAATATTAACTCCAGTGTAATTTGTCCTACATTCAATTCATGCATAGTTCCGGCGCTTTTATATTCCTTTTATTTAGGGATACCTGGTTTACTTCCATAGCTTTTAGATTTTGGGATTAGAAAGATCCATACCCTGAAGCAGGATTAATATTACCTCTAGGGGAATGCCTAGCAGTGCTCTCTGCGAGCAGATGACTTTCAGATGTTTGGCTTTCCAGATGATTTTGTGGCTCACAAACTACAAAAAAAAAAATGGCCTCTAGTATGAACAGGTCACCAACAGGCTGGGGGACAGCTGCATTTTTGATATCTGGAATATGTTGTAAAATCACAATTCCATTCTGTATTTGTAGATCAGAATTTATTGCTATTGTGACTCTGAAGTGGGAGGAGAGAGAAATGCCCATCTTTCAGACATCTCCAGAAAGCCACAAGTGGTGTCAGGGAGGGAAAGTGCTGTTGCATTCTCTTGTGCTTGATTTCATCAGATCTTTTATTGGATATGAGCTTTTAGTGGATATGAGCTACTGCATCAGCAGTTGAGACAGAAAACAGGTGTGGAGAGAAGTAAAATGGGTCAGCTTACATCAGCTGTGAAGGTATCTAAGTCATCTTACTTCACTGAAGGCTTGGCCTTTGTTTCTCAGCAAAACATTTAGTAGATTCTTAAAAAGTTAGAAGCCATCCATAGCACCAGCACTGAAGAACTATAAGTGGGACAGCCTCATCAATGAAGTGGGTATTTGTAAGTATTATGGACTTATTCACTGGATTTCCACAGATGATAATTCCTTCTTCTTTCCTTTCTGTAAGACAATGAACATTTTACAAATTTGTGCTTTGTTATCAGGAACATCCCATTTATATGATTTTAGTTTTGAGGATATATAACTGGGCTTGTATTTGGTTTGCTGATGGTGATTTTTGTTGTTTTTCAGAGCTTTTTGTAAATACTTGAATCTGGGCTTCTGGGATGCCAATTCTGTATAGTAGTTCTTTGAAAGATTAGTTACTTAATTTGCCTGAACTGGTAGCATTTTGTATCCTTTTTTTACACTGAAGTATCTGACTCTTGATGATTAAATGGAAATTTGAATTCCTTATATGTCTTTTCAGCTTTGAGGTGCTTTTAATGCTGTAATTTGGAACATATTCTGAACTTTTTAAAAATTTCAGAAGAGTTTCTGAAACTGTTTCTACAAATTTTGACAGAAACACCCCAAATTTTCATTGGTAATTCACTCTCCGTTTCAAGTCACTTGTCACTGAAAACTTGTGAAATCTCCTAAAGTTTACCTTCTCTAGTAAAAACATCCCAAATTCTCCATATTTGGTAGTGCAAATAGTCGAGTGTATTGGAGTAAGCCCCAGTATATTGTAAAACTGTAACATAAAGCAGAGGAAATTTAAATTATTTTAATACAGCAATTAAACCACATAGATACAAAATGTCAGGTAAATAAAAAATATAAAGGTTACCATAGTAGTAATTGCTTGATTATGCTGAGTGATTTGTGTAACATTGTTGCCATAGTAATACGTGCATACAATTATTTGTTAAGTGCGTTCAGTGTGGTAAAATCAATATTGCTCTGGGAACAATAACCTTATATTATCTTGACCTCTGCATATTGAAATGTTTGCCTTTACTGTTGCATTAAGTCTTATAATTTTCTTGGATTTAAAAGGTATTGAAAAGTGCTGAGGAGGTGGGGCAGGTGTAGGGAGCAGAAAATCCCCAGCTTACCCGGTGAAACAATTATAAACCTTAACAGAAATGAAAGTAAACTAGGCTTTAATGCTGTAGGATTGTTTGTTTTGTGTTGGCGTTGACCTCTCACTCAGTAGTTCCCTAATAGGTAAAATCATGTTGCACATGAAACACACAGGTAATTGGTCAACGAGAAACTCTGTGAAATGATTTTTTTAACATGGTGATGGATGTAGTGAGTCTCTTGGAATCTCATAATTTTAAACTGTGTCATAACAAATGTCCATCATTTTTCAGTGATACTTAAACTAAATTACTGAACTGGATATGGGATCTCTAAAAGTGGAGAAGAACAAAGTGCTGATAGATTTGCTTTCAGCCTTCTAGCTGTGGTTCACATGAATTGTGGTAGGGTCTACACTTATATAACCTAACCAAAATTGCGTTTGTACTACTGTGTTCTAACGTGTCATAGTTTTCCTAGTGGCTAATTCCATGACCCTTAGATATGTTGCTTTTACATACTGGATATACCTTGCCATTCACTCAAATATTTGTGGAGCAAAGTACTTTTCAACATTAAAAATAGTGCAGAACATTTCCCTAAACTCATCAGTGGACGTTCTTTACAGTTTTACATTTGCCAGTACAAGTACGATAACATCTTCCTTTGTATCTTCAGGAAGAAGAGCAAGACGCAAATACTTTACTGGGTTGGTTTTGGTTTGGGGTTTTTTTTTTTATAGATAAATCTCCGCGTTCAGGGATTTGTCAGCCTATGTGTTTCCCTATCTTTTCTCCATTTTTGCTGTACTTATAAAACAGCCTTTTTTGCACAAATAGAAGAAAAAACCCATCACGACACAGGCATCAACTGTCATGTTGATGACTGTTAAAATAAAGAGTTCAGTACCACAACACTTTAATACACATAATATTGATTAAATGAAGGCCAACCTTGCATTTTGAGCATTGTCACAGTAATTTAGACCCTTAGAAATATGCAGGGTGAGTGGACATGTAGGGTGAAAAATGACAGATTAGAATAGCAACTCTTGAATTTTCAAACAGTTTGATGCAGACCACAAATCCTTTCCCACATGTTACCATAGATCCAGAGTTTAGAGCAGAATCGGCATTTGAGGGCTCTGGTTCATCTCTGCTTTCTGTAACAAAGAATCCTCTCCTGTGACAGACATCTTCTCCTCAGGGGGAGAATCCTAATGTGCCATAGGGTGACCTTAAATCCGGCTTTCTCCAGAAGGACAAGAGCCCGTGTCACTGGCCTTACAATCTCATTTTGAAAAAAATCCACACAATTAAAGCAGGGAGAAGGGAACAGCTCTTGACTGCATAGAAATTAGATGTCTTAAACCTTTAAATTTGAAGACATATGCTAGTTACTACACCTTCCATTGAAAGCCAGTGACCATTGGTGGGTAATGAGCACAGAAGTTTTGGAGCAGGAGCTGAAAGGAAGATGTGTTTGGCCTCTTTTTTTCTACACCAACACACCACTGGACACACCATTTTCTTCCATGTTATGTCTTGGCTTTAGACTTTAACTATGTCTTTGTTACCAGTAGCCATGGTTTCACAAAGATAAAATATCCGGCCTTGCTTCTGAAGTTGCTTTATGCACAATGATAGCTGGCTCTGTTCTGTGTAGAGCGCAGAGCACAGGCTCTAGTTTAGCTCAGGACACAATCATCCTATTTTTTTTTTTTTAGGATGGGCAGAATATTTTATGTGTTCAAAGTCCACTAGTGCCTAAGGCAGAATCTCCCACACATTATAGACAAGTTTCTTGTAAGTGATAAGGAAATCCTCAAATGAGCTCTTTGGAGAAACAAGCGAGTGAGGTTGTGGTGACACATACAGAGCTTTGCAGTGGGTGTTGTTTGCTCTTGCTTGTGATGAGCTCAAGCGATGGGGGCTGCCCAGTTTGTAAAGTCTCCAGCAGAGTCATAAACTCTTCTATGGGACAGAGACTGAGCTTTAAGGAAGAGAGGAATGAGTTTGAGGAACTGTGAGAAATGGACTGCAATCTCTTCCCTAGAAGGCTGTCAGGTAGAATTGTGTGTGTCTATATTTTGCCCAAGTAAGCTGCTGAAGCAGCGTTTAGAACCCAGTGCAGTGAAGTGAAATGGGAAAACAAGCACATGAAAAAATAAATAAAAGCTGAATGAGAAATCAAGAAAATGGTTTGGTGGTTGAAAGGATTTTTTGCAACCTTAAACAGATTGTTTATTTTGTTTACTTGTAATAAAAGCAAGGGTAATATAGCACTCCATGCCAGAAACAGGAGGTCGAGGAGAGGCCAGTAGCCTGCAGAGAGGGGCAATAAGAGATGTCTGAAACATGGAGTGTCAGTTTGGCCCTCTGACCAGTTGGATTGGTATCCATGCCTCCAGGGCTAGGACATTCTGGATGTAACGCTCTCTGCATTACAGCAGCAATGCATTATACCAGTAATGCAGTACCCCTGGTACTCCTGGAGGTTGCTTTGTCACTGACCCCTTGAACAGCCTTCACATATGGTGAGTGGGAAAGACTAAGCCCATTGCTTAGGGTTCTTCTGGAGGAATGAGAGAGGTAGCAGGCACCTCTTCAGAGAGGATCGAGAAAAGAATCCACGTACCTCCAATTAAAAATGGAGCTAATGAGCAAAATGGGAATGCTTGTCCTCCTCAACTAGAACTTTGAATCTTGCTGTGGATTTTTCTTACATGACTTTTATTGGAAGTTACCTAAATAAAATATTTTGAAAAATTCAGACATTCAAAACTTAAAAAAAAACCCTCAAACACTAAATAGAGATGGAAAAACTCATTGAGGTCGGTCACCTAACTTTGCTTCTGCCTCTGGGAAGGTTTTTTGACTTTTTTTGAGGGGGTGGCCATTAATTTTTATATTTGGATGGGAATATTTTTGTTTTGGACAGAAATTCTTTCTTTTATGTAGCCACACATTTTACTTAAAAAAATATTCAAACATGATATGTAGAATGTTGTCAGTGAGATAAAATTCTGATGTACTGTGCTGTTTTCTCAAAAACTGAGTATCTATATTGGTTTTAGCAAAAGTTTTTTACCCTTTCTATTAAGGTCTTTGTCTTGCTGCTAGTTTTGTTCAGAAATCCAGATAGCTGAAATAATGCTTTGTGAAACATTTGGAGTTTTTTATGTTTCAACAAGAAGGAAAAATCTGAATGTTGATAAGAAATGGAGTGCTCCTGCTGGAATAGTTGTTACTATTTAATTTTTGGACCAACCAAATGATGATTGACATTGTTAGTACATTTTTGAAGTAGAGCCTAAAAATCTGTGGTGCCTCTTTAGTGGTAGCATGTCTTAATAAACAGTTTGTGGTTTTTTGCACACCCTCCAGCATTATTGATCTCTATTCTGACTGGGGACTTCAAATAAAAAATAACAAAATACCTTGAGGGAACTACTCTCATGGTGTTAGTTAACTTAGCTACATTAACTCACCATCATGAAAGGTGCTTGAAGAGGAGAGAAATGAAATATTGTTTGACTGCTGCTTGTTGAAAACTCTGCCACTAATAGCTGACAGATTTGTAGTGTTCAGTAAAGAAGTAACCTGTTGTAGTTATAATTGTGCATGGCACAGTGAATTATGGTGAAGTGATTGCTCACGTAAGGCTGAAATTGCCAGTGATGCATTTCTTGGGGCAGTTCTACTAGGAGAATAGTTTTTATAGCACATAAAAGATACCAGGTATGGGAGTAGCCACAAAGCAACAACACTGAGAATGGTGCGCTGTCATAAAATATATGAAGGAGCAAAGGGAGTGGGACAGAGGCAGAAAAGGACCATTAGTTTTGCTGTACTGTTGGCAGAAGAACTATACCGATAGATGCATATGGCTCTCCTTTGCTCCAATTTGAGGAGCAATCAGCAGAATGCACTTTCTGAAAGTGTGCTGCTGTGGTGATAAGTCTGTTAACTTCAAGAAAAAACACCCAAAAGAGAGCTGTGATTCAAAATGCTCTGCAGGTGATGTCCCTTCTCTCCCAGAAGCACCATTTTCAACACTGCTACCTCTTTGTTCATGAGGCTATTAAACAGAGGAAAAAATCAATACATAATTTATCTTTCCACATGTGGCAGAGTTCAACAAAGTGAAAGAAACTGATAGTAACTGAAGAAAAAAGCAGTGGTTTTGGTATTATGCTGGAAAGGAAAATCAGGTTTTATAGAAGCAGTTTTAATGTGCTTTAGTATCTGTTGCATATGTCAATGTCATATGTGAAAGTGAATGTTGCATACCTACATTTGATAGCTGGCTTTGTGCAGGGGTTTCAGGAAAAAAATCAGGAACTGATGTGCACTACTAGGGATGGGAGGTGGTAACAGCAACATTATTCTAATCAAGAGTGCAAATCTCCATTCTAGAACATGAAAAGCTCAGACTCAAGTCTTCCTGTGTCTAATGAGGCTTTAAAACTCATATTTTGCCTTCCAAGAAAAAAAAAAAAATTAAAACATCTTCAGAGAGACAGGTTGGTTTGTTTTGTCTTATATCTTTATTGTCCGGGATTCACCTCCATGAGTGTGATGTAGTGGCTCAGGAACAAGATACAGCTCCATGGGAATTCTGCATGCAGGAGTGTTTCTCTGGGAAAGGAAATAAATTGGAGAATCTCCAGGTGGCTTCCTCAGAGGCTTGTTTTTGGGCTCATGAGCTCCAAATTTTGTGGAGCTCCCGAACAATCTATGGAAACAGGAGAGTTGTCAGCTCTCCAGACTTTTAAAAATCCCTGCCGCTAAAGGAAGGGCTTCCTCATAACTGTCTGACAATGACTCTGCCTAATGAGTGAATAGTTCTGTAATTGTGGCTATTGCAAATGATCATTTCACTGCCAGCTGTAAAGCATTAGGAATTGTAGTTTGTGCACAGTGTGTGCTCTGAAGCTTGTTGTCTAGAGTCAAAATTAAAATGGTTTGTGTTTTATTCAGCTATTTGTACTTCATGCAGCAGAAGTGTTTAACAGCATTTAGGCTATTGTCAAAAATGCTACTGTGTTTATTCATCTTTGCATGTCTCTGGCTGTTCAGGGGCATGAGAGACATATGCCTGGTGTATCTTGGAGTTTCTCTTCAGTTTTGGGCAGCTGTCGCTGCAAAAGACAGGTCAGTTTTTCTGGCAGTCAGTTGCTATGACAGTATCACTTTACCTCCAGGATTTCCTCATTTAGGTGTATTATTTATTGCTATGTGAGATCTCGGGAGCTCACTGTAATTGTCGCTCTCTAACACAAATACCTTGACTATGAATCTCCATCCTTTTCTTGCAAACACAATATAAAAGCTGAAGTGTATTCTTAATGTGATATTTTCTAATTCCCTTCACTGGTCTTTTGAATCCAGGTGAACAAACTTGTTAGACTGGCAAACTGATGTTCTGAAATATGTCAGGAGCATGGAATTTCTGCCAGACCTTCATTCCGGGCCCTGGCTATGACCATGTTTAAATTTTGCAATTGGAGTTTACTGGTTTGGGCTTTGCAAGTATCTGAGGATATTTTGAGGACAAGATATTCAGTTTTGGAAATTGTTGGAAAATGAACCAGTGCCTATACTTTATCATACAGCCTTAAACACTTCCCTTGAAGGAAGAATTTCCTGCATTTCTCATATTTGCATTTAAGGATTTTTCATATTAAAATTTTGAATGACTTGGTGCCAACATCCAACTCATAGTTCTGCCTTAACAATAGCATGAATCTCAGTTCAGTGAGTGAAGAGTTTTTTATTTAGCATGCTTGAGTGATTTTCAGCCTCACTACTGAAGTAATTTAAACCTTCCAATTAGGCTTCAAATGTTTCCTGAGATAATACCTATATTTACATAATTTAGGGTTGTTGTGGTTGAGTCCCCTTAACTAATGTATGAAGAGAGATCTTCCTGTATCCACCCATGATTAGAAGACTATAGCAATTTCTTGTACAATTAAGAAACTTACTGCCATTAAATATCACATTGGGGTTAATTGTTTAGGGAGTGCATCAATATGTGCCCCTCCAAAAATTTACATTGGTTTTCTTCTGTGCTAAGGTGTCAGCATTTTAAGCAGACAACAGATGAATATTGATCTTGTTCTCTGAGGCTGTGTATACATTACCAGCCTGTTATCAAGCAGTAAAATACATTCACAGAGATCTTAGTTTTCAGGGTGCTCATGATGCACGTGAACTAGGTATCTTTCTGAGGAAATTAATCCTCAGACACTGGAGGCCCTTTGGAACAGCCATAATGGTCTAACCAAGAAATATGCCAGCCCACCATGAAGTGCCTTACATGCAGCATGAGGTTCTTGAGCTGAGAACTCCTTCAGCATGTTGGAGATGTTCTTGCACTGTATCAAGGAATAAATGCCACCTGTATCTATCCTTCACCAGCTCTCAGTGCTTTGTTTTGGCTGATGCTCCTTCCTCATCCACCTACAATTTCCTGGTGTATAACCTTCTCTCCTTTTGCCTGTTTCACCTTCTGCTCCTCTGGTCCTTTGGCAAATCCCTTTTCCATTTTTTTCACAATTTTTGAAATTCTTTTTTTCTCCCCACCACTCATCTTCTCCTGTGTCAAAGTCACATATAAAGTCTTTTAGTTGAGACTTACTGTTCCAAAAGACATGTCACAGCCAGACCCTATGACCTGTGTAATGCAGAAGCTGAAAACAGACTGTGCTGTTCCACTGGTATGCCCTAACCTGGTTTAGATGGATATTTTAACTACTGTCTGATGTGTCATCTCTCTTTTTTTAAATTATTTTTTCCCCTCAGTAAGGATGGAATGATTGTATTGCTGAAATGTGTTACTCACATAATGTAATTCACATTGTTAAATGGATGTGCTGGAATTGGGAGTGTCTCCATTCTACATAGAAGCAAAAAATAGAGGCTAGGTGCCCTTTGCCCTTTGTTTTATCCTAATAAGCTGTGAGTAGCCTTTCCTTTGACTGAATAATCACTGAAACTCTGCTGTTTATCCAAATCATGGTCTTAGAGAAGATGCAGGAGCTATGTGCTCCATTGTAAAGAAAATCCAGACCAGGAAATACTGGCAATTGAATCTCTATCTACATAGAACATTTCTTCTGTTTTTTCGAATCTTCTTGGGCCTATCAGTGAAACCTAAATAAGAAATTAATAGAATGTCTGTAGCTTCGGTGTCTGACACGGTTAAGGAAAAAACCATGTCTATTTCCCATGCAGAGGAAGAGAAGATTGATTTGTAAGGGCTTTCTCTTTAAACAAAATAGCACAGCCTACTTTAAAAGCAAGTAAGTTGCTTGCTTTCAGATATTTTGTATGCCATATTTGTAGCCCTTTGATTTTATACAATAGCCTGCATCAGATATCACAGAAGATAACAGATAGCGAGAGAGACTGGAAAGAGAGCACAGGCAAAGCTCTGCCAAGCCTGTCAAATGTTGTTTGTAGGCATGCACCAGTTCAGTACATGTAAATGAGTTTTGAAACTTCTTGTGTCTCAGCCATGTTAATTTAAGGCATGTGTTTCATGATGGTGCTCCTGTTCCAAACTGTCTTAAAATATTGCAGAGAAGGATAAATGTGGTCAGCAGAATTTCACAGCCCTTACATGTAACAAATTGCAAGGTTTTGTTTTCATAAGGAAGCTATACTCATCAGAAAATGTTAAGATGCTTGCCATGCAGATGAGCTGAAGTGGGCAAAACTGGAAGAGGAATGGAAATTGCTTGTGAATTTTATCTCTGGCAGTGGGGTCGTGATCAAGAATGACTCCACCACTAGTAAATTCTGCTGTGCCAAGCTTTGATATCAAAACATAGGAAAAGTAATAAAGTTTTCATTTTACTACTGTAAGGCAATACAACACTCATCAATTGTACGATTATAGTGAGAAAAATAAATAAATAAATAACCCTCTCAGTGAATGTTAAGGTGTTGGGGATTGCAAACTGTTATAAAAGACAATAGTTCTGGAGGCTCTTACAGGTTGTTGAACCTTGTTTTTACATCAAACTCCAAGTTCTTCTAGCCTATTGCTAAATTTTCTATTTGTTCATTGGCGTTAAGAAGCATTGAGAGACAAACTAACAGAAAACAGTACAGGTGCTCTTTCAGGCACACAGAAGCAGTTTGTGTACATTGTGGTTATCATGTGCAAGAGATTTCAGAGTGCCACTGCTCTGACATGCCTAAACAGGGACACTGGTATCATAGATGATAGCAGTGCTGCAGCTTTGGCTGAGACTGTATGTACTGTGCTGCAGAGTATTCAAAAGGAACCGGATTGTCTGCTTAGTGCTTGGGGAGAGAAGCTTTTCATGTTGCTTCTTTCTCAACAGTCTTCTCCCCTTAAAATACAGCTGGAGGAAATCAGAGATTTTGAACTGCACATCTGCTGCTCTGATAGCTGTCAATTTGTATTTTTTTTTTTTTTTGACAGTGCCTGCCAGTTGCTGACTGTTGTTAGAAGCTGTGATTTGCAAAGTGTTACTAATATTCTAAGCAACCACTACATGAAAATATGTGATGCTACTGTCTGAGTAGTAGGGCATGGTGCGTCATTTATAATCTTACATTTTTCTCCTGAGTGGTATTTTTAGGTGCACTACGGCTCTTTATGTAAACAGATATTAATAAGAAAAATGGGCAAAACATTTTTTATACATAAGCATTAAAAAGATTTTATAGAATATTGATTTAATAGAAAAAGACAGTTTTTATGTCCTTTCTTTTGAAAGACAAAATAGAAATGCATTAATTGATTTGTAATTAGAAATAATTAACACTTAAACATGCAAAAGGTGTTTGTGTACTTAATCCTAATCACACTGCCACAGAGCATGGGATTATATTTTACAACTCCTTACCTAATTATATGGATCCAGAATATAAAAATTACAATGCCTAAACCAGTATAAATGATAAGTGCTCATGTAACTGCCTTTCATATTTTGACTGCCTATTAAAATGCAATAATGTTTGGAACTAAAAAAGTTCAGTGGTTTGTTCCTGCAATATTTTTATTCTTTCCTACCAAATGAAGAAGGTGTTGATGACTGCTATGAAAGTTGTATTATTCTACTTTGTTAATATTTAAACAAGTAAAAAACTCCAAATCTATACAAAAATGCTGCATCACCTGGTCTTTATTAGGTAGACTAACTTCACATTTTTTTGTTAAGTTAGAGCTGCTTCATGGTCTTTCTTTTTATATTTTACCTACTTTTTCACTCATTCCTCTAGTTATTTTACTTTTGCAGATCAAGTCCTGATCTACCTTGTCTCACTTTTTAAAGTGTTATTTGCACTTTTTTTGACTTATTGGATAAAACAATGTAAAGCTGCTAGGGAAATTCTCATTATTAAATTAATTTTCATTTTCTCAGTATGTTTTAGGCATTATTAATTACAGATAGCTTCTACTGCTGGAGCAATGGCCAATAAAACTTGTGTCTAAATTAGCAACTTGCAAATACTCTATGACAGGTTTCTTGTTTCTATTTGGTTGTTTTACCAGTAAGTGAATCCAGAAATGTACCATAGTTATCCTATTTGCTATCTAACCTTATATAGCTTTTATATTTTTGTATACTCTGGTGAGAGTCATTGTTGGCTTAAATTAAACCTGAAAAATGAATGTATATGCAAATCCTGGTTGTTTATGCATAACCAACATGAACAGTTTCAATAAGCAATTAATTAGATTTTGTTCTAACCCTGCAGCAGGTCACAGGCAATTTTGCTTACCACTTCTCCAGGTCTTATTAGAATATGTATCATTAATGTTGTACTGCATTTCATTATAAAGTATAAGCTGTGACTGGGTAAAAACATAAAACAGGCTTGAGCTGGGTATGGTAGTACTTATCCTTATAGATATTTGTCCTTACTTTGGATACAACGTGGAGGCAAGGAACTGAATTAATTTAAAGTTTTCGTATTCTGTGCATAAGACTGGAGCTAAGAGAAAGTTTCAGATGCCTTAAAGATGTTGTTGATTCATTGTTTAATCATATCTTTCCTTCATTTTACTTGTAAATATTTAAAAAGAAATCGAAAGAGATTAGGATCTTGAAATCTCTCCCTGTGCAAAAAAACCAAGCCATATTAGACATAAGGAAATTTACTTCCCACTTTCCTAGATTATTTAGAAAAGCAGTAATCTTAAATGACCATTGAGAACTAGGTTTTACTAGTTCCCACAAATACAACTGAAGGAATTTGCAGTTAGGTTGTCAAAACAAGTCAGCTTTGGAAAAATGGATAGCCACTGATATCAGAAGACAAATGGGGTTGAGAAGAGATTTTTTACAATGAAGATATGACATAAAAACTGAAGAAAAAACCAGAGTGAAAACAGATTCTTCTACGAATTTCCCCAATAAAATATAGTATCTTGTTTTGTCCAATGGGAATAAAGTGAATTTTTTTCAAAGAAGGCTTACTACAAAATCTGGGTCTAAGGACACTTCATGTTAATCAGCATAACCAATCCCTTATCCATGCAGGAGGAAGCTCAAACAGATTAGATATTGCACTCATTTATTTTCATGGCCCTGAGTTAGACATGTCATTTTGCCGTGGAGGAAAGAGATGTCCTAAGGCTGGACTTCAGCAAAACTTCCTCATCAATGCACAGAGGAGCATAGAGAAAAGTGGCACAATCTGCTTTAGACAAGATGGGTGTCCCTTCTTCCAGCTAAAGCAGAAACATTGTATAAAATAACTTTCTTTGAGTAGGTGTTGGAAATCATCCATAAATATCTCTTGATCTCTGACAGGCTTCAAGAGAAAAGACAATAATTTCAGATCAAGTGTGTTTAGGGCAGTCAGATTGCCAGCTAATGAAAGGGATATATTTCTGCAAAAATGAATTGCACTTTTTTGTTCTACAATGTGAATAACATCAACATTGCTTTATAAAAATATATCTAATAATCTTAGAACACTTTATACTTTGTGCCTAGTTGAAGGCACTTATAATGTACCCAGAAACCAAATGGTGATTTCAGGGGCAAATAAATTTCCCGTAGTAGGGCTGAAAAACTGAAAATGTGACTAGACTAGATTTGTCAATGCTTACAACATCCAGGAGACTTTCCCTGGGGTACATTTCAAAATGGAGACACTTTGTTCATCATGTATGGTGGCATTAGGGAGGATTCTGTGGCTTAGCCAATGGATCTGATTTTGGTTTCATAACTGCTTGAATTGTGGAGAGTAGGGACTTATATTACGTGCTGTGCCAACATTCCAAGCAGACATAGGCACACTTGGTCACTGTTTGTGGACACACAAGTTATTTAAGGCTATCTGATCACATGACTAGGTTTTTCCAGTTCCTGCTACAAGTTTTGTGTATGTTTGACAAATTGTCACAAGAAGAGGTCTCCAGGTTAGCTAAACCAACATTTTTCATTCATACAACCTCACTTCTGAAGTCTACCACTGCACAAAAACTAGGAATCAGTCACAGAAACAAAGTGTTCCTAATGTTTCTTGTAGCAAGGCTCTCCTTCAGCATTGTGTTTCCTTCATAATCAATAAAAAGATAGGGCTAGAACACACCTCAGGAGGCCAAATAATTCACTCTCCTTCCCTAATAGATTGTTTCCCCCTCTAAGTGGATTTCAGCCGTCTGTTTTAAGCTAACATGATCAGCTGATCTGTTCTAGGTTGTCTCCAGTACTAGTGATTCTGCCACAGATTTTTGTGCCTGAATATTCTTATTGTTTTTCTAATACCCAGCCAGACTCCTGCTTGCTGTGGTTACTTATTTTACTCTCTGCCATGGGCATAGAGAAAAATGTGTTCTGAGTAACGTTAAAACTGAGATTTTCTTTATTGCATTTATTTTCCCCTAGCATATAGGGGAAAAATGAATATGGATGCACATGCACACACACACATGCACACACACACACATACATATGTGTGCATATGTAAATGAACACACACAGTTTAGTCTTTTGTCTAATCAGTCTTAGGTTTTTTTTTCAGGAAGTCTCTTTGTAGTTAAAAAAGGTCATCAATACTAGACATACTACTCTCTTCTTCCCTGTTCTAGAGAGAATGCAAAATTCCATTTTTCTTTATAAATATGTCCACACTGGGAATATATCTATATGTAAGCATTGCCGAAGATCTTTTCACTGGGAATACCTGTGGGAGGGATCCCAAGCTCATCTCTCTCTCTGCATGTGTAATCTGTGAGTCACCTTTGAGAGGGACAAAATAGATAGAGATCCACTTAGATATAGGTGCTCTGAATGTGATTTAAAAAAAAAATTATCCTTGCTGTCCAAGCTGCCAGATTTTTTTTTTGACTTTTTTCCCCCCCTCTATTTTTAAAGAGTACACCCAGGATCAAATTTTTCAGGTATGTGTTCAAAGTAGAAGCATGTATTTCCTTGTAGCCTTGACTTGGGTGCTTAGCCCAGGGTGCTAGCACTTCTCTGAATTTCACTGCAGGGACCTGTACTCTCCCTGTGAGATTTTTTAGTGATCTGTGTCTGTTGCATTGCTGGAGTCACTGGGACCCAGCACCTCTCTGGTTAATCCCTTCACAGACCTGAGCATTAAGCTCAGTGTAGGCACCCTCCTTCTCACAGTGTGTTTCCAAGGATTACTGCATTTAACTTGTGGTTGAAAGCCTAGTATTATAAATCAACAGAAAACTAAATATGAACTGATTCCCCTGGATTTTATATGTGAAGCGTAGATCTTTTAGCAGATTCACACTGTATCTGAAGAAAGGATAGCACACTGTATCTGCACACTGTATGCACACTGTATCTGATGCAAAGACAGCAGTACTCTTACAGGCATCTACAGTCTAGAGTGTATGTGGAAATTATGATAAAATACAACTTTTGCATAAAACAGTGCCTGACAGATATTTTTTCATCTTCTATCTCATCAGTATCTAGTCCTCTACTGCCTGCAAGCTGTAATGCTGAAACCTGTCAGAGGATAGAGTGAGTAGTCATAACTTTGTGCCCTTAACCTTATTCTGAACAGGTGGACACTAAAGTAAAGTGTCTATAAATATATGTAAGCAAACACAGATATATTTGGTCTTCAAACTCTTATCAGGTAAGTTCTGTGTTGCTCCTTAGTTTGGCTGTAAGTTTTTAGGGAAAAAGATGTGTCTATTTTTAGAAGAATATCCTTCAACATGATAAGTAATGTAGCTTCTTTGTTTGTCTTATGAGAAGGACATTAATTAAAACTTAAAATAGGAAAGATGATCTTCTCCTTCCAATTCCTTCTACTAGTCTTCTGAGGGGCTGGAAGGCTTTTTTGAGTTTTCTGTTCTTTTTTTATAGTAGAAATAAGTCTGATTTTTTGGTCTTATTGCAACTTGTTTATTACTTGCTCTATGTGTTATAAAAGCCTTTTTAAAAGCATAGGTTTCTCATCCATTTCATTTAATTGCAGTGAGTGTTCTCATGCCCTCCATAAAGTCCTTTAAACATGGATAATCATCAACATTGACATTACTGGTATCATGTTTGTCCAAAGAGCACATCTTTTCTAACATGTGTGTATGACCTTTATTCATTTCGTACCTGAAAACAGGAGAACAAGAAGCTCAAATCTCTGTTTGTTTTTTTTACATGCCCTCTTTTAAATTAGGTGGGCAACAAAATCAATAGATCCTCTAGTTCCTGTGATCTTCATTCTGCAAGTCCACTTCTACTCATCAGAAACCAATGCTTGTTGCAATCTAAGGATAAATATGTGTGCATGACTGGTGTAAGTGAACTCCTTATCAGAATGTTGACAGAAGATCCCTGACCTGCATAACCATTAAGAAAAGCACCCTAGTTTTAAGGAATAGTGTCCAAAGAATAGGAGAGAAATCCAAATGGGAAGCTAAGGGGTAGTCTTTTCACGAAGGACAAATGAAGGAGGCGTCTTGGCAGCCCATATTGAAATACTATTTTCCTGCCTGAGCAAAAGACTTTCCTGTCTAATTGAGTGTTAAAGATAGTATTTAATCAGGACTGGTCTTCACAGCTCCATGTCCTCTGTTTTAATAATTTTTAAACCCTGATTTGTGATCTTGAACACTTTTTTTTGTGTTTAATCAAATTTTTGCATTTTTTTACAGCTTGTCATTTAGACCTCTTTAAAGAAATCATATTGTTTTTAGATTGCAGAATAAATAGTACATAATCATAATCTTACTTGATTATCTACCTCACAGTATTGTGTAGTGGCTTCAAAGACTCCCTCTAACTATAGAAATTGCAGTCAAATCCCTTTACTAAGAATATTCCTGAATAAAATCTGTAAGTACACAAAATACAATGAGTTTCTCCTTTTAACTGAAATTGCTCTTCATATTCTCAGGCACACCTCAGCAAAACTAAAAGACTCCCTCATGAATAGCTTTATTTGCTTGGATGGCATGGAAATCTAAAGTATTGGGGCAGGTTCTGCTGTTTGACTTCAGAGATCACTGCAAACACATCTGTTTCACTATGTTTTCTGACTTGTTTCTGTTTATTTCCCACCATAAGGCCTTCACCATCAGAGGAAAAGGTTTCATTTTGTTCCCTTTCTATCATGCCTGTCAGAGTGGCATCATGTTATAATTAATTATTTTTAATTGTGAAGAGTAGTCATCAAAGAATTGATGGTAATATCAGATGCCTGCAGTGGTGGCTGGTTTTGGTTGGCATTAGGGAGTGCAAAGTCATTGCATCTCAGATCCATATGATCACTGCTGATTTCTGAACCTCCAGCCTGCCCACACCTTGGCATGCCTGCTTCAGCTGTTACACATACCACCTTTGGGCTTTGCACCTCTTCTTGTAAGAGTAGGATTGTCTAGGGTGACATGAAAGGTCTTGTCTTGGTTTGATTCTACCTTTTCTTAAAATGTCAAATTACTTCTTGAAGCTTTCCACTTGTTAAAAGTGATTCATTTTGTTCAAACTTCTATTCACCATTTCTTGAAAAATCTTGGGTAGTTTCTCTGTATTAGCCTTTTCCCAGGTTGAATTCATCAAAATGATGGCTAAGGAAAACTGCAAACAGAAACTATACTGAAAACTTCCAGATGAATGGGTGGTATCACCTAATTCTTCATCACAAAACAGGTCATTCTGCAGTAACCCATCAGATGATACATTGCACATCTGTGATAACACCATTTGTTCTTGGGAGTACTTCTGAATGTGTTAATGTGAAGAGCATGTCCTTTATCCTGCTCTAAGTGTGTATCAGAGAAACTGAAGATGCATGAAGGGAAAAGAAGGATGTTTTGTGTGTATATTTTATTGCACTCGCTGACTGAATGTTAAGGCTTGTAGCAGTTCAGAAATGTTCTAGGACTTCCTTGCTGTTTTGAAGGAAAAAGGCAGAAAAAGATCAGGTAACAGCTCTAGGTGATGTGGGTATATGGATAACTATTTCAAAACAGTAAACTCTCAACCTGCTGAGTTATGGCACAAACCACAACATTACACTCCGTTGCATCTCTCTGCAGAACAGGCATAGACAGTGTTTCTATCTTTTGTGTTTTGCAACACAAAGAGTAAAAACTGTGATCAAACCCCTAGGTCTGGAGAAAGAATCATTGAAATTTATGAAGTGTCATCAGCATCATAGTAATCCAAATGAAAATGATAGTAAACTATTCAAAGAAATAATTCATGTGTGCTACATACATTATATTCACATTCAAGTGACAGATGAGACAGGTTGCAGTGCAGAAAAAAGGTCAGCTCAGGTATTTCATATTTGTACTCACTCATAGACTGAAACATTTGGATGACTTAATGTAAGAATTACATTTTTCAGAGCTGTCTGTAAACCAGATGTCACTTCCCAGGATCAGAATGGTATTTCCAGGCCTTCAATGGATTCTCTTAATCTCTTCCACATTTTTCCTGAATTGACTAATGTGTTTCCTGTTTTTCCTGTGATGTGTGCTTGGTCAAAAAATGTCATATTGCCTCTTCACCCTCAGAATCTTTCTCCACTGTCCCTGATTATTTTGACTCAGTGTTTATTTTAACTCCCACAGTCTCTTTTCAAAATAGGCAAAATAGGTAGCTAAAAAATCCAATCCTGAGGAAGTTGTTTTGGTTTTGTTTTTTTTTTTTTTTTTTTTAAATGGGCTTTTAAGCTCATTTATTATCCATCTTAAATTATTCCTCATGCATCTGAATTTGTAGATTTTTTGGAAGTAATCATGGCCATGATGAGTTCCTATAAATCAGCATCTTTATTGGGCCACTGTTTACATTTCTGGTTTTGCATTTGAAATACAGCATTTAACATGGCATTTGAAGTCAGGCTCTGATGAAGTTCATAAGTAACTATAAGAATAAATGGCTGTTTAGAAGCATGCATTGAAATGCATGGCTATCAGTACACTGCTTTCATCAATTAGTGTTTGTACATTGATGAGCAGCCTGAATAAATTCTCTCCTCCTCTCACAATTTTTTTTATTTTTTCTCTGTTCAGCTTGCCTCTTTCATAATATTTAAAGAATGATAATTATAAGCTGTTGTTGGGGGCTTCTTAATCTTGGGAGTCTTCTATTACTTACAAATTTAATATTGGCTTAGCTTTGGTGTCTGAAAATCTTCCTTTCTAGAAGGTCTGATGCTGTGAAGGGGAAAAGGGATATGAGAGTAATTTGAAATACTATTTTTATTTTTCAGGACAGTTTGTTGTGGGATTTTTTAAGGCTTTTATGTCTTGATACTCAGGTTTAGCTGTTCATCTATTGAATTTTTCATCTGTGTTAAGAGGAAAGCAACTCTATTTGTAAGTCTTTCACAATGGCATTAAATTCTATTTATATGCTATTTATTCTAATTATAATTGGTGGACATTCTGAAGGAAAGTAGTTTTGATAGCAAGACTTACAGCGGACATCTATGCATTCCTGTCTCAGCTTCAGTGTCCTGAAAGCAAATCAATATATTTCTGCCCTAATGGAATTTTACAACTACTATCAGTTTACTGTATGTAAGCTGCAAAATTTATTTTAGAAAACAAGAAGAAAAACAATTTGAGACACCAAATTCTGTAAAAAAATAAAAAAAGTGCAGTTAGGTTTCTGATTTAATACTACTACTCTAGTGTTACCTGAACAAATTGAATTACAGGACTCAAATTTGTCAACAGGCAGGTTTTACAGTAACTACTATTACTACTATTTTTTCTTTTTTTTTTTTTTAGCAGATATATACTTTTAAAAACTCATAAGTTCTCTTTCTTTTCTCAGTCATTTTAAATGTACATTCAGTATTTCTAAGAGATTCAGGGAAAAGATAATGTAATGCAGAGTTCCTCTCTGCAATGTAAGAAATAGCAGTCTTTATGAAACTCTTAAGACAATTTATCACAAGCGCACTGTTTGACGGTAGTGACAGCAGGAGTTCTTGAACCAAGTCTCTTTTGGACTTGCAAGTTGATCCTTTCTGGGCCATCTGGAAATAAACCTGAGCAGTATGTAATCTCTGTGTTCCCAGATTTTTTTTTTTGGAAGCTTTTGTTTTTTAATAAGTCTTGCTAAGAACTGCCAGCATTATGTTAGCGCTCCCAAGAGATTTATTTGCTCTCCCTTTAAAACACTGATCATATGAAGTAGTAGTTTAGGTGTTGAGTAATGAAACAGCAGCCAGCTGGCCTGTCAGTAGAGGGGTACTTCTGGATAATCATAATTGGCATACATGTTTGAAATGGTCCATTTTTCTCCACCTCTTTTGTTTCCTGGACACATGAATGTCAGGAATCAGGGTTATCAAAAGTGCCAAAATTTACTTTAGAAAATAAGATTTCTGGCACCTTTTTCTTGGCTGAGTTCTGTACATCCATATTTTCATCAGAGCTGCAATGTGAATCTGGAGTAAACTTGACATAATTTCAATAAATTGGCAGAATTACTGCTGATAAACAGACTATTCATTTGGTTTGAATTTGTTCCTCCTCTGACTCCATCCCTTGTGGTTCTTTGGAGAGAAAAGGTGACTTGTGGGGGTTTGTTGTTGTTGTGGGGATTTTTTTTAAGCAGACTGTGATTAGCAGGGTTTTATCCACAGAAATACAGCTGATACATATGCCTTGCCCAAAGCAATATATTTATGAAGCACCTAGCTTCAGAGCATTCTGGGTCTGAACACTTCCAACCCACCCCTCACACTAGGTTTTGATACAGTGTGCATGTCTTTGCCATTGGGTAGTTATTTGTGAGCATTGTTATGCTGTGCCTACTGCCTGCTGTCTTGAAGTTGTCTGAGAATTGTGCTGATGACCTACATTGGAAGGCAACATTTGATTCCAGATTTTTAAATGAGGCACGCAATTTATAAAATTTTTGAATAAAATTACATTCTGGATCGATGTGAGGAAGAAGATCAGTAAAGCTCCCATTTATCTCTTCCAACATGTCCAAAAAAGAGTGAGAATTAAAGGTTCAAAAGCCTGGGATTTATTATTTTCTGTGCCAATTCAAGTCTGTCTTCATGTGCAGTGTACAAAAGGCCATTTGGTTGTTACTGAAATTGCTGACTAAAATGCCCATAGCTGACACATTTGTCAGAAGACTGACAAGCATCTGATTCAATAAAGATTTCCAGCCTTTTGTTTGACATTTGGTGGTTGGTTATCATTGTGAAGGGGATTGTTTGTGAATTATTTTCATTCTGTAGTGCATACAGATATAACTTATTTTATAGCTCTGCCATTGCTAAAACCTAAAGCAACATTTTCTTCCTCTCTATGTGCACTTAGGTGAACTTTGTTTTTAGCAATACCACTGTTTTGAGAGAAAATACTTTTTTAAAATCTGTAAGTTCTTAACACTGCAGACTACCATTATCACTGCAGGCAGATGACTGCTAAATCTGCGGGTCATTTCCCAGAATTTCATTTTTTTAATACCTTCATTTGACAGGACAAGTACTTCATGACTCCCACAGAATGCCCATGACAAAAAAAATGAAGTGTAAGCCTCATGCAATAGTATTATTCCTCCTGTGGTAGAAAGTTAATCTTTGAGGTTCAACAGGTATTGACAGATTTTAATAGATTAGCTAAGTAAACTTTTGTAAAGTGGTCTAATCCTTGAGGCAAAACAGCAAGTATGCTGGGGATTGTAATAGGCTTTCTTTGTCTTCTCCTTACAGAACATCAGGTCTGGGTGAAAAGAATTATTACAAAGTATGCTAGACTGTGTTAAATTAAGCCAGAAAGAAGGAAACTGTCTTCCTAGGTTCTTGTACTGCACTAGATGATCTTCCATGTATTATTTGTAGGCAATCTTTTATTGTGTGACGAATGCAGGAAAGGTAGCTTTGGAGGGCATAGGAAGCATCTCTTTCCAGTTGTACAGCATTCTGCATGTACAGCCTAAATAACACATAACACTAAATAACACTATTCTGCCTCTGAGTGTTAGTGTGGCTCCAGTTGGAACTACAACCTTAACAGATTTGTGTTCCAGTTCTGTATGTCTGTCTCAGTGGAGATGATGGAATCATAGAGTCGTAGAATTGTTAAGGTTGGAAAAGGCCTCTAAATTAATTGAGTCCAATGGTTAACCCAGCACTGTCATGTTCAACATTTAACCTTATCCCCAAGAGCCACATTCACATGTTTTTTTGATATTTAAGTTTCCTTAAACTACCTCTACAAGGCGGTTTATAATTTAGTCACTGCTCTATCCCCACTATGTTTCAAGATGGAGTGTACTTTTATGATGTCTCAGGGTTACTGTGCCTTCAGATTCTTTGCTGAATTTGGCAAAGAACCACCCATTCTTCAGGCAGGCATCATCTCTATCAAACACATCAGTTCTCACAATGATACACTCCAGATTTTTGAATAGCTCAAGCCAGCATCAGTAAGCATCAGTGCCCTTTTCAGCATCTCCCACAGTCCTGATTTGATGTGCCAGACCCCCACAGGCCTTCTGTTTTTTTGTGAACTATTTCAGCAGCCAGAAGGATGACACTGGTTCTGAGGGGAATGAAAACCCAACATGAATATGCAGTTTCAGAGCCTGTAGAACATTTTGGATCTGCTTCTGAGGTTGTCATGTTTTATGGTGACAATACTGTTATGTTCAATGATAAGAAACTGGTACAGGATTGCTGCTTTTCTTCAGGTGCAGGAGAACATCCTTTGGCAAAATGGGGATCTGAAATGAGTAACCTGGGACAGGGAACCCCTCTGATAAACACAGAGAAGAAATGGTTAGACTTTCAGATTCTTGGATCAGATGGTGTCAATAGTGCATCTCAGATGTATTTCTGACGCCAAGCCTATGTCTTTGCTTCTCTTTTGCCTGTTGCCACCTAAAGACAATATTCAAGGCTAAATTTAATTCCTGTAAGGGTGAAGTCACACCTTGCAACTTTGGTTTTAAGAGAACTCTTTCTTATTATGTTTACAGTGCTTACTCCTAGACTTGGGAAGTTCTGTTTGTATTAATATCTACAAATCCAAAGGAAAATCCATTTTCACACAGCCAAATCAATTTGCACCTTGACAAAATGCTCCATTAGAGCTCAAGCTCTGTCTGGGACCTCACTGAAAAATTTCTTCTATCACAGCATTTACTTAGTACATCTTTGGAGCTGAATCCCAGTCTTTAAAGATCTGCATTTCTGTAGAGATATTCACTATGGACATGACTTGGTAGGATGATGCTTCAGTTAGTGCCTCAATGAAGGACATCAAAATCCTGATACCTGAGCCTGGAGTTCTTTTAAACTATTATCTGTGTGGACATGGATGTGGGCAGTCACTGGAAGAAAAATGAAAATTACATCCTAGGAACTGCAGTTTGCTCATAAATGGAGCATGTATATGTAAATGTTTTGAAGAGTTCTAGTTGTTGGTAAGTAACTTATTTTATGAAATATGGACTGCATCAAGGAATTTGAACAACATAGTATGTACATACCTTGACAGGGCCTGGAAAAAATCCTAGGGCTACAGCTTCTGGATAGTCTTCAGGGGAGTTTTGCAATTTTGTCTTTGCTTAAATGCATTCATTCGCAATTGTAGGAGTGTGGAGAAGGCAGATATGGGCCTCCGATGCTTTCTGATAGGACACTGACTACATTTTTTTGTCTCACGTGTCATTTTTGTATTTCTAAAACAGTGAGAGAAGTACATGTCCTCCTTTCAGTCCCCATTCCAGACTGGAAGTTTCTCCACTGGTACTCTCTCCCTGGATGGGTGCCTGGGCTGCTTTCTCCATTTCTTCAATAGCCCCATTAGTAGTGACTGGAAAGTTTAAGAAAAGTTTGAAAGAAAGGCTGAAAAAATCAAAGTTGTTTCAAAGTTAGTAAATAATGTAATTAGGACATCATAAAACTGCATTATAAAGCTTAAATGAATGTAAGACTTGTTTTTCTATAATCTGCAAAGATCTCTGGTTTTCAGGACTCTGTGATATGTTTTTTATTCCTAATCAGTGTCATACATCACCAAAATGTCTTAAAATTTTTATGATTACATATAGACATTGAGAAAAATGTCTAGTGACTGTAATTTGTGATAGAGTTAGAACTGTTGTATTGCAACTTTGCTCTAGGTTTTCCACCTGACTAGACTACAGAATTAAAGCTGGGACACGTATTAATTTTGAATTAAATCTTTATGGTGTCCTTTGAGTCCACTTGAGTCAGAGATGGACGAAACCCTTGGTACGTTTTGTACTAAGAGTATGTGGGGAAAATGTGTCCTTGGGAAGCTGTCAGAGAGGATCTTACTACTCATTCAGTTTTCTCAGGAGCTACAATAGGTCCCTCAAAACCAGGAAATGATGAGAAAATAAAGATTTGAATAAAAACACTGAATTTCATATGAACCTTTCCTGCTTTAAGAAAGTTTGTCAGGTATAGGTTTGTCTGATTTTAACCTACCATGGACTGTCAAGGTCGCTGTCAAGAGCCATCTTAAGACAGTAGTGATAGGGGTAAGTGTAGCTCACCTAGCACTTGTTGAGACTGGAATTTAAGAAAGAATCTGAAGGAAGTGCTATTTACATGAAACTGCATGTTCTGTCCCACTAAAAAGAAAAGAGCTTCTCTTTCCTGTTATTTATGCTTGCTAGGAAGAAAGTTGCTTTGGTCTTGGAAATGGCTAGCATCTATCTTAAGCATCTAAGCCTGAAACCAATTTCTTCTTCCATCACCTCTGACTTGGGGCTTTTTTGTCTGTTTGAAGAAGATGGAGTTACCTTTATCTTGAATGTTTTATTTTATTATTTTTTCTTTCTATTTCTGACATAGCCCTTCCTCAGGTTGTGTCTTGGAGCTTCATCTATGGCAAAGAACTTGTGTTCTTGCGACATCTGTCTCTTTGCAGCTGGTATATTGACAGCTGGTCTTTTTCTGTCTTGAATTAACCTGGATTTTAGTTCCCTCAATTCAAATTCTCTACTGAGGACATGTTAGTGTCTACCATTGATTTAGTCTCTTGTCTCTTTGTGGTTTTGTTAACCATTAGGAAAAAACAAAACAAACCAACAAAAAACCTCCCAACCTGTTGGCCTGAATCTCATCCTTGTATTTCAAGAAATAATCTGCAAAGTTTTAGAAGCTTTGGTTTTTCTAGAACCATGGAAAGAGTTAGAAGGATTTATTGATTTGAATCAAAGGTACAAATTTATTCATACCAACATATTTATAGAAAGGTCTAACCTTGAAGTTACATCTTCTCTCCAATGAAGAAATGCAACAGAAATAGAAGCACTGTGGTCATATGGTAAAATGCCTAGTCTTGTCTTCTCACTGCAATTTCAGTCTGCTGACCTGAGTGCTAAGCAACCAACTAAATGGTGTCAATCACAATGCTGCCATCCTGCAGTTAGACAAAATGAATTTCTACTATTTGCTCTGTTATATGCTGCATGGTTGGCATCAGTTATTTTCCTTCCTTTCTCCATAATTTTCTGGCATTCTGTGATGTTACAATAGGCAAATTTGCATAGCTAGTGAACAAAAACAGGATCTGCCTGCGCTCCACATTATTAGTGAGAATATTAGTTTTGTACTTATTCTGGAATGTCTTGCACAGAAAGCAGTGCATTGTTGGAATTACATATGAGTGAATAATAGCTGAGACATATGTTTACACTGACTGTTTCTCTCGGCCCTGCTTTCTGTTGTACTTCAGGTAGTAACACTACTCCTGCTGCTATTCTGTTCTGCTAGTTGAACAATTGTCGTAGTATTAAGTCTTGCAATGACTGCACTTACAGTGACTTCTAGCTAAGAATAAATATTGTTGTGCCTTTTGAGTACAAAATGTAAATGACAGGATTCTATTCATATTTTAACTTGAGTTTTTGTGTAGAATTACTGTGCGAGAATAGTAACATAATTTTTCTTATTTAGGCATTATATTAAAAACATATTTGCATATAAATACGGAAGGATTTTTTTTTCCTTGTAGTAATCAACTTTGAAAGAAATAATAAACATTAATTTTATTGATCTAATAATTTAAAAAATAGCTTCAGTATGATTTTTGACACTTTCTTTCTCCACATTATGCTAATCAATGATGTTAGTGCACCTGATTTGGGTGAGTTTGAGCTTCTTACCAACTAGGGTGTGAGGGTCTTTTGTAGTATAAGCCTGTACTACTTCACTGAGTCAATGCATTGTAACATCTTCAAAGGTTTTTTTGGTAGGTCCTTTGCACTTCATTTTGTTTTCTTTGTAATACTAGTGGGTCACAGGCATTTTCTCTGGAAAATATGTAATTTTATTTCATGGTTTCACAGGTTTTTCTACAGATTTATATCTGTGTCCCCTATCTTTGTAACATCAAGCATTTGTGGTTTGAGATTATGACTTTTAACTGGACTACCATAAGATATGAAATCATGTAATAAGCAATCACTAATGAGTAGAAAACTGTTGACATTGACATGGAGTTTCATTTAGAAATATTCCTATTCTCCATCTCTACAGCTACAGATTTGTGGGCAGAATTATTTCGAGTGAGATTTTGTGTAATGACATACTGTGAGTACAAGATTCCTCATTTAGACATCCTGTGTAGATAGGCATATTATGAAGTTAAATATTTAAGTGGTAATACTGAATGTGCCCCCACATAATTGCAGGTACCTGTAACATATGAGTGCAAAAGTAAAGGCAAAGCTTAAAAGAATCTTTATTTCTTTTCTCTCATAAAAAAGCTGGAAACCAGTGTGCTCTCTTTTTTTTTCTTCTTCTTTTTTTTTTTTTTTCCCAAAATACGTACCGTGCAAATTAATTCAAATTCTAAGCAAGAAACACCTCTCACCACATGAAACTCTAGGCTAATGCCTCAGCAAAATGGATATAGAGTTTTTTTTTTTCCTGTAACAGTAATAAGATTTGCAGAGATGAAATTGTCAGGATAGCTATTAATACCCCAAATTAAGCCTTACTCATAATCTTCAGCATGCCGAAGATAGTTCTTGATATATCCTTTGAGAAATCCATACAAAATGCTTTGCATTGTTCATGTCTGCTGAGTTGTAGCAAAGGTGAACACTTCTTACTCTCCCTCATTTTAGCTGGTTTTTGCCAGATGGAAATTTTTGTAGCCCTGTGAATAAAAATTATATGCATATCTTAAGCTAATGCAATAAAATCCCATATTTGGGGTTTATTCACTTGTGTTAATTAGAAAGGCTCAATTCAGTCCATTTATTTGGGAGCTGCTGAAAAGGAGAAGTGGCAGCAACTGGAAAGTTTAATGTTGGAAAAAGAGAAATGGATGTACTGGGTTTATAGGCAGATTCACTTGGGACAGGAAAACCTGAGCTTTGTTTATTTTCCCAGTCAGTGTATGGGTTTTAGAGTAGCAAACTGAAGTAATTTGTGAGCATAATCAGCAGCACTCATTACTGGCTGCTAACTGATCTGAATTTTAACTGATAGAGGCATATGTGCATAGAGGTTTTAGATATCAGCAAAGCTCACCAGTAAAAAAGGATCTATCTAAGAATGTTTCAGCATCTAGTATGGCTCACTGAGGCACCTAGTTCCCCTCTGCATATCTAGGTCAAAAATTCCTGTGGAAATTTTACCATCAACTGCCTTCTACTTGATGTAAACAATTAAGCAGCCTTAATTTTCAATGGCTGTTATCATCTGTCTGTGTCTCACTCCCTCATGTATTAGAGATGGTCTGGATGGTCCTGATAACATAAGATGTAGTTTAAATCTTTACTTGAAGTTCAAGTCAAATGTTAATTGGTGCTTGAATACTTCTGATTTAATTATTTGTTCTGCCATATCTCTTTCAAAACAGATGCTGCACTAAGAAATGCTATTCTTTTCTCTTTCTTAACTGGGCACATGATATACTTGAATTTTTAGAGGAACACCTTCCTTTGATAGAATTCTGTCTCCGTTTCTAAGCCTAAATTTTATATGCTTCTGAAAAAGTATGAAAACCAGGCAAAAGCTTATGAGTTTGTGTTTTTCTTTAATGTAGTATGGAAAAATAAACATACAGTGCATAATGTAAATACAGTGCAATTCAAATGGTGTTAACATTCAGCACCAGTTTGTAGTTTCAGTACTGAATATCCTGAGTTCTAGAAATGTGTATGTGTCCATTTAGTGGCCAGCCTATGCAGGAAAACTTGCAGAACTAGGTCCTTTAACATTTCAAGGATCTCAAGATAGGAGTCAGATAAACTTGTACATTTCCAGACAATGTTAATGAAAATGTTAAATAATTCACACAAATCATTGCATAGAAAATACTTAGAATAGGTTTTGTGAAATTTATTTTCAGTTTTATAATATACCCACTGCCATTTTTTGAAAATTGTAATTTAAAATGCATAATTCAGTAATGCTTATAGGAGTTATTACCGTGAATTAATACTTCAGCATTTTAGAATGCTCAGTATAAAACTTTAATGTCTTTGTTTTTATTAAAGTGGTTTCAGAAAAAAGCGTAATTTCCTTCTATGTGACAGATCTTCATGTCTACTATTCTTAAAGAAGTAAATGAGTACGATGCCTTTTTGTGTGAAAAAGTAAGTCATTATTTAAGCCATTATCTGGCAATGCCCTACTAATTTGAAAAGTATCACTAGTTCGAAAAGTCTTTGCACTTCCACAACAGGGTTTATTGTATGGGTCCGGAGTGGTGGGGGATTGCTACCAGTGTGCACTGCATTTATTGCTGTCAGCGTAATTTCTACTCAGCACCTCTTGGAACTTAACTCTCATTTGCCCTAAGGTAAGAAGTCAGTCTAGTGGCAGTGGCTTGAAAATACCTTCAGTTTAATTGCTGAAATGCTCTTAAGCTGATTTGTGTCCAAAGAGTAAGATGTAGAATCATGCTGGTAAAACTAGCACAACTCTCGGTTATAAACAAAGACTCAGGTGTAAGTATGTGCAGAAATTGCACCAATTCCTCCTGACTGTATTTAAAACACTGACAACCCCTGTGCAGAGACTTTGAAAGTATTATTTTAAGTTTCAGTGAACTAAAGATTTAGAAATAGAATTGGAATCTATTTAGAACAGAAATAAAACTAATTTAAGAAAAAAATTCCATTCAATCAAAGCACCAAAGACCAATCACTTCCTGGGTTGTATCAGCATGAATATATCCAACAGTTCCAGGGAAGTGATCTTTCACCTCTTGACACTCGTGAGACTGTATCTGGAGTATGGTGTCAATTTTTGGGTTTCCCAAAATAAAGGATTGACGTATGGGAATGAGTCCATTGAAGGGCCATCAGGATTGCCTGGGAAGTGGAACACATGAAATATGAGGAGATGACTAGGTAAGGGAAGGTTTGGGAGAGATCTTCCTATTCCTTCAACTGACTAACTGGAAAATATAGAGAAGATGGAGCCAGAGTCCTCTTAGTGGTGTGCAATGGTAGGATGATATGCAAAAGACAAAAGCTGAAAAATGGGAAACTAATTAGATATAGTTGTTTACCATTAATGGTATTGTTTACCATGAATGTTATTACATGCAGGAACAGGTTGCCTGGAAGACTGTAGAATCTCCACTGTTTTCAGGGCTTGGTGGGTCACAGCCTGAGCAACCTCATCTGATGAGACCTGCTTTGAGCAAGTGTTTTAGATATCTCAAGCCTGTATTATTCTGTGTTTCTAGGAAAACATGCTACTTGGAAACTAAATGAGCATGCATGCTGTGCTTTGCTTTGGCTTCACAGAACGATCTTAAAATTTTCTGTGTACTTGGGATCTTCACTCACTCTTTTTTCCCCCAATTTGTCAAGTTGGAAGATAAGAAGAAAGTACTTGTAGGTTATTGAGTAAGAATTGAAAGTTGGAGGGCTTTCTGTCCACATTACACTCTGACAGCATCATTCATTTAGTGGCTGTGATTGCATGAACTTCCCAAACTGACCAAAGCAAGCAGCCATGTGAGCAGTGGGGAAGTAATTTAGAAAAAAAATGTCGAGTATGGAATTTCCGAACTTTATTAACATAGCATGTGTGATTCTTATGAAAAGCTGAATAGGCCCTGGAGACAAAGGGTGAATTGCAGGCATGAGAGCTTCTCTTATGTATGACTCAAACAATGGTGTATCAATGTCAAAAATATTTGGCCTCCTTGCAGATAGTGTCAGTCTGGAAGAACTGTAAGCAGTGAGAACAGGGGTGTAAATTCAGGCAAACAGCAAAGGATACCGTCCCTTGCAGATACTTGCTGCATCTGCATTTCATATCTAGAATCCTAATTCTAGGATCAAGATGGTTTAAGCATACTTAGTAAGTAGTTTTGTGTCACTAAAGATAGACTTTTAAAACTGTACGGTGACCCAGGGACATTTCAGCCTCTCTGGCATCTACAGGAGATTGTAAGATTCAGAGTCTGACTTGTGCTTCCCCACCTTCTGTGGCTTCAGGCTGCCAGGCTGAGGCAAACATTACCATACCTGGGGGAAATCCCATTCCTCTCTGTGTTCCTTGTGCTGCCAAGAGCAACCCTGACAAAGGCTTTTCTACCAATACTGGCTGAACCTACTCCTGGTCTGTCTTTCACTGGTCCTTGCTGAGGTGACGTCATCCTTCTGTTCCACAGCATGGGATCTCAGACCATCAGGGAAATACCACCTCTGCTCCAGTCTGTCCCTGTCATCTGAGTAGCTGGTTCTCCTGTTCTATTTCACACTTTGCCCCCAGTCATTTGATATAGATTCTCCTTGGCAATACTTACAGCATTGACCATGACTGGTGTGATTCTGTTTACTGAAAAGTGTTTTCGGCCTTCAGCCAGCTCTAGACCATCCTGGAGTTTCACTAGAAAGATGAATTATTCTCACTTTCTCTCTTATTTTTTGCTTTTTTTCCCCTTCTTTTAATTTTTGGCCTTGTTTGAAGGAGAAATCCTCCACTGAAAACAGGAAATTCGCACATCATACATAGTGTTAGTTGCAGTACTGCTGTCACATTTATGCAGACACTCTATCCTGCCCTCAAGACTCTACTCAAGTTCCTTGACCTTTGGACTTCTCTCCAAGCATGCACAGGAACTGCTAGTTTATATTTTTTTGTTGGATGAACAACACTAGTTTGAAGATTTATTTTCTGAGCATTTCTAGAGCACTAAAGAAGACGCCTCAGCCTCATCTTGTGGAAGCAAATACCCACATAGACAGACATAGCATTTGTTAGGGACCTGGAACTCCTTGCCCATCAATGAGGAATCGCTGATCATGCCCTGAGGAAGATCCTTCATTCAGTTTTCTGAGGCAGACATGAGTAAGCAATTTCTCATTTAAGCTGTTAACTGAGTGCAGATGTACATTGAATGCTGTCTCACTGGTCACTTTTGAGGAGATGGGGTGTACTGACATTATTAGAAGTGATAAATATGTCACATAAAAACATGAAAAAGCTTTGGAAAGATTGGTGTTTCACTTAATAGTTTGATATATTTGATAATCAACTGGTTTTTGACAGTATTTTATGCTCGGTTTATTTTTTTTCCCTAATATTTTCCTGAGATCCAGGGCCACCTTTGTTTGAGGTAAGATGACATTAAAAAATTATCTGTGAGCTTTTTAATTCTTCCAGACTTTTCTGGGAGTTGGTTTCCTGTTTGTTTTCTTATCAGGACTGACGTAAGAATTTCTGCTCTAACAAGAAGGATGATATTATAACCAAGAAAAGAAAAAATAAAAGGGTGACAATAGAATGTGTTTGAGCCTGTTTATGGTGTAAGTTAAACCTTAATATTGCTGACCTTTATCTCACTGTAACAAAGGCAGAAAGCAGCAGGCACTGTATGACTCATTTCACCTCCCAGAGCTTGACTGTGTTTCTCACCATGCTGTCTTTCAGAAGGAAGGAGGGAACATTAACACTTTGCAGCACAAGCATTCTGCCCTTGATGCTGAAGCGATGTGTGGGGCAGGCAGGCTCTGTCTTGCAACAGATGTCACTTCACAGAGGTCGTGTCAATTGCATTGCTTATGTGACTAATTGTGATGGTTTAGGAATGGCATTCCCCAATTTAGTGCTCCCACTAAGACTCTCCAAACCACACTCACTCCCCCTCTCCCTCTCCCCCCTGTGCTGGGTTGGAGAGGAGAATCGAAGGCACAAAAGGCAAAGATCATGGGTTGAGATAAGAACAATTTACTGGAAACAGCAACGAGATAAGAAAACAAACAGTAACAGCAAAAATATTAATAACAAAATTGTCCAAGGGAGAGGTGAGTGGATTCACATTCAGAATTCTCAGGATTGAGTTTACCCCACTGTTGTAACCACTGGACTCTGCCTAGCAGGCTGCTGCTCCCTGAGAGCTCAACGAGGGTTTCCTCGGGCCATGCAATCAGTCGCATCCCGGAGTCCATTTGGGACAGCCCTGCGATCCGGCAGCCGGCAGCGTTACAACGCAGTGGTGGTAAAGAAGGCAGAGAAGGGTCTCTCGTGAGGGTTTGAGATGGCTTTAATCACATCTTGTCCCCCCCATGTTCAGAGGTAGAAAGACAGCTTGGTCTGGGTGTGGGATGGTTTTGTCAGGGGCCCAGGGGCAGTCCCTGGGTTGGCTTGGGATATGGGAACCAATAGGGAGAAACCGAGGGAGGGGCCAAGGCCAGGGAGGGAAGAGTGGGAACCTGTGAAATAGGAAAAGCAATGGTTTAACAGATCCTTACACCCCACTTCTCTCTCTATCATGCTTACTCGACCAGAAGGAGCCCCTTCTCCCCAGAAGAGACTCTCTTCCCTACGTCCTTGGCAATGGCATTATGCAGTATAAAATAACCTCAAGGTCCTGGCCATGCCCCCTCCTGCCTACTGCAAAAATTAAACATGTCCTGGCCAGCACCATGACACTAATTTAACAGTAAGTTTTGATAAGAGTAGGAAAAATTGCTGCTGGCAACAATGAGCTTGAAAGATCACAGGGAATTTTTCTGAGTTTCTTCCTATACCCAAGATTCGAGCAGCAGAAAAGAGATGCTTAGTCATATGTCAGAGGGTGCTGTATTTTAAAATCAGTCCCTGATTGCTCCTTTCTTTTTCCTTTTTGTTGCAGAAATCCATAATAATGAAGGAAATGATAGAATTTATCTTTCTTTAATCAGCATATTTATTCATGTACTCCTGAAATAGGCTTTAAGTTTTCTTCAAGCTTAGGTTTGAATTATTTCACCAGCAGCATGTCAAAGCATCACCAGTAAGAGATGTGAAGCTAAAAACCCAAGGCACTGAAAGCTTAAAGGAAAGAAAGGAAATGCCAGTAATTTTGTTGGCAATGTCTAGAAATTTCTACTTTCCCTTTCCTCTGCAAAATGTATTCAGAGAAATGCTCCTGAAACTGAGTGCTTCACAGAATGTGTTTAGTTGCTATTGGAAGAGATTTGCATTTTTTAACTGGCCAGTGCAACTGCAGTCACTCTATCATATGCATTTGTTAGCAATTCTTCAACTTAAATAATAAAAGATTCAAACTTGGTTTTGTCAGTTTTATCCTAATAATATTTTCTTTCTTTCTTTTTCTCCTACAGGTTTGTTTTTTTTCTTTTTTTTTCCAAAGACTGTAAGAGAACTTTTGTTTGTCTATTTGTTTGCTTTTGTTTTTATTTATTTTTCCCTGGAAGATGAAGATGAACAGTGAATTAGGAATACAGATTCTACTTAATTTTGACTACTCAGTCAAAGGCTCCTTCTTGCAGGCTTTGGACTAAAGCCTAACCATAATCTAATCAAATCCCAGTTCTTGAGCCAGGTTATTGAACCTGGCTCTGTGACATTGTCATGTTTAAGCTGATCTATCCAGAGCTGTGGCTGAATCCAGATCTGTATTCTTGCAATATATCTAGATGAAGTTTATTATTCCAGTACCTAATATAACAGGTGCTTGAGGCTTAAATAAAAGAATGAGCTACCCTCACTTTGTTCTTGAGAAAAAGGCTAAAATACTTTCTCAAAAGTTTCTAAGCATTTAAGATTGAAACAGATTTGAGGTTAGATATCTGGCAGGGATATTGAAGCTGTGATTGCACTTAATTTTTACCATCTCATTTTTGTTGAACTTGTCTTTCTTAAAAATTGCCGCAGGCATTTTTACCAAAAGACTTAATTAATTTATGTGTATTTTTTATTATACTGTTTTATTATACTAAGCAGTGAGGAAAGTAGAAAATATTTGCCAGTTTTGGAATTCCATGAAGTAATACAGCTTTTAAAAGTCCATCTTGAACTTTAAAGTAATGGAAGAATGCTTCTCTCCCCTTCCCACCATGAAGTTACTTTACTATGGAGGTAAAAATGTCTGTAATACAAAGGGAAATTGGAACAGTATCAGAGACGGAATCTGTGTGAAAATACCTGTGATTTTCTCCCTTCCGGTATTCTCAAAGCTCTTTATTTCATGATGAAGGAAATTACTGAATGTGAAAATTGGGAGGGATTCTGTAAGGGATCTCAGCTTCGGAAGCAAATAATATTATTTTATCTTATTTCTAAATTACTAACAGTTTATTACCATTATGGATAAGTTTATGGATAAGTTTAGTCACTTGAATTGAGTTCTGCTAACTTGAATTGAGTTCTGAGAAGTACTGAAAAGAGAAAAAATATTTATGCATGGATATGTGCAAAGGTGGATCCAAATTAAAGCTGTATCGTTATAATTGAAAGTGTATATGTTGATTAGGTGGTACTGGTATGGTATAATCTTTTCAATATTTATCTGCATTTACTTTCTTCTACTTTTTTTTACCTACTCATTCTTAGAGCAGAGCACCTTTAGAAAAACAATAACCTCCAATATAGGAAGGTCTAGTTACTTCAGGTGGCTATTTTGTATTACAACAGGTATGGAATGCTAAATGAGAAAGAATTGGGCAAGTGTGGCATAACATATTCTCTTAGATATTGGTCATTAGGTGCAGAAACCTATTTTTCAATTTCCATTTTGTGCTTTGAAAGAGGGGACAATTGATGGTAAACAGTCTTTTGTCTGCATACACAGGCAAACTTTTTCTTCTCTGTCGGATTAATATCTGGAGGACTGTTATGTGACCTCCATTTTCCTGGGAGTCTTGGAATCTTTCTTTGCGAAGACTGAATTTTGTGTGTGGAGCAATTTCAGGATTACTTCAAGTTCTTTATTGTAGTCTTTGAAAACTAGGTGTGATAATTAAGGCAAGAAAGCAGCACCGTATTGGGGACAATTTAAAAATAAACCAATTCCTCATGTGGGTATATGTTGTGCTTCAGGGGATTTTTGGACTGTATTAGCAGCATGGCACTGAACCCCAAATATTTAACCCACAGCAGAGCTCTTTATTTCTGCCACTATGCCAAGGATATGAGTGATAATGCCTTGGGAAATTAGCAGCCCAGTACCTATGCTTTCCAGGGATTATAAGTTGTAATCATGTCTCTACTTATCTTCAGAAAAGAGGGGAAGAAACCATTTATTTGTCCTTTGGGACCATTTCCTCCAGGCACTCAAAATCATGCCTTTTTCATGTATTCTGCTGACATAGTGCATTAGTAGTATCTGGTGACATGGCTAGATTTTTCTTTCCCTAAGTGCAGGAAGTATGGATATTGGGGTTTTATCTGATTTTCAGAAATTCATGCCTCTGAGAAGAATGGGCCATTGTGAGGAAAATAATAAATCTAAGGTTGAAACATTCATAAAAATATGTATCTTTAGAAAAATGAGGGAAAAAATTAAATCAAAGAGAAATTGTCTAGGAGTAAAGCCTCCCATGAAGGTCAAAACATCTGCTGCCAAAGAAGAAATATAAAGTAGTCAGAGCTGGAACTATGGCCCCAGTATTGCACAGCCTTACCTTCTCATTCTCAGAAACCCAATCCTGGATGTTTCAAGGGCTTCTGTACTGCATTCTACTTGCTGTCATATAACTTACTATGTTGTTGTATGTACGGTCTGTAAGGTTAAGTTCATGATCCTTTACGAAGTCACTCAGTTTGCCTTTAAAATCAGGCAAAAGTTTGTGAAGCTTGACTTGTAACCCTGAATTTCACTCAGGTTTCCATAATCCTTTATATCAAAGGGTAATGTTTTATGTGTTACATTTACAGCCACAGTTGTCATCAGTTCTTCAGCACATGACTGAACTATGATGATGTGGTATGTTTAATTTTCTCTCTAAAATCACTGTTGGGGATTTTTGAGGTCTTGAAGTCAATGACAATTGGAAGTAGCTCTTGTATGGAGTGAAAGGGATATGTATACAATTACCCCTGAAATACAGAGTGTTGTCTTGTCTCACCTACCAACACCAAAGTATTGGTGAATAGCAACAAACCTCCTGCTTGGAAGAACTAGCTAAGTTTACCTCTGGGTACACGGTATTAAGCAGTTATTTAGAAAGTGGATATCAGTAGCAAATGGGCATAACATGAGAAGGTAACTTTCTGAAGAACAGGTGGCAGTTGTTTTATTCTGATCACCCTAAGGTGCTGTTGTGATTTTATTGCCCATTTTAATATAATTTTTTACAAATTTGTGACAATAATCATCCAGCAGTATGTCTCTACTGAAAATGTATATTAGAGAGGAGCTATGGGAGAAGACTCCCTTTTTTTGAGTTCTCCGTCTCTGTACAATGCTGAACATCACACTGATATTCATCCATGCCCAAAACCTGTGTGAGTGAAATTTCAGTGCTACTGAAATCAATGGTGGGAGAGTTTGAGCAGTCCTAACCACCTTAAAAAGAGCCACGAGAATGCTGCTCTCTCCCAAACCATTTGATAGAGAAGTGAACTGTAGGAGAAAGGAATCAAACATGGGATTTTTTCCTAAAGTAGCACAGAAATCAGCATCTGTAATTGTAGAAACCACAGAAATCTTAGAAGGCCAGGACATCAGCTGTGTGCTTTGGAAAAAATGAGCTCAGAGTTATTAAGGCACATTTACGACTCTGCATGACCTCCTTGTACCAGTTTCCGCCTAACTGGCAACAGAAATCTAGGCTGAAAACAGCAGCCTGATGTGTTCATTTGTTTTGCAGTAACCTAGATTTAAAAAAAACCCAGAGCTGTGTCACCATTCTGATGTTCTTCTAACAACATGGATGATTCAGAGCATCTGCCTAAATACTGAGGACAAGACAATACTTCTTTAACTTCAGATGCCTGGGTAGAGCTAGTGGTGCAGTCTCCCTTATGATTCATGGAGAGAAGAGTCCAGCAGTAGGGTATGACTCATGGTCTGGTGTGTATCCTAGGATGAGATAAACTCTACTTTGATGTGCCTGCATCTGCTTATTGGCTATAAAGGTGCTCTAGGCACCTGTCTCAGATGTAATTTTGTGTTCAGTAGACTTCTGAAGGTGAATGAGAATGAGTTGTATCCTTAAGCCTGACTTAAATCCATTTCCAAGTGCTTGCTGTGACCTTGTATTTCTGTTTTATCCTCATTTTTGTTGATTAGACCAGTATATTACATCAGAGCTTGAGAGCTTTACGCTGTAACTTTGGAAACAGCCTGAAACGCAACATAAATCCTGTGTGGTTTTGTATTGTAGTACTTTCCTCCTTCCACTGCAGTTTGTGTAAAACAGAAACTAACATGCCTGTTTCATTATATTTCAGTTTCCACTTAATACTCCTGTAACACTCTAAATGCTTCTAAGATTAGCGTAGTAAGGATGCTTATACTGAGGTTTGCCATCCCAGGAATTGCACTGTACCACTGGGTATTAATCACTACTGCATAGCGATATCTTAAGATCCTTCCGAGTCCATTCATTCCTACAACCCAGTTTGCTGACATCTTTGAATTTAGTAACAATAGGCTCCAACAATACCGAGCAGACTAATGTGGAGCCTTGTTAGCCTTGTTAGCAGTACTGTGACTATCAGTTTCACACCTTTTGCAGCTTTTGATCTTGGTTGCCTCACAGCCTTGTGAAAATTCAACATGAGATCCTGCCAAAATCTTTATAATTTATAAATTCCATTGCCTTTCCACTATTCACAGGGCACAACATTCTGCTAAAGATGCACATAACTTTGATTTCATGTGACTTATTCATAGAAGGAACCTGTCTTAATTGTGATTTACTTTTTGGGCTATCTTTGCACTTACAATGTTTTTTATTCTAAGACTTAGAATTTAGGACTTCTAGGAATTTATCTTAATCAAAAATTCCCCAAATCTTTCCTTACACCCTTTGTAAAGATATGTCCTATGTTTTTTTCCCCCTAGATATTTTGTTTTTCCATGAGCTCCTAGAGATAGTAATTTAATTGTTGTACGTCAGCCAGGTTTTTAAGTATTTTTACATGAAATTTGTCCAAACTGAACAGCTGTAGAATATTTAATTTAGCTGAGCCATTTCTTCTCTCTCTAATGCTGAATTTCTATGCTATTAATATAGCCTCTTCTAAAACTGAGCAATTATCATGGTTGATATATTTTTTTCTTTATGTTTTATTAAAAATTCCTCCTTTCTGGTACCATATGTCGGTAGTTTCCTGTCTCAAGTAATGAACTCATGTTATAACTCTTTTTCTGTTATTAATAATGAAGAAGGAAATAAACTGTTTACTGTGTCTGGGAAAGGTACCAATGGGCCTAAATGTCAGAAAAGAAAATTCAGATTAGATGATAAGAACCCTGAAGACATGGAAATGCTTGCCTAGTGGGGCTCTGGAACTACTTCTCACTGTATGTCTTTGAAAACAGGCTGGTCAAATTCTCTTCTGGTTTTTTTTGTGGTTTGTTTTGGGGTTTTTGGCTGTTTTGGTTTTTGTTTTTGTAATGACAGAGGAATGAAGTTCTTTTTATGTTGTTCTATGAAAGCTAATCTAATCTTTCTGGTGAAAAATCAGGCTGTAGATATTTTGAATACAAACTAGGAGCTGTAGGTTGCATTTGCTGCTTTGTATTCTTCAGGCAACACAGTGAAAAAATCAGCCAGTTTGTCCATCTGCCTCTCGTATGACACTCCTCTGGATGCTGAAGACAATGTCAGGTTACCTAACACAGAGACTTCTGCTGGGGTGACCCATATATCCCAGAACAGATAGTCTGAAGTTACAGAGGAGTTGAGGTGAAATCTGAGAAAGGACAGGAGGGGCAAAGCTCACAAGAAAAGTGCAGAGATTTCTAAAATGTTTGTACCTGTGACCTTGACAGATTTGCTTTGGTTCCCACAAACCTCTTACATGAGACCTTCTTTGCAGATCTCTTGTGCAGGAGACAATGAAAAAGTCACACTAGTCCCCTTTCAGCATTTCTTGTGCTATAGGCTGATAATAAAATTATATTTTCCAGACATTTTAATGCAAATCTTCATGTTATCTGCAACATTTTTAATCTGGGCAAAAACTTCCACAGTTATTTGCTTTTGGTAACACCTTCATTCTGCGGCTTGACTACATATGGAAATGCAAACCAACTCCCTAGTTCTACTACGTTTGTGTTGACAAGGCTCTAGAGAACATCTTCTTTTTATTTTTCTTTTTTTTTTCTTTTTCTAAACCCATATTTTTATCATGGTATGTGAGACTGAAACAGAGCTCTTCTTTGTGGATACCTGAAAGGAGGGTGTAGGGAACTTTTACTTTGTTTTACTCTTTCAGAATGTAGACTTAATTACAGCCTTTCTAATAGTTAGGACAAAGGGAAAAGAGCAGTCAGGGTTGTGCCTTTGCTGTGCTGAGCTGGCCAGTAGCGCATGCTCTTCCCTTGAAAACATGGTAACTATTCTTTCCCATTCCACCTTTGCCATGGAACTTGGTATCTTAATTTCAGATTCAGAAGAGAACTGTGGCTTAACATGCCTGCATTGACTTTCTTAAAGTTCAGGTTATCACATTAATCAAGTTCAATCAAACCTGAATGATATGGAATTCATTTTGAAGTATCTTCTATGCTTTTAGAGACTGGCATTGTTGAGGTAGGAACCAGCCCAATGAATCTTCAATTATCAGTTAAAAATCTGGTATGCTTTTGTGTGTTTCAAATAGCAGAACTCCATAAGGAAGATTAAAACAAAGAAAGAAAAAACTAGCATATGGGAGCCCCGTCTCTCCTGTAAAACACTGAATTGTCAGGAAAAGACAACTATTTTTGTGTTATTTTGTATGACTTCTCATCATCTCTTGAAATACTTTTTCACAGACTTTAGTTGTTTAGAAATTCAACTGAATTCCGTCATAATGAGCTGTCAATCATATAAAGTATCAGAGAATTAATTTTTTATGTTCAACCTTTCTTGAAAAAAGGTGAATACTTGGGTGGATGAGAGCATTAGGATTCATGATTACTATTTAATACATATTTTGAAGATTTAAGTGGAGTTTTGATGGGGCACATTAAACATTTAAGTAAAGTTTGGATGGGGTAGAAAAATTGTCTGAGTAAACATGTATCAGCGTAGAACCTGTTCTTACAGCACAAATTTCACTTATTTCAGAGGTATCCACCATTATCATAACAATTGCTCACCATTCTGTGCTCTTAAGTATGATGTGATTATTTACTGCTTGGGTGTTCAGAAACCACAGAGGTTTGTTCTGCCTTTGAACAGACATTCATATCTTTATAACTTTCTGGGTCAGAGGGAAGAAGGACACAGGGAACAGTGAATAGAAGTATTTATTTTATGCAAGTAATCTGTAAACTCTGCCATGTAAATAAAATCTAGGACGCTTGAATTTTTTGAATGGCTATTTATCAGTGGCTTAATGGTGGCAGGACATGTCACCCTTTTGAAAACTTTTCAATGTGCATAGTGGCTGTTTTGCCTAACCGTGTAATTTATTTGTTTATTTGTAATTTATTTTTGATCTCTGACTGTCATTGTAATACTGTATTGAATTTATTTTCTTTTTTTCTCTAAATACACTATGCATTTTTTCAAAGCAAAAGCAGGTATATCAATTAAAATACTATCTTAGCACTGTATAGTTTGTAGTCTAAGCATGTCTCTGAAGTTCATGAAAAATGAACATAGTCTGTTCATTCTGAGAACCAACTCAGGTTTGTTGTTTTTCCTCTGTTCTCCAAGAACTCAGTCCAGGCTGTATCTCTGTGCCACATGCAATGGTGGAACAGTAGTTGTACAAGGAGCTAAATAGCAGAATCTATAAATTAGAAGAGTTAAGAAGCTGAGGGGAGAGTGTCTCCGAGTATTGTGGTCACTCTCTTACAACCAAGCAAAAAAAGGACTGAGCCACAATCCAGAAACATTATTGTTCTGTGGATTGTAGAATGTTTCAGATGACATTTGTCTGCTTCCCTGTGCACCTGGGCTGTGTCTGGGCCCTGAGGGCACTAATGGGCCTTCACGGCCCCGACCACTGTTCCTCTATGCCTGAGCTGTGCTGCACGTGTCTGTGCAGAATTCTGTCCTCTGCTACTCCCAATTTGTCATTTGGATTTCCCAGCTTGACACCAGACCTGATTTGCTGCCTTACCCTTGTCTGGTGACTGCTGGTCTGCTGGTGAATCGTGCTGTTCTCAGCCACCTTGCTCTGCTTGCCCGCTGGGGATCTGTGCCACAGTGAGGGCGGACCCTGCCTGTGCTGTAGTTGCTCTTGGCTCCTGGCTGGTTGTCCCTTATGGATCAGCTGCTCAGCCTTCCCACCACTCCTATGTGACCTCCAGGTCTTGCAGGGCTATGGCTAGAGTATGGGGGTACCTTGCAGCCTGTCAGCCCTCTTTAATACCCTCTGCACCCAAATTAATCCCTGCTTCTTCAGATCATTTTGGGTGAGATCATGGGGATTTATCAGTAGCCTGCAACCAACCTTTGTTGCATTTCCAATGCCCAATCCAGTGGATATTAGCTGCTCAGCAGAAATGTCTTACCAGCCCTTAGTGATGGCCCTAGGCTGGGCCACTCTCTACAAAGCAGCTGCTCAGTGTCCCCATGCTCCAGGAGTCTGATGTCCTGCTCAGTCCTTTAAAGCAGCTTTCTGGGGACTGTATTCATGCAACTGTGTCTAAGGCTGCTTCCCGGAGCTCTAGCAAGGGCTTGGCTGCTGACAGCATTCATGAAGCTGGATGTGGACCCTGCATCTCTGTAATTGCTGGAAATTGTTGCTTTGCACCACAAGCCCCTATTTTTCACTTAGATGCAGGCAACCTTGCTCGGCTCGATAATATCATTATATATATGAAGGTAATTTCTTGTTTCCCAAAAGTGGTCTGTTTTTTTCTCAATGGTGGGACATTTGCTTTAAAGGTTAAGCTGCAAAGCAGAAAGATAATTGTCTTTACATCTCTTCACTCATGGTTGATTTTATTCATAAACATTTGTGGCTTCTGCTCTTAATGTGCTCATTTCTGGCATGAAATAAAACTGTTTACTTTAGAAATTGCATAGTATAGATAAAGCTGTCCAGCCATTAAGTTTGCTCATATACAGCTGTCTTTAAACACAGCAAACAAAGATAGCTGAGCTATTATTATTTGATCAGATAGGAATATCTTTAAGATATTCATTAAGTTACAAGAGCATTTGTTAAATGTCTTTCCATCCTTAAAAAAAATAAAAAATCTTTACAGTTCATGTCTTGATTTAATTATGGATTCATTTCACCAATTGCTGTCTCTGTTTCTTTGAACTTTCTAAAAAGAGATTTGTCTAAATGCGGAAAAGTGAGTTCCTTCTAGTACCATTCAGAATTTGAAAATAAGTGGCCAAACTTGAATTTATTAACCTTGGGAGCACATGGTAGTGCTTTGCAAGCTATTTTGATGTACTAGGCAGGCTTCCTTGGCATTTTCAAAAAATTAATAGCTTAAGACTGTAAGCTAGGATCAGTTTCTATTGTGTTGTCATGTGAAATTTTGCATTTATTTTAGCCCAGCATGAAAATATGAACATCTATTATCCAGCTGAGTCTGTGAGGGCCATTGAATGTGACATTGCATTGTTCATAAAGCTGATCAGTAATTATCATTCACAATGAAGTGTTTCAAATTAAAAAGATACTGGTCCATCATTTTTTATACTGCAATTCTGTGTAGTGATAAAGTTTAGTAATACTTGGAAAAGATAGATTTAGACTGTGATTTTATTCCTACAAGAATCAGAGTAAATATTCCTCCATAAGTTCATCCTGCCTCAGTAAATGTGTGTGTGGGAGGATTCTTCATCCCATGCTTGTGCAAAACTGTGTAATGTGAGATATTCTTAGCTAATAAATGCATACTACAAAGGAATACTATTACATAAAAACTTTGTTATATTTTATTAATATCAATGTATTTAACTTAGTCTGAGTTTCAGAATTACAGCCCAGTAACTGATTTTAAAAATGTCAAAGTAGTGCATTCTGTGACTGATGATGACTGTCGATAGGGCTGGGTTTGCTTATTTGTTTGTATTCTAGCAATTATTAATCTATCCTTATTTCTCCTGTAGGACACTTCTTTCTCTGTTTTTCTCTCTGAGTGCTGAAAGAATTTGCTACCTTGAGTCCAGGACAGAGACTGAACAACTGCAATGAGGAGGAAGGAACTTACTGTATATGATTAATGTTCTGCATACGGAATGGCAGAAATCACTGAAAAACATGTACTAGAAAGTTATGAAAAACATTGTTTATAGGTGACAGGACTGGAGTCTGATTTGTCACACTAAACAATACACTCCATTCTTCTGTTTTGATGATGGCCATTAATGACATTCTTTTAAATCTTGGTAGCCCTTGCCTCAAATGACCTTGCTTCGTGGCATGGCAAGTGTCGTACACATGTTGTATTCTATGTTCATAGTATAAAGATAAAGAACTAGATTTTTTTTAATATAAAATATTCTGGCTTGAAGAGATGGATCACTGCATTTCTATAACAAATTTGGGTTGAGAAAGGCCAAAAAAGCCTTACATCTTTTCATTTGCTGTCTGTCCTATTTTTCTCTTTCACTAGGATTTATTAAGGACGATGCATACAGTTGAAAAGGTAACAATGTTGTCTGTAAGAAGGCTGATGAATTTGTCCATTAACAGCAAAGGGTGGAACAGGAACTTCACATCTGGGTTGCAAAATAGATTGCTGTTCTGTGCCATGAAGATTCTGCATGGGATTGACGCTTTCTGTAGAATGTTGATTGCCTGGTAGAGTGTGCTTTTACCTTTGTCCGTGTTAACAGGTACAAGTAAAGGTTCTGGGAACTTCCAAAGTGGTAACTATTTGTGGACTAAATTATGTCATGCTAGTATTGGAGTAAGCTGAAGCTCACTAGGGGGGTATCACACCCTCTTGCCAGCTCACCTCAGATAGACCGTTCCTTGGCGTCTCTTAACTCTTGTAGCCTTACACCATAAATTCTGTGTCAGTTCCTGTCTGTTTTCTTTCCTCCCAGCATCTTGTCAAACTGCTCTATAAAAGGTTGTGGACTTTTGCTAATGGTCTGACAATTCTTTCTGTAAAGCATTGTCTTCTCAGTCAGCAGTTTTTAAATGCCAGCTTGTGGTTGCAGTGGACTCTGGCTGCTCATCCTTCAAGCAATTATCTTCTTCCCCTCACCTTTCCTGCAACCTCTTTCTACAGCTCGTTGATGACAGATCATTCATGTCTACCAATCTGGATTATTTTTCCAGTTTTCTTCACCTAGACAATATGTTTCTCCCTTAATGCATTCAGCATGCATTGCTGCTATGAACCAATCATAGCTATGTGACTGGCTCATTCTGAAACTTCTGACAGCATTTTTTATTGAAAGTTCTTTAATCAGGACAGAAGAGCTGTTTCTATTTTATACAGAAAAAAGTAAATATTGATATAATACATACTACATAAAGACATAAAAATAGAGAATAGATAAAAGCCCCATCTATCACTCAGCTCTATCATCTTCATTTAAAATAACTTGTACATCTCCTCCAAAAAGTCAGGGTTTCTCTCTGGACTATGAGAGTCCTGTACAGACATGGGATCTACTAAACCTCTGTATCATCATCTTCCTTACCTTAGAAATAACCACGGAACCACTTTATGCTTTTTTGAGGGAAGACTATTTAGAAGTGTGTGAAAAAGCTACTCCCAGAACTTCTTGCTCAGTGCTACTGTTTGTACTCTTAGTTAACCTTCCTTCAGAACCAAATTCAGGAATGTCTCGGGATTTCATTTTGCAGATCAAAGTGAGAGCTGATTCAGGTACAGATGCCACTTTTAACCAGACAGCCTCTAGATCTGTTAATTTTGGACAAGTACAGTGCACTTCTCAACCATTCTATCAGTGAATTCAAGAACAGGGTGCTGAGGATTTCAGCTTTGTCTTCATTCCTGAAATGACTTAAACAACTGATGCATCTTTTCCTAATAAAGAGGTGGGGATAGTTTTTCAGGATAGGGAGAATGTTGGCGCTGCTACATTACTCGTTGAAAGGGATTATAACTTTAATTCTCATCTTATATTGATGTGCACTTGTTGCCACACAAGTCTTGGATAAGGAACTTCTCCTCTCCAGTTGCGTCTCTACCAGTGTACAGCAAGGAAGGGGTCCTTTTCTGGATGTGAGTGAATGAATCAAGGGGCAATTAATCTACAGTAGATTACCTAGTAGAGGTAGGACCTTAGGCGCCAGCAAGTGGGTTTTGATTTTAGTCAGGTGTCAAAACTCTGCCACAGTCAGTGATGGAGTCAGCTAGTCAGCAGTGATTCATTTGACCAACATGTCTGCTGTAGGATGAGTGAGTTGCTGTCTGGAACCCTCTGGCTGTGCTGCTTAGCCCCTTCTTGACTGCAGGGGAAACCCAGACACCTGCATTAGGAGATGAATTCTATTATTGGAGTTCAGCTGGGAATGTATGGTCTTTCTGTCCTTGCTTCCAGGTCAATTTCTGTATTTTCTCTGAAGCCTGTTTAACACAAAATTCAATATAAAATCTTCAAGCAAGGCTGAGAGCTCCAGTTGCATTCCCAGAGTTGTGGTTGCTTTGGCATACTCGGAGACGATAATCACGCTATTGCTTAGCAAACTGGAGTAGTGTAGAATTCCCAGTTTCTGAATCTCGTTCAAGCTGTGGCATGAATGATGTGCCAACAAGAGAGCTGGTATGGGAAAGGCTGCTGTATAGACCTGAGACACTTCTGGACATGCAGTTACTCTTCCTGGATTTGAGATCAGCGACTGAAGTGCACGTAGTGTCTAGATGCCTTTGAGATTAGGTGTCAACTGAGTGGGAAACAGAGAAGGCGCAGTTCTGGAGTCTAGTTGCTTTCAGTTTTGCTTTAGTCCAGTTTTATGTACCTACATTTTTTAAATTTACCTCCAGAAATACAAATCTGCAGTAAGTAGATTTGTTATTAAGCATTTCAGTACCAACACCTTTCTGAAATGTGTTCTTCAATTTTTTCCACTGGGAATAGCTTTATAATTTTTTAAAGTTATGCTACACATTTACTCAAGAAAGTATTTCTTCAGCCTGTGTTAATTTAGGACACTAGTGAAAAACAAGGCATCTTTAAATTGTCTTCTTTCATCTCAGTTTTATAGAGCATAGTGTACTTTTACTTTCAATTCTCTTGTTCTCACTGTTGCCCTTCATGGGCTTTTTCCTTCCTTGTGATGCTGTAACACTTCACATTCTCTACTTATTTTTTTTTTTCATATACATATTTTTTTTATTATTTGGCTAATATTTGCTTTTGAAGCTTTTAATTAAGGTTCCACTTTTGTGCTGCTCTTATAACCTTTTTTTTTATTATTTATTTTGGCTGGAGGGAACTATAGCTCATTTACTGTCATTTTCCTACTATTTTTTTTTTTTTGAAGAAGGTTGTTTCTCCAAAAAAACAAAGGCATGTGTTTGCATATATTGCTATTCACATTATTCAATCTAGTGGGCATTATTATTGTCAGCTATTGATTAAATCCCCTTTGTAAATAGTTTCTCTGAATATATTTGGCATGATGAGGTACTGTCTAATTGTGATGGAGAGTTTGATCCTTAATACCACTTGCTCTGTTCTGATGACTTAGATCATCATAATTTTTTAAGTGATTAATTAAATTAAATAATTTACAATTGTATTCCATCAGCAATTTTTTTCTGCCTTGCTGTTTGGCCTCTTTTTTGCTGTGTATTATGTCAGTAATCACCAAAAACCTACTGAGATGATAGATGGGCAAAAGAACTGAGTCATCCTAGGGGAAATAATTGTTGTATATTTTTTTCTTCTGGATTTCTTTTTGTGTTGGGTTTGGGTTTTGTTTGTATGTTTTGTTTTCTTTTTGTCCTGGTGGATATAACTGGTTATGCAACGTGGACAGTATCTTGCCCAAGGTTCATTTGAGGTTTGGTTTGGGAATGGGATTATTGTGTGTTCTCTGGGCAGAAGGGCTTCTGCTTGACAGTAGCTGACAGCCTGGTAGTAAGTTCCAGCTCCCTTCTACAGACAACTTTTTTGTGGAAAAGAGACTGAGGCCGTGGTAGTTTTGAGTGTATGACTTCTCTGACAAACACGCATTTAGTTTAGCTTTACAAAAATATGCTTGGGTATGTAAATTAAGGCTGCTTGGAGCCAACTCTAAGCTGCTTTCTGGATGTTATGCAAGGTTTATGCAGTGATTACTGAGTATTTCTACAGAAGGGTAGCAATTACCACTGCAACCCCTACATTAGATGACACATACACAAATAGTGAAATACTGGAAGAGAAAAATAAACCTAGTCTGAACAATACCCACAGATTAAAACTACTATGAGCAATGCATAATGAGGGGATCAGTGAAAACGAGGTGCTAAACCTTTAACCTAAAGGATGAGTAGAGGACAGCTGTGGAAAGGGGACAGATATCTGCAAGTTTAGGGTGCAAAAGCAAAACACGACTCACCTGAGAGATGGTGGATCACTCCTGCTGGGTGCTCCTCTTGTAGAAGTACACTTCTGATCAGATTTACGTATGAAAAATGACGAGAATGAATAGGATTGGGAACTGTGGGAAACAGTCCATCACCTGCACCCATGTGCTTCCCTAAAATTCTTAACCTTGATTAAAGAAGACTGGGAAGGAAGGGAATGGGGTACACAAGGACATCACAGACTGAGGTAGGTTAGCTAGATCTGGAACCTGTCTTCTTGAGACATATGAAGATATCTGTTGGTCTGTGTATGCTAGCAGACTTCCAAGGAAGGGCTGAGGAAAGGTCTGAGCTGGATGCAGGGGGATTCTTTGATCCAAGTGAGTAAGCTGGGTACAAAATCATTTTCTTCCCTCCATGAGCACCTAAGATGAGTTTTTATTACTGTGTCTTAAGTACTAGCTGTGCTTTTGTTCAGTGCATGGAACAACATGTTTTACTCCTCTTAGTGGTTGTTATTTGACTTCTTTTCAGATGTCTCCTTAAACTTCACAGCTCTTCCTTTTCAGACTTGTAAGTACACTTCAGGGAAACTATTATTTTCTGGTGATGTTAGGGACAGGAAGGCAGAGGAAAATACAGATATTCCCAGTTATCACTCCCCTCCCTTTTTTAGTGTGTTTTGTCTTTTTGTTTAAAGCTATAATTTAATGAGGAACTGGTTTTGATCTGGGAGCAGATGCAGACCTTTCAGCTTTCAGTAGCACTGGGCACAGAAGTGTGTGTACAAGGGAAGAAGAGAAAAGGGAAACAAAGAGGGCAGGCCTGGAAAGCTACTCTGCAGCTGAGAGATAGTGGTACAACTAAACCAACTCTAAAGATTTCACCCTTTCCAGTATTGCCTTTTCTAACTGAGTGTTCATTCCATGAGAGGTACAGAGAAAGAAGGGAATTACAAGGCGTGTTGAATTCTACTATGATTCCAAACACAAAATCTATTTTACTTCAAATGTATGGTCCAGCCATTTCATCACTACTTTTTCCACTTTTCTTTATATGTCCATCAATGCAGAGTAGTTTACCTTCTCAAAGCCGTGGTTTTCATATCTACTGTTTCTTGGGAGAATAGGGAAAAATTTTTACCTGGTTTTGCCTGCTAAATTCAATGAATTCTACGTAGCATATATAAACCCACAAAGTATATTTTATCAGTGATTTTTGTGTGCTGTTAACATTATTACCTGTAAGATTTTGTGCATTATAAGTGAGCTGTTATTTTATTGAATGCGCTAGTAGCAGTCATTTAGGATACTACTTACAGGTTTTGACAATTCAGCATCATAGAGGAATTATTAAAAACTAAGTAGATTAGCTAGGACTGAGCAGGACTGGCAGCAGAATGATATTCAGTATTTGAACATTAAACAAATTCTAGTCCCATGGGGTTTTAAATTTACTTTTCTACGTCTTACAGAAAATTGGTTAAAACTCCTTCTTACCTACATCAGACAAGTTATATTGAGGAAGAATGAAATGCCATGGAGCTTGCTGACACCTTTTACATCTTAATTTGATTTTTCCAACTAATTTTTTTTTTTTTAGCTCAATGGATATTTTCAGGTGAAAATAAGTTTTGATTTATTATGAAGTTAACACATTTCAGTATCTCTGTTTTTAAACATACTGCCATGCATAAGTATAGAAATGAAAAATAGAAATCAAACAAATTTATTTTCTAAATTTCCTCTCAGATTTTTTTTTAATCAGAATTCTCTATTTGGTAACTGAATTTGAAAGCGAGTAGAACTTATCTCTGTTAACTACTGATTTTCTTTACAGTTTCTCTGGGGACATTTATAGGAAATTGGGGAGAAATTAATCAGAAAGGGTTAGATTAGACTTGAAATAATCTTCCTTCAGTCGTAACATGCACTTGGAAATTATGTAAAATGGAGGATCTCTAAATGTGACAGCAGGAAAAGGGATATAGAGATTTAAGCAGTAAATTTCTGGTTTCGTTCTCAGAAAAATCTAATTCTGAACGACTTACAATGATTAATTTATATATATATATTTTTAAGAGTTTTGTATCAGCCACTGAAAGCCTTGGGATATCTGACTTCTGCTTAGCTTTTTGCAGGAGATACAAACCAGTCCAGTGAGCCAGCAGAAACAAAGGGATGAACAGAAGATAGTTAGGAAACTGGAGAATGCAAGTGTTGCCAGCTCATCTCAGAAGTGTTCCCATCTGGCTGAGGGGTCCTGCTCTCATTTTCTGAGTGGATAAAGATGCTGCTGCATCTAGTTTGCCATCCCAAAACTTGCCATCACCCCTTCAGACTTGGTGAAATATGTGTGCGCAGCATTTTTAGGTTCAGTTCATAGTCTGATGTCTTAGCACAAACCACACCTTCATTAGCGCCTTAAGCTGATATTCTGCACTGTGAACTGGAATAATTGAGTCATTCATTTCTGTCTGTTACGGTGTGCTAACCTCTACAGAAGAATGACAGGGGGAGTTAGGAATGGTGATAGATTAAAACTGCTTAATTTGTCAAAGTTCATCTGTCAGAACCCCAATTCATGAGTCTAAATCACTTTATTCTTAAACCCCATCCTCCAACAACAAAAAAAACCACCAACAAACAAAAAACCTACAAAATATCACCCACACCCCTCCACGTGTCTGTTCAATGAATTAAAATGTTTTCTACGTGAAGCTTGACATTACATATTTATATGAGATGGCATCAGGAAAAAGCAGAGTGCAGCCTGGAGAAGAGAAATTCCAGAGTCACCTTATAGCACCTTCCAGTACCTAAAGAGGACCTACATGAAAGCTGGAGAGAGAATTTTACAAGGGCATATAGTGATAGAACAAGAGGGAATGGCTTCAAACTGAATGAGACTAGATATTAGGAAGAAATTCTTTACTGTGAGGGTGGTGGGGTACTGGCACAAGCTGCCCAAAGAAGCTGTGGCTGCCCCATCCCTGGAAGTGTTCAAGGTCAGGTTGAACGGGGCTTTGAGCAACCTGGTAGAAGAGGGTGTCCCCGCCCTTGGCAAGGGGCTGGAACTAGATAATCTTCATGGTCTGTTGGGGAAGATGAAACAGGAAAGCCTTATAAATATGATTGCCTGACAAAAGATTTTGGGAATATGAAAACTACAGGCAACATCGAAATGAAAGCCACTTTTGAAATACCAAGTCTTAGTTACTGAACAACTAGAAAACAATGGTATGGCCGACTGAAGGTAATCCCCTCTTGATGGAACAATACCCTCTGCTTGCAGGCAGGTCCAAGGGTCAGAGCAGACCCTACTAGCTCAGCAGAAGGGGTCCAAAGAGTAGTTTTTAGAAGTTAAGATGTAACACTCTATGGTAATATAAGAACTCTTATAGGCTGTATGTAAATGCTATAGGATTTGTATCTTGTATTAGATTGGTTAGTGACAATTAGAATATTCAGTACAGAAGATGATTTATTGTATTGTAACCAGGACTTCAGACACTTTCATTCCTTACTACTTCTTCCACTCTTGCTCTTACTTCCACTCTTGCTCTTACCCTCTCTCTCTCTCTCTCTCTCACCCACTTACTCTCTTGCTTTCTTGGGCCTGCTCAGAGCTGAGTCAAACACCTCTGAGCAGTGCCCCTATACCCAAGCCTTTTACAATAAACCCCATGTGTCCCAAGACCTGCCTATAGAGATCTCTCCGTCTCCGTCCCGACCGAACCCGCCCGTAACCTACAATGGTCCCTTCCAACACAGACCATTCTATGATTTTTGATTCTGTGATTCTATGATTAGACCTGATGATCTGAAAATGCTCCTAAGGGTGGGTTGAAGAGTCAATGTCACTTGCATAATCAGGTTTTCTGTTTCATTTTTACATTCTGGTTACATGAATGAATGTTTATCTTTGGGCCTTCTGAAGAGATTTTCCCTTCAAGTGTCAGCTTGTTAGAGTTAACAACATACACAGTTTTCACTTCTGTTTTATAAGAATTGTTTTCCAGATGTTTTTTAAGGTTCCTGAGCTACCCCAACCTTACCACTTGCACACGTGTAGCTCAGCTTTTCTTTCATATCTCACAAAACTTTCTTCAGCAGGTCCTTTTCACTTCTACTGACAAGTGTAGTCAGAAAAATTAAATGGTTCCCAGATGGCTTTTTTATAGTGCAGCAAAAACCTAAACACCTTAACTACTGTAACTCTAGAAAGAGAGCATCAAGAAACTTGTATTTGCAGCCCTGCATCAGAAGGGAGAGAGAAATTTGTAGTGTGCTGTGTTGGTGGCCAGGACCTCCTATCACCCTCATCCTGGGTGCAGCTGGACCAGCTACTTGTTTTCTATTTCTCCAGGAGCAGCCCTGCCCCTGGCTATTTAGCACAAAGCAGCATCTTGGACTTTTAAATGAGAAATGTAAGCCAAATCCTAGGTTGAACTGAAAAAGCATCCATCTGCTGTGGCAGAGTAAATGCCCCACTCTCTCCCTCTGGCCCCAGTGGAGCCTGAGCAGCCATTTGCTTTCACCTTCTGCTGAAACAGTCAAACTGGAGCTGCCAAATGCTGCCAGGAGAAAATCCATGGGAAAATGGATGTTCAGCTGAGTGGGAATCTGTGCAACAGGCAGGGACAGAAGGTGTAAAACAAAATACGAGGAAGGCAGGAGGAACAAAATGTAAGTCATGTTTCAAACAGTTCTTTTGGGAAGCTGGTGATTTTGGTAGTTTCTGAAAGCATTTAGAACAGCAAAGTGCTTTGCAGTTTATTTCAAGATACAAACTCAACTAAATGACCAGCCTATTCATGGGGACTCACTTTAACCACATCTAACTAATATTTTCTGGAGATCACTTTTGTATTCTCTCTGTAGAGAGAATTGACTTATTTTCGGCAGTACTGCCTTGTAATTACAAAGATGTCTGTTCCTCCTGTTTTGTAAATCAAATGCCATTATTTTCTTTCTCACTTGTGCCTGTGAATCTAATATTTTTAATGGTCTAATTCTCCTCACAGTGAGACAAATAGGCTCCAGGAAATGGATAAAAGTGACTAAATCTCGTAATCTTGCAAAGTAACTGTATTTTTCTTCAAAAACTTCTTCCAAAAAAAACTAAACCTAAAATGTGTACACTGACTTTCCCGTTTCTTAAAGTTAGGAACCATAACTGGAACTTTGTATGAATAGTGATTAATTCATAAGATGTAGTGTATGGTTTGAAGCACAGCTGTCACGGGTTAAAAAAGGCTGGAAACCATTCTTTATTGCATGATACTCCAAAAAGGTCTGCATGAATAAATTTATTGTAGATATCAAAGTACCTTGGCTAGAAAAAAGTCTTTACAGCTGTGTTTAGATAGAGTTAAAATAATATTGCCTATCTGTGCTGTACTTTAATGTAATTTGACCAGTTAGTAAAACTAAAAGTACATTATTAGAAACATACCACTACTACTGTACAACTGTTCCAGAAACACCCAGGACTTTTTATGCTGATAAGATATTGCATTAACTTTTCTTCATAAAACTAAAGCTACAACCCTCCTCATTGTCTCAGTCTCCTTTATAGAAGAAGATAGGTTTGTAACTTTTAGTTGGATGTGGATACCTCTTTCCTCCTTTTTTTTTTTTTTTTTTTTCATTTTGTTTTCCTTTTTCTTGCTGGTAAACTTGGAGGATAAGTGTGAAAATATTTAACCCCCCCCTCAAAAACTTCTTATCCTGCCTCCTATTGAAAAATTTAGAATTGTTTTAAACAAGTTGCTTACCGAGTACCTTTCCTGTATGGTCCTGTTGTAGCTCCGTGAGGTGTGCATCAAAATACAGCAGGCTTTGAAAGACTCTCTCTCCTTCTCAGCTGCTCTGTTCTGAGAGAGTAAAGCTATTGTGCTCTTGTCAGTCTTTGAGAAAATGGTTGAATCACTAGTTTAGACTTATGAAAGGTAAGTCTGAAAATGTGTGGAAAATAAGTATGTATCCATGTATGCAGTGTTTATGTGTGGTGGTTTTCTGTTGGGATATTTTATTGTTGTTTTGGTTTTGGATGTTTTTTCCATTTGACTCCACCAGTTTGGCCTTGAGGTTAGTTCATTTATTTGCAGAATTAGAAAGCCAGTCCTATTTTGGGGAAGTGCAATTTTTAGGTCATGGCATGTAAGTTCTAACAGAATTAAAAAGTACAAATTAGGATTCATTAAGAAAGATTTACGTATGTTTGTGGCAGTCTTGCAGATTAAGGAGAGCTTGCTGTGTTTTTGTTGGTTATTGGCATGAAGGCATTCATTAGTCAGCTTGGATGTCAGGGTGGCAAACAAAAAGATACACTTTGTGAGCTGAAGGAAAATACTCATATAAAAGAAAGGTAGTTGGGTAAAGGTTATTTGTTTCTCAAGGCTCTGCAGGAAAGTGCATATACAAAGTATTCCTCATGACTGTGCTCCTAACACAAAGATTTTGCAAGTTGTGTTGCTGTGTGTGCAGCCAATGAACAGCCATAAGTAAATAGGTATGTAGTGAGCATTTTAAACAGCAGTTATGAGCTAAGTGTATGCATAATAATCCACGTAGCAAAGGAAGACAAAGAAAATAGTGCTTCTGACTTCATCAACTAAGGCAGAATAGTAAATTCAACTAGTATTCCAGTGCACGAGAATATTAAGGGTCAGCATTGATCAGCTTTTCTTACAATACAAGATTTTTTTTTAAATGACCTTCATTTAAACTAGAGTCTGATAAAGGTCACCTTGATTAGTCTTACTAAAACTTGAAGTCAATCCTCAAGACTAAGAACTAGTGCCACAGAGGCCATCAGGGGGAAGATACTGCTTGAGGCATACTTGCCAAAAGTCTACCTTTTTTTTCAAAGAATATCCTAGAATTTCACAAAAGCAGTAAGAACATACAGTAAACTTAAAAGTTTAAATTCTCTTCTGTCTGCTGTGGCTGGGGAATCACAAGCAATCATGCTCTTATTTTTAACTCTGATACAGTTGCTGTTCTTACAATCGTTGTAACTTACTGTAATGCTATTTTATGTAACCAGACAAAAAGGTATCTCTTCATGATCTCACAGATGTGTTGTCATCAGGTTGTCCCTGCTGCCTTACGACATATTTCCTTTCTGCAAAACTTTCTGGGTTTTTTTTCTTGATTTGTCACTTGCAGCTTATCTCTTGTCAAAGAGACATTCTGTAACAGAATAAAGCCAATTTCTGATGATCTTGTAGGAAATGGGAAAATAAAGGTAGATTGGGCTGAAATGCAGAGAGCTTTGAGAAATGATATAAAAACACACAAAAATATCACAAGCATCAGAAATGCTATTTCCCATGAGAATCTTGCTGTAAACAAAATGAGTAAAATCTTACATTTATATTGCTTTTTAACTTGGTCTAAGCCAAGAAGAACTATTCTATTTTCAGTTTACCACTAGAGAACAAAAATATTAATCCATGTTTAGATCCATGGTTTGGATTCATGTTAACTTACAATTCTGGAATAGGCTCACAGGATAACAGCCTTTTGAGCTGAGATACAGATGTGGGATCTTGGGAGGTATCAGGACAAGACGACCAGATTTTCTGGCTTCCTCCAATTCTTATGGTTTGTACTTCAAAATAACTTACATTATTATATCCTGTGAAAGGCTGTAGCAATTATAGTACGGAGTCGGGAGCCTGCAATACCCTGCCTGTGTTATTCCTTGTGTGTTTCTTGTCCTCAGGTGTTTCCAAGGCAGAATTAAGTTGACATGACTGCAGGGAAAGTTTTTTCAGTACCAGGGTTGTTCCTAAGTATACTGATAGCTTTATGTAATCTCTTTACTGTGGAACATACCCTCTGTGTCCCTGAGCTGCTCTTCTGTGTTTGGTGAATTCACCCAAGGATCGTGACAAATTTTAATAGAGTTGCTTTTAATGAACAGTCAACAGCATGAGTAAGGATTGCATTTCCAGGACTTTAAATTTGTGCCATTTCTAAGATCCACTTTAGCCTGGTTCCTCCTAACAAAGTATTAGCAATTTGAAAAAGTGAAGGATGTAAAAATCTGGAGATTATTAACAGGAAAGATGTTTTGAACAGAAGTAAAAGAGTCACACATTTCCACTAGCACTAATTACTAGTAAAATATTGTTCCTGATAAAGTCTGATTTTAAATTCTGGGTGCAGAATAATTGTCTTGTTATTTTAGAGAAAAAGAGGCAAAGTGCATCTATAAAATCCAACTGCAAATGTTTTCCTGTGCTGCCTCATTGATTCATAATGTCTTGCTGTGCATCCTTTATGATTAGGGATTTACCAACTGTGTGGGTCACAGCTTTATTCTCAGCTTTGGTTAATTCCTCTCTGCTGAGGGCCCCGGCTGTGCTGTACAGCAAATATCCTTGGGCTCTTCAACTCTGAGAGATTTCTGCAGCAACTTTGTGTGTTCACATTATGGTCTTTAGCAAAGCATAATCAGTGTATCTGCTGTGGAATTCAGTTTTACTTTTTGGTGTGATTCCACTATGTCTTGAAACTTTTGACTGCACCATAAAAATACTAGGTGAAGGGTAGCTGAAAACATTGGCTGCTGTTTGTGTTTCTGTTGGATCTTTCCTCCCAGAGAAGTGTTAGAGGGAGTTAACTTTGGACTGTATAATGAGCTCACTGGTAGAATGCTACTGCTAAAATCATCAGCAATAAAGAGGCCGAATTCACAAACCCCGTATTGTTAACAGGCCATTAAAGCTGACAGGAGCCATATTTATCTTTTTTGCCTCTGCTGTTTCAGACTCTGTGCAAGTGAATGATGTCCTGAGTTGATTTTCAGCTGCTGTTATACAAATCTAATTTAATCTTTAGCCTTTCACTTTCAAGTCTCTTTCTCTTCCCATTCCTACTGCTACCTAGACCACTGCCACCACAAGGGAATACTGTTGCTCTTTCAATTATGTAGTGGTTTGGGGTTTTTTTTGGTGACACCTGTCTGAATTGTTGCATGAAAATTATCTGTTTTAAAAATAAGCAATCAATCACTCTGCCTTTTTGGGACAGATTATGCGTTCTGCACTGCTTTTTTTCTGAAGCCATAATAGCAGTTCCTTCCTTTTCTGTGTTTTTGAATGTAAAAGTGTCTTGCTAGGACATGATGCAGATCTGGATAATAAAATGTAACTTGTTCTGTTATGTGCAACAACTGTCTTGTCATAGGACACACATGCAGTCAACGTTCATGCTGTTCTCCATCAGGGATTAATGTATAAAATTAATGAAAATTATAATTATTGATTCTGTGGTGTTCTAGTTAATTTTTCTAAAGGCAGAAATTAAATACCTATTTTTCATTTAGCTTGAAATATCAGATGATGTTGGTGCAGTGTTAGTATAGTGTCACTAACACAGATCATCCCAGTTATTGGTTTGCCAAAAAGAAGAGGAAAACTATTGCTGTTTGATAACTTCTCTCTTTTCCCACTTGCATTGCATCATCTGGTGCCAGTCACCTCTCCTCACATGCCTACGTACGTACATAAAGAGCTAATTTAATAACCTTATTGAAATTATCAAGGGCGTAATAAGAATTTGAAAATATAAGTCTAAGTCAACTAAATCTTTTGATAGTAACTGTACAAGAAAACGAGTTCCTTCAGTGACAGAAATACTTGATTTTCGTTGATACTGTAGAAGGTTACTGTACATTATGGTATATCAGGTGTTTAGAAACAACGTGTTTTGATCAGACAGAGGGGGAAAACAAAGGTATCAACAAAAAGGAAACAAGGATATCAACAGCAATTAAAAAAAAGTAAAAAAAAAAAATCCAAAAAAACCCCCCCCAATAAACCCAAACCAAAAAACCCCTTTATCCTTACAACAAACCTTTTATACTTACAACCAATAGCAAAGAATTGCTCTCCTCAAGGAAAAGTTATGACACTTGTTGTCAGCCTATCAAAATGTGCGTATGAGCGGGTGTCCTTTTAGAGGTGTATTTGACTTTAACGCTGAAGATAATTCTCTTATTAATTAGTATTCTGTCTTCTGTTGGCTAAATGATTACCTCGCTTCTTGTGCTAGTCAATATGCATGCTCAGTGTTTCTCTTCTTTTGAGTCGCTGGGTTTCTTGGGTTGGTGGTCTGTGAGTTGGTGGTTGCAATCTGGCCCTGCCAGAATTACCTTTTACCCAAACAGAGCTGATTTCAGCACAGATGCTGAGTTGGCTTTGGTAGTTTCTTCACTGTCTTGGGAGTTCCGCCAGATGTCTTTGTGGCCCTTAAATTCTGCATTCTGTGTGTCCCCTATCAGTGGTGGACATCCTTCTTCCCAAGGTTTGTTAACCTCCCCCTAGGTCTGAGATCACTGAAGCATGTCAAGCCCTAAACCTTAACAAGGCAATTCTACTGACATGTTGTTTATCTTTCTAACACCTGGATATTCAATCCCTGCTGAGATTGGGACAGAGTGGGAAGGGGAGGATGCTGTCTCTCCTGAAGGTCTTCCAGCACAGCCAAATCACTCACCATGGGCTGAGGGCTGCTGCCTCAGCCATTGGCAGGGTTTTGCTGATGCTGGAGATGAGCTCTGACCAATTTGCTGATGAAGTTCCCAATGCAAGGCTGCTCAGTGGAAAACATGGGACAATACACCTCTTTCTTCCTACTCCTAATCCTGTTTTCCAAAGGTGACTGCCCACCACTAAATTGATGCAATTGTGGTGGACAAGCATAGATTTGGTGAAGTAAATAGAAGTTGTTATCTTATGCTTTTCTTTGTTTTCTTCTGCTGTCCTGGTCTGTGGGGCACTAGTTCCACTATTAACAAGAAAATTTTATCCTAGAGCATCTTCAGACTAGAGCAGTGGGGCTGTTGGCAACTCCAGCTGAGGCTGCATCTGGTCCAGGCTTCTCTCCTGCCATGAAGCAATTTAAGTGGCTTCCTGTGAGTCATTACCCGAGGTGAATTGATATGTGCTTCTGTGAGTGTTAGAATTAATGAAGACTGGTCTCTGAAGGATTTGTATCTTATGACTACATCTTCTGATGTCTGCTGGAGTAAGAACACCAAATGAAACTTCTTATGCAATTGAGGTCCTGAAAATCTCTTCCTGTGAAAAATTTTTGCTAAGGATCACTGCATGTTATAACTTGTCCTTTAGTGGAGGCCTTTTTTCTTTCCAGTTTTCTAGTTCCATTGAACTTAAGGATGTAATGGCATTGGAGATTTTTATCCTCCTGTTTAATGTATTTGAAATTGGTTAGTAGGTTCAAAGGTAACTGGGGAATGGAATGGCAAATTCTCACGTGCAGATATAGTGTAACTGAGATTTGCTTCTTCAAGGAGCCAGGTTAGAAAGACGTGAGAGAGGTTTCCTGCATAAAGATTGCCTGGACTGCGGGGATCAGAGGGCTGTACGAGGCTGTTTATAAATAGAAGCTAAGCTCAAATATACAAGTATGCTTTAACTCTTCACAGCCCAAGATTTCATTGACAGAGCACATTTGGAAAGGCAGGGGCTTATTAATAAAGCTTTACTGATGAAGTCGGGACACTCGGAACATAATATTTAATATACTCATAACTGGCAGTTGCAGCTCAGGAAGGAGCACTTGGAGTTGTCATGACTGCCTCCACAGTTCTCTGAAATCCATTAGCTTATTTTGAAGCAGAAGCCAAAAAAGAGGTTTTTAAAAATATAAAAATCTTGGCCATCATCAAGAAGGATTTTAAAGACAAAAGGAACTGCATCATTTTGCTGTTGTGTAAGATCTTCATGCACTCTCATCTTGAGTACCGTGCAGTTTTGGCCTTCTTACTTGAGGGAGGATAAACTATCACTTCAGAAGGAACAGAGGGCAGGGCAACTAAAATGATAAAGTGAATGAAACAGACTGAGGAGGGACTTACAAAGATCCAGGCTTCTTCAGTTTGGAGCAAAGGTTGAGGTGTGAAGTCACCAAACAATAAACTGTCACAAAGGCAACACATAAGGGTTATTGGAATTGTTGCTCATCAATTTCAAATTGCAAGAATTGAAGGACACTAGACAAAAATAGCAGTAGATAAATTTCAAGCACTCAAAAGAAAGTATTTTTCGCTGAAGGTTACAAACTTTTGGCATTTACTAGTACAGGAAACAGTGGAGATGGATAGTATCAGCAGATTTAAGAAAGTTGCTTGAATTTATGAGCAGCAGCTTCATAAATGGACAGTAAGATCACAGGGGAGGTTAGTACTGTCCACCATTTCTAATCCATTAAGTTTAGACGCTGGAGGAGGGAATAGATTGTAGAAAGAGCATCTCTTACTGCTCTGTTGCAGAGGCAACACTGGGCTTGATGAACCATTGTTCTGAACTGTTAGGACATTCCTTAAGTTTTGTGGTGTCCTGAGCTCACATGTAAGGCAAAAACTAGACCGTAGATTGTAGGTGATGGTGTGTGAAACCACGGTTGAACACTGTAGTTTTATCTGGTCCGTGTCAAAGGCAATAATCTGTTGACCCTAAATGTCAGTCTGGCACGATCATAAAGCCAAGAGGCAACACTTGGAACTGTATTAGAATTATTGCTTAAAGAATAGATTAAAGACTTTTCTCAGTCTGCCTTTGCATATTTTTCAGAGCATGTTGAACTGTGATTAATGAGGGAACTAAATGCAGAAGACAAATGTTGGTGACAATTTTCTTTTACAGTGGCACCTGTGAGTTTCCTTAAGCATACACTGTTAACTGGATTTTCTTCTTTTGACAAGTAAAACGCCCCCTTTTTCATCACTGTGCTATAAGATTGTTTAATTGAACAATGATGTATGTAGAATAAAGTTACTGATTTGCAAGAGAGGAGATCATTGTATTCATACGCTGATAAGCAAAATTAACACAATGAATTTTGTATGTGTGATCATAACACTCTAACATCAAAGTAAAAATCCTTGATGGTCTGGGGGTGGCAACTATTTCTGAAGCAATCATTGAAGTATTTCCTAAGTGGTATTACAAGATGCAGCAACAAAATGAGAATTAATTTCTAAGACAAGTGCTGAAATAAAATAATAAATTTAAAAAAAATCTGTGTTCTTACATTAAGATTCTCAAGGTGGTTTTATTTTCTCAAAGACAGAGAAAACCTTCTTTGTATATGTTGTACATTACAAGGTGTTGCTTTGACTGTCTTACATCATGCTAATTACTTCATGTTTTCTTTATCAAAATGAGTTTTTCATCATCTTCAATGGCCACAGTAAGCTGCATTTAAAGTAACATGAAAGACTAAAATACTTTGGAAACTTCAGTGGGTACAAGTCTGTAAGTATTTAGTGGCTGATACTTTGAACATTCTTTGGGCTCAAGAAAGTCTTTCATCTTCTTACATAACCAGGTACTTTACACATGTTGAGCATTTTTTGTCCTACTCAGTGAAACTTCACATGAGTAAATTAAGTCTTGGAGAAACATGTTCTTTCAGAAACAGCTGTTCTCTCTGCAAATGTTAGTCCTCCAACTATTCTTCACTATCTATCTGTCCATTTTAGGGCCAAATTAAGCTGGCTTTACACTGACTGGTTCTTAAAGCTATGAATCATTCATTATAATGGGATGTTGCTAAGGTAAATAAGGACAGAGATCCGAAAGGGAGCATGCGGTTATTGCTTTATTTTCATTTTCTTAATGTATGTGTTTCCTGGAAGAAGTAAAGAATATGAACAAAGAAAGAGAGACTGAGACATGGAAATATGAGGAAAACCTGTATAAAGGATGTTTCAGAAAATATCTGGAAGCGGGGAAGGGGAAAGAAATAATTTAATTATTACAAGGGATTTTTAAACATTTCTGTTGAAAGAACCTGCAGATCTAGTGGTATCATGAGGAGTAAAATGGTTAACATTGCCTCTGAGATGGCACAAAACAAAATAGGATGAAGAGATCACTAAGGCAGAGGGCAAAGAAAACTGAGGACTGAGATCTGAGAGGACTTCAGCTATGGAAGGAACAGTATCAAGCACTTGCTCCTACTGCTAGACCATCCTGAAAGTCTGCAAAGAACAGCGAGTTCCTCACTTTCCTTGAGATACCAGGGTCATACTGGATCCTGGCATGCCTGTTGTCTTCATGATTTCCCTGAATGTGCTTTACCTCAGATATAGTCTGTAGATCTGGTCGAAAGTGTGCAGAGATGATTAGTGTGGTGGCAGAGGCTGGGCTGGCTTGCTAGCAGTGTTCATAGGTTGAGTTGCCTCCCCAGGGCAGCAAGTCTGGGAAAAAGGATTAGTTCAATACCACTTTGTTTCTACCAAGAGAAACATGTTTACTGTCAAGGTCAAACTTCTTTTGCTCCCTGCATTTACATCAGCAGTGAGAATCAATCGTCTCTACTGAGTCCTTGTGTGACTAATGTAGGGGCTGTCCCTCTGTCCCTCTCCTGTTGCGGGTACAGCAGTGTGGATGGGCAAGCACAGCAGGGGACCTGAATGGTCCATCTTAAATGTGGCCTGAGGTCTTCAGAAGTCTGTCCTTGTGCTGAGGGCGGGGGAAGCTGTGGCCAGGCCCAGCAGTGTTGATGGTGGTGACTTCAATGAGAAGAGTGCGTGCTCCAGACTGGTTACATGGGGCTATTGTGCTGTCTAGTGAGGGCCTGGGAAGGGTGCTCTATGGGACACCAAGTCCCAAGGGTTTCCTCCCCTTGACAAGATATTCACGAATGTGCTCTGCTTTTGCCATGCTGGCAAGCTCTGCTACACAGAGGACAGGATAGATCTGGATGAAGAGGGATTGTAGCAGGGAAAGAAAATCATGTTCTCTGCCTATAGATGACTTTTTAATCATCTCACTGAAACTACTGCTGGCAGGCAGAAAGCAGAACTTTCTTTTGGGTCCCTTAGGATGTGATGAGTGGCAAGTAGGGAAAGCAACCACAAAAATGGCAGGCAGCAAAGTAAATGAAGAGCCATGCCAGGACATTGCTCTAGCAGTTTATGGAAAATAGCAGGAAAATACATACAGTCAGTAACCACAAAAAGATGTGAAATAGATGAGGACTGAACACAGATAAGGAAGTTTAAAAACATGAAAAACAATTTTGGTTGAGTGGCTTGACTATACTACAGTTTAGATTGCTCAGCTGATAACTAATAAGAAGCAGAGAAACAGATTTTGAGAATGTAAAAGCTCTGCCTAGTCATGAAAGGAAGCAGAGACACAGACACATGGGTAGATGTAGGGTTAATAGGGGCTAAATTAAGAAGAGTAGAGCATGTTCCCAAACTGAGTAAAGTAAAAGAATTGGTAGAGGATGAGACAGTAACAGTGAGAGTGAGAAGACAAGTACAATAATTTAGTAGCTTGATGCTAAAAAGCAGATTGAACATATGAACTGGATTAGAATTAGCAGTGTTCAGTAAGCCTTGTTCAGTAAGTAAAGCTTCTAATTCAAACTTCCCATAGCATTAACAATTTCTTTTCCTATCCATGGTATTTTCTGTAAGTATTTAGTTTGTATTTACTGCACCATTAATGTAGCACAAGTGTCAGAAAAAGCAAGACACTCTGTGTCTGGAAGTGATTTTTGTGTTTCTCCTTTGATTGCTGTTTGTCTTCTCTCTTCAGTCCTAAAAGCCTTAAAACGTCTGATCAGATGTGTCCTTCATGCTTTGAAGGTGCAAGATGCCACATGGATTGTTACAGAGAATAGTCCTGTCTCTCTATGTTCCCATGTTCCTGTCAAAAGGGAAATTTCAGGCATGCTAAGTGTGACTTTGTAGTTTCCCATGAGGGCATAGTATCTCTAGGTAAGAAAGGATTTTATCACAGAAGCAATAGAAATTATGACATGCGCAGTACTGTTGTGCAGGGGGTTTACATGTAACGTAAACCAGTGGATTTATTTATTTACTTGTACAGATAAAGTTAAAAGGCAAAATTATTTATTTCTCTACCCGTTTCACAGATAGAATCAATTTCTCTGTGAATCAGTGTATCCAGGCATCCAGAAGAACTAAAGTTATAATCCAAACCCCATACAATCTACAGGCTCCTGAATCCTATTGAATACAGTTGGCTTTATATAAACTGGAAAGATAGAGTTTTAAGATCGTTCCTCTTCATGAAAAATTTTCTGCTGAATGTCAGTCCTACAGTTGCTTTGCTCAGACATTGCATTGGCTTTATGCATGTTGTGAGGCAGATATGCAAAAATTTTATCATTTTTTGTTTGGATTGGTTTAATTGCTACTACCAAAATTGATCCAAGTTAATGAATTATTATTTTTGTGGCATCAGTTTCTAAGGTTGTGAATCCAACCTGAGTCCTGACGTTTTGTGTAGTATGAATCTGCATTTTGCAGAACTCTGGCACGTCTGAAGTGTGTCTGTTCACTTATGCAGTTATCTCGGCATTGTAATGAGATGAAGGTTTTATGTACATGAAAATGCATACAGATGAGTTTTTTGTTCCAAAGATCAGTGATAGATTTTAGGCAGGCGAGTGAAACAGAACTGTTGCCAGAACATATTCCCATGTGAGTCTTTAAGCAACTGATACGGACAGTGTCTATCATTGTGTCCCATGTAGCACAAACACATTGCTGATAGTTATCAAAGATGTATCTGGAAAAATCGTAATTTTTGCTTCCACTTTTGGGTGAAATTCAAATGTAGAACACTAAAAATGATGAAATCACAGCTGTTATTCAGACTCTAAAAGTTTGAAAAATGTCTAGTGCATTGGAGGTTTGAGAGAAATTATATCTGAGCTCTCTTTGCTCATGTAAGCAGTTCAGGATTGGAGGAGAGGAGGAGAAACAGAAAAGGATGGGAAGGTGAAACATGATGTACATGTCCAAGTTAATACTGACTGCTGAAATGCTCTTTACCTATGTTATTCTTTTGGGGCTTGAACTTTAAGTTTCAAGGTATAATCAGCATGTATTTCAGTCTTAAAATTTGATGAGAGCGTGGAATGTAATATACAGAAAGGCGGGCATGAGCAGTATGATTTTTCTGTGGATGAAACTACTAGGGAGAAAAATCAAATAGAGAATGCACAGAACAGACAAGCAATAACCCTGATCCAGTGTGCTGCAGGTACCTTCCCTGTTTTCTTCCCTGTCAAGCGATAGGGAAAGAAAACCATGAATTCTGCTGCCATCACCGTTCAGCTGTAGCCATCGGGGAAAGTGTTAGGGAAAGGACTCTGGTCTGTGTTGTCCACATTGGGGACTGATGTATGTGTTACTTCACCTCCTCTTTCTCCAGTCTTTGCTCAGCCAACAGGAGAATTTTCAAGATGCTGTGAACTGAGTGCCGAGCAGCAAGCAGCCCACTTACTGTATCACAAAATGGAGCTTCAGGAAGGGAAGGGTATTGACAGTAGGCATGACCAAAATGAAAGCTAAGAGATAAAATCCAGGAAAGATGATCACATATTTCTAGGGTTGCATATAAAATAGGTAGTCCATTTATCTAACTATGAGATGCATTCAATGGATCCTGTTTTAGGGGCTGATTAATGAAGCACATAAAGTTGGAAGGAGTATTATGGATCCCTTGTCACTGTAATGCTGTGACATGTTGTATTGGCTTTCTGTAAGTGGCAATAAAAATAGGAAAAAAATACCCTCTGTAAAGGAAGGAGATGTCTTGCACTAATCCTCACTGCTTTTGAAATGGTATTTAGTAAGTCAGTATCTAGGAAGTCAGAGGCATACCTAAATAGTCTCTCAGAAGAAACAAGCTTGTGGGGTTGGATAAAATTCCTTAAGATTCTCCATAAGTTATATAGGAGTTCATAATTTATATTTCTGAACGTTACTTTACTGGTAGATTTTCAGCACTTCTTTGTTTGAGAAACAACAGATAATATTGTGGTTTAAGCTTAAGAATAAATGTTTTTGTTAAGATATTTGGGGTCAACTGACCCCCAACAAGAAGAAAACATACTATGATGTAATGAAATTACTGCTTTTAAATTCTTACACCCTGAATTCTTTAGGCCAGAAGCAGGTTATTTTATGTGTCTCTGGAAAAGTATTTTTATTTATATTAGTAATTTTTTTCTAGAAATACAATTTTGTTCAACCAGAACTACTTCAACTTCTAGCTGAATTTTAAAAAATAATTTAAATGGGAAGTCTGGAAGCCTTTTAGATAGCACAACCTGAAGGGAAAGAGTGTATTCCTTTATCCTCCTTTTACTCAGTGATTAGCTCGATCACCTGGGGTATGGAAGGACTGCCTGAGGTGATCTGCAGTTATATAAGAGTGCAGCAGTTGGTGGTTTCAGAAATTTCCCTTGGTTAAATAAGCTAAAATTGGTGCTTTAAGTGCATCTGTTGAAGAGCCAGGAGTATGTTTTGGAGCTCAGCAGAAGTATGTATTGGAGCTCAGCCCAAGGTACAGGTTATGAGGTATATGAAGGCACTCTGAAATCTGTCCTTAGTGGAGACTAGGAACCAGCAGTCCCATTCCTCATTTGGACTCTTCTGGTCAGAGGCAGTGGCACCAGCCTGGTGGCTCCAGTGCCCTTGAGCTGAGCCCAAATTCATTTACGGGTTGCTCGAGTGAAAAGAAACAGTTCCTTGTTATTATTGTCAGGGTTTGTCAAGGAAATAATTTAGATTTACAGTTTGACCCTAACTGAACTGAGGTGTGTATAACTTCTGTGCAGGCTGGTGCTTGTGTACTCACCCACTGCATCAGTTCAATCACCGAATCTCACAGGTGAGTGTTGTGTCACTGGCTCCAAGCTGGTTCTTGGTGCTTGCTGGTGAGTCACCCCTTGCAGCCCTGCACTGCCAGGATCAACATCCACCTCTCCATCCTTGGCTTTATAGTCCATTTTCCCACACTTTCTGGAACTGAGCTGGCTTATTGACCATACTCACTTTGGAGGTGAATTCTTATAATGCAGGAGTGACTTGAAGTTTTTGTTTTTCTGTAAGAAAAAGGGTTTGTCTTGTTAGATAGGTTTAGGCTCTCAGATAGGTACTATTTGAAACAATTTATAAGCAAAGAACTTCTTAGTCCTAGTCAGTTTTTTAGTAACTGATTTACGATATATTTTACATGATACACTTATCTCTGATGACTATTCAGAATAATAAAATAATATTATAATTGCTTCATGTTTTTGCATCCATGTTCATGTTTTAGGGTATTACAGAAAGAATGTAAACAAAGCCCTACCTTACACTTACACTCTTCTGTTTGGGTGTGAGTGAGAGGAACCCTGGGAAAATTGGTAATGCTGCAGAGATCTTAGTTTAGAGGTATAAAGCCCGCAAGGTATGAAAATTTTTACTCTGTGATTAATTTTGGTCCCAAATATGTGAATTTGCCCATTAAAACTCAATAAATAACTGACCCAAGTAATATATAAAATCAAATAAGTTCATTTCTGTATGATGAAATTGATTTTGGTGACTTTTTGACATTAAGAAGCTGTATGAATTAAAACCAAAGGGCTTGCACTTGATTTTCTTCACTTTCTTCCCAAATTTTTGTGTGGTTTTTAAGTGAAACAAACAAACAATTTAATTTGCTTGCAAAATATACAAAAAGTATATGTGAATTGAGAAAAAATGTAAAAAATATTCTCCATTTTGGGGCAATAATACATAACATGATTAAAATCCCACGGACATTAAAGGAAAGATTTTCACAGGCTTCTTAAGGATTTTGTCAAGACCCTTGTGTTCATGGTTAATCTGTGCAGAAATGCAAAGGGTAAAATGATTCTTTCCTCAACATGCCCCAAATGAGGAATGAATATTAAAATGTGTGGTGTCAACTCAGTAACTCTGTTCTCAGGTGTCACATACACTTCCTTGTCAATAAGGAGATGTGGCACACAAAGCAACATTTAAATGATGCCATGCAACCTTAAATAGCACCCAGAACTGCATTTCCTGTTCCTCATTATATTTTAATTAAATATTGATGGACAGTTTGTTTACATCAGGATTTTATTCCGTTAAAAGTAATGCCAGCTTATTACTATTGTTAGTGAAATAGCTGGAGCAGCAAGTTGGTGATTAGTGTCAATTTCTCTGTTGACCTGAGAAACATGATATAGGTGAATTAATTTGTAATTGTCAGTTGAACTGCTTTGTTGTGCTGGAATAGATGTAGTTTAGCTAAAACAAGTTGAAGAACCCTGAAGCATTTTACTGTGTGTACCTTATGTCCTCGTGAACCTTATGTGTATGAACCTTCTAATGACTTGTGTGAACTGTGCTATATAGACAGTGCATAATAGAAAAAAAAAATCTGCAAATGTTATGCAATGCATAGTTTTAGGTACAAGTCTGAACCGAGGAACACTGCTTTTGATGTTCTTAATTGCTCTCCTGTCTACTAGTTACACTGCATATTTTAGTTCTTCTCTGACCACCTAATGCATTCCTAACTTTCATGAGATTTCTATCTCAGTTCTTAAATTACTGAACGAAATAGAAATAAAATAACACCTAAAATATATTACAGAAAATACAACTTTACTAGCAGTCAGAACTGTCTGTCCTATATTTTTTCTCATATGTAATACTCTTCATAATTTTGCGGGAAATAAATCCTGATCTCAATATCCTGGTTTAAGCGGTAGCCCAGAAGAACTTGAAATGAATGATAAAGAAAGAAATCCAAAGCAAACCAGAAGAAACTCTAGAAACATAAAACTACTAATAGAAAAAGAACCATTTGTTCTGGGCAGATGAAAGTAGTGATATAATTGAGAGTAGTTTGTAATACAGAATATTGTTCAACTTCCTCTATGATGACATTGCAGACATTGTTGTACGTGGAAATATTTATATTGATTGTGTGCTGGGATAATTAAACACCTTGTTCCATGTTACAAAAGACACAGTAAACAATGATGAAAGAAAGATGAATTTTTGAAACAGAAACCCCACTTTCAGTTTGTTGAAGAATTATTTTCTTAGCTAGCAAGGGAAACACTACACATCAACCATAATTCTCAAAATCATCAATGAAGTTACTTAAAGAAGAAAAAATTGTCTGTCCTTAAAATAACTTCTAATCTATAGAAGGACAGCTTCTAACAAGCTAAGTCACCTTTACAGTTTAGTTTTTGCTCTAAAGAAACCTAATCGTATTGAACTGGCTGGATGCTAATGGATTCCTTAGATGTCAGAGACGTGCTGTTAGTTGGCAAGTCAGGGTGCAGAACCAAGAAGATTGCAAAGAACTTTTCTGATATAAGAAGGTGTTTTGACACTTCATATAAGAAGCAAAAGAAAAAAGGAGAATCTGGGAAAAGTTTTATGGAGTTTTAGCTTTTTTAGTGGTTTTTTTTTGGTGGTGGTTGGTTGGGTTTTGGGTTTTTTTAAGCAAAAAAAGTAAATGGGAGTAGAAAAAGCATTTATTTGAAAGGAAGGATGTATTCTGGAGGATATGAAAGAAGAGTATTAATGAACTGAGCTTATTATCACATAATGATATTGATTGGAAAAGACCTGTGAAGATCCTGTTTTAGAGTCCAATCCTCAAATAAAGAAGGGAAAACTAAGGTGAAGTTGCTTTTAATAGCTTTGTCTCACTGAGGTTTCAGTATCTCTAGGGGTGGATATTTCACAGCATCTCTGGGCAACTATGCCAGTGTGTAACCAACTTCATGGTTAGTTTCTTAATGCTTGATAACTTCTTTCTGGCTCTTCTCGGGTGCCACGTGTTCCAGCTGCCCACTCATCTATCAGGCTGGCTTCAATAAAAACACTCCACATCAACCATAATTCTCAAAATCATCAATGAAGTTACTTAAAGAAGAAACAGTTGTCTGTCCTTCTTAAAATAACTTCTTTCTTGCCTGGGGATGCCAAAACTGGAGATGGGACTCCTGGTGCAATCTCACAGGTCTTGACTAGAAGGAATAATCCCTTCTCTTGCGGTTTGTTTGCTGAGGCATCCTGGTCCGTGTTTGGCCCTCTTCAACACAAGGGCATATTGCTAACTCATGTTTAACTTGTGAACTTTTTTTTTCTGCAGCACTTCCTTAGCCAGTGGGTGCCTAGGCTAAGGTTTTTCTCTCTTGGCTGCAGGATTTTTGCTTTCTCATTGGTGTCTTGCTGCTGAGCTTTTTAAGGCTAATGTCAGGCCTCATATCCAGCCTTGAGGTGTGACAAAAGAGCAGCACTGCCCTCAAGGCTGTTGATCACTCCCCTGAGCTTAGTATCTGTTGATGAATAAACCCATTGACACATATGGTTGATGATTCATGCTTACCTGGATGCTCAGTTATTTCTCCTGTCTTAGCTTTAGAGCTGTGTATTAAAAATATCCCGTTCTTTAAAAAAACAAACCACAAGCCCCCACCACTTTGTTCTTAATGTTCTTCATTAAGCTTCCTCTGTGAAAATCTACAGTGACTTTCTTTAGGTGTCTCTTTTCCTGTCCATCAGAGTAGAGATGTGAGGCTTAGGAGAAATAATAGCTGATATTTAGATAACTGGACTGGTTTTTAAGCGATGGCAAGGCAAGTGTGATAAAGTTGTGCAGGATTTTGAACTGAAAAGAGGAAAAAAATGTGAACCTTTTTATTCTGGGACTCACTTCTCAATGGCATCTCAGCTCTGGTTTCAGAATGGGGAAGAAAAATGGTGGGTACACGGAGTCCCACCTGCCACATCAGGTTTGTGAATGTGAACCATCACTTGGAATAAATCTTGTGAGATAAGTTCAGTCATGGTTGGTTTGGGTTTGGGTTTGCTGTTTATTATTGCCAAATATTTTGTCAGTGATCTCACAAAAAATACAAAGTGCTATTTTCACCCTTTCTAATTGAAGAAGGGCTTTGCTTTGGTGTATACAACATGCTGCCCTTAGGGGACTGGCAGTGGCACTCAGTGGCTGTGCTGCCTCCACCAGTTTCTTTGGTTTGTTTAGGAGAGGAGGAACAGAGTCATTTGCTTTTAGAAAAATGTGAAGTTTTTATTATCTGATACTGGTTTTCCTTCCCTTTTCTGACAACCAGTTGCTTCAAGCAAACGAAGTTATCTCCCACCTCTTATTCAAACTGCTCATGCCTGACTGCCTGAAGCTGGTTAGAAGATGCCCACAGGAACCTTGCTCCTGGCAGTGGCATGGTGGGGCTGACACAAACCTTTATGTCATGGCCAAAATGGGTCTCTGCCGTCCAGCCTCCTGAAAGTGCTCACTTCTGTTTTAGGTCCATTATTGTGGTTGTTGCAGTCCTTACACCAGTGGTAACTATGCCTCTCCTGCTGAAGCTGCTGGTATGTGAGCTAGTGAAATTAAATCAGATGTGGCAGCATGGGCTGCACTGTTGGTTTTTACTGCAGTACAGGTGCTTCTTCTGGGTAGTGCATGCACCTTCTGAATTAAGCCCAAAACAACCTGATTTGTAGACATTGACTTTCTCCCAACTTGATAGGAAGAGGTAACTTTTCAACCAGCCTTCTCACTGTCCCTTTTGAACCACACAGCAACTGCCCCTGACGGGGCTGCAGGAGATTTGTGTTGCATGGAATATTGTTCAGGTCTTGCACAGGAGGAATCAGCACGCATGAGGAGAAAGCTGTTGCTGAAGCATTTGTACTCCAGTAATCCTGCATCAACAAATCTGATTTGTATTAAGCTGGGTGCAGGCAAACTTCAGTTGTGAGAGTTGTTCCCAAGCCAAGGTGCTGCACAGATGACAAAGGACTGAACTGTCCTAAAGCACAGGAGCTATGAGGGGTGTGATTAAACATCCTAACTGGATAGCCAGCAATGTACCATGCCATGCCTTAGCTCTGCTTGCTCGTTTAGGCTTCTGTTTGTGTTGACTTGTCTTGCTGTGGAACTAATGATGCTTATGTGGTATCATACTGTTTCATTTGTAGAGGTTATGGCCAGTTCAGAAACTATGCACCTAAAATACATTCATTGCATCCCCACCTAGTAAACAGACTTGTGCCTGAGTCAAGGGAGTTCAACAGATGGCTGCATCCTGTCCCAATAAGACATCAGTTAGCAAGGTACAGCTCTTCACCATTTACTGTGTCTGATCAAAGCCTTTTTGGTAATTGACTTGAGATACTCTTATCTTTTTTTTTTTTTTACTTTAAATTTTCTTTCTTTTAGGAAAGTAAAACCATAATTTCTCACATTTGAATATAGTCTTAAAATCTAATCCTCTCTGTTCAGGTGAGTTGTGCCTGGAGATTCCTAATGATTACAGTAGGCAGATTCTCTCCAGTGTGTCTGTTTTAAAACCTATAGTCTCAATCCTGATATTTATTTTCATTGCAGCCAGTGGTGTTTTAATCACTACTAATTTTCCAAATACATCATTAACTGGAAAAAAGCCCTCCACTTTAAGGTCTTTTTCTTCACATAACTTATCCTAAAAGCTAGCAGCTTTCCACTCCTCAAAAAAAAAAAAAAAAAAAAAAATCCTCTTTTACATTCAGTCCTACTTGGTGGTGTTCTATTTGAGTTAAAACTTCGCCTGATTTGAGGATTAACTGTTTTATGGGCATAGCTTCATGGAGAACACTGCTACTGTATGAAGCCAACTGGTAAATGTCACAGAGTGGATGTGATTCATAAACAATTTAACAACCAGTTTCAAGCAAGAATTATTTGAAAAAAGATACTAGAAATGATATGGTCTAGATCTTCAGAATCAAAGGAAATCTATAACCTTTGTAACTTGTTTGAGTTCTATTTTTAGAGAGAGTCTAAGTCCAGCATAATTACAGCCATACTTCAGAAAGCATTTTTTAAGTGCAATGTACTGTCTTGGTCACAGCTTTGAAGTGCACCTATCATAGATTACTAACTTATTAACTGACTCCCCAAAGACAATGACCAAAATGGCTTTTAAACTCAAAGAGCTGACTTTTATTAGAATATTGCTTAGGAAGAACCTTTAAATAGACTGGGAAATTGTGAAGACGTAGAACAGGTTAGAAATAAGAAGAATTCATAAGTAACTCTCCCCTTGCCTGTGAATCCTTGCTCTCAGGCTTTGCTTCTCTGAGTGTGCTGGTAGTGTGGATTGCGGCGTATGTTATGGAGTGTCTGCAATGTTTCAAAAGACTTCTTAATTTTTTTTCTATATTCAAGATGTCTGATGCTTTGCAGCCTTTCTTTTACAGTTGCTGCAACACTGTAGCTGCTTACTGTAACACTGCACCCGCTTTCTCCTTTCTCTAAGCTCTCGGAGACTGCTGTCCCTGAATAGAGTCCATTGTTTCTTAAAAATGCACTCCTTCCTCCCTTCTCCTGCTGTGTTGCCGACACCAGTCAGTTGTTTTTAATTTAATATGTACAGAGTCTGAGAGCAAAAATTAAACAGTGTCCATCACAGTAAAATTATTAGAATTTGAGATCTCTCTAATACAATATGCTGTTGTAAATTCCTTAGGTTTATTCTATTAAAGTTACAGATCCAGCATACTAAAACATTGTATCAGTAGGATTTAAGTATTTTCATTTTGACCGACACACAAATAAATGACTATAATATTGTTCAACTCCAATGAATGCTCTGCATTAGACTTAGGTGAGCTAAGATTTTAAGAAACCAATTTAAGCACTCGTGTTTCTGTTCAAAGTTGCACTGACAGACCTCAGTAGCTAGAAAGGCAAGTTTACTTTGGTTCCTTCTCATAATGATTTCAAAGCAAACTTCCAGATGGCTTTTATTCCAACAGAAATTTGTTATATTTTCTAGGTGCATGTGGTTCCTTATTGCACTGAAATCCATATGTTTGTTTTTGAATAGGGCTACTGAGCCCATGAGGGTCTAGTGATTCCGGTCATGGAAAAACTCACTTTTACTGAAACCAAAGCCTGTCATAACAATCAAAAAGCCATTCTACCAGTCTTGCTCTTTTGTTTATGGCTATTGCACATTTGCCTCTACATTTGTATTAATTTTTTTTTTGTATCACCTTTTTTTGGTTTAACCCCAGCCAGCAACCAAGCCCCATGCAGCTGTTTGCTCATTTCCCCACCAGCAGGATCAGGCAGAGAATTGGAAGGGTAAAAGGTAGAAAATTTGTGGGTTGAGATAAAGACAGTTTAACTGGTAAAGCAAAAGCCACACACACAAAGTAAAACAAGGAATTAATTCGCTGCTTCCCATGGGTAGGCAGGTGCTCAGCCATCCTCAGGAATAAAGGGTTCCGTCACACGTAACGGGGACTTGGGAAGATAAATGCCATAACTCCGTAATTCCTTCTTTCCCCACATTTATATAATGAGCGTGATCTGGAATCACATGGTCTGGAATATCCATTTGGTCAGCTGGGGTCACCTGTCCTGGTTGTGACTCCTTCCAACCTCCCAAGCACCCCCAGCCCCCTCACCAGTGTGGCAGTGTGAGAAGCAGCAAAGGCCTTGGCCTGTGTAAGCCCTGCTCAGCAAAACCCAAAACATCTCCATATTTTCAACCCTTTGTTCAGCACAAATCCAAAACACATTCCCCTACCAGTTACCGTGAAGAAAATTAACTCTACCCAAGCCAAAATCAGTACACACCTTTACTGTTCTTGCTAATGTTTTAACATTTTCAAAGTACTTAAATGCATTGACTTTTATGGGGGATGCATTTGATACCAGCACTGTCACTTACCATGCACTGCCTGTTTGTTCTTGCCCAAACTTGTACATTTGTAAGCCATGTCATTCCAGGTTCAGCTACTTCCACATCAGGTTTGTATGAACTTTTAGCTGAACAACACATTTGAAACAATAATCTGTAGGACTACTAGGAGAGACAAAGCACATGATATTAAGAACTCTAAAAATAATTTATTCTATGCAAATGTGGTTAAAATCTATGATTAATTAATTTTTCTTATTAACGTTTAAGTTATGCTTTTAGAATAATATGAGATTTGGTCATGCTTTTCAAGACAAGTTCTAAAAGATCGTCCTCAAAGACTTTTAGTGAGTATGATTGAAAATTATATGTAAATTGCCTAAAATTTCTTGGAGCAAAAACAAGAGAGAACTGTGGCCAGCTGGTGTTTAAAAAGGAAAAAATAAAGTTTAAATTAAGGGCCTCAAAAAAAAAATTAAAGTTAAGAATCTAAAAGCAGATGTCTTAAGATTGCTTTAGGTCTTCATAATCTCTTTCTTGAAATTTGTTTTTGCTTCTTTTGTACTGGGAGAGGATATGTGTACTCATGCATATGTTTATAACCTAATAAAAACTGGAAAAACGGATTAGAAATTCAGTGTTGGCCTTTCATTGTCTTTATATTTGAGTTAGCTTAATAAAGTCATACCAAGCTGACATGCAGCACTGTGTGTCTTCAGCATTATTTAAAAAATCTCCACATTGAAAACTGAACTGGATATAGCAAGCAATATTTTTCTTAAAACTACTGCTGCGTTTTCAATGTCAGTGAAATCTTAAGGTAAATAAGTTTTGATAAGGTCTAGCTCAGATTCAGGCAACTGAGGCTATGCACTGCCAATATGGGTATCAGGGGATGATGGTTGTTATTCTGCTTTAGAATTAGCTCCCTTCCTTTCACTTTTTCCTCCTCCTTAGTGCTCTTCATGACACCACTTCCAGCTTCAAATGAGCCCTTGTCATGTGGAGCTGAACTCTCACCAGAGCATGTCATACAATAACAACCACAGTGAAACTTTAATTCAGTCTTTGGCATTCAGCCTATTATTCCTTGTAAGGTAAATTTGTTTCATTTTGAGGGCTTTCTGGAGTGTTTATTCCACATATACAGTTGCTGAGATCGGTCATTAATTTGAATTTACTGTTCAAATTGACTCTGTGTATTTTCATTTGTCAATGTAAGCATGCCAAATTCTCTGCCATATAAATATAAATTTTCTACCACACAGGTATTGTCCTGACATAGCATATGAACACTTTATATTTTCTAGTTGTGAGACAAATGGAATGTGAGACAGCTTAAGAAATATAAACACACTTGTTTTAATCATATTTGAACTATGGCAAGTTCACTGTTTCATACTGGTATATTTCTGTATCTAAAAAGTAGTCATCTTGATAGGTCTGTATATCAGCACTTTGATATGTTTTGTTCTATCCTTATATCTAAGGATACATAAAACAATCCTGGGTATACTGCATTTTTTCAAAATACATATCTCTTCCTGGGTTTATATTTTTATGAAGGTTTGAGCAATGAGCCTTGAGGAGATATGTGACTGTAATCTGACTGGGTTTTGTAATGTTTATTTCATTGTAACATGATTCTCCCAGTGTCCTGCAGGCTAAAAGTACACACATCACATGGGCTCTGTGGGTAAATACATGTTTCAGAATCAAATATTCTCAACTGAAAACAGCCCACAACAGGTCTCAACAAAGTAAGGTTGCATGACCAAGCTGGTTATATTTTTTAGAGTACAGGGAAAAGAATGAGTTATCTCTTAGAAAGCTAAGTCATACTGTAAGTCATACTGTACAGGAATATATAAAGGCTTATGATTTATATATTTATACTTATGATTTATATATGATTTATGTATATGGGGAACAGAAAACTAGGAAACTCTAGAGAGACTTGGTGTAATGTTGTTGGGTTTTAACCCCAGGCAACAACTAAGCTCCACACAGCTGCTCCTTCACTCCCCTCTTCCACTTCCAGAAGGATGGGGGAGAGGGTTGGAAGGGTAAAAGTGAGGAAACTCATGGGTTGAGCTAAAGACAGTTTAACAGGTAAAGCATGCAAGCAAAGCAAAACAAGAAACTCATTCACCTCTTCCCATGGGCAAGCAGGTGTTCAGGTGTTCCCAGGAAAGCAGGGCTCCATCACTAGTAACAGTGACTTGGGAAGACAAATGTTATCGTTCCATTTACCTCCTTCTTGCTCCAGGTTTATATACTGAAAAAGATGATGTATGGCTTGGAATGTCCCTTGGGTCAGTCGAGGACAGCTGTCCTGGCTGTGTCCCCTCTCAACTCCTTGTGCACCTTGCTGTTGGGCTGAGGTGAGGAGCAGGGAAAGCCTTGGCTCTATGTAAAAACTGCTCAGCAAGAGCTAAAACATCCCTGAGTTGTCAGACCTGTTTCCAGCACAAATCCAAAACATAGCCCCATACTAGCTATGTTATGAAGAAATTTAACTTTTTTTTCCAGCTAAAACCAGCACAAATATCAACCCAGTATCAGGAAGGCCACCCTGTTCTCCACCAGTAGTGTTACATTATTCAACCAAAATTAGAACTATCGAGTGTTAATAAGATCTTGGTTGACAGACATGCAGACTATTTTTTTTTTAAACTAGGAAAAAACCTATCAAAAGTGTATTGTTGCATAAAAATGGACTTAAAATATTGCATTTAGTAGCTAATAAAATTTTTCTTGAATTGGATAGTTGCTTGGTGATGGACAAAACCTTATTATTATTATTATTATTATTAAGTTAAATCTTGGCACGTATTCTGAAGGCCTTACTTGAATAAATAAGACATTGCTTATGCAGCATTAAAGTATCTAATACTGGAAAAGTACTTCAAGCAAGTTGCTGTCATCCTAAGAAAACATGGGCAATAAGATAGATAATGGAAATGAGATGCAAATATAACCAGACTGTCAACAGAGACCAGTCTCCTTCTTCTATTATCTTTCAATTTTTCAGAAAAAAAAGAGAACGTATATATTGAGCTAAACTTCATTAAAAGCTCAGAGAATAATCTTCTAGAAATCTTGCAAAGAGGGTCATCAGGAAAACATAGAGGGTCTTCCGTAAAAGGCACCTTTTAGAGCTGTTCTAATCACTCTCTTTAACTTCTGCCAGCTTACTCAAATTAGTCCATCATTGTCTCAAAATAGAGCTGCTCTGTCAGGTTTATTTTATAGGCTGATGATCAATAAAAAAGTATTTAATTCATAGATCTCAATAAAGTGTCTGGTTTTGTAAAATATTTTATCTCTGTTTTGTAGGTGAGATAATTAAAGCATGAAAGATGTGAGGGAGTTTTGCAGTAAATCAGCAGCAGAGTTAAAAAGGGGAGGATGAAGTTTTCTGGGTTTTTGAAATAATGCCCTGGCTACTGGGCTGTGAATTAATTTTTATTGAAACTGTGTCCCATGCAAAATTTATATGAAGTATAAAGTGAAAGGGTTTTATAATACCCCGGAATTTCCTCCTGATTCCCCTTCAAATTGTCTCACCTTCACTCTGTGGGAGTTGTTGTCCTGATGAGGTCTTTCAAATCCCCTGCTGTTTATTTCAGTTGTGGAGCAAAAGAAATGTGATTTTAATTATAAGACCAGTTGTGCACTTCAACTTCAGAGTATCATGTGCTTCTAGATATAATCCTGTTGGATTCCTGCAAATTTACAAAGATAAGTTGTTTGCAGTAGATTTGACTACTTCTTTACAATAAATTCACTGTAGGATTTCCAAACTGCTGTAAGGATTTCCTGAGCCAGTGTTTGTATCACTTTATGTTTCACTGTTCAGGACAAAATTTTCTTCCATTGGTTTGCCTAATCCTTGTTTTTTGAAATAAGTTTTAATATTCAAGAAAATCCTAATGCAGCTAGGCTGTTTGATTTTGCTGTGTGAAAAGAATACTTAAGCATATTTGGTTTGAGCCCAATGACTGATATTTTTCATCAGGTGACACTCAGCACTTCAATTACCATCAGTGAATAGCTACTCCCTATTCATCCACCACATGCTGCTCTTTGTATCCATTTTATCATCTTCTGCTGTATCCCTTTTATCATTCCTTCTCCTCTCTGCAGCATCTAATTGTGTTCCATTGGGTTTTTTTACACAGAGGTGTTGTTATAATTTTTTTTTTCTTTTTGTAGTAGTAGTCTATTTGTTGAATGCAGAGGAGCAGATAGTTCTGGATTTGAGGACATTACTGATATATACTATGGCATAAGGGTCTCTGTTTTGTGCTCTACTTATTTTCTAGTGTTCTGTCGTCTTTCTGGTCACCGGTGAGCGTTTTGCCATTTGTTTCCACAGAGCTATCTGCAGGTAATATAAGACCTCCTCCTTGAGAGCAGCAAGCTCATTGGTTACTGCATGTGCAGCCAGGGTTGCTCATTACATACATTTATTGACACTGAATTTCAGCTGCTCTTCTCTTTCCCAGTTGCTCATCTTCATGAGATCCTTCTGCAACAGCTGGCAAACTCACGAATGTTTAGAGCACCAAGGATAGGCTAGATCTGAGTAAACTATCTACTTGCTTCAATTCAAAGATTATACACACAGTAATGTGTGTGTTTTCATGTCAGGTTTCACATGGAACTTTTCTGCATGTGGGCAGAGTTCTTTAGCTCCCGCTGCTGCTGCGCAAGGCACTAATTTTTATTTAGTTCTACTGTAAGTACAGCTTTTTGTGAACTTCTCTGTCCATCACAGAGAGACTTGAGGGTATGATGGGCGAAACTTTGACAAGCATTTTATGTATGGGCCAGGAGGCAGAATATTTTGTAGCCTCTGAGGAGCTTTGGGAAGTATTAGATCAATGTGCAAATTGCTGTAGTCAGGGCTGTACACCTCACTGGCTCCCACCTGCCTTAATAATGGAGCTGATTCCAGTCAGGCATTGAAATTGAAGGTGAAATGCATCATGATAGTGAGGGGAAAAGCAAAAAATGGTGCATGAAGTACATTTCTGTAAGCTGAAGGGTAATGTGTCCATCCTTGCTTTGGGGGGACCGATGATCAGATAATGCCAAACAAGTGTCACGTCCCACAAACTCTCTTTACTAAGACTGTACATTGACCATATCATTGACTAGACTAATGGCAGATTTTAGGGAACAGGAGTAAGAGATGCTTTCAAGATCATCCTGTATTTTATCATGGTTCTTGAAGACTGTGCATGTAATGCTTTACCAGTGGCTGCTGTTTGGGGATCCTATCATGTACCTAGACTTAGGTGTCTTGGGCAATTTTAGGTGTCTTCTGGTCTCCTGCTTAGTTCCAGCTGCCAGACCACAAGGTCTCCTGGACAGCCTGTGTTACTTTTGCCTCCCTCCTTTCTGAAACAATGATTCCTTCATGACATTGTGAATGACTGTGGAGACTGGATGGTTATAGCCTAGTCAGCTGCACAGAATACTTACACAGAAGAAGAGCTTGACAGTGATTCCACAGCAACAGCAAAACACAATTCAGGGAAAACCTTTAATGCAGGGAAACACTTGTGTATTAAAGTGGATATTTAATTTATATGAAACAGAATGTATTTGGTGAGGATTATGAGATTAATTACTGTGATAATTTTCCTCAAAAGACCCCTTATGACATTTTACTTGGGTAATTTTCCTCCCCTGTGTTTCCCAAATCTTAAGTTCCAGTGAGCAGTTTCTCCTCTTTAATATGAAGATGGAAAACAACCCCCTTATTCTGGGCAGGAACTGACTGGAAATCCATTCACTCACTGGAAATTCATGTGTAATTCTTCTGAATTTTCACAGTGACTTTTCTCTGAGCATCATACCACATTTTTCTGCACAAGTTGTAACAAAAGAATCCCTTCAGATTTATTTCTATCTTTGTGTAAGTTCATTAAAAACACAGCTTTGAAGTGTTCAGTGTCTTGTTGTTCAGAACAGTGGGAAAAAAAACCCATTTATGATGACTCCATTTCCAGTCAGAGAAAGAAATCTTCATTTCCACATATAAGATTTCAAAGAGCAGAGTTGGTTTGTTTTTTTGGTTTGGGGTTTTTTGGGTGGTTTTTTTTTTTTTTTTTTTTTTTTTTTTTCCTTTTTTTTTTTTTTTTTTTTTTGTATTTTCACAACTTTTAGTTTAATATCTTTGATTATTACATTTCAGTAGTTGGTCAGAAGGCTTTGTTTCTAAACTTTTTAACTAAACCAGACACAAAAGGAGATTTATGTTGCAGTTTATTGGATGCAGTGTGTTCCATCAGTTAATGTTAATAAACAAAAAACGTATTGCGAGAAAAAGATACTGTGACTGAAGTTACCTTAACAGTCTCTCTTCAGCAACTTCAGCTGTGACAGGGTATGTTTTGCAAACACAAAAGCCGTCACAAAATCATCTTTTTTGTTGGTTTGTTTGCTTGCTTTACTCAGTCTCTGCACTGCACAAATCACCTAATGGTTTCTATAAAATCATGTAACAAAAAGAACCTGGGTTATATCTGCTACAAATCCTTGAGCTAACTTAGCTTGCAAAGAGTGGGGAAAGAAGGGATTACAAAAAGAAAATAGTTACAATGCTCTGTGACAGAAACTGGTTGTAGGGTAGGTAGCTGGGCTCCACTTAAGTTTACTCCTTGTCTGAGTGTTTGTGCAGATCTGTACACAGCATTAGTTTGCATTTTATAGGGACTTCCTTCAAGCAAATGGAGAACTTTAGTAAATGATTTGCAGCTTCTTGAAAGTTAAGTTACAAATCAGATCTTCTTCCCCCACCCTGGGAGCCCTGAGAATTAGGTATGAACTACCAGATAGATTCTACAAAAAAGAAAGCTGGAGTAATGAGGGATTTGAGTTCCCAGAAAATCAGTCACAAGTCACAAACTTAAAATTAGAGCCCATTATTCCAAACTAGTTTGTTCAATTTATGATAAGTTTTAAGATTGGCATTAGAAGCAAAGAAGAACAACAGTTACCCCAGTGTCATCATTTGCACTTGATAAATACATTTGAAAATACAATTCTAGGATGTTCAGTTTTTCTGTCTTTGTGCCTTTTAACTCTGAAGCTGCTCAGCACAGACACAGAGGAAGAGAAATGGTTTTACCACTGTCTCGGGCAGCAAGTTCTGACAGGTGTCTGTCTCTATATCAGTAACTTATTAGCAGAAGCACAGCTGAAGCAGGGAGCCATTCTGAAGTAAGAGTGGCAACCATCATAACTTTATGTCAGCAATGAAGTTAATGAGTATGTTCTCCTTTCATAACCCATGGAGGGAGCATTATGTGCAATTACTTGCCTTTGCAACTAACAACAAAATATGACAAGAAAAAATTGTAATGGAATCACTTAAAATTCTGTTTCAAGATCATCTGATCTGGTTGCTGATTTTTTTTTTTCCAAAGTATTTACAAGTTGCTACTGAGAAAAATTATAATACAGCTTTTAATACCTAAAAATAAACTTTAGAAAAATTGATAGCTTTTGATCCCTCTAACCAGCTAATGACTTCTCTGCATATATTCTATGAAAAACATTGTATGTGGATACAAAAATGCTGTTAGCAAGAAATTTTCCTGCTTCTTTCTAGACCCGTGAGATACTTTTCTCTCTCATGAAGATATTTGCAGGGTTCTGTAAACTATGAACACCTGCAACCTTGCAGAGCTTTGTTTATGGTACAGTAGAAAAATATTTTGACAATGGATGTTTTAGGATTTTAGCCAATCACCCCCAAGGGGTGGCTGATCCTTTGTCCAATTAGACTTTGAAGAAAAAAGTCTATAAAAGAGTTTGTAAAATAATTAAATAAATCAATCTTGCTGCACAATTCCTGCCTGCTGGATCTCTCTTCTCCTCCCTGTCACTGCGGGATGCCATAATAATTATAGTTATATTTGTTAAATAATTTTACAAGTTTGTTTTATATTAGGATTATTTTTGAAATAAAATTCAGTTTGGTAAGTCAAAGAAGAATATTTTACCTTAGTCTCACTTGTAGACCAAGCTTAAAAATAAGCATTAGGTCTGTATAGTATATAAAATAGCTTAAATTAATGATAAAATATATAAATTTGCCTATACTCCTTCTAAGATCTTATCTCAGAGGTCTTTCCAAACTTAATGCTTTTTTTTTCTCACTCAGCCTGGTTGAGAAGATAAATATTCTTAACCAGAGAGAGTGCAGTTTCCAAAACTGGATGATATACCCACTGTCTAGGTGGAACATCATAGTTAAAAACTGTGCTCTCTCTGCAGAGGAGCCATCTATCACCAGCCTCATGAAGACTTTTTATTCTTAAAGCATGTCCAGGTCCAAAGCCTTAGAGATATTCTGAGCTAGATCATTAATAGCTCAATCATTAGAAAAAGGAAATTTAACTTTACTTCAAAGTGCTGACAGGTCAGGTTCTTCAAATCATGACTCTGAAAAATGCTGCATCCCGTATAATCTCTTCCAAGTGCCATTGCATCAAAGACACTGCACTGAGTTACAAGCCCTTTCTTATACTTCCTGGAATTCAGCTCCCTTCTTCTTTGATATTTTTGCTTTGGCTGTTGTATTTTTGAGGCACTACTTCCTTGCCAAACACTTTATAGCTGTGTTGTGTTGGGGTTCATTGTGTGCTGTTCAGCTTGGAAGAGGTCACTAATGTATTGTTCTTGAATTCCTTCTCCTTGGAGGAAACGCTCCCAGTCTTTCTGCTGGCAATAAGAAAAGGGACCAGACTCCTTCAAACTGGACATTGCCAGCATGAAGACAAAGCTTCTGATACTGTGGCAGGCCATTCCAGTTCATCCATATGTTCTCCCCATTTTCTACAAAGCAAGATAGGATGTTATTTCAGAACAAAGGGAACCTGGAAAGAGTAGAAATCGTGTAGGCCCTGAAGCCCTCAAGCCACCCATCCTATGTGATGCTCTTTGAAGGTGTCATATTCCGGCTCACCAGTGCCGTGAAGTTGGTCTTTACTCATCCCTGGATAGAAGAGTTTAGAGCAGCCTTCTCCTGTTACCAGAAAAGTGGCCAGAGTGTGGCATCAGAATTTAGAGCTTTATAACTTGACTTTCTGCAGGTAAAAAGTTACAACAGTACCAGCAGTACCAGGGAAGATAACAGAGGAGGGAGTGGGTTCTGGGTCACAGGAAGGTCTGAACTGCGAGTGATTTTGCTTCATGATAGGCAGATGCACTTCTGATGTTTCTGCCTTTCCACCTCCATGTTTCCCTTGGGATTTTCCCATAGATCCTGGCATTAGACAGCACATCTGCAAAAAGAGTGTTATTTCTCTTACGTAGATCGTTTGTTCTTGCATTTTTATTATATTTTGTTGTTTGGTTTGTGTGTGGTTTTTTTTTATATGTGTTGCAATTCCTTTATTTTTTAAAGAATGATATACCTTTTTTAAAGATGAATACCATCTTTACTTCCCAGCTGAGTTTAGACAGCTGTGCCTGACAATTTCAAAAATGACATGGAATGTTGATCTCAAGTCTAGATGACAAGTGTAAAACAAATTCTATTTGTGTCATGGGCCAGGTACAGATACCACCTAACTATCTATGCTATAAATGCACACCAGTAAACTTAAAATACGAATGCAAAATTTTGCATGCTGGGAAGTTCTACTGATTGCTGTCCCGATGAACATCGAGGCTCACCTTCACAAAATGCAGTGAGGAAAAACTGTCTCACCAGTCTATTATATTTGCTCCTTGGGAAAGAACTTAGAATTGGAAGAGAGACTTAAACCAATTCTACAAAAATTTCTTCAGAAAGGAGATCCCTCTCTGGAACTCTATTGACTCCTTTTATTGACAATTCGGAGAATTTAGTATTTGTAGGCTGGGTATTCAAGTAAGCTGTTGAATCAAGGGTGAGAATTTGGCCTCCAGCTGCAGAATGGCTTAGTCTAGTCTTTAAAAAAACCCAAAATAATAACAAAAAAACCATTCCAATGCAAGTGCATAGGATTCTAAATCACCATCTGATATTTGCTCCAGTTTTGTGGCTGTTTCCATAAAAAGACAGCACTGTCAAATGTTGGCATTTTCAAGGAAATTTGAAGGGAACCCACTATTTTCCGGACTTGAGAGTTAATATTAAACGCTATTAGTTGGTAGTTTTAGTCAACTACAATATCTTGAAATATTCCATTTTGAACTGCAAACAAGTATTTTGCTGGGTCAACTGACATATTTCTGTGATTATACCACTTGTCGCTATATTAATTACTGGATGATCATTAGATGTTTTGTGTGCTGTTGCTTTGGGAATGATTAATGACACCAAAATGTGAAGTCCCAAGGCATTCTCTGGGCATCTGTTGAATGTTCCCACTTTCTCATAGGCAGGAAATCCTGGTGCTCTGTCATTACTTCTACAGCACTTTTTTCCCTTTTCTTGGTGGTGGAAAATGTATTCTAATTTTTTTCTCCTTAAAACAACATTTCACCTGCATATTTCCCTGGTGAACGTCTGGTCTGTAGTCCTGTTGCTTGTGTTCTCTCATTCTTCCAAGTGTTGACAAATCAGCTTTGACACCACATCCATAAGTAGCTAAATCTTGCATGCAGGTGATTCCCTTAGCTTCAATGTACTTATTTACTTAGTCAAAACTAGATGTTTGCTGAGGCCACTGTAGGTTTTTGTTTATTTGTTGGGTTTTCTTTGTAAAAGTTGTAAAAGGAGCAGTTGAAGTCAATCATCATAAAACCATATTAAATAAGGACCATGGGTTTGGACTTTTAAAAATAAATGCCTTTCCCCCTTAATTATTATGGAAGATGTATTTTGAAATAAATCTTCATTAAAAAAATACACTTAGTAACAACATATAATGATATATATTTTTTGTTTTCTATTGAAGAATTTAAAACTTTTGACAAATGTTAAATTTTTTTTTATTATAAAAATAATTGTGTCCTGGCAGAAAACAGTGAATTATTGTTATTCCTTGGGACAAACTACAGAAAAATAATGACATGCCAAATAAAACCAAGATACTTTTCTAGAATTTTAATTTAGGAAAAAAATACTACTCATTAAAACTTCTGGCAGGGGTTTTTTCTCTGGGTCCTAGTTCTAGAGCTGTGTCCTTGAAGTCAGATCTTGAAGGCTGCACGCAGTTCAGCTCCCTCTCTCTCCAAAGGAACACTCTGGCTGTGTATTCATGAGGGCAGGCTTTCCCACATGCATTGCTTCCCACTTCACATCAGGGATGCTTCTGCCTTTCTGCCATAATCTCCTTTGTGCACTGTGCAATCTGCCTACCCAGCTTTTTTGGCAATCTGCACTCTGCTTTGCCCTAGGGCAGCTCTGCTCTGAAAGTGCTATGCTGAGGTGAATATAATCAGCACTTTTCGAATTGGAGCTGCTTCTGTCCACCTTGGCAAGATTGCCTGAAAATCTTGCAAACAGCCCAACTATTTGTTAGTGTGCGAGGCCTGAGTGTCAACTTTAGCTATTCAAGGCTCTGTTGGAGGGAATTAGAATTCAAAATTTGGGGTGTGAACATTATTCAAGTTTAGTTTTAATCACATTTACACTGCTCTTTTCATAACTCATCTAGATTAATTGCAATGAGGTCAGTCAGCAGCAGGGAATATGTTCTGACCAAGGTAAAATTTCACACCTTCCTGCCTGGAAAAGGACAGGGTATCACAGAGAGCCATAAAATCAGGACTGGCATGAAAAATGGCAGTGCGAAATAATTTAATCACTGTTTCTCAAAATACAGGGACTTAACTCAGTCAATGGAACTATTTGATTTAAAAATAAATTAAGTACTTTTTCACACAATGTACCGTTATGTTGTGAATGCATTCCTAGTGCAATCTTGAGAGGGCTAAAAGCATTAATGGGTTTCTAAAGCAATTCCTTGAATTCATAAAGAATAACTCAATTGGTGACTAGAAGAAAATCTGGTTGGGATGCAGACTCAGAAGGCACACATCTGGCCACTGTGGAGATATACATAGCCTTTTTTTTTTAGAGCAATCTCCAGACATCTTCAGCTGGCCATTTTCAGGGGAGAGGATCCACACTCAGCAGGACAGTGCCTCACTATTGTAGCTGGTTTTGGGCTTCCTGAGCCCGCTTCTGCTCCGGCCTCTAACAACACAATCCCTGAATGTGTGTGTGTGTGTATATGTCTCTGCTTGCTGCTGGAAGGGACCCAGATGAACACCCCACAGCAGAGACTGTGAGGTAGGGCTAGATCTGCCTGTCAGGATTCCAGAGGTGCAGTAAAAACACAGCCTGGGTGGCCATCCAGTTTTTCAGACTTTTAAGATGAACCTTCAGAGAGTGGTTTTGATGAGTTGTTAAGTGAGATGGGTGATGTGAACGGTGGGCCTTGATTTGACCCTCAAATGCTGATGGTTTCATTTATATGTTGGTAACCTGGCATGTTGCTGTCCTATGCTAGACTGGGAAATCATGATGGACTTTCTTTTGTAAATGGAACTGTACAAAACAATGTAGTTGCTACAGGCTTCACACCTGCTAGCCATGACTATGACCAGTGCATGGCTGGATAAATAAATTCACTGTGTATAATGTACATCCCAGCTGCCTTTGTCCTTCTAAATGTACAGTATTGATGTTGGTGGAATAAAGCTTGGAGAATGAAAAGGTGAACGATAATGACAAAGCAAATGGCTATACTGGGAGACACATGGACTCAGAATTGTTTGCTTTAAGACTTCTGGGAAGAAACTCTGATTGCTCTCAAACATTAACATAATCAAGAAAAAGCCATTACTTGCCACCAGCTTTGTCTCATCTCCCCCAACTTACACTTCTAGGGTTAAAAATTGGTAATACTGAATGATTTACCAATATCAGTTATCATTTCTATATTCAAGATATATCTATTCAAAACTAGTATATTCAAAACATAACTCACTTAATTTCAAAGCATGCTTAGGTGCCCTTGAAATCTTCAGTAGCACATTCATTAGGAAAAATGGGGTCATGACACAATTGAAAGGGAAGGTTTCTTTGTGGGAGTTTATTTCCTTTACTGTGCATTATTTCTTTTATATTTTATAATTTTTAAAGTGCCTAGAATCATGTTGTGTACATTATGAAACAAAATATTAACTCTGTGAGTTATTTCTCTATTAATAGGAAAGACTTAAAAGAGGATCTAGGAGAGCCAGGGACATTGGAGTTCATCACTGTGATCTGAAAAGCTCTGCTTGTGGTAAAGTAATCCCAGAACTATCTCAGGTAACGGTCTCTGAAGTAGTGACACATTCTGCTGATGGGAGCAATCTACTGATGGGAATAATCAGTGTTGGCCCCATAGCCAGAGCTGCCCCTCTGCCCTTGCCTCCCTGCCTTGCTTGGACTGGAACACTGAGCAGAGTGATGTCTATCCTGGTGTGATTTCTGAGCTTGCCAAATGCACAGAGAGGCTCTATCCATGTTCGTGTCAGTGCCCACCCCCTACCTCACAGCTTACTGGTAGCAGGAGGTTACCAGTAAGTTACTGCTTACAGCATTTAACCACTAAAGAGGGGGCATGGGCTCTGCCTTTCTCTTCATCTTGAGTCCCCCACCATCAGGACTTGCCCTAGGTGCTAGGCTGCCACCTGCACTGAATGCAAGCATTTTCCACTTCTCCTGACAAGCTGGGCCACCGGAGAAGGAAGGAATTAAAAAATTCCTCTGACTATACCAGAAGACATGGGGGGACATAGTGCAGTATTTCAGGCAGTTGATTGGACAATGTGGATATTTGGATTCCATCAACTGTTCACAAGATCCTTTCAGTTTTCTATTTCTGGACTGTCTATGTATTTTGTTTTAAAATAGTCATTGGATAAAATCCTTCCAAAGTTCTTTAAACATTTACCTTACATGCAAGCATAAAAGGGAAATCTGTAAATATATGTAAAAATAATTAGGGTTATTCTCTGTAATGTCCAGTACTTAAAAACTACATGAAGTACATAGTCTCACTGTCAAAGCCAAAGTTTACTGCAAAGAAATATATTTGTAATTGATTTTCTTTTTTATTAATTCTTAACTAGCTGTTAAGCTGTAGTGCATGGCACTTACAACAAACAGTGGAGCCATATTTCTTTCAATATAAAATCTGCAGTCCTCAGTTTGCTGTGTATGTGTCCTTGTTCAGCAAGGCATACAGAGGCCATGCTAGTTAGAGAGTGATGGCAGAAACATATAGATCTGCTGTCTAGATGCATATATTTCTAGCAATGTCTAGTGCAATAAGGTAGTGCCAGGGCCCCATGAAATGAAGATAAATGCATGCCTTTGCTTATGATTTCAGGAGAACTGGAGTTTATCTTCATTCTGGCCTCAGCCTTTCCAGTTGTTGGCCATCTGGATGTAAGACCACATGACTTGTGTCTGATATTGCATATACTTATATATTTGGATAAGAACATGTTATACATACATAAAGATGTGCTAGATTTAGTCTAGTCTATGACTAGTTATCTGGAATATTTATTTATCTTTTCCAGAGAAAATGATAGTGTAATTCAAACACACAAAATGAAGATTTTTAAGTTTTTTTGCTTATAATAACAGGGGCTTGGACTTTTGTTGGCTGAATAGTTCTGAAAAGCAGAATGAAAGGTGAACTTATACAGAAAAGGTCTGAGACATCAAAAGCCATCCTTGTAAGCAATAAAGGATACTGTAAAAGGGAAAATGATATTACATTCAGAAAGATCAGGCACCCTTGAGAGAAAGAAAAAGTGAATACTATAGAAGAAAATGAACTAAAACTATTAGAAGAAAATTAAAGGGAAAGGTGTACTAAAGGCAGGAAAGAAAATACTTATTGAACATCTTTTACTTTTTTTTCCCTTTTACACTATTTAGGCAAATAAAAGGAATTCAGACACCAAAGCTGAGATAGGTTTCACACTATCCTTTTTGAAAAAGGAGATGGGAGGGAAGATGAGTTTGAAGACCAAAGAAAATCAGGGCACTAAGAGGCTAAGATGGAAGAGAACATACATAAAATGGAATAATAATGAAAGGGCTGGGTTTTTTTTTTCTTTGATATTTGAGAAGACTATTTAGGATTTTTAAATAGTCTGTATAACTAGCAGTGAGAGCAGTACTGAGCCTCAGTAACTGAGCTTCTCCATTTTCTTGTTTTGAAAGGACATTAGAAGCAATCCAGTTCCCTGACTCATTACTTCAGTACATTATAAATCTCTACACAGACAAACATGCAAGGCCTACAGAGGTCTGCTTGTTCATAGAATGGAGACAAAAAAAGAGTGGTTCATGTTCATGTTATGATATGAAAGAGAAACAGGAGACTGCGCATATCAGCTCTACCTGGTAGACCCGTGGTTTTATGGGCCCTCTGCATTCTGTGCTGCCTTGTCACAGTGTCCTGGGTTGCAGTGTATTCTATTACCATCCCCATCAGCTGTTAAAATCAGGTGGGGCAGTGTTTCCTTGCCTCCTTCCCCCCAGACTATCTTGCTGTTAATTGCCCATCATTGTCCTGCCGCCTGACTCAGAGATAACTCCCTCCGGACTATCTTCTGTTAATGAGCCTAATCAACACTCTGCCTCATGACTCGTTACCCCATTGTGAGATGCTCCACCCAGAGGGAGGAACCAAGCATCCCATCGTGGATATAAGCTGAGGCTGAACACCAGAGACACCGGGGGCTTCCCACTGGATTTCCAGAGGACAGGAGCTACACAGCCACCACTGGGCTTCCAGAGGAAGAGCAGACTGTTTCACTACAGGATCACTGCTTCAGAGGACTGCAGCCACCATTCTACCAGACTGCTACCACCACCCTGCCTAACAGGGTGTCAGGTTGTACCTTGACTCTGTCAGTTTGACAGTGTTTTCTTTTACCTTTTTTTCCTCCTTTTCTTTAATTTCCATTAAATTGTTATTCTGACTTGGTGCCTCCCACTGGTTTGTTTTCAAACTAGCACACACAGAAAGTTGGAGCATAGGGACTGGACATGCTTTTCAGAAGTTTTACACGAAAATAGAAATGGTGAAAAAGCTATACTGGCATGATTCATTAAAGGCTTCCTGTCAGGCTGTTCATGAATTAATGTTTAATTGGAAGTATGCTTACAACTTAGATATAGGGTAGAAAATTTAGAGAACAAAGCAAGTGATTACTGGGAAAGCAGACAGATCACAGAAGAGCAAAGAGAAGAAAGCTGTCACATGCCACTTTAGGGACGTGTTGGAACTGAAGGATAAATGCAAAATATAGCGTAGCCTTAAATAATTATTCATCAAAACACACAAGAAGACAACAAGATTTTATTCCTTGACTTTTCCTTCCTTTAAAAATGAATTTTCATTTCTTTGAAAAGTCTTTTTTTTACTGAGATCCATGCTGTCAGAACTGGAGGTAGTGCTTATTAAATCAAATGGGACTATCTGACTTGATATAAGGTCGGTTTGTGTTTTGTTTTCTTTTGTTGGGATTGTCAGATACTGGAACAGGTTGTGCAGAGAGTCTGTGGAGTCTGTGAGGTTTTCAAAACCCTGAGATACTGATGCAAATTCAATGTTAGCTTTGATTTGTAGAGGAAGCTGGGCCTCCTGAGGTTTCTTCTAACCTCATTTATTCTGTGAGTCTGTTTATTAAATCTCTGTTCTCTTTATCATGCAGGAAAAAAGTAGGAGGTGGGACCATGTGGCTGTGTCCAGACTGAATCTTGCGCATGAAACTGTACGTGCTTTCAAAAACAAACAGAAAAAATCAAAGAAAAAAGTGACGTCTCTTTTCACGTAAGTTATGATTATCCTTGGTTCTCGTAAGTGAAATAAATGCAGAATTAGAGAGTATTTATTGCTTAGGGTTGGTTTAGTCTGATCCTAAACCCACTGCAGACCTCAGATGTTTTTCTTTGGAGAGCTTCTATGTAAAGGCCTCCTACAGCAGCTTAGAAATATCAAAGGATACCAATTATTGAAAACTTTAACAGCACATTTGTGGCGGTGTTGGTTACACATCTGGCTGACAATACCAGTGCTGGTGAGAGTAGTCCCATCTGCCCACTTTTGCTTCTTGGATGGGATATCCCCAATGCTATGCTGTAGAACAGAATCCAGCAGGCAAAAATACAATTGAGAAGGTGTTAATGGTGATAATTGGGTAGATTATCTTGTCAGAGCTATGTGATTATGTAGAATATCACAGATATAGTGACCCTGATTTAAGAGGGTACTCTGGTAGAGCATATCCTTGATAAGCATTGCCTGGGGGCATGTCTATGGAGCAACAAGCAGAAGACAATATTAAAATTTCCTGAAAAAAACCAAACCCTTAGAAAAGAGATTAATGGAAAATAATGTGTATGTTCCTTGCTGTGTCATTTATAAGGATTTAGACTGGATAAGGACTCAGAGACTGTCACATGTGAAATGTCTCAGCTGGTAAAACCTGAAGCTGATCTTTCTAAAGAGCTGAGTAATTCACTAAGTGCTTTCCATTTCAGAATGTGGGTTAGTGAAATCACACACTCTTTGGCATTAGTTCCCAGTGCATAAAAAGCTTCTGTTCTTTATGGCACGTTAACATATACAAACAACTGGGCTGAGAAAGAGGGTTAAGTGTAGGGTTTCATAAATTTTATTGCAAATACAGCACATAGGCCCTCTTACTGACAAACACTTTGCACCAGGAATCTTGCTTAATTGCATGATGGGTTTTGTCCAGGACTGGTCCAAAAATACTCCCATAGTTGTCCTGGGACACTTTCAAAGGTTTTTCCTCCCCCTTTTCATCAGTTCTCTGAAAAGTATCTCCAGAGTTTGTTGTTGCTCCCCACCACTTTGTATTTACTCTTTTTAGTGAAAGCATTGCTGCATTTTTCAGTTGATACCTAGAAGATATCTTAACAAAAATCTCACTTTTCTTCTAGAATATGTTTTGATGAAAAATCATTGATCAGCTTTAGTTTTTATGTCTTTCTTTAAAGCATCCGGTATTGACTGGCTACTTGTGCATACATCATGCTTGGCTCTGTAGAGAAATAACTATAGATAAAACCTATGCTCCTTCATAAAGGAAAGGTTAGCTATATAGCAGTCAAATTTCAGATTAAACTTTTAAAATTTAGTTTTGAAATAAGAGTTTGATTATGGGTCAGAGGCAGGCTCAAACAGTAGTTATCTTACCAAGGAAGAGAGTAAGTCTCCCTCAGTCTTACTAGAACTGCAGTTATTTCTTCTTCCCTCAGTAAAATATTGCTAGTAAATCCAGGATCACTGTACCAGCTGTGAAAAACTACATCCACTGTATAGAAGATCTTTTACCAGTGGTGCTTTCTAATTTGATAAAGCTGAAATTACTTAGAGATGAGAGAGTAGAGGGAATGGTTATCAAAAAGGAAATCTGCAGGCAGTTCAGCATTTCTCATCATACGTTTTTTCCCTCTTCTAGGAAATACAGCTGTAGCAAGAGATATTGATCTAGCTTTTGACACAACTTCTAGTTTTCTGCTAGACTGAATGTTCTGGGTTTCTTAATATGTGGTGGTGTTTATCTTTCCACAGTAAGGTTCGGTTTCATTTGGCATAAGGTACCACTTCAACTAGACTGAACTTTGGGATGTGTCACAATGTGAAGCCTGAGGGGCTTTTTGCGTGTTTATGTTGCTTTTGCAAACATGCCCAATGCCAGCTGTGCAAAATGTCCCTTCTGCCTGAGGCTGGGCAGGAAACTGCACCCTGTCTTCCTACGCTTGGCTATGCTAATCCACGTTTGTGATTGCCAAGTGTGATTACTGCAACATGTTGCACTGAAAAATCAAACTGCTAGCCAAGCCAATAGATCTACAGGGAGAAATGGAAGTTTACAGAAAGGTCCCTGGTCCTACTGAAATACTTACTTGGAGTGCTAGGTTGAGTGTTAACAAGACATATCTATCCCATAGCAACCTCCTGGCTTCTGCATGAGCAGTCTTTCACAAGTCTTAAAAACGCCCTAAAACCAAAATCAAACCAAAAAACTCTAGTTCTGTTAAATAGATTTGATATATCACAAATTAGCAGAGAATTCTGAGGTTTTTTCATGCTCTGTGAAACCCAGCAAGGAAATGTGGCCTTCTCTGCAGTTGCTTTGCAGACTGTTACTCATGGAAGCCTGTAAATATTCTTCCTACACTGATAAGGTTCACTGGAACTCTGTAAAGCTAAGATGTGTTGTTTCTTGGCTGGTGGACTCAGCAGCTGAACAATGTAGGTGAAACCCAGAGGTACTGATATCTTTTTAGTCCCTTACCTTTCATACATGATGTGTTTTCTTTCTGACTCACCCTGGCAGACTGTTGCAGTCCCCAGTCCTTCCTGTGTTCCATAGGCTAGGCAAGAGTAAGCCATGTCCTTCTCACAGCACTGACTTTAGAGCCATGACTTGCTAAGTGCAATATTTTTAGCTATCTGAAGTTTTCTTTATTAACAGAATAATATATATCCTGGATTGTCTTGTTACTGTTGGTGAATGGATTAATTATTTTTACATATGTCTATTACAGAATCTTCTTCCTCTAAAAAATTTAGAGTGAAAGGGCATGCAAATAATCTTCCCAGTGGGAAATAAAATTCTGTGAAAGAACACTGACAAACAGTTGAAATCTTCTCTTGACCATCTGAAATTTTGCATGTCACCATTGTATTTGTGACCTTTGCTCTTCTTTTTCTTTTATGTTCTGTGAATGATTCATATTTTTCTCGTTGCTGCCAAAAACTGAGTTCTCAGTGCCAGTTCCTAAGCTATCATCCAGTTTCAACTTACTTTTGCTCATATATAAAATAAGCTTGAACTATGGAATATCCCTGTTTAATGTTTCCCCCTAGGAAGTGGCTAACAGGTCTCATGCAGCTATTAAAGAAGCAGGTTGGGACTTTGAGATTGTAATCAGTTTAAATTGCTAGTTTTTCATATTTTAACCTCTGCTTACTCCCTGCTTGTCTTCAACTCCTGTTCCCTCCAGAATACTTTAATTCTTTAATTCTTTTTAAGTGTTCACTTTCCTTCACAATCAGCTATGGAAAGGGAGTGTGCATGGAGGTGTTTTACACTGACAAGATATATTTGTTTGATATAAAATGTCCCGTCCACTTAGTAATATCATATTTTTGTGAAGGTAGTGTCTCAGGAACAACTGGTGAAAAATGGCCCTGGTTGGCTGATAACCAGGACTGTATTAGGTAAGAATTAGGCAGTCATTTCTCCTGGAGGTTATTAATTCTGCCTCTGTATATGGAAACTTTGAGGTTTTTAACTTAAGGTGTCTTTCACTTGAAACATTTTAGAGTCTGAACAAAAATAGAAGGGCAGATACTTAAAAACAAATATGATGATAATCAAGTATGAAGAAGTTTATGGGGTTAAAACATCAAAATACAATACATTTTCAGTTTGATTCCTGTCTAGCAATTTTTTTGTTTTCTTTGGTAGACAACATGAAAGATAATCACTTTGTCTTTCTGCCTAGTAAGATTAGGGGTAATACCTATCAAACAATTGCTACAGAAGTATGTTTCAAGAAATGTATATTTCCACTAGAACTAAAAAATGAACTGAATAACAATGTTACTCTCCTTTGCCTATGGGTTGTCCTTCAAATACTGTCTATTTTACCTTGGGGGGGGGGGGGGGGGGGTGAATACTCACTGCAGATGGCTGGACAATTTGATTTGATTAAACATCTTTGTTTAATCAAAGTAATAGCAGGAGCTACTATCACACCTTTTGAACATTCAGTTGAAAGTCTTGTGCCATATCTATGGTTTACATATGCACACAATTCCAGATTCCTGTGTTATGTGATTGATGTCTGGGGTATGGTACTTTAAGAAATTAAACACAGAAGGAAGACAGAACAGGAACACCAAGACACAAATTATTTACAGTTTTTTCTCCTTTAGGGGTTTTGGTCTTTTTTTCCAGTCTAATACAACCACTGTTCAACTCCTTTATGTCATATTTCTTCTTAAAATATGTTTGAGTTTTAAGTGTTCTAGTTATCTTGCCTTGAGATGGGCCACAAGATCTCTTATTTTTCACATTCAAGCAAAACCATACAAAATGAATACAAATCCTGAAGCTGTATGGGAATGTCAATGCTACAGAATGCCAGAAGTCTGTTGGCAATTTGTGTAAAAATGTCCCAGCTGTGAGCTTGCTGGCTCAGGTGCTTCCAGCTGTGCTGTTGCTGCTGCTGTGGCATGAAGTGCAGTGCAAGCTCTCCAAATCTTTGTAAATACTTAACTCAAAGCTGCACCGGGCCTTGGTGCTGTGTCTGCGTGGCTACCACCCAATGCAGACAGTGCAGAGCTGGTTTTCCAGCTTCTACATTAGTTGTAGTCACACTTCTTATTACTGTGTAGACATACTGTAAGGCTTTGGACCCCACATGTAGTCAGTACAAGCTAAAACAGAGAACAGCAATTATTATTCATTATATTTATTGGTTTGGGTTTGCTTTTACTAGTGTTTTAGACATTTAATTCCATGTCAAATAAGATGCTGTGGCAGGTTGTCTGTGTTTTACAAGGTTAAAGTTAAAAATAATCATAAGGAGAAAACTGAAATGAGATCCTTTGAATGTGAAAAAAAAAAGAAAAAAAAAGTGTTTATTAAGATTCACTTATTTCTCTGAAATTGTGGTGCTTTGGTAGCACCATCCTACTCTTCTCTTCCCACCAGTGGTGAAGGATCAGATCATCACTGCAGGAAAGGATGTACTATTTCTGTAACATACTTCTTTTTTTCTGCCTTTGGTCACTTAGTTCTTTCTCAATACCTGTTATTAAAACAAAAATTTAGGTAAGACTGAGATGATTCAGCCACAGTGCATTCCTGCTAAACCTTACTTGGTGATGATTGTCTTTTACTGTGTTCTGTGAAGCACTGGTTTTCAATTGGTACTGCTAAAACAACCTACTTCTGTTTTGTCAAAACCTTTGCTGTCTTTAGACCTGCTTATTGGTGTTTTGGTTTTTTTTCTCTTTGGCCTTCAACACAGAGATTGCTGGGAATGCAGATAAAAGGAAAGACTCCTTCTGTCTCAATCCATACTGCATCCTTCTTTAAGGAAGGAAAACACGTTCATCTCAACTGTTATACTTTTGTTTTTGTTAACTTGATAAAGTCTAGTAAGCAGGCTGTGCTTATTCACTTTCTGCAAAAGAAATAGGTTTTCTTGATTAATCCCTTTATCTGGCTGTGAGGTACAAAAGAAAGTATTTCAGTTAACATCTACCTAACCATTGCAATTTAGATTTGGAGTGTTCATTACATTTAGGGAATATATTATTCACCAGCTCATCTTAAAATAACACTGCAGATGCTGTGTTACCAAACATTAGTTTTTGTAAGATTTTCATGGTTCTGATGGTGCTTTTTCTCCACATTTGACATGTTCTCAGTGAACAACCTTTCTGTGATGTTCCTTCCTATGTTATTTTTCATGTTCATTTTCTAGCTCCATGTATATATTGCTAAACACATTCTGTAAACCTTGTATGGGATTTAGTGGGATCTTGTAAAAAAGAAATGCTCTAGATGTGCTAAAGTATTTCTGTAGCAGCACAAAATAAGATGCAATGTGTATGAGGTGGTATATGCTAATGGTTTCTCATGCTCTTACTCTCTTTACTTTGTTTTTTCTGTTTCCCTTGGTGCTCTCTGGTGCCTTCTGTTATGGCTTATTAAAATTCAGGTCCTATAGGTGCTATGTTACTAACAGCTCCCTAATATAATCTACTTCTGGTTTTATACAATTTTTTCATTACAGGTATTTCAGCTGTTGCTCCCTAACTTTTCATAATGCCTTTCTGTGAATTTTCTTTGTGTCCTCCACTATTTCAGTTTTTAGTAAAACAGTCATTGATTATCTTTACATGAATGTTGATAAGAGAATATCTTTTGGTTTAGTCCAGCATAGACCTTTTCTCTTGACTAATTGAAGGCCATTCCCCTGAAAACATCTTCTGCAGTGAAAAGACTCCAGCTGTCCCTTTTCTCATTCTAAAATTGAGATAATGTCTTCACCCATGAATTACAAACCTCATTTCAGAACAAACTGTTTATGTCAGGTCAGAGGATGTTTATCAGGAGTGTCTGCGTGTCTGCTTTTCTACATAGTTAAAACAGAGGCTGCATTACCCCTAAGAACTGACCTCAGGAAAATCTTACTAGGGAAAAAAAAAATCAAAATAATATTAATGCATGGCAACTCCATTTAGAGGGTAAGTAAATGTACTCATGGGTTCCTCCTTGCACAACCTTAGTCTGGCAGCAGAAGAAAGGGACAAGTGAAGGGGAGAAGCAGTACATCACACATACCAGGCTCCGGAGGTAGCTGGGCATGAGAGAGGAAATTTCATACAAAGCTGCTCCCCACGCCAACCATTTATTCTGCTTTCCTCAGTGTGTTCCTCTGTGCTCATCAATCTAAAAAAAATTAAAATCTAGATTCCTGGTTCAGAATTGTTTTGGAGAACACCAGGGATTGGTGCCAGCAGAAAGCATGAACGTGGACCAGAATACAGTTCAAGGCCAGCAATGTCCACCTGGATACTCCTGAAGCCAACAGCTGAAGATGAGGTATTAGCAGCCCACTGGAGAGTGAAGAAACAAAAGTATTAATCCAGGGAAAGAAAGGGAAGTGACAAGGATGATGTCAAAAACCAGGATATAGTTCCTGCTACGGGTTTACAGAAATAATTAAGACTTTTTTCAGTGGCAGGACCTGGTTTTGAAAACAGCCTTAATGAAGCTGCTTAATTACAAGAAATGAGGAACCCTATCTAAATACAAATAGAAATTACATGAAAATAGCTATTGGCATCTCATAACTCATGTAGCTGGAATTCTGTCAAAGAGATTTCCCTGGCATGACAATGGAGCTCTTACTAACATGCCTATCCAGTCTGACCATCTGAATTCTGCTGAATTAATATTCATGCACACCAGGATAATGACATGAGAGAGACACCTGCCTGAGGCTACTCTGGAGAAAACTGTTATGTTCAGGGAGTATTACAGTCATGAGTGTTTGTCAGGTGGAGGATTTGGAGGAGGAGCCACTTTTTTATTTTGAGACCACTGGAGTTTCTCTTGGTGTCTCTGGAGCTCTTTGATTCTTATTCATCCAGGACAAGGTGAATGAGGTGACTGACGATATCTCCCTGTTTTTTGTCCTTTGTGATCACTCTATTATCCATAAGTGCTGTTTGCCCTCTGTTCTTCAGGTTTCCATTTGACTATCTACATTGTTACTTTCCATCTGGCTGGCCTTTGGTCAGCTCCTTTTTTCTTACTGCACTGATACCTTCCATGCCTGTGTTGAAAAATGGCACTGATGCTGTCATAAGTGCACCTGCTAAAATATGGAGTCACTGTCTTGTTACACTGATATTTTCTTTCTGCAGACTTTGGCCCATCCTCTTCAAAAAAAATAAAATGGTGGCTCATCATAAGTCCCCAATGACCTTCTCTGGGCTCCCCCAATATCCTGTCTTTTTGTAAAATGATTATTCAGAATTACACCCCTCCTTGTGCAATTTATTGATACATTTTTTCTTACAAAGTTCAGATGGAAAGGCTATTCAGGATATGGTGGGTCATTCTCTTAAAGACTTTTTGGTCCTCCACATAATTTAACTCCACCAGGGCATTGCTACCACCCTGGGTTACTTTCTCCATCACAACAATTATGTCCTACATATTTGCTTCCTTCAAACTGGCAGAAGGTTTTCCAAGTTTCTGAACTTGAAAATGAGACCAATATTTCCAATTCAGTTCTCCCTGTTCTTTTAGAAATATCTCTATACATGATTTCATCACAATGAATAAATTGAATTGCTTGTAAACAGTAGCACAGAGTCACAGTACATGCATGCCTTCGTCACATGTGGTTTTATTTTTAAACCCCAGTGAACCATACAAAAGCATCCGTGAAGAAGATTGGTTCAGTGTTTTCAGTCATTAATTTTGACAGCCTGCTCTACCAAGTTGGATTTTAAAAGTCAAATCTCTCAATTGTGTTTCTTTGACTGTGTTTAGTAGCCTATATTTAAAGAAGATTTTTAGCAACCTTTTTGGCAGCCAAGGAAATGAGAATGGAGAGAGAGAATCTGAAGAGCTGCATGGAGCTGTTGCTGGGAGGAGGTGATTGGGTCTTCTGATCTGTGGCCACTCTTCAGGGGAGCTCTGTGTGTTGTTCTGAGCATCTGTTTCAGTATTGCTCTCTACTGAGTATTTTCTCTCTTACCTGTTATTATTTCTCCATTAAGCATACTAACAAAGCTCCCAGTTATACCGTGACAGCAAAACTGAATCCTAAATTAAATAATTAAATTATTAAATTCAGTTTGATGTTGTTCAGGATATTGTCTTAAAAGCTTTGGTTGAAATATCTTTTTCCTCTCCAGGGAGATATATTGCACCTTTCACTGTTATCTCCAGAGTAATACAATTATCTTTTTAATACTTATGTGGGAAGAATGGCTCTTCAGACAATTGGTCATTGACGTCTGTGAACATCAGTGAAATGGACTCGTGAATGTCAGCCTGCTCTAAATATGTGCTGCTGGTAGTGAAACACATCATGATTTAGTTTGATGTAGCAAATTAGAAACATAAAGTAGGTAAAAATGACAAAGATAATTATGAACTATTTCATTCAGAGAGTCTCTTTCTCATCCTATTTCCCAGCTTTTATGGGAAAAAAACTTTCAATGACTGCAACTAAATAAAAAAAAACCCCACAAGAAAATCACACCTCAACAACCTAGAGGCTGGAGAATTTGAAAATATTAAAAAGGACACACTTTGAATGTGTCTCAAATTTTCATGACTGAGAGAATGTAGATCTATAATTAAGCCTTTGCCTAAATATAATTAACACGATATAATATTATATATTATACCGTGATAATTAATATCACTATATTAATTATCAAAAGTGGTTATATACCTTCTCTAAGTTATGTTTGAATGCCCACACATATATATGTTAACAGTGCTAAACAGATTTCTAAAACCTAACAGAGTCTGTGGGGAGACATTGTTGTGCTGAGTGTTCAGAGAGCCCAATCCAGCAGGTCATTGGAAAACATACTTGGATCATCCTGTAAAATGCTGCTGACAAAGGAGAAGAGGGAGAAACTATCCTCTATTTTAAATAACATGACATTTACTTTATGTATTTGGAGAAATCATCTGCTGTGTTGGAAACTCTGGTTCCTTTACCTCTTCATCCTCTGTAGAGGTTTAAAGCCACATCTCCCATAAGTGGTCTGGTTACTGAGTCCTAGTGATTGCAGTTGTCCTAACTGGGCTTTGCAAGGGACCATGGTTCCTTCAGTCACTGTTTCCTCCTGTCCTTTATAGGAAATGGTTGGGTACTTAGCTCTTGCAAAAATAAAGACTCTTCAGTAAATGTAGGTGCTTTCTTATTTTAAGAATTTAGATACCAAAGAGAATGAAAGAGGCTAGGCACGCTCTGAAAGCATGCTAAGTCATAAGCTCCGTGTTTGCTAATTTCTGCACACACTGTTTTCTGTGGACTTTTATTCTGTTCAGTCCCCTTTTTGCAGCATGGATACAGCTTCCACCAGACAGAAGATACCCGGGTCCCCTATAGCATAATTCCCAGTGTAAATACAATTTTCTGTCTAAACTCCACTCTTCATCACTGAGCAGCTACTGCTCATGACAGTTCTTCTCTTTTTAGAAGGTACACCCATGAAAATTCTTCTCTTTTGAAAATGCCTACCACTTCTGATCTCTCGAATCAATTTTAAATATGGCCATTGTATGTTATATTTGACCATTTAAGAGAGACACATTGAAGGTCTTGCAATAACATTTAGGAAGCCCTCAAGCTCACCAGCACTTACATCTGGCAAACACACAGCATTTTTCAGGCCTCGGGATATAAACTGCCATGATACCTCTAGGGTTTGCAATAGTCCCTGGCAGTATAGACTACAGCCTTTGAACTGAAGAAGATTAGATCATTCTGTCTGACAAGAATTTGAGCACTTGTAACCAACCCCAACAGTGATATTCAGTAGTGGCAGATAACTGCGTTAAAATATTGCTGAAATAAAAATGTGTCAGAAATGGACACTGAAACGAATATTTAAGGTACTGTAAATGTGAATTCTGATCAATTTCTTCCTGATGGGTCATTCAGGTGCAGCTTTTAATTGCTCTTTGCTGAAAAATCATTTTGACATTGTCACATTTTCTGCTCCTTTAATGTGCTCTTATTTTATATTTTCTTTCTGAAAATTAGTGCCTGTAGTGTGTCTGTTGATAATTCTCTTACTGTAGTTCATATGTAGAGTCTTTAAGTAATTTCAATCATCTTTGAGTTTTTCAGGTGCTTTTCTACAAAGAAATAATGTAGTTTCTCAGTTTCTTCCAACTCAGACGGTGAGGACAGAAAGCAGCAAGGTTTTCCTAGTGTGAAAACACGTCCATTAAATTACATTACATTCCTAAGTTATATTACCACTTTCGGTAGTACTGCATGAATGCTTGTGATTGTGGGATCAAAGGCTCAAAGCTTTATGCATTTGGAAACCAAGGTTATGTTTCTGTCCTAGAACACCATAAAAATCTAAACATAAGATTCGGTGGCTGATGGATAAATGCATGGATTCAATGTGAATTGTTCTTAAAAACAGGCAGATATTATATTTATTTTTCTGTGCAAGACCTTGGGTAGATATCTAAGTGACATTGATCATAGTATTCAAGAGAAACATAATTTCCCATAAAGCGTTAAGGGAAAGTGACTTATTTTGTGTTCCATATACAGTGAAAGTCTTTTACATGAGACACCAAAAGGCATGAAGAAGAATAAAACACCACTACCAAGACTTGCTTTGCTTAACTGGAGCAGGAAACATCATTAACATCCTTTGATTCTCTATGAGGCAATCATATTTCTGCACAGGAGAAAATATAAGTGAACAATTACTTGCCCAAATCAAGAAACCTGGCTTAGGAAAATTAACAGCTCAACCTAGAATGTCCAAAAATACTGGACCAAAGAATATATACTACAGGAACAAGCAGCATAAACTAGCAACTGAGTAAATTTTGTGGGGGAAGGCTCAGGAGCACTGCATGCTGACTCAATTGATCACTGGGAGCCCCAAGTGAATTATGTTTCAACTTAAAGGCTTTGATTAAGGAGGTAAACCTGAGGAGCATTTCAAATACTTGAGTTTTGATTACCTTCCCCTAAATAGGTTCACAGATCTCAACTGTGGCAGTAAACAATTTGCCATAGTTCAGGCTATATTTGTCATAGAACCATAGGGTTTAATGACAGAAGGAAGCACTGGATCACACTGGCTGATGTCCTGTATACCCTATTACCCAGATCTGTGAGTCTGTGTTGCGTATGATAGATGCTTTTGCATGCACTGTAAATCCACTCCGCTGATCTCACCTTCTGCACAAGAATCAGGGGTATATCTTGTTCACCAGTTTCATCAGACTCACAGCAATCAAGTGCTGGAGCCCCCACCCTGATGAGCCCGTGCTGAAAATGACCCTGTGGTGCACCTCATTCTGTTTTGTTACCTACTCTCTCTCTTGATCTGAATAATCCATGTCTGAGGAAATTTACCCTTGACTAGTATATGGTTTTCCAAAGAGGACACATTAGGCAAAAGCTGTGTCTAATTTCTATTTTTAATTTTTCTGATATCAGATTCTGAACACTAGTATATTTTTTTTCTTTCCTTTTAGTTTCAGAGCTTCATTAGTATTCACTAATTTTTCCACAATAAAGACAGTTGTACTGTACATGGTATGCCAGTTACCTTTCACTTCTCACCATGAAGAAGAAGATGAAATGACAGTTTGAATTATTTAAAACCCTTTTTTTCTCAAACTACAGACTGATTTTGTGGCTCTCGATCATCTTCAATTCTCAAAGCTCTTTTAAAAACACAAATGTTGACAATGGTTGTGTAATCTGAGTTCTAGTTTCACTAAAGTCACAGTCAGGTGTAATTTCTGTTTGCTACTACTGATCACAGCTTTCCCCTTCATCTGTCCTTTTGGCATAGCATGACACTGGGAGTTACTGCTGGGCCTTTGTGCTCTCCCACCAGGGCTGTCTGATGTTGCTTGTTAGACAGATGACTTAGTGTGAAAATATGTCTTGTTTGAGTGTCCCGTTCTGATGTGGGACTGCTTGCTCTGTGTGATGGACCCCGCTTCATTTTGTGTTCCCTTACATGAAACGAGCAGCTTTCCCAGTCAACACTATAAGCCAGCTCTCATGCACTCAACACGCCCTACAATGTATGGATCTGATTAGGCAAAGTATGGGCACAGTATGTACTAGCAACCATGCCCTCACCTATCTGCCCTATACCATGCAAACACATCTGTTGTCATTTGTCCTTTTGCTGATTTTTGTTTCCTCTGAATTTATTACAGCTCTCCAGGTCCTCAGTAAAAATTTAATAACGTGAAGCAAGGTCATTTTGCAGTCTTTGCCTGTCAATTCTCTTAAGGAAAGAAAGTTCCCTACTATTCTATGGGATTTCTATAAATCTCTGTCTCTTGTTAGGTATTTCTCAGTTAGCTCTTTCTTTTTTTCCCAATAAAGTATGCATAAAATTATACTGTGTAGCACTGGCTGTTTGATTAGTATGTCACAGGACACTAAATAAAATGCCTTGCAGAGTTCTGTGTTTATGAGCTCTCCACTCCCCAAATTGTTATCTCCTAAAAGTACAAAATGAGGCTGGGAAGGACATTCCACTTAAAAAAGCCCTAACTCTTATTCTTCAAAACTCAACAGTGTCCTCTTCTTTCTTGCTCTGGTATCAATGTCATATTCAATGGCCCACTGAAGTGTAGCTCATTCTGTCTTTTTTGACTTTATGCAAAGGCCAAATTTATTTTTCCTCTATATGCTGTGGAATGATGGATTTGCCCTTTTGTACTGATATTTTCTGATAATTTCTTTTGTTTTTCTGGGAAATGAATAAAAGTGATACAGAGATAGGACATGGGATAAGGAATGTAACCTCCTGCCAGGAAGCTTGAAGTCCTTTTGCACATGTTACTCGAGAATTGTTGCAGCTGATTTGCTGTGGTTGAACAGTGTAGCAAATGCTGTCATGTTTCAGAAATATTCTGTGCTCATTTCTGCTGCTTGATGTGCCACAGGCATCTTTTAGGAGAATCAGTGCAGAAACCATTTTCAGGTGCATGAGAGGGCAGTGTTTGTCTCATCCTGCTGTGAAATGTTATGATGTAAAATCAATGTAGCTTGCCACTGAGCATTCCCATAACAATTATTGGCTTCATAACCTCTTCTGCTCTGCAGTCTGAGGCATATGTTACATTACAGGCAAGTAGCCATTTCCATATGCAGATAAGTATCTAATCAGAGCAAAAGGTACCCTCCTTGAAGCAGACAAGTAGCTTGTTCCCACAGAAAGGCCGGCAGGAACCAGCTTCGCAATCTGCAGCTGTTGAGAGTATCAGCAGTAGAATGTTCAAATGACAAAAGGGCACATGGTGATCTTTACTTCAGTAACATCCTCTGTAGCTCCTACTACACATGTTTTTTTATCATGAGATCTATGCCACCTCTGGATAGGGCATGAAAAGCTGGATGAGTACATGGCTTACTTTTTGTCTATTTTTCTAGTTAGGAGAAGCTGAATAGATTTGAATGTAGTTAAGAATCTTTATAGAAAATCCCCTCTGTGAAGGACAATTCTGCGCCAATATTTCTGTTAAAGATCTCTGTCAGCTAGTTCTTAATCAATAGTGTGTGTGTAAAGTGGGACTTGGCCTTTATAAAAACATGTTAAATTTGCATCTGAAGTAAGTGCAATACATCAAGCATCTTCTTATGCCACCTTTTCCCACTTGGATCACAGTATTATACTTTATAGTGAAAGGAGATAAAACATTTCTTTTGAACACTGGTTTGGAAGGGCCCCTTGTGCTTGAGCTCCAGATTAATATGCAGCCTGTCCTGTTAAAAAGTATGGGAGTTGTACAGCAACTGTGGCAAGATCAGCATCAGGAAAGAGTCACAACAAGACCAAGACACGGAGATGGCTCAGTATCCCAGCACAGCAAAAAATCCCTTCTCCAGCCTTGCTGAGGCAGAAAGGGAAGGGGAAGTGATGATCCCTCTGGAATCTGGCTATTAACACCTATCTGGACTGTATGAGCTCCTGTAAAGGGAAGATCTTTCCTCAGAGGAACTTGCTCCCCAGGAGTGAGATGATGATGAAATGCACTGCAGCTCTTTGCAAAATTCTTTTTGTATAAGGTCTCATTTACACAACAGACAGAATCTGTAGCTGCTCTGGGGTCAGCAACATGCTGGCAAGCTGTGTTGGATGCTGTCTGGCTGCATCTGCAGGCACAGGCAAACTCCCATCCATCCTGCATCAAAATAGACACCTGAGAGTCCTTACTGAAAGGTGACGGCCAGATGCTGGCCATGATTTGGGCATTTCTGTCTCCATCTAGTACTTATTTTTGCTGGGGTAAGTTGCTAGCCATATGTTAAACTTGTGCAAGCTTTGTTAAGAAGGAAGATAATTTTTTAATGAATATATCAGACCTGACTCCATTGTGCATAAACAGGTGAAAAGACAAAAATATTTACATGAAGGAATAAATGTATTTTGCCTTGGTAACAACCTGTTCCACTGCTTGGGCAGGAATGAAATATGCAATAAATTTACATCAAAATAAATCAGTCCTATGATGTTGAATCAAAGAAGCATAACTCAACAGTTTAATGTGAGTTGATTATGTGATATTTACATCAATAAAACATGAACCTTGCTAATTTTGCACATTTATGAAAAATCCCTTTTCTGATATAAAGCAATAATAGTATATGAACTGAGGTTTGAAATTCCTCTGTTGTCTGTGTAGCTGATTGCTATTGCTTGTTTTGGCAAGAGAGATGGAGGTGCTCCAAGGACTGGTATATATGTTCTGGATCACTGACTACATTTCAGAGAAGATTGGCCATAGCTACGTAGTGTGCATGACTTCCTTACTTACAGAAAAATAAGAAATGTTGCTCCTCTGGGAGAAAGTCCCTCCACTCACTCAGATGTGGCTTTGTTAGAGATAACAGTCTTATGGCTGGGCACAAAATAGGGTAGCACAAGAGTGTCTGACACTCAGTCGTCATACACAGGCAAATGGAAATGGCAGAGTGGGACAAAGAACGTGGGGCTTGTGCTCTGGTCATACCAAACATTGGTTTTTCGTTGGAAAACTAGACATAAGGAAGTTAAACATGTTTTTCAGGTATATCACAGTTTTTGTGATAAATCACATCATCTTCCTCTTCCCAATGTGGTATAATTCTGATGTAAATAGTTTAAATTGCCAAGGTAACATGGCCAGTTTTATATGATGCGTGCAGCCTACACCACCAATCGAGGAGTGGCCATAAATTTGTAGGTGATGGTGATAAGAGGCTGAGAGAGAAGAACCTCTTTTACAAGCACCACTACTTGAAAGAGTATGACTATCTATTACGATTGGGCTTGGACTTGTGTCACAGGCTCATCTTTTCCTATACATTATTCCTTCCTTAGACCCTGGTTCTTCTACCATGTAGCTTATGATGGTGTTCAATTGTTCTTTCTATGTAATTTGAAATACAAATTTTGTAAGCAGGGTATGCGTAATCACTGGAAAGTGCATTCTCTATGCTGCTATGCTGCACCAGATCATTTGTGTGTTATGCTTACCTTCCAAAACTACTAGTTGTTATGGTTTAGGAATACTACTCCCCAATTCAGTGTCCTCACTGAGACTCTCCCAAACCAGCTGCTGCTTACTTGCTCCCTGCCCCTTCCTCTCCCCCTTCCTGCTCTGGGGATGGAGTTGAGAGTAGGAGGCACAAAAGATGAAAATCACGGGTTGAGATAAGAACAATTTATGGGAAACAGCAATGGGATAAGAAAAATGAACAGTAACAGCAACAATATTAATAATGAAAGGTATAAGACAAAAAAATGACTTACACAGAAAGTAAAACAGTACTGGACCATTTTGCCCACCATGCTTTTTCCCCCAACAAGAAACAAGAGAGAGAATCCCTTACTCCTGCCCCTGGCGAGTGACCTGAGAAAGTACTGAATAACATTAGTTTGGCCATGTTCCCCTCCTGGCTACAGTAAAAAGCTAACCCTGTCCTTGCTGAATCCAGGACAGTAGTGAAATCTGAGCTCATCAGAAACATAATTCAACTCTCCTTTATCTTACCTGTGGAATGTTCTGTAGGACACACATGCCAGAAATCAGACTCTTTACAAACTTTCTATATAATTCTGAGAAAATTACAAGCAAAAGTCTTTGATCTATTTAGTGAAGGCGCTTAAGATTTTTCATTTGGAACAACAAATATTTATCATATTAAAAGAAACCAACTAAGCAAACCCAAAACCAACCCAAACCAAAGTCCAGCAATCTGTACAAAGTCAGTATCACAAGGAAAATTGGCTCAAGGAGCTGAGCTGATAGTGCTGAACTTAGTGATACAGAAAAAGTATCTATTTAAACCTCCTGCTCTCTGAACAGATGCTTTGCAGAAGGACCATTTTCAACCTTTGTTTTTAAGTTTCAGACTTTTTGGTTCTTCTATAAGAGCTCATCTCTTTGGAAATCATTCTAGCTATACTTCAGTGTATACCACAACGAAGTCTTCAAACAGTGCTGTTGTTTGGCCCAATCGTATGATCAGTAATTCTTTCAGCCCTTCATCCAGTGAGGTCGTAAAAGAAAGAATGACAGCAGTTCCAAAACTCTCTCATACTGCCCCTGTCTGCTCATCTGTCGTTCATTCTGCAACCTGTCCTTTCAAGCCAACAGGCATTAATTCCTTGTAAAATCTGCCAGTTTTAATTCTGATTCTTCAAATTAAAATTAAATATAAATATATATATATATATTTCCCAGAATATTTGGCATCACAGTGATTTTAAAAGTTGAATTCAAAACATGAGAGACTTGTGCCTCACCCAGAGAGGCAAAGCTTCTCTCTACATTGTTTTAAGAAAAAAACTCAGCTTCTTCATCTGTCAGTCATTCTCTTCCAGGAGAAGAAAATACAGGCACTAATAACAAAATGAGATCGCTCTCTAAAAGCAAAAAGTAACAACTTGAAGCTTTTTTATCTCTTCTATGGTCTTTTGTGATCTGTCTCTTGCTGTCAGTAAGGATATAGCTCTAAAAGCAGTGAATTGGACGAACTTGGTTTTTTGTGCTAAACTTCCACTGCTGATGTAGAGAAAGTATAGAGGCATAAAAATAAAAGAAAAAATAGAAGAAAGGAAGATCATGTATGCCTCTATTTCCTGATTGAGAACAGAGCTCAAAGTACCTTTTTGGTAGCAACACCACTGAGGCTTCTTCCCCAGTCAGCTCAGCTTCCAAGTGTACTCTAGTCCCTACATATAATGCAACTTCTTTATCCCCAAATATAAAAAATTGCAACACTGAAACAGGCTCTACATCATCACCCTAAACTTAAATCATCTTTCTAAAAATGACTAGTAATTTATTGCTGGTGCAAATTATTTCCTCTTCAGTACTATCCATAGTAAATATATTGCTGAGTTTATAAAAGTGTAGCAGCAAATTTTCTTCCCATTTATCTGCAGTGTACTGCTAATTAAAGTGGCCTAATACTCCTGTGGCCTCAGGTTTCAAGTACTCTCAAGTAAGTTTTTAGAGACAGAGATGATGAACACCCAATAAGCAAAGAAGACACAGATCTTGAATCACGAGGACATACCTTGCAGCTTCTCCCAAGAACCCCTCATCTTTATCATCATGACATGAGTACACACTGTTCTGCTCTTACATTGCTCCCAATTGATCTCAAAGCTTTGCAAGAGGTGCCATCCATAGTTGATACTACCCTGAAGACTGAAAAATCAATGATCAGAGAAAAAGGGCCATCAATTACCAACCCATTTAGGTCCCAGAGACAAGTTAGTGATGTTTTTTAGAGAAGACATCTTGAAGTCGTTTTAAAAAGACACCAGCTACTATCATTCCAGATGCTAAGAAAACTAAACAGCTTTCTCTAATGATAGTTGTTCCCAGGGGTAAATAACTCCAAAGGCCAGACTAAAATAAGTAAAGTACTCCTCTATTTCAGTCCAACTGTGCCTAGCAAACTAACATTATGTAAATACTGCTTACTGAGAGAACAAAGCATGTGCCTTTGTGAACAGATTTCAGTTTCAAGCTAAATAATACAAGCCTTCTTTTTCTGAAGGGTATTTACATTTCCATGAGTAACACTGGAAGCTTAGTCCTTAAAATTACTTATTTTTCCATATAATTTGTCATAATGATTGTAATGATAAAGGGTTCTTCAAAAGTTCTGAAGAGAACTCAGCATAGGTTTTTCTCCTTTGAAGGCAGAAGTCTTAAGCAACTTAACATATAGAATACAAAGTCCTAGAAAAATATCTGCCCAAATACATCTTGGTCTTTTGGTGGAGGCCCTTCAAATATCAGAGCCAGACAACTACAGAGTACCTACATGTTTGAAAGGAAAACCAGCTGGTTATGTTTTAAGAAAATAGTTTCCCTTTTAAAAAGCTGCCATCATTTACAAATGGAACCAATTTGTGAGATAACCAAGATAGCCCAAGGTGATATGTGGAAGAAGAGTGAAAGTTCTTTCCACATCTTCAGATTTCTTCAAATTTCAAATTTCTTCAAATTTCATCTTTATCTTTGTTTTAGGTTTGAAATAGAATAGTCTTTAGCCAGGCCCTAGAAGTAATCTCTTTTGGGTATCCTTATCAATTACAGATTCTTTTTGTGGCTTTTTTCATCCTTTTCATGGATGTCTTTCATGAATACCATGTGAAAAATATAACCTTGCTTTATTGGATATCTGATTGATAGGTAATGAGTTTTGTAAATCAAGGGGAAAAGTCTACTCATGACAATTCATTTCACCAAAATAGAAATACAAATAATTTTTTCTGTCTTTGGCTTGAGAAAACTGGACTGCCTCAGTCTAGTTTTCTTCTTTCTCTCTCTTTTATAATGCTAAGGACACTTTTAGCTCCCTTCAAGATGCATGGTTCCATACTGTGATCCCTTTCTTTTCTGTAAAATATTTGTGATTCACAGCAAAGTAATATTAAGACTCTCCCTGAGAGATGTTTACAGAAGGTGTTCAACTATTTGTGCATATGGAGTTAATGCAGTTAAGTCTGTTCAATTACTTACTCAAACCCATAGATTTCTGGGCACCACTATCATCCTTGAACTTCAGTTTTGTACAAACAGCTGAATTGGATGAGAAACTGAAGCAAATTGTCATGCACTGGAGTTCAAATGGACTACAAATAGAAATTGCATACCTGCCAGAGGAGAGATTTCCAGTCCATCTGGACAGTCATCTGTAACCTCAAGATAAATCTGTCAGAGGCAGATTTCAGACTGTTTCAGACTGTTACACCACATGTCAGCTTGCACTCATGCAATGCCTGAAGCCAGACCTCACCCTTCCTCCTCTGCAGAGCTGGCAGAGGTTGGTATATCAAGCTGTGGAATGTCAAACAGCTATATATGTCTCCTATCTCCGCTTAAACTGACAATGTTCGTAAAGATGCATCTTTCTCACAAAACCTCAGTTGCTGGCTTACATAAAGGGCTGCTCATTGGGACCATTGGATGATCCATCCTACATGATCCCTGCTACATGAGCCCAGATGGAGACCATACATGAACATTGAAAGCAAGGGAATCAGTGGAAGACGTTTGCTCTTCTTTTAACGATTTCCATAGATCAGATGTTCCCAGAAAATACATCACTAAGTCATTGTAAGCACAAGTATGAAAGAGCCCATTAGGGTTTTTTTTTCCAAAGCAATGGCTGGCAACTATTTATATTTTTTTTTTCTTTTCAGGAAACAATCTCTTGTCAGTTTATGTTCTCTTTCATGGTTTGTCCTTGCATCAATGTCTCAACAGTGAGTAAGTCCAGCTAAAGACCTATTCACTATCAAAAATACCTCAAGTGTTTTGTTTTGCTTCATTTTGTTTTGTTTTGTTTCTGCAGAAAGACTCTGATCTCAGAATGTTTGCAAATATAAGGAATAAGGAATTATGCATGAGTTTCCTCTGATCCCCTACCCAGAGTATAAGAAAAAGGAGAAGGAAGGAATTTGGCTGTGTTTATCCTAATAGGTTCTACACATTGGGATAGTTGTACTAATGGATTTCTTGCAGTTCATCCCAGCCACTATAAACAAAAGAGAGGAATATTTTCTATGTATCTTGAGATGAAATAGGCATAACGCTGAGTTTTCATTGCCTGACAAAGCCTAATCAGTGCAGTGTGAATCAGGCCGTGGTGCTGACCACTTAATCAGGAATTAGCTATCAGGACAAACAGTCCCATGGTGTATAATAAGACAGGCTTATACCTCCCTCCTTACGACTGGACTCTTTCTTAATGCTCTAACAGTAAATTTTCTGGAGATGTGTATGTATTTAAGTTATAATACTTGCTGGAAAACCCATGCTTCCTGACTCCAGTTTTTAAAATTCTTTTATTCCTAATTACTAGTATTCCCCTTTGAGATGCAGAATACCTAATAGATATTTACTTTTATCACTAAAGGATATGTTTGCTTCTAGGAAATACTGACCTTAGAGAAATAGGTATCAGGATTACATCACTATATGAAGTTATGTCACCATATGTAAAGGGATCTGTATGTGTGTAGAAGTAAGTATTGCACTCTGAGGAATAATAAGAAAGCATAGGTAATGGAAGTTATATAAAACTGGTAACAGAAAAGCTGGATTTCGTGGCAGAGATAATGAGTAAGGTACAGAGAGATGATGCAAAATCCTGAACCTGCAATACCACTAGATCCAGGCTACTGCAGTTCCTCCGAAAGAAAGCTTACAGAGAGCATGGACAACTGGGAGTACGGAGATAAAAAACCCGTGCAAATAGAAGTAGCCTTCTATTCAGTAGCACAGACTTCTTTAATCACTTCTTGTACAATACACATCACACTCACAGGTAAAAGCTGGAATGAAAGTTGTGGAAGCAGACTTAGGCTCTTAAGTTTTGGAAACAGAAATGAAATGACAAATGAGTTAAAATATCAATAAATTCAAGGATTAAGGAAATATGTAGAATCTAATACAAGGCAGATCAGCTGAATTGCCTAGAAGGCCGGAGTGATTGGAAACTTAATTGGTAACTTATGTACTATCTCTGTTCAGTATTAGAAGATGGTCTTTTCAGGAAAGAGAGAGAAACACACTTCACTAAAGAGGCCTTCAGTTTTATTTGCAAATTGATGGTGTAAAACCTACTGAGGATATGCAGTCCAGGAAACATCTGGTTCTGTCCTTCTGACACATTTTGTGAAGTCTGCCAACATCATTTATACATAATTATACTGGTTTTAGCAGGACTACTGCCTCTGCAACTCTAATGAGAACAAATATGTTGCAATGTTGGCAGATGTTTGTGTTTTTCTAAACTTTCTGAACTACAATGCTTGTGCAAGATCCCAGCTTAGGAATTTATTTGCTGGGTTGCATCAGTTCAATTTCTGTATGATACAATATAAGTGCTAATTTTGTTATCATTATTGTTCTTAGGACACCCAAGCCCAGACCAGACACTCACTACATAACAGAGCATATTGTCCATCCAAAATAAAGGGTAAAAAACTGAAGACAAACCAGTGTTCCAGGAGATCAGGGGACAATGCCAATTAAATGTGCTTGTCTTCGACACAATAACAGATTAATAATTAGCAGTTGTTTTTTTTTGGGGAGGATTATTAGGCACTACAGCAAAGATGTGAGTGTGAAAGGACCAGGGAAGTGAAAAGCCTAACATTATGTATGTTTATGGGGAGCTCCATATAGGCTTTTTGAACAAATAAGCAGATGGAGCAATAGGTGGACTAATTAAAGCTTGAACCTCATTCCTGGATAATAAATGAAAAATTATTCATAGAATGAGAATAGATGTCAATGTTTTTAAAAATGATTTTTTTGTTTGTTGTGAGGGCTACTGTCGACCTTGCAAAGAGCTGCATGAGCAAATCAAACTGGTGGGTTTTGAAGTCAGCCTTGGCAGCAGTGTATAAGTAGATGTGCCCAGGACAAAAATGCCTTTTTCTGGGGCCAAGATGTTGTAGTAAGGGAGCTGTAAAATAACTGACCTTAATGAGAACTTTAACAGCATGAGTGGATGAAAAAGGCCAAGTTATAGAGATGGTTCTGCGGGCATAGCAAAGAGTCTAAATTAAACCTGGAATCCAGGTTATGGGTGTTTGAAACTAGCAGGACAGGAAGAGTCCTTTCAGAATCTGGAGAAGAGGCAGGGAAGGAGAGGGAGAGAGCACTCTGTTTTAGCTGTACTGAACTTGAGATGACAGCCAAGGCCGTATCAGCAAGGCATGCCTTGATCTTACCCTACAAAGGTAATGTTTTGAGGGAAGAGAGGTCTGGAATGAAGCAGTATCTGAGATCTTCAGGTAAAGATGATAATGGAGTTTTTAGGTGAGATGAAATCAGAAGGGAATCAGGAAGAGAGGGACAAGAACTGTTGGCAGTGTGCAAAATGTGACCTATGAGGAAATGATGAAGGAATAAGAATATTTTTTCCTTAAAAAGAAAAAAGAAAGTTTTGTTACTGTCTACATAAGCATTAAGGGTAACTGGAAAACGGAGAAAATAAACTGCTCTCCATCACACTTGGGAAAACAACATGTCAGTTTAAGGTAAATGACCACAAAAAACCTTTGCAATAATATGGGTAGAAATGCATGAAGACTGTGATGTCTCCTCAGCTGGATTTTTTTAGAAACAGATAGTATCTGCCAAGAAAAGCAAGGTACCAAAGCTAGCTACAGCTGAATTTACCAAGGTAAGATGGTTTCTTGCAGTCTCTTCCAATTTTGACAAAATTGAAGGTCCATGAAAAGTCTAAAAATGGGAGACCTTGCATGTATTCTTCACCTTTTAAAATGTTCATATGCTTCCAGTATTATATGTGTGGGCTTCACTGATACTTAGGACTTCTTCACATCTAATATGATTTGAAAGACTAGGTGATACCTATGAACTTCTGTAGTCATTAACCTGTAGTCCAGTAAGTATGACTTTTGCCATCGCTAGCAGAAGGTCACAGGCTTGGTAGGCACCTGGCAACATGGGGGCTTGGGACATGTCTGGCTCTGCCTCGGTGGGAGCTGTTTTTAGCTGTGGTAGAAACTGCCTGGTGGACATGTACGTGATGCTTGCCTACACTGGCTTCACTTTGGGAATGCTTAGGCTGGGGGTAGGCACCCCCATGTAGTCACAGTGGGTCAAACAATCCCTGCAGGGTTACAGGGATAGGGGAAGCAGAGTGCAGCTCCCAGGTTTTGCCTGGGAAACAGAGAGGAGGCAGGCTCTGATAGGAAAACTTATGAAAATAGCCCCATGGGCACCCCAGGGAATGGGTTTCCAGTCACCAGCTCAGATCTAAATCTGATGGAAAATCTGGGATGTTGACAAGTGCCTGTGATACCCTTTCATGCCTGAGGAAGCGTGGTGCCATCAACCAGAGCAACTGGCAGGAAACAAGAAGGGTGATCATGACATCAGAGAAATGGGGTAGATTTTAGTAAATTTTTTTGAAAAGCAGTTCTTTATGAGTGTCATTATTAATTAGATTTTTCTGTGTATTTTCTGTTGTTGTTATTATTATCATGATCATTATTATTATAATTACTATTATGAATTCTATTAATATTTTTACTAGATGATTTAGATACCAGTTAGGCTCATTGTAAATGGCTAGTTGTGTGTATGTGGTATATTGCCTTTTGCCTGTAAGTATAATCTTTTCATACGAGGGTCTGATGCTGTCTTAGGTTACAATGTAAGACGTAACCTAAAGTATGTATTCTATCACCATCTGTTAAATCCAGGTGGGGCAGGGTTCTTTATCTCTTCCAGGACACATTCCTGATAACTCCCTCTGGGGGGTATGTTCTGTTAATAGGCTGTCCAGCCTCACTGCATGACTCATAAAATGACACAGTCCTGTTGTGAGATGCTCCGCCCAGGGGGAGGAGCCAAGCATTCCTACCTGGATATAATCTGAGGTTTGGAACACCACTCTTAGCCCTTTCCTACTGGATTCTCAGAGGACAAGAGCTACATAACCACCACTGGACCTTCCGAGGAGGACCAGACCCTTCTACAGGATCACTGCTTCAACAGAACCACATCTATCACCTCAAGAGGACTGCAGCCACCATTTAACTGGACTGCTACCACCACCCTGCCCGACAGGGTGTCAGGCTGTATCCTGGCTCTGTCAGGGTTAAGCCAGTGCTTCTGTATTATTGCCTTGTTATATATACTAGTAAAGAACTGTTATTCCTATTTCCCATATATTTGCCTGAAAGCCCCTTAAGTCCAAAATTATAATAATTTGGAGGGAAGAGGATTACATTTTCCATTCCAAGGGAGGCTCCTGCCTTCCTTAGCAGACACCTGTCTTTCAAAACAAGACAGATGCCTGCCTCTGATTCAAAATTGCTCAATTTATTCAATGCATTATTGTTTTAATTTTAATAGGATACTTGATGGATAAGATGGACAGTTTTGGTGCCATATTTCAAAGATAGGATATAAAAATTCTTTGAACATTGAAGAACTGGGACCTGGATATGTATGGGTATTTTCTATGGCAGTCCTATTTATTCAGAAAAAACTTTGTAGCCTAAAATAGTGGTGTTAGAAACCTTTTACATTATGACTGATGTACAAATTGTTGGAGCATTTACAGTATGAAGAGCCACAACTCTTCCACAGAGGCCACAATGAATTAAACTGATAAAAGGAAATAACTTCCCTTAAAAGCCCAGCCTTGTCCTCAGGCTACTCGTTAAAGATGGTATTTGACTCCCACCTGTACAGATTTTTTCTTAAATCTCTAAATAATAGGGAAGGAAATGCAGACAGCTGTGAACCCACTGTGTCTACTGGAAACAGTGACCCAGTCACACTTCCATACTCATTAATTGAATCCCTGAAAATAGGGATTATCAGAAGATAATCCAGTGCCTTGAAGGGATATTAATCCTGTTCTTCTGTTTGTTTTCATCAATATCCTGTTTTCTTCTCATTTTTGCAACTTTTTGTGTTTCTCCTTTTGTTTGTAAAGATTTATGCCTAATTTTTTCAGTGTGTTCAAAAGCCAGAGGCTTATTACACAAAGAATTTAATTAAGCTTTTCCAAAAAACAGTTATTCCTTCATCCACTATTTTTTTTATCATGACCTCTTCAATTAGTTTTCTTTATCTCAGATAGTACAGAGAGGACTTTGAAAATTGTGTTTTTATATAAATTAACTTACTCATATTATTTTCTTCATTAAAATGAAGAAAAAGATGGGGAAGTGCCAACCTATTATCTACGAGATATGGGTGTCTGAAATTTTAATATTTAGCAGACATTGGCCAAAAGCATTCTATTATGTGTTCCTTACTTGTTTTAAGTTGTGGCCAGTTACAGCTGGAACCAGAAGCTAAAAGGAGCTGCAAGCTGTGAGCTGGTCTGGCACTGTGCATTCACACTTAGTTGTTTTCACTGGTGCAGTTCTGTCATTGTACTACTTGCAGTTCCTCAATAACCTCAGCAGAGCTCCAGAAATAACCAGATTCACTGACTGACCATTGTTTAACACACTTGAATGCCAGTTGTACTTCTTGCACTTTTTCGTCAAAACATCAAACTCAAAAAGTTCTTGTCAGTATTCATCATCAGATCTTAAACTTATGGCTCAAAATGATCACTTCAAACTGAATTGACAATAATGTCTTACATTCTGATGCTGCTGGTCAAATAAATAATCCAAGCTGTAGAAAATTGTTTGGAAACCCAAACTCTCTGTGTAAAGGCAAGTTTTGTAGGTTTTTTCCAACTCCACCAAAGATCAGTAGAATACTGTTTTCATTTGTACGCATAGCATTATGTTGCATTTTGCTCAAGTGCTTGTAATACTAATTTTAGCTTTTCTGTCTGATATAATCTGATGAAAATTCATCTGTTATTCTTCATGTACTGCAAGAGGTGCTTAAGCACATACAGATGATACAGTTATTTTGGGTCTCAAAGATGAAGAACAACTAAAAATTCTGCAGAAAGACCTCAGAATGTGGAGTGAATGGATAAGAGAGGAGGTGAAATTCCATGTATGCAACTGTAATAAGGCACAGAGAAGGAAGCAACCCTTACTTCATGAGAGTGATGGATTCTGAACTTGGTGTTGTCATTCAGGAACAAGATACTGGAATTGCAATAGCTACTTTTGTGAAAACATCAACTCAGTAGTGGTCAAAATTAGTACTGGATGTTAGGAAGTAGTATAAAAGGATAGAGGTCAACCAGGATAACCTCCTATTGCTTCTATCTGAGGTTGAATACTATGCAAATCCATACATGCCTAAGCCTAAAAGGCAGTTTGCAGTTCTGATTCCTCCTGTTTAAGGACAGACAGAAAATTGAGATTCAGAGAAGTGTATGTGGTCTGGAGAGGACAAATAGGTAATGACTAATCACTTTGCTTTATGATACAATGACTAGGGAAACTAGGTGGGAAGCTGTTCAAAACAAAAGGAAGTGCACCCTTTCAAAGGACACTTCAGCTGTGGCATTCCTCAGCCTAAGATGCTGTAGATGCATCAGTGATGGAAGAAATTTTGGAAACATAGGTCTGTGAAGGACTGTACAAGTGTGCAGAGATCCTGTGTTAATAGATGCCTGTATGTCGTGAATCGCTGATGGGCAGCTGTATGTTTGCCTTGCTTAACTCTTCCTTAAGAATCTCACATGAGTGACCATCAGAGACAGGTTACTTAGGCTGGATGGACCATTGCCCTATTCCATCTCTTGCACTAAAGAATTTGAGTGCTCTGGGTGCAGGGACTATCTGAATATTGTTTGGCAAAGAATGGGTGGATTTCAGGCATAACACTGAAGAAACATTTTATTATTTGGTTGATACAGTGAAGGGCAACATAATTTTGCCTTTTCCTTTTTTCCTTACCCTTAGTTTTTTTTATCTTTCTCCTTTTCCTCATCTGCTTGCTTTGAATCTCTGCTTCTCTTTAAATTATTTTTCCTTTGTATCATGCAATCCTCCAGCACTAAAGAAAAGTAGGGCTAAAAAAAGTAAGCACCCACACTGGTGAATGTACTCTGAAGCATTTCCAGCTTTCCTTCTTTGTTCTCGGCTCTCTACTGTGGAGCTGTGCTCAGAGTCTGTGTTCTCCCAGCTATCAGACAAGATCAGGAGATGCCATAGGGTGAGATTTGTAGGGAGTTATAATTCTTGTTTAATGTTGTTCTCTCTTATTGTTATTCTATCTACAGAAGAACTTGCAGTTTATTGTATGCTTGTTCATCAGTTGTTTAGAGATCAGGTTAAAAAGTGGTTCCAGAGCAACAGCACTGTCTGAGCTCCTGGTCCAGCATTGGTGGCTGGCATGCGGGGGGGATGCTGGTGGAGTCAGCCTTGTTTGTGCTGGATCTGTTGTGCTTTCCCTGTGTTTTCAGCATTAAGATAGCAATAACAAACATTTGGAGGGATAAAAGTTTTCCTGTTTTTATCCAGACACTGGTGTAAGGCTCTTATTTCTTTCCAAGATGAAGCTTTTCTAATCAGGTCACCTTGAATTAACTAACATAAACAAGTGGGGCATTGACAAATTTTTGGAAGTGCTGTAATGCTTTCTTTTCAGTGGGTGGAATTAAGTTGTCCCATTATTAAATTTCTCTCTTTGTCTTCTTTTTTCTCTCTCTGTCTTTATCTCTTGGTTCTTTTACTTAGAGTTCGGATTGAAACGCAGGAGACGCAGGGTTGTTCCTCAGGCTCAGATGTTTATTATTTCTTATCTATGGTACAGCTGCACAGAATGTGCCTCTAAGTTAACAAGGTGGAAATGGCCCCGAGTTCTTCCTCCCAAGGTCTTTTAAAGTCCAAACTACCCAATTATGGAATTCCAACTAATTTATTTTTACTTATAATCCAGTAACTAATCATTCATGTTCTGCACTGTCGTTTTTTGAACCAATACCAGATCACCCAGGCTTGTGAAGAAGAAGGAAGAAGAAAGAAGAAGAACTAACCTACACTCAAAATCCTCCATCTTGTTACATATATATTACCGTATCCCAGAAACCTAAATTTTCTACATCTCTACATATTCCACCCAGTGACATAACAAACTTCTTTTTTAATTACACAGCAACAATCTCAGTGCTATCACATAATTTGGGAAGCTTTTCCCAAGGCCTCAGGTCATATGCAGTGTGCTTTTGAGGATCATTGCCTGTCAGCACTGAAAGACTGAAATTCTCTGAAATCAGGGTTCCAACATCCCATGACAAGCTCCATTGAAAATCCAGTATTTCTTGTTATGCTCTTACTAATCTTTTTAGAAAGTGCTTTAAGTGATATATACATAGCACAATATTTCCCCCTTCTGTATTCTAAAATAATCAAAAGGACTTTGGTAAAAGACAGGGAATATGCTTGAAATGAGACATGAGATGTTAATTTGGCCTCTACTCCTCTGCCTTGGCATTAGAATAGCAATGCATTGGCAAGTTAAAACATTCCCTTTTAGCTCCTCATGACCCAAACTAGTTTGAGCCCCCAAGCCATCAGTCTTTCTTCATCTACCCTTCCTTCCTTGAGGCCATTGCTATTGGTTTTATAACAAGCAGGGTCTGGTATCATCAAACTCAGCTGTACACATGCAGAGTGATTGCTGTGACATAACAAATTACATTTTCCACAGGCTTTAGTCATATGTATTTTCGTTTATAATGTTACCAGAAAAAAAACACTCAAAACAATCAGCAAGACTTGCTCTTCAGCACTTTCAGTTACAAGGAAGAGAGTTATAAGAAAAAGAAGAAAATAAATACCAAGAAAAGATGTATGTTTGTTAGGTAACTAATTTCTGAGAAGCAAAACATACCCTTAAGGATATTTTAATCAGATATAGTTAGACATTTCATTCCTAGGTCCTGGCAGTGTTAAGGAATTCTCAGATCTCTGTATCTGATTATAATATCTTAATATCTATGGCTTTTTTCCCCATCAGATTTGTAGAGTTTATCTGTAGCAGCCTCCACAGAAAAACACAGTGCGTAACTTTCTATCAAGCAGGACTGCCATTGATTGTTTTTTGATACAACATTAATGTCATTGGTAGATCCAAATGAAACCAGAGTCCTGTTGTGGTAACCACTGAGTAAATACACAAAGTTATAAACTTCTCTGTGGTTTCCTCAGGTATGGTATCTGTAGATGACAACACATTATCAGCAGTAACCAGTACTGTTGTGGTCTTAAATAGATAAACCCCCCCCCCCCCCCAAGAACTCTTGATGTTGCATAGTTAGGCAACACAGGATATATGTTAGTTAGCTGTATTTTTGGATGAGTGATCTGAATTTGAGAACTGAAATGAAAGCTCATTTAAAATGAAAAGACTCAATTTTGGTTTTCTTTCATGATCTCGACTAACAAATCCGAAGAGTATTTTGGCACACTCTGAGTTTTTTCCTGCTGATTTTTCAGTTGTATTTGCTATACAGAATATGCATTTGAACTTTGTTTTGTGTGTTCCTTTGTAGGGAGTTCCAAGCAGAATGTAATTGATTCAGGTTTAAAGGATAGTTTTTCATGCTGTGTCACTTTTAAGACTTGCAGTGTACTGCAATATGCCACTAAATTCAGCAGGAACTTTTAGCTTTATTTATTTATACTATCTATTAGTTTTCCTCTAATTGCAAATCCCACTGGTGTGCAAGAGAATTGTAGGCACTTCATTTCCTTAAAAGGCTCTTGGTTGTATCAACCCAGAAATGACACAACCCATTCGTGCTCCCACTAAAGTCAGAAAAAAAAAAAATCTTTGCCAAGGATTCACTGTTGACCAAAACTTCAAAATGCTTACTGGTGTTCTTACTGCTGCTAGTGAAGAAGAACAACCCTGTTTAATCAGCCAAGTGGGAGGCTTTGCCTGACAATCTGCTGTAAAGTATATCTAGGGCATTCCTGATGGCAGCTCCATGTCTGCTAACCCTGGCAACATCAACCATTAAGTGTTGAGTAGAAGTGTTTGAAAATTAATTTCCTCAAACATTGTGAAATAAAATTATAAAACAGTAGTATTCTGTCCATTCACATTGCTTTTGATCACAGCAGCAGAATGAAAGCATTTAAGACCATGAAGAGTTTTTCCAGTTCATACAGTTTTTCCCTCAAATGATAGAACATCTCTCCAGTTCCCTCTCTAAAACAAAAGAAGTAACAATGTGAATAGTTTAGAAAAATGCAGACAAAATCTGAGTACCTAAACAAGTAAAAAGGCAATAAAATCGATTATCCCATATGTCTATTGGAGCTGGTCTGTGCTTATTTTCTCCAAAGAGGCCAGAGGACATGGTGGAAGCAGCAAGATCATGAGGGGTGGAGGAACACAGTTCACACCTTTTCCAGAATATCGAAAGCAGGAGGACCTCAGGGTGTCACCATTCAGTCATATGAGACAGCCTAGGGAAAACAGTCATCACTTATCTTTTCACAGAGCTTCTTGCTTCCACGTGCAGCTGCTGTGGCGCTGCATTTGCTTTTGTCTCATGGAGAAATTACTATGTAAAACACTCCCAGAACCTGATGATAATGAATGTGTCACTTTCTTTTTCTTTTGTTACATGATTTATCATGCTATCACCAGAAACTGCCAACTGTCTACATGTTGAGTGACTGGTTGCTATTCTCCCATGCATACATACTTCAGAAGAACATGTCTCTTCCTTTGTGCTAGTTATCTACTTTTACTCAAAATGAATGGCTTTGGGGAGACTCTCTCAGGAAAGTCCTTAATTTTTGAATGAGTTTTTATCTCCTGGTCAAAGTTGCTGTGTCTTTGGGACATAATACATAGCCTATTTTTGTGAAAAGTCAAGGATGTTGGCAGGCATGGAGGCTTTGGGTTGCAGCTGGATGAATGTTTTTTTCCTCCTTTTTTTTCTTGGGATAATTCAAGTATTTTTTCCATTTTTCAACTGCGTCCTATTAATGCCTTCATTTTGATAGTACAAGGAAGTGATTATTACAATAAAGAAGATAGCATTACCCATGTAGCGCCTGTGTAGTTTGTCCTTTACTCACTCTTGTCTTTTTAATTAGAATCTCTATCCCCTGCTGACAAACCCAATTGAAATCTGACATTTTTATGCTCATTATTTCATTAACAGTTTTGTCATGCTACAACTATTTTTAAAATGTTAGCCTTTAAATTCTTTGTAAACATATGGCTGATGGAAGAACAAACAGTGAACGGCCATGTTTTGTTTATGTAGTGCACCAGCGCACACACCAATGCCCCCCACAAGCCCTCCACTTCTGTTCTGGATTGAGAATGTCCACTAGAGAAAAGAGGCACTTTGAGGTGTGTGGACATTAGAGCCTTGGTCTTCTTTTGGTATCTTCTGGTACTATTTAAAGCATGATTTAAAAGGCTAACATGGGTTTAGGTCTCCTTCCTCTCAGCTTGTGTCATTAATGAACCTCCATGTCTGAATAGGTAGTGAAACCCCTTAGAAATTGAGTTGGAGCTTGGCTTAAATGCAAAAAAAAGTGGCTTTTTTTCTTCAACAGCATGTCTGCACATCCCTCCTCCTGCTTGAGTGTTCTGCAATGAGGCTTATTTATGAAAATTCAGGTTTCAAAAATCAAGTTCTGGCTTCCTAGAGCTGACTCAGGCTAGGTCTTCCCTCCTGAAACAAATTCTCTTACAAGTTTTCAGTGTGTCCAACCAAATAATTATTATGCAGTATTTTTAATAAAGCAGTTTTTATTATGCAAAATATAAAGAAAAAATAAAAATATTTTGAACATGATACTTCTGATTTAAATAATTTCAATAACTACAACGCTTTCAGGCTATGGAAAGGAATAAGAGGGCAACAAATTTAATAACTGAACTTATACTATACAGAATGCTAATTATTGCTAAGGGCAATAAGTCAAGCACTCAAATGTTAGGTAGTAATAGTGGGTGATTTGATCCTGGATAGACACTGGGTAGCCACCAAAGCCATTCTGTCACTCCCCTCCTCAAGTGGGCACGGGAGAAAAAATATAATGAAGGGCTCATGGGTTGAGATAAGGACATAAGGAGAGATCACTCGCTCATTGCTGTCACAGCTGAAACACAGGCAACACAACTTTGGGAAATTAACTGAACTTATTATTTATTACTTATTACTTATTTTTACCAAGCAAAATAAGAGTATGGTAATGAGAAGTAAAATAAACCCTAAAAACACCTTCCACCCACCACTCCCTCCTTCCTGGGCTTAACTTTATTCCCGATTTTATACCTCAGCCCCAGTGGTGCATGACGATGGGGAAAGGGGGTGACAGACAGTTCACGACATGTTGTTTCTCCTGCCACTTTCTCCACAGGGAGATGAGTCCTTCCCCTGCTCCAGTGTGGGGAGACAGTCCTCCATGGACTTGTCATATATGAGTCCTTCCCATAGGCTGCAGTTCTTCACAAACTGCTCCAGTGTGAGTCCCTTCCATGTGATGCACTCCTGTAGGATCTGGCTGCTCCAGCGTGACCCATCTGGGGTCACAAGTCCTGTCAAAAAACCTGTTCCAGTGTGGCTCTCTCTCTGCATGGGGCCACAGGTCCTGCCTGCAGCAAGAAGCATGGGCTTCCCATGGGGTTACAGCCTCCTTTGGACATCCCCCTGCTCTGGCATGGAGCCCTCCAGGGTCTGCAGGGGGATCTCTGCTCCCCTGTGAGCCTTTATGAGCTGCAGGTGGATCTCTACTCCCCTGTGGACCTCCATGGGCTTCAGGAGAATCTCAGCTCCAGCACCTGGAGCATCTCCTTTCTCTCCTTCCTCACCCACCTTGGTGTCTGCAGGGCTGTTGCTCTCATACATCCTCACTCCTCTTTTCTGTGGCCACAATTACTTCTGTGCAACAACTTTTTTTTTCCTTCTTAAATATTACATCCCAGAGATGCTACCACCATTGCTGCTGGCCTCAGCCCTGGCCAGTGGTGTGTCTATCTTAGAGCCAGCCGGCATTGGCTCTGTTGGACATGGGGGAAGCTTCTAGCAGCTTCTCACAGAAGCCACCCATGTAGCCCCTCCACTACCAGAATCTTGCCATGAAAACCCAATACAACTAAAATTAGTATCACCAAGTGATCCTATTTCCATTTTCCTGCAGTGCTACTTCCAATTTTTGTTCATTATGGAATATAACCTTGCTTATACCCTGAACTGACAATGTCACAATGCAAGCTGATTTATTTATATATATATAAGAATGGAAAAAACAACTCATAGTAGAAAACAGCTGTGCACTTTTAAATGGTCTGCCTGCAATAAATGGATATGCTTTACTTTTCCAGCAAGGCTCACAGCTGTTTGGGAAATGGTGGGATCTCTGGTTTGGGGATCACTATGGGACAGAGCACAGAATGAAGGCTAAAAGTTTGACAGCAGAGAGTTCAGCTCAACCCAGATTCTTGACAGATTTTTGGTAGTGCTCATAGGCAATTTTTGAAACACATTAAAAAAATGACACTTGCTAAATTCACAAGTGATAACCAAGATGCACAAAAACTTTGCAGAACTGCGGGCTGGGCTTCCTTTCAAATTGAGAAAGACATAGGTACCTCCTTATACTCTCATTGCTCTAGTCATTAGACTAGACATTAAACTAACAACAAAACAGAAGACCAGACTGTGAGGAGGGGGCTTTAGCGTCTGAGTAAAATCATCAAAGTAACTAAATTCAGTAGGGTTTGCAGAGTGTGTGTGTTTGTGCGTGTGTGCTGGTTATTTGTTTTTATTTCTCAGTAACAAACACTCACTAGTTTTAATTTATTTTCTCTTTTCTCTTTCCCTACTACTGCTTCTATAGCCCCTCTCAAGTTGTTAAGCTTTTTGCTTTATAACAATTCCAGATTACAAAGACTGGCTGTAAACAACACCATCTAGTTCCTTCTGAGCAGGCAACTGAATACAGTGTAGGAGCAACGGAGGAAAAAATCACTTGAACTGGACTTGTAACTGTTATCGCTGCTATCAATGATCTGATAGGAAGTGCATGGCTGGAAAAATGGAAAAATGCTTCCAATATGTCACAAATCTTGTTAAGCTGCTGACTCCCTTTCTACAAAACCCCTCTTGACAAGTACATCTGCCTTATTGTGTTCACTGTCAGTCTTGGAGAGTGAGAAGGCAGAGAGCATCTTGGTTACATAAATATGCTGTCTGTGCCTAACTAAAGGGGCAGAGGAACTAAATCTCATTAAAGACAATCAAACACTGTATAAGAAAACCCATTACTGGTTAGTCTTTTTTTTGTTAATTTCTATTTAATTTAGGTGCAATTTTTAGTGGACTTACGGTATGCTCAAAGCAAAGCAAGAAGGTTCATACATAGGTCTGCACTAATTTAGATAATCACTTTTTAAAAGTGACTTAGATGTTGGCCTACTTCGAGAATTCAGTATTAAATTCTTGTGCATGGATAACCACCACCATTTGGTAAGCTTGTTTGAGGGCTCCTAGTGCTAGATCAATGCCACAGAAATGTTGTCCAAGTTATGAGGAATTCACAGCTGGTTAAAATTCCTTTTAGAAATTGTGATGGTCTAATTCTATGAAAGCAGGAGTTATGCCAAGTATCCTCTCTATCCAATCATCTCCAAAAAGGCCAGCACAAAACTGAAGTCTAGATGAGCTCTATATCCTGCATTTTAGACCTCTTGGCAGTGATAAAGTCATATACATATATATGTGTGTGTGTGTGTGTTTGTGTGTGCTCTCTACCTAAATTCCACTTGTTCTGCTGGGTGATGTAGTAACACAGGAATTCAATATTAATGATTAGGGACAAGCAGACAGAGAGGAGCAACTAATGGATTGCTAATATATATCCTGGCTTAGTTTGAAGAGGTGTCTTGGGGCTGATATAAAAAAAAAAAAAAAAAGAAAACTTAAATTAAAATTTAAGCCTGTAAAAGAAAGTTGTGTAAGGCAGCAGAATATATTACCATCCAAAGTAGAGGGAAAAAACCCAAATATTTTTATTACGTATCAATTTAAAAATCTGTGAATCTTGATTCAAATTTAATAGCCCTTATGTCTTAGGTTTGTAACTTTACATCATTTCAGTCTAAATTCTGGTCTATGTAATAGACCAGAGTTATTAATATTTACTATTATTTCTACTCCTCCAACTTTATGACTGGATTTCTCCAAGGCATTCTTCATTTTCACTCCTATCTTCCTCTTCAGTTTGAAAGTATCCGTTCAGGGAATTGGCTGAAAGATAGAAAAACAGACACATAAAAATTGTTTGACTGACGGTAATATTTTATTGATATTCTTTTTTTCCTGGAGGAGATATGAAGGTGAATCAGGAAATGGATGGCATTTTCAGATCATATGAATCAGTACCCGAGAGCTCATCATTTTCACCAAATATCTAACTACTTTTAGGGACTTTAAGTTAGATAGCCCTTATTTAGAACTTACATAATAACTTCTTTAACCGCCTTATCTGTCAGAGACTTTAATGGAAAGAAAGCAGCAATTACTAAAAATCAGCTCACAGATTTATAAATACAAGTGCACATATATTTTTGTTATCTAGCTTTGCTGAAAATATCTTACGCATTCATAAAAATAAACCATTTTGTTTATAAAGAGCCTTAATAATAGAAATGCCATGAGAAATATTATTTTGTTGTCTTTTGATCACAAATATAAACTCATCAGAAGAACGTATAGATCTCAAAAGCCAAGTTTTAGGCTCTCACCTAGCTTTCCTTAATTCATAGATATTATGGAGAACAGTCAGTTTAACCTTCAAATACAGCGCATAACACAAGACAGTAATTTAATGGAAAACAGCAAAGTTTGTAACTATTGGCATTTTTTCCCCTATGATTTAAATCAAGTATTGCAATGGTGTCTTTTGCTAAGACAATTAAAATTATGCTCAGTCTGGCCTTGCCCTTTGTCTGCTACTGGGCACACAGCTACAGCCTTTCCTGGCCTGCTTTTTAACAGTGTCCTTCCCTACCAGACCCATCTGAGGACAAGGATGGCAAACTTAAATCCTCTGGGTCATCTTCTTCCCTGGGACGAAGACGTCGTTCCTATTTTTACACATAACAATATCACAGGTGCCTGGTATTTAAATATGGCAGACTCATGGTGATCCAGCCTTGGAAGATGATGCTGCTCAATGCAGGTGGGAATGCTAAGGGCTCGCTCAACTCAAATGAAGCAGGGCAAATACTTTCCTGAATCTCAGTGGAAAAGAAGGAGAAACAGTAATGTAGATCTGATGATTAGGTATTTCAACAGTGTCATGTAAGTCAGGTGAATTCAAGACACCAGACTGCACAAACTCTCTGTTCTTTAGCATTGGTTCAGGAAAGGCAGCTTGTTTGTATGCACCATCCTCCTGCCTGGTCTGCTCTGGAAAGGCTTTGGCCACCAGTAGGGTTTCTCCTAAGTAATAAATGATGTGGTTAAAAAACACAAAAGTAGGCAATTAACTGTGAGACTTCAAAGTTTTCCTCTGCCTGTTTCTCATGAATTAAACAAAAAATGACTAATGTTTTCAATGGTCTGGAAAAAGCAACATGCAGTGGTAATAAAGACTTTGAACTCTGTGATTGTGAAGCAAGGAAAGTCCTTTCCCTATGATGGAAGCATAACTCAGGGCTCAGTTTTACTGAAGCTAACACCTTCTTCCTTTTCTTTTTTTTTTTTTTTTTCTTTTTAACCCAACTTAAACTTTCAATTTACTGGATCTGACTTTGTTTTTCTAAATGGTGAGAGATGCTTACTATTCAAGATTCTTCGATGGGTAATGTGAAGACAGGCCTTCCCTTACACTGTGACTTTCCCACCTAAACAGATGGAAATCCACCCCCTTCCCTGCTTTCTAACACTCCTTATATCCTGCCACCACGGGAATGAGCTGAAATCTGGCTTTCCACCAAACTGGCCAAAAGCCTGAAGGTGCTGTGCAGCCTTTCCTCTTCCAACTGCAGTACCTTTACTGCTTCCACATGCTGCCATCCCTTAATATGCTGGGCTCTATTTTGTTGGAAGGAGAGATCAAAAATTACTATCAGTGAGAAATACAATGTCAGGAAAATACAAGGCAGAGGAGGAGGATGAGCTCCATACTGGAAGAAAAGTTGGATGGGATGGACTTGGTCTTCTGAGAGGTTTCTTTTTTTTCCCCTTCCTTAAAACAGACAACAGAGCTTCTCTTGCTGCTTTCTCCCTTGCCTTTAGCATAATATTCCTAGATTATATTAGAATATCTTAAATTATTTTGGATATAGTAACACACTGAGGCTTAGCCTAGGATTGAGACACCACTGTGCAACTTGTGAAGAAACAAAAAAACCTCAGCACCTACTTGCAAGGGTACATCTGGGGATTGCATCGTCTAAAATGGCTAGGCTCACTCACTCAACTCATCTGGTTTAACTCTATCATTTAGACACAGCACAGAGTTACATGTAAGATTAAAAATGTTACATTTTGTACCTTTATTTCAAACATGGTTAATCTCACAGGCATTTTCAGACATCTTTGCCCTTGAGCTTCTCAAATAAAATTAAATAAAATTAAGCATTGACATCATTACTGTTCTTCCATGAAACTAGTATTGAGCTATGAAGTGCATGACTTAAAAGCTCTGGGGCTGATATAGAGTCAATATGATTCCAGTGGAATTTTTCTTAGAATGCACTGTATGCCATTAACACAGTATGACATAAAGATATAAAAGTGGTGAGTTTTGATAGGTTTTTTTGCTGGCAGTTGGTTTTGGATACTCAGTGCTTACTTTTCACAGATAAAGTAAGGATGTTTTATTTTTTTCACACAGCACTTGGAAAAATAAATATATCTCCTCTTTAAAAAGAAACTCTAAATGTATTGCACTAGGTGGAGATACATAAAAAGTGTGGAACTTGTTGATGTGAAGAAATATGTCTTAATAATACTCCAAAGAAGTTAACAGATACGTGAATCATCTTATATCTGCACTTACTTTGATGGCAACTTTTAGATGTAAAATGAATTCTTATATTTCTATACAAGTATTTTCTGTATCGGAAGGAAATCACATGAGAAAGTGACCCCAGGCATTACAGTAACTACAGTAGTGGCTTATCAAACTTATTGTTATAAATAAGGAAACATCCTTGACTGTCAGGGTTACATGACTATGAAAAAAAAAAAAAAAAGTTTGGCCTTTAGTATTTGGGTTGTTTTTTTTAATACCAACAAGTAATCAGAAGGAATGTTCCAAATCCCAGGACTTCATTTTTAACGATAATTTCAAACTTTTGTTAATGTTTCTACTTGAACAAGTTTCTTTTATATTCTAGCCAAAGTAAAATTCTCCCTTGAGCTGGAAGTTTAAAGCAATTTGGATTTGCAGCATTTGGCTTGCTGATAAGTTTTGATGCTAGTTGTTTTAATTAGCTAATTTTTATACGATTACTCTAGCAAGGATCAATTCCATGGTTTTATTTGTTTTAATAAACTCTTACTGCTTTTAGTCTTCTAAATGGAGTTCTTGCTGCGAACAACAGAAGTCAGTTTCTGTCGCAGCTTGTAGTAGAAACGCGCAAATGCTGTCATGAAAGAAAAACACAACTCCGATGGAATTAATTACAATGCACACACGAACAAAAATAACCTCCTGGTTTAATACAGGTGAGCTGACAAAACACAAAGGCATGCGCCGAAATCCCGGTGAGCGCGAAAATGCGAACGCACGTACCTGGGGGAGATGCCTGCGCGCCCCGGCTGCAGCCCCGCACTGCCACGTCTTACTGTCCCACGCACGCCCCGGGACCTTTAGACAGGACTCTCCCAGGGCCTGGAAATGAGCTTTTGGGGCTGACACGTCGATCGTGCCATGGGGGGAGGGAGGGGACTGGAGGGGGCGGAGAGGGATTCGCCGGAGGCTCTTACGTGGCGGCAGAAATGTCAGCGCCGGGTCCCCTGCGCAGCGGGGCCGGGGTTGCTGCTGCGGGGCTCCTGTTACCTACGTGGTTCCACGCCGGCCCCCGCAGACGCGGGGCCGGAACATTGGGGCTGACTGACTGACTGACTGACTGCGGCATGGCGTGTGAGGGGTGAGGAGACCCGGCAGGCGCGCAGCTTGGGAGCTCCCGTGGCGATCCCGTGCCCCTTCCATCCCGGGGCAGTCGCTGGCGCCCGGCTCTCCTTCGCCTCCTCTATGTGCTGCTCCCCGCTTTTGGTACATTCCCCTGGCCCCGGAGCCCCGGGCAGCGGCGGCGCTGCCCGTGTCCCACCGCCTCCCCTCCCTCCTGCTGTCGCTTGCTGCAGCTCGCCGGGATTTGTTGTGCTTAGTTGTACTGGCGCTGGGGCGCCCCTGCTCAGATCTGATGGTAAAGGAGCAGCCTCAGGTCATGTTTTTGTGAGCTGCGGTGATTAAGGAATAAAAGGAAATAAAAAACCCAAACCCCAAGGACAAATATCTCAACCAGTTGCAACTTCTCAGCTGGCCCGGAGGGGGGAGCGCGGGGGAGGGCAAGGAGTAATGCGGGATCGCCCCAGCCCGGGGCAGCGCTGGCTGCGGGACGAGCCGAGCCGCGCACCGCATCGCCGGGGCCGGGCGGCCGTGGCTGCTCCGCCCCCGCGGCGGGGCGCTGGGTCCGGCCGCCGGGCGAGGCGCGCAGCTGCCGCGCCGCAAACTTGGTGGGAGCGAGCGGAGCCCGGGCGGCTCGGCGGGGCTGCGGCCATGGTGGCGTGAGGCGGCAGCGGGCATCAGCGCGGCGGCGGAGCCCCCGCCCGCCCGCTCGCCCGCGGCAAGCAGCCCACGGCGCCTCCAGGTAACCCCTGCCGGCCCCTCTCCCCTCCTCGCCGGGCTCGGGCTGCGGGCGGCGGCGCTTTCGGAGCGCCGCGGGCACTGCGCGTTCCCGGGCGCCCTGTCCGTGACCGGGGACGCCTCGCTGGGCGCCGCGGGGCTTCGCCCCTGTGTCCGCCGGGCGCTCCGGGGGGCTCGGAGGCCGGGAGGGCTGGGGTCCGGGTGGGCGCGGCGGCAGGGTGCCGGCAGGGGGAGCCGGCAGCGCGGCGGAGCGCAGCGGCCGCCGGGCACTGGTGCCGGGGAGCGCTGCCGGCGCTCGGAGCCCGTCTCGGGCATTGCCCGGCCCCACCCCCGAAAGTCCACCGAGCCTTTCAGAGCGGGCGGCCGTTCTCCCCGAAGACGGTGCTGTTTGCTCGGGACCAGAAAAACAGACGGGCAGGCTGCCGCATCTCCAGCGGGGCTGGAACCCGGACCGCGGGTGCTCCGCGCAGCGGGACCCCCGCGCCGCTCTTGCCCTCGGTCGCGCCCGCCGGAGCGTGTTCTCGCCCAGGAGAGTGAGGTGCGTTGCTGTCGCTGAGCCCCGGCTGCGGAGAGGCAGCCGCTGGCTCCGGAACGTTTCGGAGGGGTTTTATCGCACTTCAGCAAGTGAAGTTTGCTCAGGCTCATCTGGTGAGAGAAGTGGCGTGGAAGGCACCGGCAGTTGTGTGAGAAACGTGGGTTTTCAGTGTGATGTTTGCGTAATATGATTTGAATCCCCTGTCTTCTTTATTCTCGCTGTTGTTTAACTGGACTGCCTTCGGTCTGTGGCGTGACTGTATTTCGGCACTTTCTGAATTGGGGAGTTTGAGTTTACCATTCTACAACGATGCAGATGGAAACACCTCAGTCCGTTGTATACATCTATCATTCTGTGAGGTTTGCTTACAGATAAATGACAACTGTTAGGGTTTGTTTTATCATTCCAGATGCTGAGTGTACATTGTAGACTGACACAACGATAATCTGCCCGGGATTATTCCTGGGGGGCAGCTGGAGTGGGGGGAGCTGTCAGTGCATCTGTTCCTTCAGCAAACCAGGCTATTGGCAGGAGCAGTCTGTGCATGCAGGCACACGCAGCCTTGTGAAGATGGTTAGAATTTGCAAGATTATAGCTGAGAAAAACATCCTAAAACTAAAACATGTTGTTAAAGTTATAGTGATAGCATGTTCCGGGAGCCCTAAGGTAGTGTGTCTGAAGATCCTACTTTCTGAAAGCTGACAAACCACCCTTGGTTTGAATTTTGGTGTAAAAGGCTGATGTGATGCTAGCCCAGCTAGAGTGCTGTAAAGTAGATTTTTTTTCATAGTGGAAATTGCAATCAAATCTTACTTCTAGCTGTTTGAGCATCTCCTGGTTGTTATTATATAAGGCTGACTCAGTTCAGTAAAGTTTGACTTAGAATTGTTGAACTTGGTGATGTCATATATATAACACATACTCAATCAAAAGTGTATTGCTGCCTTGAAAGGCTTGCATGGCCTTGGGTACTTTGCTTAGTCTAGAGAAAGGTTTTGGTAGATTTCTGGATTTTGTGCTGTGTTCCCACCTTCCTCTCCAGCAGGTACCAATAATATAACTTTATTACGTTTACTAATGAATTCATCTCATTTTCTTATTTTAATGCTGAACAGCTGCGAGGAGTCCTGCTGAGAGCTAAGGTTTTGCTCTGGAGTGTGGCAGTTTACTTCTCTGTTCGAGAGGTTGTTTTGAACTAAGTAGTGTAAACACTGGCTTCTGAGTTGTACTGCTTATTTCTTGGGATGTTGTAACAGATTTGTTTTGGTTGACAAAGCTGAGGGCATTAATATCTGAAGTGTCTAATTTCTTTTAATCTTTAACTAGTGCTGTTTTCATAAAATACTTACAGGTAGTAGGAGTGCCTGTGCACTTTGTAATGATCCATAAACATGGTTGTAGCATGTTTGTTGCACTCATTTCCTGTTGGGCAGAGATGCAGAGGGTGGTAACTGTGTATCTCTGCTGTTTTCGGAAGAAAGAGTTGCGTGGTCGTTTGTTTTTAACTTTCTTCTCCTCCAGCTACTTAGGGAAACCACGTGGATTCTGACTTCTGTTGATATAGTCTTGCACAGACGCAGGATTTTCAATGAATGAAGTTCATTACTTTTCAGGGAGTAACTGTACACTACCATCTATAAACTGCAGAAATACAACATAAGCCTCCTGCAAATTTTGGCTTTTGTGTTAGAGGTTGCATGCAGGAATTCAGCCAAGGGGAGCAACTGAGCTCCTGGAGGCGAGCAGGAGCAGAGAGACCCATTTCTGCCCTCTGGGCTGTAACAGTTTTATCAGCAGTGTTGGCTGGGTCTGATTTCTGTGCTGTAGGACACGTAAGTGGATAGCTGATAGTACTATCAGTGGATAGTAGGTGTGTACTACCAGTACTATCTGTTGATAGTGGGGAGGAGGGTGTGTGAAATCCGACACTGTGCTACTTCATGTAAAGCAGTATCTAGTAATTGGTTAATATGTTGTGATGATGGACTTCTGAATAGCAGTGAAATACGATTTAGCTTTAGATTTAACATCTGGTTTATAAAATTTTGATATGCTCTTGATGTTTGGTAATGTGTGTTCTGAAGTTACTATGGCTCCTGAGATGAATTGCTATTGCTGTGGCCATAATTATAGGAAGTGGCACTGAGGAGCTTCTCCTTTTCTGTAACATCATTTTATGGAAATGTTTAATGGGCATTCTTGTCAATGCAGAGTTCTCCAAATTATTGTTAATCCGTCTGTTTCTCTTTATTATCATCCTTTTATGCTCTTTGGCATGAGTATACATTCCTATTTGGAAACAGTGTTAAGTTACGGCCTAAATGTTCCTTCTCTCCTAATGAGTTTTGCAAAGCTGTAGCTGATTCAAAAGAATGAGTTGTTGGGGTTTTTTGGTTTGTTTTGTTTTGTTTTTGTCAAACACTATAAACGTTTCTCAAACTGACCCTTTTGAGGTATGTTTGCCAACTATTGGCGGTAGGCTGGATTTAATTTCCAGGCTGCAGCATTGCAGCTGTGACCCGTGAAAGGCAGGTGGCACTCTGCTCTCTGCAGTTCTTACAGACACCTGGGGAACGCCACAGCCCGAGCTGTGCATTTCAGGTACGGTTTGCGTTAAATCTGTTGTTGCTGAAACGGCAAATTGTTTGTTTTTGTTTTTTTTTTTTTTTTTAAAAAAAAGGCTGGGGCTTTTATTTTAGTTTTCTTTGTAAATTTGTCCTATGATATATTTAAGAAATTTTCCAGTTTGCATCCAACTATAGCACATTTGCTTAACATTTGTCAGGAAGGTAGCAAATATAAACCAAGTTAATGATCCCCAAACTGCAGTCTAATTAGTGTCCTCTTGATTTTTTTTGCTAGAATGTATATTACAAGCTATGAAGCACTTAAATCTTGTCATTTGGTGGATTTGTTCATGCATCTATTCTCAAATTTATGTTTTCCCTTGGGTACTTTGATGCAATCCAATTGTCTGCTGTGTAGTATCAACTCTTTATCTCCATACATAAATATATTAATAAAATCAATCTCCATTTGGGGAGACTGATTTTGGAAGAAATTTCCTGGTGTCCGAGTATATATTAGAAAGTCAGGCAACTCACAAAAAAGCTGATGTTTGTCAGTGATAGTAGCAGAAAACTGGGGTTGATACACAGTCTGCACCGAGGCCTTTGCAGTGAAACTCTTGAGTTTAACTCAACTGTTGAAACTTATCTTTTCAAATATTATCTTTTCTTTGCCAACAGTTTGAATGACTTGTTCAGAAAGTTTAAATGCTGTGTAGCATGTCAGCTGCGCTATCATTTCCAGACTTATCTCCAATTTGCTTATCTGTGTTATGAAATTTCTTGCGTGACAGCCAGATAACACAGCTTTTCATTCCTTTTCCATTTTTTAAAAAATCAGGATATATCCCTCCACTCCATTATACCTTATAATTGTTGGATCTTAATTTCTGACAGAACTGGTCAATCTTTTCATGGTTACCAACCTCAGTGATGGAGATTAATTTCGTTTAGGGCACGTTGATTGAGCAGCTCTGAATCTTTGGCGTATGATATTTTGATTTTTTAATCCCTTGCTACATTAATAGCAACATGCATCCATTCAGCAGTATTTTTTTGGTTTAGGAGAAGTCTCAGAGAAATTATAACTTAGAAAATGCTGAAATGCAGCCTGTTACTCTCCTCTCTCTGTGTAATACTGGGATACATTATTAGACATTACTAAATACATGTGATGAATGAATTAGAGAACATGTGATGGCTGCAGGATTGGCTTATAATGTGAATTGGGTGGGCTGAAAAAATGGGCCACAAAAAATTGTGAGATCTTCCCATTTCTTTTCTCCACCTCTCTCCAAATTTCAAAATTGAGCTGCTATCTTTGGTGCTGTTGTCCTTCTCTGAATTGCTAGTCTAGTTGGACACCCAGAATGCTATTGAAATGTGGTTTCTGGTTCGACCTAGGTTTAACTGGGAATCAGGAGTGCTTAATATAAAATTAACTGTAAGGCCTCTGTAGCTAGGGGGAGAATATTTTAATAATTTTGGGCCCTGTCTTCTGACCCACAGTAATCTTACTGCTGAATCAGTCATTTCTAGTACTGGTGAACTCCACAGACAAAGGCATGTGAATGAGTACTTGTTTGTAATTTTAAAAACTATTAGGCAGTTGTTCTTCACTGTAGTTTCTTCAACATAAAGTCACTTCAGAAATTCCTGTTGCCTTTTTCTTTTACTGTCTGTACATGTTTTTTCACCATCTGTGTCATTTCAGTGACCTGCTTTCACTGGAAGCCCACTAACATTTGCATTGCCAAACCCCCTAGTTATGAAGGACACCCTGGGAGCATGGCTGAAATGACCTTGTTGTGGGAGAAAATGTGTGGGATGAAATGTTAATGTTGACCCTGTCTGATAGTGACATCACCAAGTACTTGAGGAAGAACTCCTGGCCATGCCAGTTATAGGTCATGTGTATTGCTTTGTGTCTCTCAAAATCTGGCAGAGTTTTAGGGTTTATTTACTAAGTCATAGTCAAAGCTGAAGAATGTGAAAAGAGATTATCCACAGTCATTGGGCTGTTACATTACTTGAGTTCAGTTGCTGATGGTCTCTTCTCTTGATGGTCTCACTTGCTTTCTTATTCTGAACTTGCAATAGGGATAGATGGTTGTTTTCTTAGTTTTTGTCATATAAACTGCGTGTGTGTATTCCAAATTTTGGCTGCTTCTCATGCTCCAGTGCATGCTTTTCCTTGTTGCTTTTTAAACCTAAGCAATGATACTGAAATGTCTAGGAGACAGTACGAGCACAAAATTGCTACTAGTGTCTGATGTTATATTACCCAGTGTTGCACAATGGGACTCCTAGCTTAGTCAAAAGATGGGATTTCAGCTTTGGACAGTTTTCTGATAGTTCCCTTCAAGGCAGATCAACCTGAGGTAGGCCAAGAGCCTGATAATTCTTATGGTCCTCCTCAGTAGCTGTGATGCAGAAGTTGCTAAAGATGATGTTGGTGCTGCTGTTGTGTGTTGTGCTCTTTTTCTGACACTGTAAATCCATGTCCTGGCTCTTGATAAAATACTTCAGAAAGCCCAACCAACCAGAAAACCCCCTTTATTCCTGTCCTCTATTAACAACTTCTCTTTGTGACCTGAAGGCCATGGTATGCTGTGTTTCCCGAAGGCAGGCAGATATAGATGGAGGATGCTGTGCTGTCAGAGAGTGCTGTTGTAGTTTGTTGTCCTCCTTGGCAATTCTGGGACTGTGTCAGTCAGTTGCCTACTGGGTCCTTTTAGTTGTGCCAGCATAGCTATTTGTGTGGAACCACAGTGTAAGGGAACTGATTCTTTTAAACGTTGCCTTTGAAGTACCCATGGCCCCGATCCCAGTAAGGCCCCATAGGTGCTGGTCTCACTGTAACTGCAGGTGTGCATTGACTATTGTCAGGTGAGGAAGGAGGGGAGAGGAGGATTGTGTGTGAAGAATAAAATTCGGATTGGTCCCTCAAATAACATGGAAATGTGTAGGATTTTGCCTGAGTGGTTTAGAGTGTATCCAGACAGCTTTTTGTTATGTCAGCTTTATATCAGGCAGCAAGCTCTGTTGTGGAGGCTGCAAATGGGCTGAGGCACAGCTGTATGCCTGTCTTTACCAGCAGTCTAAACTCGCCTCCTGAGGAGTGAGGTACCTGAGAGGCAACGCCTCCTTGCATTGCCCTTGAGTGTGGCAGAAGTGGGGAAATTCAGGGTAATAACCTGTTAAATACTGAAGTTCAGTCTTCCAGAGCTTGTCTGCCAGACCTTACTCTATTCAAAAATGATCGTGGATTCGGATACATGCTGCTGGAATTGATAGTACAAAGCTGCAAAACCCTTCTACATTTATGTGCCAGGAGCATGAGTTCAGGTGTACAGTTCTAGAGACATGCAAGAGGTGAAGCTGGTGTTTGTGGAAAGAAAAACTTCTCTTGATGCATATGGGTAGAAGTCCTAAAATGCTGCTACCCTGGGCTCTGGAGGCTTGTCTAACTGATGTAATTCTGTTGTAAATCTTGGTCAGAGTTTACAGACTTTCTTGAATTGTCCAAGAAAGTTGCTAGATTTTCCAGTTTATCTTCTTTTGCTTTCCTGAGCGCATAGCGTCAGACTCTTTACCTAAGCATTAGTTAAATCTTTAGTATAGAAGGCAAACCAGTGAAGCCTGGGCATCATCCTTTAATGGCTGGCTACAAAAAAAAAAAAAGATGTAACTAGCAACAACAGGAAAAAGAGAGATCTGGGCTCTAGAGCTGAATTGCTGTTCTTTTTGCCATTGTTGTCTGTTGTTTTAAATTAAATTAATGGTCTGGGTGGAGGAACTTGATTTTTTCCATCAATATTCTTTCTTTAAGCAAGCTTGCAAGTAGCTTTGATTAGAACATTCTTTTTTTGCTCACTTATCTGTAACTGTCAGGAGAGATTGTTTTGCAAATTTATTTAATCTGAAGGCCAATGAGATCAGTGTTGAATTTTGAAGAAAAATAATCTTGAACTAAACACTTAATTCTTATATTTGAGTCTTTATATTTTTCTCTCAAACCCATAACCATAAAGTGCTCTTAAAATAACTTGAGCAAACATTATTTTTCTTAGAGTACCCCTGTGAACTCATTGCTGGCAATGGCTATCTGCCTCTTGGGAAAAAGACACATTAGTCTTTTTATAGGATGACTGTTGACAAAGCTTGTCCTTCAGCTTCATTTGTAGAGCTGCTGTGTTGTAATTGCTTATTTTTACCAGAAGGCTAAAAAAAGAACTAGTTTGTTGCAGAGGCATTTCACTAATATTTTAATAAATGGAAATATAAAACTTGTTTAACTGGAAATGTAGGGAGCTCTGTTTGTTTGTGGGGAACAATTCATGTGCTTAACTTACCTTTCAGATTTACTGTGAATTCTGTATAAACCAGACCTGATTTCTAATTCCATGTATTTGTTTATTTTTGGGATTTAGCATTTCCCTTAAAAAAGTCATTTAAACAAGAGGTTTGTTTTTTTTTCCCCTGCTACTCTTATCAACCTTGATCTTTTTTATAAGCCCCAAATTTCTAACAATGCCAACACTGAAAATTTTGAAAATGGAATTAAAAGTGAGTGGAGCAGTTGACACCAGGCCTTTTCCCAGCTCTCTGCACAAGCTGACACCTTCAAAGACTTACCTGTAGCCATAGATCTAGTTTAGAGAACCTGATTATAGGTGAAACCTGAGGATCTAGAGATTTCTGGTTTTAACTAGCTGCTTTAGTTTGCTTCTTGCTAAGCTGGGTGCTTGTCTTCTCTTGCCACTTTCTGCATTGTGAAAAGTGTTGCTTTATGGTGTCTGAGTACCTTGTCTCCTTGATTATTTGGTAACTAAAACTTTCTAAGCCTTATAAGAAATTTTGCATGTGTTGAATGTTTTTGCTTCCACATAAAAACTTATTTTCTACAAATCAATCTTCATTTGAAGAATAATGTTTCTGTGTTTGTATTAGTATCTATAGATAATTGATAATTCGAATGATCGGTCTTCGAAAAAAACTGTCTGTTCCTGAATATCACTTGTGTTGTCTTGTAGGTACTTCTAATGCCATCTTTCATCCCAAAACATTGAGAAAAACCACAACCTTTGGCTTCATAAGAGCATCTGGGTTTACTTCCATAATTGTATCACTTGTCCTACAAACATTAGGGTTGTGTTAACTAGAGTGCTCATAGGAGCCTTACTTTCGTGACTGAGTTGTAAGGATTTGACTTCACCAGACTTAATATTATGTTGTTCAGGTTTATGTGTCGTACTGTGACTGAAAGGAGTTTGGAATTGCTCTTGCAGTCAGCTGATTAGGGAGAAAGTGATGAGAAGAAGATCTGGATCCTTCAGCTTTAGCAATGGCAACTGGTATATAACCTAGTAGTTTCTTCTTCTGAAATGTTTCATTTGGCTTCTTTTTGCCAGAGTAGTTCCCAAGATTCACCATTTAAACAGCATTTGGGCTTATAACTGGAGTAGTTATGTTGCAAAATGTGGAATATGTAAAATTTTCTCAAAAAAGAATGTTCATTGATGTTTCATCCTTGTATACTTTCAAGCCTAGTCAACAAGAAGGGAGATTTAATGCATGAAACAGATGGCAGCTAACAGGCAAGCTCTAAGTGATGTCCAGGTGTTAGAAGAACAAATTACTTGTTGGTAGAATTGCCTTGTTAAGGTTTAGGGCTTGACATGCTTCAGTGATCTCAGACCTAGGGGGAGGTTAACAAACCTTGGGAAGAAGGATGTCCACCACTGATCGGGGACACACAGAATGCAGAATTTAAGGGCCACAAAGACATCTGGCGGAACTCCCAAGACAGTGAAGAAACTACCAAAGCCAACTCAGCATCTGTGCTGAAATCAGCTCTGTCTGGGTAAAAGGTAATTCTGGCAGGGGCAGATTGCAACCACCAACTCACAGACCACCAACCCAAGAAACCCAGCGACTCAAAAGAAGAGAAACACTGAGCATGGGACTAATTAGCATGGGAAGCAAGAGAATCATTTACCAATAGAAGATAGAATACTAATTAATAAGAGAATTATGTAACTTGTAGCCAAGGAACACTAAAAAAATCTCTGTTTGCCAAAATGTATAAATAGTAAAAAGTTTTGATGGTGTGCTTGATTTGTGTAGTATCACTGAGCACCCAGGCTTGTGCAGCTCTGAAATAAATAATCAATATCTCTTTTGAGTGTGTAATTATTGGCTTGTTGCACACTGGGTAATTTTCTGGACAACATTTACATGTTGGCCTCAGGAACTCATTGACAGAGAAAGCTGTTGCATCAATTTTCCATTATCCAGTTTTTCTGGGGGTATACCTAGCTGTTCAAAAATGAATGGAAATACAGTATCCTTGCCCCAAGGCATCTACGGATGGAATCGGTTTTGTCTGGTATGATCACTCCCAGTGCGTTCCACTGTAGCTCAGCATGGGAAGTGAAGGATGCAAGTCAATGTGCAGAATCCTTGAAATGGTAAGATACTTCTCATACTTCTGGCAGTAATATTTTCATACTTGCAGTCCTGTAGAAAAGATTCTGTACACTCTGTAGTTTGTATTTAAATATCAGCTCTGAACTGTTTTCTTTAAACCTTCCTTACTTAAAGTTCTACTTCAGTAACTCCTGAAAGATTTACTGCTAACTCTTGCCAAGTTTCTAATGTTTCCAGACCTGTTGGAATGAGTCCAGAGGAGAGCAGAGCTGGAGCACCTCTCCTGTGAGGACTGATTAAGAGTTGGAGCTGTTCAGCCTGGAGAAGGCTCTGGGGAGACCTTGTGGCACCTCACAGTGCCTAAAGGGAACCTACAAGAAAGCTGAAGAGGGACTCTTCACAAGGGCATGTAATGACAGGACAAGGGGTAATGGCCTTAAGATAACAGAGGGCAGGCTTAGATTAGATAGGAAGAAGAAATTCTCTGCTGTGAGGGAGGATGGTGAGGCGATGGAACAGATTGCTCAGAGGGGTTGTGGACTCCCAGTTCCTGGAGGTGTTCAAGACCGGTCTGGATGGGGCTCTCAGTAACCTGGTCTAGTGGAGGGTTCTCTGATCATGGTAGGGGGTTTGGGACTAGATGATCTACCTGAAAGGAGGTTGTAGCAAGGTGGAGGTTGGCCTTTTGTCCCAGGCAACTAGCAACAGGACAAGAGGAAATGGCCTCAAGATGTGTCAGGGCAGGTTCAGGTCAGACATCAGGAAGAATTTCTTCACCTAAAGGGTGGTAAGCATCAGAGTGGGCTGTTCAGGCAAGTGGTGGAGCCACGGTTTCTGGAAGTGTTCAAGATACCACTGAATGTGGCGCTTACTGCTATGGTTTAGTAGACAAGGTGGTGTTTGGTCAAAGGTTGGGCTCCATGACCTTGGAGGTCTTTTCCAACCTTAATGATTCTATGATCTTTAAACTCCCTTCCAACCCTAATCATTCCATGCTTTAATGATTCTGGTGTCTTACGAGTGTGGCATAAAGTAGGCTGGAGACACAAGCTAATTGCCTTCCTCTGGCATTTATTTTGGCTGGCAGCTGCCTGTAACCTGCAGGTGACATGTTCAGTTTGCTCAAGGTTCTGAACCATCAAAGGAAAATGAAGTATAACACATCTCTATAATAAAACTATAGTGTTGATAGATACTTTAGCAATGTGTGATAAATGTTTCTGAATTAAATGAAGGCTGTGCTAGACAGAACTAATTTGAGCAATAATTTCTGTGTAGTAATTGTTGGGTGGAGCTCAGTGACCAAAATTATTCTAGCGAGATAACTGGTTCATAGTAATGTTCCCTCCTGACAGTAAAACTTATATATAATTTAAAAGATTCATATTAATAGTAAAATGTATCTGTGACACTTGTAATTTCCTAAAGAACTCTTTGCAAACAGAATTTACAAACTTCCTGGCTTACTCTATTAATGGTCAAAATTAACCTCACCTTACAGTTCTTACACAGATATGTAGGGGTGCTTGTTTGGGGGTAAGCTTTTTCCCCCCCCCCTCTACACACATGCATGCATTCACCACATTTTAACAGTCTGTTCCAGTTTGTCAAACACTGGCTAGATAATAGATAATAATCTCTTCATTTGTTTAGTCAAATTGCTGCTGTAGTATCCCACAAAGTAATACTGGAAGGACAGAGAGGCCTTTCTGCTGGGAAGAACTTACTGGCTTCAGTCCAGTGGCTAGTGCACAGGGCTCTTCCAAAGACAAAGTGAATTGAAACAGAGATCAGGACAGTGTTCTGATAGTTGATAGTTTTATTTTGAGCTCTGAAGAGCTCATCTCTTTGAAGAACAAAGAATTATTGGTATCAAATATTGATTATGTGTAATATCTAAAATTCATAGACTTCTTAACTTCTTATTCTGGCAAGCTGGACTGCAGCTGAGAGTGAAGCTTTGTTGGAGAGTGAAAAAAAGTGAATAAAAGAAATGTCCTTTGAATGAATCTTTCATGACTAGTGGGATCTTTTAAAGGCAGATGTGATTAAGTGATTTAACTGGATTCAGAAAACACAATTGAATCAGAAGAATTTTCGTAAATTATGAAGTATGTTAATTTAGATGAACCAGAAACATGGACAGGCTAATTGGACTACACTAATGTACACAGATACTTGAGGTTTTAATATACTTTTCTGAAAGCTGGTGAACACTTTTAAGTGCAAATGTTTTTTCATAGTTTGTCTCTGATTTGATGGTATATCTTGCCATGCACTCTTACTACAGGCTGTGATTAAGTCTCTGTGTTCTGGAAGATTTAAGCGCAGTTGTTGTGTTTTAATTTCTAAAGTCTTCAGATTCTGCTGCCTCAAACTACTGTGTAGTTCTGAAAGTGGCATCAATAGGTCCTAATATGTTATTTCAGATAAAGTGCAGTAATATGTTACTTTTGTAGGGCTCTTAATTAAAGGTTATGTTGCTTAATGTTAATGAAGAGGTGTGGAATATTGAGGGTTGACATTTAGCTCTGCTTCACGTTAAAAAAAATTGGAAATAAAAGTTCTACACAGTTTATCTACATTTCAGATTAGCACAGCCAATAAAATGAGCTCATTTGCTCTGTTGAGCTCGTTTTTGCTGTGTGTACATTTGAAGGCAAAGCCAAATTGGGATATCCCTTGCTTTACTGCTTAGTAATTTGGCTCAGTTCTGCTAGATCTGTCCTGTGCAGGACAATGCCTAGGGTGTAAGGCAGGCTGGGGTGCTCCTGCATTCTGCTTCTGGGTTAAATGTGTGTAAATGTATTAATGAACAAATGATTCTCTAGCAGTGCTGCTGTAGTTAGCTGATCCCTCTCTTCCTAATCCATCAACGATAAGAATCTGTTGTGAATTTTGTAACTAGGTGGAATTACTCTTCTCTGCTTTCACTCTGCAGTGAGTCAGCCAAGATGTGTCCCAGCAGGTGAAATTGTGTCTGTGAGCAAGCCGAAGGTTGCCATCAGGAGGTTGCCAAACGCCCTGTTACTGCTATCACATCTGAGACATGCAGGTCACCTTTCCTGCATTCCTGTCACCCAGGCTGAGTGTATTGCTGTCACTGAACTCTGAGCAAGCAGCGGGGCTTGGGCTAGCAGGACTCAGAGCTGTCAGTTTTTTTCCTGCTGCTTTGTGTCCTGAAGCTCAGGACAGAGAAGGGCAGCTGCTGTTGTGTAGGTGGGTGGAGTTTTTTTCTTTTTATTTAAATGCATCATTCAAGGAGCAAAGATAATGATGTAGGTGGTGGCCAAGAGGGGAGAAACAGCTGGTAGAAATAAGAGATGAGATAGGATGTTTTGGATGAGTGAGAGTGGAAGGCTTCAGAGGAAATCAGAGCCCGTGTGCCATAGGAGAACAATGTGGTGGGAGCTAGTAGATGGGCAACTGCAAAGTTGTGAAAGCCTTTCTCCCTTCCCTCCAGCACTACACGCCTGGCACCCTGCTGGGGGGCACAGTGTTACCCTCTTAGTCTCACCCTGACTGCTGCAGCGTCAGTCTCCTTTTGGAATAGACCAAAAACCTGTGTTCCAGCTAAGCATATCCACTGCTGCTGCCCTGCTTTTCTTAAGTACTTAGAGGTATACAATTAGCTAATGAATGCTTAACACAGAGTTTCTCATACATGTAACTGCGTGAAACTTGATGGCTGTGTTAATGTAAATAATTGCCAGGCAGGAGGAGTTGCTATATAATAGGACCTACAGAAACTGAATTCCAGGTTGGAAAACTGGGTCAGGCTAATTGAAGTAATGTCACCAGCTCTGAGAGTGGACACTGCTCTCATTTGCACGTTGAAGGTCTGTGGATCTACAGGGCTTTCAGCTTTCTCCAGGTATGAACTTCATGTACCTTGTTTTTTATTTGTTTTGTGTTTCTTTTGTGAATTATTATCTGCTTTGCAGTGGAAGTCTAATAGGGATGATATGGTCCTATAGATGTGTTATGGAAATAAACAAGTTAATTTTTCAAACTTAAAAAATGCACCCTGGTTTCTGGAACCCGGAAGAGGTCGGCAAAGCCATCCCATAAATTAAAGCATGCACTCAGTGTGAAATGATACAACTTTGTTTTATATCTTCGACAGAGATCTTTGTGTGGTTTAGTGTGGTTACTTCATAACCCAGAGCCAGACTCTTTACTCTTCACCTTTTATTTCTGAAAAAATTAAAAAAGTAATGTTTTTTTACCAAAGCAGTCAAAAAGCCAATCTTCCCATTTGTCTGAGAACTTATGATCATCAGAAGACCTATGAAACATTACAGCTTAGTTTGGTGTGGGACCACAGTTGAAATAGGTTGGAAAATCATGGTGGACTTCTGCCTGAGTTCCATTTATTATGGTGAATATGGAACACAAAATATTTTCTTAAATTATCTGTACTACAAAGTGTACTGTGAGATAATATAGTAAAAAATTCAATACAATTTCTTTATTCCACTGTCAGCACATCCAGACTTTCCTTTTTTCCCCTGTGTCTTTAAATATGTTCTTGAAATCCTTTCAAAGGTAGTTTTATTAACTTAATGTAGTGCAGATGTTGCTAGCTTGGGAAATAAGTCACAATGACTTGTAGTATTGTGTCAAAAATATCATTTAGAGGCTTAGAATGAGGGAGCAATTAATGAACAGTCTTCACTATGAACAAATAAATGTCAGAGACTCCTCCAGGGCTAAGCTGCTTCTGTGCCCTATTCATTAATTGTTCTTTTGAACAAAGTTGGTGTTGATGAGTGGGTTTAATTAAGCATACCTGATAAAATCCACAAAAACAGATCAGAAGTATTAAAATGAAAAATTTGCATTTAATTTAATAAATAAAGGCTTTTTCCTTCTCAGGGGGTTTCATGCTTCATGTAACTGTCTCTGACTGACATTTCTCCCTGACTACTGAGTTTTCCTCACTGGAGAGTGGCCGAAGATGTGTCCTATGGTTTGCTTCAGGATGCATGCCAAATACCATGCTCATATTTAAGTCTCTATTATTAAATATGTATTAAATATGTCATAATGGAAGACATCTCTCAGAACAGTCTCAGTCTACCTTTTGAAAAATGGCAGGAAAGGGAAGAAGCACATGTGAGTAGAAAGGTAGAAATCTTAAACTGCTAAAGCTCATTCCAAACTTGCTGACCCTATACCCTGGTTAAAAATACCACCTTGGGAAAAACCTTTGTATTCATATATTAAAAAAAAAAAAAAAAAATCATATGTAAATCTGGATTGTTCAATGTACTTGGTGGCTTACTGGTCTAAATTGAAACTTGATGAATGGTGGCCCCCAAAATCCATGTTATTATGTGAAATACAGTAATACATGTATCGGCATGGGTTCTTTGTTACATTTTTGATTCTATTTTCTTAGTTATACTGCTTTAAGTTATTTATTCTGGTTTTATTTGTAAGTTCTGTTGTGTAAAATCAATCAGAATATGAAGAACAGTTTGGTGAAAGTACTCACAGTTTGCAGTTTTGAGCCAAGTGGTAACTGGAAGCTTTAATAGCCTTTCAGTACCACTTCAGAAATGGAGATGTGCCGTTGGACAGACATGTCAGAACTCAGTAAAAATAGCATATCCTACAGTGGGCATTCATCCAGAAATCTAAAATTAGCATTGTATCCTGGATATAGTACTGCAGGTGGTCACAAGCACTAAATTGTATTGAGCACCCTCTGTTATTCAAGCAGGTCTCAACATACTTATTTTAAACATTTACTGGTTTTATGCAAGGCTAACTTACTGTCATTACTGTTGTTCTTTATGTGGCATCAAAATATCTGACATGTTTCATAGGAATTAAAACAAAGCCTTAGCCAGAGATGTTTAGCATGGTTCTGTGTGATTGGAAGTCAGTGGCACAATTCCAGCTGACTTCAGCTGGGAGTATCAGTAGATCCTGACTTCTTTCTGATAATATATATAAACATGCAGCCTGTTGGCAGGTTGGAGTGTGATTTATTTCACATTACTCTATTTTGCTTGTAGCGTTCCAGTTGAGTTTGGCCAAACAAGCTTGAAGAAAAGTTCTTTCCTTGTATCAGGGGAATGTAAAGCTTGAGGAGAAACAGAGCTCAGGTATTATGGTTTGGTTAATTACTTGAATAGTTATGCAAATTACAGTAGGCTCTGATGAGTGTTGTATGGGGAAGGTCTGTACTGACTTTGTTTCCATTATTCTGCTCTCTTCTTCCTGTTTCTGGAAGTATAGTGGGACACAGGCTTTTTAATGACTGTCGGCAGCAGGTTTCTTTAAAACCCACTGGAATGACCTGTAGAAATAAGATAGGATTTTCTTATGACATAATTACTAAGTACAGGTGTTAGTTATTGTGTTTGTTTTCAGATAGGGTAACGAGCATATGTTCCTCACTCTCTCTATAGATGTCTGTATGTGTGTGGGCGGGTTGTGGGAGAGACACGACAGAACTGTGTGTATGTAAATATTCTCCTAGAGGATGAACACCTAAAGAGAAAGAATGTTTCCTTTATTATTTATTTCTTAACTATATATGACCACAATTTTTTAAGTCAGAATATATTGTTTAATATTTTGGAGGTCATAGATAGACTTCTGAATTTTAAACACGATCTTTAAGTAAGGTGAGAGACTGCTGTGTGATGTTTTCAGATTCATCTGTAGATCATTATTGTTTTGGTCACAGTTGTTTTTTTTTAAAGCAATTCCTTATGTTGAATAGTTGTGAGTATTCCAGCAGGTTCTTGAGTGATAAAATAAATTCTTCATTCTTAATTTACATGATGTCTGATATTTTCATTACTTTCACTTGTAAGAGTTTAAGTAATGCAGGGATGAAGAGGCTGGATTTTTAGGTGTAGCATTCATGACTGCAGTAAAGAGAAAGCCATTCATGTGTACTGAAGGGGGCACAACAAATACAGTGGGTAAGACACAAGTGTAATTTTTCTGAAGATTCATAGCAGAGGCTTATTCTGTTTATTTGCCATAGTAGATTAGTGGCAGGCTTCAAAACACTGATAAGATTGAGCAGTACTTGTGCTTTGAAAGCTGAGGGCAACCCCCCCTCCCTCCCATAAAATGTTTAGTAAAGGTAATTTTAAGTGATTGCAAATGCATCATGTATTTATGGAAGTTCCCAGTAAACCTAAACACAGTGGCCTAAGCAAGTTTGCTTTTTTCATTATAAGTCTTTGCTTTTGTAGGAACAGTAAATAAAAAAAAAAAGAAAAGTTTCAGGAAGAAAAGTAAGCTTTTGCCCAGCAAAATAAATGTGGCATTAATGGGCCTGTAGTATGCTGTGGTGCCACACTGATCTCAATTTCTTATTTACATCTTGGAGGTGCAGATGTTACAGCCATGAAAGTGAACGATGTTGATGCCTTTTCCTGGTCTTAAAATCAAGAGTCAAACATGGTTAGAAGGGAAAAAGGGATTTTACCTTGGTATTTATTTTAAGGATCCTTAGGTACACGACATCCAGGTGGAATGCACCGCAATGCACACCCCCAAAAGATTGGGTATAACATTACAGGTCTTACTTATTGGCATATCTATCAAAAATTCCCCAATGAGAGGCTTGAATGAGCCCCCTTCCCCAAGGAACCTTCCCCTGGATGGTTCTATCTTGGTTTACAGAATGTGTTCTGGAGAGGACCTTGGGGTCTGGGGCACACTGGTCCTTAGCAACGAAGCTTCTAAAATGTTTAGTCTCTTAGCTTGACAAACAAGTCCAAGAATGTAGGGAAAAAGCACTGAGAATACAGAAGTCGTGAAAAAGGTATAACAGGGGTATAAAAGAAAAGGGAAGAAATCATCATGGCATCAATGTTACAAAGGCAGCAGCCGCAATGAAACTTAGTGCATTAGATTGAAGCAGAAATGAGTTCTGCAGATCTGGTTTACTTTCCAAGTGAAATTGATGTGTGTGTGTAAATGGGAGCACCAAAAAGAACCTTCTAAGAAGGTAGACTGTACAGGATGAATTTCGGCAAAGCTGAATGCTTTGTCATGAGATCTGATGAAGTTGTAGTTATTTTCTTTGCATGATATCTAATATAAAGGCATATAAATAACAGATTCAAAAAAATACAGGCCTATAATTCCTCTCTCCTGTCTAGGGAGAAATTAATTTGTACATGCTGCTTGCAAAACCTTTTGTAAAGGAGTTCAGACTCCTTCAGCAGAAGGTGCTATATAGGCAAATAGGTCAATTATATCCAAGTTCAGTGAATTTATTTAAAAAATTGACCACTAAGGAGGTACTAATACCCTGATAAAGAAAAAAATCCCATGGTGTTCTAATGTTAACCTGGACAGCAACACAAACAGTTGAAAAACAGATTTAAGATTGAAGAATTCAGAACAGTTTCGGCTTCTCCAGTCTTTCTTTTTATAAAATTCTGATTATGTTCTAAGATTTAGGAAAAAAAAAAAGGTAACAACACCTTCCAGCCCTTTCCTGAAAATGACCATTTTAATGCTTATTTCAACTACAGCAGTTGTGCTGGCCTAGATGGGAGCTAGTGAAAAGAAAACTATTGAAGGCTGAGCTTATTCATGGACTCTGCTTCCCCCTCAGCTTCTGTGCTTCTCAGTAAATTCACCCTGTGCAGGCAAAGCATTCTTGATTCATCTCTCTGAACAACCACATCTGTGGCTTAGGTGGTTCATCTCTTTTTATGAAAAGGATTTAAGCTTCACAGAAATAAATTATTCCCATATTGTTGTTAGTTTTAACAGTAATTTTAGACAAAGTTGCTTTAGATGTGGGGAAAAAGAGTCTCCATCTTGTTTAGGTGACAACTGGAGACTTGCATGAGAAGTAGAAAATGTGACTAGTTCTTTATGATATGACATTTTAGGACAGATTGACAAACAGCTTGAATGACATTTGAAATGTGAGATGTTGTAAGAACTCACTGCCTTTGCTATATGTAAACACTACTGGGAGAAAAACAAGCTTTTATTTGAAAAAGAAAAAGGATGAGGGAGAGAAGAGCAAGTTATGCTTTAGGCTATTTCCTTGTGTGATTATAACACCTGGACTGTCTTCAGAAAATGGCATGTCTTTCTGCTTCTATAATTTCAGAGTGGTTATTGACTGACTAGTAGGGGGCTTTTTATCTGGTGCCTTACTGAATTCTTTGCAGCCTCTTGACTCTGTTAGGAAGCTAAAATAGCAATTTTAGCTATCAGACAGAAATCATTAACAACATTTATTGACTTCTAAACACTCTTCTGTTATCTCGATGCTGTCAGATCGCCCTTGCCCACTTTCTACAAAACATAATTGAAAACAATGACATTTCTCAATTTTTGTGGACAGGTTACAGACTGGAGAAGATTTTTATCTGAGAAAACTTCATTCAAGATGAAGCTATAAGAAGCTGCATCTGCAAGCGGTAAGAACAGCTTTAACAAAGAAATCTCAACAAAAAAAACCCTGTGTGCCTTTTCTGCTTTGTCCTTTGCATTAAACTAAGAGATGTTTTTCAGAGGTCACATAAGAAAGTTGTAGTGGAAGTGACACAGAAATCCATTAAAACTGACTTCAGATTTCTATATTTCAGTATCTGTAGCTTCCTTGCATAACTCAGGTCAGTTTTATAGTAACAATTAATGCTCCGGTTTTAATTCTTTAAATTTGATTTATGTATGAAGCTCCTTCAAAAGAGTAGGATAGATAACATTGCAACAGCTTCAGGGTGAGGAAGTGAGCAAGAGTAATTAAATGCAGCTTTAAGGTAGTTCTATTTATCGAAGAGCATTCTACATGACGAGTAATAGTATCCTGTCAACTAAGAAATGAAGAAAGGGTAAAGGATAATTTAAATTAAAAAGCAAAGAAATCTTTTAATAGACCAGAAAGTAGGACACAAAGCTGAAAAGCTAAAAAGGAAGCACAGTGTAAAAATGTAAACTCTTTTTGTAATACATTAGCAAGTCAACATATTTCTCTTATGTTTCACTTTGTATTTGGAACCAAAGCTACACACAGATACATCTTGCTGGAAATGTGTGATTATTTTTATTTAGAACCTTGCAAGGCTCTCTGCATATTAAATACAACAAAGGAGTTAGTAAATTGATGTATTAGAATGTTAGAAATAAGGTAAAAAGTAACTTGTATGCTTACTGTTGTGAAATACTGACTTTGACAGTCTGGGTGTGCTAAGTTCTCCCATGTTTTGGAGTACGTGTGAAAATTGGGAGTGGTGACAAAAAAGTCTGCTTTCTAATGCTGTATAATAATATCAGTTCTGTATAATAGTATCTGTTCTGAGGGTGACATGGCTGGAACCTTCTTTTCCCCCTCCCTTCCCTCCTTTAAGAAAACAAAATACTACACCTGTTTGCTGAGCTTTGTTCCTTTTTGTCACCTTTGTGTGCTTTTTGTCTCACAGATTGTCCCTCCTCCATAAATTTACCAGACAGTAACATCTTCTACTTAGACATCCTATACCATGAGACACTGTGAGCTTAAAATGCTCATCAGATCTATGTAGGTGAACTGTATTATTTGTCCTGATCTGGAATCTGTCTTTATTATTATACTTTTTGAATGCTCATTGTGTCATACTGCCAAAGGAAAATAGTTCTCCCTGCCATCTACTGCATTTTGTTGAATTTAAGCAGGTTTTACCAAGTTTCTGTCAGGTTGCAGTGCTGTGGCTGTGTGTAGATTAGATGCTAAAAATTGTGTGAGAAGGATAAAAGAAAGGTTGAGAGGATCGGTCAGGAAGTAGCAGGGCGTTAGGAGATGGGTTTAGAGTGAATTCAAGTGAAGAGGCTGATCAGGATGTGTAGGAAGTGGATACGTTGTTCTCAGACATAAGATGCGGAAGGCTGGTATCAATTTGTTGGGAGGAATGTGATGAAAAATGAGACTCTGATAACTGTTTGAAGGTTTGAAAGCAATCTTTGATGTATTGTGAAGTACGTGTCTGGGGACATTTTCTAAAACCAAGGATGGCAATGCTGTCAGCTCCATTTTAGATGAGGTCTTTAATTGTTTAATGCTGCTACTCTGTGAATAACAGAGTACAGAAAGTCGCACTTCTGCTAAGCAGTAGAAGTGTTGAGGCTGTGGGGTGCACAGGGAAGGTGCTTGAGACGGGCTGTAAATGGCACCTGAGGCTGTGGTGTGGCACAGGAAGCCGTGTCACTGCCATTGCTACAGCCAGCTTCACGCCTGCCAATGGCCAGGAGCAGTGGGGGACTTCATGGAGAGCGGGTGGTGTTAGCTCCAGAAATAGCTCTGAGGCACCGTCCTGTTGCATCACTTCAAAAAGAGTTAAAGTGATTATCAGGCCATGCCCACAGTGGGTACTCCCTCCAGTAGTCCTCTGGCAGAGGTTTGCCCTCAGCTTTTCCTAAGTGCCTGGGTTCTCCCTGTGGTTTCTGAGGTAGTTGTTTCTGTCACTGAATGTATGCGGATCACAAAGGTAGCCAAACACTCACTGGTATTGTGAACTCAAATTTACTGCCTGAACAGTAAATCCCAGTCATTATGGGGCACCTGACATTTAAATAAAGAAACAAAATGCCTCAGCCTTGATAATTCAGCTTGCTGCATTCACATACTCATCATTTTGATTGTACAAGGGAGGGAAGGAAAACTTGCCCTGACATGAAGTGCCAAGTGCAGCCAGGCACCAAACTGCAGCAGGTGTTCCCAAGGGATGAAGGACCTGCAATTTGCAGGAAGCCTGCTTGGGAGGAGTAGAGGGCTGTCTGCTTTTGAGCAGCAAATTTGCAACTACTTGTTGAAACTTTTGCCTGATGACTGTAGTTGCTGTTGGCCTCTATGAAACATACAGAAGCTTGCTTGCTGTACCGTGGTGATTAGAAATATTAATTTCATTGCACACAAAAATCCCTAATGAAAAGTCCCTAATTAAAGGTTGACCATTTTCTGCCACTGTTAATTTTTTAAACTTTTTTTTGCAAATGTAATTGCTGCTATGATTACAGAATGCCAAATTGAGTTTGGGGACATATGCAATATTCTTTTACCACTAGTCTAGTCAAATAATTTTTAACGAGACAAAGAGCTCATTGAACAACCAAATTGGTTTGTTTACTTCAGTAGCTTAACTGCATTAAAATCAAAGAGCTTTCATGGGCAGGGGGTAATCTGTGTCATTGCTGGACGCCATTAATCACCCCCTCGACTGAGGGCAGCACTTTTCAAAAGTGACTTATAGATGATTGAATAACTTTACTCTCTACACCATTAATGGTTCCCAGCAGGCTGCTAGCGTGCAATCACAAACATCTGTGCGTTTGAAAGTTTCCACTTCCCCAAACAGAGACACATTTTACAAAGCAAGAAAGAAAAGGGGAAAAAAAGGAGAATTTGTTTTGCATGAGTGGCCTTTTGGAAAACGGGCTAACTGAAAATGTTCATGCTTTAACTCTTATGTGTTACAGTATCATCTGAGTTTACCTTGAGATCTTTATGCTCTCAATGGCATTAGAAGATTTTTTTGGTTTTAATTTGTTTTTGTTGTTTTTATTCCATAGGATCTTTCTGACATTTGATATCCAGTAGTGAAAGAAAATGTATCCTGCTTGCCTAGTAACTCATGGATGTTTTTGTTTTAACTGTGTTTAAAGTAAATGTAGCCACTTACCCCTAGACACTGCAGAGTGTGCATTATTTATTCAAAGCTGATGATTCAAGTCCTTTTGGAAACCAGCTTAACAGAACAGAGAACAAAAATCGTTTCTGCAGGCAGTCTGCTACTTCTAAAGTGGTCTTTTAGACAAGCATTTAATTACTCAGGGAAAGAGTGCTGGACATTGATTGTGTTTCCTCTCTTCACAGTGTCACTGTGCTTCCTCACCACACCTGTCCCAGGTGGGTGCTGCATAGCTGTTGTGACCATCACAGAATCACTGAGTGAAGGTTGCTTGGGACTGGAACAGATTGTCCAACCAACCACCCATGTTCAAACCATATTTGTTTTCATTTAGCCTCTTCTAGCACGTTTTATAGAGTATCTCAGCTTTTTTACTCTTGAGGACTTCCAGTATTTGTCCTACATATCCTGTAGAGTATTAATCCAAGACTAACATCTTAAAAGCATGAGATTGATGATGCTGTTTCACAATTCACTTTTCACTGTTCTTGCAGTGAAAAGAGCTCATCTAGAAGGACTTGATAAGTAGAAAAAGGAAAAAAAAAGGATGACCCAAAGGAAAGACGAAGAAGGAAGAATGCCTCCGTTATCGGTCAAAGATAATTGGTTCTGTACTGAATACGCATTTTAAGTTATCTATGGGTGAGGATATGACAGGATTAATCAGTTTCATGAAGCAGTGAAAATTTACTGCGTAATTGAGAGGTGAAAGGTTTGCATCCGTTAATCAGATTGGTACTTGGGTAAGATAAAGATAGCCTTGAGTTAGAAGTCTAACAATTAATAATGAAAAGGAAAGTGAGATGAACTGTGTGTGCTCTCTAACAGCTATGCAGAATGGGACTCCTAGGTAAGTATCTGCTACTCCAGAGTATAACAAAAAGTTGAGGTACAGTGGGAGAATAGGACACCTGGAATTTCTGTTAAGTACCTCTTTGACAAAGCTAACTATGATTTTAGAATACTTGGCATGTTTGCCTATTCCAGCATTGCTCCTGGGAGTGGGAAATGTTAGATGGATTCAGAATTCCCACTTTACTACCAGATTTTTCATGCTGTCTCAAATAACTTGTCCAGATACTTAGGCATCCTCTAAGTTGCTGCTTAACGGGTCTTGTGTCCCTAAAAATTCTTCCTATCAAGTTACTTTTTATGTGAGCTTCTAATCTGTTTAACTTCTGTGGCCTGTGGTTTAAATGTGCTCATCACCGGTGTCTTGGACTGAGCACCCAGGGGGTGATTCTGAGCAGAATATATGAGTTTTGAACTTCCTGAATGTATTCTGGCATGTCATCTGATCTGGTAGTTCCTATTGTTGTTAAGAAAATGGTGGTAAAATCATGGCTGGTAGAGGGATCATGGTGTGCCCTTTTTTTTGCCCACTCAACTCATATGTTTTATCTGCACATGTGTTGCACTACCTGTTTCCTTCTCTTTAGATTCAGAAAATTACTTGATTATTAAAAGCAAATCCACAGTAAGACAAAACTGTCCCATGTACAAATCCTTCCCAGCAGGAATTCTTCTGTAGCCAGAGGAATTTAAGCAGCTACAGTAGCAGTGAAGTGGCAAGGATTGGTCACAAAACTTCTTTGCCAAAAGGGGATTTTGTTTGGCCTTATGTCCAGCCATACAGATGGTCCTGATCTTGTTAAATGCTTTCTACTACCCAAATTATTTTACATGTGTATTTATAATATGCAAGAGAGGGGCTTTGTTTGTCAGGACCAGGAAAATGAGTTTTCATCCCATCAAAGCAGAATTGATAACAGGAGGATCATTAGCTACTGGCACTTGTCCTGGAACAGAAACTGCAGCTGCTATTAAAAGAATGTGTCTGTAGATTAAACCTGTCTTTAGCATGAGTGTCCTGTAGAACATCATGAGGACAGCATATAAATCATATTCAAGTTTTAGAATCCTTTTCTTTCATAAATTAAATTAAGAAATTTATTTGTTCTCTGGATTTCCCCCCCCCCCCATGTCCCCTAGTGCCTGTAGGTAGTGTTGGATTATTCAGCTACAAATAGTTTGTTGAGAATTTATCCCTAAAATTCAGTTTCTTTTTTTTTGTTTGTTTGTTTGTTTTTGGTTTTTTTGTTTTTGGTTTTTTTGTTTGTTTGTTTTCATTGTTAGTGACTGAAACTTGGTTACTTAACTGGTCTTTGTCTTCTTTGCTGCAACTGTCAATGCCAGTGCTCAATTCTGCTGATGGATTTAGTGATACAAAGCTGGGCTCCGATCACCAGTGTTTTCTGTAGGCAGAGGGCAAGCGGTGATATCCAGGAACTGTAACGAGCTGAGAGTGGGTCTGGGCAGGTGCTGGTAGGCACTGGCTGTAGATACCGTGTTCACTTGTGAGTTACTGGTTTATGTCAGCTCTGAGCTTTTCCAGTGAAATTTCTCATTGCAGCTTCTGAGCAGCCGTGCTCTCAGGGGGTGGAGAGGGCTCCCTGCACCAGCCCAGTGCATCCTGCAGGCTGCACAGCGTGCTCTGGCTGTTATCTCCTGCCATGTCTCCATACAAGCGAGACCTTGTGGCCTGGCTGCAGGAAACCATCGGGGTCGTTGCAGAAATGGGAGACTGCACTGAGTGAAATGTGCTCTACACGGATCTACAGGTGCTCTGATTTGGAGCTTGTGTGTTTTAGAGATCACAGTAACTGAGGCTAAACAAACCCAAGCAGCCTTTAAAAGAGGTAATATAAACAAACAAGCATGTACATCTCTCTTCCTAGATGCCTTCATTATTCCAGTGGTTTGGAAGTGAGGCTGTAACTAATCTCTGGAAGTGTCAGCCTCCTTTGTTTATACCTGCTTTCTCATCTGAATGATGGAGTCCCACCCTCTCTCATACTTGCAGTAAAGTTAATTTGGGTTTTTACCCCGCCTTCTAAATTGGTAATCAAAAAGTACAATCATATGTTGTGCTCTTGACTAAGTTTCTTCTGCATCTACCTTTGTTGACACCAAGCATTCATAGCAAAATTTTATTCTCCTGTTTTTGTAGAGAATTGTCTAGCTGAAAACTGAACTCTAAGAGCATGGGGAAAAGTAGTGTGAGCAAAACCAAGCCTGGATATTTAAAAAGAAAATCCAAACTCATACCTTTACTAATCAGTCTGAACTACGTATAGATGGAGGTTTTGTATTTTGTGAGAACATGCTTTTAGTGTCCTGAACCCTTTGTCTTTGCTTGTAGTCTGGCTTAGGTGTGGCAGCAAAAGCTGTTTGCAGTCTTGCACCATAGCATGGAAATGGCCAGACTTCAACAGCTTTTATGTATCTCTGCTGAATTCCACACTCTAGTGATATTTTTAAAAGTAGCTTCTGGTAAAGCAAAGGCCTGGAAGAAACATTTTTTTCTGGAAGCAGTACTTGTAAAGGACTGATTGAGGAGTAAGGTGCTAGTTAGGGCTTTTTAAGAATACTGAGTTAGTAAGAGTTGCCTTTTAATAAAATAAGATCAAGTGTGTAAGATACATTTACAATATAGCTCTGAAGAGTGTATATGTTCCTAAATCACTGCTGACTGTTTTATGCTTTTCATCCCCAGATGTGAATTTTGAGTACAAATAACAGTATTTAATACTCAGTACTAAAAGTAAAGTGTGTGTTTGGTCAATAAATTAAGGAATTATGAAAGGAGTTTTGGATGGTCTGAGTTCACATGTCATACAAAGATAACAACATTAGCTTTATATGAAAAACATGGATCTTTTTGTCCACTAAAGGAAAAAGAGCAACTGCTAATCAAAACTACAATGGGATAGTAATAAATAAATTGGGCAGACATATTTTGCTGTGGGTCAATTATGCCACATAAAAAAAGAGTACAACTTTCTTAGGTGTATTAATATAATACAGCACTAGGGTTGTCTCCAGTGTTCACTTCGTACTTACTGACACCAGTTTTGACTGGAAGCTATTCAGTAATCATAGAATTGTAGAATATCCTGAGTTGGAAGGGACCCACAGACCCTCAAGTCCAACTCCTAATAATAATGGTGTCCATTTTCTTTTTCCTCTGCCTCTGCTTCTGCCTCTCCTCTCCTCTCTTATTATTCAGCAGGGAACAGTCCAATTGTTCTGGAAGCTAAATACTCTGGTACAGAAAATGTAACACTTTTCATGTTACGGTAAGTGCGGGGAGGTCCTTCTCACAGCGTGGATAAGCATCCAGGGTAGTCTGGCCTGCCTGCATCGTGAGCCAGCAGTGCAGAGTGATCTGCTCTTGTGATGCAGCGTGTTGGGCAGATCAGCTCAGTGTTGCAACCACTGTGGGCTGTGTAGCAAAGGAGCTAGGAGTCCTTTTCCAGTGGGAGCTAGAGTCCTGGTGCTTGGGCTCGTGCATGGAGATGTCAGTGAGAGTTTCCTGGCACAGAAGTTTCTTTCTGGCAACACTTTTAAGCGCTTTTTGTTTTCAGTCATGTAAATTGTGTGTGAGCTGCAGAACAAGGTATATAAAAATGGAAAAAGAGATTAATATTTCTCCTTTGCTAAAGAGCAGGTGGTGGAAATGACACACCTAGCTATTTTGTGCTTTTCACAACTGGGCTGTTACCACCTGGTTTGCGTTAGAAACTGTGAATGAGACTAGTAAAAGAAGTGAACAGAAGAAACTGGCATCTAAGCTAACTACTTTCCCATATCTTAAGGTAGAAATTAAAAAAACCTGACTTTTTTTATACTTGCAAGGGTAATTACAGCCTGATGAGTATCCTTATAGAAAACAGATTTTTGGCCTTGGGATACTTTGGATTGTGGAAGATAGGCTTCCAGAATAAAAACAACATGTTCAGGCATTTTTAGGTTTTTTTCTAAGAATATGCAATAATTATTTCTTAGCTTAAAGACTTTAGGATAAAAATAGATAAAGCAGTGAGCTGAAAAAGTCTCTTCTGCCCTGGCCAATGGGTTATTGTCTGCTCTTTATATGTAGCTGTATACAAGCAAAGATATGGAGAGAACTCTTCCCCCCCACCAAAAGCTTTGAAGGGTGCTGTTCTTTGTTTCTGAGTGGGCTAGAAAGGGTATTGCTCAGCTTCAAGCCTTGGCTGTCATTTCTTTTAGTATGTATGGAAGTATTCCCCAGCTTCCAGGAACAGACCTGTGAAATCTGTGAGATGAAGACTGTTTTTTAACAAATGTAATCCTGGTATTGGTTTGTGTACTTATTAAGTTACATTTTGAGTATAAATTCTTTGTTTGCAAAGTGCAGAACACAATTTGTTGCTAAACAAATTATAAGCTAATGTAGACTTTTTTTTTTTGCAACAAGTCATCTATGATGCTCTTATTTATCTATTTTTATATCAAAAACCATCTGTGTTCTTTATTATAATACTGTAGTTTTAGCAATTAGCACTACATTGATAGAGCTGTACCACATATGTTAATTTCTTTACTAGTTGGCATTGATTTTTTGTTCCATGCTGTTAGTTCTGAAATCTGGAACTCTGTTGCTTACCTCTGAATTGCTGATCCTTGAGCTGTGAAATATATTTCAGGTTGTTTTGCTATTACGTAGATTAAGCTTAGGATATTTTAAACCCCACAATGCTGTGTGTGTTGATTTATTTATTATTTAAATACAGTACAACTTACCTGAGGTAGCGCAATTCAAATGCAGAAGACATTTGCAGTGCCTCCTGCCCTTTCTGGGAGTTACTGCTCCTTGAATAATTACTGTGTAATCCTTATGCAAGTAACTTCTGGATGAATTGGTGTGTTTTGTAGTCAGAGTCCTTTGTTTGAGGGATAGGGTATTTGGCCTTTTGAACAGGAGGATGTCTCATTAATTATCCACCAATGGCTTCCTCTGACCAAGGAAGAAGTGATACTGAATACCGAGAGGGGTTTGTGATCATCTCTGTTCTACTCTGACTTGACTCTAAAGTCAACTGGAGCTAATTCTGTTAGTATAATTCATCCCTCTTGCAGATTAATCTGAACTGGTCAGAAAAATTAGAGAAAGATGACTCTGTGGGAAAGTATCTGATTTCCTCATTCCCACTCCTACAACACTGAAGATGATGGCTAGTTAAGGACCCTCCCAGAACTACCGTTTCCATGTTGTTTGACTCGGCTGCATTGAATGCATCCTGGTATTCAAAACCAAAACAAAACAGCTTTGTGTGATCAGAAGCACAGAGGTACTACTTCTTCCTTGGTGTCCTGTCATGCCTCTCGTTATCATGCTCTGAATGTGCCCACACAACACCTAAAGGCAGAAGGAAGCTTGTTCTGTTTGTGGTTCAAGCTAGCTGGCAGGGAGCCAGCTCCCATCTGAAGGCAGTGCAACTTTTCAGTTCAATGAAGTGTCAGACTTAAGTTAACACAATTCTGCTGTGTCTACAAATCTTATTTTTTCCCCTGGGTTTGTTTGGGCAGCTTGGAGCTCAGGAGGTATGACCTTTTCTGCAATAGATGACATAGCTGTATGCTTTATCACATATGCCTTTTTTTTTTCTTTGGCAAGCAATTAATTGAGATTCTTCTTAGAAACTTTAAGGCTCTTCACTTTTTGTGCTCTACCTACATGCCCAAATTTGCTGTTTGGAACTTTGAACAACAACAGTTAATGGTTTTGGCTTTTTTTTGTGTTCAGTTGCTCTGTTACTGCAGCAGGGTATGGAAGAAAACCAAAGTAAAGAATTTACATTTTAGAAAATTTGTAGCTAACTTTAAAATTGGAAAATCTAACCCAGGGATTTTATATCTGTGTTGTGACAGTTTAATTCACATTCCACTTGCAAGCTAGGCACCCAGAAAACAAGGGAGGTGCCTGTGGGAAGTTATGTATATGACTTGTCAATTACAGTGGAGTGAAGGGGTACTACTACCCCCAAACTTTGGCTGGAAACCTCAGCTCCGTTGTTCTTTCCTCTATAACCCTCAGCGTTACTAAAGTGAGAACCTACAAGTAGATGGCCTCTTCCTGCTCCAGACTCTCCGACTATAAATAAGTGTGTAATAAAAGTGCAGGACTGAACATGAGATGTTGGAAAAGGATAGAGCATCAACAGTCTGGTGAGTGAAACTGCAAAACTCAAGCAGCTTCCAGCACTGGCTGATGAGCCTGTGCATGTAACGCAACCAAGTCCAAGCATCAAGTGACCGACCAGTAGTGGCTGAGAAAACAGGGAGTGGAATTAGCAATTTGAAGTACCTGTGGTTAGCTTGAGCTGTGCAAGGGCCACCGTTCAAACATGTTTTTCTGCTCTACATGAAAATTTTGAGTCTGTGGATTGGCTGCACTCTTTCTGTATTTATCAGAAAGGACCACTAGGTGCAGGAACTAAGTTGGTGGCAGGTCACCTAATTCCTTTGACCTTTCAACTGGAATAGCAAAAGAAGCCAAAGTCACGCTTTGCTTACTTTTTTAATTGCCCCTCTCTAAGGCAGTCATGGTATTCTTGATAATACAAACAGAATTCATTTTTATCAGCAACACTAATTTTATGCTGGTTTCAAAAACTTGAAAATGATCTTTATTAGAAACTGGAGGCCGATCCTTTTGAAAGAAGGCATGATGAAGTCATGAGGGTGCAGGCATTAATCACATCTGCTTGCTGTCAAGCAGGTTTTATGTTCCCTGGATAATCAGAAACCTTGGCTGCTGCTTTGTCTCTTAGCAAGGCTAGCTATGCTTTTACAACCAGAGAAAAGAGAAACTACTTTTTTCTTTTCTCAAGGTTCATCTAGATAGCTCTGGTAATTTCTACACATCTGTTAGCTGGGACTGAAAATCGTTCATTAATTGGCAATGTTCTCTGCAGCAAGGAAATATGATCCCAGTTGTAAGACTAAAGCGTGACCTGTTCCTTTTTAGTGCCAGACCTATATTTCAATATTTGTAGTAATTTTTTTGAAGGGCTTGGCCTGGACACCCATTAAAATGCATTTTTTTAACACTTTCTCCAAAACCTGATAACAGTTTCTTTTTTTAAATGTGCAAGGCTGTGATTTACAGCCCCTCTCTCCAGCTCTGGGGGCGCTGTCAAGACCTATGGCTGCTTCAGCATGTGGGTGGGTTGGCAGGTGTGATAGCAGTGCCTGGACTGTGTCTTTTGATTCCACAACAGTTTCTTGTCTATCAAAGATGGTGTTGACCGTGAGTTTCATTATTTAAAAGGGTTTTTGTGTGTGTGTGTGTGTTGCTTCAATTTTAACACCTTTAACTTAGGATTCTGAAAGGTGTGTTGTTGTTACTTATTTTAAGGAAAACTACTTGAGATGAGAGATTGCTATGTAGTCATTCTTTTAATTTGTTACCTATTTTTAGTTTGTCTTTTGTTGCGTGGTTGGAGCAATAGAGCTGATGTGTGTGCAGGATCAGCCTCTTGCTTGTCTTTGGTTCCTCACAGTGTGCATGAGAACTCAGGGGAGTTGCAGATTTAGCAGTTTGTTCTTAGTTGGAAGATCTGATGTTAACCATGATAGTTATACATATAACTTCTGCCTGTTCTCCACATCAAGGAAGAAGATAAGCTATGGATTTTGGTTCTTTGGCTTCATCTGGGGCTGGATTAGAGAACAAGGACATCGAAGATTACCTTGTTCTTCACTATTGTTTTTCTCTCACTCGTCCTTGTGATTGTTTCAAACCTATGTCTGTATCAGTCCCAAGACCAAGTCTTCAGTGATCTTGGCTTTGCGGCTGTTTTATGACTTAAGTTTGAAATTTTTTGATTTCAACCTTCTTTAAAAGTTCTTGTGGGTGCAGGAGTTATTAATCCTATCTTTCAGAATTTGATACTATTTGGTTTTATAGCTTAATTGTAATGAGTGTTGCCATCTCTTGCGGAATTTAGTATGTCTTTTTTATTGGACATAATGGAATGCATCTTATGGATGGGGAAGAGGAAGCCACAGGGAAGTACATTTAATTTTTTCTGCCACTGAGTCAGAGGACCAAATTTCCCAGACACAGGGCTCTATTACAGCTCTTCATCTACCCTTTTTAATAATTGCACAGCTACCACCTCAGTTTGATTTGGAAGACTTCACCAGAAACTGGCAGTTCCAGGAGGGATGCTCCTTCCTGTCTGTCTGCCGAGGGCTTGTCCTCACATGTAAACCTCTGGCATACTGTTTGCCAGGTTTGATGCCGGATTTCAGAGGACCTTGCTGCTGTGACCTGGATTTGCTCTGTCTATGGCATTTCAAATTTGTATTTACTTTCCAAAGTACCCAGTCGCTGTCAGATTTGTATGAAAAATCAATCTGAATTCCTGTTCAACACATGTAGCTTACATTTATGCAGCCTTTAGTCTCTTCTCTAAACTTTACAGGAAGCTTAAAAATGTAGAAATTTCCTTAGATGATGATATTGTTATTATGATTATTAGTGGTGGTTGGTGGTATGTTGTACAAAATTTTGAGCACTGCAAAGAGTAAAGGACAATACAGATTGTTTCTGATTGCGACAGAAAATGCATGTGATATAATCAGAAAAAAATATGCAAACGATGATCACGTGTGCTAAATGAAAACAAAGGAAAATGTGAAAAGAAAGTGTAGGTAAATAAGGATCATTTTAAAAAACACTGACAGGAACCTAAATTATCAGGATGGAAAATCATACATAACTTCAGAGAATGTTTGAAGGAGGTTTTTTGGAGTATCTGCAGAATAAACATATATTCTGTGCCAGAGGAATGTTTTCCTGGTGCCAGGTAATTTTTTTGTTGTCCTGACTGAATTTTTTTTTAATCCTTCTAATATAGATGAGATTAAAAAAAGCCACAAAACCCTCTTGACTACATTGTTTTCAATATTTTTTTTTCTAACGCTGTCTATTGACATCCCTATCTTATTTTGGTTCTGATACTCTGATGTTTTCTAGTCACGTCATTGAACTAAGTAATATATTTAGGCTTTCTGCGAGATTTAGGATCAAAGGAGAAGTTTGCAAGAGGCCAGTTTTCTGGTGTTACAGGTGACTCTTATACTTGTGAAACTGTTATTTTTCCTCACTTCTGTGTCTCTCTTCTCTGCAGTAAAGTGTATAAATCCCACCTTTATTGCATCTTTTTTTTCTTCCTTTTAAATCCAGCATGTCAGCTGTCTGCATCAGGAGAAAGGCATTGTGTGTGTTTGTGTGAAAAGTGTGTGATATGGATCACTATCAGTCATGGAATCTGTCATTCAGGCCTTCCTTACATGAGTTATTGAAGGATATTAAAGGAACTAATTTGCTGCTCTTGAATTTTAGGGCTGTTTGCTAAGGGGAAGCAGGGGTGGAGGCTGGAAATCATCGTAGAGTCGTAACTGGTGGAGTTAGAAGGAACCTTTAAAGACCATCTAGTCTGATCCCACTGCTGTGGACAGGAGCATCTTCCACTAGACCAGGCTGCTCAAACCCATCCAGCCTGACCATGATAACATCAAGGATGGAGATGTTATCAACATCATGGAGTGATGGAGAACCCAGAGTTTCTCTGGGCAACCTGTTCTAGTGTTTCACTGCCCTCATAACAACAAATTTGTTCCTTATGTCCAGTCTAAATCTTTTGATTTAAAACCATTGCCTCCTGCCCTGTCACTGCAGATCTTAGAAAGAGGTCTCTCTCTGTCTTTTTTACAGCCCTCTTTATATATTGTAAGGCCAAAATGTTGGTTTCCCATGCAGTTTCTGTATGGACTTTGCTGTCTGGGTCACTGGGTCGAACAAAACATTATTGTTTTGTTTGTTGTCTACACAGCCCTGTAAGTATATGATATCTCTACTGTTTCTTCCGTTTGTCCCCACTTCTGTATTGTTTCTGCTTCCCTAACCATCCTGTCTTGCCTCTGCAGGCTTTCTGTGCGTGTCTGCTCTGTGCTGTTCAGTCCTGATCTGGCCTCCTGAAGCCTTGCTGTCCTATCTCCTCATAGTCCTTCCTTCCTTTCTGTTCCAGCTAATCCTTAATTCATTGCACTTGATAATCTGACTTTTAGCCTTTTTTTTCATTCAGTAATGCAATGTCCTTAAGTTGTTTTTTTAAAAGGTCAACCTTTGCTTTTCTTTTCTGTTTAATTTCTGGTTTCTTGTTGAAGTTTTTTCCTCCTTCTTCCCTTCCTTTTATGTCAGGTCTAATGGACTAGCAGATCCTGATTATTATGGTTCCCTCCCTCTCTTGTGCTTTTCTTCCTGAGCCTTACATGGCTGCAGTGGTCTCTTTAACCAGCCAGAAGAATCTGATTTTCAGGTCAAATGAACCCATGTTGTGGGGATATGTAGTTCTCTGCTCATGGCTTTTTTTTTTTTTTTTAAGAGATCCTGCCTCAACTGAAGCGTTTTGGTGCCTCTACATAGCTTCCTATCCCCCTTCTTTTCTTCCTTTTTCCCCAAGCAGCTTCTTTCTGTCTTTGGGTGTCTCAAAAGAGAGTTGCTGCTGATGCAGGAAAGCCCCTGCCTCCCATTGTCAGTCCTTTCTTGTTTTCATCCTTGGTGCAGCTGGATCTATGGGCTGACTTCACTGAGCCTGAGGGAGTGTGCTCTGCAACATCCACATGTCAGTGAGCTGGCCAACTGTTGCTGTTGAAAGATCTGATTTATAATGGATATATTTGTCTCATAGCATTTGACTTCGGCCTAAAGAGAGAGCTAAGTGGAGAAAGTATAGACCTTAGCTGAAATACAATGTACAGCTGTTCTCCAAACATACTGTGTTTATGATCCAGGATAATTCAGCTAAAACTATCTGGAAACCTTCAGAGATAAAATGTGTCATTTAATGGTTATACCTCTTATTTTCTGAAGCAGTAGTAAGCTTGCACTCTTTCACTTTTTGATAGGTGAACAGCTGGAGCTTGGAGTCTAGGACGGGCTGGTTTGTAAGAACAAAAGATCTCAGTTCATTTGGACAGGCTGTATTTTCTCCAAGAGCTGGACCATGCACCCGGTGGATGACAGCTTTTCCAAAGGAGCCAGAATATGGCTGGAAGACACTTCATTCCACCCTGTCGAGTAATAGTGTTATACTGACAGGGAAAAAAAAATTCAGCATGATAGATACCACTCAAGATCACTCTGGACATCTTTGTTTTCACCAGCATATGATGAGGGATCAGCTTATAGTGCAAGGACTGGAATGTGGCCAGGACCATGGAGATGGCTAGACAAGTTACTTATGTGCCTGAGACGCTTGGCCTGAGCCTGGTGTTGCTTTTTTTTCCCTCTGTAACCTCTCCAGAGTGGAACTGATGTGCTTCTTATTAGTAGTGCACTGTAACAGTGGTGTGTAAAGGAGGTAAATAACATTTGTTCTCCCATCCGTTAACACACATATTCAATACAAAATGTCAAAATACGTGACTAATAAATGGTGCAAAGTTTCTGTGAAGAATGCCAATAGTTTTTTTTGTTCTCATTTCCACTTAAAAGTTGTTTCTGGTACTCCAAACAGAAAGCACTGTACATGGCAGTAATTTTCTGTGTGTTTGCTAGAGAACTGCAGGATAATAAACTGCAGTATCTGTTTATTAACTCCCTGTCAACTTCAATCAGACATGCTGAATTTTAACCCTAGAACACTTTAACTAATGTGGAAGATTATGATCTCTGGCCTGTGCTCCAGAACAGAGGGAAATTGAAACGGCAGACTTGTAAAAATATTGTGTCAGTCAGTATTTGTCTTTACACAAACATCCTGAGGTTGGAAGGTGTCATAGGTGTTCAGTTCTAGGAAGTGTCTAGTAATTATGTGGCAGTAGATTTTTCTTTTCCTTTTCCAGCTTGTCTCAAGATGCTGCCTAACAAGATTATCTGTGTGCTTGCTGCCACTAGCAGGGCAGTCCTAGTTCTAGCTGTGTGCTGGGTCTTCCTCTATTGAAGGTGACCTGATTCACCCCCAAATGAGAACAGTTTTCTGTTGCTGAGAGGAGTGAACTGGCTTGCAAAGCATCACAGTGAACTCCGAGGAGAGGACAAAGAAAGGTGGACTGTATCCATCTGCTCTGTCAGCAGTACGCCCTTTGCTTACCTCAGCCTCCTTGGCTAACATAGCAAATGCCACTTGGTTGGTATAGCAAATTTAGGTGGAATTCACAACAGCAATAGGAAGATGTGTGGTGCCCCATCCTTCCCCTGTTGCCAGAGGCAATGGAATGTCTCAGAAAACAGTCTTGACTAGTCTTCACAATGTTACAGTGTGAGCAAGACCCTGTAATGACCTTGGTCTGTGCAGTGGACCACCATGTAATGACCTTGGTCCACCATGACCTTGGTCCACGCAGTGACTGAACTGTTCAGCTGCAAGTTCCCTGAACTGTTCAGTCTGCTCTTGCCACAAGAGGCTGCAGTTCAAGTGGGTGAAAACAGAATGTGATTGTGTGAGGTGTCGGACAGCCTGGATAGTTGGCAGGGCCGTCCCGCCAGCTCCAGCAGCTCTGCTGGTGCACAGCTCAGGCTGGAGGGAGTCGGGCATTAGGGGAAGGGAGGGAGAAATGAGGAAAGAATAGAGAGAAACATGGAAGGGGAAGAAGTAAAAACAAATGGTGAAAAAGAGAAATGGAGTAGAAAAAAACCCTTGCATGAGTTTTATATTGCATTAAGATTTTGTAAGGACAGTGTAGTAAAAAAAATTATAAGAACAGGTAATTACTTGGATTCCCAAAACTGTCGTCTGATTGCCCTGCATTGTAGTGCCTGACAGATTCTCCTTCATATTTCACTGAAAATGTTTTGGATGGTCAGCTAGAGATTTGGCTGTGGTGTGAGGTGGTAGGGAGGGTCACACTACCTGGCAGAAGCACCCACACTGTCACTCCTCCAGCCCTGCCTTAGGTAGGAGACAGTACTAGAGTTATGCCTGACCTTGTTGCTTGCTTGTTCTGTGGGCCACCACGGGAGCTGGGCATTTGGGATGTCTTTTCTTTCTCCTTCTGGGGTTACTTTGTTCATCCGCTGGCTGTAGCAGGGAGCATATTTTCAAACATGGTAGAATAAGATGTGAGGTGAGATGATTTGTGATGTACCAGTCTGACAGGAACAAAGATTTGAGGTCCAGCAGTTGGCTTTTGGGGGAGCCATTTTTCATGGAAGTTTTCTGAGAGGGCTTGCATCTATATTACTGTTCTAGTCCCCGGCTGCTTAGCTGAAGCAAACCTCTTACCACAGTTTTAACTTGCATTTTTAATCACAGACCTTGAATCACAGACACTGGATTCCTCGCCTATAAAACAAAACAAGAAGGTGTTCTTTATCTACTAATGGATGTTCACACCACGAAACCAGACTAGAAATAGAATGAAGTGGAACACCCCAAAATGTATATGGTATCGTTATGGATATTGTGTTTTTACTGTCGGGGGAAAGTTTTATACAGAAAAATGGCCTTTGTATATTTCTTGTTCATTAATTTTCAGTGGCTTTATGTCCTTCTCATTTCAAGGGTATGTGGCTATAGTTACAGATGGTGAAACTTAAACTGGGGAACAGCCTGTGGAAGAAGGACTGGTGGTAGAGGAGGTCCATTTCTGTGTGAAATGCCAATTCCAAGTGGATCCACAGGGATTGGCAGCTTTCCACAGCCTGAGCTGAGTGCTAGTGATCCCTCTGCCAGACAGCGAGTGTCGCCATGCTAGTGTGTGTTTATACCCGCATTCCAGTTTTGACTTTGTTATTTATAATTTGACTGAATTGCTATAATTATTACTCACTCTTAGGCCAATAGCTGTTGCACCAGATGGCAAAAGTGATCATGCTATGACTCTGCTTTGCCTTGTTTAAGAGTTCTCAGCATCCAACTGCGCCTGCAAAAAAATGCAATCCACTTACTACAGAGCACTTCTGGAGGTTTGACTGCTTTATTAAGGTACTTTGATAAGAATAAAGTTCCAAAAAATCTAATTAGATTTTTTAAGTCTGCATGTACTATGTCATAGGAACTTGCAGTGCAGCTGAGCTTGATCTGTAGATGCATTATGGAACCTCATGTCAGCTATTCTGGGCATACGCACACTCATACAAGCTCTGGCCTTAGTTTCATTAACATATGAAAACAGAAGAAATTTTGTTCCTGGTATGAAAATGGATGGATTGCAAAGAAGTTAATTTGATTCCAGTGCCTGGGAATATTCGTTGGTACTGTTTAATCAGCTCGTGCAGATACAGTGTTGGTGGCTTCTATTAGATCACATACAATTAAATAAAATGTTGGAACAAATGATAATTGTGTTTCAATGGCAATAAAATTGCAAGTGGTACTGATGGTACTTTCATGTAATAAGGTACTACTTGTGTATTAATTAATTTGGGCCTCATGCCAACCTATAGCTGTCTGATTTTAGGTCCATTTTTAATAGATTGGTGCGTGCAGTAGGTTGGTGTGGTGTGTGCATGCGTGGCATTTGTGCTCTGCAAAATCTTCTAATGGAAATGAGTTCAGGGTGTGACTGAATTCTCTGTCAAAGGTCAGTGGTGTCTCTAAATGAAACCAGGCTGTATCCCATACTTAGACCCCCATAATTCTAAATAACCAGCCAGGGAGTCCACACCAGGTATTTAGACAAGCTAATCTTCTGCATATGTTTCACAGGATTAATCTATTAGTGTGAAAATTAAGATTATTTTTATTTTCTATTGAAGTACATGAAAAACCATGATCAAATTTGCACTGTATCCACTTGGTTATGATAGGGGAAGAGCTTTGTGGACAATATGTTTTTTTAGAGCTGTCCCATTAGGAGCTGCAGGGAGGCTGGTCTGAGATGCTTGTAAGTTTGTGCATGAGGTCTCTGCTCAGTTTTCCTTTAATGTGGCAAGAAGTGGGGGAAGAAGCTTTGAGTGTCAGCACCTTATGGGAACAGAGCTCATTGTAGGTTTTGGAGGGAGATGCTGGAGATGTCCCCTTAGCAGGAGGGGTGATGTAAAAGGAAGAATGGGGTGAAGGAGGACACCTCGATGCGGGAGCAGATGTCAGAACAGAGGTGTAGTCTCTCACTGTATTTAGATGAGCACAGCTTTTGCCAAACTGGCTATGCCCTCTGCTATCTGTATGTGTTGATTTTGTTGAAAAACCAGGGAGAAGAAATTACAATGCTCTTAGTTGTACTCTGAGACCGTGATTCACTTTTCAGACTGTTGTCAGAGCTGCTTGGAAGCAGCTTCCACAACAGTATTTAAAGATAAAATTGATTAAGGTTTCTATCAAAAAAGTGTAACAAATTTCTCTGCTTAATTGAATAAAATCCAAGCAGGTATGCATTTGAACCAGTAAATACTATATTAAATTTTTATATCTGCACTGAGTCTGTCTGAAGGGCAGACGTGGGAACAGAATACTGTCACTAAGCTCTGCCTTCAGGGACCACAGTTGTACATTTTGGAGCTGTCTCCAGGCCACCATTGCAATCAATATTTACTGTAATCACAAATGAAATGAGGGAGTCTTAAAGTGGTGGGTGCATTTAATAAGATGTTATATTAACATAGCAATGAATTGAGGATTAATCGAAACTTTTTAAACTGGTGCTGAATTGATTTAGTGATTTGCATTTGGCTTAGTACTGTATGCCTGTTGACAATAATTTATTAAAAAAAATTGCATTGCAATTTCCTCTTAATTGCACATGGTATGCTTCAGGGTGGCAGGGAAGATATTAAAATATGAGTAACAGATGTGATATTTGCTAATGGAGCATCACATCCTGTATATTTTCCTCATCCTGTTATTTATTTATCTTTTAGAAAGAGAAAATCCACTTCTTCCTATCTGTTTTTTTTTCCCAGAGGGCTGAACTAGTCATCTTCTCTCATAAATCAGTAAGTGGAGAACAGCCAAGTATAGTGGTTATGTACCATAATATTATTATTACTGTAGGGTTATTAAGTCTCAATTTGGCCTTCAGAATTTTAGATGTGCACCACTGTTTGGGATCTGAGCTAAAGATGCCTGGAGATAATAAAAACTTTTGCATTCATGTCTGTGAACTCTCTAGGAAATCCTTTATAGCTGTATTCTGCCAGATGTGTTCTGCTCCAGATGTGGCCTGGTAAAGTTGCTCTTGTCCTAGGTTAACTCTAGGGAAATTCTGTTTTCAAGGGTACTGTTCATATGTTGACCAGCTTTGACAACGTGTGCAGATCTATATATTCTGTTCCCTGCACTCTTGCTCTTCCTTCTCAGTGCAGACACTGTCTCTCTTTTCTGCCATGGGGTGATGCAGCACCTGAAGGAAGCCAGAGGTCTTGGGGTTTCTTTAAAAGCAGGTACAGTTTTGGAGATCTGGTGATTGGAAGGTACTGATCATGCTTCCCAGGCACTTCACTTGCAGCCTCTTACCCTTTCCCTTGAGAAGAGCGGTGTCTTGCTTAAAGACTTGAAAGGAATTGTTGTTTTAACTCATTGTTTAGCTTGGATTAGATTTCTTTGAAAATAAATTGCATTTCTTTGCCTAGAAGTATTGCAAACTTGAGATTTTTGAAGATTCCCACCCCCCCCCCGCCTTTTATTTAAGTAAAGGAGAAAAAAAACCAACCTCCAACATGTTTCCCAACCAACCATTAGTAATTATTATTACCAGTAACTATTGCCTGTGCATTTAATTCTTTGGTCACATATCAGAAAGCTTGAAAGAAAACTGTTTAATAAAACTTTGATATAAGAGAAAATGACTTTGCTGAAAGCATAGGAACTTCAAGCTATTTTGGTTTGAGTTTCCTATTAGTTTTCTCTGTAGGTCTGTTGAGAAGTAAAATGTCCTCTAAGACACAGAGCTAGTCTTGTTGTGATGAAATAATATCCTTTAAAGTATTTTTCATATTCTAATATAGCAGTTGTCTTTACTCCTTCTGCTGATACTTAGAACTATAGCCCAGTGTCTTCAGTGGGTGAGAACCTGGTGTTCCTGTTTTGTGAAAAATAATCTCAGTCTGTTGCAAATCAACTTCATGGTCCATGTAACTTCTTGTTAAGAACACATATTTTTAATAGTTTCAGTTAGCTATTCCTGTGTGTTTCCATGGAGACAAAATGGAGCTTTTGAAACAGTCTTTTTCATGAAGAAATGCTGCAAAGTTTTGTGCTCTCTTTTGTTAATAATTCTGATTAATTCCTGTTAATTTCTAAGACATCATATTAGTTTTCTGATTTGTTTCCTTCCAAGTTGTACTGTTCAAATTATCATAACCAATTTCTTTACCATCCCCTAATCATCTGTTTTGACTCCAAACAATACATATTGTATGAAATATGGGTACTAGAAAAATGGCTTTATGCAATAGATATTGGGGAGACTTTCACCAAAAAGATAGTTGCTACCACTGCAAATGAAAAATAACGGGGTGCTACTTTTCCATTACAGTGATCATCCACATAATCCTACATGAACTGGATAGGAATGCTCTGTGCTGCGACTAATACCCTGTCTCAGAATAGCCAATGTTTGATGGGATGCATCACAAATGATAGGACAGATTGATGTTTAGTATTGCCTTTATCCACCTGCATGACCTCTGTGTAGCCTAGGAGTGATGTAGTTGTGCAGAAAGATGGAAAGGTGTGCTGTGTTACCAATAGATTTTTGCTAGGAACAGCCTTTAGAGCATTAAAATGGAACCTAAACTGGCTTTCTGTGGTTTGTATTACAGCTTTGCTGTATTGATGGAGAGTGTGATACAGAGAATAACATCCCAGGTGAGGCTGTGGAGTCTCTATCCTTGGAGACACTCAAAAGCTGCTTGGAAACTGTCATGGCCCAGCTTAAATAGGGCTTTGGACCAGATGACCTCTAGAGGTCCCTGCCAACCTCAGCCCTTATGAGATTTTGTGATATCTTTGCCAGTGTAGTTGCTTCTTAAATGAAAGGAGTAAAGTTGCTATATTGGTAAGGTACTCCTAGTGTAGACTTGACCTGTACTCATTTTGTGCATGGTTTACTATATTGTACCTTTGTTGTCTGTATGGCATTGCAGTAACTGCTTTTTTCCAGCAAGACTTTAGGCACAGAATGAGGGTACTGTACAGTAAGCTGCATTCACTGCTCTGAGATTTAACAGACCTTCTTTTTCTGACATCTGGAATTTTTGTGACCACTGACATCCAGGAATGCATAAAAACAAAAAAATATGAAAGTGCCTATAGGTGAAAAATACTGAGGAATTTTTATTCTGTGTTGTACTTTTGGTGGTGAAAATAGTATTTCTGGAAATTTTTTTTGGCAGGTATGTGGCAAGTGTAATCCATTAATGTGAAAACAACTAGCATTTGTATATAGCTGATAACAGCATTCCAAAAGGCAAGATTGCTAGCTTCTGACAAAATAAAACAACAGAAATATCTGTTTACTGCTTTCCATTTTTACAAATGGACAAATTTGACTTCATTTAACTGAAGTGCTTCTTGGCCCTGCCCTCCTGCATATGATAAACTTCAGTAGTTGAGCGAGCCTTGCCAAGATGAACTGTTGCTTCTTCTTGCCTTTTGTAGTGTTCTTAAGCTCCTAAGTAAAGTTGTTCCTAAATTGACCAGCTTTTTTTGGAAATGAACAATGAAAACAAAGATGTATAGGTAGTAGTTAGATGAGACCTTAAAACAGTTTTTTTGTAGGAGCAAACTGTCCTTGACAGTCCAGCTGCTTTTCTCGTAAAACCTGCAGGCTTTTCTGGGTGTGGGCAGTGAACAAGTTGTGAATCTTTGATGTTTATGGCCTTGATGTCTGGCTGGGTGTAATGCTGTCTGGAAGAGTAATGAGAGGGGCTACAGTTCTTCTACCCAGATCCTGACCCCTCTTTAGCCTGCCAGCGGGGGGACTCGCCACATCTGCAAGTTGTATCCGACTGGTAAACAACTCCAGGGTAGATGGCAAAGAGGTTCAAGGAAGGGACCTATCTGCAGGCACTTCCTAGGTGATTTTTCCTTGATTGCCATGCCTATCAGTTTGTTTTTAAAATCAGTCTGTTTTGTGCTGCATAAAACATTCGTGTGTGTTGTTTCATGGACCGCTGTGTTCAGTGCAATCTCGTGTACGATAAGCACGGAGCTCGCTGCTGAGCAAGGCATGTGTGTAGCCGTTCAAAAGCAGCCTGTGCAATACACACAGAGACAGGAGAAAAGCATATTTGGTCTTAGGGCAGCCAGGAACTGCTTGCCTAGCTGACTTCAAGGAAAACAGTTTTTTGCTGGAAACATTGAGTTCAAGTTACTGTGGATTTCTGAGTTTGCTAGACAATTTGTGGGTTTTTTGAAACTCATCTGAGGTGAAACTGAACTCTGAATTGCATCACGAATTTCAGTGCTAATGTGAGTAGAACTTGTTGCATTTTTATATTCACAAAATAAGACACTTAAATTAACTGTTAACACTTGATCTGGGACAAGTCGTGGTTATGAACTGCTGGGTGAGCAACCCAGTCATTTCACTCTCCCAAGAACCAATACTGGTTGTCTTTTGCTAGAACGTTTTTCTTTGTACTTGCTTAACTATTTATTTTTTGTGGTTTTATCATACAAAGGAAAAAGCAAAATGTAAGTAATTGTTATGCAACTGCATAGTCAAAATAGGACTTCATTTAGACATTTTCAGATATAAGTTTTCAAATATAAGTCTTTGACACTGTTTTTATAAAACAAAAGCATGTTGAAATGGATAAAGTGATTTTTGAGGGAAAATAGGATAAAAGAAAAGTTTTCAAACCCCCAAATCTTTGTATATAAAAATCATTTTCATTGACTCTTTTGTAATGCCATGTGTCAAAAATTGCCATTTAGCAAAAATGTAATCTGATTTGTGGCCTTCAAAGAAAAAAGTATTTGTGATTGTGAAATATTAAAAAAATTAGTAGAGCTTGTGAATATGAATGTGACAAAATGATAGTGTATTGAGGTAAAATTTTGTTTATTCAATGAATGAATAAATACTTGATTGGATAATGGCTGATTAACATGTTGGATCTGGCCTATCTACAAGTGTGTACTTGAACTAGAAGGACTGTGAGGGTTTACCCCTCTTTGTACTTCACAGAGAAGGTATTTTAAACCTCCAAATGTGCAAAATACTCCCAAGTGAGAATTATGTAGTTTTACATTCAAAGTAGCAACTTGTACATTCTTCCTGAATTTATAGGGCTAAAAAGTAGAAAAGGTTGGGATCAAGACTTTAATGAAGGTTTTTAATGAAACAGGAAAGGATCAGTAATTTGGAAATAACCAAAATGACCCTCCTAGTAGAAGGGCTTGGAGTTTTCTTCTGCAAATATATTTATTATTCACTATTAATCATTAACTTAAAAGTCTGCCTCTGCTTTCAAAGTATGTCTTGAAGGTTTGTGCATGAAGGGATACAAACACAGGTTTTCCAAAACGAAAAATAATTTAGATAAATGTTCAGAGAGGAGCCAACTATTCAAATTTGGCTTTGGTTGTGTTACTACTGTCTCGGGACCTGTGGCATAGTTCCTTTATGTAATAAATTATTCTGCCTAATGTGTTTAATTTTTATAGAATCATAGAATATTCGGAGTTGGAAAGGACGCACTAATGATAATATTTGAGCACTAGTGTTTAAGCACTCATTAATAAAATGCTAGTAGTTGTAAAGATGGGTCTCAGTAACAGTGTAAGTAACAGTTCATGAATAGTGGGTCGTACTGAGTTGCCAAATCCGACTTCTGTAGGTACTGAGTTGTGGGGAGGACCATGCTGTATTGGGGAGGTGTGACTGACATGCACACGCATATTCCCAGGCTGGTTTTCCTATATCTATTTCAGTGACTGATGGGTTGGAAACATTGGTGACTTGAGCTTCACCCCGAGTTTAGATTTGTTGGGACGTGATCAGAGTCATGCCTGTCCTGCTATTGATACCTATTCTAACCAACATAAAACTGAATTGGTATGTCTGCAGCATAGATAAACTCTGAAAAGAAAATTTGGTGAAATGCTGCCCTAACCAAATTGACCAAGGGTTTCCACTGGCAAATGGTTTGCAGCATGAGGAGAAAGGAGCCTTTTTTTCAGATGTATTTACAAGAAGTTCCACAATAACTATAGCCAGAGAACTGTGTGGGTATTTCCTTGTGTAAACAAGCCCTGCCCTCTGTTTGAAGAGGGTAAATGTGCAGTCTTTCACTATGGTAGTGAGACTTTGGCCGTAGAATGTTGCAGATAGGGAGCTATGTTTACCCTCTGTCTTAGATTTGCCTTGTGAATTTTGAGTCAGAACTCATTTATGGGTATTTAGGGAGTGAGGAATAGCATCATTTGGTTTATAATTCAAACTGAAGTGATCTCTTCACTGCTTGTTAATTGTGTATGTTCACATAAAGGACTGGAAAAGTGATGTTGACAGGAGCTTGGAGTAACTTTACTATACCTGGAGTCATGGGTGTTGAATGCACAAATGTGATTAGAAGAACTGAGTGACTGGTTAAAGGAGTTCACCTTAAAAAAAAAAGTAAAATTAAGGAGATTCTCTTATAGAATGAGGCTAAACATTTGGGTTTCTAGCTGATGACATTTTTGGGTCTAAACTCTTATTCTGTTCCACAGAACATAAACATTTGTTATCTTCCTGGTGCACAAAATACCTGTGTGCCCACTCTGTGATTCATGAAAAAATCATTTGACCAGGAACTTGTAGTTTGGCCAATACTTATCTGTAAAAAGTAGATTATCTTGCAACATTACTCATTTTGAAGAAATTTAGTGAGAAAACAAGGAAAATATTTCTGAAATTTTGTATTTGAAGTCATGTGGAATTTCTGTATGAAAAAAATCTACTGTAGACTTGGCACACACAGATATGAGTATTTTAAGTTTTTTTGTTTCTATTCTACTTAAAGTGCACTTCCCAGCTGCCAAAGTATTTTTTGCTTTCCAGTTTCCCATGAGGCTGTTCTTTTAATCAGGAGCTGGCTGCTCACATCATTCTTTAAAACACTTGCTCAGCTGCTTCCTAACTCAGGATCAATAACTTCATAGATAATTAAACTAACCATCCCTTAAAAATAGATGCCATCTTCCATATCCCTTATACCCTCAACCTCCCACTTATCCTGTTTGACACTCTGCTTATGCTAGTTTGCCAAGCTGAATATTAATACTGCAGTGCCAGAATGCCTGGCCCAAGCCAATGAAGGATCCTGTGCAGACAGCTGCACTACCAGCATTGTAACTTCATAGCTTGAAATGCAGGGACTTATTTATTTATCCTAAATATAACTAATGGCAGTAGAAATGCATTTTTTAAAATACTGCACTTAATTATCAGCCCAGCTGTTGCTGTTACGAACATTTTCTAGAAAATACTGTTTCAGAAGTTCTGATTTAGTTTTTTTACTTTAAAAGTAAAATTAGCATACACTAACAATATTTTTGAACCTTTAGACACAATATTGAACTTGTGATTTCTATTGAAACACAACTCGTTGACTGTCACAAATGCATAACCTTGAACAACTAAACTGACCTGAAATTTATAATTCTTGTTATGAAACATGACACTGTTCTGCAACAAAAGACATTAAGCTGGTGTAATAAATGCAGTCTTCATTTATTGTTCTTCCTGAATTGTGTTGTCAGCTTTCCTGGAATAAATCATATTTTGTCTATTGATATTTTCAATTGGAAAACAAAGCAGGTATATTCCTTAAGGTAATTCCTGTGTTCTTAGAAATTTTTACTTTACAAAGTTTACTACTGTCAACTCATATTGCATCAAAGAAGTGTGGAATCGAAATCCAGACTTTCTCTGTTAAAGGTTGAGAGATGTTGATAATGGGGATTAGACAAAATCTCTAAAAAGGTTGTCTATAAAATGCAGATTATGGGCCTTTGGGTTGTGTTTTGTAAGAGTATAGACACTAACCTTTTTATCTGTGAAATGTTAGAAAAAACCTTTTGCAAGATCAAAGGAAGTTTAAGGCACAAAACAGAGTTGTGTAAATTTGTGAGGGGGGGGAAATATTTCTGTGCTTAGGTTTCAGATCTCTGTACTTTCAGTCAGTGACATTTTACTTTTGTATGACTTGCTGTGCTGCCTAAGATTTCTGGGGGAAAATAATGCATAAGAATGAGATTATTCTTAAAAGGTATTTGTGTACTTAAAATTTTGCATTCTGACATAGAGAAGACTGTTGCTTCTAAAGTACCTTGAAACATAGAGGTTTTTATCAGTAAAGCTCTGAGTTTGTACTGTGTAATTGAAAGGCTTTTTCATTGTTTGTAAAATTTGGACAAATATCAGTATGTTTAGAAGTCAGTATCTTTCTTACAGGAAATACTACTTGGTTTCTCTATGAAAACTCTGTTGAAACAGATTAGAGTGGCTCATATGTGGGCCATGATGAAAGACCTGGTAGCATTTGAGTTGTTGTCTTAGTACTTAAAATTACTAATGACACTGAATAAAAATGAATGAGAAATTATGACATAGAGAATAGTAGAACATAATTTTTACAAAGTCACTCTGTGTCTTGATATATGTAGACAAGTTAATTTTTTTTTTTATACACAGCTGTCTCAAAAAGCATTCAGGAACAAATTGCCACATGTAAAGGAAATATATGTTTAATATGTTTAATAACTGCATTCCCATTCCTCTACTGCACCTTTTTTAGTAGTGGATACCTTTTTAGTATTCCAAAATACTGAAGCTGATACAAAATGAATTTGTATCGATCTTTCTATGAATACATATTAGAACATTCAGATGTAGTGTGAATATTCTTATAATCGCATGGTTGGGGTGAACTCTTTTATTTTACTCAATTAAAGTTAAATCTTAATATGATCATTTGGACCTAAGCTTGGGAGGAAGGTGAAAGGAATCAGTTTTCTCTGTAACAAGATGAACTTGTTTTTCTGCCCCTCTCAGCTTCCTCGCAGATTAAAGTTTAATAAAATGTTAGTAACATAGGAACTTTTTAGACATCTTCTTTTTTAAAGTACTTAACTGTTAACACTGTTCCAATGGACTTTAAAGAAACAGTTGAAAAATTTCTAATTAGTAACTTTAACTCAAGTGCTGACAGGTTTTTAATAAACTTTGAAGTAATATGCAATAAAATTTTTTTATTCCCAATAAAAACCACATTTTTATTCCCAATATAAATGCATTAAATAAATTAAATTAATGCCTTTAAAATCTTATCTATTGTACTAGTAAAGTTGATAAACATCTACTGATTGCTTATGTTATGATTCTGATATAACTCTGCCAATACCCACTTGTTGCGGATGATGGAGTTATTTTTCTGAGACGGCTGTGTTTGTAAATGATAGTGCAACATTTTTCAAACTCCATTGGCAGTTACTCAATACATTTCTCCACAGTGTCTCTTTTACTAATGGAAATACTTAGTAGTGGAAAGGATAAATTATTCTTTGCTCAGATGTTGAGGGTTCAGGCTAGTGAAAGTCAAATTAGTTTAAAAAGTAGTGGAAACGCCTGGCCTGGGATACACATAGGACTAAACCCAATTGTTCTTTCTGGTGGGAGAAATTTTTTTACCCTCTTGTGTCAGAAGCGTTTGGTTGGTCTCAGCTTTTCCAATCTCCTCCCTCCCTGCACTGGGCAGCAGATGTTCCTGCACTGAAGAGATCCAACAGCATGTTAACAAATTCCAAAATATTTTTGGCAGCCAAGTACTATTCATACTGGGTGACTTGAGGAAGATTCTAGGAGCATTGTAGGAGTAGTTTACTAGTTTGGCTGGGAATCCTTTTGGGATAGTGGATTTGTCAGACAGCACAAGTGCCTGTAATACAGATGAGAGTAATCTTTGCTTGAAATCAAAGCTTTATTTAATTTGAAATGAATGGTATTTATGACACTGGATGATGGATTTTGGTAGTGGGTGGGCTATGAGCACTTAAAAAGAGATAGGGAGGGGAAGAAGGAAAAAAATAGGGTTGTTATTTAAAAAAAAACCCCAAATCAACAATATACTTTTCAGTACAAGATACTTTGGAAAATAGGGAAGGTGGGCTGCAAACAAAAAGCTTATTTGTTTCAGATCTTATGAATTTGATATAGTTGCAAATGTTGTATGTGACCTTGAGTCTCTGACTAATTTTTATACTTTTATAGCCACACTATTTCTAATAAGAATAAGGAATTTTGATTTTTCTCTAATGTGTAAAACTGGGATATGTCCTTTAAAAGCCAGCACTATTTGCTGCAATATTTGCCAAAACTGGGAGGGCTTAAATCAACACAGAAACCTGAAATTATATTCTTTTTTGATAATTTGATGCTGCACCTGCATGTCTGCCTTTGAGTATCTATGGCTGGTGACACACAAGGGTGAACAGCAACATTTGAGTGTGGTGTAGTGTTTCCAGCATTGCTTTCAGCTGGTCTAGGGTTGTTTACCATGGATGTGGTGGGTTGACCATGACTGGCTGCCAAAAGCCCATCCAGCTGCTCCTGCTCCTGGAGTCTCTGTGTCCCTCCTCGGTGTTTCCCGCACGGTTCCCCCGCTCAGCCCTGGCTGCCGGGCAGCGTTTTGCCCTCCCTTGGCCAGGCTTTTTCCGGGACTCTCGGCCGCCCGCCCGTGGCTGAGGGGCTCAGCCGTGCCCTGCGCTGGGGCCACTGCAGCCGTGTCAGCTGCGGGAGCTCCGGACAGATGCTGCACACAGAGGCCGCCCCTTCAGCCCGTGCTGCTACAACAGCTTGACACCTGCACCCAGGTACAGGCACGCGTGTCAGGATGTACGGGCTCTGTCACTGACAGGGGAGGGCTTCATCCCTGTCCTCCAATGCCTTCTGCTCCCAGCTGTGGGGTGCCAGCCTTGCCTTGCCCTGGCTGAGGTGGTTACTGTGCAGTCGCAGGTCACTTCAAGCTGCTTTAAAGGCCGCTTGTGGAGCACCTTGCAGGTGCAAAAACATCAGGGAGGAGCAGTTGTGCCTGTCAGCTGTGTCCTCTCAGTAGTCTGCACAAATGCTGATAGATGTTGTCCCCAGAGGCTTTTTTGTTCATCTCCAGAAACAGGGAAGAACAGGAGCAGGAATAGACTAGTTTTCAGCTTAGTACCTGGTCTCTCTGATTTCATGGCTTTGTCAATGATGGTGCCTGCCTTGCCCTGGCTGGTAGCTCAGGATCAGAGGGTTCCTGCCACTTTCAAGGGCTTCTTTTGGCAAGCCTTGCCCAGGGCAGAAGGTTGCTGGCCTCCCAAAGGCACTGGTCCCTCCATCTCTGTGTGTAAGGTGTCCCTTCTCCAGTTAGAACATTTTACATCTCAAGGATATAAGTGGATAAGTTTTGAGTCTTGTTCTACCTGCTTTGCTAGAGTTTTGTACAGTGTTTATCTTGTGTGGTGGTGCTGAGCAGCTTCTTAAGGCACTGCATGCAAAAGTAGCATGTTTCCCCACTAAATTCTGTTTTTGAATTTCTAAATACACCCTCTGGAAAACAGAAGACTTCACAAATGCAGTTAAAAGGGATGATCCTGTTTTTCTTGCAGAGATAATGCCGGGTTAGGATTTCAAAGAATGCTTGTCACTATCAGGCTGTGTGCTTGCACAGATACAATCTTTTGTTTGCATGTGTTTGGCCTGAAAGCATATCCCAGTTGTCACTATGATGTGTTACTCTCTTAGGAGCACGTAATTATTTCAGAACTGCGTACAAAGTTCTCATAGCATTTTAATCAAAGGGACATGCAAATATTTCCTCATGGCTGCAGTGTGAAATATTCTCAGCACCCATATAGATGCTTTTCTTCTTTCTACGTCCATTCATCCAGATTGCCAGTAGCATGAACAGCTCAGTCGAGATCTGCTTTGGAGTGGGTTCAGTTTTGGAAGGAGAGCACAAAGCTGCAGTGTTAATGCTTTTCTTTCTTTTCCCACTGGCCAGGTTGTTTTTATCTTTCCTCACTGGATCATCGTGTCAGGGACATAAAAATTGCCTGGAGTAAGAATTACTGTTCTTATTTCATATAAAATGATATACGGGTGTTGAAAATGTGGAGTAGTAGTTCTGACAATACAGACCTCTGAAAATTATTTGGTTTTAATGTACTCAAAGAACGCTGTATGTTTAAATGGTTAGACTCTAGTTTAAGAAAAATAACAGAAAAATTGTACTTACTTCTTAAAAAACAGTGCTTGCAGTCTGATGGTGTTTTTTTATGTCAACACTTTTGAGACCAAGATTGTGATTTGTTTGAAGTTTATTGGTCAGTGTGAAAATTTACTGTGAAAGCTGTCTGTGTTTGTCAAGTTAATTTTTCAGGGGTATGAAACTCAAACTTTGCAAGTTTAAATATTTAGCCTTGAGTTTGGAAGCTAATGCACTTCCTATCAAAAATGTTCTAACTCAAATTGTAAGCATAGTGAGTTATTCCAGTATTCATATGGGTAATTTTTATTCTGTTTGTGTGATTAATTAATGCTTGTTATGTTGCATTGAACTGCAGGATGCTAAAATGAAGAAAAGATACGATATGTATTGATTTAAGCTGATTATTTAAATATATTTGATTAATTGAATTTAAAAATTACTTGGGTGTCTTGAAAGCAACACAGTTTAGTCCATCACATTTTTTTTCTCTATTAGTCTTCAGAATATGTGCTGCACGTTTGTTAAATTGTTAATGACTTGTTCAGATGTCCCCATGCTTTTAAATTCTTAGGAATACTGAAATTGCTGCATGTTGAAGTGGGATAACAAAGCTCTCCAGAGCTTGTCAAATGCAAGTGGAGAGTTATAAATTGGAACTGCTTAATGATTTATGCACACACAGCTCACCAGAAGTTTTGTGAAAAATTTTTAAATTTACAGACTCTTGTGAATGATTACTTTAAAGTTAATTTGAAAATACTTCTGCAGCTGAGAAATCTGCCTCTGGCTAAAACTGCAAGGTGCTACAGTCACAGAAAGGGATAATATGATAACTTGGCTTCATTTCTCCAATTTGTGGGCAGCAAGATCCTAGTACTGTAAAACTGGAAAAATCAGTTTCAGGGTGCCTCCTGATCAGTGTGAAGTTTTGGATTTATTTGTTTCTTATGCCTTTGCGTTTTGGTTAGCTTTTGTGTTCAAATAACTCTTTCTAAACTAAATTTGTTCTTTTTTCTTTTAGCTAGCCTGTTTTTTTCATATGTGAAATAGTTTTCATTAAAAAGTTTATAGTTGTAGCTCAGGGTATCAGTTTTGCATCTGAGAGTATCTGGACAAGTATATTGATCAGTATTATTGTGAGGATAGAAATCATAATGCAACTAAGATGACTTCTTTTAGAGTTAGTTGATCTGGGGATGGGTTGACAGAAGTCTAAACACAGGCAGCTGTGTGCCCTGACAGTGCTGAAGGCTGGCAGTGTTCTGGGTTGTGTCAATGGGAGTAGAGCCAGTAAGTGAAGTGATTATTTCCCATTATTCAACACTTATTAGACCATGTGTGGAATCCTGTGTCAGGTTTTGGCTCTCCTGGTACAAGAATGCTGATAAGCCTGAGTGAATCCACAGCCAGTAAGACAGTCAGAGGACTGGAGCATGGAAGGGAGGGAAGAGACTGGGTGTAGTGGTTTGGTCCAAAATACTCATTACTGTTTATCTGCTGTGAGATAAGAATTAGGAGAAATGCAAAACAGGCACCAAACTTGAAAGAATATAAAGAAGTTTATTAACAGACCTAAAAGAAGAAAAAAAATTATACCACCTTCAGAACTCTCCTCCTCCCCCCACCTTCCTCCCTTCTCCCACTGACAATGTTCAAAGACAACCCTTAAGATGTTCAGTCTGTTTACCACTTCCATAATAACCTTGTTCAGTCCATTTAGAAAGAGAAGTCTCTTCTTGCTCATGCTATGAAAACATTATCACAACGAGACAGCCGCCCACTTCCAAATATCGTTCAGTCCATTTAGGAAGAGGAGTCTCTCTGCCTGCGTGTGAGTCCTTTCCCCCGACTTGCAGCTTTTCCCGCAACTGCTTTCGAGGGTCCACTCTTGAAGTTTTTTTGGGGTATAATTTTAAGGTTGAGCCGTTCAGAAACAAAAACAGAGGCCCTTCTCCTTCCCTGGGAGCAAAGGGTCTTCCTCATCTTCATCTTTAGGACCATCTCTGGGAGCATCTCTAGGGACTGAGGTTTTCTCCTTTCCCGTTTGGAGCAAAAGTCCTCATCTGGTTCATCTCTCCCTGTCCAAACTTCTCATGAAATTACAGCTGCGTCAGCATCTGCCTATCTCAGCGCAGGTGCTTTTGCTCACGAGTTGAACACTCCACCCCCCATATCTTCATGAAATTACAACAGGATACTCTGATATATCATAGCTTCACAAGAGAATTTCAGCTTTAAGCATCTCCTCTCTCTCTTCCCTCAGGTTTTCAGCTCTTCACAGCAGTAAAAGGGTTAATCTCACCTCGGCCTTGCAGCTTTGCAGCTGGAATGTTGAATTTCTCTTATCGCAGTGGAGAGGGGGGAGAGCCGAGCCGCTCCGGCTGCCCACGGCAAGGCAGTGGGGGGGGGTTCCATGGCTGGAACAGGTCCGTCGGCTCCAGGATGGCCGTGGCCTGGCCCAAGCAGGGCCTGGCCGGGCCCGCTGGCCCCCACACGGGCCCCGCAGCCACCTGTCCCAGCGCCGGAAACGAGAGAGAGCTTGGAGGGGGAGTTTGCCTATTCTTAAATGTGGATCACAGAGGTGATCACAACTTTAAGTGGCTCAGAGAATTGTCCATATCCAAACTGGCCAGCTGATAGGTTCTATCAGTTCCCAGAGGAAACTGTAAGCACCCCTTAGCAAGGACGTCCCTTCCGGGACTATGCTTGCTAACCTATGACACTGGGACAGTTGTGCTTGTTCAGACTGCAGAAGAGGTGGTGTCAGGAGGCCTATTAGCAGATACATGGGAGAAAAATGAGAAGTCCTAAATTGAAGCATGGAGCTTCCAGTTCTGAGTGGGGAGAAAAATCACTATGAAGATGTTTTAGGACTGTAAGCAGTTGCTCAGAGATATTGTGAGCTCTCCATGCTTGAAGGATGTCAAGACCATGCTGAATGAAGCCCTGAGTAGCCTGGTCTAAGTTCTCTGTTGTCCCTGCTTTGAGCAGAATATTGAACATTGCAGCTTGCACCCTAGAATTCTGACAGAATTGCCCATGAAGTCACTGGTGTGACAGCAAAGAGTTTTAGCAACCAATCTATCAAGACAAACACAAATACTTAAGTGGAAAAAAAGGTGAGTGGAAAACAAGAAAACCACCATCTATCTCATATCTCATTGTTCTCATCATGAGAGCTGAAGAGAACAGTTTAAAACGCCAGAGCTATCACCTAAAACACCTGTGTGCTTTGCTGTCTTGAAAGACTATTCATGTATATTGTCACCATGGTACTATTTATTCAGCTCTTTGTTTTTTTTTTGTTGTTGTTTTTTTTTGTTGTTTTTTTTTTGTTTGTTTGTTTTGTTTTGTATTTTTTTGTGTATTTTGTGTTTTGCTTTTTGCCTTAATTCAGAGTTATGTCTTCTGTTGTGGTCGTGGGTTTTGTATTGGAACTATATAACACTTTGTAGATGCCTGAACAATAAGCAGCAATGGGGATATTATTTCTGTGACTTGTTAAATGTTTGCTACATTTCAGGCCTTTGCTGACGTGTCAGGGTTTGTGGAAGAGCAGATATGTGGTGATCCTGCTGTGGCCTTGCTGATATGAATCTGTTAATTGCTTTCATGCTCCTCGCTCAGAACTCACATTGACACCCTGTATTTTCTGAAACCCTTACTAGAGAAGAGAAATTTTGGTTATGAAATATGTATCGGTCTCTTGTTCTGAGATGTTAGGATGCAGTTTCAAAAGGTACCAAGTCCTTCTTTTATACATTTGAGATTTGAAGCATTGCCTGCCTCTTCTTGCACAGGGGATTAATCAAAAAACCAAAAAAGCCAGCCAAAGCTCGCAACTGTTAGTTGTCTGAAGTAATACCAAAATTTTAAATGAGGGTTGACTGAATACTTAATGAAACAATCAGATTAATTTTAAATAGGAAGATCATTTTTAAAAAATGAGGTGTTCATTAATTTGGGGAAGCATTCCTTTCACTAAAGCTGTTTTCCTCTGCATATAGAAGTAAATGCTAGAAGTTTGGGTAGTTTTTGTTGCAGAGACCAAAAAGTCCCTTTTTCATGCTAGTTGCTCAGATGTTTCCCCTCAGAAAACCAGGATGTGTGGATAGGTGATTACATATGGATGTGATATAGGCATACGTTCTTGAAAATACTGATTTAGAAAGTGATACAGTGTTAAAACACTTAATGTTTACTTAAAAAGAAGCAAAAAATCTGCCCTAAACCCACTAAGGCCCCAAAACACTACAGAGAAATGAGGTATTGACAGTTAAAAATGAACTTAACACTCCATCTCCTGAACCACAATTAGGAATCTTACTGGATTAAATAATTTGAAAGAGTCTTGTGGTATAATTTTTAGTTTACTCTGAAAAAAATTGGTGTGAAAGAATGTAGATGTCTTCAGTAGTTTTTGTTGTGGGTTTCTTTTTTCTTTCTTTTAATTTACTCTTGTCTATTCAAGTCTATATATAGGATCCACATTGCTTTAGCATTCATTGATTTCTTTCAAAAGCAAGTTTGACATGTCTTAGTTTAATGAAGGTGAAATTTTCTTTTGAAAATAATCATTATAAAGATTGTTTTTCAACTTGTGAAGCATTACTTCTGGGATGACTAATATTAAAAGTAAATAAACATCACCTTCTGTTTTTTTGCATGAAATCCCAGTTTAAATGTCAAAAGACTTACTTATAAGAACACATTTTCATTACGAGTTGTGGAAGTGATGGCCATCTTTTATATTTCCCTTTCATTCATTTGCTAAGGCCACTTTAGTTATCAAATAGAAGCAGATTGTTAGACTTGTAATGGCTAATTTTGGTTTTTTGTCTGAATAAACAGAGCCAATCTGAATCTCAAGATACAGCTGACATTATATCTAGAAGATATAAAATAAAATTGAGCATTCTGCTTGTAATTCCAGTTGAGGGTGCAGTCCGGAGAGTTTTGCTTGTTTGTCTTGCTGAAAAAGAGACTCAAACCAGGGATTTTGTATTGGACAGTATTGTAAGGAATTTAGGATTTGCAGTAGAGAAATAAGTATTTATATGGATTGTGAGGCATGTACTGATTTCCTGTAGAAAGACCAAAACTGAAGCATTCAAAACACTGAACCACCCCCCCGCCTCGGCCCCCGCCCTTGACTTCAGACTGCCAGGGTGGTAATGGTTTGTCACAGTGAGGTATCTGAATAAAATAAAGCTGTTAATAAATGACATGCATAGTAATTCAGTACAGTGTTCTAGTTAAACATTTGCATCTTTCTGCCACTCTCATAGATTAGAGAGACTGTTGAACATTAGTGGTAACAAGATGCACCTCATATGCATGCTAATGGATTATAACTTTTTATAGGTGCAATTTGTACCTGTCTCTCAGTGGATTGGGAAAGTGGTGCACGAGGAACAGATCGTTAAGCATCAGTAGCCAAGCTTTGCTAATTAGCACATCTTCTAGTGCCAACTCTCTTTGTCCACAGAGAATGTAAATTATTCTTATTTTCTCCCTCAATCTTTTGGGCTTCTTAAGCAACGTATCTCTTCGACTGGAAGATAGAGAGTGCAGATTTGTAGTTTTCAATTCTCATGATTAATTGAAGAACATGCATGGTTTATTCAAAAGCAGGGATACTGCCAAAAATGATCTAATTGGTTAAATAAATAACCCTAAGCTTTTATTACTCAATGTGTTTTTCATTGAATTATTAATGCTATATCACCCTCTGAATCAGTAAGAGTTAATGACTGTTTTGCCTGAGGCTATTAATATTTTTCCAATCAGTGGTAAATTGCTATGATGACTTCTTTTGCTGCCTTGTATCTCACTGTATTTGTTCACTTGGTAAAATGGGGTTGATGGTAAGAAAGCACTGAAAAATAGCATCCAAATTTCAGCTTGTTCTAGTTGTTTTTTTGTGCCTGAGGAAATATGTAATTCTGTTCATAAAATTGGTGATGAAGTATGTTTTGGGGTAGGGGAAACAAAATGAGGAAATATTTTTTGAGAACCATTTGTTGTAAGTGGGATTAAAACCAGAAAAACATAATGCATTTATTTAGCACCTTTGCTGTGAAAAAAGAGGAGGAATTTGAGCATTATATGATTTTGTAGTGATAAGTAATATTCCCATGTATGAATAGAGGTGTGCACGAGGAAGTGCTGCAATGTAGTATGGAATTGTTCTGATCAGGTGTCCAGAAAATAAGATGAAATAGGCTCTGAACTATGCAAGGCACTAAAGGTCTTGAAAATTAAGTTTGAATCCTGTTTCTTTACATTTCTTTAGTTCTAGGAAAGACAGCAAACAATCACTAAGTGCTTCTAAGTACAGGAATAAGATAGGTAATCATCTAGTTAACTGTATCAGATGGCCCTTATGAATGTGTATGAAAATGTGGGTGTATTTCTGAAAACCAATGAAATAAAAATTATTTTAAAACCAGAAAAACAGTTCATGTTATTAAATATTAGTGGATGATATTACCATGTCTGTATCCAAGCTAGTGTTGCTTAGACCTTTTTGTTTCAAATGTTAGCTTTTGTCCAGCACGTCCGATGTAAGTGAAGTGGCTGTGAGATGCACTTTTTTTCTTAACAGATGTTCAAATTTTTTTTTCCTCTAGAAACTTTCCCAAGTGGGTCACACTGCAGCAAATATCAGCCTCTTCCCCTTTTTCAAACCTTCATTTGAGATGAATAGTCACTAAGAGATGGATAAATACAGTAAGAGGAAGGAATAAGGCCATGGACTCTTCATGATGGAGAGGAACAGACTGTATGTGGGGAAGACAGCTGACTGAGTTTTAGGAAATCACAATGTGGAATTCGGGGAATTGTCATTTGTTAATTCCTGTGATACAAGAACAGAGAGAAACTTGAAACTCAATGATACCCAAACAGCAGTGAACTCCTGGCACTTGCGGCTGCATGAGGTAGTGGAGGCTGATGGTGACAGATGAGATCAAAAAGGGAGCCTGTCTAATTCACATGCCACAGCTCTGTAAGGAGGTATTAGAAATATTGCCTTCCAGCAGCTCTAGTTCAAGAGCTACAGAAATTGGCAAACCTGTGTGTCCCTGTTTGAGACAAATTCAGAGGAACGTCCGAAATGAACATCCTCTGATACAAGGCAGGTTTCAGCCTCCCCCACCAGGTTTGGAAGAAATTTTCCTCGGCAGAAAGTGAAAGGAAAAAACCTATTTATTTAACAAACACACGAGAAAAGAATACTAATGCTAAATAATAAAACCTCTCACTGTGGAGAGAAACCTGGGAAGATGTTAGAGTTTTTCTGTGGGTGTGGTCCATCTCTCTCTCCTCTTTGGAGCTGGAGTTCGGCGTGGGGGTGTAAGGTCCGGTGTAAGGTCTCCCAGTGAGGTTCTGATTTTCTGGTGTTCTGAACAGTTCCAGATGAGAAGAAGAAGCCAAAGTCCCAGAAAAACAAAGGAGTTTAACTCTCCATCTCTCTCTTCCCAGAAAAGGAGCCAAGGTCTGGTAAAAGCAGGAAGGTGCTTTCCTCTGCTCTTGCCACCGCAGAAGCACGCAGAGGAGTAGTGACCTTGGAGCACAAACTGCTTTGAAAAGTTCGTCTGGCTTTTTTTTTCTCCTTTCTCTTGCACCCAGTGTTAAAGACACAGAAAGGCACAGGAATCATGTCTGGGCATAGAGCAGTGATCGGGGATACACATCATAAAGTCGCCCCAAGACACTGTGGTATTCCTGAGACTCATCTCTTACTACTCTTGGAGATGCAGCACTGGACTAGACACACCTTTGGCCTGACCCTGTGAGGCATTTGCCAGCTACTTAGGGACGCTACTATTGATGCATGGAACCCATTTGTGCAAAGAGAATTTGAAGTTCCTTCAGCTGCTGGCCACTGAAATTTTGTATGCCGCTGTAGCTTCTAACCGGAATTTGGGATTATCTTTGAGAGGAAAGGATGTAACAGTACTTCAGCATTCTGGTAGTTTCTTAGCTTCCAATGTAGCTTCTTGTGTCATTGAAAAAGTGGATATACCATAGAACAGCTTTGAGGATGTGGGGTCAGAAAATACCCGAAGGCTGGGAGGGGGAAAGTCACTTTGTCACCTTTTGTCCTTTTCCACTCTTGTATGTGTATGTGATAATACTGTTGCCACGAGAGGGTATTGGAGTCTGAATAAGTGCTTTGAGATTAAAGTACTAGCAGTGGATTAGATTAGAGTTCCTATGTCAGTTTTTGTGCATTTGCCTTTTTCATGCAGTCCCTGTAAACTATTACTTTTTTTTTCTATTTCTTGTTGCTAGGTGAAAGACCCAGGGAAAACAAAAAAAGATGGTGCCTGCCCTCCCCATTTATTATTCTCAAGAAACAGTAGTTTGGTGTGTGGAGGGAAAACTGGGACCACTCTCCAATACTTTTTTTAATAGCAATAGCATAAGTTTATTTATAATAGTAACAACTAAGTGGTATTTTTAGAAAGAAATACTTTAAATTACCTACCGTTTTAAACTCTGCTTCAGTAATAAGCTGGTATAAGAAGTCCATTGTTTACATTAAGAATCGGGTCTGGTTTTCTCACAGAGATTTGGTCAAGTTATAAAATAAACAGGATTTTATTCAGTGCAATGAAGGGAGTTGTTTTCTTGGCTTTTATGAGGATAGTTACCTTTTGCATAGACTTTTATGAAGTTTGCATGCATAAGCCAATCTAATCAGAAGTGTTCCGCATTAGAAAAATACTGCAGTGGCTCTCAGAGAATCAGAGGTAAGGTTGATGACTTGATTTGTCTTTTGCATTTTCAGTTTTATATTTATGGTTGTGTGATGTAGTTTTGTCACTGGAAGAAAGTGAAAAGTGTGTGTACAGAGAAAGAAACAAAGGCAGAACATGCTGGGGTTTTTTTTTTTTTTTTTTTGGTTTTTTTTTTTTTTTTAAATACTAGTAGTTCTTTGCTCAATGTATTCTTTTCATTGCTCCCTGGCTTTTGGTTATTTTTTCTGATGGTGCAAAGGTAGGTCTGTGTTTTTTGCGTATTCAGTTTCTTGTGTTACAGGGTCTTAAAGCCTTTTCATCTTATAAAGAAACATAGTGAATGAATGTTTCTTTAAAAAGGGGTTGGATTTTGAGTTGGAAGACCATTGTTGTTGTAGCAGTTGATTTGCTGGGTGATCTGCCTGTGGCTTTGGAGTGGAGCCACTTACAATGCAGCATTCTACAAGTGTTTTAAACTCTTGCAATGGATGGTAGTGCAACGGTTTTAATTTTAAAGATTTTGGCTATTACAAGACTATGTCTACCCGCAAAAGTAATTTCTAGGTCCTTGTAATCAGGAATTTGAGTTTTCCACAGTTCTGCTCAAAGGTATTCTCATCCCGACATTAAAGGTAAGAAGAAATCTTTGAGCAGAAATGCAGTGATTGTGACCAGAAATGGTCACGTCTGTGAACGTGTTTTTTTTTTAAAGTCACATCCTGGTGGTTCATGTGTAGAAATTCTTCTAGACCCCCCACAGAACAGACTTTATCATGATGGGGAGCTGGGTTAGGGATCAAGCCTGTAGAGAGAGAGGAGGGTGTACCAATATTAGTGTGTACCAATATTTACATTGCTGTGCTTGTACATCAAGATTATTATCTGAAGGGACATATGTCTCCTGAGAAACAACAAAATATCCAGCATCTGTGCTAAGCTCTGGCCAGCTGGCACTTAGAATAGGAAAAAAAACCCGAATAAAACAAACAAAAAAACCCCCCAAACTTTGTTGCAACTTGCTTCATTTAAAGAAGATAGTGAGAACTTTCTTGAAACAAATAATGAGAATGAACTAATTGACATGATGGATTAGTCATAGCAGAAATACCACTGAGACTTGTGAATCGAAAAGCCTTGAATTCCAACAATGGAAAATGGCATGCTGCCTGTCCATATTTGCCCTGTAAACATCATGATCTGTCATCTTTGTATATGGCTCTGCAGCTGATAAGGATTTAAATCTCCATTTCTCTAATGTTTGGCCTTACATTTTGGGGAATAATCCTAAGAAACATTTATTATCAGATAAAAATTTGGCTATGCATTTAATTATATTATTTATATTTTTAATTCATGGTGTTTATTTGCCCACCATTAAACACATAGCATAATTTTTATTTCCCATATAATAATACAACCAGAAGGTTCTAGTACTATTAGCCACATGTTTGTGCAGGAAGAGAAGGTTCATAAAGCCAATAAGTTATTTTGCATTGAATTTTGTTCAGTACTTGAAAATGAATTTTTTATAGCTATATCAAAATTCTAGTAATACCTGTTCTGGTCACTTCACCTATTCCTGTGTAGCACTTTGACAAGTCAGAAAAGTCAGGATTTCCTTTCTGTAACCAGTGACTTGCCACAGAGCCACTGGGTCCTTCACACAGTTGATTTTCAACTGTACTTGATCAGCTGACACTTGGCCATGCCCTCCTAGCTGCTGCTGTGACGCAGTCCAGGTAGGACACCTTAGTGTATGTTTTGTTATGTGATTTTTTTTTTTTTTTTTTTTGACAAAATGGGAACAAGGCTTTTCCATCCCTTTCTCACCTCCCTCCTCTCAATATCTGACAAATCACATTTTGTGCTATTGACCTACACTTTAAAAAGCAATTTTTCAGTGCTTGGAAGCTGATTGTTTTCATGCATGTGAATTGGAAGTAATGCAAAAATCTGCCTCGTGTGCCTCGTTTGAATGAGTTTATGTGAGAGTAGGCCCTTCTCCACTCACTGTCCTACTGACTATATCAAAGGATATGCCACATAAAGCTTTTAACACTTCATTCTCAGTTAGTAGGAAATAATGAAGGAAATCCGTGCCAGGCTGTAGTTGCTGTCTACATCAAGGGCCTCTCTGGTTACCTGGAAGATTTGCTTTTCTCCCTTTTCTCCCCAGGTGTCCTTGCAGCTTGTGCTGCTGAGGACCCCACAAGAGAGACCGTATCTGGTATATACAGATGTAACAGAGTCAGTTAAATGAACTTGTGTTTTTCTCTTGCATTTTAACAAAAGCAAGCCATATCTCACTTTAATCTTTCTCTCTGATTTCTCCTTGTTAGTTTTGGACTTCTTTGTTTTTTCTGTGCACGTATGTACCGCCTTCTGATTAGAGTACTGCTGACTAGCTAAGTTGCAAGCTGGGTGTACTGAATGCAAAACAAATCTGTTAATTTAGTTCAGTGATGTGCAAATGCTTTTGCTGTTATTCTGCTGGACAAAAGCTACTGGTAAGTATAACCATTTGGAGTGTATTTTCTAGTGCTCTGGACTTTTGGAGAAATTGATTGGATTGGCTCCGATGCCAAGCCAGTGTAGGGGTTGTTTTTGACAATATTTGTATCTTAGCTGAAACTACCAAGACCTCTAAAAACTTTTGTGTGTAAGAATACTGAGAAATGTGAAAAGAGGAGCCAGGAGATTAGAGATACCTGCCAATTAACAGCTAAAATCTGATTTGAAAGTTCAATTACTAACTTGGATTAAGTGGTTTTAAAATACTACTTTTTTTTTTTTTTTTAAAACAAGTGATGATTTTTTCCTTAGACTTCTAAAACCAGTGTAGTTGCTAAGTTCTACTCTGGTCAAAACTGGATGAGGTATTTAGTCAGAACTGCTATTTCAGAACGGGCAGTAGTTCAGGTGTTGGCATGTGCTCTAGTGTCCCTGCTTGAACTGTGACCCTACCAGGAACTGCATCTCAGCATGGACTGTGTCAAACTTTGTGCCTTCCTGTGAGTTGCTGGCCTGACTATTCTAAATATAAAAGTGAAACCTGTATTTGTAACTTCCCTAATTCATTTTAGGTAGGTGAAAGCTGTTTTGAGTAAATCCATTTGGTGGTATTTTTTTCTCTTTTTAAAAATTTTTTTCCCCTGTGATGATATGTTTGCATACGTCTTTTGATGAATAACTGCTTCCTAGAATGCAAGAAGTGAAAAGATGAATATCTATATTTAATAATTGTCTGATCAACTTATTTTTTTCTAAATTCTTATCATGATTTTATTTATTGACACATAGTGACTATTGCATAATTTCTTTTTAAAGCAGAAAAAAAGAGTTTGGAAGTGGTGATTTTTCTCCTTGTTATTTTATGAACAAGCAACCTGTTCCATTGTTAGAGATGTATTTTGGACACTGACACCAGCTTCAGTCAGGAGCAAATATGCAGCTGAATGTGTTTAGGCTTAATACAAGGTGTTGTTAGTACATCCTGAAGGCTTTGGCACTTTCCCAAATTTATCAGCTGGAAAGCATGAGACAAATGAAAATGGTTTATTACTACTCTGTGGTAATTGCTTCTTCCATCCGTTCTTCTTGATTTCCAGCTTCAGAAGAATGCAGCTGACGGGCTGTTCATGCATCTCTTGGGTTGTACTTGCTTCTTCCTCAATCACATGCAATGGGTATACTACTTACATCTATATTTTACTGAAATGTCTGCTTGAAAGAGAGATGTGTGCTCTGATATAAAGGGGATAAGATGGTAGAGTCCAATTACATGTGGCTTGTATCTTTTAGGCTAATTATGCTGTGGTTTCATGGCAGTAAACCAGTTGACTCAAGAGGAATAATGCTGCAAAGCTGATTATCATAAAAACATGGCATTTAATAAAGAATTTTTTAAGATAAGAAACAATGGAACCAGTGTAATCTGTTGTCCTTTGATTTTTATCCTTGCTTTTCAATGCAAAGTCGGAAGTGGTAAATGTTATGTTTATAGTGAATTTTTGAACAGCGTGAACTGACTGGATTTTATTTCCCTATATATAAGAGCTTGCTCCCTTCTAGACTAAAAGGAGGCAGAAAGTACTGTATGTGTACTCAGAAGGGTATCAACCTGTGCATTGTGTGCATGTGTGTGTCGGCATGGTGTGTATGATGGTTGAGCTGCAGTGATATCAGGAGATGTGAACACAAGGTGAGCCACCTTTGTCTAGAGTCTGCTGTGATGTTCTAGAAGTTCAAGATGTTGGAGGAGCAGGGGATGCAAGATGACAGAAATCTTATGACCGAAGAATTAGAACTTAGGGAAAAAAATGAAGCCTTTTAGATTCCTAAAGCATTTGTGATCTGTTCAATATATGAAGCTGGAGAAAAATTAAACAAGAAATGGTTTTATGAGCTTTAGTCTTAATTAAAAAAAAAAAAGGGGAAACAGGATGCTGGGAAAAAGCTATGAAATAACCACGATAGTCAAGCTGGAATAATTTGTGGGTGAGTCTAGAAGAATAAATCTAGATAATACTGATACAAAATCCAGTAAGGTCACTGCACATGCATCACAGATCAATTTCAATTGTAAATAAATGTTAGTTCCCAAGGCATTTTTGAGGAGATTTAGTCTGAAGTTAAATTTGTGTTGTCTGAGATGGAATTTCTGTCATTGTAATAGATGCCAAATCCTTCTTGTTTTGTTAATGTAAAGGATCAGAACACCCCCTCATCCCTACCCCCCCCCTCCCCCTCCATTAACCCCTAAAAAAGAAAATGTACTTTGGTTATTATTATTTGGAAAGTCAAGATATAAATGTCAGGAAGCTGCTTTATCCATATTGCTAGAAATGCAAATGATAGGGTGTGATTGGCTATGTGAGTTTCCCACAAACTCCATGTGGGCTTTGGAAGCTGCCTTTTTACAGGGTTAGTTCTTTCCCCAGTATTACTCACACCACAGGGGCACAGGTTTCTAGAAACTGATGTTAATGTTGGTGTGGTGTGGTATTGAAGACTTAAATGTGTGTTCTGTAGATGCTTGTATTATTTCATAGCTCTTTGCATTCCTCAAGTCTCCTATTACTGTTAGAACTGGAATTGCTGTTTGTTTTGACTGGCAGGTAGTCTTATTAACAGGCTGATACTGTTACGGATATTTAATGAGGAGTATATTAATGGTTGATAACACTACAGTTAATGCTTTGCATTTTCTAAGCATTAAGTAAATATTCAGTGTTTAGTGTTAAATGTTAAGGGAAAAATAGTGAAGCCATGTGTTTCGAAAGAACTTCTCAATGGGGAGAAAATTACTGTGGGTACTCTTTTGATTGTATGGTGTTAATAAATGCTAAACAACATTTACTTCTTTTTACCCCCAGCATCAGTTTCTTTATGCATATATTTTAAAAATACCTGCATGTAAATAATTAAGAGTACATTGTACTTGCCCTGAGTTAGCTATGGAATGGTCTTTGTATTAGAAATTATTAGAAGCTGATCTAGTTTCATGAAATCAAATACTGTAGGTATGCAGTTACTTCTGGTGAGACAGGTTTTTAAAAATGGAAATAGAAATAAATTTAGTTTTTATATTATATGCATCTCAACAAATTTGTGTTTTCTGTAATTAAATAAATTGTTAGGTATTACTCATTTTTGGCTGTGTGCCTCATAAAAGCGTGCCTGTTCCTGTTTTTCATAATCCAAGCCAAGATGGGCAATTTAGCAGGCAATCTCTAAGCTGACAGAATGCCAGCTTTGTAGAGAAAAACACTTCAGATGCGTAAGTGATGAGCAGAACACTTTTTTATTGAAGCTGGGTAAGTTGCATAGAAAATGCAAGTTAGAGATAACTGAATAATACCTTCTTTATAACCTTTAAAGCAGCCATCACACTGAAAACTCTGTGTTACTGCACAGAGAAACAGCCCTGATGTGGCATTTATTTTCACCTGCTGTACACTTACAGTAGCAAACCATCTGGGACTTTTCATGGTAGATGGTTACATTGTCTTAGAAGATACAGAGGGAATTTCTGCAGCTCTATCTTAGCACAAACATGGTAAGTCATGAAGTTGCTGTCTTTTTAAAAAGAAAACTTACATTGAAGCTGGAAATACTGTGAGCTGTATTCTCCTACACGCTCTTCTAATAAACACGTAATGGTTTGCATTTTTTTGAGTTGCTTCATGGTAGAGAAGAACATCTATTTTAAGAAGTTTAAATAATTTATTTTATTTTAATGGTTTTGGTTGGGGGCTTTTTGTGTAGCTCTCAATGTTAGGATTTTATACATACATGTTTTTAATATGTAACACATATACAGCAAGTGAGTAGACATTGTTTTATGTAGGAAAAAACCACTATAGAAAGAGAGTTCTAAGAGAAATGCTAGTGAAGATAGGTGGTGAGCTAGGAAGACTTTTACATTGCTTACTTGGTTCTTGAGGAGAAAGATACAAAGGAAGGAAATATGTAATCCTTTGTTTCTACTTTAGCAAAAAAAAAAGTGTTGTACAGAGATATCAGATCATATTTTTATGTAAAAAATTATTTCCTGGAGAGGGTCTTTTGAATCTCAAAGCCTTGTAGTATTGTTTTGTTTCTTTGCTCTAAGGTAGAGAGAGAACTTGTGTGGCTTTCCTGGCATGTCCATATGCCCGGCCTTGCTCCATTGGTAAAACTGGGGACCTGAGTTTCCAGAGCAGCTGCCCTCTGTCCAATCTCACCTGGTGCCATTCCTTCCACAGCAGCCAGGTCTCAGCCTCTCTGGCCTCCTCTTTTTAACTTCTCTTAAGGGTGATCCTCTGTGACCCACCCAGAATCATAATTTATTAGTTTATGAACTATAAAAATTAAATGTATATGGTTTATAGGAGATAATCCTCTCTGAAGTATTGCTTATCTTTGAATTACAACTGGTTATTTCTATAATAGGCACAGGCCTAATTGCACTGATCACTGTGACTGCAGTTCCACAGGATGACCAGCTCTTTTACTAATAAAAATCATTGAACAGAGTATTTTACTGAGCTTATTGAAATCAGTAAAATGACTGAAAAGCTTAGTGCTGAATACAGAGTTGCTTTTTTTTGTGATGTTCTTGTGATGTTTTACAATGCTTTCGTTGAGATAGGGGTGAAGTTGTTTCTCTCTAATGAGTACTTAATTAATATGAAACCACTTCATCTTCATTGTTGAGACTTTCTTAATCATTGTGGCATAACAGTAGCATAAATAGGAAATAATAAGTCTTGCTTCTTGCTTAAAGGGATTTTGGACTTAATTGAAAAAAAGAATTATATTCTTTATATGAAGAACTTCTCGCTTGTTGTTGTTTTTCTTTTTTAAGGATTTGGACTAATTTACTAGGAATTTTAATGTAGGAAGGTAGGCTCTGGCAAGTGAGTAAAGCCATGATACTTCTTTTTATTAGATAATTTTATTGTGTTTTCTTGCCATGTGCAACCTAAGTTTTATTTAGATGATACACCTTTTCATCCACAATCCAACAATGTATTTATGGTGTTCTGCTTTTATGAAAAGTGAACCTTTTCATCTTGTATGACTGTATCTCTTGAAAGATCATATCTTTTAACATAAAAAAATTGAATAGATTGCACTTCTTATCCAGTATTTCCTGAGTTTCATACTTGTGATGGTAACTGAAGTCAGTGTGCTGTTTTCCTGTGATTTCCCTTCTGACAGGTATTGCTTACATTGGGTCACTTACACTTATGGGATTTCTCACCTCGCACTCAATTGCGTTGAAATATATCCATGGAAACTATTTATTTTCTGCATGGGCATGCTCACTATAAATATTGTATGTGGATTTTTATGAAGGATATTTTATTATTTAATATTTTATTTTGAAAAGGTAATTATCGTAAGAGTTGGTCTCTGACTGTCACATTTATGCCCTCAAGTAGAGGATAAAAGGGAGATGTTTAATAATGAAGAGCTGTAATGAGAACTGTTCTGTTAACCATTGGGGAAGCCTGGAACAAGGCAAAATGTTTCCACCTTAAAATAAAACAATGCCTGATGATTTGAAGGGAGTACCCAGGAACAGTGAAACAAGTCTGTCTTGTCTTGTGAACAACGGTGCTCTTGCTAGTTTTTCTTAAGGCATCAACAAATTAAAGTAGGGAGGGACAGCAGAACAGGGAAGGGATTTGCAGATGCTGATGTGCAGCTTCTCTGAAGAGAGATGGAGTGGGAGGAAGGCCTGGTGGTAAATTAGCAACAGTGGCTGGTTGAAAAGGCAGGTTGAAGGTAAAACTAGCAGTAGGTTTTGGAAAAAGATGTTCTAGGAAAACGCTTGTTTACAGTCGTGTACCTGAATGTGTAAGAACAGGCCACAACTGCATTTCCCAGTTAGTGAAAGATGTTGCAGTAATTGCACTTTGCATTTCACCTCTCAAGCATATGTGGCATGGGTATCAAGGACCAGGCTTCAGAATATGTGTGTACATTAGATAAAAGGGCTGCTTTGAGTATTTCAGCATGAGAGAATTGCCTGCATGCAATATTGCTGACTCTGATGTCTGTCATGGCCGCAAAAGCCTCCAGCACGTTAGAATATTAGGTGACTTTGGCAACTGCCCTATTTGTGAAAAGCACATGTTGCACTTTTTTTCTCACCTGCTGTGTGAAGATGACAGGGGAAAGGGTGCTTTAGAAAAGTGGCTGCTGAGGTAAGAAGTTACTCACAACTGCCTTCTGAAAGAAGAACATCCTTACCCGTTCAAATCCCCTAAAATTTACAAAATACTTCAAAACTTTAAAGAATTCTAGTGCTTTTAGACAATTATGCCTTCAGCAATTGCAGTCCTCTGGGAAAGGGTTTTATTTCTTAGGGAATTTTCCCATGAGCTAATATGGTAATTGTTTCACAAAGCATGTTTAGGTAAACTTTTCGATGTTTTCAATGTGGATTCAGCTATAGGGTTTTGTGATTTAGGAGTATTCACATTTATGCACCTTTTTCACTTAGCTTTTAAAAACCTTTTCTACTGTTGTATGCAAGAAACAAACAAAAATTAAATTGTGCAAGCAAGAAATTCTGTTTATCTAATCTGTAGGAAGAAAATGATAAAGCTTTTTAAACCAGTGGTATTTTTCGAGTACAAAATTATTGAGTTATAAGCTTATGTGCTTTTGTTATTACAGCTGGGTCAGTTTAAGCTTGTTTCTGACCTTAGGTTCCCTTCTTCCCTTTAACCTTTTTGTGCCTCAGAGCTCACTCAGTTCATGGGAAGTCTGGCAGAGAGGAGACACTTGCAGTGTTTGGACAACTGAGCATTTCTAGATACCCAACTGTCACGAATTGTTCTTCGTGCACTTAGGAGGAGGCAAGCTCCAGCAATTTTTGCTAAATGTTTTCCTTCCCCCCACCCCCACACCCTTTTTCAGTTTTACTTTTTAAGAGTAAGAAAGTTGTGAAGTTGTGTTCTGCTTCAAGTACCCTTCTGCTGGTCCTCCTTCATCTGGTGAAGTGCTGGACTATTGATGACTGTGACCAGTGCTAGTTTTAAACCATTAAGCAGTTGGTATTTCCAGCCATTTTGCTGAAGAGTTTAATTTTTTCAAAATCCATCTTAAAAAGTTTGTGTTCATGTCGGGAAAAGAGCAGCTTCTTTTACAGCTTCTGTATAATATGCCAAGAGCTGCAGCTGATTTAAAACAAAGGTTCAGAAAAACCAACAAGGTCTATTCTAAACAGGCTCTGAGTGTGAGTAAAGCATTTCAGGCACATCAGAGGTGAAAATTCTATCCCGTCATTATGTCTCTAGAAGCTGAGGGAGTTGGAACTGATCAGACCTTCTGTAAAGCAGAGTGCAAAGGAGTCATTGGTGGTGTTTTTCCTTGTGTTCAGGATGACATTTTTGTGCTGCATTTACAGTCTGAGGACTACTAGCTGGTGAAATAACATAGCTCAAGCACAGTGTGGTCCTCAGAGCACACAGTGGTCCTTGTCATTAGGCCATTGTTTTTTCATGGGTTTGGTGGCACCAATGATTTTGTAATCAGATTTCAGTCAGTTGTGATTTGTAACTGGTGAAGTACTTTAAACATCTTGATGATGATGTGATCAATCCCATGAGCTGATTACTATTACTTTTATCATTCTTATCTGGCTTAATTCTGGAGTTTTCTTGGAGGAGGGTTTTTTTTTAATGCTTGGCACAGACTGTGGTCCTTTCTGTGCCTCTTTTTGCATTATTTGCTTCTTGCAATTAAAAGAAACTGTTCTCTGTTCTGGTTAACACCTTGAACACTGTCCCATTTTGTTGGTAATTGTTGTTTCTGTTGTACCTCCATTCTTATCTTTGGTTTCCAGATTGTCCTGAGTCATGGCTGAGATGTTCATATTTTTCCACTTTTCCCTAAAGATGTGCTCTTTATTGGTGGCAGTGTTAATTGTAGGATCCATAGTGTTCAGTTCTTCTCAAGGAAGGGACTTTAATTTCCCCAGTACAGGAACAGAAGGTGATTGTCCTGTGGGGTGACTTTGTTCCTTGACTCTAAATGCATCTCAGATTATGAACTTCAGTATCCTGATAGCATCCTAGACAAGGATGAAGTGTAGTGTCTCTGGAGATACCTTCTATGTTAGAAGCTTCTATGTTAGAAGCAAAAAGGACAATGCAGTGTGTGCATGCCTGGATATTAGAAAACTGGGGTTCTCTAAAATATTGTCTTGGGACTTCTGCTGTTGCTTTTTATTTAAATGTATACTGCAGCCTTTTATTTTTAAGTGAAAAATGTTTCTTGGTGTCAGTTCTCAGCTAAATTGTATGTGATGCCCATGACTAGGGATGAAAGAGTTAACACAGTTTTCTAGCAGCTTATTTTTTTCCACTGTTTCATGATTAAATATTTAAAGATTTGTAATGGTTTGGATGACCATGATAAGTGATTCTATTATTGTTCTCTATTTCATATGCATACATGTGTATACGTGTGTTAGAGTTACTTGAATTTTAACGGTGATGGATGATGAAGTTGGAAATAGTACCTACACCTCTTTCTCTGTTTAAGTGTGAATTACCTATTCAAGCACGCACCATAAAGTGCAATTAAATGTGTGTCTCTTGTGTTTAGGATTGGTGGTGATGGTTTTACTTGTGCTTTCTTTTGCTTACCTCCTCCTAAGTATTAAAGTTCCAGAAAAGGGAAAAACAGTGCAACAAAAAGGGATACTGGAATCCATAGAAATAATTGTAAATTTTGTCTCCTTTTGTAGCTGGAAGTGACCAGCTTTTCTTAGGACTTTAGTGAGAGTTTAGTAAAATAAGTGGTATAGTTAAAATAAATGCTGGATGGGCTTAAGGGATGATTTTTGTTGAGTTTCAAACTTCTATTGTATTTTAAACATATTTCTCATTTTGGTTCAGTTTAATAATCCACGATGTAGAAGTTCTTAGAGCTGTTTTGCAGGACTAAGTTATGGGGTTTCTTTTAATGAAAAACCATGAGGGAACTCAAAGCTTGTCATCTGCAGGATGAGGTACTAGCATTTTAAATTACATTTTGATTTGTGTGTGTGCTGGAGAAAACTCTTTCAAAATACAGCAGGTGATACATTTAAAAAGAATTTCAGAAGAGTTGCCAAGCTGTTTGAAGTCTAATTTGCCCAGCCTTGCTACTCATAAAAGTGTTTGAGAGCTCCAGGAGACACCTTTACTTTGTTTTTGTTGCTCTTTGAAATGAGAAGGTAGGGGGATGATTCAAGATAAATAGTGAAGAATTACATTGTAAAATTAGATAATTAAAAGAGGGCAATAAAGCTCTGAAAAACCTTGAAGTGTGGGCCATTTTCTACTTTCACTATGTGTCTGAAGTTCTAGTAGACCAATACCTATGATTAATTTCAAAACAGCATCAGTGCTGCAGAGTATCTTTGAGCAGAAGTATTAGTCCTTCTGTGGAAAGGGAAGGACATCCCGTATTTAGTAAAGAATTTTGCATCTTGGTCACTTTTCTTGAGGATCAGTTATAACTCTTGCCTTGCAAACAAGAGTGTACCCATGTCTTCCTGGTAGTCTGGAACCTGTTTTGAGGAGTAGGGTAGCGACTGAAATGATGTCTGAACTGAGCAAGTTGTCCAAATCCATCCAGAGGTGTTCTTACGTGACAGATAGTTCTCCCTTGTTCACTGTCTCACATCTAATTTGTTTCAAAGGACCTTCCTGCATTTTGTAATAATAAATAGAACCATTTTGTGATACAGTTGATTTAAAAACAGGACTGTCCAGGAAGAAAGGCAGAGCAGATGAATGCTCTTCTGCTGTACAATGAAATTATTGGAAATGTTGGATCCATTAAAAATTTAGTTCCCCCACTAGCTCTCCCAGTATTTTAAGGATGAGCTTCATCATGCACAGTATTAAGTGTCTTGCTTTCTGATTGTCTGTCAGTATTTCTTAGGAGATGGACTACTGGCTTCCTCATTAGTCCTTTGGGAATAGTTACAGGTATTCAAAGGCTGAAATTGGAGTTGAATCACTTCCAGTCGTGTTTGGTGTTTTGTGGAGACCAGTGGGAAAGCTTATAGCGATCTGAATGAAATTTTTACCGCAATTGTTGCTCTCCAACTCTCCCTGTTCCTTTGCCATCAAGGGGATATCTCTGGCATGCTTAACTAGTCTTTTTTCCCTAAGGAAGTGGATCACACATTATAAGTAGTATGTCTGTAAAAACAAATTGAAAGAAAGTAAAAGCTACTCCGCTTGGTTATGCTGTTGTAAATGAAGGTGATTCTTCTGAGGCAATTTTTTTAGAGTACATCCTAAAAAAGGGGTGGTAAACTTATGTTACTGTCCTGACTTTTTCCATCTTTTTCTTTCTTTGAATCTCTGATACACAGAGGCAAGTAAAAGAGCATAATATGTTTGATGGAAAACAGGCTAATGCAGAATGGGAGAAGACACATGAAATTGTGTTGCTATGCAGTATATAGCATACACAGTTAGCGGTACTAGGCGGGCAACTAACTTAGGGTTTTGTACAGGTTTCTCCACAAGATTTCCACCATGCACTTTGGGAATTCAGAGCTGAGGTGCTCTTGAGCAGCTTTTATTGACTTTGCATCCCATAGTTCTGATAAGATGCCTTGAAAATGAGCTTGTTAATTTTGCCATACTGCTGTCAAAAGGCTTTGACATTTCTAAAGGTGTCACTGAATACGGTGTAGAGAAGATATTGTGATAACCGTAACTTTCTTCTTGAGCTTCCCCTTATTAATTTTTAGTTTTTATGTAGAAAATTGATTTTAATTTGCAAACTGCAAGCCAACCTTGGAACTATGTCTTAAATCCCAGTGATATATCCTCTGTTAAAAATTATAGTAAATTCTGCTGTATTTAAAAAAAAAAAAAAAAAGGAAACCATACTGCACATAGCCTACCCATCCATTACCATTGTCTGTAGTGACTTTTCTGACTTACAGATGTTTCAAGACATACAGAAATGGAGCATGAATTGGGACGTTGCCAGGGAATGGCAAATAGCAGTGTCTCTTGTTGCATTTTTAAGCATGTAAGAATGTCTAAACAAGAACAAGATTCTTGCTGCTGAGTTTATTAACCTCCCACTTGATGACTTACCTTATCATTTCAATATTAATTTTTATTTCCTTTAGTTACTGAATCAGGATTTCTCCCTCTTCTCTGCCTTAATCCCTGCCTCTCAAGTGGGCTCTGCTTTTGTATTTACAGACTATGCAGCACTTTCCTACTGATGCTCTGTATGAAAATGAGGTGTTTTCATGACTACCCAATAGAAAAGTAGATGATCCTTATACTTTGTAAAAAAGGAAGGCAGCCTGTATACCTAAAACTGGTGTATTAAGAAGTGTTTATTGCAGTCTTTCATTGTTAGTATTTTTCTGAGCTGCCCTTCAGTGGATAGGAAGAAAAGGATTTACTGAGTCACAGGAGGGCACGTTCTGCTTTGTGTTTTGTGCCTATAAGCTCCATTCTAACAGCTCTGAGATATAGCATCAACCTGCCATAACAAGATGTGCATAATAAAGTAAAAACAGAGTGCTCATCTTTATTTTCCCTGAGGTTTGGTCTCTGCCTCGAGAACTGCCCCATGCTGCATCCCAGACTGCTTTGACGGTCTGATTGTCTATTTGCTCTATTGTTGCCTTTCCCTGGTCTTAAAATTAAAAGCCAGACACGGTTAAGGGGAAAAGGGGTTTTTACCTTGGTGTTTATTTAAGGATCCTCAAGGTGCACCACTTCCTCCAGGTGGAATGCGCCAAAAGGCACCTACATGATAGATCGCGTATACAATTTATAGGCCTTGCCAATTAGGATATCTGTCAAAGATTCCCCAATGAGAGGCTCAAATGAACCCCCCCATTCCGAGGAATCCCTCCCTGGATGGGTCTATCTTAGTTTACAGGATGTTCTAGGGAAGACCTTGGTTTCTCAGGATAGCATAGGGCTTTCTGACCTCCAACTGCTAGGCCTCCAGGATGTTTGGTCTCCTGGCTTAACAGAATATTGGGTCTAAGCTAAGTTATCAGACTTAAGGAATTACTAGTATGCATTCTAAAAGCACTGGAGATACATAAAAGCTATATAAAAGGTATATATAAAAAAAGGCAAAAAATCATCGTGGCATCACTATAAACTTTGAGACTTTAGCCGTGAAGTACAAGACCCATAGGTGTTCCCCAGAACAGCATGTTCCAACAGGGAAATAGAAAAACCTTTCCTATTCTTCCCAGTAATTCTCAGTAGTAGCACACAAAGCAGTGAGAAAGATCTATTTCTGGGTAGAGAAAATTTTCATCACAATGCTGCATCTGAACCATGACCTTAAGAGGATTTTTTGGGGAATGAGGAGGGACTGTAACATAGGTTAAAATTGTATAAAAAAGAATGTTTTTGTGAATTCAGAGCCTAATTTTGGGTAACTGGGGAGGTGTATTTGATCTCTCAAAGACCAAATTGTCCAGATGTAACACAGTTAAGACTATGACTCGAATCTTTGTTATGTCACTAGAGGAAATACCTGAAGATAACTCTTTGCATAGAAACGTGTGGACACAAACAAAAGCAAAAGGCATCTTTTGGCTTTATTTTGACTGGCAGTGGAGGGTAACAATAAACTGGTTTTAGTTTCTTTTCTACCACCAAGAAAGGAGAGGGGGGTATAAGAAATTAACAGAAATGAAAGAGGGGGAAAAATAAAACCCAGCACAAATACTGCTTATTTTTTAAAAATTGATTTTGGTGAAGAAAGGACTCTTCTATTAACAGCATAGTGTAGTCCTCAGACTGGATTAAACAGTTGCATAATTTTAATTTGATTGAGACAGAGCAGAGCAAGAAGCTTCTACCAGTGTATCTGCTGAGTGCCCTGCTGGGATGCTAATGTTTTCAGTAAGTCAAGGTTGCATATTTAAAAGTAAATGGTCCCTTTGCGTTATATCCTTCTTCCTGTGGCTAAAAGGAAGAAGTTTTAGCTAGAATTCTGTTTAACTGGAGCCTTCACTATCGCTCAGAGTTTCTGAGGGAGAGAAACAGAGGGTGCTCCTGGATGTGCAAAATATGTGTGCTTTTGGGCCAGCACTGACTGTGTGGTGTCATGGTGGAGGAATGTCTCCCACATGCTTACAGCGTTTTTGTTCAGTTTCATTTCATCTGTGATGATGGTAAAGTAATACAATTTTTTGCAAAATGTTTTGTCTTTTTTAATCCTATTACTTTAACGTTATGCTGTTAAAATCCCATTCTAACATTGTGTTTATATGGGAAAATTTAGTATACCCTTCTGTGTGGTCTAATTTTCATTTGTGATCTCTGTGTATCAATACTGCCTCCAGCACAAAGTGAAAGCCAGATTAATTTGTTTTGAAAAAATTCAGACCTTGGGGTAGAAAGTGAGAGGATAAGTTGTGTGGTAGGTAGAAGCACTGACAATTTCAGTATGGGCACCAGGTATATGTATTTAGTCTGTGGTAGAGTTTGAAGTTTATCGTAGACAAAGTGTGATTATCTCACAGATTTATCTGCAGTGCAGTTTCTCTTTGCTTTGTTGCATTGTTTCAAGTTATCTTACCTTTGAAAGCTGATGAGGACTTTGTAATATGGCAGCTTTTCCAGGAGTATTGTTTGAATTTCTGAAGGGAGTACCAGTCTTAAAATCAGAATTTCCATATGAAGTTTAGGTGTGTCTTTGATGTTTCTTCTTCTTGTTTGTACTATTTATTTCCTGCAGTTGTTCTAGGAAAATTTTAGTGACTTGCTCAGATGCAGATGTTCTAAATCAAATACCTTTTTCTTCTTAATTATATAATTACAAGAGATCAGAAACAACAGAATCATACAAATCCTTGCAGACAGATTTGAACAGGACATGCATCCTACTATCCTGTCCTAGTAAGCAAAATCTTCTGTTTCACAATTCAAATTCTTGTATGCTCCTAACGGTGTTTCTAATAGGAGTTTCCTGTTAATTGGTGAGTTTACTGCAGTTAGCTTTGTATGAATTACTGATTCATACTGTTAAGTTGTGAATTAACATCTGAGTTGTAAGTGTTGCTTGGTGAACTGTCAAAGATAATGAGAGCCAATACCTGATACTGAAGTTAACATTGCATTTTAATAAACGCTCCTCAGGACCATGTGCCTGTGCCTATGCAAACTTTTCTGCTAAGTTCTCCCAAAGTTTGAGTGCCAAAAATTCCAGATCAACCCCAGCACCAGCTACCAAAATCTCTTTCTCTCTCTGTTATGTTCTTGTATGAAAATGGGATCTCGAACAGACTTGAAATACAGGATCAAAATCAGATCTAGGTATTCTTTTTCAGCTGCCTGAGGTGAATGCAGAATCCTGTACTTCATGCTCTACTCAGTGTGAATGTAATATGTTAATTGAAAATAAATATAGATTCTGTGGATCAGAGATACTGGAGGAGGGAGAGCTGTGAAAGGAAGTTCATTGTGGGCACAGTGCAGGGCAATTCTGGGATCTGTTGCCTACATTTTTAAGCCTAGTGCACAGCAGAGCATAGAAGGCGTTTGTTTTTAACGATCGCTTATGATGAACTGGGTGTTGTAATCAAAGACTTGACAGGGATCCTACTTGTATATTAAAACTCTTCTTCCTTAATCTTGTTAGTACTGAACACAAGAGAAAAATATCTGTTGAGGAGCTTGGAAATTATTGTGTGTGTCCTCCCTGGGATGGTGCCCAGGACTGAAGTGTTTACCTCTGTCTGTTTGCTTAGCGTGAGGCATTTGTGATTGCTTCAGCACAGTGAGCAGCCAGGAAGATGGGAGTTTGCGTGCATGTTGGGTGGCAAAGGGAGGGGATAGGCTGCTAGAGGAATGCCAAAGCACTGCATGCTTTCATTGCTGATGGGGAAAACATTTGGCCCTGGGTAAGAATATTTCAGACAAGGCTTGGAATATGTCCATATCACAACAACCATATTCTTGCTATCTCTTCAGTCACCTAAAAAAATGAACCCTAAACTCCACAGCATTCAACTTCATGCTGAAGAGAGAGTAGAAGAGCTAAGAATCTTGCTGGGGGAAGCAGGGAGCATCTATCAGTTTGGGATTTATGGTACCAGATGGACTGTGCTGTGTGTTCTGGCTCCAGTGATGGATATGTTAAGATTTGTCTTTCTCTCATGCATGCTGAGATGGAAAAAGGGAAAGCATCCATCACTGAAGGAGAACAAAGAAAGCCAGAAAAAAAAATTACACAGAATATGAAAGCACCATAGACAAAGAAACTGTTGTTACTTCTCTCTCTTACATCATAAGGGATCTCAATACATTTGGGCTGGGAAATCTAAACTGTATAAACCTTGTTGACGTGTTGTACCAACCAATGCATACACACACTCTGCCCCACTCAACCTCCCCTCCCATAATGTTTAAGAAGTGTCCCCCCATTTGGAAAAGCAGATTGCAAATCAATTTTTCTTTTCTCGATGCATAACAAATAAAACTAATAGTCTTACCTACGATTTAATATGATCTTCTGTATTTAAAATGGAATGGATATGATTTCTTTAAATCGTTTTGGAACACTTAGACTAACAAAGTGGATAAGCCAGCTTTTGGAATAAACTGACATGTGTAAAAACTGGCAGAGTTTTTAAACACTGTACATTTTAATTGCCTTTTGTTGGGGTATTATTACTTCAGCTGCACAATTATGGGAGCCTGCTGCATATTAGCACAGTTTTCCAATAACCTCAGGCTATATGCACTGAGTTGGATTTTCCTCTTCAGACTATCATCTTGGATTCTCCCAGACTACATACCACTGCTTTTTTTGTCTTTCTCTATAGCAGTGCATGCTGTAGGCAATAGTGAGTGTAATACTTTCTTCATTGTTAGGCAGTGAACATTATCAGCAGCTGCAATATTCAGGATTAGCCTTTTTGTTATTATTTGGCATCTGCAGTACCTACGTGAATCTGTTCAGTCCTGTTTCTCCAGAAGGCAGCTGGGCTCTCTGACTGAGAGAACACAACCATAAACATTTCCTGTAATTGTCACTATCCTCAGGAGTTCAGTCTTAATTGGAACTGCAGTTTTTCCAATGCAGTTCACTGAGATATATAAAAACTTGCATTTTATTTAAAAAACAGGGGTTATATTAAATGACATCTTCGCGCTTTATAATGGTGGAATGGGGTCAGATCAAGGTTCTCAAAGATACACCACAAATCAGTTCCTGAGTGAGACCTATAATCCAGGTCTCATAACCCCAAGCTTCATCCTTGGTCTGCTAGCAAGCAGATGTCTCTGAATTAATTATGCTACAGAAAATGTATCAGCTGGTATTCTGCTGTACAGCAAATGTATTTCAGAATAGTAGATAAAATCTAGGACTTTCCTGGGGCTTGTGGACTTTATTTTTCTCTAGGAGGTGTCTGTCATCTAAGCTTCATTTGAATTTTTTAAAACTGAAATGAAAAGGTTCACTGGCTTTTGAAAAGGGTCAGAGAAAACAGTATTTCTATTTATTTTTATGGTTACATGTTTAAAGATGCATTGGCTAAGGACTGAGCTTCCATGATACCCATAATTTTGGTTTTACCTTTCTTACCTTACTTGCCACCTTTGGAAAATAAAGGAGCCATGTACTGGTTAATGAAAGAGAGGAAGGAAGCAACTGTTTCATGTAGACTAAATTACAGGGTATTCAGTTTTGCTTGTTTTTCCTAAATTGTCATAGGTATTGAAAACCACGGTGATCAATGAAATTTAAGATTTACATGCTAGCATCAGTTGCCAGCATGTCACTTAAATCAGAGAATCAGTTAAGACATGAAATTACTTGGAAGAATTCCAGAAAAGGAGTAACATTTTATTCCAAGAATAGTTGCACTCCTGTTAGGGTGGGTGGAGTGATGTTGAGACTATTTATGCTACAGGTGAAAATGGTAGAAGAGGTAGAAGCAGTACAGTGTTGCATTTTAGGGAAGAAAGGAGATTTCTCAAGAAGACCATTGAATGGTATCCTTCTGCAAAATTAAAATGCATGTGCACACAAACATACACACAAAACCAAACCAAAATGAACAAAAGAACCCCAAACCAAACACAGTACATCTATTTAGTTTCATCTTAAGGACACCCAAAATTGCTAGAAACATTTTTTTTTATCTAAGTCTTGTAGAGATACACACAGAAACAAATCTTGTGTACATATGCTATAGTGTTCAATAATTCTTTTGTTTGACTTGCATTATGAATTTGATTTCTCTGGTTATGACACTTGTGGCTTTTTGTGTCCTCAGTACTAATGCCATTTGGCTGAAAGGTAGTAAAAGGTGTTATTCTTGTCAGTATCCTGGAACTGGAAAAGTCTGCCTGGATCATCAGACCAGTGAAATTCAGGTTCAGAAAACCATGCAAAAGTTTGGAGACATGTAGGCAGCAAATACCAGTGGCAACAGAACACTTGAAATGTCCTATAGACTTCAGTCAAGACTAGAAAGCACAAGGATACATGGTGTCACACTCAAGAATAAATATTTTCAGAAGTTTTGCTGTCACGCTCAAGGAGATCAGAGTTGTATCAGAACTGTTTTATTTTAAATAAAATTATTCGGTTGTGTAATTTGCAGAAAGTTGGATAAAGGTCATGTTTTCCCTGCTCTTTGAAGTCTTCATGAAAAACATGACTTCAGTGGGAGCAAGACCACAATAATTTCTCTTTCATTACTGTTTTTCTCCATTTCTACCATTTTAAACAAGGTAACACTATTTGTTCTGTCAGCAGTCTTAATAATGTATTATACTTTAAAAATTATTATTTTGGGATCATGGATTAGGTTTTGGAAGAGCTAAGTGCTGCTCTTGGACTATAAATCTGTGGTGGTTAGTTAAAAGGCTAAATGAACTTTAACATGTCCTGTCACTTTGACCTCAGTGGAGTTAAAGCAAGTAGCAGGGCAAGTTCAGTGGCTTTAGATGAGTTATTGTTAGTCAAATCCTTGCAAAGCCAAATAAATGTTACATCATTCTGTTTTGTAATTTTCATCCAGAGAGCTCTGGCTGACTGATGACTTCCCATATTCTGGTCCATGCTTTCCTGCTAGCAATACATTTCCTGTCCTGATACTCCAGTCTCTACATTTCTTCTGATTTTGGCCTAATGGAGTCTGTTCTGATTCTGTTGTGTTTACCATGCCTATGGAGTCAGCCTGACAAACTGAGGATCAGTCACATCTGTTCCTTATGTGATTTGCCTGCAGCTGTGTGTGTGTGTGCACATGTCCACAGTTGTTCATGACTGGAGCCTGTGCTCAGCAAGGCAAGAACTTAAGAGAGTCCTGGTACTGCTCCTGTTTTGATCAGATGTAATTTCTGAGTTGAACCAGAAGACACATGTGTCAAGACCTGGAAGTTTCCCAGCCCTGCATGTGAAGCAGAAGTGCACGTAGCACTCTGCACATTGAGCTTCTGGTCTGCAGTACGTGTCTGCAGGTGCCTGTCTGGGATGTGTTTGTATGGGCTGGTTCTGTGGTGTCAAGCAGTGGTGGCTGGGACATGTTCAAGGATGTTATTGATTTTTCATTTGTTCTGCTTTTTCCCCCTAAAAATTCCTACCTTTATTTTATTTTGGTTTTGCTCTGCCCAATATTGCGCTTTGGAAAGCACATTAAAAAAATACAGATTTATAAGAAGGCTATTCCTATTTCTTTCATGTTCCTTATGCCTAAATTCTGCTCAATAATTGCCATCTTTCCATGTGCATTCTTTAGTCAAGCAAATAAGCTGAATTTAATGAGATCTTTTTCCTTATGCAAGGACCTTTTCAGCATGAAGAGAGAAAGATAAGTAGTAATATTTGTTAGCATATATCATAAGGAGAAATGTTCGTATTTGTAGAAGGAACACAAGGTTGTGGATTGCAGTTGTAACCATTCATCCTTGAATGATTCCTGAAAGTAGGGTATATTTGCATAATGCAGGCGTGTTTTGGAGGAGGGAAAGAGGAAGGAGAATATTTTTGTCTTTTTATTCTTACTCTTGTTTTCCTCTCTCATTCTCAGTTCTGATACAGTTTCAGTTTTGACAAGATTTTCTCTCTTGCCAGATATCAACAAAAGCAAAAATGTGTTCAATAGCAGTACGTGAAGTTTACTTGTATTTGTTCAGTTCTCCTGTGCATAGATGGTGAGAACACTGAAGTGGGGAAAAACCCCATCCACCTGGTGTTCCTGACACTTCTACTTTAGCTCCAACATCAGCCAAAGTCACTTGGAGCAGCTTCCTTAACTCAGGTTGTCAACTTTGTGGAGCAAAAGCTGAGGCTGGCTGGTGAGATGATGTGGAGCTGGCATGTTCTTATCCTACCGGTGTCCTTTTTTTGTCTTGCGAGGTGAGCAGGGGTTGACATTAGGTGCTGTGTGAAGATCTTGAGTGCCTGGGCAAGCTCTCAGCTGACTGGGTGAGGTGAGGTTCTGCTGTGGCACACTGCCTGAGCAGTGCCACACAGCTACAGCAGAAGTGGGAAGCCTCAGTGTGCAGAGGCTTCTCTCTGTCATGGTGTCTAGACATGCTGTGATTATTTCTTTGCTCAGTTCAGTGTGTAGCCAAATGTCTTTTCAAGTATAGTAGAGAGGTGTGAGCACAGTGCCTGCACCCATGTAACAGTGAAGGTGGTAACTGTGTGCGTGCTCCGCCAGATTTAATCACGCAGCTTGGTCATACCAGTGACTTTAGTACCATATCCTATCAGCAGCAGGAATCAGCACTGCCATGTGTTTAGCTTTAAATCTTGTGAAGATTTCTTGAAACCTTCCACTAATATACACCTATGTGTATTTTTATCCATTTGCACAAGTCCCACCCTCTGCCCTGCTGTCCCATTCTTTTAAATTAATGGGCTTCTGGAAAATAAAATGTATCATGGCTGAATTCCCCTCTTGTGTACTTGTGTTTATCATTGAGAGTAGGGACAAACAGCTGTTTGGAAAGTGAGTTTGTCTGTTGTTTTTCCTGACCATTTTCATGGAAGTTTTTGTGTTAGACTGAAACTGATCATCAGTTCCAGTAGTCCTTTTGAAAGGAAAGAGTGGGAGACAGAGGCATGAGGCAAAGCCACACCAGCCTTTTTGCTTTAGCAACTGATACTAAACCAAAGCAAAAGGAAACTAAACCATGGTTGCATACCTCCCAGTAAAATAATTGATGTGGTTTTTTTGCAGTTAGACTTCTAATTTTGGTGACTTTATTTACAGTTTCTGTAAGACAGGTTTGGTGTGGGCTGTGTAGACTGAGTTAGTCTAATTTTAGCTTAAATTAGTGAATACTCAGGCTAGTTTCTGGTGTTACCGTACCCACAGCATGTACTGTGTTGTTCTTGATGAGAGTGCCACCACAGTCATAGGAGCAGCAGGGTTGCCATATGAAGAAGTGTAAGGGAAGGAAGACGTGAATCTGTAGAAATCTAACCTTTATGTATTAGTTTTTATGTGCGTGCACGTTTTCCCTAAATCAATACGGTGGGTTCATACTCCGCTTTCCAGTTTTGTTTAGGCAATTGTTAAGATTAGAATAAAAGTAAACTTGCTATAGCTTTTATTTTGGTCAAACAAAATCTGGTATATTTATGTAGAAATAAGAATTGTGAAGTGAGTGGTGGAGGGACAATGGTCAGGTTCAAGTGGTTGTAGAAAGCACTGGTACTGTTAGGCTTGTTTAGGAAAATTGAGGTGTATATAGCCTTCTTTTCAGAAGTCTAATAATTTCAGAGTCTAATAATTCAGCTGCTCATTCTGGTGTCGTGAGAACATACATAAATCACTAGCACACTGCATCTTGGAGATGGGTTGCTTGTAGTTGTCTGTAGAACTTACTGCATGGTAACAGTTATAATTAATTACTTGACAGACTGAATGTCTCAGAGTAGTTTGTCATCAACATGCACTGGTGACGGGTAGTTTGAGTGTTGAGGTGTTCGAATATTCTTTGGTACGTAGTAGTATGAAAAGCAGAATTTGGTCCTCTTCCAAGTTTTAAATTTGTCCTTGCCTTTCTGAAAAGTGGGAGGCAAAGAAAAGGTAATGCAATGTCTTGTTGAAAATATAAGCTTCTCCTACCACCTTGGACTATGAAACTGAAAGTGACTTTCTGTCCTTTAGCTTTGATTGATCCCTATGGCATGGAGAAGACCATCTAAATCTGCTTTTGGTAACTTCTACAGCAGAGTTTGACGTCACTGAATTTCACGGAGGGGTGTGTATATGTGCACATATGATATAAATTCTTAATTTAGGAGAAAACATGTAAATTATAATCTGAAGTACTTGGCGATAGGGAGAATGGGATTCTTGGGAAATTTTGATGTGGTAAACATAAATCTGAATCTTTGTTGTCTAACCTGGGGAATTCTTCTTGTTCGTAAGGTGTTTCCAAGCATTTTAACCTTACGCGTTTGGTAGATTTCCTGAGACTTCCATTGTAGGTGATTGAATGACGGACCCAGACCGGCAGGGAATCTGAATCATTTATTCCAAGGAGTGAGTTGGTTTTATACACTTTTCTAAGGCACAGTATTTCCTTACATGGCGTGACCTATCCTGTGTTGCCACATCACCAACACACTTCGTAGGGGTCTGCTGTGTGACACCTCCTCCCCCAGGGTCCGGTGGGGACAAGCCTCTGTGTGCTGACATGTGCTCCTTTGTGCTGCCATGTGCCTCTGCAGGCAGGTTTTACAGCTCACAACCCAATTCTATCTTATAATTCCCCATATTCCATAAGTCAAGAAAGCACTGGAAAAAAATCACAAACACTTCTAGTCATCTAGTACACTCATTTCATATAAGTGAGTAAACAGAGTGGAACAATGACTCCTTTTTTGCCTCGTGTCTCTGTTTAGGTTCAAGGGTGAACTGTTGATTGCTAGTGTATTTTTTCTGCTCCGTAGACGCTGTCAATCTAGGAAATGAATGCTTAAACTGGACAGAGTACTACTGTTCTTTCTTGTGAAGTGCCGTTTTCTTGAGGTGTTGTGAGCCGGAAACTGCTGCGTGTTTCCTGTCTTCATGTTTCAAGTAGAGATAGCACTTGATTGATTAGAAACACTTTCTTTGTTTCAATAAATAAAAAAGCAAGATAATTTTTTTAATATTTATATTGTATTTGTCATTCCTACAAGATGGGTTATTGTCTTGAAATGTGCTTAATGATGCATCTCTTTCTTGAAAATGCCCTTTGTATTATTTTGAGATATTAGACAGTAACTGCATTTTTCTCTTGAACTTTATCTTTTGTGGAAAGATGGAAGAATACTAAAGTTTTACCCATCTGAATTTTGTCATGGATTTTACTCAGGGACAGATTTAAGTCCATGTATTTGACCTGTTTAATTTTAGTGGTGTTAAGGCACCAAGGCAAAATTTTATAGTAAGGATTTTTCTCAAATTCATATCTCATGGATTTCGGTAATTCTGCAGCAAGTATTCCTCTTCTGATTCTCATCCCAAACTGCCAGGTATTTTAAAGAATGATTTTTTTTTCCCTATCTCTTTCCATTTGGTTCTTGTTCACACTGTATTGTTAAAGTGCCTTACATTTCTAATTTATTGACTTGAAAGACATGTTTTATGTCTGCAATAAATGTCTGAGAATTGCTGATGAACTGTCTCCTCATTATCCATTTTCTCTCTTTTGTGTTTCCTTAACTCCTAGGAGCCTTCAAGGTAGACCCACTTTTGCTCTGCACAAATGCTGAACAGAGGCAGTACGTGTTTACAGAGGGATGGTGACTAAAAGGTGGGTAAGGGACTTCATTTTGTTCAGTCAGTAGATGATGATGTCATGGAGAGATTGTAAGATGATGTCTGGAAAAAAGACTTGTGATGTGACTTTGTAGACCATTACAGTTGTTCTGCCTTTCTCTTTTCCCTAAGCTAAAGAAATTCAACAAATGGAAATGGGAGGAAGAAAAAGAACATGCAATTCTCCTCTCATCTTACCTCTCTTAAATTATGCTCAATTTCAGAAAGGGAAACTATGTAAAAAGGGGGATGTTTGTTTAAAGTGACACTTAAAGGGTAACTGTAAGAGTAACATGTTTGTAGGTGACTATTTCAGGATACTGTTTTGAAGGCGCCACACAAATGCTTACCATCAGTCTAAAAATGTCTTAGGAAAAGGAAGCCTGTATAGCTAAATGACAAGGTAGAGGAGACTATTAAAAGCAAGAGGACATCTTAAAAAAAGCTGTGTCTGTGTTCAGAGAAGGAAATAAGACCAGAACATTCCTCTATCAGGCAAAACAGAAAGTTAATAAATGCTTTTTTCAACCACACCAAGAGCAGGAAGCCAGCGTGAAGAGTCTGTGTGGCCGGTGTATGACACTATGAAGTGAACGATCCGAGATAAAGCAATGGCAGAAAACTGAGTAATTCCTGTGTGCATGTGCTCACCACTGAAAAGTGTGGGGTGGTTCCTGTTTTGGAAACCTTCTTATGGGAGGCTTAGGAGATTGCCTTTCTGGAACAAATTGCATGTTCTCAATTTAGCAGGTCCAGATGTAGTTTACCCAGGTTTTTATGAATGGTAGAGTGAAATGGACCAGCTACAGACTGCAGTAGGCAGCCCCTTGCTTTTAAGTGTCTCAGCAGTTGAATACTTAGAGATGTCTAATTTGATGCTGTATTTCAGAAAGCATTCATGTGGACTCAGGGAATCTAAAAACCAACGGGCCTCTTGTTTAAACTGAGTGGATTAATTAAAAAAATTAGATTAGTATCTCTGTTTTAGAAAGGACATTGAGTATTATAGTGGGGATACTGAGAAAGGATTGATTTCTGTGAATAAAAGCCTGATTAAGAGCATATTTAAGAACTGGTGAACTGGTTAATTTTATCCTTCAACTACTTGAAGGATGCTTACAAAGATGAGCCACTGATAGAGCCAATGTTCCTAGTTGTGGCAAACCATATATCAGGAGGTTAATGTGCAGATTGCAAATTAAAGTATTCCGATTTGGCATTGTAGGAAAAACTTTTTCCATAGGAATGTAGTGCAACACTGAATAAAATTACCTGGGGATGTGGTGGGGACGGCACCTCTCCCAGGGGGGAAGCTTTCAAGTCTTAGTTGAACAGTGCTGCCGCTGACCTGATCTTCTGTGGCTTTTAGTGGCTAGTCAGACTGGATAGCTGGATGAATCCCAGAGATCTTACCTAGCTGGCATTTTTGTGATTTGAAGTCAAGTCTTCCTAAAATGCTATGGTCTTTTGAAGGAGACAACTGGCATGCAGATGAAAGACATCATTGGATGTATTGTTCTACTTAAATTAAGAAAAAGTATTTCATATTCAAAGTTCTCTTGAAAGTTTTTTAAAGGAACTAAACAAGCACAAGTTAAGGAGGAGGACTGACAACTGTGTAAATAATTGGTTAAATGGTAAGGAAAAAAAACTTCAGGAGAAAAGTGTGTTGGAAATCACCAGTGGATTTCCATAGATATCCCTGTGAGTGCCCAGGGGTATTTTTGTATTCATAAGTGACTTGAGACAAAAGTGTGGTGACAAGGTTTGTTTCTGAAACTAAGTTATTAAGGACGAAAGAAGGTAAAAAAAAAGGGGGCCGACTGAAAAAATGCAAAAGAACAGTATAAAACCAAGTGGCCATTAAAATGATGGAAGAAATTCAGGATCAGTAATGTTAAAATACTTTGAGTTAGCTTGAGGTCTTGAGACTATAAGCAGCAATTTACTGAAAAAATCAGCCCTATGCTTTAGTAGCAATCAAGAAGTAAATTTATTTCAGGAATTGCTCTGAAAGGAGAGAAATCAAAATATTAGGGCACTTTCTAAATCTGTGATGTTTTACATCTTAGATATGGTGTGCTGTCCTGGTCTTGTCATCTCAGAATAAATGGAGTAGAACAGGAAAAGTTTCAGAAAAGGGCAACAAGAATGAAGAAGAGCAGCAGGATGCAGAATTCATACATGGAGCAGCATCCATGCAAGAACAACTAACTAGATGAGAGTTTCCAGACTGGAAAAGAGATAGTGGCCAGATGCTAATGCTAGGTGTGTATAAAATTAAAGGAACTGTGAGGTGCGTGGATGGGAAATGAATACTCAGTGCTGCCTAATTTTGTATTAGAAAAGACATGAGGTGAAACAGGCAGGGAACATTTTTAAAGCTAGGAAAAGAAGTGTTTTGGTTTTTTGCATAGTGTGTAAGTCAGTTCTGAAATTTCTTGCCACAGCATGCTTTGTGTGCTGCATGGGTATAATGTGCTTCTGAACAAAGTTGGAAAAGGAGGTGGGAAAAAAATAGAAGACAAAAAAAAAGAGGTGATAAACAAAGGTATTACATCTGGGTAAGGAAGTGACGGAGCTGCAAACTGTGGAAAGTGTGAAGGGCTTTGGGAGGAGCGGAAGAGAATTTTTGTATATGACTGCTCTGAGCATCTGCTCTTAGCTGCTCCTGGAGACAGAGTAGGAGGTCAGGCTGGATGTTTTGTCTGAGTTGGTTTTGTCATTTCAGCTGGGCTAAACAGCCAGCCTGACCCACTGTGGTGGTTCTTACATACTATTTTATAAACAGTAAGGTTGCAGGGTACAGTCCCAGAAGAGAACTCTGTTGCTAACACTATTTTAAAAAATGCTAAGCTGTTATGTAATTTGAGCTCTCCCACTGAGCTTGGAGCCTTTTCCCTCATTGTGAGATAAATACTTTTAATCTTATTTTGGCACTTGATAAATGACAATTGAATTTTTTTTAATATGTTCAAGCTGTTTCTTTGAGAGTTCAATTCTTAGTCAAAAAATCTCAGTTTTCTGTTTACTGTGTTCCCTGTACAGTCTGTAGTGCCTGTCAGGGAGCGTAGAATTATCAGAACACCTTTTCTCAATCTGAAAGTTCTAGTGATCCCTGTTTTGGTGTAGAGACAGTAGACTTCAAGGGTAGAGATAAGCCAGATGAAATGGCAAAGCCTAAAGGAAGTACAAAGAGAATGAGAAAACACTGATAAATTTGGAGATATTTTTGTGCTTGCAAATTAGCTCAAGAAGCAAAGTGTTGGAGTTATCATGATCAAAGGGGAAAGGCTAAAAGTGACAGTGTTTCATAATGATAGCAGTTGAAATGGAACAGATAAGACTACTGGAAAAAAGATCGTTGTGGGAGAAGATTAGAGGAAAATAGGTAGATTGATCTGAAGGAGTTGAATGAAAAGATTGAGAAACTACTGAATAAAATTCTGAAGAATTAACAGAATTTTAGGAGCTTAGAGTGGAGCAGATACTGGGAATGAAAGAAACGGTGTGTTTGGTTTTCTATCAGTGGTTTATGGATGTGAGATGGATGGATCCATGAAAGTATTAAAGAGTATTCCAACTTCCTGTACCAGTATCTGACTTCTGGGAAGTTTTCCAAGAGAACTTGAAATAAAAAAATTATGGAGGGAAAAATTGGTTGTTTTTTTTTTTGGTTAGGTCAGAGAGGTTAGTAGCTCTTGGCAAAAATGAAATTTGTTTGCAAAAATGAATCTAAAGAAACTGAAATGGAGACTGAGAATTTCTAAGTAATATGGCCAAGACTTGCAGAGACAAAAATGATATGAAAATTTGAAATAGTGATGTACAGTCCTGAAGAAAGAGTATTTTTCTTGCAGGAAGAGGGGATACAAGGGTGTTGTTTTAGATAAATGGATAGGAATTGCAGAATAAGAGCAGTTAAAAGGGAAAGAAGAAGAGGTATATAACATAAATCATGACCAATTTAAAGTATTGCTTAGGTCAGCCGTTTCCCTACCCACCTAATTCTTTGACCTCATCCATTTGTGAATAAAAGTTCTTCTTCCTGGGCTTCTAACTCTTCTGGTATCTTCCTTGTGGCACTGTGTGTGTAGTGATGGGAGGTTTTCCTTTGTGCCGGACCTGTGGAATTTTAACAAATGAAGCACAACAATGAAAAGCTCATTAGCAATAGTTCTTTGTTACAAGGAACCTGCATTGCTTCAAAGCAGCAATAGCAATTTCCAAGTCGAAGGAGCTTCATTCTCTTTCACAAATTTTGTGCCTGGTGTGTAACATAACTGCATATCACTGAGCTGCAAAGAGCTTTGTACTGAAGTGATGAATTGTGCTGTGCTTGAATCTGCATATGAGGTGAAGAAGGATCAGAGAGGGATGGATGAGGTCATTGTGCCTAATGGAAGAGTCTTTGTGTCTTGCTACAGAGAATGAGACTCTTCCCATTAAAGCCAGTTAAATCTCTGAGATTAATGGCATCTAGAAGCAGGGTTTTAACACCTGGTCTGAAACTAAATGGTCTTTGATTTATAATTTTAATCTCTCTGGTTTTTTTCTTATGCTTAAAATTCTAGCTAGGGGTAAGGTTAGGCTTCCCCCCCACTGGCACAACTGCCCTCCTTCAGGTCACGCTGCTTGGAATAGAGATGCTGCCTTTAATTATTCCAGATATCTCTCATTTGTCCAAAGTCTCAGGGGATGCTTTCTCTTGTTGTGATGATTGAAAATGTCAAAAGAATTTGTAGAAAAGGGTACTGCTTTGAGACGTTTTGAGCTGACTCTGTTGATCCAAGTTTGGTGCATTTATATATATTTTTTTTTCCACACGACAGAGATTTTTATACTTGCAGTGTGTGCATTAAAATATGTATAATCTGTTTGCTCTGGAAGTCCTTTTGGCAACACCACTGAAGCAGTTTGAATTATTTTTCACTCGGATTCAGATGGTATCTTTATAAAATGTGGTGAAATCCAGTGCTGGAAAACAAGCAAGATTGACAGCCCTGGAAATTGAAATCCCTGTTAATCCATGTCCTAGCTAGCACAGCCTAGCTGGAGCAGACTCTCTATCTTGGCAGCACGGCTCATGGTTAACCTGATGAGATGACCTCTGCTTCAGTTATTTATTGTTTACAGAGCACTGAAGGTTTGCAAAGATTTTTCACAGTGAGAACAATATGTTTCAATTTCTGTTTTCAACATCTTTCTATATGATGTGTTCATTATGGTATAAATACAGGTTTGTGTCTTTTTAAAAAGCAGAGCTCTGAACTTTGCACTGAATTTCTTCTGTAAAAGTTATAGAAATTGGTAGGGCTGTAGTGAAAGAAACAGAATGCATGATGGTGACATGAGCAATTTAGCATTTCTGCTAGGTCACTCTGCAGCTGTCCCATCAGCATCATGGTGAAAGTGGTATGTAACAGAAGAAAGAGTTGGCCACGTATGAAAGGATGGGGGGAATTTGTTCCTGTATCTGAAGTTGTGTGCCCCAGAGAGAGTCCCATCCTCTCTCTGGGGTGAAGCATGCTGAGGTAGAGCATAGCAACCACATCATGCTAGGAAGTTTGTTATTACTCTTTGGTAAGTTGAGTGTCATTTGCATTTTCAATATTTGTCTTCTCAAGTTACACATTTCCTAACACTGCCATAAATTGCCAGCTTTTTACTTGGCCAGATGCCTACAATATAAGCAAGTTTCCTTGTTTGGTGTGGGGTTTTTGTGTGTCCAGTCTCTTTTTTTTTGCCCCTCTCTAGGTCAAAATCTGCATTTTATTATTGCACAAAGTACCCAGTGGAAAGGCATTGAATCCTCAGCATTTTCCTTTTGGGCTCTTTATTTTGAATTCCAACAATAGATTCCACAGGCTCTTCTCATACCTGTGATACTTGCATCTAGTTGCACCACTGTTGCATAGAGTGACACTTTTCTGCTCTGACTTTTCAACACCACACCCACAGCCAAAGAGAAGGGTTTATTTGTAAAATATTTTATTGTACTTGTGTTTTACTTTGTGTCATTAATAGAGACCATTTCCAACGGTTCTTTCTTGTTTGGTTGGTTGATATTTTTATTTAATGGCCATTTTTCCTTGGTATTCCTTCTAGAGATTTGGTCTTGGACTGTTGTACTGGAAGTAGATTTAACAACAAGTCTTTCTGCAGCAATATGCAAATGACATTAAAGCAGAGACTTAGTAAATAAAGGAGAAAGAATATAACTGCAAAAGGATTACAGAAGAGGAGAAGAGACGAAGACTGTGAGATCTTAATATTGTAAGAGCATTTTTAGTACCACTGTCAGGTGAAGAAAAGAAATAAAAGCAAATACAGGAAAGGAAAGGTAGTGTTTTAGCATGTTATTTATGTTTAAATGAATCCCCTCTTCTGCTGATGACAGAATCTTTTTTTTACCTCGAAAATGAGAGGAACTGAGGTCTACAAGACTGGAAGGCTGGATGGACATAGAGGAGCACAAAAAGGGGTGCAGGCTGTCCTGTATGGTTTTTGGGTGTGCTGTATACATAAAACACACCCAAAAATATATTCATATGTTTTCCTGGTGGCCTCAGGCAGCACTAGCTAAGGATCTTAGAGACTACACGTTATCCAGCCTTGGCATAAAATGAAGGAATGGTCAGGAAGTTTCCCTTTAATCAGCTGTGGGGGTTCTTGAAAATACAAGCTAAGCAGCCCAAGAAAGCTGAATCTGTGCCTTTACTGTTAGAAAAATCTCAGCAAAGACGTAATCATCCTATGTGTTTCTATTTATGAGCTCAAGGTGACCTTGACACATTTGGTCTCTGAAGTGTAGATTCCTCAAAAGGAGCAGTCAGAGCTATGTTTCAATGTATGCAATCTGTGCGTACATACTGTATGCTTATAAGATTCCAAAGTGATAAATGAGAAAGGATGGCTACAAAGCTACTGAAGTGATTTTGGATATGATGGAGACATCAGTGACACTTCATGTAATTTAGTCTTTGACTGATGAAAGCTGTCAGCCACTGGGAAACCATTGGGATAGATGTCACTAAACAAATTGGATTTTCACAACATTGTTAATTTGTGAAATAACTTTATGGAATAGATTTTTTTCCTGAAAGCTTGTAAATGGAAATCACTAAAAAGAGCGTCATCATTAAGAATTAGATAAAACATGGAAATCTAAGTAATCTAAATAAAATAAGAGGATATATCAGACTTGCAAAAAATAGAGTATATTTATTTTATTATTTTTGTGACACAAATACACAGAGCAGCACAGTGCATGCTCTGAAGAAAACACACAAGAGGCTTCCCTTTATTGAAACAAATATGTCAAGAACCATTCATTCCTCATTTAACTTTAGGTTATTTGACATTTCCTTATTTGTTGTTTGACAGCTTAATCAAGAGCATTACACCAGATAGTATATGATTTCTATTGTGTCAAGTCAAGTTTTACTACTTTTAAACAGACTTAAAAATAGAACTGAAATTTTTAACTGTTGTGTTGGAGGAAGAATATAAAATTATGATTTATTCTCCTTAGAAGGATTTTTTCTTTCTTTTCTTTTTTTTTTCCCTGTTTTTTTTTTTCTTTTTTTTTGTGTGTGTGTCATGCTATATTTTAGGATCTAATAAAAAATAAGCAAGTTTGTACTGACAAGGTTCAGGCATGTGCATGGATGTTCCTCATATGTGTAACACCTATATATGTGAATACATGGGGTCTTGAGTATAAGCATTGTAGTAATAAAGAATTTGGCCTTTTGTTTTTGCAAACTCTGATGGATTGGATGTTTTAGTTGTAGAATGGTCTTTGAAAATCTTTGTGCCTTCCATTGTTTTTAATTTTACCTGGTTTATTTTAGGAAAGATTTATTAACTTGATATTTTGCAGAAATTTTAAAATACCTGTATCTTACTTCAGGATTTAGTGAATAACTAAAACTGTGGATGAACTTTCAGAAAGATCTAGCAGAAATAATTTTTTTTTCCTTCTGGCTCCTTTCCAGGACTCTGATAGCTTTTCAGGGTTTCCTGTGTTTCTGATGAACATCTTCAGAAGACAGAACTGATACTGAGGGGAGTTGTCCAGTTTTTCTGTTGCAGTTCTAGTTGAATCAGAGATTTATATGCAAGATCTGATAGGGGAGAGTGTCGTTTGAATTGGTGGAACCCCCTTTGCTTATAGTCATGGGAATTAGAGGAAACATTAAACAGTGCTTTCATTTGTGTGTTAAATCTTTGTAAGTATGTGGTAAAAATTTTGTTGATGTATAAAATATCTAAATCATCATCTTTGCAGTGATACTGTTAAAGAACAACAAAGTGGAGTAGTAGCCTGCTTGCCCCTTATGCAATCTGCTCTAGTGGGACGTGTCTCTGCCTGTGGGACGCCATGACCAGGGCTGGTCCTAGATGATCTTTAAGGTCCCTTTCAACCCAAACCATTCCGTCATTCTCTGATACTCTAGGCATTTTGTATAATCAGTGCAGACTGACCCATTGGATGGTTCAGGCCACCTATCCCATTTGATACACTATTGCTTATCCAAGAACTGGTGAAAGAATCCAGAAGCTTCGTGAAATAAGTAGGTGTTTTGAATACTTACTTTGATAGAAAAGCTACATATAGATGAATAGGTGGGGAACAGAATTGTTCTGTAGCAGTGATGTGGGATGGGAGCCTGAGCTGCCTCACCACTCCCTGTCCTTCATATCAGTCTGCTAAACTTTGCTGTCCCTTAAGCTGTTGCTGTGAAGACAGAATATATTGGTTATTGATGGAAAGAAACAAATCAAAAGCTGGTAAATAGATGGAAGTTGAGAGGAGTTGGGAGTCTGAAATGCATTTGCAAATGGGGCCATGGGGCTGAGTGGATTTTCCATAAAAGGTGTATTCTCCTCCCCTGGTTTGGTTGTCTTAGCTGTGACCACCATGCATTTGCTGAGAAGTGTTTATTTAATACCCACTGCCCTTTAAAACTGTACCAAAGAACTGCAGCACTGAACCCACTGCAAGAAGATGAAGTTGCCTTTATTATCCAACTGAAGCAGGATGTCACAATAGTAATTTCATGACACTTTGGAGCTCATCCAGCAGTTCCTTAAAGTAGTAACTACTTTAATATAATCTTTATTTTGCAAGTTTGCCTAGTAATAATGTTCAGAATACCCACTCACAGTGTTGTTTTAGCAGTAGAATTTTGTCCTTTAGATTGGTGATTCACATTTGAAATGTATTATATTAAGTTTCTATGAAAGCTAAATACCAGCTACTATCAAGTACTTTTATGCAGTGATACACAAAATGACAGAGAACTGTTTTAAGTTGAATATATATTTTTTAAAAAACACAGCTATTTGAAATTGCTGTATCACTGTCTTCCTTCTGGTTTCTCTTTATATCCATGTACAAATTTTGGCATGTTTTTCAGTACAGTTTACAAATATAAAAAGTGTGTCCAGATGGCTACAGCAATAATCTGTGGTGTGATGATCTTCTTTTTTAATTATTCAACACATGTGACTCCAATCTCTCTGTTGCCTTTTCCCAATTTATATAGAATGCAACAGCTAAGCTTGAATTACTTTCTTATTGCCTCTTTTTTACCTGCTTCTGTTAACCTTGCCTTTGCTTGAAACTACTTTTATCCATCTTCAAGATTTGACAGAAATTTTCATCCAACTCTAATCTTAATCTTTTTCATCCTCTGCTCAAGTGATACAACTTCTCTCTTCCAAGCTAATTTTTTCCTATGGTTATCTTGGTGCATTGTCATCTGCTGCTCTGTTTCATGGATGTCCTTCCAGTCCTGAACTTGTGCTTTTAGTTCAATCAATCCATGTTTCTAAACCATTTTTTTTTGTGGGTTTTGTTTAGTTTTTTGGACAGCTTTCAAAACAGAAACTTTTTTGTAATTTAAGAGTATTTGTATTTATATAGTGAAGTTTCAGCACACTGTTAATGCAAATTAAATCACAGCTTTACTTGTAGTTGTGACTCTGGTCTCACACAGATTGCTAATTCTCACTGGTGAAATTTCAAAATTCACTTTTTCTGTGACTGGAAAGCTTGCAGTACAAGACTCAGACCTTAGCAGAAAATGGGAACATGGCTGTGCTTGGTCAGAGGGGCATCCAGCCCAGCATCTGGTCTTTGTCAGGAGCAGACAGCACGTGGCTCAGGGAAGAGGGTAAGACCGCAGCAATCAGCTAGTGGGATTTTTCCAGAACATAGTGGCAGTTTCAGGCTCAGGAATTTCACACTGCAAAATGGGAGTTTCTAGGTATTTTATAGCTATCAATGGGTCCTTTTTCTGAAGGTCTTCCTGACCCCGTTTTGAAACTCTTTAATTTTTAAAAATGAACAGGACCCTGTGGTATGGACTCTGTTCTGAACTGCTATTACTCTCAGCACTTGAAACTGTGTTTCTACTACAGAACAGCTTGTGTTCTGTGTTGTTGATGGTGTTGACAGTCTGTTGGGTCCTAAGACAATGTGTTTGGTTTGTCAGTAATAGTACCAACTGGAAAAGGAGCAGGCAAGTGTTGCGTAGAGAGAAAAGAGAAAATAAAATGCAGGGGTATGTGTGTCAATCCCTTAATTGCTACAGTTCTTCCTTCTCCATTTCCTTTTCCTGCCCTAGCTAACACTTCCATCCTTTCCTGGATCATTTTCTTTCACTTCATGCCTTTCCTTTGTCTATTAAACCTCCTCTGTTTTTTTCTTCCACCTTTCAAACCTTTATTTGAAAACAATCATTACCATTTTATTTTTCCATTAAAGATATTTTGTAAAAGAAAAACTTTGCAGGCTTTGTAGTTTGTCTGAGGTGGAGAATCCTTCCTTTTATCACCTCATTTCTGATGGCCAGTCTAAGGATCACAGTTCAGTGGACGTCCCAAGCAGTGCATGGGGAAAGGTGCTCCCAATGACTGGAACAAGAGACTAGGTATGAGTGGAAGGAAACTTTAAGTAGGAGTCTGTGCCTTGGGAGGATATCAAAAAGGCTGAGGAGCTAATGGATAGCTAAGAAAAAAAAGGATTTGAAAAAAGTGCTGAGATGTTGCTGGAACTTGGGCCTAGTCTGTGCTGATTTGACTTTATTCCTACCCTTAAGTTGCCTGTCGTTCTCTTCTGTGTGGGCCTGCTGGGTTGGCCTGTGCTTGCTCAGGAAGCTGTGGTCCACTGGCTCTACATCCCACTGATGAGGCGGAGAAGCCCACAATGTGATAATTGAGTTCCGAGGTGTTATTACAAACTCCTGGCTTCACTCAGGTCACTGTTCTTGAAGCAGTGCTTCCTTTGAACAAATCACAAGTATCAGCTTTTTGAGAAGTGCCGGAGAACTAGCTTTGATGACAGATTCTTCTTTTATTAGTTGTCACCCTCAGCTACAGATATTAGCAGTCTTTTGGCAGAATGTCACTATGAATTCAAGGATTGATTTTTGACTGCGTTAGTCAATGACAGCTGATGGCTGTCTGGCTCTTGCAGAACTTAAAATACATGCCACTGCAGAAATGAATGACAGTATTAAAAGTTGAAGCAACTCAGTAATCAGTTTTTTAATTGAAGCTGACTCTCACTTTATGCAAATACAAATTAGAATATGCTACTCTGCTGCATAGTAAACAGTCTGCATTGCTGGGTCCAGTGATGAGACGTGATAGTGTACAACTAGATTATTTCACTGAAGAAGATCTATAGCCTCCAGTCTCATCTTGATGTTGAGTGAGGTGATCTTTGAGCTGTTGCTCTAATCTAATCGTGTATCTGACTGATAGGCAAATTGTTTTTCTGAAGCTATACTGAGTAAGGAATCTATTTCGAAGTAATTATACTATAAAGAGGTATAGGTTTGGGAGTTTTTGTGCCTTTGACAGGAAACAGGATTTGCTACAGTAAAAGAGATTGCTTGGGTGTTTTGTTTTTTTTTTTTTGGGGGGGGGGGTTTGTTTTTTGTGGGTTTTTTTGTTGGTTTTTGTTTTTTTTTTTTTTTTCTTGGAAGAGCCCTCTTGATGCCTGCTTCTGGCCTCCAACCTTTTTTCCTTCTGGGCTCCAGGGCTTGTCACTACTGGTGAATTGAGAGCATACACATTGCCTTAGAATTTAGCTATTTTTTTTGGTAGGTGTGATGACAGAGTCTTTTTAATATATTCCTTTCTCCAACAATCTTCCTCTCAAATGTTTTGCATGAGTTTGAGGGGTTTGGTTTTAACAAGTCAAGAAGAATTACAGAAAGAGGCACTGAGCTACATCGTAGAGGTATTCATGTACTCCAGTTTTATGAGCATATGAGTGCTGGTACCCTCTTTCCTGATTTGTCTATATGCTTACTATATACCCAGCAGTGTGGCCTTCTTTTGGTGAAGAGGAAACAACAGTTCTCCCTGTTTCCTTGTCACTTGCAGCAGGAAGCGTTCTCTTCTTTTAATAAATTGTAACAAAGGTACAGCTAGCAATACAGTAGACAAATTAGGTATTTTTCATAAAATTTTCATGACCAAAGATGAAATAATTATTACTATTTTAAAGTGTGTGCAGTAGCAATATGGGACAGTATCTTTCTTTGTATTCATAATTCTGTTCTAATGAACCCATGTAATGTATAGTGTGTTTCATTAGTTCAATACTTTTTTTTCCAGGTTTGTGCTACTGCAAAAAGGTTATCTGGAGTTGTTACTTCACATGAGCAATTTTTTTTTTCAAATCTTTACTATTTTGGAAACTAAGATGTCGAGCAAAGTGTCCAGGGAAAGTGGAATGAGTCTCCTGCAACGAATTACATGAGCAGTATCTGCAAGAGTAAACACTGGTGTGCGTGTAAAGAAACCCCAGACCTGCTTGTGAATGCCTGTACTCAGAATCAGTCCTGAAATTGGCATCTTTTAAACGTGCCAGACTGCTGTTAGTATACTTATATTGACATAAGCTCACTTCGTCTTTCACTAAAAGTGTAGTTTTAAACTGACACTTACAGAATCAGTAAAGATAATTATTTGAAAGCAACTTTTCTTTGGAACAGCTGCAGCTAGTGTGGCAGCTTTCTTTTGCTTAGCTGTGCACACTTTTTCTGTTTAGCAATAGGTGGTTTTTTTTGGCTTGGCTAAAACAGAAGTCTTGAATTGCTGTTTTTTTCTTCATCAAATACTGTTGTTGGAGAAACCAAATGCTACATTTGTAAGATATAACCTTTGCCTGATGGGCCTCATTCGTCTTTATGTTTTTTCTAGGCAAGCTGGATCAAAACAAAGGGAATGAGGGATAGAGTAAGTGCACAAGACCGTTTACATACAGAAATAAAATAATATATTGAAATAAATTGCATATTGTAGCGCTGCTTATTCTGCTTTATTTTCATTTTGCATCCTCAGGTGGTTTTACAAACTTGTAGAATGCAATTTGTTGAAGTCTGAATAAAGGTCTCTGCTGGAAAAGTTATGCAAATAACAGGTCAATATACAGTCTCCCCAAATATTTAGCAATAGTTATAAAGCTGGTCAGTGTCACTATTTGGATATGTTTTGAAGAGTTTTGACCTGACCATTATTGTCATTGTTGAGAGAGATTTGCATATGAAAATTATACAGAAATCAGGGAAACCAGCCTAATCTTTTCGTGTTTAGGATTCTCTTGGCTTTGTCTTGTCTTGCCTTGTCTTATTGCTTCAGGCTAGCTATCACTTCTTGGCACAAAAGCTGCACTTTCAGTAAGGAGAACAGGTGATTTCAGGAAAGATTGTTTTGTCTGCTTCAAGCCTTCTGACTTGTTGCAGTGTTTCGGGTCTGCGTAGTGTGCTTCCACAGGCTCACTCTTACAGCTGTTGTCTTGGGCAGTGATGGAACTCGTGCAGCGGTCCTTACTCAAGGGTGTACAGAAGGGAGCAATCTCGCCCTTATAAGTTCTGTGGAAAAAGATTCAGTTTTGAAGTCTTTTCTAAGGTGTCTGTTCATTGCTTCGTGCTGTGGGTATATGCTGAAGGTGTTTGTTTCTTTGGAGGGGCTTTAATTGTATTTTTTGTCGGGGTTGGGGATGTGTGGGTCTTTTGGTTCTTGGGGGAGGAGTTTTGTTTGGTTCGTTTTGCTTGTTTAGTTTGGGGATCTTTAAAAAAAAACATTTTTAATTTTTTTACTCTAGCAGTGTATTAGGTGCAGTCTCCAAACTCCTTTCTCCTTCCATGCACGCAGTTGTGTAATGAAGTGGACAGTGACTTAAAGAATTTTTGATGAGGTTTCTATCTAGTGCCTTGATTTACTGTTCTCTTGCCAGTTAGGGCCTCTGAAGGCTCTCCTTTCAGTTGTTGCAAGTAAGCGTCTCCTCACAGTTCCCTACAACAATATTTTTAAATTAATACATCTAAAACCACTAATAGACTTAAATTAATAAAATAGTGCAGTGCATTTAAACAGCTAGAGGCTGAGGTAGAGAAAAATTTAGACTGTTATTGTTTTTTTCTGAGATATATTGTCAAGTGCATTCACACACTTCTTTGTTTCTCCCTTCTCCTTGTCTTTGGATATTGTGATTGAGAGAAAGGAGTGCTTCCTGCCTCAGTTTTTGCCATGTGAGATGCAGGCAGTGAGAGGAAGAGTTCAGCTAGTACGGAAGAAAGTCCTTGGCCCCAAAATTCTTCCACAGCATGACTATGACATGTAAACAACTGTGTCAGAGACCACCTATGGCATGTCAGTAGTTTGATAGGAAAGAGGATACTGTATGGATTTAGAGACCAAGGAAAGGTGGTGGTGTGAAGGAACCTTTGTTTCTGTTACTGAGTTCTGTTCGGGGGGACATTTCAATTCAGGGAGGAGTCCTCTCGATACCTCCAGAGCACAAGACATCAGACCTGTTGACATTTACATCTTAGTCCTTACTAATACCATGATTAGTCCCATGAAGGTGATCATCCTTTTTGTAATGAAAACCAAGGCATCCATACCTGTGTACATATTTAATATTTGGATGAAGAGTAGTGGTGCTTTTCTTTCTTTCTGGAGAAATGGGATTATCTTTTTGTTGTGTTCTGAGTAGAGCTGGGTTTTTTTGAAACTTGGCTGCGATATGGAAGCCTGGTTACATAAAGACCATGGGGCTTCATTTACAGCCAAGGAGACAAAGAAAGCTGTGATTTCAGTACAAATGTTTCATTCTTGTTTAATTCCTTTCCATTATATTCACACATTTATGAGTATTTCTGAGACTTTCAAAATTAAAAGAAACAAAAGGGTGTTTTTTTGGTGTTTTTTTTTTTAATAACATGAAAGTACCATATTCCTAGGTGTTGGGATACTTGCTGCTGTACTGTGTGCAAGGAAAAACAGCTTTTGAGACCTTCATGAAGGTATTAGACCTTCATTTTGCTTCCTAAATGTACAAACGTAATCTTACAGAAATATGAATTAGAAGTAGCTGTTAGTAGTGTATTTGTATGATCTGTAAGTTAGGAATAGGAATGCTATAACCCACATAAACTGGGTGAATTTGTGTAAGAATAGTGCATAATACATTTAAATATCAACCTTGCAGAAAATGGACTATCAAACATTGGAACAAGTGCTTTATGCACTACGTGCTTCACTACCCAGAATTTCTATGAACAGATACTGCCTGTTGTGAGCCACAAGCAATTTGTAGGGCCACAGTCATACTGGTACATGACATCATAAGATACTGCTTAGGAAGGTAAGACTATGAATTTAATTGCCTAGAAGCTTCCTCCCCTTTTTTTCAGTGACTGAAAAAAATTTAGCAGAGAAGCTAAAATTGACTATTAAATGTGCTGCTGAGATGTATTATGTCTTTGATGTATTTATTTTAGTTTAAATTAATGAGGGTTAGAAGTGTCCAGGTCTAAGCTGGAAGGCAACTAAAGATGGCAAAATAAGGTGGTAAGAGAAGAGCAGTTTCTCTTATGAAGGCTGGTGCTAGTAATGTTAGGGACCAATGTTTACTGTCCATCCTGCCTTCTGAGTGTAGCTTTTGAAACACACCGCTGTTATTGTGGAGTACCCTTGCATTAACAGCCCTTTGTTTTATGCATTTAGGATGTTTATTTTACATAAATAGAAAGTTTCCACCTTATTGAACAGCACACTATAATTCAGTGAGATCAAACGTATTAGAAGTCAAAATTGCTGATTTTCTTTTCCTAAATTGCTCCATAATTTAGCAGAGTGACTTTTCTGCCTTTATGGAGCTGTCTCAGATCTCTGGTCTTCCCTCATGAAAGGCAGTGATGTCTCATATCTGCATGTTATCAGCATGCAAGCCTGTGTGACTCAGTAAAGCTGCTAGTGGTGAAAGTTTCTTTTGGGTTGTATGATGAGGTTGTTACTGCTTGGAATGTTTTTAGTGATAAAACTAAAGAAACTGGGTTGGATCTAAAATTATATTGACACTGTACATATTCTATTACTTATTTAGGTGTCTGGTTATTGGATATTTCAAAAGATCAGGGAGCTGAACTTCAGCTTTATTCTGATTCTAAATGAAAACCATTGCACTGTTGATTGGTAGCTTAGTTTTACTAAAAAGGGGTCTTCATCATTTGAGTCTGCAATTCCGAGCCTTGTCATCAGTCTTGGCAAATGGATGGGGACTAAGCCAGTGTCAGAACCAGTGACCCTCACTGCTATAAAGCAGAAATATGTGTCAAAGCACTGAGGTGAATCTTGTCCTACCCCTTTCTGTGGTGTTACATCCAAACTCTACAGACAGGCAAAAAATACATGCCCTAGGGCTGTTGTTCTCTCAAAGCAGTCATTCACATGAGGGTACAATTCCTTTTCTACCTTGTGCTTGGAAGAAGTCAAAGCACTCCTTCGTGTCTGAGGAAAGCAGGGCAAGAAGCAGTGGATCCAAGTGAACAGGGAAGATGATTTAGATATGTTTTTTCTATCCAAGAGGATAAAATAAAAAGTGTTGGAGAATATTCTTTTCCCCACAAGTTACAAAATAAAAAAGAGGGGGTAATGAATATCAGTTTTTTAATCCTGCTTGGTGATAGATTGATTTTCCTAAATTAGGTAACTGATGATAGGTTTGTGAAGTAATTAGAGGAGCAGCTGACAGCATACTTTTGAGTAGTCAAATGCTACACAGAAAGAAAGCAATATTGTTGTGTTTTAAATGTCAAGAATTGTCTAATTTTTTCTGTGGTTTGCTCTTGTTCTTAAATAAATTTCTTTGAATTCTCCAGGTGCTTTTCCCACATGAGTGCAAGAAGAGTAGATAGTTTAAAGAAGTGACTGCTGTGGAGGACAGCATGACCACCATGAAAGGAAGCTGCCTCCTCACACTGCTCTTGGCAGGACTTGGGGTGTTAGGAATACTGGAACCAACAACAACAGAAGATACCCACTGCCACAGAGCTGAGCATCCAATTATTGCATACAAAGGTAAGATGTAAGTGACAAAAATCTTTTCCAGGACTAGGCTGGAGATTGTGTAATCACTTCATGGAAACCTCTGCTTTTAATGTAGAATGTCATGAGAAAAATAGGTGCATTCAGTGCTGTTAGATAAAAATCTGGGCTGTATTCTATGGAAATTAAATACAACTAGGCTTGTTCAGAATTTGTAACTGAATGTATCACTTAAATGTGGGTGACTCATTTTCCTTTGTGATTAAAACCAGCCTGTACTGTTGCATGGAGTTATTCCTTTCCAAGTGCCCAATTCTACATGTGTACTCTTAATTTCATGAAGTCACTCTTGTCCCCTTCCTTCACCCTGTCTAGGCCTCTCTGGGTGGCAGCTCCACCCTCAAGCTTATCAACTGGTTCTCTGAATTTGGTGTTATCTGCAAACTATACAGAGAGTGCATTCTATTGCCTCCCCTTCTTGATTAAGGTGTTAAACAGGATGGGTCCCGGGATCAACCCTTGTGTTATTCCACTTGTTGCTGGCTCGGGTGGAGTAAGGGGTGTTGAACATTTGCTCTCTAACTGGTAGTTCTGGAACCCCTTCTGCTAAACAACAGATGCCTTTGATACCTTAGTTGTGATATTGAGTCCCTCAGCATCATCCAGGTCTGCTGCCGCTAGGTTACCTGTCCAAGTCAGCAGCAGGCTGATATTTTCCCTGTTCAACCTTCCATTACTACTGGAGCAGTAGAAGCTGTTCCACTTGTCCTGATATTCCACGCAAGTTGTAACTCCCACTGAATTTTGTTTAACCTGATGTAATCCCTGCATGTCCACATGGTCTTTCTAAATTCCTCCTTGTCCCTGCTTACGCCTGATACACACAGACTTTTTGCATTGCAGCTGCACCACAAGTTCCTTCCTTCACCAGGACAGTCTCTTCATACATGTGGTTGTTTGTCATCTTGAGTATTGGAGTGGAATGTGGAGGAACAGTTGGAACAAAGTGAAGAATACTTGGAGAATATTTTCTGTAAAAACCTGAGGCAGTTAATAACTTACCTGACCTTTCTTTTGTTTATTTGAATTGAGATATTTCCATTAGTGTCACAACTTAAAATGAGTTCCAAACAGTTTGCAGTTATGAGGATGTAGGAATTAAGATGTATTCTATTACGTACTGCATTCCTCCTGTTTTTCTAAGAAAGCACATGTGTAAGTTTTTTGTTCCAATGAATTAAAATTTATTGAATTTTAATTGAGAAAAGATTTGTTTCCATTCTTTTCATAAACTTAGAGAAAATAGTGTTGTGTTTTTTACAGAAAGTGTTTTGTTCTGGCATTTTAATGGTTTAATAATAGTAATAGTACCAGCTGTCCTGTTCTTCAATACACTGGAGAATGAACTCTGTACTCAGAACAACAAACCATCTGTGTATTGTGAAGGAGGGACCTTTATCACTCACTTATTGATGGGCTAAATAGTATGAGTTATTCTGATGAAATATCTGGTTTCCTTAGCATTCATATTGTGCGTATAATTTAGTTTAAAATGCTATTCTTTATCAGAACACGCATACACAATATTGTAAATTAAAGTAATTAAAGTAGCTCAGTTAAAATTATGGCACTTAGCTTTTTAATTTCACAAACTAAGAGATAACTGCATGTACTTTTTGGTTTTGTATATGCAACTGTGAGAGAAAATAATTGAGACTCATTACCAGTCCTGTGTTCTAGGAGTTGATTAAAAATGTGTCGTTTTATGAATCTAATTCAGCCACTATTTAGGAGAGTTTCTTGAATTGAGACTTATCCTGCCTTCTAGACTTCTCTTGTTCTCCGTCATATTTAATTTCTAGTGATGTTCTTCCAGTTCTAAGTCACTATGCTAAGGCTTTTTAGGGACAGAAGCCATCTTGTTCCAGTTGCATCTTTTGGTATAGCCAAAGGTAGTGTCACAGTTAGAGTTTACTGAACAAAACCTATTTCTTTTTGCTGTAAATATATGTGGGAAATAGAATTATATAGCAACATTTATGGTCAGATTTTTACTATGAGATCTAGTATGATTTTCAATGCCAGAGTTCCTCTTGACCTTTGTGGTAAAAATACCATTAATTAGTACATGTCCATGACATACCGTAGCCTTTATGAACGGACATGTCTTGAAAAATATTCTGACAAGCTGTAGTTCACACTTCACACAATAATCTGTTGGGAGTCCTTAGTAACTATTACAACATACATCTAGAAACATATTTGCAATGCAGTATACAGCATGTGATAGCTGGGTAACCTAGTTGGTGTGGGCACATGGCATTTGACTTGGAGTTGCAGGATTGACAGTTAATGGAAAACAGAAGTTTTGAAACCCCAGGAAAAAGTGCCTGAGAGGTTTGTCTTTGATTCTGTGTGTTAGGAATGGATTACTTGGGGTATCAGAGTGTAAGAAGAGAGATGTGTGTGAGAAGGCACTCTCCGAATGAATCCTGCAATAGGGGTTTGCAGGTTTCAACCAGCCATCATGCTGATATCCATATTCTTCCTCTGACATTTGCTGACTTCATGAATGCCTATAGGAAAATGCTCTCTGTATTTATTGATGTTATTAGTGCTGCTAGACCAACATCGAGTTGAGAAATCAATTTGTAACAGTTAAAATCCCTTTGAGTGCTGCATTAATGCCCTACTCTGTAAAGCCACCTAACAGTATTAGATCCACCAGAGCTAAATACTGTGTGGGATGCTGAACATCAACCAAGGCTTTACAGAGATATCAACACTTTTGTTTTATTTATGACTGATCAAAGCCTTTTTTTTTTTTTTTTTTTTTTTTTTGTAGTTTCTGGTATGCCAAAGTAGCAATGTACTTATTTGATTTGTCTTCCTTTGAGAGGTATGGTAGATGGAGTATAAACTATTAAATAAAACTAATGGGGTGAGAGTCTGGTGTAGTGTATGGATGAACAGCTGCAAAAAAACCTAATAAAAAGACAAAACAGTCCCCAGGAGTTGTCACTGTGAAACATGGAAGAGGAGTATATCTCCTGAAAGAGCTTACTTTCTTTCCCACTGCCTATCAAAAATTGCTCACGTAGGTGATGATTCTGTCAAGCTACCTTGTGTAGAGATGCATATAACTATTTCTAGCACTGATTTTTCCAGCTAAATAGTTTTTAGTTGAAGACTGTGATATATCTTCTGATAGTAAATGGCAAGAATTTAAAGTTGAGAACTTTTACTCAAGTACTTTGTTTGTGGTGGAAGAGGAAAAAGAAGATGCAGTAGCAGGAGATGCACACACTTTGAAAGCATTTTTGACATGATCTAAAAGCTTTCATTTTATGTCTCTCATACACAGTTGCAATAACCATGTTGCAATTTGTTTATCTGCATAATTAATATTAGGACTGCATAATGCACCTTTTTGCTCTCCCAGAATCTATAAATATGAAAGTCTGCTATAGATCAGAAAATGTTGCCACTTCTAAAATTTCTTGTCATAGAGCTTCCTTAAACTAGAATAAGGCACTTTGTGTCTTCCTTGGAAGCTGGAAATTTCCTTTTCTCATAAATTAAAGTTGTTAGGAACTATCACAGAAAACAGATTTATATAATTTATATATATTTATTTATATAAAATAGACCTGCAAGTATTGGAGGGATTGACAGGATCAGCCCAGGAGTGTGCAGTTCAGTGTTTCATGTGGTGAAACTAACTGATGGTGCATGGTCCCTCTATGACATTCCTTTCTCTCTCTCTCTCTAAGGAGGAGACTGCCTCTAGATGTGCAAAAATGTGCTAATCTCTTGAAATGCAGTCTTAATAAAAAAGTTAAAAAAACCCAAAATCTGTCTGCATATGTTATATGCATGTACTAAGAATCCATCAGCTATACTAACTAATTCCAGTAGTTGGAGTCAAGGGGTTATAAATCAAGTGTAACTTAGAACTGGGTGAATGGAAAGAAGGTGCAGGTTACAGAATGGATACACAGAGCTCAGTGTAAGATCCTTGATCTTTACACACGTTTCCATATGTTTACAATATGAAAAGAAAGAAATTATGCTTGAAATAGCATAAGAGTTAAGAGAGAAAAAGGATTTAAATAAGCTACTCATTAAAAATAGTCTTACAATTTTATTTCTATTAAATTTTATTTTATTTGGATATACTTTCGTTTGCATGTAGGTATGAAATGTTAGCTCTGTAAGTGTATTAGGGATTACTGATGGTCTGCTTCTTGGAAAAAAACATTCCCTTATTATAGTAAAGGAATTATAGTGTAGTGTTTAACCTAAACAGTTAGAAAAGGCTGTAAAAACCACATTTGCTCTATGAGACACAATGATGCTTTATAAAGGTTGAACTCTTCTTAAGCAAAAGAACCCAAAGCAAAACAATTGACTGGTGTAATGTTTGTCTAAATATTTCCAGCATTTCATAGTCCACCTGCTCTACAGAGCCTTCGTGGTAGCTCTGTGTGGACCTGACATTTTATTAGATTAAAAAAAAAGAACAATACCAAAAATGAAAACAATCAACAAAAAGAATAAAAGTAGTTACAGTGGCAGCTTGTTTCCCCAGACACACACATTTGCTGAACTTGAAACACCAGACCTGTCAAAACTCAGGTGAAGACTCGTTCTGTAGACAGACCCCATCCTTGAGGTAGAACTGAAGGGGCTGTCACAACTGCTCAGCAGTGTGTGGGTGAGCTGGAAAAAAAATTGACCCAAATCCAGTTTCAGCTGTGAAATTTTAAGTGTTGACTGTCCTGCAGTTTACCTGCATAAAGTTGCTTTTTTAATCAGAAGTAAAGTGCAGTTGTGAACTTGACTTAATTGGTACTGAGAGAACAGCAGAGAACATTTGCTCTGGGGCAAGTCTCATTCTTCTAGGCTCCCATAAAATAATCAGAATTTAAAGTTGTGCTGTCTCAACAAAAAACCATCAATTTACATAATTTTAGAAGCTATATTTAGTGATAATTTAAATACATACTGGGCTGTAACAAAGTTATCTGTTGAATAAACATGCTTAAAAATAGCATGTCTCAATCCATAGAAGAAATGAATTTAAACCCTTCATTTCAGCTTGAGGTTAACCAGAAAAAAAAAAATAGCACAGTTATTTTTGATTCCTTGGTTAGAGAATCCTAAGAAATATATTATTTTAACCTTATTGTCTGACCACCACAGAATTCCCTTACTTGATGTTTGTCTAAGTAATATAGACTCAGTGCATCGCTCTGCTCATTTTGTCCTGTGGTTTGTGTACGGAGTGCATGCACTTAACATATGCCAAGAGGAAATAATATGTGGGCTGAATGAAGAAGGATAAATGGCATATGAACTTGTTTTTGTTTGTACTCTTCTCTTTCCCCTAATCTTGTTGCAAGTTTTCTTTTAAACTCAATAGTAGTCTACTATGCTGTTTAGTTTTTACTTCTTTTTCGTTCTTTTTCCAGTTTTTCATAAATATATTTCAAAGACCTCCTGCCAGAAAGTGCAGTGGGATTCAGGTGTATTGCTTTCCATTCCCTATCACCTTTTGGGTTTTTCCTTAAATGAAGATGATTCATCAGTGAAGAAATGTTGATTGCTAGATACTGCAACTTTGGTTTGTCTAGATGATAGGGCTACGAGATTGATTGTGCTACCTTGCCAAGAACCAGCCCCTCTTAAGGAGAAAAATAATTCCTTGACCAGTTCCACTTTTTTTTTTCAATTGAGTCATGTTTGTCTTTACCTTTGTATAGGAGATTAAGCTCCTGCTATGGAATAGCAACCTTCAACTCTTTACTGTTAAGGAAGAAAATATCTTTAGAGATTGAAGGTTACTATCCCCCTATATTTCCCTAAATCACCCCCTGTCATTGGTGCCCAGTCCCATAAAAATGAGGAAGTGGCAGGGGCTGAATTCTCTAAGGAAGGACTTGCATACCAGCTACTTTTTTCTTTCACCCTGAAAGTGATCATGTTTTTAAGCAAGCATCAATTTAAATTGATTTAGCATCCCAGCCAAGTTCTGGACCTTCATGTAATGCTAATAATTTCCGTAATTTTTGATAAGATAAAATTATCAGTGGCTACAATGGCTAGTGAGCTGTGCAAACATGTCCTATGAGCCTTTCCATGGCTGATTTGTTCCTTATTGCCCTAATGTGGCTGTTTAGAGCATGTGCAGTTCTCTGGTTGTTAACAAAGCAGCAAAATGAGTGAGAGGCTCTTGCTGCATTCTACTAGCTCTACAAAGTGGGCAGATGGAATTAAAATCTGGGGTTTTGGTACTTTTTGTTTTTTTTCTTCTTCTTCAAAAGAGCTGCATTTTTTGCTAAAAGGTTGTAAATCATCCAAACTGGGATCTGTTAAAGAAACAGATCAGCAATCAAGAAATAGAGTTCATAAGCAGATGAAGTTCTGTCATGTTTTTTTTGTGTGTGCTTAAAGCAAGAGGGAGCATAATATTGCTCTGACTTTTTTCTATTTTATTTTTTTTTCCCCACCAGATAGAATTTCAATTTTTTTTCATAAGAAAAGACTGGAGAAAAGGGGGCTCAGGTGTGACCTTATCGTGCTCTACAACTGCCTCAAAGGAAGCTGTAGCCAGATGTGGGCTGATCTCTTTTCCCAAGTAACAAGTGGTGGGACAAGAGGAAATGGCCTCAAGTTGTGTCAGGGAAGGCTTATATTGGATATTAGGAAAAACTTCTTCATTGAAAGCATTGTTGAGTGTTGAGCCAGGTTGCCTAGGGAAGTGGTGGAGTAGCCATCCCTGGATGTATTTGAGACACATGGAGACGTGGCACCCTGGGGAGCTGGTTTAGTGGTGACCCTGGCAGTGCTGGGTTAACAGTTGCTTGATGTCTTAGTGATATTTTCCAACCCAAACCATTCTCTAATTCTAAGTATCCTAGACTACTAGTTCAGAAAATATGTCAACAACTGCAGTTACTGGCCATCTGATCCTGGACAACTTTGTTTTCATACTTGGTAGTGACACAGTTACTGGAAATACTCATTCCAGTGGTCTTCCCTTCCAGATCCTGTGCAGTGTTTTTTATGGGGCCTGTGTTGCAGTCACTTGATGGCACCTTACTGCCTGTCACTGAATGTCACCTTCTGCTGCCTTCTCACTTTGGCTGAGAGATTGGGGAAACCCTGGCCCCTCCTTGGGCCTTGCTTGGAGCTCTAAAATTTCCAGGAAATCTTAAGAGGTGGGGAAGAAAAACATTAGTTAATTTTTTTTTTTTCTTCTTAGTTTCTTAAATAACCTTATCAAGACACTTTCTGTTTATTGCATAGATTGGGTGGAAATAGAGAACCATAGCCAGTGCTTCTTCAAAGTGGGGTTTTTTTTTCACGTGCTTTCTTCCCTGTCTTCCTTCTGTGGCAGTGTTTGCCTGCTGTTGACAAGACTGTTGGACAGTGGGTAGCAGCTGATTTTGTGCAGCTGAGCATGGTAGATGCTACGTGACAATTTGTCATATTCAGGTTGGACCAAACTTTAACTTGTCGTAAGCTTGTCTTTCCATTTCCAGTGCTCACTTCAGACTTTGTTTTGGTGGATTTATCACTCTTTTGTACCATTTCTGAGAATTAGGAGGTGGCCATGTTACAGCCAGCTCTACAGTAAATCAACTAAAGTAGTTGTTAATAGTGACAAAACCCTGGAGTTTAACAGTGCCTTTTAGAACAAAAGTAAGTTCTACAAAGAGAAGTGTTAATAGTAGTGTTGTGGTTCTTCCTTTTCTTTTTCTTGCTTGTTGCTTTCTTTTTTTTTTGGCTTTGGGGCATCTTTTTGTTTTTGTGGTAGGGGAATGGAGGGGGTGGGGAGTATATTCCTCTTTGATCTCCTGGCTCCAAACTCTTGGAAAGATTAGTGTCAGGCTTTGCTCTCCACACCCTTTGTGTTTCAATATGTCTTATTTTGCTGAGTTTTGTGTTTTTTCATGAAATATCATCAGACATGAAAATATTTTATGAGCCCATAAAATTGGGCAGAATTGGTAGGATCGACAAATTTTATTTTGCTGAAACAATGTAAATAAAAAAGTTTAGTATGTTCATATGCCAACATAAGTAAGGATGCATTATTGCAAGATGGTCAATTCTAGAAAAAAGTCTTGCTAATTGAAGCATAGATATTTTCAACAAAAATACCAGGGCATAACTGTCTGTGGGCAGTTGGCTTTATGTTTCTTCTCCCTACAACACATGTATTAAAATTGAGCAGATTTCTTTACAAAACTCTGTCTTGAGACTAAATACTGATTTCCCATAACTATACAACATGATTTCCTTCAAAATGAATTCTTTGGCTGGCTGCCGAAGCCAGCATTTAAGTGTTAAAATGTGAAAGATTAAACCCCTCTGAAGAGAGTGCATGACTAAGGATGTCAAATGTTTTTCGTGGTCAGTCTGTCCCTCCGTCACATTCAGGAAGATTGGCAGCAGCAGCACAGGGGCCACAGCTGGTAACTGTAAGGAGTAGCTGCTCTCCCTGGGAAGAGCATTAGGGCTCTGTGCTGGATGAAGTGTGAAGTCAGTGGTTTTTGACTCTGCTGGTAGCACTGAAACCACTTTTATCTAGGTGGGGGTTCAGTCTTTTTTCCCTTACACTTTCTTATATTTGTATGCAATATGTGTGTTTGAACAATGAAGCATAAACAATTCCAAACTCTTGTTCAGAAAAATAAGAAATAAGTAGGCATTGCAGCAGATGTTCCTGTCTCTTCCCTGAGGGCACAGACAGTCAGAACCCAGATTCCCTTTAATTATCCCAGTAATAGACATATGCACACACATAAGAATGCAGCAATATGTACTTCTAGCTGGGGGAGCTCTGGCAGGGCAAAGAAAACAGGAATGCAGGCTAGATTTTAGACCTTGAAGGTTAGAGTGGATTGTAAAAACAGGTGAGGGACCCAGGGCAGGGCAACTGCTGTGACTGCTTCTACCCTGCCTAGAGAGCAGTAGACAGGTGGCTGGGGCAGCTACTTTGTGCCTACTGAGAGAATCAATGAAAGATGGGAGTAGCTGGGCAGAAGTAAGTAAGTTTACCATAGTCTTAAGAAAGAAATTCAGGTGTTCACAGTTAAAGTCAAGAAACATGAACTGTAGGAAGTATGCTTCATTTTCTCTTTTCCCCATTAATAATAAATTACTTACAGCCCTGCCTCATTACCTCCAAAATTGTTCTGAAGCTGTAATAGCTGTTCATAAAACGAATGTGCAGTAAACAGGTGGTGAACTTTCTGGAAAATATCAAGAGGTTTATGGTCTTGGGATTTGTTTTATTATAAATGATTTAAAGTGGAGGGGAGCGTGAGATGCTAGCAGAGCTTCTAGATAACGCTAAATATAGATATTTATTTCTTGGCTTCTGCAGTTCTCCTTGTATGGAAAAGCAAGCTTCAGGACTGTATTAACTTTTATTGGTTAGTAGAAGGAAGGCAGGTGACTTGTTTATGTGATCTAGAGACCTCCAGAATACTGCATCTTGAAAGGGATCTGTAGTTTTGAGGTTGCTTTGTCTTTTTGTTGGTTCTTTTTCCTTTTTTTTCTTTTTTCCTTCCCCCTTCCCTATAAGCAAAGATGAGCTCTGAACTGCAGATGGAGATCTGACATGTTTTCATGTTTCCAAAGGAGAACCAAATGTAATGTGGTAAGACTTAAAAGTGGAATCTTTTAGTTTGTGGTTGCTGATTTAATCATTCTGGGCAACTTTGTAACTTCATATTTTCCTTTATAGAGGATTGGATTGCATTAAATAACCCTGCCTAAACAAAATTTTTATTTTTTTTCCCTGGCGGGAAGATGAGATGTTTTGTTTTCTTATATCTTCCTGGATGCCTATTTTGGAAACTGTAGAGTTCCTACTGTCTAATCACTAATTGTGATTATCGACATTTAGACATTCTGTGTCACTAATAGACACAGAATGTCTATATTTTTCAATGAATTATTCAGATTAAAACATATTCATAATTTCTATAAGAAATATTTTTAATTTTCAATTTTATTAAAAATAAGGGATTGACTAAACATATAAGCATATTTTCTCATGTCCCAGTTATGATGTCTACATGCTCTGTACACAGCCCTGGTATAAATGAGTTCTGTATTGCAAGTGCAATGTCTTTTTCATTAAAGTGCAATACTGAGTACTGTAACAGCTCCATCTGTCATAATCCTTTCATTTTACAGAAAAGCATAAAACGGTGTCAGGGGATGCTGTTTTCTTGTTGTTGAGCTAGTGCTCTTGTCCTCATATGTTGTGTTCAGCCTGCTTCTGGTGTACTCCATTTAGATTGTTGAAGCCTTCTGGTAGCACAGACCATTAGATCTGTTTACATCCATGGCCCTCCTTAGGCCTGACATATGGATGTTTGTACCTTATCCATGAAAAAGTGGATATGCCAACTATGTTCTAGTAACAGGTGGACCAGGAGTTTTGCTGGAGCATTGAGCTAGGATTGTCTTCTCACTTTTTTTTTCTTCTAGAAAACATTTGTCTCTTTCTGTGAGGTTTAAATGTTAGAGATTTGCTTTTTCCATGTTTGTTTATTTGGCTAAGGTTCTCAATGCATTGTGTATGAAAAATTACAGAAAAAGCACCTTCCTGGTGTCTTTTAATTCATCCTGGTGGTGTATATATGTGCCTGGTACTTTATGCCATGTTAATTGGGTATTTTCTTGCTCCTTCTATGTAACTTCAACTCTGGAACCAAAATGAAGTGCTGGTCCTGCCTTTAGGCTCTACTATTGTAGGATGCATTAATAATTGTTTTGTCTGCCCCTGCAATGCATACTAAAGGAAGACAGCATTAGCAGCCATGTAAAAAGAGTTAATGAATACCCAGAGTGTGGACCCAGGGCTGTAATTGTATTGGGTGTGCCTGGCTTTGCATCCCATAACACCTCTGGATGTACAACCTAGGCAAGGGGCACTCTACAGAATCTCCCTGCGGGATTTTCTCCAGTCCTCTTGTGGAATAAATCTCCCCAGCGTGGGCAAGCCAGTCACCGTGGGGATGCAGTTCTGCAATGAGCATAAGCAGACTGCATAAGCAGTCAAGGTCGTAAAGCTCAGGAGGTATATGGTCCTGGAAGCAGATCTACCAACATAATGCTGCCTATAGAAAGCATATGTCTGCAATGAAAGCTTTTGGAAAAGCAGCCTGTAATGGGCAAGCCTTCTCTGCTTTGCAGTGAGCTGCTGTCTTCCAAGTGCTTGGCTTCTACCATGGGCCTTATGGAAAAAGAGCAGGACAGATGTTTGTGCTTAGATTTAGAAATTAGTATAGATAGCATATTGGTTTTGCTGGAGTATTGTAACCCCTAGAATGAATCTTTTCTGTAAGAGATATCAAAAAAATATTTGCTGTGTTAATTATTGTTGTTAGATGAGGGGTGTTTTTTTTGTTTTTTTATGATTTCTTGGTCATATCTTTGATTTTCTCTCTCAAAAGAAAAAGAAATTTTAATGATTTCATGGTTGATGCGTCCAACAGGAATAAACCCATTGGGAAAAGTCTGCGCTGGCCTGTTTAGCAACAGAGCTGAGCTAAGGCTAGCATAGTAATTTGGTTCAAAGTAAATAAAAATAAAGCATGACTTTACAAGTATGTAAAGACTTTATGAGTAGATAAAGAATAACGTGCATTTGCATGGGTTTACACACTTTGTACCAGTAACAGAACCACCATAGCTGTAGTGGAGCTTCACAGCAGCCTGAGGAGTGCACAAAGTAGTTTGTTCAGGTGCAGTGTAGGTTTCTTTCCATTACAATGACAACCACTCAAGTTGTGATGCCTAATCTAGAAGTTTGTTTGCAGCTGTGTTTTCAGAGGCTCGCCTGAGGGAAAAAACCACCTGTATATGATATCTTATATTGTCAATTACATGTTTGTAAGTATAGCTGGTTTCTACCCAGTATTTACTTTTTTTTTTTTACTTATTGATCAAAATTATTTAAAACATGGAGTCATTGCACAGAAATGCTGAGCAACACATGCCTTGAATAAGTTCTAGAAAAATAAGTTATACTTTTGACAAACTACGCTTCAGCCCCTTTCTGATAAGAAGGGGTGTGAATTTTGATTGGTTTCAGAAGTAATACAGCTGTTCTTTTGCTGAACTTTCTCGAGGGAGTCGTCTTTTTTGTTGGAACCTGTGGAATAGTGTTTGCACGTATTTCCTTTCTTCACTTGAGCTGTGGTGCCTTTTTTCCTTTCATCTGCAGTGAGTCAATGACTTACCAGCAAGGGTGTGTTTAGTACATTTCTGTGAGGAGAGAATACAGTGTAAAAGAGGTAAGAGAGACTGGTGATTGGAAGTGTAAGAAAAAAGTGTAGACAAAAGGGAATCATAAAAGATTCTGCAACAGGCTCTGTCATACCATTTTTCTTGCCTATTTTCCCAACATGGAAATTGTTATCCTGAAGTGGTTCGGAGTGAATTTATTATTCACAGATATATTTATAATATAATGGAATTTTAAAATGAGAACTTAACAGTCATGCTGAATTGATACCAATGATGTGCAGAAATGGTTGAAGAAAATCTTGTTTTTCTCAAGTCTTGTTTTAAGATAGAGACTGTGGAGTCTTGATGTCACAGCAGAGCATTTTCAAGTGCTCCTAACTGTGTCCTTCAAGCACAAATGTTGCAAATAAATCCCCAGACAGGACACACTGAACAGGTGGATCTCCTCTTGCCAGCCCTGACACCTTGCTTAATAGATTTCCTCTGGGGTTAATGGGGCTGTCACCAGGGCACCGGGGGTGATGTAACGGAGTCAGTGTGGCATATCCCTAGGGAGACTTCTGACATGTCTTGCTGCCTTTGAAGAGGATCGTAGTGTAACTTGAGTATCACAGGAAGAGATCTAATTTAGGCTAAAATTATTATACAGCTTCAGGAAGATGGGATTATTGTATCATCCTTAGATTAGATACGTTTAATTATAAAATAACTTCAGCATGCAGAAATATATTCTAATTTTCTTCTGATAAGATTAGTGAATTTGTCGTACTGATGCCACCCAGAGACTTCTGTTAATATTGCAAATCTGCTAGTTTTCAACTGTGGTGTTGTTGTTGTTGTTGCTGTTACTGTGGTGGTATGGTTGTTGTGGTATTATTATTATTATTGCTATTGTTGTTGTTATTTTGCTAACAGTTTCTTCAAGAAGGTGCTACTGTGCATATATTTAACTTTGTGCTCACTATTTTCAAAAAGGACACCATGGCATGAGGTGTCACATACATACACCATAAACACTACTGAAATTTTTAATATCTATGTTAATTTTTAAATGAAATCAGGAGGTCTTTATTGTCTTTTGACTTTGTTATTTGCCAAGTTGTATTATTATTAAAGATCACTTCTGAATTTGGTTCTAAACATACCACTTTATTCCTTGTAAGTAATTTCTCAATTTATTTTACTGTTTACTGTAGCTCTACTTTGAAGTGCTGAATAATGAAACTTAGGTGAGAGAGAACTTTGCAATTTCATTGCAAAGAACTGTAGAGCTCAACCCTTGGCAAGTCCTTGGACAATGTAAACCAAACAAGCCATGGCCTGTTGGGCAGATACTAAATTTAAAGTAAAACAGAGACAGATTTCTGTTCTTTCAGGATTTTTTTTATATGAGTATCTGATGTCCTTCTGCCCAGCTTTGATAGTTACCCTCCTTTGTCTTTAAACCTCTTGAGGAGACTTCCTTGACCTTTCCTTGGAGCTGAGTGGAATTTGGTGTGTTTGCTTTGCTGTAGATTTATGAACCACGACAAACTTTGTTTTATATTAAATCTAAGCTATTAACCCTCACCTCCAAAACCTGAACCCCCCAGGAAAACCCATAACATGTGATTCCCAGCGTGTGAAAGAGAGCTGTAGCTTTCTCAGATTTTTTTTCAATGTCCGTCTTTTAGTTCCATGAGAAAGCGTTTCTTTTTGGAATGTTTTTGAGTTACAAGGCCTGAAGATTTCAGTCCTATAATAGCAATATTTTTTTTTTGTTTGTTGCTGCTAAGGTTAAGTATGTTTTGAATTACTTAAGGGACCTGGTGTGTGTTGGTAATCAGCAGTTGTCATGACTGCATCTATACCGTGATAGTTTTCCCTGGACAGCTTTAAGTCCTAGACCAATTTCTGCAGAATGGCAAACATGCCTATGTAGCTTTAAAGGAAAAACAAATCCAGGCTGAAGGTGTGTTTCAATAAGTGTTTTCAGTGTCAGGTGTAAGAAGAGAGAAGTCAATAAAGGGCGTGGTGTTTTTACTGTAATTCACATGAAGTGAAGGCAGAGGAAAGGGAGGGGAATGCCAGGAAGGGGAGGATTAGGATTGGAAAGGGTAGGGATGTTGCTGTTTGTCACCTGTGACCAACAATGCAGTCAGGTTATGTGTTGGCAGGGCAGCTTAACTGCCTTACACGTTTATTTATTTATTGTGCTGTTGAAGTACACAAAATGTACAGCTATGTTGTTGTGGAAAGCTTGTCATGTTGCATCTGCATGAAAACCATTAATAAATTGAAATTATTGCTTCTTACTACTTTACCCTTACAGTTTAATTGGAAGAAAAATAATTTATAGGCCTTTAATAGCTAATTATGAATTTTTATCTCTAAGGAGATAAGTCATAGCAAAACTAAAAAGTCTTGTTTCACCAATGGATTTTGAGCTAGATTTCAATGTTTTGGTGAAAAGAAGTTTAATTATTCTGTTAATTAGTTACATAAGCTTTTATTTTTGCAGTGTACTTGGGGTTTGGTTTTTTTTTTTGGTAGGCACTGTTTTTTTGTTCATTTTCCCTTACGGAAGTATCATGAAGTTGTAGCTTTATCTCATAAATGCCTATTTCTGTGTGACACATGCTGCCACAGTGACACACAAGAGAGAGTTTCAGAGTGTTTTCTGAAAAAAGAGAGCTCTAGCAGCCATTTGCTCTTCCTGACCTTATTCCCTCAAGCAAGAACACTGCTTAATGCAACAAAGACAGGATAAAATAATTTATATTTTGGAGGGGAATTGGATTTCAGAGAGATTTCTTAGCAAGTCCTCATTCTTTTTCTCTAGTCTGGGCTTGCCTTGCCCTGCCTGTCCCCTGCTCCCTTGCTCCAAACCAGGAAGTGGTCTCAATCACCTGCTTGCTGTACCTTGAAGCTTTTTTGTGTCTTGCTGAGACAGCAGGACAAGTGGAAGAGAATTGAGTCTTTGAATCTCAGTCTTCCCTGTAGTCTTCTGGCACTGCAATACTTCTGTGCACTGAACTGTCCCTGGCCTCCCAGGCTGTGGGGAGCCACTCCTCTCCTCTTCTTTCAGAAGACCCTGGGTCTCACTTTTCCTACCAATATGGAGCTGAGGTAATTCCATTCTCAGCTGCTTGTCTTGTCTCTCTTTCAGAGACTGATGTTTCCACAGTGGGTCAGGCTTTGTTTTTGTTTTGTTTCTCTTTTTTGGTTTGGTTTTTTTTTAAATCATCTTTCTCCAGTAAGTGAGATTCTTCATGATTTACCTCTGGATTTCCTCATCTTCATGTCCTACCTAATTTCTTAACTTTTTAGAACTTTGCAATTGGTTGTTTCATATTAAATGCATGATTGAAAAGTTAAGGTTGCAAAATCAAGTACAAAAAATTTAAGAAACACCTCTTTTATGCTTGCCTGTGTAGTCCTATATATATATTTAAATAAATATAGATAAGTAAGTATATATAAGGCTATACAGGACTGTAATGTATATGAGTGTTTTTCTTCCCTCACAGTCCTGCTGGGTTCTCTGCACAGCATCTGCAGTAATAGCTGATGGTAGCTGTAATCACAGTTATCTAATATGTGGCCACATCCCCTTTCCCTCCCAGTGTTTGAATCCTGGTGTGAACACCTATCCAATGCAGATGGAAATCAACAGTGAATTTAACTGCAAGTACTGCAGAACAAGTACAAACTGGCATTGCGAGCCTGAAATTGCCCAGATGCATACAGGCTGACATTAAAAATGCAGAAGTTACTTTTCTGACATCCAAGTGATTCTACTTCACAGTTCCATCTGTTTTTCCAAAGTATATGATGATACAGCTTCTGCACAGTGCATTTAATGGTTGTCTGCAATGGCTGAACACGTTTTGACACAGAATAACATGTTTCTCCTGGGCCCATGGATAGCTCTCTTGTGCTAAAACTTTAAATTAGGAACAAATCATCCTGAAACAGGCACCAGACATGGATTATTTCAACTGAGACATTTGCAAAAGCAAAAATATGCTCATGAGTGAAGAAGAGAGCTTAGAATGTATGTTGTTAACCTGAGCTGCAGCTGATGATACCAGTATCAAAAATTGCACTTCTGCAGCACCCTCAGGGGGATTGGTTTTGACTCCGTGTTCTAAATGGTCATGACCATGTGCTCGCCTTTGGTCTTTTAATTGACTGTTTCACATGTGTAGTCTTCAAACAGACAGTCCCACCGTCCCACAGCCTATTGTGCTGTACATACATAGCCCTCTTCATCTTTCACTTAAATTCCAGACCACTGCTTTGAGACTACATTAAAAAAAAAAAAAAAACAACTTCAATCAATGTCCTGAGAATTACAGAACTCTAGAGGATGAGGTTTTTGTACAACTGGTCTTTTTTTTAGAGAGCCATTTCTATTGTTACAGCAATTTTATGTATTCTGTGTGTAATTTAAAAGAAGTAAAATTTAAAAAAAAAATCTTGCTCTGTTCCCAAAATACTGTGTTTATTTAGCCAAACTGTTGTGTGTCTAGTTAGTGATATGAATGAAAAAAAGATACACTAGTAATGAAAATATTTAAGGGTTTGATTTGCAACTATTTATGTATATTTAAGTTTGAAAGTAGGAATAAGTTGTATTCTGAATACAAGTAATGCCCCTTGCTGATTTTCAGCAACTCAAATGCTTGTCTGCACTGCTTAATGTAGCACTAAATTGGTCTGAGAAAGGGAGGTGAAAACAACAAGGTTCAATGAATGTCAAGCATTTTTCCTTTTTCATCCCTCATTTCTCAACCTTTTTATTGTGAAAATGATGAAAAGTCAAATTTGCTTGTTTTTCTCATTGTTTTTTTACTTAATCAGATCCTTTTTTAAAGAAAATAAATAACTAAATAGCTAACTAAAAAAACCCTCTAGTCTTCAACTGCTTTTGATGCGTGGAAATTTCATCTACCTTTGCTTGAGTATGTACCAGTGAATTGCAGTTATACTGTGGTGTTTTCTGCTTTACCCGAGGAGGAAAAACAATTCAGGACAAAATATGGATACTTGATTCAAGTGTGTATCAGGTGGCTGCCCTATATATTTTACAGGCCTGTATTATAAATTAAATGGCATGGTGGTGAAAGTCTCCTATGTTTCCTTAGAGGACCATAAGGAGAAAACTTGCAGACCCACACAAAATATCTGCAAATTTAATGGTTCACCTGATGTATTGCACCTATAACATTTATAGTAAAAGCTGTATTTCTTGATTGTTTTTAGAAATTGCCCCTTGGCTACACGTGTTCAAAGCAGAAGATGCTGTGGACTTCTCACAGCTAACATTTGACCCAGGACAAAAAGAGCTTATTGCTGGAGCAAGGTGAGAAATCTATTTTCCTTTTTGTGTTGCACCAGGTTTTGTTCTTTGTTGATAAGCAATATTTAGCCAAATTCCAATATCAGTGTGCTCTTGTGTGACTCCCTTGCCTTCTAGCCCCATTAAAATGAATGTTATGTTTGTTTATTTCTCTTATCCCTGACCAGAGTTAAAAGATGGACTGCCTGCCTGGTCTCAAGGTTGATAACAGCTTACACTATTCTAATTTTTCAGAGGGCTGTCCTGGATACACAGTCTTTGGGTGCATACAGTAGAACAAGCAGGTGCCGGATGACAATGTGACAAAAGTTGCCATTGCATGAAGCATAGGATGATCCCAAATTTGGCTACAATATGGCTCTTTGTGTTGGGATGTTTCTAATAATTATTCACTACAACGCCGGGAGTGATCTGCTCAAGACTGCAGAATTAGTGGTAAAGTTGGTGATAGTCACTGTTTGCACAGCAGGAGAGCGCTCTGCAAGCTGTGATCAACAGTGACACTGTCGTAGATGTCAACATTGAAGCAGTGGCAGTTCTTGAGTACTACTTTTTCTTCTCTCAGCATATGAGGTTTAGTAAAACAACATGGCTGGCCAAAAAAATTTTAATCATCTAAAGTTATTATTCACACCTGCCTTCTGAATGTATTTTACTTTTGAGTTAACAAAGTTCCAGTCACTTCACTTACCTGTTAGGTTTAGCACTGGAATATATTTCTGTTTCCCAGTTTGCTCCTTAGCTGAAAATGAGATTCAAAATGCAGAGTCATAAAATGCACTGCAAGAAAACTTTTTTCCGTGGGCCAGTGGAAGTTGCTTATCTACAGGGGAAAACTTTCTGAGTGTGGAAATAGGTGTGTGTGTGTGTGTATATATGTATTTTTATATCTTTGGGCCACATGAAGTGGTCTATTCTGTGTCCTCGTGTTGATTTTTCAATTCTGTAAGCTACCAAATGAAACGAGGTGTGAGGTTATCAACTGGTGCTACTCCATAAGGACTGTCACCATAGGTTGTCTGAGCCTCTCCCCAGACCCATGGAAATGTGTGTTGGATCAGTGCACTCTGTACAGATATCCCAATAGCTGTTCCAAAAAGAATATTTTTCCCTTTTTCCCTCCTTCCTCTCTCTTTTTTTTTTTTTTTCCCTCTCCATACTGTTAGTCTGGGGTTCAAATCTGACCAGAAGTTAAGCTCATTTAAACTGGTGCTTTTGATGAAGCCTTTTGAATCACTGTGGGATAAGCTTTGTATGATTTTGTTGAATAAGCAGTGACCACAAAAAATTGTCAGCTGTTAATTCTGCTTTTTACAAAAGATCCCATTCATCAGAAGATTTCTTTTTACTATAAGTTTATGCTGCTTCAGAGCTTTATATCTCTTGTTCTGACTAAAATTGGAAAATTAAAAACATTCCGGGTTATTAAAATTACAACAGAAAATTTGTTTTACACAGTTCAGTATAGTTGTCTGTTATTTGTTCATAGAAGTTATTAGATTTTCCCTTTCTTTGTTCTGCATTTCAATTCTAAATTTTAAACTTTCCAGTGTTGTTGTGTTTGGCCATGGAGATCTTACTTCAGAATAACTAAACTTGTCAGCAGATTTCTCTAATTGTATATATTACTGATAGCAGTATGTCCTTTTCACTACACAGCTTTCTGTTCTTTAAGCAGAAGGGCCATCTGAACAGAGCATTAAAATTACCATACTTGTGCTATGGCTTGTGGACAAAATTTTAGTACAAGTTTCTTGAACATCTGCCTCACTGGATTCACATATTCAAAGAGCCATTTGAAGAATTAATTTTCTGTCCTAAGCAACAACTGTGCTCTCGTAAAGACAGTGAAGAGAATGCACTGTTAATTGGTTCTTCCTGTAGTATCTTTTGATACTAGGTTATTTCTCTTAGAATATTTCAATTTTTTTATTATTGTCTTCTTGTACTAACACTTCAGTACTGAAAAACTAATTAGCATGTGTTAGTCATGATTTCAGTAAGATCTGAACAGTGAAAAGTTCCCGTTCAGTTGTGAAAATTACCATTTGTAGCCTTCTAGCATGGATTTCTCTTTGCTATCCAGTCACTGGTAGAGACAGAAAATGGGAAATGGGGCACATGACAAAGGTACAAATAAACTTATAATACTCTAATTACTCTTCTATTACTCTACTTATATTACACTGCCAAGAGAAGTACTCTCATGATTTACTTGTCCAGCATCCACACAAAAACAGTGTACTGGGCTTGCATGGCAAGCCTCTGGTATGGAAGGGAGCTACTGGGGTGGCTTCTGTGAGAAGCTGCTGAGAGCTTCCCTCATGTTCAGCAGAGCCAATGCCAGCTGGCTCCAAGACAGATGTGCTCCTGGTCAAGGCTGAGCCCATCAGCAGTGGTGATGCCTCTGTGATAACATATTTAAGAAGGTAGAAAAGTTACTGAGCACAAATAGTTATGTCCACAGAAGAGAGGAGTGAAAAACTGAGAGAAACAGCCTTGCAGACACAAAGCTCAGTGGAGAAGAAAGGGGAGGAGATGCTCCAGGCTCCGGAGCTCAAATTCTCCTGCAGCCTGGGGTACAGACCATGGTGAAGCAGCTGTCCCCCTGCAGCCTGCGGAGATCCATGGGTATGCAGAGATCCACCTGCAGCCCACGGAGGAGACACACTGGAGCAGGGGGATGCCCAAAGGAGGCTGCGACCCTGTGGGGGAACCAGCAGTCTGTTCCCAAGGGACTGCACCCTGTGGAATGCATCCATTCTGGAGCAGTCTGTGAAGAGCTGTAGACTGTGGGAAGGATCCATGTCGGAAAAGGAGGACTGGAGGACTGTTTTTCATGGGAGGGGACCCCATGCTGGAACAGGGGAAGGACTGCTCTTCCTGAGGTGGAATAATGGCTGAAACAACATGTGATGAACTGACTATAACCCCCATTTCCCTGTCTCCCTGTGCCGCTGGCAGGGAGGAGGTAAAGAGCCAGGAACGAAGTTAAGCCTGGGAAGGAGGGAGGAATGGGGCTAAGGTGTTTTTAAGATTTCTTTTACTTCTCTTATCCTACTCTGATCTTGATTGGTAATAAATTTAGTTAATTTCTTTAAGTTGTTTCTATTTTGCCCGTGAAGGTAATCAATGAGTGATCTTTCCCTGTCCTTATGTCAATTCATGAACCTTTTGTTGTATTTTCTTTTCCTGCCCAGTTGAGGAGGGGAGGGATAGAGCAGTTTTGGTGAGTACCTGGTCTTCAACCAGGGTCAGCCCACCCCATCCTTGCACCTTCAGGATTCTGCTTTAGTAATTTGGTGGTATTCTAAGCTAGAGTAATGATTTTCACTGCTAGGAGCTATGTTCTGGCTCAGCTTCTGTTCATAATTGATTTTTTCCACCTCAATGGAGTTTAATGAAGTCTTCTTAAATTCCTCTGTCTTAGAAACCAAACCAAATACTATTGTGAAAGTTTGACACTATTGGAAATTTTTAAACCCCTTTTCCATTATTGATATTCACTGCAGGTGACTCTTTTTCATTTTTGAAGTTCTACAGCCTCTAATGATATTTACAATTTGTCTTATTGAGAGTGGTAGCAAAGATCCCTCCTGGGATCCAGACTGCATTCCTGTTGGGAGTTGCCAATGTCATGCAGCTATGTGGAAAGACAGGTATGATCCTATGATGCCCCAAAAGGTATCTCCTGAAGTGATAGAGAAATTTTGATTTCTTTGCACAAGATTGTTGGGAGACCTTAAATTTTGGTAGTGTGTATTATTCTGTTTATATATGCTTGAGCAACGTTAACTGAAATTAGTTATAAACGTAAGGAAGGACTGCTAAAAGGCAGATGAGAATGAGGTTGGAATTGTAGTGCAGGATAACAAAGACTCTGCATGTGCACAGTGCCTGCCCACAAATCCATCAAAAACATCTAGGGAAGGTAGTAGCAGTGTAAATGGAACAGTAGTGTTGACAGAAAACTAAATAGTGTAAGTTGGCCACAGGTAATTTAGTCAAGAAACAATGAGTTCTGTCACATTTTGCTGAGGCAAAAAAAAAAAGAACAGAAATAATTTTGATATAGAGATCTCTAAAGATATGCAAGGGACTTTATTCCATGGTATTTGCCATAGCAGGCAATAACTGGGAAGGTAATAACTTGTCCTACATTGCTAAGGTTAGTCTTGCTTGTCCAGTTTGGGAAATAAAGGTGGTCTTCTGATGTCCGTGGGCATTCTGTTGCTGTGCAGAAATAGGTGGTTTGTATCTGTTCCCCCTATCCCTAGCCCCAGCTTCCACAGGTTGTCTTCCCCTCCTTGTGAGAAGGTTATCACTGGTTGATAATTTTTTTTTTGTTCTGCAAAACATTCCGGGTATTGAGTTGGTTAAACTGGAGTCTCGTAGCCTTGTTTCAATTTCCTTACAGCATCAGGAGCAATCTGTGAATGGTACGACTCCACCACAAGTGTGTACCTTCACATTAATCATGCAATCCATGCTCCCATGAAACTGTATTTTAAAATTTGCCCCAGGCATTGTTCTTAATGTGGTATGTGACCTGGCAGATAAAAATAAATGAGTTCTATTGCAATCTGAAACCTTCTTGGGAATTCATTTGTTTTCTTAGAAAAAAGCCAACCCATATGGCAGGGCAGAATTTACTTTTATAATTAAGTGGCATCAGTGAAGGATTACTCTCAGGGCATCAGCTCCTCAGTAAGCTCAAGGAAATGAGAGACTGCTTGTTTATCTTATTCTGATAAATTCTAATAAAATATTTGAATATTTCATTTCTCTGTGTGTTACTTGGTGGACTGATTTAGCATGTAATAAAATACTGTAGTGATTTCTGTATTTTGAAATACCAGTGAGCATAAAGATTCATGCATTTCTCCAAGAACAACCTTGCCTTCTTTGCTGTATGAAAGTGCTTTGCCATATGTTTCTTTGGAAAGGTCAGTTGAAGGGGGAGAAGACCAGAGTAGGGGAAGGATACAACAGTCCGTGAATTGCCCAGGCAAATTGTGCATTGCCTTTTTTCCTCTTCATTTCCTGACAATGTAGTTAACACGTAGGACCTCTAGTTTTTATAAATCAAAAATTGCTAAAAGCATTCCAGCCATTTTGGCAAAACAAGAGTTGACTAGAAGCAGGTCTCGAACCCAGTACCTTAGGGCAAGATTTTTTTTTTCCTTTTTTTGTGACTTTTAATTTTATCTTTTTTCTTAGTGATTTTATTCAAACCATGCAAGAAGATTATATCTATTTTTAAAGGGAAAATGATGTTATCCTCTTTTCCCAAGCCTCCTGTGCTTGAAATTTTGAACTGGTAGCAGCCTGGATTGAGTTCATTCCTAAGATGTGGAAAATTTTATTTTATTTTATTTTATTTTATTAATTCAAGTTGGGCTAGCTCAGCTATACTTTTAAATGATATAGTTACTATCAGAAATAGGTCTCAATGCTATTCAACTTCCTTTTTAGTTGGCTAATATATATTTAGACATATCTTTTTTTGGTTTGTTTTTTTACATAGAGTATCCTATTAGTGGTGGCTTTCTCCTATATGTTCTCCTGCAAGTTAATTAAACCTGCTTTTTAGGATTATAACTTGCTTTGAGGTGGCTTATTGCCTCAGTCACTGCTTATCTCACTGATGAAGGACTGTAACAGTATGCCTTCTCACTTAATTAGATGTGTGTTTGGGAACGTTAATTTGAACCATTACCGCTACTTGCCATAATAACAGAAAGGCAAATTAAAGGATTCATTAACAGTGTCTTAAGGATCTCTAAAAAAGAAATAAATAACTGTACAGGTTTGCTTCTTGCTGTTGTCTGCTCCCAGCAGGAGAATCTGAGAGCTTCTTGTTAATGAGATGCTCTGAGGGCTACATGTATATGTTAATATAAAGGCACAGGGATTTGGTGCTGTGTTCTTTGAGCATCCATCTGGGTTTCACTGCTCATTTAACACTCGATTCAGGGTAATCAATGTCTGTCCTTCCACTGATTGGACTGGGCTAATCTAATCTAATGTATGGTTTAATGCTAAATCTATGAGAAATTATCATCTTACTGCTGCAGAAAGAGGTAGGTCTTTTTCCCTCTACTGCTTGTCTTTTCTACCTTGCTGGCAGGTTCCTGAATATTTTTAAAAGCTTCATACCTTTCCTGATCATGCCTGGTTCCACTCTGCACTTTTCTCGTTCTTTGCACCAGTGCTGGTAATAGTCTGCTTGCAGAGTGACACTAGTCAGTTCACTAACTCCACAAAAGTCACTCCTTTCCTGTGCTGATTGAACGTCTTGGCATTTTAATTAGAGTAGCTGACATGGTGCATCATCACAGGAGCCCTGGAGTTGACTCAGGGTAAGAACAAAAGAGAAACTGTAGGGGTAAATGGAACTTCTTTGGCAGAGAATGGTGCTATTTCAGTGTAAGCCAACTTTAGAAATTATATCAGAGGAGTGGTGTACTAAAGGTATCTGTATTTAATGAAGTCATGACTTAATGTATACACATTGCCTCTGAAACTTCCGTGCCTTGTAGGAGTTACAGCACCCTTGTGGATTAACTGGAGAGGCTGCACTGCTCTTCTGGGAGGGCTGCTTGGATGCAGTAGGTGTGGAGGTCTCAGTCCTCATTCCAAGTGTAGAACCAGAAAATTTAACAGCGCAGGGTATTCATACTGTGCACCTGACTGTCTCCTCTTTGATGGGAGCAAAGTTGTGTTTTATGTAGGGAAATGTTGACTTCATGTTACATTGGTATGAATCCTGCTTCTGAATTTTCTACGTACATTTTCTATGTACATTTTCTACGTACATTTTCCCTCATTTCATTGAGGGAAAGGGCCCTCTTGGAAACAAACTGCTTTGCCAGAAGTCTACCAGGGCATGATCGCAGAGGGAAACTCAAGGCTAGCCTTGATAATTTGGGCCGTCAAGCTTAGATTCTCCTTCCTTTTAGTAGCTTTAGCACTAATGTGGCTCACTTACATAATATTTGAACCTTTTGTATTTGCAGTTTATTTTCTTAATAAAAAGAAAGTTAATAAAGAAAATATCCAAACTTGGGATACTTTAGACTCTTTACTTTCTCCTCCTGACCTTTTTCCCACCCTCTGCTCCAACAATTCAAGCAAACTTTATGTGCCCAAGTTGATTACCATAGTAGGAGACCACAAAAAGTTTGAACTGTCTTAAAATTTCTGGTTTTAAGCCCATTTCCATTATCAGTGTTTTTTTGGAGGAGATGTAACAGCTACATTTAAATTTAATTTCAAATTAATCTTGAAAAGAAACAGAAGATTAATATATTGAACAATGAAAGGTAACAAGACCACACAGAATTTGCATGGCTCTTAATTTGAGTAAATACTGTACAGTATATGTAATATCTGCCAAAATAGCAAAACTGGGGGCATGTACTTTGACATATGTGTTGCAGGAATAAAAAAAGTATTAAAGATTCAGTTAACCACAGTTATGAAATACAGGATTAACATTTTGGTTGAGCTGATATTTCAGGATAAAATCGTACCCAACGACAGCTTACTAAATAAACAGCTGAATAACCTCACAAACTCATCTGGACTAAAACATAATATTCAGAAATATCCTTGACCTGCATGCATCAGAGGCAGACAGGTGTCAAATATTGCAGGGCCATTGGCAGCTGGGGAACTTGAGTGCTGTTTGTGAGAAGCCAAGGCCAACAGGGAAAATTTAATGGAAGTTTGAGATGACATGGCATGACTTCAGGAGCAGGGTGACCTCCAGAGCTGCAGGGGCCCTTGGTACACTTCTGCTTTTTCTGGAGAAGCCCATGGCAAGAAATATGTAGAAGTGATGCCTGGCTGTTGTTGAACAGCCGTGCAGGAGTGCTGTGTTCTGTGATCTCCAGCATTGCTGAGGCTGTATGAGGATCCACCGGGAAGCAAAGTAAGATTTACTAATCCAGAGGAGAAAGCATCAGAGAAGGAAATCAGATTTTACAGGACCCTTGAGTGGATTAATTTAATTTTTAATGGGATTCTTTCCTAATTGACTCCCATAGTGTTTTTCTTACTCTGTTTGACAAGCTCATTGTCTCACTGGTCAGCTTATGATTGCGTGAATCTTTCCTTTGTCATTTTGAATGTTAATAAAACATGGTTAGTCTTCATTCCTCAAGAAAACCTGTAATTTTAGAAATTATTTAAAACAATTTAAGAACAACAGAAATCATTTCTCCATAATTTTTAGGATGGATCAACATGACCTACTAGTCTGAAAATATTTATCTTTGTGCATATACTGTTTTCACATCTTTAGCATTTATCAGTAAGCTCTCATTTCATTATTCTCATTTGCTGAGGCTTCCATTTCACTCAAAATGAAGATAATTTATTACTTCTGGCCATTCTGCTTTTTGTTATTGTAATTTGACTATTTTCGTAAATGGTTCAACTAGAACACTTGGATTAGGTTTCTTTCATTTCCGATGTATCATCCTTGGCTTTTTGAGATTTTTTTTCCTATAGATTCATGATTTAATCAAATAAATTTTCTATATAATAGTTTTATTTATGTTGATTGTCTGCTTTTGTCCTATTCTTCTTTAAAAATTTTCTTTCCACTTGCTGACTTTACTATATTGCAAAATTAGAATTGGCTTTCACCCAGAACTTTGCCATCTTAATTGTGGAGTTGTGAAATTTTGCTCAATAGTTGACTCTTGTGGAGTTTATACTTTACATCTTCAGTCTTTTTTTTTTTTTTCTCCCAGTGAATTGAATAAAATTTTCTTCTTTCATGTGAATTAGTTGCTTGAAAGAAGTGAACAGGAGGTAATCTTTTGCTAGTTTATTTCCAGGAGATTTGGCAGCATGTCTGGTCATACCTTGAGTGTCTGAGTTTGCTGCAACCCCTATTTATTGATTTAGGCTTTCAATTGCAGATACATGTGGAGGCTTAGGATGGGTTGTGGAGATTTTTTGCTATTTATGTTATATATTTTGCCGTCTTTTTAAAAAAGGCTTGATCTTGAATCCATGTTTTCCTGAACTGTGTGTGCCATCTTAATGTTCTAATTCATGTCCGTGTCTAATGCAAGAGTGTTTATTGTTGTTCTATTCAGCTTTTATAGCTTGCAGTTTCACAAAGAAAAGGGTAAAATGCTGGATTTAACAACCATAACTAACAAGATATACTTTTGAATCTTTATTCATTTTCAATTGTTTTTGACTTGGACTTCTTCAGGGACATACGGAAGATTAGTTTTATGCTTTTAGTTGTAGTCATACTGAATGTACTCACTGCAATAGATTGAAATATATTATTGTGAAGGAGGTGACTGGAGCATGCTTTTTGTGTGCTTTCATTCAGTTCCCACTGATAATGGTGGAAGTCTTTACCCTTGGGTTTGAGCAGGCTCTTGACTAATGGGCTTTAGTTATAACAGCTGAGCTAGAAAAGTTGTTCAGTGCTGTGAATGTAAAGCAAATGCTTCCTGCCTGCTGGATCTCTGAAGGAGTAAAGGATGCTGCTTTATCTCAGTGTTAGTTGTGTTTTCTTCTCATTAAGCGTCCTTCTGTTTGCAGATTTATGTAACATATTTGCTTTCCTCATTCATTAAGCACCAAATGGAAACAAATTTGCCAATTACCGCCAGTGTCAAATCAGTTTAGTTCCAGCGTGCAAAGTTGTATTTGTCTTGCTTATTGGCACCATATTTGGAAAAGAAGCAGGGCTGTGTTTTAAGAGGTCGTATCTGTGCTTCAGAAATGTAATTTCATTTTTATTTCTCATCCTTTGTTGCCTTCAAAGCATAAATGCACTGGAATAAAGCTGAACAGAGGTTGAAAAATGGCAGTCCAGGGCATAATCACAATAACACGTTGAAAAAATGTTGTCACCTGTCTCGTGAGGAGCATAATGGCTCTGCACTTGTCATGAAAATTGGCATTGACTTTTTCTTTGGACTGCCAGATTTATTAATAATACATTTGGTATGTGTTTTTCTACTGTCATGCTTTTTTCTTTTTCTTTTAGATTTTTTTCTCATATATATGCTTTCTGAACGAGTTCTCACATGCTAGTGGTGCATGCTGTAGAATGTTAAACTGTTGATTTTGTAAAGCTGAATGTAGTCCTGCAAGTTTTACTGAAGCGGACACATCTAGGTAGGAATGGCTCTGATTGCTCTCTGAGTGCTAGTTTGCCCCTTAGCCCAGCATTATTTATTAGTCACAGTCAGTCTGTGCTGTCCATTTGCCCAGTTTACGTTGCTAAGGTGTTTTTACTGTCTCTTGCACATTGCTTTTCTTATTTAATTTTCTTTCTGCTGGCTTTATAAAGCTCAAAATATTTTAATTGGTTATTGGCAGCCACAGGAAATTGAAAAATGTGCACTAATTAGCTCTGCCTCTTGATCATTTGCATGAATATAGACATTTTAGTCTCCCTAACACTTATAGGGTCAATTTTTCTGATTTCACACTGAATATATTAATGTGTAGAAGTGTTTTGCTCTACTGAGTAGGATAAAAATCTAATTTTCTAGGAAGAGAAAGAAGAAAAATGTCGAGTGTCTGTTTTTCTTCAGGCTGGCACTGTGTTTGTGCATTTATGAGTTTAGAATCTTTACAGATTGGGACAGCAGCTTATTTTTTAATAGGCTGAAATGATGTCAGAATTGAAGATGATAAAAAGACATTAATAATTTGATAATCTGTCCTAAAAAGGCCTCATTAGGCATCAATTTTCAGCAGATATCTGAAGTACACATAGCGATTGAAATGACACTGTATTGAGTACTGACCCAAAAACTAAATGTGTGAGACCAGACTGTCTGCTCACATACTCTGCAACAGAGACTGCATTTATTTGTAGAGTGAGATGGGGCATTTATGTGCCATTCCTGTGAGTCTCATACCACTGAGTTAAGAAAGCAGTTTATACCTGCTGAGGACGCATTTCAGTTTCTCTGGAAGAAAAGAAGTTGTTTTGCAACAGCAGTGAAGTCGGTTTCTTTGATATCGGAGTGAAAGAAGTACAGTGATGGGTGATGGAAGTTTAAATGCACAGAGATGAGGAGCAGACCAAGGATTTATGCTCCCTGCTGAATCCTTCTGGGCAAGAAATTCTGCAGAAGTGAAGGTATTTTTTGTCTTTACAGAGAGGGTGTAGAAGTGTTAGAAAGACTATAACGCGTTGCTTCCTGGTGTTTTGGTGAAAGTCTTCCAAGTCCGCTTGTATGTAACTTGGTGAAGCTTTGTGTATACATTGGTGTGCAATGTATTGTTTTCTTTGTTTATCCACTTCAGGTCCCTTCATGACTCAAACCCAAGTATTTTATATCTGTCTAATAATAAATATTCTGTCTTTATTTTACTTTCACATGAATTCTTGCCCTTAATAACCCACATCCTCCATTTTGAGTAATTCTCTTTAGCAATACTCCGAGGAAAGACTAGTGACATGGTTCCTGTACAGCAACAGTTTGAGTAGACCATATGTGTACCAGAGTCAATAAATAAACAGCACAGAGCTGTTTCCCAGAGTCCATACATAAAGATACTCATGATAGTGGTTGTGTTTCTGAGTTAGACACAATTTGGTTTTGTTCTTCTCCCCTTCCCTGCCGTCTCATTTAAAAAAATTAATAGGGATGTAAACTATAGGTCCTGAGCATCTGTGGCCATTAACAATACTTCATATCTCTTTGGAAAGAATTAGAATTATTATCTCAAAAAATGTGGCCTAATTTTAATTTTGATTACACGTCTATCAGTTGCATGGATGTAATATTACAGATAATTTTTGAAAATTGCAAATATTTAAAGTTTAACTTTACTCATCTCTTTATCGTCTGGGGTTTTTTGTTACTTAAGTGAATTTTTAAAAATCTCATAAGTTGATGTTGCAGATTTGTTATGGATAAATTAAGATTGAAATAATTTATATTATTATTTTTAAAATCCTTTTTATTTTCATCTCTAAAACATAATCACTCTGAAGCAACATTGGAAAATCAGAATTGTTTTAGATAAGGTAAAAATTAGGCAGAAGAGGACTGAAGAGTATTATTTCTGTGAAGATGCAGTAAAAAGACTGAATAATGGAAAGAAGAAAAAGAGGTGTGATAAGAGCTAAGAAAGAAAGAAAACAATGGTGCAGGAGGAATATGTCTTGCTTGTGGGTTGCCTGGACTCCTCCCAAGTTCTGTAGGTGCAGTGATGCTGCTGTAGAGAAAAAGTGGAGTGAGAAATACTATGCAAAAAATCCACAGGCTTTTGAAAAGTGTGCTTGTTTTGTTTGCGTGTAGCCCCTGCTGTGGGAATCTCAGGCTTTGAAGAAATTAGACCACATATGGCAGGACTTTGCTCAAAATTGTGGAAACTCCATGGCTTGTACAGATTCACCATGATACTGGGATCCTTTGCTTCAAACTTTACATATATGTGGCTGAGCTAATTGCATGAGGTTCCCATCTTTGTGGGGAGAAATGGAGAGCTTTAATCTGCCTGTCCACGTATTCTGATAAAGACATCCAACACTGGTGTCATGAATCTGCCAAAGCACGGAGTATTTCTTCCCATGGATTCTAAAGGAAGACTGGAGCAATGAATCAGATGTACATGCATGCAGTATAAATATCTACTTTATTCATGTTCAGCCAGTCCTTCAGACTGAAAATCTGTTTTAGAAATTAGCTTAGTCCTTAGCCCAAAGGGCTGTATGTTAAGACAGCTTCTGAAAGAATTTGAAGTCCTGAATACCTGTCACTTTTAAATTTTTTTCTGCCTTTATCATCGTTAATTATGTTTTCATTTAAACAGTGGTAACATTTGGGTTTTTTACTGAAATATTAGTAACAATTCATTTTTATCTGCTATCTTTTTAACCCCAGAAACTACCTCTTCAGATTGAAGCTTGAGGATCTCTCTCTAATACAGGTATGTTTATTTCTGTTTCCTTATTTCTTCTGCAAGATGTAGGTAACTAGATGTTTTAAAGCAGATAATAAAGATATTCATAAGCTTCATAGCTGCACATAAATATGCATCTGTTTTTGTCCTTTTTCTGGCCCTTTATTACATAAGTTATATTATCCCTTTTAATTCCAGATTAGCCTTTGTCCCAGGCCATACAGATCTGATGTTGCCTTAGTCTCCTGTGATTTTGTTAGAGTGGATTTTCATAGTCTTCATTAATACAATTTTAAATTAACTACCGTTAGATTCAGTACTATCCCTATTAATTAATGAAGTAATTCTCTACAGCCGAATACAGAAAAGTAAAAGGCATCCAGGTAAGGCTGTACTTGTGATTTGTAAAACAACTTGTGTATGCTTTAATCAGGCTTGTTGACTTTATTTGCCTTCCTAGACTACTAGAAACAAGATCTGATGTTAGCTTATATTTAATCAAAATTGCAATATTAATAAATATTCAATTTCGTTGCTGATGTTTAAGGCTGTGACACACCAAGCACTTTTAATATACAGAATTTGGGCTGTCCGCTTTCATCTTTTGTGCCATATTCAATATCCTGGCAAATAATTTAAGTCCTAAAGGTTCTTGTTGAGAGGCTGCACTCAGAGGTCTCTGATGGTGCCATTGTACTTTATCCTGCTAATTCATAGATAGAAGTTCATGACTTTCCTCTGTTAGGACCTGTATTAGTAGACTGAATTCACTAGTGAGGGAGAATTCTGCAGATTACAGAGGTTTTTAATTGTGCTGGCTGATTGAACCAGACCCCTTCTCACCCCAATCCACAAAAAAATACAAACTGAACACAGAAATCATAGTGTTGATGTTATAGTGGGTTACTGGGTTTCAGTCTTATGCATGTTAAGAAGCCTTTAAACAGTCTTCTCAAGCTGCCTTTTGGTAAAGTTTCTTATTCTGTCTTCAGTGCTGTAGCACCACTGGTTTGTCTCTGTATTTTCTAACATTCTTCAACAAATCTTTGTGTTTCTAAATCAAAAGTGTTGGTTTTTTTTTCTTTCACCAGCATATCTTTACTATCGCTACACGTATGATTCAATTTTTTTCCCTCATTTTCAAGCCTACCATTATGATTCCTTCATATTTGTCCTTCACAGATCTCTTCCTCTTCTTTGCCTCTATTTCCTTTATAGTTCTATTAGAGTGGCCCAGGACAGCCATTATCCAAAAGATGTGTTTCCTTGGATGTGCCAGTTTTGGCAGCTCCAAATCAGATGTGAGGCAACTGAGGCCTTTTCTTTAATTTGTAGGGTGAATTGTTCAGGATTCCTAAACTAACTAAACAATACATTCAGGTCTTGTCATGTAATCTGGTATTATGGGTGAAAAAGACAAGAGGAAAAGTGGGAAGCAAAGCAGAGGCTGTATGAAATCCTTGCAAAAGAGAATGATGGAATTTCAGGGGAGAAATAAAGCTTGCTGTGGTTTAACTCGTTGATACTGCATGTGCTAGTTAGCATTTATTTGCCAAAGGACTGAGCACTTCGATATTTCACTTATGGACAGGAGAAATTTTTTTTTACCATTTCTTTTTCTTCACACAGTTTTTGTCATAGTAATAATATAAAAAAAATCTCATTTAATTCTTCTACTTATGTTGCTTGCTTTGATTTTTTTTTTTTTTTCCATGAGCCAGCTTTTGTAAAAACATGCAGATGTTTCACAAGCTAATAAACCATGTTTTCACATCTGGAAGAAAACGCACACAGTGAAGTGCTAGCTATGATAGAAGCTTTCAGCATAGCTCAATAACAAGAAAGAAAAGGCTAGAAACAAGACAGTCTGTATACCTGTTGTTTAATTGTCTTAGAAAATTGCTCAAGCTCTAGTTTTGCTATTGTGTGTGGGAAGCAGGAGAAAAATTACTGACTTCTTCCTCTTTCACAGCAAATACTTCCAGCATGGAAGCAAATTGGAACAATTTGCATCCTCCTTTTCTACAATTTTCAATTGGACTTTTATAACTGTTTATTTTCTTAGCATTGGCACTTTGTTGTTTTTTTTTTTTTTTTATAACCGATTCATCAGTTGAATCTTACTTATTGTATTTTTCCTTCTGGAAAATAAAGGGAATGCCTCAAACTAATTTTTGACCATTGACGCACTTCAGTTATTTTCATCTAAGCTCGTTTCCTCATCTGTCACGCTTAAGTGTCTGTTGGAATATGTTATTTTGTGCACACACTGCCGCTGGGAAGACAATAGGCTTCATGTTACGTGTAATAAATGCAGCAGTAATAATCTCATATTTATAGCAAAAGCGTATTTGAAAATACTTTGTTTACAAATTTCTGTGTGTTTTTGGAAATATAGGCATTTTATAAATAAAGTGTTCTTTTGGAGTATTATCAGACTTTGCAAGATTACCGGATACAGTTTTGTAATAGGAAAGCTTTCTAAAAAGGAATAAATTAAAATAATGACTCCTTGTTTGCAAACTTTTCAAAAAATTCCTTTGTTCCAAAATGTCCTGTCTTTTACAAGTGTGTGCCTGGAAAATAGTTGGGAAATAATCTTCCTTGGAACAAAAAAAAAATACAACAACCCAAACCAAAACCAGACATCCATTTGAAATGCAAGTTATCACAAAAGAAATGCAGCACATGTATTGAAAGGGTACTGTTTCCACCAGTTTAGTGGAAGTTAATCCCTTGTTAAAGTGGGGTTAGAGTGCTTCCAGAGTGCATCAGACAGGATGTGCATTTAAACATGAGCTGGGGCTGTGCACTGAGACATCATCGCCCATTGTGGGTACATCAAAGTTGTCATCCCACATGTCATGGTTCTGTGCTCCATAGTTTATAGGAACAGCATGTTGTTTGAATAAGCAAGTTTCATACGATAATATCTTTAGCAAACCAGTATTTGGTGTGTCTCAGCAATTTTCTTTGTGTAGCAGGATAAAGAAGAATACAGCAAGTGAAAGCCTTTTAAGCTCTTGATGGAGAAGCCTTAGAGTCAAATTGTTCAAAGCTGGCTGTTGGAACAATGCATGCATAATGATTATGGATTAGGGAAGAAGCACTCATTGGGTTGTGGTTATAGAAGAGCAAATATTTTATCACTCTCTCTGCAGCAATAGTAGGCTCACAGACAGAGAAAGCCTGACTCTGTGTGGATTTGTTTTGTGAGCTTTGCTTTGTTGTGTCTCACCTCAAGTAACAGTAACAGGATGATCCATAAAAGCATTGGCCAAGATGAAAGCTAGATTTCCTGAAAACTCTTGTATTTCTTAAAATATAAAAGCAGAAATCTAAATGGTAGTTTTTAAATGAATACATTTATTTTAAAAAATATACTTTAAAACCCATGACATCTAGCAAATGTCAACATTCATAGTGGGGCTTTGACATTATGTGGTGGATGGCTGTCACAAGTGTCTGTTCTTTTTTGAGATTTTGAGAAGAGAGCTTCTAAATTCAAACACTTATTTGTGTCTACCTACATGACAAGTCTGCTGATGTGTCTGTAAAGAATGAAAAGCTAGTACATGCTGGCTTATAAAAGTCTTTATGCCACAGTTGAAATAAACAATATGCCAGCCTGCATAATCTTTTCACAAACCTCATAGAAAGTGTGCATGTTTTCTTCTTCCATAAGGTAAACTTCTTTATAAACTCAGGTTGTTAAGGCATTTACAGGGCACATGCTTGAGTTTGCCCTTCTCATATAAATGTTCCATCTATAAAGTCTATTTGCAATTTGAGATGCCCAGAAGGTTGAATATGAGCCTATTCCACCCATTTCTGTATTTACATGGTTTTCCACAGGTTTTATTCTCATCCAGAACCTACACATCTTTCAGTTAGGGCAACACATACCTCAAAGTCCATTTTTAAAGGCAATTTTAGCCCATTTTTACTGCAAGATTGAAATTAAATACTTTATGCAGGCTAAGAAGATCATAGTTTCATTTTTATGTGTGTTAATCAACTTTAAATTCTGGAGTCTTGATGGTTTTGGTTTATAGATATGCTTGTGTTTATATATGTTTATATATGCACACCTGTTAATAGGGCATTCAAGGAATTAAAGGCAAGATTGGAGCTATGAGTTTTCTGGAAAAGGAGCTACTTGGTAAAACAGATATTGCCTGAGAGAATTCTCACTATTGTTTACATGTGTCAAGAGTGTCTGAAATACCTGTTACATATGATATACCATATGATATAACATACCATTTCACTTTGATAGCAGTCATTAGTGGCTAGATGGTAGGCTAAGTACTGAGTTAATTAAATTGTACTATTCTTTGAGTATATATTTTGTGTTTGCCTATGTGAAACAGAGGGAATTTGATTCAGTGATTGAGGTTTTTTAAAAATTCTAATTTATAACCTGAAATGCTTTTTAAAATTTTTACCTGAATTTTAATATAGAATATAAATATTAACAACACCTGATTTTTAATTTTTTAAAATAAATCAAATCCTCACCAGGGCTGTAATTGCATTTTGAAAATAACAATTGCTTGCTATTATTATAAACAGATCTTTCTGTATCTTTTGTGAGAAGCCTTCATAACCTTTGTTTGTCTTTTGGTTATGATGGTGCTTGGCCAAGTCTGTAAAAAATGGAGGCACAGATCACTCAGACTGTCCTTACAATTAATTTTTGGGTCAGCGCTCTCAAGTTCCCTTTGGTATGAACAAATGAAAAGTTGTAAGTAGTTACCATGTGGGATCAAAACTTTAATTTATGCTCATATTATACACTTGTAGTTATAATCAACAAATTCAGAGATAAAGGTAATGAAGCTTTAATCTTTTAATCTCAAGTTTTTTGGGTAACTAAATAAATAGAATCCTTAAAAGGCTTCTTAATTATGTTTCTAGAACTTTCATTCATCGTATTGCAATCTATTTCTTTTCTGTGTTGTATGTTACCGTCGCTACTTGTGTAACAGATGTCTGATTTGTGAAATACATGAAGGAAACCTGATGAATCATAATTTTATTTTGGGGTGAAGCAACTGTGCTGAAACGGAAATACAAGAAATACTTTCTCTGACATCACACTTGAAGGCATAAAGGAACCTCAACTAAGGATGTCCTTTGTCCTTAACTGGTGACAATCATAGGTTGGCAATATTGAAATGCCAAGCAGTCTGAGATTTAACATTCTATTTTGAGTGTCTAAGCAGGGAGAAAACCAGCAAAGCAAATGAAAAAAACTCTCTTGGGTTTTCCTTTGCCTGATACCTATTTAAGGGTGAGGAGAATAAAGAGTATTCCTCCCTTTTACAGGTACTTTTCTCCCTTCTTTATGTGAAGGTAGCATCAGCCACCAAAATATTTTTTCCGCTTAGGCCCTTCACATTTGTGTCTGGGACACACAATGGATAAGCAGAGTGCATACGTTATTGTCACTTTTGATGCTATTCCAAGTTCCTCAAAGGGTTGGAAGTGAAGGGAGCAACTCGTGTTTGTAAAACTTTTCCAAAGAACACTGAGGTGACCAAATCGCAGAGTGACCAAAAAATAGTAGAGCTGGTGCAAACTTCTGTTTTGGTGCTAGCGATGAGCCAAATGTGCAGAAGTATTTGGACTGTTGCCTTTTGTCTAAATTGGTGCTGAGAGCAGAGTTTAAAAAAGAAAAAAATTAAGAAAAGGCAAAGAGCAGTACATCTACATATAGCAATGCCGCCACTATCAAGTACCTCTTCCTGTTGTTGATACCTTTCTGATGGCAGATTGTTGGATTTGATTATACAATAAGTGCACAAGTAATTAAATTAGAGTATTGGAAATTTAAAGAACAGTTAAAACTATTTGTGAAGCCAGAGCTAGTCCTTTGTAGCAAGTATAGATGGACGTCGTGGCTAGTGTATTCTAGTTTTTTTTCTGCGATCCCATTAGTATTTTCATTATCTTGTTTTCTGTTTGCATGACAGTAGTTTCTGGCCAAAATTACAACTTTATCAAAGCCAGAAGAGGATGAATTCAGCTAGCAGTGCGTAATTTCACTTACCTAATCATTACCCAAATGACCTCTTTTACATGCAGCTGAAAGCTAGATAAAGCATGTTAGATCCTAAAGCTAGATAAAGCATGTTAGATCACACAAATCCTGACATTCCCTTTATAAGATATTTGTGCAGAAATCAATTACCAGCAGACAGTGCTTCATTTCTGTTGAAAAAATTTCGTTATTGAAACAGCTGGTGCTCTTAGATTCACCTATATATTAACCAGAGGATGGTTGCTGTCCTAAAACCATTTAGGTCATATTTGGCCAAGTACTGATTCACTCTGCATTCTGAATTTTCTTTCCATGTGTGGGATTTTTCATCTGCAGGGGTGTGGTTACATATATCAGCTAATTGTTTGAGCGTTTTTTTCCTGTGTGTGTTGTTCTAGGTTCATGTGAAGACCCCCACTAAAAAGCTATACAATAGGCATGTGAGGCCTAAACTGGATGTGTTTCTCTTCTGGTCATTTCTGCTAGTTATTAGTTTACACCTGGCTTCTACAAAATTGGAAGGTTTTAGTCTCCAGAATTTGTAATTTCTTACCCTTCAGTACAGTTGAAATTTGTCATATAGATTTAAAAAGAGTCTAACTGAAGGAAAAGAATGCTGGCAAATTGGCAGGGCTTTGCTGCTGCTTTGGCTTATCTGTATGTGTTAGTATTTTCAGTGATGGAGGAAAAGAATAGAAAAAGAAAGGCAGGCAGAGATGTAATTTTTCATTTATTTGCTGTATCTCTCATTGTTTTGTTCCAGTACTAAAATACAGGTGCAAGTGTATTTCTAGACAAATGAGTCCATTTAGTCAAGAAGCTTAGCTTTTTTTTATTCTTTTTCTTCCCTTATGTCTGCTTCTTAGGCTGCATTTCTTGTATGTTTACAGTGATCTTCTGTTCTGGTTTCACAGTAAAGAACAGAATAGGTACTAAAATTTTTGCCTTCCACTGGAGTAAAGCTCCTGTTTTCTTTGGATATTAAAAATTTGGGGGTTTTGGGTTGTTTTTTGGGTTTTTATAAGATAAAGGGGAAGCCTGGATCACCTGAATATATAAATGAGTGCATTTGTTCTCATGACAAATACAGGTGATATCAAAAAGTATGTGTGTACATTTTTCAGCTGTTACTTCTGAAACAGCTGATTTGGATTTTATAGTGGTATAATTTCACCCTTTCCAATAATTTTCCTGGGTATTATGTATGGTGGTCACCCACACTGCATTACATGCACAAAAGGTAATTGTCAAAATGTCTTTTCCTAAGAAGGTGATGCTTGTTCAAGTTTTCACTAAAATGATAAATCATTAGAGTTCCACAAGAGTAATCACCAAGTAGAATCTGCTTGAAAATAAATCAGGCTGCTGCTTGCCAAATCTCTGGGCTGTATAGAACCCTGGTGAGCTTCAGCTAATTCTGGACTCAAGCAGCATCCCGTGAAAACAGAATGATATTTATGGAGAGACAGAAGCTCTCTTTGACAATCAGCCTCTTTCAGTGTAGCCTTTATACTGAGAAAGTTCAGAAATGTTAGGAAACTGTAGAAAATGAGAGCAGAAAAACTGATATAGAGACTGAAAGCAGATTGTCTTAATTCTTATATTGTCTTGCCCAGGTGGAGATTGCCACAGGCAGTTGCTGATGGAAAGTTCCAGCTCTTTGGCAACTGGATGCTGCAGCACTGAGCAATTTAGAAAAGAAATGGAATATGCAGTATGCTCTGGAAGACATTATATCTATAATACAGTGTCTGCAAACATATTTTATCAATTTTTGCTTGCAGACCCTGATATGGAACTTCATTGTGTGTTCTGGCCTGTAACAACTAATGAGAGTTTCAACCACAGTTTTTATGCCATGCATATTCAAAGAGGAGGCTTCAAGACACATTTTCTCAGCCACAGGGGGAATTGTCTCTTCCAGTACTACAAAGATCTGTTCAACAGTTCTGCAAAGTTAGGTGGGATTGGGCAAAGATGCTTTTGGGTAATGCTACAGAGAGGAGATGAGTTCAGCTTACCCCTGTGTTTTAGTGGTCATCAGTACCTGGCATAAAGGCATTGTTTGGCCTGTAGTATCCCCTGCAATTGGTTTTTGAAATTATAAAAAAACCATGAAATTAAGAAGACCAGCATTTAAACCTAGAGTAATAGAAAAATGGTGGAGCAGCCTCGTGTTCCCTTGCCACAGGGCCAAAAAATTTAAGATACACATCTTGACCTTCAGCTCTAAGAAGCCTTTAACACAGTGACTTTAAAGGATGCACCCAGCTGCTGAACTGTGGGAAAAACTGGCTGTTTCTGTAAGGCAAAAAGTTCTGTTCCCTTCTTTGCTAGGGAGGAGGTGTAAAAATTTTCAAGGTTAGGAGACTAGTTTTTTGCTACTACGATTTTGGAAAACTCAAGATTTTTAAACTTTTAAGGAAACAAAGCAGCCATACTGAGGCTGAGTCATGGACACTTGTTGCTATAACCAAAGCAGAAGGAAGGATTTGAGGAACTTGCAACAAGGATGTTAGTTGGTGAGGATCCCATGCAGAAATGTGTGGGAGGGAGGGTCCTACTCTCCTAAATGGTTCAGGGCATGAAGGGAGGGTTGCTGTCAGTATGTTACCTGCCTGGTCAACACTACTAAACCCAATTTATGAGGTGGATTGTTGCTCCTAAATGTTTGAGAGAGGCACTGCTTAGTCATAGTATAGGAAGCTATTCCTGTTCTGAATTGAGAATAGAGGACTAAAGTTGTTTTACTCCTATAGGTTTATCCAATATTTTGGGATACCTTTTTCCTTCATTTTGCCTTATCCTTATTTTTCTGCTGCCTTTTCCTAACCCTGTTTTTAGCTCTCTTCTGTTTTGGCATGTATTGTCTCACCCATTCCAGATGGTACCTCAATATGATGCTTCTGCTGTCAAGTCTGGGACCAATAAATCATGTCAAACTATGGAAATCAATCAATTTATTAGAATTGAAAGCTAAATGTCCTTTGAAATATCTGGGTTCAGACACATATGTGAGATTTTTGTATTAAATTTTTTGTTTAGCTCTTATTTTGGATTTATTTGAAGGCAGGAAAATCTAGACCCCCACAGACCACGAGTAACTCCTAAAGCTCAGTAGAACAAATAGCCCTCTAAAGGACATAACCTTACCCATAAAGCAATTAAGAGAAATAATGTCACTGTTTAGGTTGTCAATATTTTACTTAAATAAATGTTTTAAGTTTGCCTGCCTTCAAATCACAGTATTTTTAGGTGTTTGTCCTCAAAATGGAACTTGGGAGTCTCAGCTTAGGTGTTTAGGCTCTCTGGTGGATGGGGATAGATCAACACCCAAGCCCAGGACCCACAGACATCTGAGTTCTGAACTTTCTAATTCCCCTGAGGAAAAATGTTGAGTGCGCAGGGAAGAATAAATGAATAAATGCCACCTATTTTTTTTTTTTGTTTTGTTTTAATTAAGCATCTCTATTGAACTTGACAATAAGATTTTTTTTTTCTACATCACCCGTATGCAGCAGGCTTCCTTTGTGAGTAAGTTGTATGTAAAATGTGTGTTAAGCTCTTTCTGTCATGGTTTCTAAACTCAACAAGTAGTATCAACTTGAAGACTGTCTGACCACTATTGTGCACTCTTAAGCAAGGCTGAATTGAATATGGGCTGATCTATTACAGGGTTAAGCTAGTTATATGTTTATTTGCTGTATGTTTGGGATTTTTTTTTTCTTTTTTCTTTTTTTCTCCTGATTTTAATACTATCTTCTTCAGTCAGTACTTCTGAATTTTACATGTTTGTTCTAGTGCCTGGGAAAAATTTATTTGCTTCTCTAAATCAGGGATGTGATGGTGGTTGGTATACTGATTTTCCAAACAAATGATCAAAGTACAAAAAGAAAAAAACAGATCATTACAAAATTATGGGAAATGAGAAACTACAGGGTCTGTACTTGGGCCTGTTCATTATATATTGAGATATTTTTTGTAATTTAGATTGATAAAAGTAATGACAACTATATAGTTCAAAGAAAACAAATTAATAAAAGAGGAGTTTTACTAGAGGTTAATATTTACACCTACAGTTAGGTCCATATTCAGTTTTGAAAATTACCTCCTTGATGAGAACCTACAGGTCTTTTTCCCAGGGTATAGCTACCATTGTAGTAATCAGAAGTAGTCAGCCACAAAACTGTTTGTGTTTTGGTTTAGGTTTTAAACTGTCTGATTTGGTTAGGTTTATTAAAAATCAAATGAAAGACCTGAGAAAATTCCAGAATTTCATATTTATGTGGGTACCCAGGACAAAGCAACCTTATGGAAATCAGTTCTAGGAGAAACCAGTAACTGCGTCAGAAGCAAAACAAATTTCTCTTAATTATTAGTTAAATAGCAACTTCATTGTGGCACTGACAATTTTATGTGTTTTGTGATTCAGTTTCTTAATACTTTCATTTCTAAATGAAAACTCAGGTGAGCATGAGTTTTCAGAACTTTGAAATCACCTTGGAGATAATTTGATTAATTAGGAAATATTTCTGAGGTGGGATGGATATTAAGTTGAATCTTTTCCACTGTTTTGGAAAAAAAAAATACAGATTTATGCTGTTCTATTTTTATGACTTTCTGAGCCTTTAAATTGAGCATTTTAAATTAAATACAGTGTCTGGTATGTGTACGTGACATTGGTTTCTGTTAATTGCGTCGAAATATGAATGGCAGTATAAATTAATTCTGAAGCCACAGTGAGTGGAAAATGCAGTAGCTTCCCAGTATTTATTCATACCATTGCTTCTAGGGTATCTGTGGGAACTCTGCTTGAAAGGGTAACAGCTCATAAGCTCCAAGTCTTTGCCTAGGTATTTTGGCAATTCTGGGAGTGATTTTGTGCCTCCTCCCACTCATCTCAGGGAGCTGAAATGGTGAAAGGTGAAACTGTTCCCTACTTTTCCCCCCACTTTGTTACTACGAGATGAATACAAGATCTGGCAAGAGGAGAGACTTTGTGGGAAGTGGAACTGTGGAAGCTCATCTGCATTAATGTTCAGAGTTTTGCACACATTTTACTCACACATTGGTGAGATGAAACCTTTCTCAGTGAAATTCTTTCTGACTCCTAGGTGCATGGTTATTTTTGTTACTCAGTACAATTATGCATACTCTTTTTTTCTGAATATCTGGGCAATAAAAAGATATGAATTAAGTTTTATGCTGTCAAATACACACAAAACCTTTTTCAGTGGCATTTTTTCTTACTTTAATTAGGCTAGGATTTATTAATGAAGCTTCTATAATATGTCAGGACAGGTCTGAAGAAATAATAATTCTGTATGTTCATAGAAGATCAAAAATATGCCATCGTATGTTTATGAAGATAGCACTAGGCGCGACTCCACAGTCTTTTCTCACACATCTGTCAGTGATGTTCCTTATAGAATATTGTGCTATTCAGCATGAGAAAATAAAGCTGAATGAGTTGTACTTGACAAAACTCTGGATGTGCGTTGACAAGATAAGGCTGAGTGGAGAATTTCGCATGCTAATGTATATGTAGACAAAATCCTTCATAAACTGATTTTTCTTTTTTTTTTTGACAATAAAATGGTCCATACTGAAAACAGCAAGGGCGTCAGGAGACCTGCATGGATATGCAATGAGTTTCCAGCTAACCTCAAGCAAAACAAAGAAGAATTCTAGTGGTAGAAGCAGGGACAGGTGACCAGGGAGGAATACAGAAATTCCTGTCCAAGCAGCCTGGGGTGGGATGAGGAAATCCAAAGCACACATGCAGTTGAATCCCATGAGAGATGGGAAGAGCAACAATAACTTTATTTTAAAAGAAACAAATCAGATCAGAATCAGCTGCTGTCGTGTTTCATCTTGGAGTTGTATTCAGATTATTGTACTCTAGCTACCTCATAAAGGAGGCTGAGAAATAAATTTGAAACTTGGGAACTGGTGCACGGAAAATCATGTGCAAATAATCTACAAAAGCAGGCTTGCTGCATAAACCAAGTATATTATTCCACAAAAATTTGTAGTTTCATTGATTTTTCTGCTACATGCCCAGCTATGACACACAAAAGGAAGAATTGCTTTCATTTTCAATTGTAAAGGAAGTCCAGTCATTCTTATTTCCATAAAATTACATATAAAATATAAGAAGTTATTATTCATTGTACAATTGCACTTTAGTTGACCTAAAAATGAGGGAATAAAGAATGATAAATCTACCCGGGTGAATGTCGAAGAAATATTTGTATTTCTCTCACCAAACTTGCTGAAGCTTCTGTGATGAAATAACAGGTAGCACGGTGAAATGCTGGTTTCTAGTAGTTACATTCTCACTGGGACTTGCAAGTTGCAGAGGAGAGTAGCTAGACAGGACAGAACACAGGTAAAGAATATATTCCTGTGAAGGAATCCAATCAGACTGAGGCACTATAAATGCATTTTAGAGTTGATGCGACTTGCAAAGCTCACGGATAACGCAGTGCTATGGAAGGCCTGTCTCTGCTAATCACCCTTGTGAATTGGGAAAGAAAATGTATCTTGTTGATGCCACGAAGATTTTTTGCGTTTTCTTTTATACCCCTGTTACACCTTTTATACAACTTCTGATTTCTTAGTGCTTTTTGCCTACATTCTTGGACTTGTTTGTTCAGCTAGGAGACCAAACATTTTAGAAGCTTCGTAGTTAGGGATCAGTGTGCCCCAGACCCCAAGGTCCTCTCCAGAACATATTCTGTAAACCAAGATAGAACCATCCAGGGGAAGGCTCCTTGGGGAGGGGGTCTCACTTGAGCCTCTCATTAGAGAATCTTTGATAGATATGCTAATTAGTAAAGCCTATAATGTTATACCCGATCTTTTGGGGCATACTCGGCGGGGTGCATTTTCGACGCATATGACCTGGACGTGTGCACCTAAGGATCCTTAAAATAAATACCAAGGTAAAATCCCTTTTCTCCTTCTAACAGTGTCTGACTCTTGATTTTAAGACCAGGAAAAGGCATCATTATAGACTGAGAAACCAGTCATGCTAGGACAAATGCATCTTGAAGATGGAGTCAGGGAGTTTCCAAAAGGGAGAGTTCAATGTTTACTGCAAGAAGTAAGTAAAAATGTGTAGTTTGTTTTTATCTGTGAAGAATAAGTAATATTTGCCAGACTTTTTCAGAACAGCAGGTACATGGGCAATGCAGTACATACCAGAAAGGATCGTGAAGTCCTTGCTGGGAGAACCAGCCATGCAGAAACTCCCTGCTGATTCTGAACAGCCAGTTGAAGAAAAAGTGCCAGGAAACTGGAGGTTACCTCTTCAAAAAAACAACACAGATTGAATCTGGTTTGTGTAGCAAATCAGAGCCAAATAGATGAAAGAGCTTTAGTCAGTGTAGCCCAGAAAATGGAGTCCTGAAAGATAAAATCTGAGGAGAAAAGAGGATTAAAACAAGTAATTTCTTCAAGAAGAACATCTGGTCTGGCTGAATACTCTGCACAAAAAGCAGCCCTTTTAAAATGACCGCAAAATGGTCACAAATCTAGAGTATCTCTGGAAGCCAGCCAAGAAGAAAAATCTTCAGCGAAAAAACCCACCTGATCACCATGGCGGAGAAGACTCACAGGGTTCTGGAGCAAGTTGGAGGCAGTGTAAATGTATGATGAGCAGACTGGGGGAGGAAGGCCAATGCTGTTTACCAGGCTGATATGCATATTTTTCAGCCAACATTTTTACAGAACAGATGATTGAGACTCTCCAGATGCACATCTCTGCGAAGATCTGCAAATGGCTTTGTGGATCCTGGGTGTAGTCATTCAAGTTTCTTGGCTGAAACATTGTCTGCTAAGACTTGAATAAGGCCCAGGGACTATCTGAAGTAATTCAAACTTCTAAATCTTCCATCAGGGCAGCACGTTGGTACTGTGCATCTGGGATCACACATCCCAACACAGCCACTCTGCTGCCTGTATCTGGCCTCTTAAATGATACAAGACTGATGCTGACAGTGAAATGGAGTGGCTAAATAAAAAGAACTTCAGTGCCAAAAGTAGGAAAGGGAAAAACAAAGTACAGAGCACCTAAATCAAGTGGTTCTCAAATTGCTCCTCCTGTAGGAAAGCCTTAATTTTGTTACATATCACAGACTTAGTACAGCTGATAAGCCGATGTACTCTCCCTATGCAGGGCAGGATGTAGCACACAAATATCAAACTCTATTTTTAGAAGTGTTAAATCTATCTGAATCGAAACCTATTTTTGGGCCACCCCAGCCCCAAACCAAAATGTAACTAGAATAAAATTAAGATAATTTAATTGGAAGACCTCGCTTACCAGTCAATTTCATTCCCAAAAACTCCCTTGATTCTGAGATAAAACAGGATGGAGATCTTTGAGGGAGATAATAAAAACTGGCTTGGATGCAAACCTGCACACCCTGCTTTAGGTGAACCTGCTTTAGCAGGGGAGGTGGAACTAGATGATCTCCAGACTCCCTTCCAACCCTTCCAATCACCCATTCGTAAGAGATGGCCACTGAAAACATGTAATGGATTGGAATAATAGAAGAGGTTGACTACTTTTCTGTCTCATTCAGAGGAAGTTTTTCATATTCATAATAAACATTTTGGATTTTCTGGGTGAAGTAGAAAGAGGCAAGCAAGAGCTGCAATGTGAAGTAGAATTAGTAGTCCAACAGCTAGCATACTGCTTTTGAGTATTAGAGATTGACTCATGTCTTTGTTTGTCATCTGATTCACAGCATGGATTTGGATCTCTGTCTCCTGCAGCTTGAGTTTCCTGAACAGAAGTACTCAGAAGACAGTTTGTTTTTTCTCATTTTGCAGATATTTAACTCAAGCTCTGAGAAGCTTTTTTTGTAAATTTGTAATGAAACTTGGAAAAGTTTAGGGAATGGTTCAACACTTTCCATAGGCATCATTGTTACTATTGTTGGAGAAGTCCTGGCCATATTTAATGCATTTGTGTAATACAGGCTTCTGGTTTTGAGAGAGAGGAAGCCCACAGGAGTTCTCAAATGTGTCAGTGGCATGCTTCTGGAGCCACAGGGCAATGTGCTGTTAGAACTGGCTAGTGTTGGTTTTGCTGACATGCATATGGTGTAGCTGGATTTCTGAAACTCTTCAGGTCTCTCACTTTGAATTAGTGATAGATGAATGAGTGGGTGGATTTGGATAGTGCTGCTCTGCTATCCTTACAGACCTTGCTGGAAGTACTGTAGTGGCTGTGCATATGTGTGGCTTACTGGAGGTGCATTAATCTGGCTAGCACGTGGATTGATTGCCGCATTAGCTGTAGGAGCATGGACTTCTACACAGACTGTGCACCAGACTTCCTAATATCATGGGACTGGAGTAGCAGATGTTTGTGTTAATTAAAACACGTTGAGATATCCTTTACTTGTCTGTGATATAGATATCTCTTTAAAATGCCTGTTGAACAGAGAGTGGAATTGCTGTGTGGAAGTTTATAAATACTGATGCTACTGATTCTGATGTTAATGCACTGTTATAATAGCCATGGGAATATTGTTTGAGCCCCCTTTCCTATTGGAAAGTTTTGTCTTCACAAGAGGAGCACAAAAGCAAATTCTACATCAGTCTTCAGAGCAGTCAGACCATATTTGGTATAAGTCACATCAAGAAATGGTTATCTAAATCTATGTTTTTTTGTCTTGAAAGTAAATAGACTGTAACAAGTACCTACAGTAATTTTTACAGAAGTGGAATGACTTCTTTTGTATTTGTCACCTGCTTGCTTAGTAGAGATGTCTGTAATGTGCCTGAGACCATGAAGAGTGTTTAATTCTTCTGGACAGAGGAAAGCAGGGTCCTCACAAGGAGAGTGTTTGGCTTCTTATATAAGTTCTGCTGCTGTTGCTGTCGTGAACACTAGGACAGTTGGACTGCAGAAGTAAGCTTCTTCTTGAAGAAAGAACTCAGAGAGCAGCCATGTGTCCGTTTTGTCACCTGAATATGCATTATGCAGTGCAACCTTTCTGCAAAACTCTTGTAAAGAAAAGCAAACAAAAATGTTACCCTTACAGACTCAATCTAGGATATAGTCTTTCCTTCTTGTGCCTTATTGCTACACCAACAGTCTGTCAGCTTGAATTACATGCTTGGTAATACTCAGAGAATCCTGAAAATAGCTTATAAAAATGAGCTGACTGATTGGAAATCTGATGAATAATCCTGTTGGTAGCCGAAGAGAAAGAAGATCTGAGGTTGCTCTTTCATTGAAGAACAGATGGGGATCTGCTTACACAGGAGTAATTAATTTATAAACTGATTAATGCTGGGAGTAGGTTGCTGGTTTTAATAGGCATAGCTAGTAATGTTTTGATATGCTTTAGTGTCTACCTAATGACGAGAAATTTTTCAGCACGTTTTCTTCTTTCAAGAGGCTCTTAGCATTATTTTGCAGGACCTGAGGATCAATACTTCTATGAACAGAGGCTTTTCAGCTGTCCCCATGGATAGTGATTACCTTTTGGAAAAAAAGGCATGTTCATATGGATGCATCCTCCTCACCTAAGTCAGTGGCAAGCCTAAATGTTTACCGTCTGTACAAATTTTGTCTATTGTAAGTTCTTACTTTTTCCACGTGAAAAGTACGAGTCCTCTAATGTCATTTTTGGAATGCTTATCACTCTTGCTAGTACAGGCCTTTTTTGATATCATGGTCAATTTTAGTGTAGTCTTATACAAGGAATTTTAACAATATTGCTTTCTCAACTTCACAGACTCAATAATGATAAAGATAATAGTGATGATGATAATAATTACTATTACTCCAAAAAAAATAAAAATATGCAACAATCTCTTTTCTTGAATTTCTCTGCAGAATGATTCTTGGCTTCCACGTGTTCTTGTGTTATAAGACTAAACTATTCATCTAGGTCTAGTTTTGCCATTTTAAGTTCTGAGACCATAGTCAGAACTTCAGTCAAGCACAGAGGACATTTTTTATGGGCTTAGGAAACAAACAGAGGTCTCAGAAGCTTAACTTAAATAGACGAAGGAAAATGTAATACTGAGAAGATGATCTTGCTGTACTGGTTCTAGATGAGGCTCTGTCATAAGATTTATTTTTTGACAAACTGAGACCCATGTTGTTGTGAACAGATGTCATAATATGCAGCAGAGCAGCAAGTGTATTTTAAACAGAAAAGAAACAAGCTTTAAAAAACTTTAAGGAAGAAGAGAGCAGACAGTTTGCATTAAAAGTAGGTGGCCAGAAACTACTATGAAAGTACTGTGTCATATGTGAGCTGGACTGTAGTTTTTTACCAAAGTAGTTACGTTAAAAACAATTTGTGAAAATAAAATGTTGCTTTGTGTACAGAACTTTCCAACACTGAAAAAGCCTTATTGACATTATTTAATGAGAAGCAGCATAGTGCCCTTAGTATTTGTATTTGCATTGAAGGAAGTGCAAGCAGGATGAGTGTGGAGAAGAGAGTTAATTAGAGTAATGGTTGTACCAACGAGGTGATAATGTCAGAAGTCCATACAGCACCTACCAGAAACTGAATTAAATCTCTGACCCTTTGTCTACTTTTTGCTTGTAGGGGAAACAGAGAATTAGAGTGGGAAAAATATGAAACTTCTGTACAATACATATACCTTGATTTAGATTCAAATTTATTAATTCAAAACACAAACTTGACAATTAAAGCCTGTTTTTTTTAAAAAAAAAGCAACATCAGATGATAAAAGTAATCTTGCAGGGTTTCTCAACACAGTTTTACATGTAAACTTAATAACAAAGCAACATAGGCAATATTTATCTAACATTCTTCTTTGTATGGTTCAAGGCTTATTATTTGTGTTCAAATAGCAAACATTTCTAATGTTTAAAATTAGAAAAGAAAATTTCATTAGAGAAACTCTCTTTCACTGATTTAGTGATACCCAGTGTCTACGTATACCTGGGCTGAATGTTTCTCTTCTTACATTGCAGTAAGGTCTTGCCAGTGTTTGAAAGTGCGGAGAATTTGACACCATTATTGAGAAGGAGATTTCACAGAGCACTAAGTCCAAACCTTAACAAGAACTGTAAAATTAGTATGAGTGTCCTGCAGTGTATACTAACAGGAGCAAACTTTCCATAGAAATATGTAGATTTATTTGTTACTGTGTTTGCTATAGGTCTGTCCTTCTCACTTGCTCAACTTCCCTTGTGTGCAAGAAGGCTGTAGAGGGGCACCCATTATTGTTTCAAGGTTGCTTATGAAATCTTTCTGCTCAGGTTCTAGACCATTTATTTAATGGAATGATGGCTAACAGGTACATCAAGCTGACTTATCAGCTGCACCTCTTATAGCAAGGTTTTTATGATACAGTGCTCAGACAGCTTGGTTTCAAGTTTAAATTCTGAAGGTTTGAATCAAAAAATGTGATGTCCCATATACCTTTTTAACTTCAATAAATGGGCAATTTATGGCTCCGTAGATATTATAGTCCAGGGACAATTTCTCTGTTCTCCTATTTGAAAACTATAATACCCTGACAGTGTGGATGGTACAGATTAGAGGAATGCTGATGATAGTGCTCAAATTTTAAACCTTTTATTCAACAGCTGGATAGCCTTTCAGGAGCTGCCACATGCCACTGCCTTCTCTCCTTTCCACTGTTCACTAAAATAACTTGCAACATATGAAAGGTTAACTTGATAAAAAAATGTACTGATCTTTTTCACAAGCTTCAGTCTTTCATGATATACTGAAGGTTTGGACATGTAATCCTGACTTGGGCAAAATTCACATTTGTGTCAAAAGAGGCTTTATAGCTACGGGATCAAGAAGTCTGGATATTCTGCTGCCAGAGTGGTGTATAAAGAACAGCTTTATCTTGGATAACTTTGACTTATCATTTGCCATTTTCAGATTCATAGACAGAATCCTAAATCCATTGTTAGATAGTGAACAAGTAGTGCTCCAAGTGCTGTGTTAGTTCTTTTCTGTTTTGTTGAGGCTGCATCCATCCAAACATTATTTTTGTGATTTTGAGTGCCTGAGCCTCATATTTTCCTCAGTTCTAGGATCTTTCTTGAAAGATCACCAAATATTTTCAAAAGAATTAGGAAATAAAACTCCTCATGGGGATGAGAGGGATGGTAGTGTTACTCTGACAGATCCTTGAGGGGCCAAGCTGCTCATATTGGCAACATGATCTGGTTTAATTGGGCATGTCAGCATTCCTACATATACCCATGCTCCATTGGTGGCTGAACATTGCCTTGCTCTCCCACTCATCACTCTTACCTTTCTGGTCTATAAGGAAAAAGTGGATGTTTTTAGGCCAATTTAAGTGATATAACCAGTTTACTGTAGTACCATGCAAATGTGATGGCACAGAGGAAGTACCAGGAATTTGTGGATAAAGCGAAAACATTTTGGGCTTAAAGGGAGCAATGAAGAGCAGAACTGGGAATAGAGAGGAGAACCCACCTTTCGACTTAACACCTTATTACTAGATACGAACTCAGCCTCTTAAACCAGGAAAAATAAAACCCCCTTTTTTGACTCATCCTCCTAAAAGGTAAAAAAAGTAAAGATAAAAAAGGTAAATATGTCTGGTTGTTTCTATTTATTGAAAAGAGAAAGGGGAAAGAGATGTAATTTATTTATGAGTTGTAGGTAAAATGCACATGCTGGTAAAGAAAACCAATCAAACAAAAACAAACCCCAGAAGAATCTAAAACCTCTTAAGAGCACTTACCCTTTTAAAATCAAATTTAGGAAGAGAATCTGAATGTCTAAGTTGCAGCTGGTGGGTATGGGGACATCTTCTTGGAAAGCAGTAGGATGGCAGAGCTCCCCTGCCTTTCAGCTGCTCTTTTCCAGTGCTGTTGCCAGAGATCACAGCACAGCCTGAAAGGCTAAAGGCTATGGCAGTTTAGAGCTCGAGGGAGAATAAATAGCATTATTCTTTTCTTTATTTGTAAGATTCCAAACCCATACTACCACTTTTCCTCTTAAATCTTATCTCCTTGAAGGTATTTTTGCCTCTGCCATTTTGTCTAATCCATGTCACTGAATGCAGCTGGAGTGAAAAATGGCATTAAAATAGCTAGTTTCTTTTCAAACAGAGTTACTTCAATTGAAAATCCATTCTCCCGGTTTATAAATCTATTCTGTTCATGTCTTTGTTCAAACTGAAGTTGATAAACTACCCCTGGAGTTTTCATTTAAATTTGGAGGTTTACATTCTCAAGAATGTAGAAGAGGGATAAGGAAATAAAAAAAAATAATCAGAAAGTAGACCCAACTCCAAATAAAGCCTATGGGCACAATAGAGGAAAAGATTCTCTTAATAAAGAGGTTGATGATGCTGGGTAGTTTTGCAGTGAAGTGCTGATGTTGACACAGGGCTGTTACTCAACTTTCCCAAATCTCACAGTTAAATTAAGAAATGTTCTATGCATGACACTTTTCATCATGTGAGTTGTATTCTGTGGAGTTGCATGAACTTGGAGATTCTCAAAATACCATGCAACTATTATACCTATTCTCAAAATGCACCTATTGTGCTAATGAACTATTATGCTATTGATAGTGAGGGGTTTTATATAAACACAACTGTGGAAAGATCAAATTGTGGTTTTGAATGCACTAAAGAAAAATAAATAAGGAAAGTCACTTCATTTACACTTATTTACATTTATTTTACATTTATTTGTATCACACTTATTTTCAAAATAGGCCTGTAATTTCCACCCAGCCTCCTGCATATTTTGGATTAATTCCCATCTGCCACCATGCTGCAATGTTTAAGCAGTGTCATTCAGGCTGTTCAAATTGTATTTTCATACATTAGCCATCAGGTAGGTGCTGTTTTATGTCTGAAGTTACACCATGCCTCAATATTTTATGTTGAACACCTAGCACAGAGGCTGGATAGACACCTAGGAAAATAGTTTTATACTTAAAAAATAACAGTTTCAGATGGTTCTTGGCCAGCTCCTCTGTCGTTTTTATTGGCAGAACTGGGAGCTATGTGTGTCTTTGTCCTGTGCCTAGAAATTTGAGTGGAGCTTTGACTGCCACTAACCTCATTTAAGCCCTACTACTTTTGTTTCAAGGATCTACCTGGCAGGCTTCTGTCCAATAATAAACTCAGTCCAGTGTGTTCTTGTGAGAAACACTGGCTTAATCATAGCAGCATGTTTCTCTCTTTAAATCTGCATCCTGGCTTTCAGTATTACAAGATCTCAAATAGAAAGCAAATAGTAACTTGGCTGATGCCAAGAGCCAGCATAATAAATAAACAAATAAATTAATTAATGAATAAACAATTCAAAACCAAAATGCCACGTTACATAGTTTGTGACTAAATTTTAATAACTTGTCTGTATTGTAGAATTGCCCCTTCTTCTCGAGCATCCCAGCTGGAAGCCTGAAACTATTGCAGTATAAAACAGTACTCATGAGAGAGTCAGAGCATTTCAATAATGCATCACAGTATCAGATTTGCAGAGCTACTGATGAGCAGAATAAGATAGGATATATGCTTATTCATATGAGAAAAACTCATCAAGTGTAGTTTTTCCAGCTGAGATACTTAGCCATACAGTGGGGGGTTTTGATACTCATTTCAGCAAGTAATCATTTGTCCAGTTTTATGTAATTTTTGTTGTCCTATTTTACACTGACATTATTAATAATGCCACACAATGTGATTTGGGGTAATGTTGTTAAACGAAGAAAATGGGAAAAACCTGGCTGTGTTATAAAACCAGTAAGCTTGTTCAAACGAGTACAATAACCACAGGACAAAATTGTGATTTATATCTCTTTCAGTCTCCTTCAGAGTCTCTCTCCCTTGGCTTTCCATTGGTGACAGTTACAGCATTTCTTCCTGGAATCCCAGTGACCAACCCCTGGTGTTTGCTCTTTGGACCAATGAGAAATCATTCCTCTGTTTGGTAGTATTATGTAATCTTTATTGTGAATGAAAGACTACCAAGATGGCTGAATCTATTCAGAAACAGCATCTCCAAAGTGAAATGCTTTTTTAACCCTATTCCTAAACATACAAGGCAGACTAAAGGCTTAAAACAATAAAAAGGACTTTAATCATTAATCAATTCTAATAGTAACCTCAGTTTTTCTCTGTAATTATTTTTTTCTTTTTCTCCAGCTAATTTCCAGTTGTGGATTATCTGGATTCCTGTGGGATCTCTTAATCTATATGTCTCTTTCCTTGCCTGATAGTACTTGCTGACTCTGAGCCGACTGTAGTTTCCCAATTGTCTGTCTGGTTTTGGACTAGCAGATCTTCGATATTTCCAGAAGGGTTTCCAATCCAGGATTTAGTCATGAAAAGGGTAAATCTTTCTCTGCTTTACTGGAGATTGATAAGGGATATTTTCCAGTAATCAGCACCTTTATTTTTAATCTGGTATCAGTCTATGGCTTTTGTTACTTGCTCATTCTCTTTTGTCATGGACAAACACTTGGGCATACATTCTGTATTGATAAAGAAGCTTTCTGAAAATTATGGAGTTCATCTTAAACATAATGGTCACAGGGCCTTCAGAGTAGGGAGGAGACTATTGAAAGACTGTGAGAAATTGTTAAAAGACAATTATAGGAAGAACTAGCTGAAGGCTATAGCCTGATAATTTTTTAGGCTAGATGAGCATTTTCATGATAAAAAAAGGTGAATTCTGTATCTAAGTGAGCTATAGTAATTAAAGTAGGGGAATGTGGGATTATTTCATAAAATCTCAGCATATTTTAAAATTTCTTGAATGAAGCATTTTGATTTTTCCTTCTGGAATAAATTATATTTTGGTCTTCAAAATGTACCTCAGAAACAAAGCCTTTCCTTTTTTGTTTGGAGGGTGCTTTGAAATACAGGATGTTACTTTCATTATTCGTTGTGAGAAATTAAAAGCTCTGACTTTGGCATCAGTTTCACACAAATCAAGTCCCTGCTATAGGCAAAATGATGCTTCTTCTTGGCAGGTCCATAGATAGTTCCTTGAGGCAGTGAACCTGTTTATTACCTGGGTTGAGGACAAGGTACCGCAAAGGCTTAAACAGAAACAACAGAGCATTGTGATTCCTGCACTAGCGCTATGGAAGTGGAGGCAGGTGGCTGATACTTCAGTGCAATCATTGCAGTGACAAGGTACTTGAGCACCAGAAAGTGAATACTGAAACCCAAAGCCTTGGTTACTAATTTGAAAGAGTGGATTTTTTTTTTTCTTCCTTGCTGATATCACAGTTTAGGAATGGTAATTCCCAATTCCGTGCCCCCACCGAGACTCCCCAAACCATGTGCTGGTCTTTCTTCCCGGTTTTCTCCTCCTGCTTCCCACTCTGGCAGGATGAAGTTGAGAGATGGAGCTACAAAAGACAAAGATTATGGATTGAAATAACATTTTACTGGAAACAGCAATGAGATAAGAAACCAAACAGTAACAGCAACAATAGTAATGACAGAGGGTATAAGAAAAGAACTGATTCACATGAATAAACCCCCCCCAAAATAGACAATACCAGACAGCTCCCTCCACCACGTTTTCTTGACTGTGAGGATTACCTTCTCCGTGGAAGAGAGCCCCTGTCCCCTGCCCCTGATTATGACTGATGTGCTATAAAATAACCTCACGTCCTAGTCATTCCCCTTCCCAGTTACTGCCAAAAATTAACCTTGTCCTGGGTTAATATCTGAAAGTAGTGTACCTGGATTTTTCCTATGAATCAACTGAAAATGGCAAGTAGAAATGAACATGCTTGGAAGAGCATTAAAGGAACAAGGTGCTCCTAACTGAACTCAAAAGACGTAAAAAGGAACTCTACGAAAGATGAAAGATGGGGCTGGTGACCCAGGAGAAGTGTAGAGTCTGATCTTGTGAGGATAGGCTTAGGAGAGCTAAGGTTGACCTTGAGTTAAATCTGGGAAGGGATGTTAAGAGCAACAAAGGATTCTACAAGCGCCTCAGCAGCCAAATAGGGACTGGAGCAAATGTGGTCCCACTGCCGAATGGGCATGGGGAACTGGTGACAAATGACAAGGAAAAGGCCAAGGCACTCAGTGCTGCCTTTACCTCAAGTTTTTCTAGTCGGACCAGACTTTGGGAGTCTCTGGCCCCCAAGACCCATGAGAAAATATAATCTCTTCTTTCACTCCTATCTTTTCTTATTGTCCTTATGGGACAGCATCTAGCATGTCTCACCCTCGGCCTTTCTTCCTCCCTGGGTTGCAAACAACAGTCTGTTCCAACCAGATCTAAATGTCAGCAGTGGATGTGTATTACATTTCCCTGACTTCTCCTAGCAGGAGTGGCAAACTAAAAAAGGCCAGTGTTGATAGCAAGAATGTGTTTATTGCACTGGCATCATCATGGACACAGAGCGTAGCCAGGCAACTGGAAAACAGGGCTTTCATTTATCAGACAGGACACAGAACAATCCATAGATGTTCTTCCCTCTGCTTTGAATCAGGGAAAGCAATTGCAAAAGGATATGTGCAGAACGTGCAAAATTTTGCACAAGGGAAATTTCTCTAGCAAGAAATGTCCAGAAATGGGGGCAACATAGGTAGAAACACATACTCAGATTCAGGTAACAAGATCATGAGTGCTGACTTGCAACCTGCCTAGGACACAACAGGCTGTAAGTCACTGGAAGAGTGCTTTCAGTGTAAAATAAATAGCACATGAGCGAAGAACAGGCAGTGTTCTGCCTGAACCTGGATGTTATAATAAAAACAGAACGCACTTTGGGTTGTAGTCTAGGCTTAAGGTAGGATATTGATTCTTGATTTTATTATTTTAATTTGGAAAAACCCCAGACTTGGTCCTTGTTTGATAAGTGTTTCTTTCATATAATTTCCCTTGCTATAAAGAATAGCTTTAGTGATATTAATTATAAATTATGCTTGATTTTCTTTCATTTTTGGTGAATTTCTTTTTAAAGAGCATCAAAATATATCATTTTGATGAAAGTTTATTGCTAATTTGAAGTAAATTATGATAAATAGTGGGTGATGTCTCTCTATTTGGAGTTATAATTAGAAGGTTGTATCAATTCCTGTACTGGGTCAGACCATACCTGCTGTACTGTCTTGTCTCCAGCCTGCAGCAGGTGCCTGTGAAAAGCCTAAACTTGTAATGATGGTTCCTTTGAAAATTTTCTCATCTATTGGAACCCAGGAGCTGCCTGAGGTGAAGGTAGGGTCTCGAATGGGTTTTTATCCAGTCAGCTCTTAAGCTGTCACAGGGGATTTGCAAAGTGAGGTAACCACAGGAACAAAATCACACCACTCAATGGCAGAAATTTTAATAATAATTAAGCAATTTTCTCTGTTTGATTAGGTTTTGTATCACAAAATAGAATAATGTACTGCCAGCAGGGCAGATTTAATCAAGACCTCACTTCCCTGAGGGATATTTTCATATCAATTTCACCCTGTGACATTTAACTAATTTTTATATCTTTGTTGTCCTATGGAGGAGAGTTCTGCAGCTCATTATGGGAATGAAGATCTTCTGGGGTTTATATCCTTAAATATTCTTAACAATTCAAAGAGCAGCGAATACACTTGTAATTCACTGTTTAAAATCAGTGAACAATATTCTCTGTGCACCTTTCTTATGACTGTATAACTGTCTATTATCTCTCTCCTCAGATGCATTTTTTCCTAGCCTAAGGAATCAGTCTATTTAATCCTACTCTGTAAAGAAAACACAAAAAGCTGGAGGTCTTTTGTCCCTTTTCTATGCATCTTTCCTAGTTTTACATTCAAATTTGAAATTGTGGGTTGGGACTGAAATGCAAAAAGTGTTCAAAACAAGGGGGTAAATGGATTTGTTCCATGGTACAAGGTTGTCCTCTGTGTTTTGTACTTCTTATAATTTTTTCTTAATTTTTTTTTTATTATTTTAACTCAAGGTTTTATTTTTGAATAGTGATGTTCAGTTCAGAGTTCATCAACGAATACATGAAAATAAATAATTTCTCTATTTGAGGTAGTTTTTCCTGCTGTGCAACACTTCATTTATTAAAACTGCAAATTAAATTCAATATATATAGCTAGCCATTCAGATTTATAAGGGTTTCCTAGAACTCTATACAGTCAGTTCTTTGCTAATCTCCATAACTTGGTCTGTTTAGCAGGTATTGTCACATCACTGTTCATTCACTTTTCTGTATCACCTAAGGATATGTTCACCATTTATGAGTTCTGCTGTAGATTACTGTGGATCTCAGCTACTCACCTCCTCCCCTCTGAAAACTGACCACCTACTTTTTAATCTCTTTCTCCATTGAAGAACCTTCCCTCATGCCCTGATTTTCTTGAAGAGGTTTTTAAGGGTCCTTTGGTAAGAGAGCTTGTCCAATACATATTGAAAATCCAAACAGAATGTATTTTCTGGATATCCTTTAATCATACTTTGTCCATATCCATATCTATTTTTCTAGACAGTGATGTTTTTAGGCTTTTATTCTATTCCAGATGCAGGACTTGGCCTTTATAGTGCTTGATGTGTCTCCCTTCAGCATATTTCCCCAGTCTGTTGAGGTGCCTCTGAAAAAACGGAGCATTTTGAGCTCTCCAGCATTTTGATGTCCCATATTCTCTGACTAATCTGTAATTTAAAAAACTACTGAGTGTGTACTGTGTCCCATTGTCTGGGTTATTAATGAAGGCATGAAATGATATTGGCCCAAATATCAGTCTTCAACTGACTGGTAACTGGTGACCAGTTGGCTTCTGTGCTGCTGAATGCAGCCCTTCAAGCCTCGTGACTCAGACAGTTTTTCACTTTTGTTGTCATCTGTTAACCCAGTCAGTATCTCAGTAGCCAGGCTCTAAGGATGCTGCAGGAAACAGTGGCAAAGATATTGCTAAAGGTAAGGTAAAACAGTGGGTACTGTTCTCATCAAAGAAGGCAATCATGTTGGTAAGGGGTGATCTTTCCTTGTCAGATTCATGCTGGTTGTTTCCTTGCAAATCTGATAATGATTTTGCAGTGTTTTCAGTCTCCTTCAGTACACTTAGATGCTAATCTGGTCCCATAGACTTGTATAGTTAGTTTAGTTATATTCAGTTTAGATGTCTCCTAACTCTGATCTTCCTCTGCATTTAGTTATGCTTGGCTTCCACAGGCTTTGCCAGGAGGCTCAGAGATGTTGCTCTGGACAGTTTTCACCCAGCAGTCAGGGTGGTTTGAATTTCAAGGTGGCCTTGCATGTTTGTTCACTCTCTTTATTACTTATTACGCAATTTTTGATAATTTGCTTGACACAGACATCAGCACTGATGGTTTCTTGGATCTTCCTGGAGCCCATTTTAGAAATATATATTTTCTGTTTTCCAGACCTCAGGTACCAAAGCAGTTGTAAGCTGAAACACTGTTTAATAGTTCAGCACTTTCATCTCTGAATTACTTTTAATATTCTAACCATGCTGAAAATGTTTTGCTTTTCATTTTATCTGTATTCTATAACCTCTTGTAACAACACTATGATTTGAGACGACAGTTTTTCATGAGCAGCCCTGCCCATTCTGGGATGAGAATTTCCTTGAGCTCTGTGATGATGAATTTGGGCAGGGGGAGGAATATGGGGGCTTTTCGTTGTGGCTTTATCTTAATCACTTCTTTGATCTTTTATTGCTTCTTTGAATTGTCAAGATTCCTGCTTTTAATGTCTTTGAAAGACTTATTCGTAATAATTATGACTTTTGTAAATTATGCATCAAGTGCTTTATTTTCTTCATTTTGACACTGCTTTAGTTTTTTGAAAGATGCTTACTTCCTTTTGTTAACTACTTCTGTCCTGTTGTTAATCTGTTCCAAGTTGCCCTTTGCCTCAGGTTTTCATTTTTCCTTTTTGCAAGGTAGTGTTTATTTGTCCTAAGTCTCCAGATAGGTATCCTTAAATGCTGTCTGAAAAAATTTAACTTTTAGCTGCCTGACCTAGCTCCTTCTTATCACTTTGCTTCATCCTGAAGTTCCCTTTCATGATGCAAACATGCTGTAGTATCCAAGTACATAATGGTTGCTGTTACAGTGCTATTCCTGCATGCTACTCAGAACAAAGTTAAGAACTGCTTTTTCACTCAGCCTTATGTTAAGTTGCTTCTTAAAAACCTCGATTTGTGTCTAAAAGTTTACTCTTGCTGCCAGGATATAGTGTAATGCCTGTCCAGACTTTATGAGGGTAGCTGAAGTCTGCCATTCCTACTGCACCCTCTGGCCTCATAGCACTCCTTACAATATGTGTTTGGGGAAACTACCTTTTGCTCTGGAGAGGATGCCCATCTATGTATCCAAGTCTTTTCCTAGCAGGCCACTGGAGACAGGTTTTCCATTTTATCTTTCTGCTTCTATCCTTACTTTCTTTCCATAATTAACTTCGAAGATGATGGACTATGGATCCCTCTAAATGTGTCTCAGCTTCTGTTGTGAAACACGTGATGACCAGATCTCTACTGTACCTTACTTGATTTTGTTGGCATCTTTGCTCCCATAAATTAGTGTAGGTAGAGAGAACCCAGCATTGGATCATTTGCCTCTCCTTCTGTTCACTCACCTGCTATGATATCACTGGATGATCTTTCTCGGGCATAGTACTGTTCTGGAGTCTTCCTGGAGGTCATCTCAACAGATTCCTATGTATCTTTATCTACTTCTTCAACAGTTCGGTGCTCCCCGTGTCCCTTTGTAGGTGTTTAGAGTGAACCCAATTGCAGCATGTAATTTTCTTGGAAAAAACCAAAGGATGCTCATTCTGTCTGCTCACTAGGGCACGTACTCATGTGTGGTAGTGAGATACTCTGCCCAAATATAGCATATTTACTCTTTGTGACTGCCTCTAGTATTAGCTAGTGCTCTCTCTTCATCCAGTCTTCTTCCACTTGTGGTGTTTAGGTTGAGGAGCATGCATGAAATCTGCAATGTTAGAAAAGAAATTAAAAATTGTGTTGACTTCTTTTGCTAAGATATGAAAGAAGTTCCCCCTGTACTCCCTGTGCAGCAAAAGATACTTGCCTCCTGTGTGCAGAAAGTAACCAACATGTTGACATTTTAGGTTTGTTCTGTGTTGTTTTGATTTATACAAGTGCATGTTGAAGTTTCGAATTGAATCAGAACAGATTAGCATTTGTGGAGAACTGACCTCCTAAAATAGACAAATCTTCAGTAAAAGATGTTATTGTAGTGGTGACAGTGGGAGGGATTTGCAAGCATGCATTTTAAGTATGTTCAGGCTGTTACCAAATCAGAATTATTGTCTGTTCTCTGCCTTGCATAACATCTGCATTAACCCCCCAGGATTCTTAAGATACCAATCTCTCTTCATTAAACCAAGAACAAGAGTCAAATGATTGAGATTCCTGCTTGGCTTATCCCATTTGGAAAATTAGCATTCTTTTGACAGTAAGACATGACAAGCTACATCTATACTAGAAAAATAATGTGTGTTGGAAAATAACTTTCAGCTAGCACAATGTCAAACATGATTTTGTATTTAATTTAGATTGAGCTTAAAAACATTTATGTCAAATGCATTACTCCATTTATTGAGACAAGTTTGTGTTTTTTGATGCTATGATTACTGTATACTAGAAGTTGCTCCTGTGTACCTTAGGAGGCCTTTGGGGGGTTATGGACTGACTAGTTAAAATGTGCTGATTTAGTTAGCAAATTTGCTGAGTTCGTTCCGCTATAGAGGAGTTCATGGGTATGTGTAGAAGGAAGGTATTTAATGTATGAGTAAAAAATTAATTTCTAACTTCCATTAATCCAGTGCAGCACTTTGTTGCCAACGGATTTGGGACAGTGGAGTAAGACAAGATGAAAACTAGCAAAGAAAGCCTTATGTCTTCCTCTCGCTCTTCCTATTTTTCATTACTGACATGATAGCTTTTATTTTGCATTATTTTAATTCAGGTTTTTTCATATTCTGTCAATGGAGCTTTGCTTAGTTCTAACTATGAGGGGGGAAGTTGGTGCTCTGAAATGAGGCATACAGACATCTCATTTTGTGGTGCACCTTTTTTCGTGTATCATTTACTCATGCACTTCAATATTGCTATTACTGGTTTTACTGTTGCTGTTGTTACTAGTTCTAGCAGTTTATGTTTTAGGGAATGCGTAATATTCTTGCCAAGGGCATTTTTTTTTTTAATGTGCAGAAGAATTTATTTTGAACAATTGAGTTTTCTTGCCTGAGGACATCAGCCATCCCTACAAAGTTATTGAGATGTCATTTAATTGTCCCAGAAAAATGAGCAAAAAAATATGAGATCCAACTCACATACATTTAAAGTTTTAATTCTGTTGTGCTACCCTAATAACTTTGTAAAATCAGAAGTTTTTTCCAGTCGTGCACAGAATACAACTTCTCAAAACCTGCCTACTATGTTATCTTATTTTTCACCCCAATCACTTTGTGTGCACGGAATAAAGGGACAGGAATTTTTTCCAAATAAAAAAATTGAAAAAAATTATTTTTTGGTACTATCATTTTTACAAAAAAGCTTACTTTGATCGTATTTTGCTCTCTAGCAGAGGAAGATTTCAGTCTAAATGGTGGAGGTTTCAGAAAGTTGTGAAGTACCAAGAAGAGTAAGAAGCAGATTATTTTACTAAAGGCGTACTGATTAGTCATAAAATTACGATGTGTGTTAATGGATATCTTCATTTTCACTCTGATCCAATCTGTTGTGTAAGAATAGGAACAGACATATATTTTTGGAAGAGTGATTAAAACCAAAAGTAGGTACAAGGTATGCATCAGGATCAATACTTTTAAGAGCTAAAGTGTCTGTGGGAACATTTTTTTTCCCCTCAAACTGATTTCTGACAAATGGAGAGCATCGTGAATGAAGATATTCACATTGGATTTTAGGTGACTTGAAGACAGCAGCATGCAAACTATTACCAAAAAAGTGCAGAATGGAAGCAAAAATGGGCAAACATATGTATAATCATTTAATTTAAAAATTATATATATTTTTATATATACAAGTATGTAATGTATTTCTGTCATATACACAACCATGTAATAATTTCAATGTGGAATGATACGACATTCAAATTTTTAGGGTGTTTTGTTTCTTCTGATTCTCAGTGGAGTGGCTGGTCCTTGCTTGCATGCAACTTATATTGGAATTTATTTGCTGCATCTCACTGTAGTATAGCTTTTGTGGGATTAATGGGAATGGTTTTCTAACAGAACTGCAACTTTTGAAATCATTTTGGCTTAAAAGAAAAGCGTCTCTAGCTATGAAGATTGTACAGAGTAGGGAAAAGTGTGGGGATGACAGAGTGACAGTGTGGGTCCCCGTTCCCTATACCCCTGTGCGGCTGGTGAGGAGGAGGTAGAGTCCAGAGTGAAGGGATGAATTTGTTCCTGTGAAAAGCTGGTCATGGTTGTGGTGGGAAAGTGTTTTAGATATGTCTGTTTCTGACTATCAGACTCTATTCTTAATTGTCAATAAAATGAATTCATGAGAAGGAAGCTGGGTGGGCATCTGGCAGCCAGCCAAGCTGCCTACATTCTAGCATGCTTTCTAAATGTATACACATTCCAGTTTCTGTCCTGCCTTCCCTCTGCTTTTTCCAGAAACTGACAGCTTAAGATTAATATTGAAAATATCCAAATTCAAAGTGCCACATTTAATACAGAATCCTGATAGTCTGGATGAATGTAGCCAAAAATTGTGCCATTTCTAGGAGCATGGGTAGGAAAGAATGCATTGGTTTTGTCCAGTCTTAATCTTACATTGCTGATGTGAAACTTCTGTTGCACATGAGGAAAGGGTTATGTAGGTTCTCATTCGCAGTTAACATCCAGGCCAAAAGGATGTCTCTACTCCCGCTTTCCTTTGCCATGCAGAACAACCAAAGTTTTTGTTGTTTTGGTTTTGGGCTGGTTTTTTTGCTTTGTTTTGGGGTATTTTTTTTTTTGGGGGGGGGGGGCAGGCAGGGGGGATGTAATTTGTTTCTAAAATTATTTTAATTATTTTTATTTTTATTTTGGTTATTGTTTTTTGGTCAGTCAGTTCGTTTTCTGTGGGGTTTTTTTAGAAGAAATAAAGATTGTCCTTTATTTTTTCCCCTAAAGAATACTGAGATATCTTCATTTTTATATACCTTACACTTACAACAGAAAATTAATTTTGGTTATTTGGATTTTTTTGACTTTGAAGTTTTGTAGATGTGCTCTCAGAACAGCCTAATCTGAGTTTCAAACCCATTTCACAATTCACAGTAAAAGCTAAAATGAGTGGACTTTGGTCTAGTTCTCGAGTTCTTCAGTGTTTCAGACATATTCTAAGGGGGTTTCCTATTCTAAACTACTGTTTAGAAGCCGCCCCTTTTCTGTAGTGGATATTGAGAATGTTTACAATTTCTCACTTTTCTTCTGTTCTTCTTAAACAAAACTCGCTTTGATTTTGGAGTGCTTTGCTCTAGTAAAAGCCTTGGGACTTGGAGCACTGACTTCAAAAGATTTTCAGCAGAAAAAGCACAGGAGAATTTTTAAGAAATAATTCCTAGTAACAGATTTTGTAACTTTCTGTTTATAATTATAAACTAGCTTCCAAAATAAACCACTGTTAAAGAGCTAAGAGCTACAACATACCCATCAGGGGACAAATTGTTAATAAGGTGTAATTTGAAAGGGGAAAGCTGATGATATCTTGCAAAAGGAAATAAGAGCCCCAAGGCTGCATAGAAGTGCCTTATTACCAGTTGCACTGGGCATTCTGTTGAATGAGTTTTGTTTATCATGTTTTTGTAGTTACTTTCACTGAGCTTTCAGTGACATTGGAAGAAAAATACCAAAGTACAATATTGTTCTTCTAATGTAGCAGTCAAAGAGTTTCTAAATCAAGAAATATGGAAAAGAGGCTACAGGAGTAGAAGAACATTGCACAGCTGTTTCAGAAATAAATTTTTCAGTTGGCCTCCCTGCATGAGATATTCACTAAAATTTCTGCGTGTCACTGAAATTTAGGAGATACTTATCTCAACACTTGAAGGCCTCTGAATCTAAAGGCTGAGTAGAGTTTTCTGCAAGTCTGCAAGCAGGGAGGGAAATAGGAGGGGGAAAATTGCAGATGAATTATTAAGATATGATGATTGTTTCAGTGACTGCTTTCCTAAGATTCCTTGTCACTGTGGAATGAGGTAAACACCTTTATATGTAACAGGGGTTAAGCAGCTGTTCCATTGTTTCTGCAAAAGTGGCCAATTTGAGTCTGAATGTTTGTCTTTTAGGAATTGGATAGAAATCACCCACTCATTTAATGTTGCTACTACGAGGTTGCTAGATGTCACTGACCTCCACTAATTAATAACTTGAATGATGTTCAACATATAACCTAGAGGTGCAAAGTTCCATGTGGCACTGACATTGCCCCAGACCATTCACTTGTGTCAAAACAAGAGAGAAAGGAACTTTTGTTCAGGCTTTTTCATAGCCTCAATGATATCTCAAGTCTTCATGATGAAGTTGTGATTTAGAGTTATGGGTTATGGGTCCCCTGGTTCCCTCTGCTCCTTCCATTGTGTTTGGAGTACATGATGTTCCCTTAAAGACATTTTCATATTCTGAACAGATACCCTCCTTAGTCCTGAGGCTCCTATTTGTCTTTCTCACCCTTGATTTCTGTATAATGTAGCAGTGCAGCTACACTCCAATGATTTTCCTATTAGCTATATGTTCAAGATTTCTGATTTTAATAAACATCTTTTGCATTTTGTGTCTAATGAGAATTTTTCTCAGCCTGCTGGGGTTTTTTTGTCCAACTCTACAGCTCATGATATTATCTGTATGTTGATGATACTAATTTACGTATCTCTCTACTTTTTATTCTTCTCCATATTCTTGATATTTTGTTTCTCATATTATTTTAGCATTTGTCAAATTAAAGCCAATTGTTTCAAAGTAAACAATTGAAATTTCCTTATTCCATATTTCCCTTTGTCAGCTGTCAAATGTGCTGTCATGAACTGTGTTGCCAACTCTGGAAATTTTTGTTGGTTTTTTTTCTTACTGTGTTCAGTTTTGCCCCGTCTACTTTCTAGATGTCTTAATATTTATGTGTTATCCTTGAATGGAAAGAAGAAAACTCAAATCTTGATTTTCACAATCACCTTTCTGGGCAATTAATTTAACCAGAAGGATGTAGAATATGTGTCCCCATGCTGTTGAAACATGTATTTTTTCACTAGGTTTTCACTGGACAAGCTGCATGAATTGGTGGTTCTTACATTTCTTCTGTCATTAGCATTCTACTTCCTCTGCGCTTTCATCAATCTAAAATCTTCTTGATTTTTTTTTGCATATTTAATGGAAAAAAATACATATTTTAAAGTTCCTTCAACAGTTTTTGTCTCTTTGCCATCTTGTGAGAAACCGTTTTTAGGTTAACTTTAAAAAAATATTTTTATTACTGTAAATAACAGTTATTTTTAACCTACTAAAATCAATCTTATTTGCAAAAAAAAACCCAGGAAACACTTCAAAACTCAGTGTGGTAACACAGATGTTAAATCTTGAAGGATTCATATGTAATTTATTCAAAACATTAAATTTACTATATGTAGTACAATTTTAGAATGTGCATTAAAGATGTGTTGTGAAATCTCATTCCTACCTGCTGAATGGCTGCCAAGTTTGGTAGTGCAAGAACATTTTGTTGTTTTACCCCTTCAGCACAATCCTGCATTCAATTTTAAATGTCCATAAAAACTGTAAAAGCCTCAAAATGCCAGATTAGAGCAATAAAAACTTTGAAAGTCACAGTGCAACAGTTTTGGGTTTTTTAATAACTCTCTGGGAGAAGGATTGAAAATCCTAGTTCCAAACACACTCAAGTTTTGAGTTGCTAGCTTCTAAGTTTGGAACTTTATTTTCCTCTATACAACTGTGTCTGTTAAGTGTAAAGCAAGTAGATATTTTGTGACATTTAGAAATCCTTGCAGAAGACAAAGAGTGGAATGCACAGGTGGATGGGTAGCTGGCATTTGTGAAAGTTCAGTCCTGGGCAGAGTCCTGTGTCATTCAAGTCAGTGGAGTGGCCCAACACTGAGGGTTTGCAAAAGTCTTAGTAACTCTGAATTCTTCTCTGATAATTCTGATAGAATTCTTCTCTAATCTGGTTAATTTTTTCTTTTATCATGTTAGCTCTGATAGTTTTCAACAACTATTTGCACAGTCAGTAAAATCAGATGATTAAAACTTTGGTTGCTTCATGAATTGGCAGGGTATGTACTTCTCACTTTTTTATATACTTCAGGCTAGTATATTTGGAATAAAATTAAGTTGACATCAGCTCCTTGAAGCCATATAAAAGTTCAGATATTACTTGGTTTAAGTACAGAGTTGTATATCTATCAGGGGATCTCAGTTCTAACTGAATTCCAAAACCTGGAAAATTCAAGCATGATTTTATATTTATTTCCATACATTTCGCAGTGCTTACTTTATAAGAAACTGTAATTTTTTAACTGTGGATGAACAGTAAAAGCTGATTCTGAACAAATGAAAACACACATGATGTTATTCCCAGGAAAATTGGCTGTTACATGTGGCAAAAAAACTTGGAGGCAAAATAATGCAGTGACCGTAGCCAATTAGTAAAGTTGTCCATATGGTGCTGGACTTCTTGTATGAAATGCTGGCCTATCACTTCGTGTGAAAGCCTAACCAGGATGCCTTAAATCCTTAGAAACCAGCTTTTCCTTTTTTTCTTTGTGAGCCAAAAAGGAAAGCTATATTAAAGGAAGCCCCTTTTTAATATTTTACTCTAGTTTTTCACTCAGAGAGTGATAGTCCCCAAAGATATTTGTCAGGAGCCTATTGGCAAGATAGCCAGCTCCAGCAGCAATGGCTGCAAGGATGAGGGGTCATGACTCTGTGGAAAACAAGGAAAATGGTTCCTGTGAAGTAGAGAGAGGTATAAATCTTCCTTAAGTGGCTTTACATATTTGCTCGAAGCAAGGATGTCATTATACCAAAGCGGGCCTTAAAATTTCTGGTAACCATCAAAACCACCACTAACTCTGCGGCTGCTAATTTGCTGCTAATGTCTTGCTGGTGTGCTGCGCCATGGCTACATTCTTTCTTTGGGTTTACGATCCTGACACTTTCTTTATGGCCTCTTTAAATTCAGCTTTTGGAATCCAACATCCAGAGCTAATTAGGCAGGCTGTAAGACACCCTCGCCAAAGAAGCCAAAACATTTTGAAGCCATTCCATTGCTGGACTTGATGTGAACAGCAAGGCAATATTACTCATGTTTGTTGACATATATTATTACGGTTATTGCCATTATACCCCAACTCCCCAGAGTATTGTTTAAATACATGATACAAGAGATGAAAGCAAGCAGATAGTGAAAAAAAGAAAAAAAAAAAAGAAATATCATGTAGTTGTTAGTTTTTGGCATTGTGTAATTAAACTATCTTCTTTAATGTTGTTTTTGCCAGTATCTAATTAGCAGAGCCATCTGCCTAAGAAGTGCTGGACCATCTGTCTGGAATACTGTTCTGTTCATTTCTTGGTTCTTGACTAATTAACTTCTTTCTCTATGAAATGTAATAGTACATTCCGTTTCTACACTTCAAAGTTCATATATAAATATATATATATGAATGCATACCTGTCTACCTGTACATGTTTTGAGTATCTGTGTAGCTATGGGAGCATAGTTCTCCCAGGAGGTCTGATTGTACTCAGTTATGTGTGCAGCTTTCACTGTAGGTGAAAGCCACACTTTTTTTGGTGCCCTGTCAGTAAAACTAATACATCTCTCACTTAAATCATTCTAATTGGCCAGTTCTTTCTTGACTGTGTTCAAACTTCGAATTTCCTGTCTACATTTACTAATTAAAGTTAGAATTATAGGAAGGGTCCTTATTAAAGTTAAGTACTTAGGGCTCTAATTTTTTTTCTGTTGTATTTTTTAATTTTCTGGAAAATTATATAATAATTTAGGTTTGAAGGGACCTCCAGATGTCTTGCCTAGGGACTTCCTTCGTTGCTGCATGTCGGGCATGTAATAGAATCCCTTGAGAGTTACTTCTGTGAACATTATTCACTGTTTCTACACTTTCCATATTTCTCTTTTAGTGTTCTTCAAAGCTATTTGGATAAATCAGTTTAAATTAGAGATTGTCTTCTTTCATTTTTTTTGTTGGAGTTAATTTCTTTGCAGTTATTTAGTTTAACTTTCTAAAGATACAATAGTTTAACTTCTAAGCAAAACTCTTATTGTTCGTCCAGAAAAGTTACTAAAATGTATTTGTTGTTCCAACGAATATTATTAATTTCAATAATGTAATTTTATCTTACGTATAGGTGTTGGATGTACATTTTCTTCATTTTGAAGATAATAGTTTCATTTTATATTCTCGAATTGGAATTTGTTTTCTTTGCTGGCTGGAATTTCTCTCCTCCTACTACCCCTTTAAAATGCCAGGAGAGATTTCATCTGAAGTTTTGAAGTTCTTTACACACATCACTATTTAAAACACTGATACAGTTATTTACAATTGAGATTTTACAAAAAGCTGCCTGCCATCAGTTTGAAACTAGAGTTCAAGCTTTGACTTATGTGTGCACCAAAGCCTTGGTTTTGTTCAATCTGATTTTATGTCAAATCTTTATGGAGCTTTGTGGTTCATGCATTTTTTTAACCAAAGAAAACAATACCTGTTCAAAAGTGATCTGTGACATCCTCATCAGAGTACACTGGGTTAAGTTCAAGTTGTATCTTTCAGCTGCAGTTGAAAGTTGCTCACGTTGACTTTCACAGTGTTAAAAATCACACTACATTACATAATTAAGGTTTATTTATGTATAAGAGAATGTATTTATGAAGAAGATTGGGAAATGAGGAGCTCACTAAGTCAAGGCATTAAATTTACAGAAGTGCTTGAAAGACCATATCGATCACAGGATTTATAAAAGCCATGTCATTGTAAATATTGTCAGCTTGCTATCAGAAACAGATTGATGTGTCACCTTAAACCCTACTCCTTAACCTCTGCAGCTGTGTTCTTTGGAGAGATGTGTAGCAATAGCTGTGTATGACCTGCCCTTACTTTCTCTGACACTGACTTTCAAATCTGTGTTTACTCTTTCCCCAGAGTGAACAAACTTCTGTGTCTATAATTTGGTTCAATGAACTTTGTTGCCAGCTTAAGTAGCATTACAATATTAATTAAAACCAGTACACTGAATGCTGCAAGTTGGGTTTTGCATGTGAAAATTGAAAGTTCTTGTTAAGAAAAGTAGAAAAGAAAATATCCTAACAGGATAAATCTTAGCTGTATAGACCTTCATAGTGAATCAAATATCCAACATGGTTTGCATGTCATATCTGCTCTCCTCCTTTGAACTTCATGGAAATGTCATCAATCAGTATTAAGCAGGAGAATATGTCAATTTAAGGGAAGCAGTGGATAACAGTAACATCTTTAAACATGGTTTTGCACTTGCTTTTTAGAATAATGCAATCCATATGTCTCCATCTGGTCTTTCAGAATGAAAATTTTCAAGTTGTAATCTTCTACTGGCAAAACCCACATTGTTATTACTGTGTTGGGACATTTTGTTTTGTCTTTGTGTGCTGAAGATTCAGGACACATTTTTCTCCCTTTTTTCCCACATTGAAATGCCATTTAGCTTGGTGAGTTTTCTACCTGTCTTCCTCCTGTGTATAAGCAGTAGACTGTGTTGAATATCTAAATTTCCACTTTGTGGGAAACTCCCCTGAATTTCCTGAAGGTTAGAAGGTAAAAAGAAAGCAGCAAGCTCTGTATAGAAATGTTTGCCTGCATTACTGAGCTATGTGGGAGCCTTAGGGACCAAAGCACAACAGATTGAACTACTCAGCTCTCTTCAGATGCCTTTGTACTATATTTCATTTGCAGCCTCCTCTATTATTATCTCCTCTAGCAGTGGAATCAAGGGCTATAGGACTGTAAGTACACTTGATTTCAAAGATGGGACTTAGCTTTCTCACCAGTGTGTCTGCATTTATTTCTTGTCCACATAGTATTACTCCTTTTTAGCAGATGTTGTCATGCACAGGGTTTTCCCAGAGAGTTTGCCATTTGGTTAACTTGCAAGCAAACATATTTATATCTAGTTGTAGCAGTTTCTTCTATTTGGGTTCTTATATGTCCTGTTAACTATGATGTCCAGAACTATTACATAATGTTTTAATATTTCACATCCTTCCCTTTCAAATTACTTTTACTGTGGACTTAAAGCCAATTGAAAGCTGGGTACTTTTTCACTGAAAAATGATTAATTGATAAATATTTTGTATTTAATGCAGTCTTTTTCCTGCTGTTCATGTTTGACCTATTATTCCCAGTTCAGTTTTGGCAAGAACTTTCCTTCAAACCTTCCTTTTAAGCACCCACATTTTGCTCTCTTTCTACTCTGACCTCCCCCTGGTGACTAACTCTTGACTTTCTCCAGGCATTTGAAATTTTTTGTGTTGTTCAGAGATAACATATTCAGCACTTGTATCTAGTGCCACATAACATGGAGCTTCAGTGTGTCCTAATGACTTGATTAGGAATTTAGTTGGTCGTCCCATGATCTCTGTTACGGACGTGAATTGTTTTTTGCATTACCGAGTCAAAAGAGTTAGGTCATTGCTGCTTTTTTATCTAAGTCGGTATGAGGTTTCTTTCATGCTGCTAGATATAATTTGTTATCAATTCTAGGGTCATTCACAAGCAGATTCTTTCAGAAGTTTTCAATATATTCCCCAATACAGCATAGTCATTTAGCATTGCAAAAGCAAATGCTGTAAGTAGGCAGGTTTAGGATGCAGGAAGAGAAGTGATTACATTAGTTTTCATAAGTAGTTTTTTTTTGAAGTGAAGTGAAAAATGCTTATTCTTGGGCTTGTTGAAACACAAATACTCTGAAGGCATTTTCCCCCTTAATTTAAATGGGCTTTCACCCTATTATTAATTGGAGAATCTGCTTGCTATTAATACAGTCTCCATTAAAACACAGGTACAAAACATTTCCTTTATTAAATCTGGATAAATTGTCTCTCATTATTTCCTTGCAAATAAAAATGAAAAGTCTGTGGTTTCAATAATTAGGCAGCAGTGGTTACTTCAGAAATCTCAATTCTTCTTGATAAATTGTGAAGTGCTTTGTGGCATTTTTATCTAAAGAACATATGGATGTGCACTGTTGAGGTGAAAGAATGCAGGCTGATTTAAAATGCACTTTGACTACACAGCATATATAGGCATTCAAATATGTACATGTATTGGCACATTAACACCAAGCATGCAGCCTGCTCCACTGAGCAGTAAAGTTTGTAAGTCATAGCTGCTGAATGTTAAATATGGAAATAACTGGAATTAACTCATGCAGTGAAACTGTAGTAATGCAGACCAGGCATTACAGTCCTGGCATAAATCTGTTGAAGCAGTGAGACAGCTCAAAAAATGAGGATAAATTGCTTCTGCTTTGCAGTACACTGTTTCACTGTTGTCTTGTACGTCTCTGCCCATTACTTCTTTCTCTGAATGGATGCTTATGATTAGTACTGCAGTCATTCCTTTAGAGACCAAAATCTCCATTTGATGCCTGAGATTAATACTTCAAAAAGTGCAATAGGGCACACTTTCCCACAGCACAAGGTTTATGAGATGCTGTGGTGGTGCAGCCCAACTCTTCTGGAGAAAGAGGTTCAGCCTTTCTGTGTGTTTCTCTAGCTGCTTACCTTAATAAAACTCACCAAAAAAATGGCTAAATAGTATCAAATGTAACTGTGGTTATTTCTGCTGTAGTGATTGATGCACTGAGTCATGATGTCCAGCTTCCTTTTGGATTAAAATAATGAAAAACCTTCAACAGCAAAACTACATTTTGAAGGAGAAAACTCTTAAGAGGCATTTATGGATAGGATCATCCACAGCTAATCATCAGTATCTCTGAAACATATAACACAAACATGGACCTAAATAGGTCAGGGGCTTATATTTCTGTGTTCCCTTCATTTCTAACAAATTCCTTTTGGTTGCAGGCAGTGGAGTGGCAATGTGATGAAGCTACTAAAAGAGCCTGTTACAGTAAAGGCAAATCAAAGGTAAGCATGAGACAGCTGTTCCGCTTTAATAAAAATTTTATGTTAATAGCAGGTGTAATTCAGTGTATAAATCTCTACCTTATGCATTTTTACTGTCTCTCTTTCTGACGAGAGATGCAGGAAAGGGGTCTGGCACTGATGTGTAAGCAAAGAAATAAAGAAGAGCATAGGGAGCACGGGGTGAGAGATACAGTCACGTGATTCTTGTCTGAAATGACCATGAACTTTAGCTTCTACCAATTTATTGTTTTGACACCAAGGTTAAACATGGCATGTCAAATGTAGTGAACTGTGTTCTCACTTCATTTTCTGTGCTGTAAATTCTGAATAACTGTGTAATTACTTTGTAAAATTCTCAATTTATATCTCTGTGTTTAAGATGCAATTTTATTAACTTTTTTATTTCCTATCTACTGGTGCTATGAAGAAAATAATATTAAATTCACTAACTTCTTAGAAATTGAACTTGATACATTTTTTGTATTTAAAACCAATTCTTTATCTGGCCAGCTGCAATTTCTATTTTTCAGTACAGGTAAATGTAATGCTAAGATGGAACCTGCGGCTGTCCCAATGTGAAGCTAGTTATCAAATTAATTATAAAAGCAATTAGAATTGCATGCAATCTATGTTTTTAATTATTGTACTGTTCAATGGTTAAAGTTAATTCAGTTAAAACATAAAGGGAGAACACATCAAGAGTGATAAGTGCAAAAGAACACACTTGCTTTTATTCTGTAGAATGTGTTGCATACATTACTGTTGTGCAAAACTCAAAAAACTCCAAGCTTCAAAAACATGTTCTGAAAGCTCTGTCATCTAATGGAGGAGGAATCTCTTCTGCATAGTTATCTAATCACTGACTTTTTAACTTCTCCCATTAAACAGTTAATTTCCAGCTCCTTTTTTACTGAGTGCTGGAAAATAAAATTGCAGTGTATGACTGTACATTCTAGATTGAAGAGGAAGAATGGCCCCCGTTCAGATGCAGGGCCGTGTTATACTGTGAGGTATAGAAAAGAAAGAACTCTTGGAACCTCATATTTTAAGCAAATGTTTCATTTTCTAAGTTGTTTTTTCTCCCTAGAAAATTTATGCTTCAATATGTAATATATCCCTCAAGCCTTTATCCTTAGCTTTCAGATGACAATACTTGGAAGTAAGGGAATATTCTCAAGGGTCAATAGAATATATCACAATGCATTGATCAAGGGGCATATACAGTAGAAACTATCCTGGTAGGAATGCTATGCGCAACTAAACATATATGGCTTTGTTTTACAGTGATTTTCCAAGTGTAAAGCTGTGAGAATAACATTCAACTTGTCTGAAAGTCATAGTGCAGTGACTGTGATCTAACATGATGGATGGAAGTAATTGTAAATTTGAGGCTATAGTAGTGTACTTTTGAATAATATGTTGACAATACTGTTACCACACATTTGATTCAACAGTGTAAAGCATCTGCTGCTATTAAATCATTTTGTTAGGAGAAATACACAACACTGATGACACATATTTAAGAATGGACTTTAGTGTAGTTTTTTATTCATGCAGAGTTTCATTTGTGCCCATCACACCCTTTTGAAGAAAATGGTGATTGGAAGTTGAGCTGTCACTGTAAAATAGTATATATGCTATTCAAATAATGACCTCTGGGATTGTTTCTTAGTATTGTTATTATTTGGCTAAAGATTTCATTTGTACCCACAGCCATGTTCCTCATTCACAATCTAGAAGAGGAGTATAGTCCTTATGCTTCCTTACATTCAAAAGTAATCCTGGGAGTAAATACTTGTCTTCTTATTTTTACCATTTGGGTTTTTTTTTTTTTTTGGTGTGCAAACTTTGTGGCCTGAAAGCTTCATGTGGGAGTTGTTGGAGAATGCAGAGATACTGTCTGAGGAAACCTACCCAGCTGGAACGAAAATTGTCTCTTTGAACTTTTCGTGCCTCTTTTGTTTTCACTGATGTGGTCAAGGTTAAAATCAAAGGATAAATTTATGACCAGGGAAAGGATAGCCAAACAATGTTTGTCTTTTATGGCCTTATTTCCAAGACTAAAGCAAGGTCACTATACTCTCTGTAGAAGGAGATGCATGCAGAGCCTTCCCTTGGAAAAACTGGGAATCATCAGATCAGGAGGAGTTCACTCCAGTGCTACAGTGAATTGTCCCTCTTCAGGGGAAATCTCTTGGCAAACACAATTCCAGTAACTATTATCAGAAAAACTTGCCTGCTTGCCTGTTGTATAAATCGATCCAGCCCAAATTGCAGAGTTGATGGGGGTTGCATTTCTGTAACATTTCGCATGTGAATTCAGATTTCAGGGCAGGCTCATGTAAAGAGACAGGAAACACTGGAGTCAAAACATGTTAAGGCCAGCCCAGACTGTGGCAAAGGAGATGAGGATTGCCGGGATGGCTGTGGGTAGGTTATTCATTCAGATCCTGGTTTCTCTTGAAGCTCTGCTGGCTACAGAGCAGCACGAGGGCAATGAGTTCAGGTGGCAAAACCTGAACTCATTGCCTGAAAGTCACCTTACTGATAGAGTGAATGCCCTGAAGCCAGAAGGTGGCTTCGAACCCTGAAGCAACTTGAGTAGTTTTGAGATAATGGTCAGTGAAACACTTTTGTTCTTTTTTTGTTCTTGAGAAAGAAGCTGCATGGAATTTTTGCCTGTAGCTGTTATCAGTTGTTCTGAGGTTTATGCTTTAGAAGCCAACAAGGGAAAAGAGCTGAAGGGAAAAATATATAGGGACATCTGTCACATTTGACAGTGTAATGCACACTTGACTTTTGAAGGCCGATGCTTGTTACTCAGACTTTAGACATTTATCCACCAATTTAAGATGTTGCCTAAAATATCTAGTGGCTCCAAAAGTGAGCCACACAAAATTACGTCCTTGTGGCCAGCATGCATTAGCATGTAGAAGTCTAAAACACCAGACATGATTAAGAGAATAAATTTGCTTATTCATACTGACACTTGTGGTAGGGAATGTTAGAAAGAAAAAGCATAAATGCACTTGTTGAGAATGCAATAAGCCAAAGAGAGGTTAAAAATAATCATGCTAATTGAAATTAAGTCCCATTTTTTGCTTATTTACGATTGTAATGGCTGGGTGTGTTAGTATCTGAACCTTCAATAAAAGTATTTAGAAATTAAACACGGGTGTATTTAAAATGTTAACCTATACAAGAAATATTGCTGCAGGAGGAAAACTGTACTGCAGCCAGATTGACCTTGGACTGTCAAGGTGGTCTTAAGCCTCAGTAACAACCTAGCCTGCTTGGCTGCTGAATTGTTTCTAATAGTCATATTTTGTTTCTGGTATGCTGATACAAAAGTAGAAAGTACTTCCTAAATGTATGCTTTATTTCAGATATGTTTTTATAGGCAAATAGGAAAGTATATGATATAGAGGTCAAGATGAACTGGAGAATAAGACTACATAAAAGATGGCTACCAAACTTTACACCACCCCCTGACCTAAAAAATGTTTTGGTTTTAAAGTCCTTTGCCACTCCTGCAACACACATCTCATTTTTGCATGTGTCAGAAGTGAACCAGGACAGCCAAGCTTGACTTCAGGGCTAGAAAAATGTCTCTGAACAATTCAAGTGACTAAATAGTGAAGTCCTTTTTCAGTATGTTTTTGGGTGGTGACCGTTTTATTCATGACTAATTTTTTAAAATTTTCTTTTGCATTAGTGTGGATATTTTTTCAAATTAAGAAAACAGCCAATTAAGAAAAGCTACTCTTTCAATTTCCCTTTTTTTGCACTGTGTGCCCAACAAAAATTTCATATGAGATATCTTGTTTGCCCTGTTGCCCTATGGATTGTTGTCAAGTTGGCACAGGACTTGGGAACATTAAAGAATCTTGTGATTCCCAAGAATGTCAGAGTTTAAGAAATTAGCATTATTTTTGAACAAAATGAGTGGGTGATCAGCGTGCAAGTAATTTGGAAATTACGCTATTTCAGGGAGCTCTGGAATATGAAGAGGAGAGGTTGGATGGGTTGTAATGTCAGAACCCACTTATTTTTCCTACACTTACATTCCATGCCTTGCTGCAAAGGGCAGAATGGAAACAGACCAAAGAATAAATTACTGCCTTACGTTCTGTGAACCTCCTTGAGCACCCTTCTCACAAAAAAACCCAAAAAACAAACCTCAAAAAATTTGCCTTCTAGTTTTTGGGCATTTTTTGGTGATGGAGTTAAAGCAGTCTGATACAAGGAAGCTGCCAAAACTACCAATGCTGTCAAGAAGTGAAAGAATTACTTTTTAAATGGCTTGTTGCACTGCCCAACTCAGTTGTATGGTTACGTATTAGTTTCTTTGTGGTTTAAAGAATATTAAGATTATAGTTTTGTAAAGTTCAATATAAAAACTTCATATTTTTTACCCAATAGGAATCAAATCTTACTTCCAAGATGTTTGTCTTTTACCTTTAAAGGCTCAAAGAGAAGCATTTAAAAGCTCAATTTTCATGAGAAACTAATGCAAATGTTGGTTTGAGAGGTATTTTCTCCAAGAGGTAGTTTTTTTCCTGAGATTTTACAGGATTTTGTTGAGTTTATTTTAAACTTTACTTTTATGAGGAAAAGTATAGAAGATGAATTCTAAGAGTTTTCTCAGAGACCTTTAAAGTATTTTCCCTGTCTTCTTTTGCAGTCTATTTTGTGCCTGTTCAATTTATTCAGGATTATACTTGTTGTCTTCCAGGATGAGAGTCTATTTTCAAGATAAACAAGCAATCAATTTAATATAACTGTAGGCCAGATAATGGGACTTCTGTGCTATTACTATTGTATGGATTTACTTACATGATTTCACTTAATATCTGCTAGAATTGCATAGCTGTATTTTCACAAGGTTTTTTTCAGGCTTTTTATGAGACTATCTTGTGGTGAATGCATTCAAATGTATGTTTCCAGGAAACTTTATTTTCTCCAAATGTATTGTTGATCATTTTATCGGATATGGACTGATTTTTTTCAATAGAAGTGTTTGAATTTTTCGTCATACAGTTCTGGGAGATTTTCAGTTTTGCAGGACAAAGCTTTCTGTCTGAGTAAGCAGTAGAAATTGCTGTTGCTTTCTAGCTCCTGAAGTGAGAGATATGAACATCATAAAGCTTTCACCTATACTAATGGGGTAAAAAACATGTTAAATTATTCCTCAGGGTGAGCATCTTTGTATTGTTGTAATGAAATTTTTTGAGAAACTTTGAATTAACAGGTAAGTAGATGCTTCTAATAAAACAGGTAGGGTAAATTATTAAATTAGTGGTAATAAACCCACATCTGAACATCTCAAGAATTTTATTTTTACTAGTTTCAGTATATTTTTGTTACTGACAACCTGTTTTTTCCCCTGTTTTCCTCACAACTTCCTTCCTTGGCCTAATCTGTCTTTGAAGTCAACATCTGATCTCTTGAGACAGTAGTATATTATTTAAGTCAGTGTCTATCAGATCATCTATCTGAACTATCAGTTCGAAATTTAGCCAAGCCTTTGAAATATATCCTGACAGGAAATCTTCAGTACTAGAGAGGTTTATTTTATCCTGTTAAGAACTTTTCAGAAAGGTTGATGGATATATGTGTGTGAATAAGAAATCTGTGCATATTGTGGTTGCTAACTCCAGTATGCTTGAGCCTTGTTTACCTAAAATTTTTCTCTGTGGATAAATACCATGGATGGCAAAGTGTTACTAGTCTCCTCTGTACTCTGCAGTATCACTGAATGTATTCTCTCTTTTCTGTGTGGCAGGAGGAATGCCAGAACTATATTCGAGTGCTTCTTGTTGGAGGCAACCATCTCTTCACCTGTGGAACCAACGCATTCACTCCTATCTGCACCAATCGCACGGTACGAGTGAAATGTTTCGCCCCACGAGCTGAAGTCCCTGTTCTGAGCCAGTAGACTAAAAGGCAGGGCACGTTATGGCTGACAACTGGCTATTATACTGATGGGTGAGCTGATGTGTAAAAGGCTGATTTAGGTGGTGGCAGGCCAAATAGGAGAGCTAACTGATCTCTTTTTGCAGTCTTTTCCTCAGCTATGGGAGATGCACAACTATGAGCAGCTCAGTTCCTCCTACATGCCAATTTTTATGAATCTTGGGTGTTTATAAAACTTCTGCCACTGTCTGGTCTGATTGGCATCAATTGGTCTAGTTATAAAATGTGGTTGTGTAGCTACATACGGTGTATGTGTAGTTCTGGAGAAATGACAGTACCTGTATTAGTGATTTCTGACTGGTGAGAATGAGAAATCTTGACTGAGAAGATCTGTCATTGTGTTTTCAGAAAAAGCCTAATTGTAGTATCAGTTGTACTCCTAATAAGTATCAAAATGTCACTGTCTGGACTAGGCTGCCTATTTGTTTCAGGAGGGGAGAAAACTACAAAGAATAGATGTATTACTAAAAAACTCACTGACAGATTTATTTTATTTAAACCCATTGTACCTTTATTTTCAAATAGCATATTAATATCATGCTGCGGTTTATGGCTGTAAGTCTTTGGGCTACTAATCAGAGATAGTTCTGCTGAGCTGGAAAGCTCCTTTTGTTACTCTCATTTTTCAGGTGAGATTTTTTCCTAAAACACACCAGCAAAACAAATAATAGATTTTGTTGTTGTTGTTGTTGTTGTTGTCTGCTACGGTGAATGCCTTATTGATTCTGGCAATCAGGTTTGGATTTATTTTTTGTAATCACAATCTTTGCAGAGATAGCTAATGTCTGAGCCCCTTCTAATAGAAAACATTTAGGCGTGGTGGATAATGATTGACATGCATACTTTCCATATCAAAGTGGCAAAAGTGAGATCTGACAACATTACAATGAGACTTTCTATATGAGACCATTTCATATTGATGTAGAGGTCAGCTCATCTCTGTTGTACAGTACTTGAGCAGGTAACAGGTGTTTGTCATAGGATTTTGCTCAGATTGATGCAGCTTGGCTGAAATGATAATTTTCAGGTAATTTTAATCCCTTTTTCTAATTCTTTTACAGTTAAGCAACTTGACAGAGATACATGACCAAATCAGTGGCATGGCTCGTTGTCCCTACAGTCCCCAGCACAACTCCACTGCTCTTCTCACTTCCAGTGGAGAATTATATGCTGCTACGGCCATGGATTTTCCAGGAAGGGATCCTGCTATTTATCGGAGTCTGGGGGCCCTTCCTCCTCTCCGAACTGCCCAGTACAACTCCAAGTGGCTGAATGGTGAGTCCTGATGGACTGTGAGACTCATCTTCTTTTAACTCACGTTCATCATATTCATGGTATTGAAATTCCATTCTGAGAATTTGAATGTTTTGGAGTATTGTTTATTTAAATTTTAAATTATTTTGTGCTTTTGTTATATATTATTTTACTAGTATAAGTATTTAGGAGTATATTTAATAGAGCTGAAGTCTGTAGATGTACCCTTAAAATGTGTAAGTCGTGTTTGGAGACACAGCGATGAGCTGCTGTTAGGGTGCTCTTACATGGCAAAACTGAGTCAGCTTTGAGCAGCAGCTTGCATTGAGCATTCTCTTCTGAGTACCTCAAAAACTTAAGGCAGAAAATAAACAGTTTAGAAAGGACTGAATTCTCCAGGCTTTCCCTGCAGGTCCCAGCCTTGACAAGCAGAAAAAGTTCAGCTTTCGAGCTGCTTAGGCGGCAGACTGACATTTTGAGCCGCTTAGGTGGCATACTGACACCAAAGGATGGGGAATAGTTTACAAAACATATCATAACATTGTGTTTAACAGTCAATTTTGTGTCATGGATGTTAATCACCTGATGAGGATTTCCAGCTGGGAGAATCTGTAAACAGATAGGTATTCCTGAGATACGACAGATGGAGTTGCCTTTTTATTTATTACAAAAAAAGGAAGCAGATTCTTCTAAACTGAAAATTATTATCAAACACAAAGTGTGAAATGATGTGTATTATAGTTTGCCCATGCCTGTTCCAGAAGAAAAAGAAATTTTTCATAATGCATGCTACGTGACACAACAGTCACTATTCCTACAGCACATTTTACGTTATGATGGGATTATTGTCATGTGTGAAATTAAATACAAATATAAATCCTTCTAGCTTCAGATCATTTGGTCAGCTGCAAGTAAAAGACTTTATTTTTAATATTTCAGTTCTCCTATAATGTGAATGCTGAACTGTGCTTATACAATTAGTATTTTTTACTTGAACAATGAACCCATGACAGGTAGCTTGCAGGAATTTGTGACCTTCTCTTAAGGTTAGATGATTTTAGAATATTAATTAACAACAACAGCAAAATCCTAAATTTTGTGGAACATAAAAGAATTATAGCAGTGCAAAAGAAGTGAGGGGAAAAATGAACTCATATATTCCTGTTCAGGCACCCTTTGTCCACTCAGCTTGGTATTGGAACTAATTACTGTTCTACACCTGTGTTCTTTTGTCAAAGGGGAAGAAGTCTTCACGCAGAATTTGCAGCTTAACTGGATATTTTTATGCCAAAGGCACACTAAAATTCCCTCTAGACTTCTCTAATTAATCATATTCACTGTATTCACATTTTGTCTATTAAAAGCCTCAGATGTACTTATACATTCTCTGTTAGAGTTCATTCTTCTGCCTCAAAACTGTTTATAATTAAGTTACCAGGAAACTGTAGCTTTTATCTTTGGGGAGGAAGAACAAGATGAGTTTTTTAATTGAAGCCAGTTAAAGTACATCCAATATAAGACTAAAAGCAGCCCAGTTAACTATATTAAAGGAAGGGGGAATATTTTATGGGGTAGCTAGGAGAGGGGGATTAATCTGCTTTTATGTCAATTTGCATGGTTATATGATTCAGTGCCAAGAAACTACATTAGTTTTTCAGTGCTTGGATTGAAGATTTTGCTGCTTTCACTGAGAAAGTAACACAGATCGATAATCCTGCAAGAAAACTAAGTCATCAGCTGGAATGGAAGCCCCCTAGTCAATATCTGTTCAGCAGCAGTAGCTCACAGTTACTGTAATTTGGCCTCATGTGAGGTGTTCATGTGCATGCACGTCTGTCAGTGTTTCCAATTCAAAGGTTTCCTCGGAAGCACCCTGTTTTTTCTCACGTAGATTTTCTGCTCTGCGAATCATGTTGGACCAAATCAAATCATCTCTGGGGCTGATGGCAGCACTCAGAAACACAGCTGATTATCTCTCTCAGTGCTTTATTGCTGTGCAATAAAGACGTTGTTGATTTTAATGGCTAGCACAGCAAATTCAGAGATCTTCAATCCCATCAGTCAGGCAAAAAGGACATGCCTATACGCCTAGGCAGTCTGCTCTTGGTGTTCACTGTACCTTTTGGTGCAGGATCTTGACTTGAAAAGCTCTGAATCTTCATCACAGAAGAAAACTTGTTCCTCGTCTTACTTGTCAGAAGGTCTGTAATCACACAAACAATGATATACAGTGTGGGAGGGGAAAATGGACCTGATGTGTCAGGTAGCTGGGGTGAGATCCCATATTACCATGATGTGGTTTCAGCTTCTGGAAGCACAGATTTCACAAATAAAATAACATTTATGTTGTTGACCTGAGTTCCCCATTTGTTCTGGTTCAGCCAGAGTCATGTATTTATTATTGGGTCCTGCCTTCTACTGGGGGCTTGATAGGCCTGGTAGCAATCCACATCAGCTGAGTATGTAAGTTAGCAGCTGTTTACTGAGCATCATTGTGATCAGTTGCTTAACATTAGCAGATTATGGAGAAATCAGTGAACTTTCATTTCTGAATTATCCTTTTCTTGATGCAATCAACACTCAATTATCTGGGGGGACAAAGAGTTGGATAGTTCAGTTAAAAGTATTAATTATTTAGCATATGTGTAAAAGTAAGCTACAGAAATATGCTGAGAGAGTATAACTGAAGGGGAAAAAGAAAATTAATGTGAAGCACAAAGATTTTGAACAAGCACAGATCCAAAAAGGTAGATGGATAGCACAGCAACACCAACATAGAAATCTTATTTTTGACTGGAGCTAGTTATTGTGGAGCCATCCTTGAGGCTCTCTGAATATACTGTTTGTTCACCTACTAGACAACATGCTTCAGGATTTGATTCCCCTGAATTTTGTCTGGTTTAAAAATTTTTATTGGCTAAAAGGACAGTTTACCAAAAATTACAGATATATGCACACTTCCTTAAAGTTTTTCCTGTTTTGGAAAATTTTAGAATGTAGTCAGTCACGTCTTCTTCCCTGATGGAAGAAAGAAGCTTCTGGTGGTAGTTATTGAACTTGTCTCTTTTAACATTTACAGTAGTAATCTCTTCAGCTCTTGAATATCTCTGAATATGATTGCCAGTTAATTTTTTTTTTTTTTTGATTCAGAACTTCCCTCCACTTCTAGAAAAAGAAATTGATGTTCTGTTTATTGATCTATTTCTGTCTTCCTGGTGCTCCTATAGACAACATCAAATGCAGCTGGCCCAAAGGAAATGAGCAGGTTTTTGACCACAGTTGTAACCATGCAGAAATTCTGCTCGTCTCCGTGAAGAGATGCCACTGAAGCATCAGGCTCCTCTAGTGGTATGACCTGAGCACTCACCTTAGTTCAAGAGGTTGGGTTGCTCACAAAGAATTTATCAACTGACAGTTCGGGAGAGACAGACCCCGCGTTGTCCTCTTGCCAACCCCAGCAGTACTTTGTAACTATGTCACTGTACTCAAAGGGAACATGATCACCCACAGAAGTTAACAAGGGCTGCAGACCAGCTCTCTCCCCATCAAACAGCCCAGCTGGCTGCAAAGGTGAAATAGAGAACCCAGCTCTCCCTCCCATGATGTCATATTTTGGCCTTCTCTTTTCCCATGTAGATGAAAACGTAATGCCTGAAGTTACTCACATGAATATGTATATATGCACAAACAAATGAAGAAGGTGGAAAGACTGCTTACCAGTAATTTACTCTGTAAGGTGTCCTGTTCTGCTACGTACTCTCCTTTCTTTTTCTCTCTGAATCCATGTTCAAGCACTCCTGTGCTTAAGAGAAACAATTTGAGGTGATAGAGCACACACTGGGGATTATGTCTAAAGCAGACATCTCTTCCACTGATTTCTTCCGGGCCAAAGCAGTCAGCAAGACCTTGAGCTTCAGCCAGCTGCTCAGGTCAGTAAAGAGCATCATGTTGCTGGAACATTATAAAATTTCCCTTGTAGTGTTTCATAGAAAGAATAGTCTGCCTTAGCAGTTGGCTTTGGACATTATTAAATGATAAAAAATAATTCTTTCATTAAGCTGGCATGCTGTCTGTTTCAGTGTCCTTAAGCTCTCACTGTAACAATGTTTAAATCATATCTGGAGTTGATATAGTATGCTTCTAATTAGACTTTGCCGTAGAGTTGATCTGCAAAGTGTAGCATGGGCAGAATTCATCATAGCTTGCTCTAGAGAACAGAAGAAAAGGTGATAGTTATATTTGCAGTTCACAGTTTCAGTGTGTCCAGATTGGCAAGGAAAACCTTCACTTTTTAGACTGAGAAACCTCTCCTGTAGTCCAACATTTACAGCTAGTAAAGGTATTACTCCTTTCAATACACCTCTTTAAATCACTAAATGTTTGATCTGATGCCTCAGTGTGAAAGTTTGCCTTAGTCTATAATGTCTGTTCGATTTCCTCAGCCAATAAAGGGCAAAAAATTAAAAAAAAAAAGAGAAGGAAATCCCTTCCTGTTTCATCACATGGAGAAACACTACGACATTCGTTTTCATGAGTTGTCAAATGCCTTTGCTTACAATTGCGTGGGTCTCCAACTATCTTGAAACGATTGCAGCTGTTTTCTTTACCCTACACATGCAATGATAGATGCTATGGGAACATGTTAAAGAAATAAAAACTGTGTTCTAAATGTCATGACATTTCATCAGTGGGCAGACTATAGATGATTAAAATGTAATCCTATGTCAGATGTAGCCCCAAACCAGAATAAAATAAAATAAAACAAAATAAAATAAAATAAAATAAAATAAAATATCTTGCAAATTAGAAGCCTTTCCATCTGAGGAGTGTTTGGATTGTTCTGCTTTACTGGTAGACATAATATTACCATTTTTCCTCTTGCTATCCTAAGCATTTGGTTATTAGATACTTTTACTAAAGTGGTTCCTCTGAGATCACTTTCTTAAAAACATTAATAAAAAGCTTATTAATCAATAGAAGATACTTTTAGTGTTCACAAGTAATAGTAAGAGTAAAATTCTTACAAAGGTGGTTTGGTTAGTGGGGTTTAATACAGCTCTGAATCAATTCCTATTATTGTTTGTTAGCAGACAACTTTTGCTGCTAGTAGGATGTGTAGAGACAATTTATGATCTAAGAATAAAAATTAATTCTTTCAATTTTGTTTTTAAGGATTAATGGAAATGGCTGTAATAATTCAGTGTTATCCTTTCGTTTTTCTGGGTTTTAATGAAAAGCCTTGTAATTACATAGTGCAAGCTTTTCTTTATTATGTAATATTTCATGTAACTCAAAACCAGTGTGTGCTTGAATTTGCAATGTACTCTTTCAGATAAGAGACCTGACTGAAAATATGCAAAGCATATTCTGCTAGTTGTTGCTTATTTTCCAAGAAGATAAATAATTACATTTCTTTGGTTGAGCAACCCATGAGGTTGGTTCTTTTCCTTTGTATCATGATTTTTGCCAGTATCCTAAAATAGGAGAGAAAATACCTGCTGGTTTTGAAACCTGTCCTTAGGCTTCTTCACTGCAGCGGCTACCAGAGGAAAAATTGGAGCAGTTAAGCTGTGTTTTTCCTTTCCAATTTGTACATCTTCTCCCTGATGGCAGTGACATAGTAGGAGAGCAGTAAGTTGGTGTGAGATGGAGGTGCCTCCCCTGACTTCCTTTTTTCCAATGCCAGACTGAGTTACTACAAAACACCTTCATAGCATTTCCTTACCTGTTTGAAATGGTAGAGACAAGAAGCACTACCCATGTAGATGGGGTATTTTTACTTCTTATCTATCCTAGGTAAAACAGCAAGGTCCACCTTCCATTTATTAGAAACACCAGGAGGCTATTGAGGATGGAGTCTGTTCTTTTATATCTCATCTTGCCTGCTTATGTCAGGTGTCAATCAGAGAGGCTGAATGAGGAAGGAGGACACTTCTGCAAGCAGATCATCTGTTCCCAGCGTCAGAGAGGCACAACAGGAGTGTGGGCATCATTAATGCACAAAACTATGATGCACAGTGACCCAGAGAAAATGAAAGAATTTAGGACTGAAATGCATCTTAACCAGGGGAAGGTGGAAAATTTCAAATTTCAGTGAGCATGAACACAATGAAAACCAGCATTTATCAAAGACAGGAGGAGACTGAATATAAGGAATAAAGCCTTTACTGTGCAAGTAACTGTGCACTGGAACAGACTACCCAGAGAGGTTGTGGAGTTCCATTCACTGCAGATATTCAAGAACAGTCTGGGCACAATCCTGTCCAATGTGCTTTAGGATGACCCCACTTGAGCAGGGAGGTTGGATCAGATGACCTCTTCTAACCTGACTCATTCTGTGATTCTGTGTGATCCTGTGACAGAAATACTGGAGGCAGAGATGGAATTTCAACAGCAGACATACTAAGCCTTAAGGTGGAGGGGACAGAGGATGATTATGAAATTGGCTTCCTTTTTGTTAAAAAAAAAAAAAGAAAAAAAGAAGAAGGAAAAGAGGAACAGGTGGTAGGGGGTTGATGCTGGCTGTATTCCAGGCACTCACCAACAAAGCCTCTCTGTCACTCCCCTCCACAGCTGGATGTGGGAGAGAAAATATAACGAAGGGTTCATGAGACAAGGACTGGCAGAGATCACTCACCAAATATTATCATGGGCTAAACAGGCTCAAATTAGAGATATGAATTGAATTTATTGCTAACAAAATCAGAGCAGGATAATGAGAAGTAAAATTAAACCTTAAAACCCTCCACCTTCCCCCCACGCCTCCCTCATTCTCAGCTCTACCTTCTCCCCCAGTGGTGCAGGGAGACAGGGAATGGGAATGGGGGTTATGGTCAGTTCATCACCCATGGCTTTTCCTGCTGTTCAGGGAGAGGAGTCATTCTCCTGCAGCACCGTGGGGTCCCTCCCACAGGAGACAGTTCTCCATGAACTTCTACAGCATGAATCCACTTCACAGGGAACAGTTCTCCCCAGACTGCTGTAGCGTGGGTCACTCTTTCACAGGGTGCAAAGAGTGCAAAAAGTATTTGTCCCTTTCAAGGACAAACAGCTGCAGCATGGGCTCCTCTTTCCATGGGCCTTCCATGGGGTCACAGACTTCTCTCAGGCATCCCCCTGCTCCAGTGTGGGCTCCTCCATGGGCTGCAGGTGGATCTCTGCATCCCCATGAATCTTCATGGGCTGCAGGAGCACAGCTGCTTCACCATGGTCTGCACCACAGCCTGCAGGGCACTTGGAGCACCTCTTCCACTGGCCTTGGTGTGTGCAGGGCTGCTTCTCTCACGTTCTTTCACTCCTCTCTTCTATGGTCACAATTACATCTGTGCAGTAGCTTTTCTTCCTTCCTAAATCTGTTATCACAGAGGCATTACCACCAATTGTAATTGGCCCAGCCTTGGCCAGTAGCATGTCCGTCTGTTGGAGCTGCCAGGCATTGGCTTAGCTGGACATGGGGAAAGCTTCTGGCAGCTTCTCACAGAAGCCACCCCTGTAGCCTCCTGCTACCAAAGCTTGGCCATGCAAACCAAATGCGCAGGTCTGCAGGGAAAGTCCTTTCATTGTCACCCTCCCTGTAAAACTAAAACAGAGGAAAAAAATAAAATAGCAGTGCAAATGTTTGGGGAGAAATGGGTAAGCCATCATAACTGGGTTTTCTTTCCATACCATAACTGCTGGTTGGCAAAATCTCTTTAAAGAATACTAGAATCCTGTGTATGTGGAATTCTGGATTCAATTTTAAGTAACTATCCAAACTTCTGGATCTTTTGATAGATCCCCATACTCAAAACTTGCAGAGGTTTTGAGTGAATTAATGTAATCCCTGTGTATTCTTCACCCTTGCCCTCCTGCCCCTGTGTACATGGCTTTACAAGGTGTCTATGCAGTCAAAATAGGTGACACAAAATCCACTGAACTCCTTTTAAGGGCCTCATTGAGGGTTAAGTCAGAGTAGAGAATGGCTTCTGTGAATAAGTTTGTCAGTGGCAAATTTGCATCAGCAAAATGATATAATAAATTGCAAAGTATTATACCATGTAAGAACACTTTACCTTGAAAATGAAGGAGATCTACTTGAAATAAACAACAGGAAATAAAATAAGAAATTTGGTAATACCATATTTGAAAACAATATTTCAGACGAGAAATAATTGCATTTCAGAATTTATTAGTATACATCAGTAAAAAAGTAATGAGTGCATCCACTTTTATGATTATGCTGAATTGTATTATAAAATCTATCAGCAGTATAAGAGAAGATTGGAAAAAAAATGTCTGGGATACAGAGTTTTAGGGTATTTTGCTGTCCTTGCTCTTCCATACCTATAAAATTTTCAATTTAGCAAAAGGAAAAGAATATAAAAGAAATCATGGAGAGCTAAGGCATTGCAAAGGAAATAGACAAAATAGATTGGTAGCCAGCTACTCTATGACAGGTTAGCATTTTTAGCACGCCTCCTAGGTAATTGTGAAACACAGAGGAAAAATAGCTATTAATAATCCATTTCTGCCAGTTTCATATGGACTTAACGTTTTACAGTTCAGCTCCTGAGGATGGATATAGCTGTGATGACCACAAGTTATGTATTTCTTTTGAGGTATATAATGCTGTGATTAAAATTTGTCCTTAAACCCTCATGAGGAGTGATGCCTTGATCAGCCTAATGCAAAGTCTGTACTTTTTTTTCTAACAGCTGCAAAGGGCTACAACTAAATGAATGTACTTAATGAATATACAGAGATAGCAAAATGCAATTGCAACTGGACTTCATTGATTAAGTTAATAAGATGAAAGAAAATAATATACACTGGCACATCTGAAGCTTGAATTCTCTCCATTACTTTCAGCATCTCTTTTGGAGAGCACTTGTAGCTGAAATGTGAAGTTTATTCAAAAAAACTCAAATGCATCTTTCTAGGATTTAATGGTATTAAGCATTTGGCTGAATACAAATATGTGGAAGAAATGGGTCTTTAGAGGTCAACAGTATGGTGTGATTCATTGGTCTAGTGAGATCAGTGAACAAGGTCCAGATAGATGTCATTCAACATTAGAGCAGTATCTAAACTCCTAAGATTTTGACTATATGATGTATTCATATATCTTTGTGTGTCTTATTTTGTGTGCATATATACATATAAAATCTGATCTGTGTCTAGATAAGAAAAACTTAATATTTTAGCTTTCTTTTAACATTTCTGGGGTTAATTTCACTTTTGATTGAGTCTTTGAATGCCTTGCACTTCAGATGTGAGTGGTCACATCTCACAGGGACAGTCAGTGGAAATCTTAGCTCTTACTTTCTTAGAGTAGGCTTTGGACCTTTAAATCCTTAAGGTTAATTGCTGTTACCTCCTTAAAGAAAGTTAGATCATTTCCTGTCATTTGGTTCACTCTGGGAACAGCAGCATCCGCTAACTATGTAAATTAAGCCATGTTAGCTTGCTTCAGAAGATGTGGAGTTGTACGGATTAAAGAGCACAAGAGAACTTTCTTGCTCCTAAGCTCAGACAGTGAGAAGAGGCCAGGACTACCTCAAATGCTCTCACAGAGCTCTTTTAGGCTTTTTTCCCATTCCTATACAGGAAAAATTCCTGTACAGTTCCTCTCATCCTTTTACTCACTCAGACTGCATCTACACCACTAAATAAAAAAGGCCCAGGAAATAAGCTTATGCATGACACCTTTGGCAGGTGGAAAAGGAGAGTAATCTAAGAGGCATCATTGTGTCTTCCTGTTAAGTGCTTTCACATTAAGAACAGAGACTGTGCTCCCCAGACAATGTAGGTTTGTCTCCAACCTTCAGAAAAACAATCTTATTGTTTCCAGTGGAAGCACCATCTTGGCTTCATATGGTTGAGTCATCTTTTTTGCAATAACTTAGAAGAGTCTGTGGGGAAACATCCTTGTTGGGCAGCCATGCTGCTTTATGAAGGAAATGGTAGAGATTCCCAGGACTGGTGCTGAGAAAGCAAATTTCAGAAACAGCAGTGATGTGTTTGCCCAGGGGCAGCGCTAACTAGCCACCCAGTGCTTTCAGTGCTTGGGCTTGTGCCTCTGTGTAGCATGGCTCTGTGCCGTTCACTGGAGATACTTGTTGGGTCACATCGGCAAAGTAATTTTCTTGCTTTCCTGATTCCACTGGTTCCATTTAATTTGGGAAAGTCTAGTCAGCCTGACACATCCATAAATTGAGTATATAAAAAACCCTATAAAGGTCATATACAATACTCGTGACATTATTACAGGTTGACATTCTCATACTAACTGCTGTCACATACCAGACTCCTTGCACTTGTTGTGGTGATCTGATAAATCAGAAATGAGATGTGTTTGCCCTTCCAGAACTATTTGCAAACTCAGCATGAAACAAGAAATTCACTTCATTTGCTGCATTAAAAAATTACATGGTAAGGCCTCCATGTCAACAAATAGCAGTTCACAGCACAATATTTGGACACATAAGAACTTATTTTTTCCTAGCTGAGAAGCTGCTTTTTCCTTTGACGTTTTGAAGTGACCCTCTTCATTTTTCCCAAAGAGAGAATGAAATAAAGTCTGACATGATAATCCTTCCACATCCACTGAATTCCCCAAGGTAGCGCTGAGATTATTACATTTAATGCAAATGAAAGCAGTTTTCACAAGTTTCAACAGCAGGTCACATTTTCATCAGTTCATAAAGTATAAACATAGGTGTTTGCAGATGTATATATTGTTTCTCAGTTTTGAATCCATGAAATATGAGTACTAGGTATATGAGTACTAGGTATTTTTGTACGTGTACTATGATTATCAGTGCAACTTTAAAATACTGTCTTTTGAAAGGTTGACATGGATTTTCAAGAACGCTGAACACAGTCTCAATGCATTTCATATTATTTTTACTCCTATAGTTTGTGAAGTTTGTTTTATTTTTGTAATTCATCATTCTTTATGCTGAGTGCTTCCAATAGTGTTTTTTTAACTCTGCAGTGAGATCCTATGGTGCCAATGTAGGGATCTTTTTTGTATCAGTGGACCTCCAGTGAGAAGTATCTTCAGGCCTGATTGAAAGGCAGGGCCTCCTTGTTAACATTTGTACAAAATGTGTTTTGTGGGTGGATCAGCTTGGTTTTGAGTATTTGCACAGTAGGTTTTTGAAGCCTTTGAAGCAAAATCCCTATTGTAATGAAAGTTTTACACAGATAAGGAACGAAGATTTAAGGTTCCAGTAGGGTTAACATTACTAATAGTTTAGTTCTTTGTATATTGTCAGTGCAGTTTTATTTCTAATGATATCATAACTCCTGTCGAACTATTTTGCCTTTTTTTTTCTTTTTTTTTAACACAAATGCACTGATACTATGTAACTCATGAAGCCTCAGGGTACCAACAGGTTCTTAAAATTGTTGGGTTGTGATCTGCCAAAAGAATACCTGTGCAGCTCTGAATGTGGGGAAAATGTGGTGTGTTCCAGACTGCTCTCAAGGAAGCACTTCATAAAATAGAGAGTGAAATTTACAGGGAAGAGTGAGAGCACTATTGGATCTGCTCAGCTTCATGCATCCAAGGCAGCTCATAATCGTTGCTGCCAAAAACCTGCCCTGGGAGCTCTCAGCGCAGCAGATAGAGATGGAAGCAGCACAAGAGGCCATATTAGCTGGGATCTGGTCTGTCTTTGAAAAAGAGTTTTCTGACAGTTTGGACTGCTGTGAGGCAATGCCAGCTTGCTTGCCTTTCTAGTGCCCCTCAGAAGTTCTGATAGGTTTGAGACAGTCCTGTAAAATACTTACAGCATTTCGAATTACAGCAGCCTTTTTTCTATGCAATAGTGCATAGATGTTCACCTATAAATTTTATTTGAAGTGTTTCCTCAAAATAGATGTTTTTAAAACAGTTTTATTTGTTTTCCCGCTTCAGAATAAAATTTGGGAATGAGAAACAAAATTTTTCTTGTTTCTCAGAGGTATCAGTGTTCTAAAATGGTTCCTTGCACAAGTGGGGCTCTTCTTCACAAATCTGTGTATCAAATTTCTTTCCTTTAAGAACTCATCATGTTGTCAGCTTCTTTTAAGGTCATGGAGTTTCCTCAGATCTAGTCATCCTTACAGGAAATGGACCACATGTTTATTGTCTTTGGTATCCGCTGTTCCTTTTTTTTTTTTTTTCTTTCAAAAAATATTGCCATCTGTTGCTTTCCAGATTTTTTTAAATGTATTCTTTAGTTTCTCCATCATCACCATCGGGTATTTTGATCAGTTTTCAATATTTTCTTTAAAGAAGGGGGAAAAAGTCTGTAAAGCTCTAAAAAGCATTAAGTGATACGGAGTTGAAATACAGTTATCTTACCATCAAATATTCTTGTGTAGTGCTCTTTTCTTTTAATTACAGCCTCTGAGCACATTTTTACTCACCATCAACTACTACCTGTTGTCATGCTAATCTGGAGTAATGGCATGGTGGCAAAGCAGAAACAGAGTTAAAAGATAAAACAGTTACATTGCAAGAAATCACTGTGCCCTTATGTGAAGAATGAAAACTCCGAGACACTTTTGATGGTGGAATACAGTGAGCTGGGCCAACGCTGCCCAGCACAGTCATGTTCTGTGAACACCTAGAGCTGAACCTGTCAGACCACGTGTTGTGGTTTGACCCCAAATGGCAGCTCAGCAGTCTATTTGTGCTGGTGGGGTGGTGTGAGAAAGAAAAGGCCTTGGCTCTGTGTGAGTGCTGCTCAACAATAACAAAAACATCCCTGAATTACCAGCACTGTTTCCAGCACAAATCCAAAACACAGTGCCATGCTAGCTACTATGAAAAGAATTAACTCTACCCAGCCAAACCCAGTGCATACTGATCATGTATCTCACAATCCCAGCTGGACATGAGCTGGCCTGTTCAGATGTCATGGTGCCATATCCCTAAAGGATAATAAAAAGTGTCTTTATCTAAATATAAAGCTTGAAGATAAATCCAACTTCCACATTAGTATGAGTGCATGTATCACAAGAAGGCAATAAATGATCTTTCCTTCTGTTATTTTCAGAACCAAATTTTGTGTCATCTTATGACATTGGGAACTTTACCTACTTCTTCTTCCGGGAAAATGCAGTGGAACATGACTGTGGGAAAACAGTTTTCTCTCGTGCTGCTCGGGTGTGCAAAAATGATATTGGTGGCAAGTTTGTGCTGGAGGATACCTGGACTACCTTCATGAAAGCTCGTCTGAACTGCTCTCGCCCTGGTGAAATTCCATTTTACTATAATGAGCTTCAGAGTACTTTCTTCCTGCCAGAACTGGACTTGATCTACGGGATTTTTACCACTAATGTGTAAGTAAACTGAATGATATATTTTATTTTCTTGCTGTTCATGACAGCAAAACCTAGAACTTCTGAGCTATTTTCTTCTACATATGCCAAGTAAACATCATAAATTCAAACTACTGTTTTGCCCAATCCACTGGTTTCTGTGAACAGGTATCTGTTCCAAATGTTTTCCATGTGAATTGTTGAAAACACGAGAGAAGGACAAATTCATAATATTTCCTTATAGCAGGGAGCCAGTTGTGTTTAAGACTATTCTGTCATATTCTTCATTTATTCTTAGAAAGTAATTAATTTTTTTAGTATTGTAATATGTAAACACATTATGTATTTATGAAATAAATGTTTTATAATTGTAATGTGACATAATCATGAACTTGACATGATGGAATTTGACGATGTCATAAAGAACTCATCTCACCCAAAAGAGCACAAGAGGTGCTCTTATGTATTTTAAATTAGCTCTAACATATCCTTATGTGAGTTTAAGGGTCAAACCAAGAATTTAACCTGATTTTAAGTAAACCTGTTATATCAATAAGGTAAAATTTTAAAAAAAGAAAAAAGTAAAATTTTGTCTTAAAAATCCAAATTTGTTAAATATTTAAAAATTAGAAGAACATAGAAAATAAGACATTTATCTCAGAACTTTGTTAATTAACTTTGTTAATTTAAATATGATGACTGGTGTTCAAATGCTGCTTAGCAAGAGCGACCTCTGTGTTATGGCTGTGCAGCCCAATGTTCAGAACACTGGAACAATTTCAGATTTTGAGTTCTGATTCTCTTACCTTCTTGTAGTGTCTTGCTGTGTAAGTCAGTGCTGGTTTGGATAAATTTGGAGGAAAAATATCCTCTGAGAGAAGGCAGGTTACAACCAGCCTTCCCCCAGCAGGTTCGGGAAAAAAAGAAATTTTCCTCGAAGGAAAGTGAAAGAGATAAAAACTATTTATTTAACAAACACACAGGAAAAGGATAATAATGCTAAATAATAAAACCTCTCGCTGTGGAGAGAAAACCTGGGGAAATTTAAGAGTCCTTCTGTAGATCTCTCTTTCTCTCTCCTTGGAGCTTGGTCGTGGTGGGCCCTCCTCCAGGGCCTCCACCTCGGTGGAAAAAGTCCCGATGTATTCTGATGTTGAAACAGTCCAGCAGAGAAAAAGGGAAAAAATCAAAGTCCCAGGAAAACAAAAGTTCAACTCTGTCTCCCTCTGGAGAAAAAGAAAGCCGAAAGCTGGCTGGAAAGCAAGCAGTGCTTCCTCCGCTCTCTACCGCAGAAAGCAGAACACAGAGGAGTCTGTATCTCTGTGTCCTTGAAAACAAACTGTAAACTGCTTTGAAAGTTTTGCTGGGTTTTTTTTTCCTCTCCCCCCTCTCAGGCTCAGTTTAAAGGCACAGAAAGGCACAAAAGTAATTTCTGGGCATAGAGGAGTGATAGGGGATACAACATCATAAAGTCACCCGAAGACAGTCGGTTTTGTCTAGAATTTTAAAATGTCCTTGGGCACCTAAAACACAGGTAAGGGACCCTTGAACACAGGGATACCTACCTTTTATAAATATCCATTAACCAGGTGGAAAGGTTCACAAGTTCATGCCAACAAATTACAATCCCTATGCGTTCCAGACAGTGAGCATGAATTCAAGCTCATTTAGGCATCTTCCAGACTCAGGCTCACCCCTGGGCTGGCAGCTCAGGCTGTGAACATGACCAGTGATGGGCTGCTTACACCAGGCTGTGGCAATTCCTAACTCATGACATTGGATGATGAGCTCAGCCTGTTTCTGCAATGGAGTAATATAGTGGATCTAAACCCACTGTTTATATAAGGAGAATAGTAGAGACTTTGAGATTACTGAGGATAAGAATATTTGCTGTTGTTTCAATCAGTAATGTTAATTTTGTTGGTCTGTTTGCCTAGTTAATTCATATATCAAAAGACAGCTATTTGTCAGGTGGCATCCCCATACACTGTTCAACACAATCTTTCATGAGAAGTCAAAATAGCCTAGACATGTTGCTGCCATGAAAAGCCTGAGCAGAGGAATTCTGCTGTAGAAAATCCACAGGGCTTTGGCCATGGAAGGGGAATGATGTTCCTGATGCTTCCTGGCTCTTCTGAAAATGGACTTGCTATTGTTAACACTACCTTTACCACATGAAAGTAGACAGCATTTTAAACCTTGCTGCTACTTTCCTCTTCCCCTGTGCCCCAACATTCTGATTGTCCAACAGGCATGGACTATTCAAAGAGGAATTAATTGTAACTGTTTGAGGGTAGGGTTTTTTGATTGCTCTATTTAAATTCCTGCCCCCTAATGTTGTAACTGAATTTTTTGGACATTTTTGAAATGTTTTAGAGTTAGGATTATTTCCCCATGCTGACTACCTGTTCACAGATAGTTTGTGGAACTCATATGATCCACCTTTCTGCCCTGCAAGTGATGGTGGAGAAACACAAAGGTTTCCTGTGACAGGGAACAACATACTCCTTTCTGTTCATGTCACAGCATCAGATTTAACTTAATGGCATTCATAATTCTTCAATCTCAATATCTTCAGAATTGCAATGACTTTATCTCCACCTTAATGCTTTTTTTAGTATACTTTGATATATTTGTGAAGGGAAAAAAATGAAATCTTTCTCTGACAGCCAAACCTGCACTTTTTATATGTGGTTGACTGTTATGTCCACTATAGCCACTGCTTCATGATAAAGCTGATTTTGTTTCTTTCAGATTACCCAAAAAATCTGTAAACATGAGTCTCATATCCTCTTAGGACTTTATGAAATTCAGAAAAGCATTGGTACAGTTAATAATATTAGTGAGATGCATTTAGTGATATAAGCAAGGACTTATCAGCCCCAATGATGATTGATTCTGCAGAAGTTGTAAGCATGGAACTTCTGGTTTTGGGCTTCTTTTGAAGTAAGAGTGACAAGCATAAGAAAGTAAATTGCTCTTTTGTCCTGGTATTTAATCCATGTATCCTAACTCTTTTTTCATTTGTTGGGGTTTTTTCCCATCATTATAGTATGTTTTCTTAAGTCTTGTATAAATTAAAGGCTAAGCTTAAAAAAAAAAAAAAAAAAAGGGGGAAAAAAAAAGAAAAGAGAGAAGAATCCTGTGTGGATCAATTGCCAGCAGTTTCAACTGCAACAGGAAATCTGTACAAGTGACACCTTCATTATTTATTCCATTATCTCAAAATGAGGAAAGGAACAATGTAGTTTTCCATATGATGAGCTTTCATAGTTATTAGATTATATTCTTTACACTATGCAGAATTACTTTATTGCCTTGAATATCGCATTTTCAAGGCAAACCCAGGAAATTGTATGTTTTGTCCAGCTGCCATTTATTGATGTTTATTTTTTTAACATGGTATCTTGTATGCAGTCCAAGTTGTTTTCTCTTGATGGGTTTCTGGAACTTGCATTCTTTTTGCTGTACAACATCTCTTGGAAGACAGGATTTTTGTGGGCATGTCTTGTCCAGGGATTCCATGGGGTCTAGAGACATAGCATACCTTGAAAATCCTTATTTGTGTCATGCAGTCATTTGTTGTATGGAAGAAACTTTATTGAACCCTGAGAATAATGTCTTCCTGAGCATTGCAACTAGAAAAGAGGTGTCCCTAGTGCATGTGATTATGTGTGGAAGTATAGCCTCGCGGTATTAGAGCAGCAGCAGAAAGTAGGAAGTTGTGAGTTTTTCCCCACACCAGCTTCTTGGTAAGGCCAACAAATATTTTAAATGCAATGACTATGCTAAATCAGCTCATCATATATCATTATCTTGAGATATCATCTCGTGGCTGATCATATCTGCTTCATTAATTACTTGAAGTATTGAAGAGTTATTGCCTTTTTATTTATTTTTCAGCAAACTGGCTTCTTAATGTTATTACCTAGGTTAATGTATTTATTTCTTTTGCAGGAACAGCATAGCAGCCTCAGCAGTTTGTGTTTTCAATCTGAGTGCAATAACTCAGGCCTTTAATGGACCCTTCAAATACCAGGAGAACTCTCGCTCTGCTTGGCTTCCATATCCCAATCCTAACCCTAATTTTCAGGTATGGATACGTGGGAGAAGTACAATATTTTATGTGAGCTTTCTTCAAAGTACTGTATGGTTCATAATTTATAAATCCAGTTTTGCACTATGTTGTAGCCTAAGACCTTAAAAACCCCTAAATTTAAAAAAGTGCTTAGGAGACCCCCTTATTTCAACATACTTAATTTTAATTTTATCCTTCCACAAAATAATTTGGATTGAAAACCAGATATACTTTGAAGGGTAGGAGGAAAAAGGCTTAACTTCAATCTTCTGCCAAAATAAAACACTATAGTTATCTGTCAAGGTGACATTAACTCTTGTCTGAACTATGATCAAACTGCTATTCTGTTTTACATTGTGTTTGTGCTGTTAGGACCTAACAAATGGAACAGTGTCTGTCAGAAAAAAGAAAGTGTGAGGGAGGTGGTAAAAGAGGAGTGGTCAGAATTTTATATATTTTCATGTGCAAGGTAGTCCACACTCCTTGAAGAGTCAGATTAAAAGAATTTGCCATGTGTTGTGCCCCTCATTTGAAGTTGTTGGCCTCAGAGGGTGTAATAATCTGCAGCTGTCTGACAGTATAAAAGCAGTTAGTCCAAGGTGGGTTATTCAGAGGAAGTCTACAGAAAGAAAGGGGCATTTCAGTAAGCAGATATCCATTGTTTTCTTCTTTTGCATGGTCGCCAGTCCTACTAGGACAATTTTAATGAGTGTGCTTCTTGCAAGGGAGATGGAAAGAAAAGCAGCATTAATTTAGTGATTAAAAACAATAGCTTTTCATCAAGGTGCTTAAGTGTATTCACCTTTATCCACATTTCACCCTCCCTTAATCTCAGTGCAATTTTGTAAGTTCACTTCTTCTCCTGGAACAGCTTTCCCTAGCTTGTAAGAGTCATAAGATCTTTTGCTAGCATGAAAAAGAATCACCCATTGGGGATCATTGGTAGTTTTAATTACTTCCTGATCCATGCAAATGAAGGAAAATAAGGCACAGGTTACAGGCTAGAGCCACAATACCTTTCCTAAGTGGTATGTTCGGCATTAGCCAAGTGACAAGACTCTATTTAAGTACGCCAGAAGCCTGCAGAAGCGAGCTATGTTTGTATACAGCTTTTTACCTGTTGTAGAAATACTTGAATTGTCAAAATAGTCATAGGAAGAAGATCTAAGAGAGGCTAAATTTTTGAAGGAGAAAGCCTGAAAAAATGCTTGTATGTAAAAATCTTATCACCTTTCTGACTAGTAAGCACATCCAATAAAACTTATTAAACTCCCCCTACAAACCTTGCATTAATGTGGTGTTAATTACTGTGCGAACAGCCCATACTGAATGGTACTTACAAAGAAAGATGACAGTCTGATGGCTGTGTAAAAACAGTTTAAGTCTCTGCTGTACTGTTAGTGCACGTCTCCAAGTCCCAGTCAGGACAGGTGTTGAAATTTATTTCTAAGATGGCCTGGCTCATTTTAATAAAGCTGGTACTTCAATTTACAAGAACAGTGACAACAGTTGTATCATATCTCACTGAGCCACAAACAGCTTTGAAGGCAGAGCTGGTGTTAAAAGTGGTAATGTGGCCTTTTACAACAGAATATTGAAGGCAATTGATGTCAGCTGATCTCTAGGTATCTCTAGTGATGTACAACTTCTGTTCTGTTGCTGATGCTGCTTTTTACTCCCTTGTAACTTTCTGTTACGTTTCTGGCTCCATAACTGCAGCAGTGATGCATACTAGAAGCTAGTCTAATGCTTAGAGCTAGGTGTAACCATTTTTTGTGACTTGATGGGGCTTTAGAGTACACACTTCACGTAGATGAGATATATTCCTTGTGTGAGTCACTGGTTTCCTTCCAAGAAAGGACTTTTCTTCTGTAGAGTCCTTAGGATAAAAGATCAGAAGTTCTGTTTGTGTAGTCCCAGAAGTAGGTTTATCCTCTGAGTATTTAACCTACTCAGCAGCAACAAAGAGAAGCATGTGATTTGAAGGAAGATTACTGCTATGTAGATATAGTTTACATCAGACATTGTATTTCCAAGTCTGGATTATATTAATGAAATACTTTCCATGTTAGAATACTATTGGAGTCACAGTTTTGAGGAGCATTGTTTTCATCAGAGATCATTGCTTTTCTTTTTAGACAGAGCAATGTCTATCATAACACCAAGGACCATTTGCATTTCAGTGTACTATGAGTGTTCAGCTGGCATTTTTCCTGCTTGATAGATCCAGATAACTACTTCTATGTCATGGTTTATTTTTTTCACTGGTCTGACATACAGAGCAAGTAACTGTTTCCTTCCAGTTGCTAATTAGTCATTCTTCATCATCTGATCTCCCATTAAGAAATAATTTGACTTTTTTTAGCATTTGTGGATTTGGAACGATCACTCAAATTCGGATTGAAAACACGGTAATAATGAAAAAATAACTAGTAGGGTTTTGCACACTATTATTTTGCTCGTGCTGTAATTCATGGCATAATTTATGACATAGTAAATCAGAATGAAAATTATGACTTAGTTATGCCTTTCACATCACCCAAATATTTGATAAATATTGTGAAGCAGTGCTTTACTTCTCTGATGCAATTATGACTGAGTAAATATGTGAATGTTTATATATTCCCATGCACTAAGAAGCTTTCTCTGTTGTGTCCTCAGAAGAACACAAATATGTTAAAATTAACTCCCACTTATTTTGCTTTGTTTATTTGTGTTTGAAACTTGTCCGTGAAGCTAGTGGATGTTTTCCTGTAAGAAAAGAGCCCAGTTTTCAGATTTAAAATATAGTCAGTTTCAAAGCAAAAAAGTCTTTGCTGTGGATAATATTTAATAGAGCTCTTCACTGTCCATTTTTGCTACTTAAGATAGAGTCCTAAGAAGCTTCTAGAACTGCATGTTGTATGTTCACCTGGGATTCCTGTCAGACCCTGGCTGTGGTAGGACTTATTTGTCTTTAACACTGAGGTCTGTGAAAATTATAAAGAAAACTAGTCAGAAAACAATTTAGTTTTTTGAATGGTAGTTCTTCTCCTTCCTGCCCTGTGAATGTAGGATATAGCAAAATATTTCCATAATCCACTTCTGCTGGTCAGTCTCATGCCCTTCCATATTGTTTAGAATTAGGGAGCCGCAGGAAAACTGAGCTTCCTCAATCCTTGGACAGTCTGGTTAGCACCAACATGGGACCTGGAAGTCGAATTCCACATTGTCATTGCAAGATAGACTCTTGCTTTTATTTTCTTGTGCTGTAAATCAGAGAGTAAATCTATTGTTATTGTTAGCACACGTAGTCATGTTACTTTTCTGTGTTTACAGTGTGGCACCATGGACCAGGGTTCGTATGTAAATCTGACTGAGAGAAATCTTCAAGATGCACAAAAATTTTTCTTAATGCATGAAGTTGTTCAACCAGTTATCCCAATTCCTTACTTCATGGAAGACAACAGCCGATTTTCCCATGTGGTTGTGGATGTTGTGCAGGGCAAGGACATGCTTTTCCATATCATCTATCTTGCCACAGGTACGAACTCTTCATTGCTGTCATAACTGCAAATGTTTATGAGGTCTTTGGGTTTTATGTTCTGTTAATTACTTATGGAATACGTGTACAGCACCTTGAACATCAGCTTTTCCTCTTTGAAACTATCACTTTTCTATCTTCTACATTTTATGAATAGATTAATTTAGCCATTACAATGTATTTTATGTTATTTTTGGAACTTCAATTTTGGTGTCTGTTTCCTATTCTCCTTTGAAATTGTAAAGCTTGCGTGCTCTTGAGGGAGTCAAAAGCTGGACATTCTACAAACAGGACTTCTCAAGTTTCGCTGTCTTTTGTTCTTTTTACTTAGTTGAGGGTACAAAGTAAGGGCCCAAGATAAGATTGTTTAGGACCCTCTGATAAAGAAGTAATTTCGTAAATAGCAAATACAGCTACTGCTATTTCTATTTCTGAATTTTCTGCTCAAATATATTTTATTAACTTTCCTTTTCATCTCATTTTTAAGACATCCATTATGCAGTTTTATACCCTGCCTTATTATTTGCCCATTTATATGTAAGCTTAGCAGTGAAAGAAAAACAACCCTCCACCTTATATTGCCTTGGTTACAGCTATTGCCTTCTTGGTTCAAAATTTCATTCTTAAAAACAGCGAGGGTGTTGGAGAATTGTTTTTGCAGAACAAGAATGCCCCCAGCTGAGATTGAAATAGTAGATTGGACTAATGTGTTTAAAGCCTCATGGCATAAAACTTAGGACAGTTCTTAAATACTTGGGCCTATGCACATTAGTCGGGAATAGCTCATCAAAGCAATGGTTTCTTAATGTTCAGTTTGTCTCATTGTGCTCGTTGAAAGCTAGGAAGTAACAGAAAAGCTTTTGATAGGTTAAAACTATGCTTGGATTTGACCAGTTCTAGTCAAAACAGCCTGCTGGTTGGTAAATCAGAGCATTTTAAGTGAAATCATGCTGACACTAAATGATGTTTGTATTGTAGAGGCCTCCTGATCAAACCTGAGTTACAGAAATATGCACAGAATTGACTTTATATGAAGAGACTATCACTGCACTGTGGGATATTTACATTATTTACAGTTTTGGAAGCACCAAAAATAATTGCTGTTGTCATAATTCTGATTGTCTTCAGGTTTCAGTTTCCCTTGGTGTGTTACCTTTTATGTTTGAGTCAGCAAATGAGGATCTAAAATTTTACGCTTCACAGCTCATTAATAAATTGTGTTCAGGAGTGAGTCTGTGTTCTTTTTGTGCTGCTAAAAAAAGATATTGCTCCTATGCTCCTTGTGATCAGTGCTTGTCTTTCACTTTCATTCTTCTCTGTACGTCTGGTTTTGATCATTCATGGAAGCAGGGTACTTACCTTAGCTGGATCTTTAGTCTAAATTCAGCACATGCTTTCCTGTAACTGGACAGCATATGTTTTATAAGTGTTAGAAAGCATATGATAAAACCCCCATTCTATTCTTGAAGTTTTCTTGATGTAGTCAATTCTATTTCACATGTATTTCACTGAACCACAATGGATTTTTGTTAACATTACTTCTACCCCAATTGAGTGTAATTATTAAGACTTATTTTCTAAGAAATATTAATACTCACTTTTGGTAGAACTTGAAATTACCACACATGTTTATATACAAATACCACAGATACAGTGCATAAATGTAGATTAAAAATCCCAAGATGTACCAAATTACACGGACTACTATATTTATATATTAAGATTCTAGGAGAAAGGTAATACTTTGCCTTCCTTGGGGTGCAGATTATAATTCTAATTTCATTATATTGTTAATTGTGCAGCATCTTATTTCTCCTGACCTCTGCCTTTGCTTACGTAGAAGCTGTGGAGTAGTTAGCATGGAGTTTTCATCGGAAACTGAATATGATAAAAGATTACTGAGAAAAATGCCACTACTTCTGTTAACAACAGGAACTAAAAAGCAGTGGCCTTAACTTTGAAAATAAACAATAATTTTGGGAACAAACCAAGTTTAAGGCGCTTGAATTTCCCCAATGTCCGAGTTTATTCCCACATACAATGTCATCTACCCCAAGCTCTTAACGCCATAAAGCACGTGTATGTTTGGGAGAGATGAAAGACTGGGCTGACAGTTACTACCACTCTGAGAAATGTTGTTGTTGTAGCTTTCCTGATTTAATTTATTTGCGTTATTAAAAGTGGTGGTAAATTAAATTTGGAATTAAATTTTTACCATGATGCTCCATCTTCAAAAAAAAGACAAAGGGATGAAAGCTGACAAGGAGAAAAGGCTCTGGGGGTGCTAGTTGACACCTGGCTGAACATGAGCCAGCAGTGTGTCCAGGTGGCCAAGAAGGCCAATTGCATCCTGGCCTGTATCAGCAATAGTGTGGCCAGCAGGACCAAGGCTTGATTTCCCCCCTGTACTGCCCATTGGTGTGTCTGCACCTTGAAACTTGTGCTCAGATTCAGGCCCTTCACTACAAGAAGGACATTGAGGTGCTGGAGAGGGTCCAGAGAAGGGCAGTGAGGCTGATGAAGGGTCTGGAGCACAAGTCCCATGAGGAGCATGGGGTTGTTTAGCATGAAGAAAAGAAGGCTCAGGGAGGACCTCATCATTTTTTACAACTGCCAGAAAAGAGGTTGTAGCCAGGTAGGGGTCAGTCTCTTCTCACAAGTAACAAGTGTTAGGACAAGAGTAAGTTTTCCAGGGGAGGTTTAGATTGTATACTAAGAAAAAATTCTTCACTGAAAGGGTATTTAGGCATTGGAACAGGCTGCTCAGGTAAGTGGTGGAATCACCATCCCTGCAGGCATCTGAAAGCCGTATAGGCTCAGGGACATGGTTTAGTGGTAGACTTGGCAGTGGTGGGTTAACAGTTGGACTTGATGATCTTAAAAATCTTTTCCAAGTTAAACAGTTCTATGATTCCATGACCTGGGGAGCAATGGTATAGTGGGCATTCAGTCCCTGAGAAAGTCAAGGAGCACACCTCCTTGGAGCACACTTCTCTGGGCACATGACGGAGGAAAAAGTGATTTGGAACATCCAGAAAGGGTTAAGCTCATCTGAAAATCTCATTACTTTCTGTGGTAAAATGCATGAGGAGAGTAGTACGTAACTTTAGCAAGACTTTTGACACTGTCTCCCACAATATTCATATATCCTAATGAGAATGTACGGTCTGTATGGGTGGGCATCTGGATCTATAAAAGTTGCTAGAATGTCAGGCTCAGAGGGTAGTTTTAATGGGGTGGATAGAAGTGATAAGGAGCCAAGTACTGTCCTATTTGACATTTTTTAATCAGTGACCTGGAGGAGGAGAAGGAGCACACTCTATCATGTGTGCAGCTGACACCCCACTAGGGACCAGGAGTTACACTGGAGGATGTGCCATCCAAAGGACTGAAGGGATGCCATCACTGCAAAGACAGCCAGTAGCATCTTGGGCTGTATTATCAGGAATGCAGCCAGGAGATCAACTTGTTCCCCAGTTTTGGCCTCCCCCAATACAAGAAGGACATGGATAACGTGGAGCAAATTCAGTGGAAGAGCACCTTCTGTTGGAGGCTGGAGCACTGTGCCCTAGGAGGGGAAGCTGAGGGATCTGGCCTTGTTCATCCCTGAGGAGAAAAGGCTTTGTGGGGAGCAGGATGCTGGTAACATCCTGCTAATACCTACAGGGAGTTTACGTGGAGAGCAGTGGCATGCTCTTCACACTGGTGCGTGCTGGGAAGACAAGAGACAACACACAGAGAATTTCAGACTGCATATAAAGAAAAACTTTCTCACTTCTAGGACAGTCAAGCAACAGGTTGTGCAGTCTCCATTCTTGGAGGTTTTTGAAGCCAGAAAGCGACACAGTGTATTATAGCTAGCTGTCTTTTGAGCAGAAGGTTGGACTTGAGACCTTCTGATCTCCTTTCCGATCTAAATTATCCTGGGCTTATAGTATGCCAGTATCACGTCAAATTGGTTGGACTGAATTGCATTTTTATTCAACAGTGTGGTAATAGATGCCATTGTACTTTCTGCAGCCTAAAGGAAAGTGCATTCAACTCTGATGTAAATTCTGTCAGTAAGCAATTTGCACTTAGCAGTGTAAAGCAGGATGGACCCAAACTATGCTTTGATGTACACCACATAACTTTTGTAGTTATAATCAATTCCAACGTTTTTCAAAAATTCTCTTTTAAAATGCACAAAGCTTCAGTGGAAAAGTAGGCATACAGATTGGATTTAATACGAATGAATGTTCTGCTGTCTTTGTTATTCAAAGAAAAAATCCCATGTTTTGAAACAGATGGCCAATAGTTAAGAGAAAGTTCTCTCTTCACTCCCTCACTTACCCACCCTGTTGTTAGAATACAAATACTACAGGGGAGAACAACCCTGGGAGTATAAAAGTATAATCTAGTTTCATTAAACCTTAAATAGATGTAGTATTACTTTAGGAGAGACTGGGAGTAGGCAAACAAATGCATTAATCTGCTGAGTCAACAGTCTTCATTTCCTAAACCGTTGCCAAGCCATCATTCTGCTCAGAGATTCTGGTGTGCTAGGACTTAACAACTACTGCTTATATAAAAAATGCACTTTGGTACTTTGGAGAAACATCTTAATCTTTCACTATACTGACTTCTAACACAGAATGAAGGGATATATCAATTCCTGCACATTTTGTGCTGCTGGCTTTGGGCAAGAAGAAATCACTGGAACAATTTTCAGTGATTTAGAAAGGAAAACCAAGGAAAGCATGCACAGATATTCTGAACTGAAAATCATCTATAACAATACATGAAAAGTAGAGCAAGCTAGAGAAACACTAAATATTCTTAAAACTCTTCAAGTTTGAAAGGCCTCTTTCTTTGTAAAAAAAAAAAAAAAAAAAATCAATATGTCATAGTTTGTTTCCCTCCCTTCTCTCCCTTCTCCCCTCTCTTCATATTTTTTTCCTCCATTTTATTTCTTTCCTACCCTTTGCCTAGGTGTCCCATGGTTAAAAATGTTTCTGATATTTTTTTTTTCAAAATAGGATGCTGCAACAAGAGCAAGTAGCCCTTATTCAGAGGACTTTTTCAAAATATATTTATTTACTCAAATGAATAAGAAAATTATTAGATAGAGTGTCTAGCTTGAGGGAATGATGAAAAAATGAACTTGGGACTTCAGAAAAGGTAGTACTTGCACTGTCTGGTGAAAAACTTTAAAGGTCATCCTTAAAAACTACTTGGTAAAAAAACTCCCATGTTTTTTCTGTTCTTCAATCCCACTGGACAGAGTATGTCCCCTCTGTATCCTGAGTAGAAATGGTATATGCCCAGTGGTGATCTTGGTTATTGGGATTTATAGTACAGCATTGATGAAATTGTGGTGTGGCTGACCTAGTAAGAAAGTATGAAACCTCCAGAAAGGTTTATGGTTGGCTACATTGCATGTCTCTGAAGTGGATTGTTCACTGAAGTGAACCACAATTTTTATGCCATAAATCCAGGTTCTATCTGAGGCTTAAAGGTCACTGGAGGATGTTAACAGGTTTCCAAGAAGTTCTAAAAATTTCAGGTAGCAATGCAGAGAATAATGATGAAAATAATTCTGATGAAACACATACAGCAATTAGAATGAAAAAGTGAAGAGGTTTCATGAAGAAATTTCAAAAGGTATTTTTAGAAAATGCAGATGGAATTTTCATACATTTTCTTTTAGAAGGCTTAAAAATGTAGTAAAACTCCACAAAAGTAACATTTTTTCTCATGAAGCCCTGAAACTGTAGACTATACAGAAACTAGTCCCAACCTAATGAAGAGATTTGGAAGTTTGCATGAAACTCAGTTTGGGAATGCCATCATAACAGTTTGTATTTCTTCTGTTTGTCTTGCTAGATGGGAGCAGAGTACTCCTGATTTGAATCCTCTGTTCAACCTGATGCAAAGTACTCCCTGATTTGATTCCTCTGTGATTTTTGTTACAGTTCTATCTTGTACATTTTGGTTTTGTCATCAGTATGCTACATTTTGTTCTAGGAAACAACCCAAGGCCTTAGCGAGAAAAAGGCTGTGTGCATGTTTTTACTTAAAAATCTCTGATGTGATACTGTCATTTTCCTGGCAGACTGCTGCTTCTGATCAAAGTGTGCAGCTTTCACAGTTTAACATGCATAGTGTCAGAATATATGTAGTATCTGTGCAGTTGCCAACCTGAAAGCTATAAGTAAATATATATGCTTATATCTGTTTCATACGTGGTGAAGAGAGCAACAAAGCTTTAGTTGGCTGCATTTTTTCCAATTTGGTGCTTTTCCTGACTACATTATCTTAAGTGCATTGAGGTTCTTGGAAGTAATCTGTAGATAATTTCTGTCGAGAGGAAATACAGACTTTTCATCTCCGTTAAGAACCACTTTCTTCGTCTAGAAATTACAATATAAATGCAATAATGATAAGGACCCAAGCAGTTGTAATTCAAGTCAGAAGTCAACTGTGAAAGTAATAGGTAGTCTATTTGTATGTATTAATTCTTTCTAGCTCAGAAACAGGGGAATCTGAGTATACATGGATAATGGGGCATATACACTGTGGCACACAGTTGTCACTTTTTAAAACCATTTCTCTTTTGTTGTTACAGAAAACACAGTTGTTTTGTTTTTTATCCCATTGCTTTACAAAGGTATAGTGCACTTTTTCAGAGTGTAAAGCACCCTGGCAGTGGTTTTAAAACCATTTCCCTGTAACTTGTTACCCTTCTGGCCTTAGGCAATGTCATTTTAAGATGCTTGAGGCAAGGATACTCATCCTGTAACTTTAATCAGATGCTCACCAGTTACCAGTGGAAAACTGGTGCATGTTGGAAGACACCAGTCTTAACAGCAACATGGTGATCTTTAACATTTGTTTCAAAAAGTCAAACAGTAAACCATAAAATTAATAACCTTCCTCTCTTTTGCTTTTGCAGTGACACCTACCTCTGATAAAGAAAACCATAGCTGAATTAATACTTTGTTTATATTATTAATCTTTTCATGAAACATTTGGCTGCAAAGTTAAAAAAAAAGATGTAAAAGATTGCATGGTTTTGTCTTGAAGAGTCTAATGTTCACTCTGGGATTTATGCTAGCTTTTCAAAGGCTTGCTATATATTTCTGCTAGCATATTTATGTTATTTTCTATGTAGAATATCTCTAAAGGCAAAGAAAGATAATGCAAACCTTCGTTGTTTTTCTATATAATTTAAATGAAGGAATGTTGATTTTTCGCTGCCTTGTGTATTGTGTCATCTGTACTGGGCAAAGTGGTTTCAAAATGGTGCTAAATGAGAGTGGCTACATCTAAAGTAAAGGTTATAGAGTTATAAATGATACTATGGGGCTCCAGAGGATCAAACCCAGCATTTAAAATGTCCAGCAGTACTGATTTCCCTTGGCTTTATCACTGTGTATAGAGATAAATCATTCTGCCAGATCCAGTTGGTGAGCTTTCTTAATAAATAGATGGCTCTAACTAGAGCTGGTTAAATTATTCATTGACAGCAATTTATATGTGAGAATTGTAGCCCTTTATTTGGTTCACAAATTACCCAGCACTTATTTGTAGTAATTTTTTGTTATTATAATCAACCCATAAATAGGTCATGATTTTGATTAGTTTGTTGCTGCTATTTGCTCATAGTGTTTGTTCATATATTAGTTATCATGCTCATGACTTGCCTGCTGCAAGTAGATGGTTTTCTGTTTTCTCAAGGGACAAATTTAAGAAGAGAAGCCCTTTCTTGCTGTTCACAAATTATCATTATGTCTTTATAATTGCCCAGCTCTGTCAGATAAAGACTATAAATAAATGTCCAAAGAACATACGGTGTGTGCACTTCTGTGCTGCCACTGGAAATCAGAATTGCTGCAAGAAGCTACTGGCTGAAGAACAGCTGGCTCTGCTTGCATGGGAGTGAGATTAATGTGTGGGCCAGGGAGGGAAACAGATTGTAAAGAGCTGGAGACAAAGTCTCAACCTTCCATTAAAAAAAGAACAGCTCCTCTTTATCATAGTTATGCTGAGCTTTGAAATCCTGTTTGACTACTTTATAAACTTAGAATGGCCAAGTAGCCTTTCCTTCTTCCTATTTTTTTTGTTGCAACTATCACCTCTTGTTCCTGGAAGAGAAACTAGACTTGACAACCCCTGTGTTCATTTATTGTTATCTAATTCTAATGCATAGAATGTGAAGCTGTGAGCAAGAGCTTATCTTGCATGGTGCTCAGTGTTGTCCTGCTGTCTCCAAAGCAAAGATCTATTATGATCTACGCTTACCTTCAAAACCCTCATTTTGCCCCAATACTGTGCAGTGCCAGTCAACAGGCTTGGTCTTAATTTTGGAAACAGTGTTGGAATTAGCTTTATTTTGGGGTGAAATTTGATTCTTGTACCAACTGTGTAGCCCTTGTATGAGTACACAGTACTCAGGACCCTTTCTGAGAGATGTGGGGAAGAAGCTTTCCCTTTGAAGAGACTTAACTTTGTCACATGTTGCTGAGCATTGTGAACTTCTTTAGAATGATCTCTAGGGCCTTTTGCTTTTATAAAAGCCTTTCTTTTAAGGTGGACATGCATAAGAGTGACTCAATAAATGCATGCCAACCAAAGAAGAAAGTGGAATAGTTAAATCACAGGAAGAAAGAAAAGTTTTAACCTTATATTAAACTCAGCTTCGACCTTAAAAACCCCAAAACTGGATCACAAGTATTTTTCCATGATATGTACAATATTTAGTGTGAGCTGTCAGGAAAGCAGTCATTAAATGGGATATTCTACTGAACTCCTGTTTTTGTTGATGTTTATGAGTTTCTTCATTCTGCATCATTTTTCCTGGTAAACCTCAATAAAACCAGATGTTTATAACTAAGCATATACAAGCAGTGTCACTAGTAATCACTGGGGTTTTTTTCCTTGTGCTTACCTAGATCTGGTCATAGGCCATGTCAAATCTTAACAAGCTAAAGAATTTCTCAATAAAGATATGCCTTATTCACTTTGTTCTGTGTCTTTTAAGTCATCAAAATGTGAAGATCCTTTATTCCAGATATTGTGGTCTTTGTGTGAAGAGTCCTGTAACCTGCAGGTTATATCATAAAAGGTAGATTAGGTTCCATGCATTTTACTGTAATCAAGTCTCTGGGTAAGACTCATAATATTTGCAGCAAAGAGTTACTTGTTTACAGATTAATTATTCTAATTTTTAGGGTTTTTTTATTTTTCTTTCTTATCTCATAAATCTTGGAAATTTGGTCCTATGGCCGCACACCTTTAGGAGGAATAGCCATGACTGCAAACAGTAGATCACTTACCCAGGAAATAAAAGATTTTAAACTAATAAGATCTGTGAGACTTTCTGGTTATTGCCAGATATCCTAGACCATTATATAAAGAATGTAATGTAATGTAATGTAATGTAGTATAATTGTATGTATTGTATGCCATGGCTATGTACTATGGCTATGGCTGCTCTAATGTAGTAGTGAGGGTGATGAGATGAACAGCTTCTAGTGAGAGGTTTTGAGATTTATTTCTCTAATCCCAACTTTGTTTCTGTTTCCTGTTAATTTAATTTCTTATTTACTTTACTTTGATTAGAAAAAAAAAATCAGCATCATTCTTTCCTTCTCTATTTCTCAGCAAAAGCTGAGTTTTATGCTGAAATTGCTGCTGAGGTTCCATATGAATATATGTACTGGATTTGACACATCCTGGGACTGAGGCACAGGGGCACATGCTATGCAAACTACAAATGAGTTTGAGTAGAGGATAGTTCCTGAAACTTTCTCTTCAGTCAGGTTGGTGAGGCTTCTGGATCTGTACAGTAGTTAGTTGTCTTTCTGATGCTTCCAATGAAAATAACCACATACGACTCAGTTAAGAGATCAGGCAAGGTTTGTTGTGGGTTATTATCTGAGAAACAGTCTTCTTCACTTGTACATCTAAATGCTTCTTTGATCTGGGCACTGAAAAATTTATTCAGTGGGAAAGCACTATCATATTCATAGCATGTGTCGGGTCGTACAAGGTATTTGTTGTTTTGGTGGAACGAAGGAAGGCAATAAAAAAATAATAGGAGCTGTAAGCACTCCCTGTCCAGTCAGATCCAATCAGAGTTAATGCCTCTCAACTTTGGAAGACTGGCGGAGATCCAAGGCTTGTACTGGATAGTAATTTTTTCCTTCATGCACAGTGTGGCATTCTTCACTGCTGCTCTGTGTCAGATGGCAAGCCTTAAATCACACAAACCACTTCATCTCACGATTAATATCTATGTTTATTACCTACTCTACTACTTTAGTTAGAGGTTACACAGCTCTTCAGACGTGCTCATCTCCACTATCTGGGAAGTCCAGTCCTAGATACTGATTAAGCATTTTAGAAGATCTCTTCAAAATCAGAGTTTTCTGTTCATGAGAAGTTTATGGGAAATTAATATAGACTTCTTTGTTTGTTTCATAGTCAGCTGTAGACACCAGTCCAGAGTAACAACCTTATGGTTTTATTTCTTTCTCTTTTCAGAATCCAGGATATTGAAATTGCGTGTCTCTTGACAAATGGAATCTTTCCCATTTAGAACCATAAGAATTCTTGTATCATCTTTGCCTCAGGGCTTCAGGTTTTGTGTGTGTATGTGTCATTTTTAGTACAGTAAAAGCTGGATTTTGCCAGAAAAAAGGGACTGTAATTTCAATATATTGCCAAATGGGCATTCTCTGGGATAGGTGTTATTCACATGTAGCTCTTGATTTTGGATCTGTTTAGTTGCTATCTAATTGTACTTATGGAGTAAAATTTTGGGAACAAAACCATGTGGTCAGTCACAGTCTTCTCAGCTAGCTATATCTGAACTGCTGCCTAGGTTGTCCTAGTTTATGTCTGGAAGTACAAACTAGGTAACTCATCATCTAGTGTGTACAACCTTAAGTACAGCCCTAAGCAGTCCTTATATAATTGTTTCTTCTGATAGTGTTGGTTTAAAAGTAGGATTCATATCCTATAGACCAAAACATCCGAGACTTCTGAAGACATCTGATGGGAATCTTGGTACTGATAGTCTCATAGCACATGCTCACAGGTCAGTGTGGATATTGGCAGCATCTGTTTGATTCAAATGTAGTAATAAAAGTACGATCAACGCTAATATATGTACAGTTTGTTTTGTTTGTAGGCTTGGTGCCCCAAAATGGTCTTGGTAATCTATATAATGTTGAATCTGACATTGTTGAAGTCCATTCCTTTCCAAGCTGGAAGAATGTATCTTTTTATATGCCAAATTATTTTAGTGTCATGCAGGACAAAAAAAAATGTTTTACTGGCCTTCTTTGAGCATGCTGATATAATTTTTCATGGTTACTGTATTTATTTTTATTACTGAGTACGTTTGTAGACAGAACTTGGGTAATTTAAATAAGAATTCAGAATGAGAATATTGTTTGGTAAAATCAAGAAATGTTTGCTCAACACTGTTACAAATCATGCCTTGATCTACATGGCCTGCTTGACATTTCCTGACACCTCCCCAAGGAAGAAAAAGAGTGTGAGGTGCTAGAGCCAAGTTTGAAATTCTTGTCCATCATCTCTTTGCCAAGTCCTGAGAAACAGCTCTCTTTTCCCCAACTCATTAAAGCCTCATCTAAAGATTTTATGCTGTAGTTTTAACCATATCCTCTCTGCTTAAATAGCATTTCTTAAACCAATGGTAGTAACTAAAGTATTGTTATTCACATTTTTATATAACTTCCTGAAGGGGTTAGAAATGGTGATACCTCGTATAGGGACATGATCAAGTAGCTGTGCCCTGAGAAAATTGGATACATTTCTCAGGGGTTATTCTCAGCAATAAACACAGCAACTCAACATAGAAGGGTCAGTCTGTTAAAGATGTCATCTGGATGGCAGCAACATTCGTGGGTGTGTGTAGAACTGAGCTTTAATGCCTCATAATTTCAGAGTTCAAAGCCATTTCTTGCACCTCCATGTTGAATGGTTGATCCAGAAGAGAAGGGGCTGCTGTGAATGGGGATGAGCCCTCCCAAATCCACTTGCTGGCACTGTTTTGATGTGCATGCAGAGCACACAGTTCATGTGGCCATGCAGCTATCAAACCAAGGAGGTAGAGAATTCATCTAGAGAGGTGATGCCATGTTCCTTGCTCCAAGGATTATTAAAATATTTTTCCAATGACTTTTTAATTTAGCAATAAGTTCCTGAAAATTCCCTAAGGACATGCAGGGCATAAAAAAAAACATTAATGATTTTTCTTGGCTGCAGCTGAGACTTTTCTGTCTTTGGTCCAAATTTCTCCTAAATAGTGAGGGCGAATAAAGTAACTGCCTGTCACTGGTTTTGAATTTGTCATGGAATCAAGTCAGTGGGCAAGCAAGCAGCATAACAAAAGAAGTTTTAAATCTTCAGTAGGGAAATGTACCTGTTAAAGTATTTATGATTGGATATTGTTATAGTTACATGAAACAGTTTTACAAAAAGTGAAGTTTCAAGATTGAATTTTTTTCACTTTAGGTGGTATTACTATTCTGAATACCAGTTTCACGCATGAAATCTAGAGAAAAAAAGTTGGTAATTGAATCCAGATTTCACAAGTGTCCAAATTGTTTCATAACAAAAGTTTCTTTATTAATTGTTATTCTTTATTTATTCTCTATTAAAACTTTTATCATTGGAAAATAATTATATGAGATTTCAAATTAAACATAGATAAAAGATACCCCTTCATAAAGTCTTAAAGTAGATAATGCTTTGTCTGAACAGGTGAAAGGAATGTATCACAGAATGAAATCTTAATAAATGTTTTCTAATCAACTATAGTCTGTTAAAAAACTGTAGCTGCTATATCATTTGCTTATAGGTATTCTACAGACACGTTACTTCTAAGTGGAGTACATGACCTGTTATGGATAGATTAATTTTCAACTTAGACGAAATGTTATGAATTTCTATCTCAGCTGCAAGTCACATCTGTGGCAAGCTGAAAAATCTTCTATAAGATTGGAAATAGAAGTAGTAGATAAAGGTAGGCCAGTGAGCATGATTCATTAAAAATACATACATTTTGGAATTGTTGGAATTTTATTTATTTATGTGTTTATTTATTGGTCAGGCAAGAAAAAACAGCTGGTTTAGATCTAGGAAGGGTACAACTTTTCCACTAGAGTATATAAGCATCGGTCTAATATGCTGAGATAGTTTCATTTTCTTTGTGAAAGAAACAGACATAAATGATGTGGTGGCTGAGACATGTAATTCAGCATGTACTTGTTATTTAGTGTAGGTTTTTGCTTGATCTTCTGGAAAAGACCAAAAGCAGAGAGAAGATATTTCAGTTTGAGGAGTTAGCAGCTTCAACTTTATAGAAATAGTCTTTCAAAAAATGGCATACTGCTTTGGTTTAGCTGCCAGTTGCTTTGCATCTTAGTCTCAAGTAGATCTGAATTTCCCTTTAGAGCTTGAATTCTCTATTTGAATAATTTTTGAATGAGCCTGACTGGAGCTGGATTTAAATTCCTATTTGAGAGGCAAAATGGCTGCTGAGGGATGGTACACAAATTGCCCTATTTCCTAAACTTAAATACCTTTTTGATTCATAGGAAATCCTACTAGTGGAAATATATAATAATGTGTTGTACTTTATGGAGCAGTGAATATTTTCTGTACTAAATGCAGGTATTTAACTCTTTGTATGGTAGCTACTGGAAGAAAGCTTTGCTAATTCAACTGCAAACTGACTATATGCTTGATGCTTTTGAGACATTTTAACACATAGGAGTTAAATCTACAGGGGACAGAAGTGTTCTAAAGAATGTTGTATGTTTACAAAGTTTTCCTCTGCAAAACAGTAGAGAGAGGATTGAGATGGTGATTCTCCCGATTTCCATTGATAGATACATCCCAAAATTGTTTTATCTTAAAATGGAAACAATTTTTAAAAAATTCTATTTTATTCTTTTTTAGAGAGGGAATTTGTTCTGTAATCCTTATTGGGCTACATATGTCATGAATTCGTATGTTCTTTTTGTCCTCCCAGACACATGGCTTTGAAGAAAGGTCTTTGTTTTTTAATAACTAGTATCTAGATCAACACTTTTTTATTCAAAAGGTTAAGTCAATAGTTCTAATTTCTGTGTAGAAAGGATAGCTCATAAATATTCCCTTAAAAAAAAAAAAAAAGTATATAATTTTGACATACTACTATGAGAAAGTCCTCTAGTTGAAGAGGCACAACTGAGTTTCTCTTGGAATAGCCACTAGGGCATTAAGAAGCTTGCTAATAATTTTAGAAGGTATGCAAATAGATTGTGAAAAAAAGTAGAAGTAGTAGATAAAGGTGGGCCAGTGAGGTAAAATTGCTCCTTGCAGATTCTTAATAGCAGATAAATGAGTTAAATTCTCTCCCCTTCATGGAAGTCTGGGGATGTGTAATAGACCATCAGACCTCCTTTGTTGACAAGCATTATTAAAAATGTATCTTATTTCAGTGTTGTTTTAAAATAATTTCCAATACTATAAGGAAGAACATCAATATTTACTTGAAATAGAATAGGAAAGAGGGAATAAGAAGGAGTCAGAGCCAAATATAAAGAACATAAATCTAAAATATTATGTGTACTTGCTTTTTATAAACTGTCTTTCAAAACTGCTGTAGTTGCATCTAAGAATTGAAAAACAAAACCACACCAGATTGCAGAAATACTTGGGGTCTTACCCAGATAAGGATAATTTAATATAGGGTTTTTCTGTGTTTTTCTTCTACTGCTTCCAAAGCTCTCTTCCAAGAAAGAGTCAAACCTTTCCTGTTTCCTAAGTTAAGCAACTATTCTGTGTTTGAAGCTGTTAACACACTAAGGACTGTGTGGTATAACTGTATATAATTTAAAATTAGCTTTTAATAAATATATTAAATTATGCATGTACCTTTTTAACACTTCCTTTTTTTTTTCCTTTCTAATTGCCAAGACACCAGACAACTGAATGTCCCATTTTAAGATTGCTATGTATTCCATATAGTTTCACAAAAAGCAGAAAACTTTATTTCATTAGTAGTTGAAGTTGCTTTTTCTTAAATTTAGAGTCTTAACTTCCCTGGTAATTTTTGTTAACTTCTCTGTCTGATAACACACCAGCAGAGCAGCAATGACCATGGACTTTCCTAAAAGCTTTTAAGATGTAAAATTCAATGCTGTTATATGGCCAAATATCCTTAGATTATTATTACTCTCTAGCAATAGCAGTACTACATAAACAATCTCTGAAATGCAAAGCCCTTTGATACTGAGCATGGGGAAAAAATGATTTGCTTCAAATTCTGGAATAATGAAAAAATGACACACCCTATTTTTCTTTTTGTAACATACCTAGAACAGACATGTTTTTATACCTGTTTTTTACTTCACATGGGGTCAAAAATCCCAAGACCAAACATATTCATGATTTTGTACTAAGGTCTCACGTGAACAAGCTGCAAGTTTTTTCAAGCCCCAAAATGTAGCTTTTTTTTTTTTTTTTTTTTAATAAATTTAGTTAATTTAATTTACTGAAATTTCATTAGATGCCAGTGAGCAATGATTTATGACTTTTCCACTTGCATACTTCTTTTTTCCTCCAAGTATCCTGCAATAGAGTGAGGAAAACTAAGAGACCTGAATAAGGGAAAGCTTAAGCTTTTCTGTTTCCTGCAAGTGATGGCACAGGAGTAACCAGCGTTTCATTTAGCCCTTGTTTGGTGTTTAAAAATAAATCTCCATATCAACAGGACAGATAAATTTGAAACATTTCTCAGAGAAATGCAACAAAATTCTTTTTTCTATTTCCAGCTGCAGTATTTCATAGAAGGTTTTGTTGTACAGTTACATAATTGCCTTTTTGATCTAACAAATGTGCTTTATATCTCTATTTCTCTTATTATCCACCCTTGCCTTGTTATCATCACAATGATAATGACCTGTAATTGTGAGGCAGTCACAATGGTTTATTGTTTAAATCCTTCCTAAGCTTTCTTGAACATTTCTTTCTCTGCTAAGCCCACAAAACAGAACATTCAGATTTTTAACCTCCATTTTTGTCTGATACTTGTAGAAAAATCACATCTATGTATTTTATTACACCATGAAAATATATTAAAAGTAGAGCAAAAGAACAAGTTAACTATCACACTGATCAGGTTGTTCAAAGACCGATTTAGTTTCAAATGGAGAGACAAACATGTAAAACAGCTCTGAAAATAAAAAGATAAATTAAAAAAAAAAATTGAAATTTATATCTTGATGAAGCATCACAATTCCATATTCATTTTGAAGTTCTCTCTTTTCCCTAAAAAATTAATGAATATACATCTAAAATTATAAAAATATTTAAGTTGTAAATTATTGTGGGAATTTAAAAATTAAATTATATTATTTTTATTTTCTGTGTCATTGTACAAGGACTATGCTTACCCATAGTATATTTTTCATTTTTAAAGAAGAAGGGTAGAAGCCCAGTCTTTCACTTGTCCCTTGGGCTGGAGCATGATTAAAAATGTATTCTTGTATTTCAAGTATAACTATGTATCTCAGAAACCTGAAGGTAAAAGATAAATTAAGTTACAGAGCATGGTTATATTATCTTATCTTCTAAATGTGCCATTGCTTTAAATTAAACTGTACCCCACCCCCATGTGGGAAAAGAGATAATAGCCAGAGCATTAATTATCCATATTCTACTGATGATTTAACTAATTTTAAAGTTATTCTTAGAAAGGGCGGAGAAGAGTAGGATTTAAATCCCATGTATTCTGTGTACCATATGTATCTTTTTTGATGTTAGACAGATTGCTAAATCATAAATCCTGGGCTTCCCCTTTTTAGGCTGAATGAGCTGCTGCATTAGTTGTTCCTGCATCTTTTTTTTCTGTGCTGAGCGCACTAAAGCCCTTATGCAACCTAATACTTTCTGTTTGTTGGAATCATTTTCTGCTGTTAGCCAAATGCACATTCTGCTTCGTGGTAGGGCTTTTTCCCCTTCCTGTGGTGGAGGAAAGCAAATATTGATGATACATTATTTTCACAGTGGCTGAATGGTTATCAATCACCTTGCTCATTCTTTGATTTTTTACTATTAAACATTCTGTTAATCAATTTTATATTTGGTGTTTCAATTTTTTTATTCTGAGAGAACTCTGCCTTGAAGATGACCCTAATGCCCTATTTTTTTTGTTTGTTTCTATGGTGTTTAATATAATTTTTATGTGATTAATATAAACACTGTTTATATGCACATATGGATATTATTTACAAGATATTTAACATTATCAGATTTTTTTTCCTTTAGTTTCAATAGTCTTAAAGCTCTCTGAATGCTTTTATTTTCCAGTGGGAAAAATAATTTGTATACAACAAATAAGATGCAAAACCAGTGTATAATGGATAAAATTAAAGTAGTTATTGAATATAATTTTCCAAAGTCTATTTCAAATTAGATTTCTTGAAAATATACATAATTCATATTTGTTTCAGCTACACTTTAAAATCTATTCTCTTGAGTCTCCATCTCCCTGATTATTGTGCTGTCAGATTGTTAAGTGTATCAGTGAGTCTGTTTTCACGTTATCACATGCAGAGTAGAGTATTCCTTGCATAGGTGGTATCTTTTTCAAGTTTAGTTACATGCATCTCCTGCAGTTCTAAATGTTGCTTTAGCATCTGTGTATTGTGTTGACTGCCCCTTTCCTCTGCATTGACCACATCCTTCAATCTGCTTAAGACATCTTACTATTCTGAAGAATGTTTTGGAATAACAGGCCCACATTTACATAGACAGTTTATAATTTACAATAGATTTTGCTGTTTCTTTATTTTTTTCTTGCTACATGTGAGGAGATTTTCAGATCTGTAAAGGCACCTTGTTGTGCTCAGAAAGTGCAGGAATATTTTTAAAGTCTTAAATATAGGCATAGGGCTGGCCTGAAGAGATATTTTGAGGCTATTATAAGTTTCTTTTGCTTGCAACTCATCTAGTTTAGAACACAGCAATGATTTTTAAGCAACATTAATGAAAGACAATACTGTAGGCTTCTCTTCTGAAAACCATTGATTTGGATTCTGTCTCCTGGTGCTGGTTCAGTTGCTTTCTGGAGACCAACCCACTCTCCAAGGTGCTATGGCAAGAGTTAAGATTGAAAGTGTTTCCCTCTCAAAAAGGGATGGGTAGAGATTTTTTCCCTTCTTTCAAAGAAGTGAAATGCACTTACTTCTACACTGCCTTGGGATGATTTGTTAAAGATGTGTTTGCATGAAGAAGGCAGCAATATTTTGTAAACATAACGGCTCATGTAAATATTTATTCTCCTCTATAACAAGAATTGCTAAAGATTCCTTGAGTGGTTTTCTTTCTGTCAGGAAATTACAGGTTTATTAGTTTGTTGCATCTGCTGTTTGTTTTGTATGTGCATTTTCTGTTTTGCTTTGCAGGTGTCACCAAAAATGTAATGATTTCAGCTGCACTCTTGCAGTATTTTCCACTGCTGGCTATGATTTATACCACTTACATCTTAAACTTTATTTTTCACTTTTTGAAATCATCGTTTTATTTTGTCCCATTAAAATTTTGTTCATTACAGACTTAGTTGCCTCCAAGCATGTTCTCTAAAACTCCATCTCAGGTTCTCCATGCAGTTCTTCATAGTCTCCTACACATTACACAGCAATATTTTAACAAGAATGTTTCTCTTCTTTCACAGTGATTAGATTTCTAGTGTTCAGTTGTGGGTTTTGCAAGTCTCTGAAAGTATTGCAGTACAAGCTAACGGAGCACATTATTTACTCATTCTGGCCAATGTCATTATCTTTTACTACTCCTGTATATAGTTGGCCATCCTTAAATAAAGGCTGTCAGGTGTCTGGATCTATCCCAGTGTGTCTTGCTTATGGTCAGGATGCAAAGATGCCATTTATTTGAATTCTTAATTGGCTGTTAGGCTCAGGCTTGACATTTGTGATGAAACTGGAGCTTTCCTTGTGTCCATGGCGATAGTTACATCCATTAAGATGCTCTGTGCTTCCTGTCCTTCTTAGATGTTTCTTGGCAGAAGTGGACAGTTAGTTTGATTACATAATTAAATACTCACTTGAAAGACTGTGACAGATCTGAAAACCTCCATGCCCTAGAGCCATGTTCCAGACTTCTTTCTTTCTCTACTTTTCCCCCAGTTTGCTTTACAACTGTGGTGTGAAAATGGCCAGACAGACAACACTTTTGAGGATGGGACTTCTACGAGTTCTTTAGGAAATCTGCAGTCTTTGCTGGAGGCTGTGCATAATGTTGCACACATTGTAGTAGGATTGGAAACACTGGAGCAAAACACCTGGCATTTGAAAGCACTGGAATCACTGGCTGTGCTTTTCTGCTGTAAGGAAGCCTGATACAGCCACGTTGCACACTAGTGTAGTTTAAGAATGTGGATATCTACACACCCTTGCTACGTACCGTAGGCTGGTGAATATAGCCACCAATTCAATCTGTGCCTGTCCCAAAGTTGTAGAGTAAAACCAGATCCTCACCCTAGTCTGGTCTCCCAGGTGGTGCTTGCAAAATCACTCACAGACAGTAGGAATTTAGGGCAGACAAGATAGGTTCTAGAAGTCAGAAGTAGGGGAGTTTTTTGAGGCAGAAGTAGATCTCAGGTAACATTCTATTCCTTTTTGTTGAGTTTGCATATGACCCACATTGCTCCTGAGAAGAACAGTGTTTCTTCCTGATAATCTGTGGGATCTCAGGCACTGCTTCTTCACTTGAAGCTCCGTCAATTGTGACTTTCAACATTTCTGAGTGCTGATCCTCTTAGACAACAAATGAAAAAGGAATGGCTTGGGAGATGTTGAAAGAGAGCAAAAGGAAATATGAGAAATGGAGAATGTATGCCAAGATAAGAAGGAAGAACAAGAGCAATGACAGATATCTTGGGGAAGGCATTAGTGCTGCAGTTCTCAAAGTGAGAATATTTTATTTCTTTCTGGGGTGGTATGCAGCTGTAACCATGATCTCCAGGTCATAGACTTGAATATAAAAAAATGTAAGTTTGTGCTCTATAATAAACGAGCCACAAGAAACACAAAGTGTTTGATCATATTCTCCTGTCCAAAGCTCTACTTCTAAACTGAATGTGTAAGGAGGCATAGGGGAGGGAGGCCTGCAGTCATGTTTTTTTTCTTCTCTTGGGGAAGGTGACAGCAAATGATTCAGTCTGTAGATGCTAGACCCAGCACAGCGGTAGGAAGAAATATTAGTCTGTAGAAGAAGCACGTGCTGAATGCGTACCTGATTTTTGTCTCTTGCAGGAAAACTGTGACAAGCCAAATACACTGCATTGTGAATCATACTGAATCCTTTGTTTGCCAGTTAAGCAAGTGATACAGAGTTGCACTGACTGATCTATAAAGCAATACCAATTAATTTACATCTCTAAAATGATCTCACTGTTTCTTCTTGGTACATTTTTCCAGCTTCTCTGCTCAAAAGAAAATCATTCATCTTTCACTCAGTAATTAGCACAGTGTCATGGCTTAAGCCCAGCCAGCATCCAAGTACCACACAGCCCCTCACTCTCTCCCCCACCAGCTGGGTCAAGGAGAGAATCAGAAGAAAACATGTGGGTTGAGATAAAGACAGTTTAATAGGAAAAGCAAAAGCCACACATCACAGGCAAAGCAAAACAAGGAATTAATTCACTCCTTCCCATGGGCAGGCAGCTGTTCAGCCATCTCCAGGAGAGCAGGGTCCCATCACACATAATGGCGACTTGGGAAGAGAAACACCATCACTCTAAATGTCCCCCCCCACTTTTTCCTTCTTCCCCCACTTTATATCTGAGCATGATGTCACACGGTCTGGAATATCCCTTTGGTCATTTTGGGTCACTTGTCTCAGCTGTGTCTCCTCCCAGCCTCCCACGCACCCCCAACTTCCTCCCCAGCATGGCAGTGCAAAAAGCAGAAAGGCCTTGGCTCTGTGTAAGCCCTGCTCAGCAACAACAAAAACATCTCTATATTATCAGCCCTGTGCTCAGCACAAACCCAAGACACAGCCCCATACCAGCCAATGTGAAGACAATTAATTCTACCTCAGCCAAAACAAGCACATACAGGCACTGAAATTTTGGGACATGTCTCAGACCATATTTTGACCATGAAACTTACTGTAATTATAGTCAGGATTTTGCATCCAGTAGTCATCAATGGAAACACTGCTTGTTACGCTTTTCAGCTGAGCTGGTTATTGCTTAATTGTGGGGCAAAACTGACTGTTGGCAACAATTTAATTAGTTTTTGAATATAAGGTTGCTTTAGGTTGTTTGGAAAAAAAAGGGATCATCAAATAAGATATTTTAATATCAAAAAGGTTAATAAAAATTAAAATTATAATTTAATGAAAGATTTTTTTCCTGAAGAATGGTCAAGCATGTTTATATCAAGAAAGGAGAAAAATGTAAACAGGTGTATGAAGTGATTGTATTAAAATTTGAGAGGCTAGGCAGAAAATTTTAACATGCATACATGATTTGATATGATCAAAATCTTTTTATGGACTAAGGGGAATCCATTTTATACATTGAGCTAATAATTTATGGTTTATCTAATTAGTTTTGACTGTTTAATGGAATTATATAATATTATGGAATATTATATCTTACACATAAACTTCCTATTAACCTCCCCTGCTGCTTGGTGTATTCTCTCCTTTCCAGTACTTCCCTAGGTCTTAGAATTGAATACTCAGTCTTTCTCAAGACTCAGATTTTCTCAAGAAAAGATTTTAACATTAATTGTCGTCTTGGTTCTCCATCTTCTCTTTAGTTTTGGAGTCTACTTGCGACTACTTTTTTTGTATTTTCTTAAGGTTGCTCACTTGCTGTTTCTCACCACTTCTCAAGCAAAGCTTGGGAATGGCATGTTGCCCTCAGCCCAGTTACCCCGGAGGGTACAGTGACAGTGCAGGGGTGCCAGTCCCTAGCCTCAGGTGCTCCCAGGGTGGAGCCAGTGTAGGGGGCACAGACACATGGCCACCAGGCATTTGCTGCCAAGGATAAAACCAGCACTAGCCAAGACAGGGCCAGACACGTCCTGAGAGACTGCACAGCCAGCTCTGAGCCAAACCTCTGGCCCTGTGCTAGTCATGGCAAACCCACTGTTTTCCAGACTGCAGAACAGGCCTTCCCAAACATTGCTCTTGCCATTTTTACCCACTCAAAAAGGAAGTCTTTCAAGACTTCATGAGAAAGAGCTTATCTCTGTGTGTGTTTGCAATGTTGGATCCTTAGTACTGCTGCCACATAAAAGATTGCATAATGCTGCAGCTCCCTAAAATATTTATCAGTGTGAGAATGTGGTCCTTTGTGTTCAGAACAAATGTACTTTGATATTTTTAAATTATTTAAAAACTTTGCAGGAGTGAATCATAAATCTTATCATATATTCTGACACTGGTTTTCAATGTGTAACTGTCTTTCCTGAGAAATCACATTAAGAATAGAAGTGAAGAGTGAATGCTAAAAGCTATGGTTTTTCAGAGGTCAAAATTGAGAGAAGAAAAAGGGATGTAGCCTCATTCATTGCTATATTCACCTACACTCAATTAAGACCTGCATGTAAGCATATATGTGTGCTTTATTAAATGAATGTGATACATCTCTAACCCCCATAATTTTTAACACAAGGAATATTGAAACAAACAGGGAAAATTATGGACTTTATTGCTTTTTAAATTGCTCTAAATATAGTAAAGTGTAGTACAATCTGGTAGACTGAAACCAGTAACCCTTGGCATGAATGTGCATTTATAAAGCCAGACTTTGAAACCTTGTTTTCTTGTGACTACTGCTGTGAGGCCGTTCTGCACTAATAACTTTTTAGCTTTTTTTCTTTTTTTTTTTTTTTTAATGTATTGCATCGCATGAAAACAGAATTTAAAGTTTTATAAGTTCGTGTCACTGTACTATAATCAATTTAGGAAACTTCAGTCAAAATAATCCCACATTCTGAGGCTTCATTGAAAACATCCAGCACAGCACAAAAATTTTTTTCACTGAATGACACCAAGTAGGTAGAATTGCTAGTGTGATTTTTTTAGTAACTCATTTTCCTCTTGCCTTTTCAGACTATGGCACTATTAAGAAAGTACTTGCCCCAATGAACCAGACTTCAAGCAGCTGCCTGCTTGAGGAAATTGAACTCCTGCCGAAAAGTCAGCGAGAGCCCATCAGGAGCCTTCAGATCCTGCACAGCCAGAGTGTCCTTTTTGTGGGCCTTCAGGAACATGTGATTAAGGTCCCCCTGAAGAGATGTCTCTTTTACAAAACATACAGGTATTAAGAATCAGCTATCTTTATTTGACTGGAGAAAAATACATGCAGGGGGTTGCAGAAAAATGAGAAGGATAAATGACTGCAAGAAGAAATCCAAATTAATTGTCTCTCTCGGCAATAACTTCCTTTCTACAGTGTTTATCAGAAGTGTCTGACTACTTGTACTAACTTGTTAGGACTAGGTGAGGCTCTCAAAGAATTATATTCACATTGAAGTGTCATTGTGCAGATTCTGAGTTGTGAAGTGAAACAGTAAGAAATGTTTTATGTAGAAAACAGTTATCTGGTAAAGTGCAATATAGCTGCTGGTTTAATATGTTTAAAGCTTGTGACTTGGACAAATTGAAGGGTTTTTTTTTTGTTTTTTTTTTTTTTAAAGCTGTATTGTAACTGAATAAACAATGTCTCTGTGGATTCAGAAAAAAAAGTGGGTTGGATGAACTGAGAATTAAAAGTATTTGTAAAAGTGGCTATTTAGAGGCAGTGTTGGATCAGCAAACTGTAATAAATGTAAATATGCTACTAGGTAAAAGGGCTATGCAGCTGACAGATATTCAAAGAGGATAACTTACAAATTATCACTTGGTTCTAGACCGTATTATGATAGTTAAGGAATTTAAAGTTCAGCACACAACTTTTTCAGTAGGCTATCTGAAAATACATCTGGGTTGCAAAACATGCTATTCGAGATTGTTAATTTATTCTCGTTAGTTGTATCTTCCCTTTCATATGTGTGGTCCTGGTAATTCAGTACAATTGTTTTATGTTACATCACATAGACACTGAACCAGCCATGAGGTTTTGAGAACTGTGACAGAGGCATGTGGTTGGTCTTTCAGCTTGTTTTAGCTTCACCTTGTTTAGCATATATTCCTTTGAAAAGCTGGCCTGTTAAAGAAGGGAGAAAGGCTTCCACTTGCCTTTCTTGGCTTCTACACTCACAGAGACATTATTTGTGCAGCAGAGATGTTACACCTCCCATAAAAGGCAGCGTGACTATTTGCAGGTAGAGACAATTCTGGCTGTCAGAGGGACCACACAGTTGGTCACAGCAGGGAAGTGACCACAGGACACAGGTGTGGTAAAGCTGTGGCTCAGTGACAGTGGAAGGACATTTCCAAGGGACCTGGCTCACCATGGGGATTGGTACCATGCAAGAAGCCAGTGAAAGGCTACTGGGTTGAGAACAAGACTGAAGGAAAAGTTGTGCCCTAGAAAACAAGCAGACCAGGGGAGGGAAGAATTCTACTTTTTACAATTCTTTACCAGCCCTTTTGTTGTTTATGCTGTCTTATGTAGCATATTTTTGGCATTTTCTTTTGAAAGAGAAGAACACTTGAAGCCCCATTGGAAGTCCTGCCAAGCTTACTTTAGGGAAAAGTTGTATATGGGCAAGTCTCTGCTTCAAGCTTTTTGTTGGTTTAGTGGCCTACATAGGACCAAGTTTCAATTTCCTTGGAAGTTTCATCTTTCCTTGGTTCAGTGAGTTGAAAAAGGATGTGTGCTGGTGTAAATACACCAGCCTGCAGTCCACTTTGGACATTTCAAGGCTGGAGCCTCATTTTGTTTTCAGTGAGGTGTGAATGCCCAAGGTCCCTGGTACCTCTGCTTCTTTCAGGACAATTCCCAAGGAATGGCAATGTTATTCCAGCTGCAGGGCCCAAACATGTTTCTGCCCTCAAAGGCTAGGACTGCTGTTTCAAATCACAGACCCCATGCATGGCTGCAGGCTATTCATTCCTCTCCGTTTAATTGGGCTTTAATTGTCTAACTTTTAAAATGCCTTTTAGAACAAAAGAAAACAAACCAAAAAAATGGTGCCTTTCCCATTTTACTGAGTAGAACGGTAGTTAAATGCCTCAAATACTGCTCAGATGATAATTTATTCCTCTTCCCAGATGTATATGAAGTCTCATCTTCCAGTGGAATGACTTATTTAAAAGGAGATAAAATGATTCCTTGTGGGGTTTTTCAATCATGTCTTTTGTAGTTGTACGACTTCTCTTGTAGTAATTAAATATTCATTGCACCAAAAGACTCGCCATCCTTGCTTTCTTCTTGGTTAAAGAGTTCACCAGCAATTCTAGCTCTGTTTTGTGAAAAAGGATAGGATTTACCGATGTGATCCAGATGAAAAAAGGAATTTCCTTGTCATCTATCATTAGGGACTCTGGTTATTTGGAGAATGCAGATGTAATCTTTCTCTCACCTATAATTAACTTTTGGTTTGACTAGTTTTTTCCTGGCTTATGGTGAATCTTTTTTTTTTTTTGCATGTGGATAGAGTATGAGGACATTTCTTGGGGCTGTACATTTCTCCAGGCATTGAAGCATCTTAAACTTGCTCACTGCATTGCTGGGTGCTTTAATACTCACATTCTTCTGTTACTATTACTAACTATTGTTGCTAACTATTACTTCTATACCATAGCAATGGGTAAACAGAGTGATGGGTAAACCTTACCTAAGGTAATGCCTTGGAACATTGTGGGGGGTTTTTTGGATTATTTTAATTTTATTTATTCACATTTATCATACTTAGGGCTGTATAACTGTGCCAAAGCTATATCCTGAAATTCCATCAATGATAACTAGAGTCTTCACCAGATCAAGGACATGTACTCTTCAGTATCTACTTCACGTAATTATCGAGGAATAGGGCATGATAGTGTACGATTAACAGCCTTTAAAAAGCCAAAAGGTTGAAGGTGTGCTACCTCACCTGCTCTGTCTTTTTGTGTAAATGGCAGAATGTTCAGTGCCTAGTCTTATCTAATCTCTTTGTTTAGGTTTATTGCTGGGCTTTCAGACAATACAACTTCAGTCCCTCTGTTGAGCAGACTCTTTCACGAGCTAATATCTCAGTGTCCAGATAAATTTCTTGAGATTGTCAGTTTTAATTTTTTTTCATTATTCTTTGTTTCATCTTCCCACAGTAGCCTCTAAAGCATGGTTATTTCTTTTATTTGTAGTTTATTATGTCTCCTTAATAATCACTCCAATATGCTGTGTATATTATAAGTCTGTTCCTCCAGCACTTTCCAGTGGTGGTGGAACCCTGTGACATGCTGCTGCCTCTGACAGACATTCCCTCTGCTTCAGCACACTCACTCTGGTCATGACTCTACTCCCATAAACACTGTTAACAAAGGCCTTTGAAAATACATTTGGGGACTACTTATTTTGAGGTGGTTTTTGGGGTTTTTTTTTGTGTTTTACGTGCTGTTTGCTGCACTTTATTACTGTGACAGCAGACCTTACCACAGGTAAAACCTGTTGTCACACCCATAGTTTGGGTTGCTCATCGCTTTCCATTGTGCCACAATGTTTCCATCATTCATGAGTTGACCATGCTAGTTATTTTGATTGCCAGTTTCCAAATAATACATGGAGGGGGGCAGGTGGAGTGTATCTCATACAGAATTCTGCCAATGTCAGACTGGTTTTGAACACCCTGTCATAATCATGATGGTTTCAGGAGTCATCTAGAGAAAAGTCATTTGGGACATGTCACTACTTTGGAGAATCAGTTCTCCCGAAAACACTGTCATCTTCAAGTTGCAGACAGCAGCAGGGCAGTTCACTTCTCCTTGGGAAAAATCCTTAAGGTTTGATCAGGTTATTATCACCTGGGTATTGCAATTCACACGTTTATCAAACTTCTACACAAGTCCGCCAACGTTAGTCACTGGAGCTATTTTCACCGTGAATTCTCCATCTCTCTGTACTTCTTCAGAGTTGAGTAGGCCAAGCATGAAGCACAACTGACTTTAATATATCTGCTAATTAACTATAATGTGAGATAAATAGAATAATTATCATGAGAAGATAACTATTAAACTGTCTAAAATGTCAGTGTCTGCAGTTTACTTTGAAGGCTCTATGCGTCTGTAATAAGGAATAAGATTTGTAGTACAGGGGTAGAGACTCTGTCCCCTGAAACAAAGAAACTGTCAACTTTCTTTTATTGGCAGCTGTAGCCTTCAAAAGCAACCCCGCATGGCAGTGATTTTTCTGAAGCAAATTTGTCAAAGTTATACTTTGTACTGGAGTTTTCACTGCATTAGTTCTGAAAGGACAATGGAAGGTGACATCAGCCCAATGTTCTTTAAAATCTTAACAAGCAAGGGTCAAGGATTGGTATTTCTGACAGAAGATAGGTTTCACACCCTTGAAAGGCTTGAAAACTAATCTTACTATGATGTTATGTCTAAGTAAATAAATAGTGCCATCTGCCTAAAGCTGCACAAATAGTGATTTCTCTGGCATAAAAAGACCCCCAACTTCTGGAAATTTTTGAGTATTGTTTTTTACAGTATATGCCTAAGATACTACTGGGTCACAAGGTTGTCTTGCTAAGTAATGTTATTATAGCTATTCTGCTGCAACTAACTTTTTGCTCTTTAAACTTCTTTATTCTTATTTTGGTGTCTCTGTGAGCCATCAGTTAAGCAATCTGTACATACAAAAAAGAAAACTCTATCAGCACAGTGCTAAAAAGGGTACTGAGTTAACTGACAGAAGAAAACAATATACTTTATTTCATTCCTAGAACTCCAGCAATATTACTGGATTAAGAATTTCAACCACTTCTGCATTCCTTCATTTTGCCCCAGTTGCAGATTTTGCATCCTCAGAAGTACTCTCACATTCAGTAGGAACCTGTCTCTGATAATAAATACTCTATAACATTAAACAGTAAAATAATTATTCCTATATACTGATACTATACAAGTTAATAGCTAGTATGTGGTCTAAACCATGACTAGGTGTCCTGAAGATCTTGCCAACAAATGGAATTGAAATTGCTATTTGGAAATAATCATTCCAAAGTAGTTATTTTTGGATATTCAGGTGGATTTCCTGATTTTAAAATATGCAGGCTTTATTCCAGTTTAAATATGAGAAATCTGCTGCTGCATTATAATGTCAGAACCTCATGAGGACTGATCTGAATTAGTGATTCCAGAGTAATATTCCAGAATCAGAGTCCTCATAAATTTCTCAGACTGGGATAAATCATACTCCTGTCTTCAAGACTAAATTACAAGCACATATTGAAAATGGCAATTCTTTTTTTGGGTATTACATACACTGAAAAATTATCTTCAGTTTAGTTTGTAAGGATGTAAGTAAACCAGATGAACCTGACTACATATTTGCAATTCAGATTTCAGATTTTATTAGTAGGATATTATTTTAAACAAAAAAGGGACCTAAGAAAGAAAAATTTAAAACAGGAGTGTGGTTTTCATAGGTCATGATGTAATTAATTTTGTTGCTTTAAAAAATATCAAAAGATCCAGGAATTCTAAGTTCAGTGTGTTTACTCTTAGTAACTGTAGGTGCCCACAGACAAGTTCAGGAAGTGGGGGTTGGATGAGTTGGCAGTGAGGTGGATTGGGAAATAGCTGAATGCCAGCTCTTGGTGGATTGTGATCAGTATCACAGTCTAGTTGGAGGCCTGCTGGTGTCACCTAAAGGTCAATAGTGGGCCCAGTACTGTTTAACTTACTCACCAATGACCTGGCTGAAGGGGCAGATGCCTCCTCAGTGAGTTCCCTGATGACACAAAGCTGGAGGAGAGGCCGATACCCCAGAGGGCTGTGCAGCCTCTCAGGGGGATCTCGACAGGTTGCAGGGATGGGCGGAGAGGAACCTTCTGAAATTCAGCAAAGGCAAGGGCAGGGTCCTGCCCCTGGGGAAGAATAACCCTGGGCACCAGCACAGGCTGGGGGCTGACCTTCTGGAAAGCAGCTTTGAGGAGAAGGACCTGGGGGTCCTGGTGGACAAGTTATCCACGAGCCAGCTGTGTGCCCTGGGGGCCAGGGAGGTCAGTTGAATCCTGGGGTGCATTAGGAAGAGCATTGCCAGCAGGTCGAGGGAGCTGATCCTGCCTCTCTGCTCTGGTGAGGCCGTGTCTCGAGTGCTGTGTGCAGTTCTGGGCTCCTCAGGACAAGAGACTTGGAGCTCCTGGAACAGGTCCAGCAGAGGGCAACAAAAATGAGTAGGGACTGGAGCATCTCTTTTATGAGGTGAGACTGGGGGAGTTGGACCTGTTCAGCCTTGAGAGGAGAACACTGAGAGGCGATTTATTAATGTATGTAATCAATGTACATTGTGTATTATCAATGTATATCTGAAGGGACGGCCTCGAGAGGATGGAGTACATGCTCTGAAAGTTGTCCTTCACATTTGATTCATATAGAGTCACTTGGAAGCATCAACATTCAGTGAATTATGTGTTATAAAGAACTTTTATACATAAATTTCAGATTCCAGATTTGATGGAAGGGAGCTTGTAGGTTTAAGGCTGGTTTTCTCAGAGATGTTGAAAGATTGAATGGTATCTAAATATATTTTGACTATATTACAAAAATTAAAATAAGAGGAAGCAATGGTAGTTCGCTCAGAGTGTCTGAGATGATTAAAGGATTTGACTTTTCTTACCAGTACAGGTAAGGGTTAAGCAGTATTCTGAATATTTGACATGCATCTTAGTTTGAGCTGCTATGGCTTTTATAAGTTGTGTCCCTACCATTTATGTTCCTCTGCATCATTCATCTGTATCTTTGGATGCCTGTTCTTCATTGCACACACGTATATATGTATATAGCTACAAAACCAGTAGTAATGAAATGATATAGTATGACTGATAGGTACCTTTGTCTGCTATCAGATTCATGTATTCATTCAGAAATGGATAGAACTGTGCATTTGGAACATGAGACAGGCTTATAGCTTCAGTTTTCTGTTCAAATTTGCAGTGATGAATCTGTCTTCTGCAAAATAAGATGGTGACCCTGGTTCAGTTCCTGGTATACAAAGTGTCAAATCACATTTGATGGTAATTGGGACTCTGCAGGCATAGATATTTCAGTGGAAATTATTGAAAGGGTCAGGAGACTGTTCTTCAAAATGCTGTGTATAGGTAAAGACAGAAAAATGTTTCTTGAACAGTCTTAGAAGATGCACCTCTTGCATTTATATATATTGTATGAATAAAATGTTACAGCTCAAGAGGATACCTGATTAGCACTTGTAATGTATATTCATATGGGAATATATTCTCCCCCTCTTTAAAAATCTCTTTGAAATTAATGGTATTATGATACAGCTTTTAAACTGAAGGGGTTTTTTTTTGTACTTTGGAACACACAAAAATTCTTTTTAGTCTAAAACTGTATGGGATTTTTAATATATTTTGCTCTGAATGATATTCAATTCTGCCTTACTTTCTGACTCAATGAATCATCTCAAATATAACCGAAGTAGAACAGTTTTGCTGGCCTACTTGATGATAATTATAAAATAGCTGAAGAAACGACCTGCTTTTACTGACTTGCTTTAGAGTGAGGGGGTTTACTGTTTTGTTAGTAGTCAGTCAGAACTCATGGCTGAGGTGTTGCACCACTGTCAGTAGGCACACTGAACCATCACTGCCAAATGAGTGCCTTGCAGGAGACACACTCTGCTACCTATCATTTACATTCAGTAAAAAATATGAAGTGACAACACAGAGCAAAATTAGAATCAGTCAGGAGAAGCCGAAAGCTGTTGAATGTTTTTGCAGAGAGTGCTGACTCCACAGCGTAAGTAGCATCAAGAGTCTTCGAATTAACCAGTTTAATTTTATTCCTGAATTTCCTTCCTGCACAAAATTGACAGTTTTAGCAGTGCTGGGACAAATCATGTGAAGTCTTAGAGATGTGGGCCGGTGCCTGCTGGGATTAACAGACAAAACATTCATTCTCTGCTGAAATTGAGATGTAAGGTATACTTCTTGAGTATACCTTGTCTCTGTACTAGAGACAAGATGACAAAATGTATTATCCAGCTCTGCTACTTGCAGTGTGACAGTCTGAAAGGGCCCTGTCAAATGAAAGACCTAATACCTACTTTATTTACCTGATTTTTTCAACAGCAGCACCTAAAATGGCTTTAATTTAGACAGGGATTTGGGAGGAAAAGGAGATAAAGATGTGTAGCAGTATCTGATTCTTGACTTTCCTTACTTACATAAAATTGACATAAATTTGACAGCCATGTTGTATAGTTTCTTTTGTTATTTCATGCACACATTGGAGCTGTTTTTCTTACTGCTGTTGCTTGGGAGAGAGATTCATTTAAAAGGAGTTAAAACAGTATGAAATTTTCCAAAGGACACATAATTGCAAGTTAAGAATAGTCCCTTTAAATGTCACATTTTAAATAGAAGTTCTGATATTTTCATACTTATAAGCTTTATTCTATCTGATTTTTTATCTGTGAGTTTCTTTTGTTATCTGTTTCGTTATTTAGGCTTAGTAGATAAAAAACAATTAGCTGCTGTTATTCACACATTAAATCAAAAGAATCATCCCTCGAAGGAAAGAAAATTGTTTTAAAAGGTGGCATAATTAGGCAGTACGGATAAAAACTTACCATCATATTACCTGACTTCTTTAATTTTAAAGAAATTATATCCACTTTTTAGAGATATTGGTGATCTGAAAAAAATAAATAAGAAAACCCTCTGAGATGTGATGCAGGGGGAAGAACAGAACAGAATTGTTGTGCCAATGTCTGAGAACAGGGCAGCTATTTAAGTCAGGTCCTGCCACATTTCATGAATATGTCTGACATGGTGAACTGAAAGAGGTTGATGATACTGAACTACAGTTTAGTAGTGTGGTTTGTTTTTTTTTTTTTTGCTGTCTGAATATAAGATTTAAAAAATTAAACTTTTTACAATATGAGACTTAGATGTAATAATGACTGGGACAACGAATTAGCATGTTAGTAAAAAAACCCCAGCAAAACTAGAGTTTCTCATGTGAAGAATATTTCTCTAACAAAATTTCTTGTTGCTTTGTTTGGAATAGTTCATATGCCTAGAGGATTAATTTCTGTATTGTAGTGTAAAGTGAAAAATTATTGAAGAATGGTAATGCCTCTAATTTGTGGTTGAAGTTATCCTCTTGTCATCTGCATGAGGTTAGCTGAGTTAATAACTTCTTAAAATCATAGTTTTCGCTTGCTCAATGGCTCTTCTTAACTAAATTCTGAAAAGATTCACCTCATTTTACCTTGCCGTAGAGCACTCCAGACCTGGTCAGCTACTGAAATAACCCCATTCAGTGTTCACAGAGTGATCAAACATGCTTTGTCCTAGCAGTAGAACTTTTTTTTTCCCATGAAACTAGGATCTGTTCTGATACCATAAAATTGTAAGGACAGTCAAAATGTGTTTCTAGCACCTTGCTTGAAACTTCTGAGTGACATGTAATGAAAGGTGCAAGCCATTTTGATTTGCTTGAATGGAAGGTAAAATGGGAACAAAGGCAAAAGAGGAAATGGGGTCTAAGAGCAAAGTGGGAGAAGGATCAGCTTACTCCCCCAAAAGAGTGAGTATGGTTCTAAGTGAAGGGATACTGACTTTGAAATATTTCTGTTTTTAATAAAAGTTTCTAAAGCATAATAACTGCATTATAAGTATGAACACTTTGAAGTTAGAAAAGCGAACACTTCAGCTTTGAGGCGTAAGTTCTCATTTCAATGTTAACACTGCTAACATTGCCAGTTGTGCATTATGTCAGCCTTTAATTTGTTTTTGTACTCTTTTCTCATAAAACACATGCTTTATCAGAGTTACTCGGAAGGAGAATACTGGACATCATGTCTTGCAAGCGCTGCAAGACACTTAAAATCTCCCGTAATTTGCATTAATGTTCCTTCTTACTTTATAGATAATTAAATGGAAACATGTGTAGCCTGAGTTACAAAAATGCTAAGTGCTCACAGCTGCCAGAAGCATCAGTGGGAACTCTCTTCTGAACACTGAATTTTCTAAACCAAAAGCTTTATCTTTGGACTGGAATCCTGATTAGGGGTACCCATGGAGTTTTGAATGTTATGCCTCTTACATTGTGCCCATTTTGCAGATGAGAGCTATGCTCCAACATCATACTGGCAATCCACATTGCCAAGTGTAATGTGGAAATGAATTCTGTGAAATTTATAAGGGCTAAGAATCCTCTGTGATGGTATTAGCAAATAGCCTACTAGGGAATTCGTAAGTCTGCATTTGGTCAGGTGTTAACATGGAAGTACATGAGGAATGCCAGAGATAAATGGAATTATCACAAGCAAAACACATTTAGTGAGGACAGAATCACAGAACTTTTGAGGCTGGCATGAGTCTTTAATAGTCATCTGCTCCAATCTCTTGCTCAAGCTGGACCTCCCAGAACCAACTGTCCAGAGCCGTGTGGGGATGGCTTTTGAATATCTCCAAGGAAGGAGACTCTGGAAGCTCTCTGGGCTATCTGAGCCAGTGCTCAGTCACCCTTACTGTCACAGTGTCTCCTGATGTTGAAACCTCCTGTGTTTCAGTTTGTGCCCACTGTCTCTGGTCCTGTTGCTTGGCACAACTGAAGACCCTGGATCTTTTTCTTTGCATGCTCCATTCAGAGTTTTGTACATATTGATGAGATCCTTTCTGAGCCTTCTCTTCTCTAGGCTAAACAGTTCTCCCAGCTCTCTCAGCCTCTACTCACTGCTTGATCATCTCTGTGGCCCTTCAGTCAACAGAGATGTGATGGGAACAGATAATTAAAGAGAGAAGGATAATGCCCATGGATTTGAGTTGAACAAAAATGATCAGTCTAACATTTTTACAATCTAAACAAAGTGTTTGAATGCATTATTTTTATGTGTAATTTATAGCTATTCTTACAAGTGTGAAACCAATTATATCATGCTTCACTATAATGGGAGTTCCACCTCCTTTCTTATGGATCTTTAGCAATGAAGCTGGAGACCTATTGCCTGGACTGTTAATGTTTGACCTTAGCAAGAGAAACCTGCTATCTGTTAGAGAAATGAACTTCTGGTTTTGTGCAGTGGGTCTTTCAGAGTCTGTATGAAACTGGACTACCATCCTTCTCTCTAATCCTTTTCTTTCCCTCCTCATGTGCCACTAAGAGAGAATGATGAGGGCAGCATGTGGTATGTAAGAGGTGTGATGGCAGCCACCAGTGCTGCTTTGAACTTCCAGAGGTTTTATACAGGTGCAGAAAATAGATCAGAAGGTTTTCTAATTATTTTTCAAAGAACAAACATTGTCATCTGATTTCTGAAAAAGATGATACCTATAATTCCAAAACTGACAGAAAAGACTAAGAACTGTAACTCCTGAAATTTTTGCTTGGAGCAGACAATATACCTTTTTTATGAATTTCTGTAATTCTCTAGTAATTAAGTGCAACAGTCAGTCTAGACAACATACCATGTATGCAGACAGAAATTCAACTATGCACTTAAAAGAAATCCTAGCTTTGTGTAGGCATTCAAATTCATTTTTCCTCATTTTTTGTCATTTTGTCTGCACCATACCACAACAGGGATCAATTTCACTATCTGCCTATGAAATATGAAGAGATGCTACATAGTTATTTAGAGATATTTGGTCAGTGCAAATGAAGATAAATGTCCCAGTGACCTGATTGGTTTTCATCCACAGTGCATGCATTGGATCTCAAGACCCTTATTGTGGCTGGGACATGGTGATGAAGAAATGCACAACGCTGGAAGAAAGTCTGAGCATGAGTCAATGGGAGCAAAGCATTACTGTGTGTCCAGTAAGTCCAAATGCATTCATTTGTCTCCCAAAACCTTTGATTCCATGTGAATTTCATGATAATGAGCTGGCATCGATTTTTCAAGCTCAGAAAACTGCATTTAATGCCGTTTTCCTTAGGTTTTCCCATCAGATTTTAACAGAATACCTAGTTTCTTTTCTATTTCTTATCAAACTACTTATATGATAAAATTATTTAGAGTAATTTCAAAGGGTGGTTGTTTTTTACCTGTAATGTCTATTTTCCCACCTTGAAAACAAATGTTTTCTAAGATTAGTTATATTGACGTATTTTTCTCTGCAGAATTTTGCTTTGGAAAAGTTAATTCACTAATGGTATAATCTTTTCTTTTAGGATTATTATTGCTAGTATAAAAAGCCAAATAACATCTTTAAAAGTTCATGAATTGGAAGGGTGAATTCTATGAGTTAAATCTCACCCAGATAAATGACAAAGGTGACAATTACAATAAACTCAAGGTTAATATTTGCAGTGGCTTAACACTTCTCTTTAAAAATTGTTCTGAATAAATGTAATATAATATAAAAAAGCAGCAACAAAATTGATTTATAGCTTTCCTTTTAATGTGATTCTGGTGTTGTTTTAATTTTCATTCTTTTCCCTTACTCCAAAGCATGCAAAAAGAGGGTTAAGAAGGACCTTTTTTGTGCTACTAAGCCCTTTTTTTTTTTTTTTGGAGATTGTTGCTGCTTTTTTTTTTTGGAGATTGTTGCTGCTTTGTCCTTTTGCCCATGAAGAGGGAGCATTTCCAACTCAATTCTGCTTTCATTCCTAGTAAGAGCTTCTTGATCTTGTCCCCACTCACCAGTGGGGCACATACATCTATTAACTTGTGCTCATATGGCATTCATATTCTAATCTCCATGTGTTTAACAAGCGCCATTTAATATCTTGATGGCACTTCTCTCCCTTAAGCTGGGCTTTGTTTAGTGAACTAGAGATGTGCAAAATCAGTATGAAGGTCTTCCAGCATTGACTTTGGCTCTCTACATGTGTTGCAGCAGCCTCATAGATACAAACACTACACTGATTCTGAGGGCCTTGAGAATGTGCTCCTGTGTTCTGACTGTGTTTGACATTAAAAAGCAATTTTTTAAGCATTCTTTCAAGTTTTTAAAACTTTAAAAAAAATGTTTATGTCCATTCCTGTCCTTTGCATCCATCTTCTCACATAGAGGACTAATAAAATATGCTTCTGTTGGATTCATCTGCATTAGCATTTGAGCTGAAATCGGGGCAGCTTTGGGGGAAATACCATGATTACTGAAATGCCTTATTTTGTTGACATTTGCATGGGCAGTCAGCCTGCTGTGCTCAGTCTTTGAATTGTGGCACTAGGCCGTATTTTCTTTTGTAGATACAGAACATGAGGCCAAGATGGGGTAGAGGGAGGAATAATTTATAAAGAGTAATTCCATTCTGTTCCATTCAACTGGAAAAACAATTATTTAGTATCTATTATATGACATGTGCATAGGGTATGGCAGTCTAGTCAAAGCAGAGGAGCACCTAAGGCTTGCTTAGAAAGTCAACCATAGCTGTGAGACTTACACTGCTGATCTGAGATTCAAAGACTTAGTGAACCTCCAAAGAAAGTTTGTCCTTGAGCAGATTGAGATTGCGTAATATAAGGAAGATTCTAGAATTATCTATTTAAATTGAAAAGTGTGGGTTTACCCCTTTACTGTTTTAAAGCCTTATACACCAACACATTATTGAACAGACTGGAAAACTTCATAGAAACTTTCCTCTAAAGTAACACTGTCTTCTGACAAACTGCAATTGATCACAATTTTGCTTAGTGAGGTACTCAAATATTTGTTTAATAGCATTTTTAGGTGCTGTGCTCACAAGATATGTAAGCCAAGATGTAATTAATTTAATTTTGTAAGGGACCGAGCTATATGCATCCTTAACATGTGCTAGATACATTCAAGACACTGTTGCAGGCAGAACATAACAGAATATTTGAAACCTATTCTCCCCCTTTTGGTCCCAATTGCTTCCCATATCTTAATTTTTAGTAAAATTACTCTGATCTTTTAACATTGTAGAAATTTTTTTAGATTAATGAATGGCCAGTTTCTTCTAAAACTGGATCAGAAAGAGGTCTGTTTATACAATCATTTAGTTCAGAATAAAAAGTGTTACCAGTTGCCTCTGAGAAATTATTTCCTAGAGAATTATTCATATGGCTGAATACTTATAGGCACTTATAGGTAGAGGATAGAGGGGAATAGGAGAGATAGAAGAGCATCCGTGTTACCATCTCTGAACTTTGGAGATCACTTTTGAAAAATGTGGTTATTTTGGTTACCTTGCTTTGATTTAATTTTCAGTTTGATTTTTAGGTTATTGTTTCAGTTGGCATGAGTACAGCAATTGTGCATAAATATAGACAGTAATTAATGCTATGCACATATATCTACTTTGATCTTCATCCGGTTGGTCATAAATCCCTATTTTTCATCCAATATTTTTTATGATAATGAAGCTTTGTTGTTTTTTGAAATATTTTCCATTGGGATGACTTGCAATCCATCACTTAAAAATATACTGACATTATCTAAGAGATTTTACAGGAAAAGTAAAATAATTTAAAAGAAAATTTTTCAGGATTTTGGTTTTGGTTTTGGGGGGGTTTTGGGTTTTTTTTTAATTTGTTTTTGTTTGATGGTTTGTTTTTTTAACAAAACTATGCAGCATGAAATGACTTTATTTTTACAGTTCTCAGAGAAAGTGTAGTACGGGATCTGAATTCATTAGCAGCTTCAGGAAATACTACAGACTCATTTAATTCTACAAAAAGTAATCTCAAACCAAAGATCTCATGACAGAGTTAAAAACTGTGACCTTCATTCAGAGTGCAGAGGCACAAAGCAGGAGGATGAGGTGGGTGCAGAGAGACTTGAGACATAGATGGATATTTGGAGGACATTAGGAGGGAGGAACAGTCTAAAGATATCTGCAGGAGGGAAAGGGTGACAAAACCGGGGCGGTAGAGAGGGAAAGCAGAGTGTAGCTGTGCAAGGATAGTACAGCCATGTGGTCTGATTGACTGTGATTTTGCCCTTGAGGTGTCAGGTTGAGAAAGGTTAGTGGGCATGGATTCTGGTGAGGGCTGCAAAGGCCCCTTATCGGTACATTTTGCTTTCCTGCAGTCGTGTGATGAAATTGTTTGATATCACTGCTGAAAGGGAGATATTCACAGAGAGACAGAGCAGGTGAGTCATGGGGAACAGCAGAGATCCCAGTGGGATGATCTTTGCAGGAGCAAGGAAAAAAAATGAAGAAAGAGAATATGTCATCAATTTATCTTTCTGAGTTCAAGCCTTCGGCTATGTTTTATGTATACCTTGTCTGCCACTTAATATATATTATGGTAACCATAGACAACTGTAGCTTTAGTTTATAATTTTAGGTGCAACAATAAAGATGTTTTGATGCAGCACAGAAACAGAAAGCAGTAAAGGCGTTTTCACATCTCTGACATTATTAGATTGGGGACATAGATTTGTTAATTTATGGACTATAAATATTTGTTAGACCAGCAGTATAAGAGAATGGGTTTACTTGTCACTTAAAAAGTATTTCTTGTTGTCTTACAAAACCCAGCAATGTAAACTCTACATGAGCAAAAGTTGGTGAGTTATTTTCAATAAATAGCTGTCAGCAGGTTTTGAAATGATGAATTATGGTTAAGTTGTAGCTGACAGAATATACACATAGATGTTCTTGGACAAGTGATATTTGTGAAAAATAAATTGTGAGAATTGTAATTAGTAGTGAAATTGTGGTATCTTTGTCAGAGTGGAAAGAATCAGCCAACATCCAGAGTGTCAGTGCAAACATGCCTTCTGTTCTAATTGAATCTCTTGTGTCTTCAAAGTATTTGTGAAATGTACACTTCTCTCACCACTGTTAAAATACTAAAAATAGTAAAGGGAGATACCATTTCAGATCAGTTATGACAATCTACTGCTGTAATTCCTGTTTCAATATATAAGCAAATATTAAAATGTTATGTTCTTACACATTTAATGAAAAATGCATGACTACAACTGATACATATTTATTCTTACTAAGAGTGAATTTAAATGCTACTTAGCCTGCACTTGTTGGTGCTGTTGTCTTGACTGAAAGTTCAAATATGGGAAACAAAATGAAAATCCCTTAACATTTAAGTGAAAAAGTGGCCATCATTTCCATTTGGGATCACAGATTTGTCAAGATTAACACCTTGATAAAAGAATAATATATGTCTGTTTTTATTGGGAGCTGAATTTTCCATGTCCTCCCTCATTTTCTTTAGAAATTTCAGTGGCCATGTAGGATGCTGCAGTTTCCATTAGCTCATTTTGTTTCAGCTGGACAATAAAGATTTCTTATTGAATGTGTTACAGCTACTTGATGGAAACATTCCAGTCTAGATGAGAATGGTCTGACCCTTCCAGTCAGAAGAAGACTTGAGACCATTCTCAGACCAGGGAATGGTCTGACAGTCTCTAATGTTTAGAGACTGCCGTATTTAAAACCACATTTCATGAAATGGTACTATATGGTGTATGCTTCAGAAAACTGTTTTCATATGGATATTTGAGTTTAATGGATCCAGTTTTGCTACCCTGGACTATTACAGTATCATAGAATCATAGAATTGTTTCATTGGAAGGGAACATAAAGATCATCTAGTTTGAATCTCCCTGCCAAGGGCAAGGACACCTCCCCCTAGACCAGGTTGCTCAAAGCCCCATCCCACCTTGCCTTGAACTCTTCCAGGGATGGGGTATCCACAGTTTCTCAGGGGAAACCTGTTCCAGTGTCTCATCATCCTCATAGAGAATTTCTTCTTCACTTCTTACTTACCTTCTGCTGGCTCCTCCTTTTGATCTTGGGTTTTACAGTCAGTATCTGGGTTCCATTTTCACAGGAAAATTTTAGGAAGTAGGGAATACTGTCATCAGAAGACAATGGAAAAGTAGGCAAGCACAGCTGTGAAAAGTAACAGTTAGCTGTGATTACTGTTATTGTTATGGTGGTGGCATCCAGTGGCTCAGATTGGTTGGAAGTTGTGGAAACTATGCAGCTACAGGAGCAAAGGGGAGATCACTGTCTGGAAGACATCTCTCTGCAGAAATACGTGTCTCTAAAGTGGGGGCTTTTATTGTTGGTGGCTGAAGGCTAAACCTTCATGCACAGCAGAATAAAGAGGTTGTGTGAAGGAACTGTCAAGCTCAGGTAAGCTCTTCTGTTGTGCTTGTTTCTAGATGAGGAACCTGACAGTGGATGGACATTTTGGAACATGGTCACAGTGGAAACCTTGCACCCACACTGACGGTGCCAGTGTTGGCTCCTGCCTCTGCAGGACACGCGTGTGTGACAATCCTGCTCCTCAGTGTGGAGGATGGCTGTGTGAAGGACCAACCATGGAGATTGCCAACTGTTCCAGGTATGCAAGACAATTTCAGGTTCTATCATTTGAGCTTTAAAAGTTTTTAACATAATCAGAATAAAATCTACCCTTTGAAATCTCACCTGAAATCTACTGATCCTGTTCTGTGCATGAAAGGCCAAATGGGACATTAGAAAGTTTCTCTTAGACTTTGTAGCAGAGAGAGTGAGTCAGAGAGCAAAGAGTCATTTCAAATGCTGCGTGCCAAATAATGTTGAGCTCAGCTAATTTTAACAAAAGCTCTGAAAGAAAAAAAAAATCAGTGTTAGATAATATCCAAAGTATGATACTTTTTCTCAGTTCTGCAATTCATACAACTTTCTTTTCTGGAAGTTAGAATGGCTTACTTTTTTTTGGAGGTCTCACATTACCATTGTTGTCCCCCATTCTGCCCTGGAAAAATGTTTTCGTTGTATCTTTCAGTTGTATCATGATAGCAAGTTCTATTATCAGTCTGTATAGGACTCTTTAGCCACTCTTTTGTCTTCTTCAGGCACTTAACCAGTCCCGGAGAAAATCAGTGAGAGCAGATAATTTCAGAGAGACTCAGAACATTACATATTTGGAACTGCCTCAGAAGTTCATGTTTAAAACATTATACACATACATTATACATACTTTAATTGCAAGATGAAACATATACTGGAGCATTCTGCTTATTTTCAGTGATTCTTTCTGCTTTTTGTCTTTTTTTTAAACACCACAATCACGTCATGATAGTGACTAAAACTGATTACATTTCTGCACAAGGTAACTGCAATCTCTGTCAGTGAAAATAGTAAATTTTAGGAAAATTATTAAAAATATAGCAATATATTTTATAACATCAGGTCAGGAGAATATAGAAAAGATAAGCATGCTGTTAGTTACTGAACAATCAACCAACAGCTGGCAGGTTTAGAAGGGAATTTGGAACGTCATTTGGGACTGGATTCACATTCTACCTTTGGCATTACTACACTACTGTTTTACATCTTCTGTTAACACTGCTAAAATTAGTGAGCCACTATTTTAACTTTTGCTTTTATGACGAAACATCAAAAGCTCATTATAGTTTAGTTTTATTTTTCTTTATTTCTGTTTGTGTTCTCCCAGTACAAAAACTGCAAGCTCGCCATTTAAAGGTTTTGACAACAGCTGAAATGCATCTTTTTTTTTGCCTAGGACAGGATATGGAATATCTAGGTCTATAAAATTTTTTCTAGGGTATATTGGGGAGGGATAGGAGCATCCTTTCTGGAAGTTCACAAATGCAAGGTACAAGGTGTAAACTCTGTTAGCTTTTCTGTTACATTACAAGCAAGGTATTGACATCTTATCAGAGTAACCTGTTGAAATTGAGAACTAATGCCTTTTAACGCTTACTTTAGTGTCATAGAGTCATTTAGGCTGGACAAGAGCTTGAGTCCAACCATTAATAAGCACTGCCTAGTCCATCACTAAACCATGTCCCCAAGCACCACATTTGCAAGTCTTTTGATACCTCCAGGGTTGGTGACTCCACCACTTCCCTGGACAGCCTGCTCCAATGCTTAACAACCCTTTTGGTGAAGGAATTTTTCCTAATAGGCAATCTAAATCTCTCCTGCCTCCAACATGAGGCCATTTCCTCTCATTCTGTCACTTGCTAAAACCCTGGGAGAAGAAACCAACCCCCACCTCATTACAATCTCCTTTCAGGTAGTTGTAGAGAGCAATACCGTGTCCTCTGAGCCTCCTTTTGCTCCAGGCTTTAATCACTTTCCTTTTAGATGAGGTAGCAAAGTTTGACATTTTAATCTCCCTGAAAAAAATATGTAATTAAAAGTTAGCTTCAGAACATTGATACAAGAGTTTGCATGTGTAGTTTGCCCAGAACAAAGTGACCAAAAGCAACTAAATATCTTCATATCTTTGTAGTTCTTGTGTAAGGTGGTAATTTTAGCAGTGGCTGATTGCAAAGCATGGAACATGGAATATCAGAGCACCTTTATTTTGGTTCAGTATTCTAGAAGAAATGGAACACGATGCAGTATTAATGACTTCTACAGAAATATTAATAGGACAGATTCTGCTGTCAGTCACACCTAATCAGCCATTCGCTATGTATAACAGATGACAGAGCCTGAGCTTTTTATTCTACCAGAAATGGAGGCTGGACACCATGGACTTCTTGGTCACCTTGTAGTACCACTTGTGGAATAGGCTTTCAAGTTCGTCAGCGTTCCTGCAGCAATCCAACCCCTCGACATGGAGGACGTGTCTGTGTGGGACAGAATCGCGAGGAGAGGTGAGTTATCTTTTTTCTATTGTCTGTTTTAATTTCTTCTGAGCAGTTGCATTCCACAGGACATTTTCTCCTTTATTTGCCTTGGTTTCCCATTCCCTTTCCTTTCACTCCCTCTTTACCTTCACTGCTGTACAGTACAGTATTCCCATTAACAAGGCTGTGGGTCTGCAGCAGATCTTTCATCTTTCACTTAGCTTCATCCCTCCCAAGCCGCCTGAGAGCTCCTGGAAGTGCCAGAGAGTTGTGCTGAAGCAATGTGCTGCTGTCCCTTGAGACCCTGAAAATTGATTCTCCTTGAAAATTGATTGCACTGTGTTTGGATTGTAACTCACCCAGCCTCAAGACCTGGAATTCAGAGCAAAATATAATAAGCTCACAGCACTATGTTACTGATGCTGTGAGTTCATTTTTTCTCTTGTAAATGAATTAAGCATTTCTATAACATGGAAGGAAGTTTCAAGGGCTTTGTTTTCTATTCAATAAGTAGGATACACCTTGAACTCAGATATCTTTAGTAAGGTTTCAAGCTTGGTGGGTCATTTTAATTGTTCGTATATGTTTTTTAACCCCCGAGCAGATCAAGTTAGCTCAGATTTTGATTTCACCATGTACTGCTTTGGCACCAGACTAAGTGTTTTGTCACTAGCTCAGAATGTCAAGTTCAGGCCTTTCATTCCATTTTACATGCAGCCTAATTACATCTCTAATTTACATGGACCCTACATGGATCTCTAATTTTTTTTGTTCACAGTTTTAACAGGAATTAAATATATTTTTAAATCATGCTAAAATATATTCAGATAAACTGCAACTCTTGTATGTGTTACGTTGTTTCCAGAGGCATACCAGAAAGCTAGATAGCAGAAGACTAGCATTGGTGTGAGAATTTGGAGTCCTGTAGCCATCCATTCCAAGAGATGTATGTGAATACGTTTCCTCCCAATATGCACTCACAGCTTACTTCAGTGTTTCTGTATGGATGATGTAGTATCCTATATTGCTGTTGGATGTAAACTAAATTCAGTAACCTTTGTGAAGAGTTTCAGTGAGGCATTTAATTAAACACCAACTCTGGCACTTCTTCAGATTAGGAGATTCATTGAAGCAAGGTTGCATCACAGATTTATGTATTAATGGATCATCAGGGACCTGGTCTTTCTAACTCTGAAATGTAAAGGATCAGTATCACAGAACATGTGAACATTTCTTGCTGTTTCAAGGCCATGAATATTTACTGTTTCATTGCAGAGGAGAGAATTTTGTTATTTTGTAAACTGCTTTCTGAAAATAGGTTGCCCAACCAAAAAGCCATCACCACCAAACATAAATCGTATCTGCTGTTATTTAGCTCTGTCCCAGCCTGAATAACAGTTATTGATCTTCCTGAACTGAGAGGTCAGCCCAGGGCAGGACACAACAAGACTAAATATAGAAAAAAAAATAATTTAGTTTTGAGAGACTTTTGGGTGATGGACTATAGATGGTAATAGTAATTGTTCATTTTAGTTTAACATGGAATAAAATTCTGACAAGAAGTTTCACAGAAATAAAGAAAACCATGAGAAATACTTTCTGAATTATAGGAGCATTAAGACAATGGGTGCACTTTACAAGCAGTTACAAATTGGAAATTGACTTATGATGAGTTGAAATAATAGCAGCCCAGCAGGATTGAATTTTGGTATGCAACAGTTCTGAAGGAACAATAAACTTATGTTGCTTTGTTTTTGTAGCCTGCAGGTTATTTGTCCTTTCTGTCTTCATCCAGTTCAGAAGCAATCTGGGATGAATGTGCCTGTGAGTTTACTGCAGGATGCCTTTTTCTCTCAGAGTTCTGTCACTGTTTCCTGTCTCTTTGAAAGACCCTTCACTCCCAATAGCCCTGCACCTTTCTCACTCGCAGCTTGCTCACAGCTGACCTTCCTGCCTCTACCCTGGTTTTGTTTGTTATCCATGTTATGTCCTGATACTTTTAATTATCTTTTTAAGTACTTCAATTTTTTTTTTCCAGAGGGTGTGGTAAGTTAGGAAATTTTGTCAAATAATTCTTAAAGCAGCTAGAAGAATGAGGCATCAGTTGTTTGCCAGGATTTTTGTCAATGTTAAGCCAAGTACTTGGATAAATCTTTTCAGAGCTGTAAAAAGCAGAAAGTCCTGGGACATTTGCCAGCCAGGGCCCATCCCATCACCCGCAGCAGGGGAGCAGGGTAAGCCTGGAGATTGTGACCAGATCCAACCAAGAGTTTAGATCCTAGGTGGCATCATGGCAATGAGAGAAGTCTGAAGTCCAGGTAAGAAGCTAAACCACGGGTCAGGGTTAGGATCAGGTTAAATAGAGCTTTTTGGCCCATTGTCATGGGTGGAGGTCCCAGGTGAAGATGGCTGGGACCGTTAGAGTTTTATAAGTGTCCTCATGGCTCTGCCAGCTTGTAGAGAGTTTTGAGCTGTGAGGGCAATGGAGTACCAGCATTTAGAGTAGTCTTATTCCACTGTTTCACTCTCATTGAGTTACATCTGCACCAGATGAAAACAGTTCCTTTGAGCCCAGTATAATTAGGCAGGCTGAACAAATATTACATGTGCAGTAACTCCTGAGAAACATTTACTGGTTTCGTATCCAAAGTGCCAATAAGCAACTTCTCAGATTTTCTCATTTAAATCAACCGATGTTTATAAATAGCCTAACAGTTTACTTTTTTAATGACCCAGCTCATATGTAAAATTAATATATGTTTAGTATTAGTAAAAATTTTAATTACTCGGTTTACACATTGTGTGCATTTGTCTTTGTAAACGTGCATACTCTAATCACCTGCACATGTTCAGGGGTATAAATAAAGGATGCAGTTTCCACAGTCATCTACATGCCAAACTTCGAAACAGCTTTTCAACAAACAGTGATTTCAGTAGAAATCCAGTGCATAACTCCATAGAAAGCAAACACAGAAAAGGCAGCGTATATCTGAGGTAAATTTACCTCCAGATGTGAATGCACATTCAGCTTGAGAGTATTTGTTCATATGTTAAGAGCTAAATATTTGTCTAAGATATATTTGTTTTACCTCATGAAAACCATGATCCTATCATGGCTAATGTATCAGGCAGCTTTGTGCTTGCTGGCCATTCCCTTGAAATCAATGGCAATATTTGCCAATTTAAAGCATTGAAAGTAGGTTAAACTGTTACATGCTCTGCTGCTAGAGGGCTGTGTGGGAAGGGGGGGAAAGCATTTGAGAGACAGCAGCAAATACTCGTATTATAAAGCAAATTCCCCTTGTAGAAGTATGTCAGAAGTGCAGCTGATGTGCATTTAGACAGAATATGGAGAGGGAGTAAAAATAACATTGTAACAAAACTAATCAGAAAATAATTTTGTAGTTAAGACTCCAGATGATGTAGTTAAGACTCCCTGATGAATTCCTTAGGGGCTTAATATTACTGATTTTTCCTGTATAAGAAATATTCACTGAAGCTGCTGGAAATTCTCTAGATCTTCATTTATAGAGTCTGTAGTATCCTGTCTTGACATTATCATGGAGTGAGAATGTTTGTCCTTTCTGTGGAAGATGCTGTAGTTATGGCCTCATTAAGTCCACTGGTCACCCTCCTATCTGTGCAGAAATGAGGGACATTAAAATGAGAATCCCTTGCTTTCAGTGGATGTACTTATCTTTTATTACACAGGAAAGAATAGAAAGAAAAAAAAAGTGGCAATTAGAAAAGTAAACTGGCTGCAGACGAGGAGTAGGTGTTTGAAAGCCCTGGATATTTTGGGGTGTATAAAACTATTAGAAGCAGTACATATTGTCACATTATTTTGTACACAGTTCTCAGCAAACATGCAGCTTTTAGGCTTGTTTCCATGAGAAAGAAGAACTGCTGAGAGTCAAGAGCCTGCTCTGTGTAGCACTGCTTGTTTCTGAGCAGCATGAACAAGCCCAGTCCACTTCAGCAGGGCAGATTAAACACCACAAGGCTTTTGGCTTGCCTACGCTCCCATGGATGTCTTGTCTTCTGGGACGTGTCTGTTCCCATCCACCTTGCTTTCTCTGCTACCTCCTCTTCCACAGAAGCCCCTGGGACCATGTGCCACCTTCCACAGTCTCTTGGATGGGTATTTCTGTCAGTGTAACAATCTCAGTCCAGTAGGGCATGTGTATGTTGTGTGCCTGCCTTCAATTAAAGGAATTTGGCATTCCCATCAGCCTCGGTATAGTCTGTGTATCCCAGTAAATCACCAGCTGGTAATCATGACTGCCCACCACAGAACAGTATATTGGATAGGAAGGGGCAGACAGGGATGAAGATTAGTTTGTTTTTCTTAAACACATGGTAGTATAATCTAGTTCAAAATTAAGAAGTATTTGTTTAAATAACATCTCTCTGTGGAATAAAAAGGGCATGTTTGTAACTGTCATGCAGTTAGCCTGTAGTACTCAGTGCTGGATGGCAGCACTGAAATAAATTGAATAAATTGATGTCTTACTAAAGGTTGAGCTCTTTATAGAAACAAGAATAGTAATGACAATTGTACTGAAATTGTAGGCGTAAAATTTACTGTAGGCACTAACAGCTGTGGCTACAGCTGGACAGAGGATATTCACCCTTCCCCCAGTATGACAATTCCTTTATTAGGGCATTTGAACTTGGGTTCATTTCAAGGGAAATGTGAAGGGTCGCTGTACAAAATCCACATTTCTCTAGGTTGTTCTCCATTCTGACCTCACTGCAGTTAGGTTAGGGGAGAGGGCAGTGGTTTCACAGATTCAAGTTTCTTGCATTGCATGTTTTGTTGAATTACTGTAAAATGTTAGCCCTGTGGGTCCTGAGAACAAAATTAAGATGGGAGGAAAGAGCAAAAGGGAAAAAGGGTTGCTGAGTGACTTGAAATGCAGCCAAGGACAGATATAATGAAACTTGGCTCAAAGCCCCATGCTGTAGCACAGTTCTCAAAGATCAATTGCAGGGATGTCTCTAGCTGTGAAAACGTACCTGATGTTTTCAGAGGCTGGCTGGCTGAAATGAAAATAAGATTCTACTTGATTGCTGTGTTGGGTTTTGGTTTGTTTTCCTTTTTTTTTTGTTTTCCTGAAGATAAAGGAAAAAATTGACTATTCTGCTGTTGACTTTTTTAAAAAAAACCTGTTTCCTAAATTGAAGTCGTTTGCATAGGGATTTTAGGGCTTTTTTTCAGCTGCATCTTTAATTAGTGTTGGATAACAGAATTGCCAGCCCTTTGAAGTGCTTACTGAGAAGGGTCACTGTTATTAGGTTTCTTTTCTGTCTCCTGCTTAAGTGAGAGAGTGGGAGGTCAGGCACATAGACACTAAAAGAGCCACTGCACAGTGGCATGACTGTTCTCGAAGTTGAGATCTGTCATACCTAACTTCAGGTGTTCATGAATGTGAATGTTTATGAGTGAGTCAGGTGGCTGAACTTCCACTGTGGTCTGTAAAAATTTAGTCAATACAGGCTGTGGAGAACAGTAATTTGTGTCCTTCTGGTGTATATTTCTTAATTTCCTCAAATCAATCATTCTAGTCTCCCCAGCTTGTATTGACAAAATTTCCATTGGCAGTAATGGTCGCTTAGATGTCTGTCTCTCATGTAGCCTTTAAAGCCAATGAAAATCAATCTATACATCGAGGGGTGTATTTATATGACCTTTGCTTTAGGGTGACATAAACCATATTTTTAACAGGGCTGTTTCTTCCCATGAGCTGTTGCTCAAATTCGGATGACTACTTCATTTGTAGATAGCTACACTGTGCATGCCTTTATTTTAAGGCAAGACAAGTTCCTTAGTTTTACTTTTGCATGGCTGAATATTGGTGATTCTCAGCTTCATGGCAGATGCTTTAGCCTGTGTGTGTGTCTCAAATTAACTTAACTCCTCTTCATTAAGAGCTGAAATTATGCAAAGTATGTACTAATTTGACCAAATAAATGCTGATGTTACATCTATATTTTATTGACTACACATTCTCAGCAAATGATCACAGAGAGAAACTCTCACACACATTCACATAAATGACTGCATGTGATAAAGAATGTGTGCAGCTGGAGTTCTAGGGAAAGAATATCCAGGCACAGAACGTTCCTATGTATCTTTAATGATGGCATAATGTGAACTGTAATGTGTGTACCCAAATCACGCACTGAAGAATTCTGACACCAGATTCATAAATATTGAGGGTTCAGGCATTTTTTCCTCAATTTCCAGAGGAAAGGTCAATACAAGCTGTGAATAATTTTCTTAAATATACAGAAGCAGAAAGCTAAATGTCACTTCCCTATAACTCCACTACCAATCTTTAAGTTTGGATGGAGTTGCCCAGACCTAGGGACAAAGTTTGAATTTTAGGCTCCAGCATATGCAATAAATCTAGTTTTGTGTGTTACTTACACCACCACCATTACTTTCTTGCCCTCCACAGAGGTTCCAAATGTTCAAATTCCTTGATAATGAAGAATTGGAGCTTGCAGATACTGAGGTTTTCTGAAAACAAACAAAAAAAATCGTTGTGGTTATTCTTGTTGAAAATGACAACTGTTCATACTGGCATTTCTCTTTTTGTAGAAAATGAATAACTGGAGTATTCAAGTCAGTTTTCTCTGTAGAAGAGTGACAAGAGATGAAAACTTGTTAGAAGGGCAAGAAGAAATTGGAATTTGGATGAATGGTGTAAAAACTGAGGAAATACTGTAACAGATTCATTTGTTCATTCAGGACAGTCAGTATTGGAACAGGAGCTACCCAGATGCATCCATAAAATATTAGAGAATTTCTTTAGGGTTGCCTGTTTCCTGACTATGCTGCATCTTTGCTTTATCTAAGTAACAGCTTGGTCTCTTAGAGACCCCCAGTCACAGTTGCTGATGGCCCAAATCCTTTGGACCTGTGTAGAGGTTCCTTAAAAAGCAGCATATGCTATGGCTAGAATTATTGTACCGCACACTCAAAAAATCAGGGATCTAAGGTTTCTACAAAAATTGAAAAAACTCAGCTGAAGCTGGGACCTTCACACATCTGAATGTCTTGTTACAATAATGACAACCCAATAGTGCTTCCCTCAAGAACCAACTAAGCCTCTGAATTGGTTTTCAGCCTACTGGGAAATCCTTCAAAGATTATAGAAGCTAAAAACACTCTTTAAATGATAAAGTAATAACATTATTTTAAAAGTACAGTTCTTTGTGCCTAGAATCACTGCTTTAGCTTTTATTTTGCCCTAGAAGCAGAGACGCTGTGAAAAGCAAAAAGCAAGTGTAGCTATCTGAAGACGAGAGAGATGGATCCTAATCAATTCTTAGCTGGAGACTGATAAAAGACTGCCTGCATGAATGTTTGCCTTCCATTTGGTTGATTGCCCCAGAGCGATAGCCACAACTGCTTTTAGTAAAGTAGTTTTTAATCTTGGTTACGTGATCGCAGCACAATCGCAGGGGTGCATTGCATGGGGTGTACAAAGTCACTGAATAAAGCAAACCAGTGCTCCACCCACAAAACTGCAACCTAAAAAAAGCCCACTCAAATGTTTAGACACTCGGTGTAGCATGACAACTGTTAGTGCAGTGCTTAATGAGTAGGGAGAGACCCTTTATATAAAATACTTCCCTGCACAAACATCAATCTGAATTATGCAAATGAGGGAGGTTTTGGGGGAGGTCTTGTCTTGCTAATAAATAGATTTCTTTGCCTCCTTGTTTCTCTTCTCACAGGTACTGCAATGAGCACTTGTTGTGCCCCCCTCATGTGTTTTGGACAGGCTGGGGGCCTTGGGAGCGCTGCACTGCTCAGTGTGGAGGAGGGATCCAGGCACGGCGCAGGACATGTGAAAACGGTCCTGACTGTCCTGGTTGCAGCGTGGTAAGTAATTTTCAGCTTTCTCTTCATCAAGTATCTATGGCCATATGCCACGGATGTCTCTATGTCATAGAATCATAAAATCATTTAAGTTTGAAAGGACCCTAAAGTTATCAAGTCCAACCATTAAGCCAGCTCTGCCAACTCCTCCATTGAACCATATTCCCAGGAGCCTCATCTTCATGTGTTTTAAATACCTCCAGGGATGGTGACTCTGCACCTTCTCTGGGCAGTCTGTTCCAGTGCTTGACAGCCCTTTCAGTGAAGAATTTTTTCCTAATATCCAATCTAAACTTCCTCTGGCAAAACTTGAAGCCATTTCCACCTGTTCTATCACTAATGCTCTATGCCCATAATGCATCTGTGTATGTCTGTAAGCTGTATCCCTAACATAAGTAGTCACTCATTGTTTTGTCTCTGTGTTGCTTTTGTGTGCTGAAATCCACACAATTTATTAATCAGAAATATATATAATACAGCTTTTTCACACTATCATCTAGGAAATAAGCTTCCTGAGGCAAGGTTGGTGCAGATGTAGATGTGTCCTTGCAGGTTTGTGGTGGTTTTTATTTTTATCACCAGAGTACATGGAAACCCTATCTATGAGCCTAGGACTCCAGTGTACTAGGTTCTGTACAACAGAGAAAAGCTAATTTTCACATCTGAATACATAAGGAGCCAATCAGTGAATACATGGAAGCCCCAGGAAAGTGCTGAGGTGAGATTGGACAGCAGTAGTGATCTTGGCACAGCAGCAGCCTAGCAGCTGTTAGGCTTTGAAGCTACAGTAGGATGATTTGAATGAGTAGAATTGCTTTATGGATACCCAATTTATTAAGAGAAGCGTGTGGGAAAACATGTAGGGGATTTTTCTTATATCTGAACAAGCATAGGTGGTAGGTGAAGAAGTAGAAGAATTTTTTTTCTTTTAACAATTAAACCAACTTTTTCATGTCTTAATTTCAGAGAGACTTAATTCTGAGGTTTGTCATTATCGGTGGTCTATCTGTTAGATTGGCAGTAATTCAATACTAAAGAAAGGATAATTTATTACCTTTCTCTAACTTGAAGATTTTGTGCATTTTCCCAGGATATTTCTCTTTCTGAAATTTATTCTGGTGATAGAATTGCATTTTCACTAAATTAAAAACATCCAACAGGCTTGTTGTTTTATTTCAGTTGAACTTTAAGAATTAACCTAATAACTCAGAATTCTACCAAGTGTTCCAAAATACTTGTCTCTCTCTGATGGTACACGAAAAAAAGAAGACATATGGTCTAGATCTATTGTTAAACCTTCCTGACTGGCACTGAAAAGAGCACAATATGAAGGTTTTCTCTCTAATTTGTTCCTATTTATCCTATAATAATGTTCTTGAAATATAGCGGTATTTTATTTAGCAGAGAATCTTCCCATGGTCTTAAATCAAAAATATGTGGTTCTAATTATCTTGGAAAGTTCCGTGAGGAAAGTAGGAAAACCTTTAGTGTAAAAATTACTTATTATAACTGATTAGAGATTAATGGTATTGGGTGTTGTAATTTATTAACCATCTTAGCACATACTCTGCTGCATCACAGAATAGTTACCAGTTCAGCTATGGAAATGTTCTGGAGATTTTTTACTAATTAGAAAATTATTGTGTTGATCATTTCAAGCTTTGGAGTACGTAGTTATCTTGCTAAAACTTAGGCACCAGTGAAAAGCCAACCAACATAGAAATCCTCTATAAATGTTGGTCTTGCAAGACAAAGGACTGTGGTACAAAGTCTGTGTTCAGTTTAAGTTTCACTGAATTTTCATTGAACCCTGGAGTTACCTGTCTTGACTCAGAGGCTTTGCAGCCATAGCAGGGCCTTGACACTAAGTGTAGCTGGAAAAAAAAGTACTTTATTTCTTCTCAGAGTTTGTTTCATTAGTGTAAGAAACTGCAATCAGAAATACCTTTTATACCTTCTTGTAATTGTTGAATGGTTTAAATATTTATATTAATAAAGTCTTACGAATGAGGAGCACGAATATGAAATTTATTTGTTGGATGTTCTTCTGCTTCAGCCAAATTTTTTGTTTTATTATAGCAGATATGTATCTTTCCAAATAGTGAATTTAGTTTATTTCAAAAAACTTTTGTCCTATCTCTGAGTACTTGAGAAGCTGAAAAATCTCAGGACATGTTGCAGTGAAAGTGGTAATAATCTATACTATCTCCTGTTTGTTTTGTCTGGAGTAAAAGATGTTATGAGCCATACATTTAGCATGTGAATTAAAGCATAATTGGAAGTAGACTCAGAGACTTAAAATGCCTGGTTTTCTCAACCATTAAATGATAGCTTTAACCTGTGAAGAGACTCTCCAGGTTTCTGGTTTGCCTTCTTCAGTGAGGATGAATTCTGTGAAACTTTCACAACATATGAGCAGCGTGAGTTGCAGCTGAATAGTTCAGTGTCTGTGGCCTGTGAAGAGGAGAAGGAAAAAAGCGTAGAGGACTGAAGAATGTGTTATTTAAGAAGACAGTAACTATGTTAGGCTTCATTTCATCCTGAAATGAAAAGAAATTTTTGATGCATCAGAGGTGTAGGATGGACTAAATGCTGTCTTGGGACCCCTTTTAACCATGCCAATTCTTTGTTTTTAGAACTGTTTTCAGTAGGGAATCATGAGAGAAAAAACAAAACCAGAAGTTTTTATAAGACTTAAGAAAGGAAGTCTTACAGTGTGCTTGCCAGCACTATCAGGGGACCAGATTTAATTTCCTAGGAGAACCTGCCTGTTCTGTTTTCCAATCTGCAACCTGGCTGTGAGACTGCAATATAACCAATCCTAATCTATTTTTCTGTCCCTATTTTGCAGCTTTTACCATATTAATGGCTATTGTCTGTATCCGCTTAATGATTTATACCACATAATTTTTAATGAACAGTGTTTCTTCCTTTTAGTTTGATTGTATTGCTCCTAGGCTGCAATATCACAGCAGGCAGCTAGTGCCTGTGTTTGTATTTTTGCATGTTTCTCATCAGTTGGTTCCTTGACTTCATCTGTCTTGTAGCAGGTATCAGCCAAGCCACTTGAATATTTTTTATCAGGACTCACTGGAGCTCCCTACCATTATTTCCAACTTATTTTATAAAATAATAATGATAAATCTTTTGATGCATATAAATATTCCACAGAGAGAAAACCATGGTGATATCTTAAAGATGCGTCTCTTGCTTAAGTGCACTCAATACATGAAAATGGATGACCAGAGACTTAGGAGTGAAGGCATTTTCACTGAATATAGAAAACCATAAATCAATATGATACAGGAGAATTAGACCATAGAGACTCATGAAGGTCAAAAAGATGAAGTTAGAAATCAAAATGTGGATTCATAAGGACCTGTTAAAATCTTTAAGTTAATCAAAGCTACTAAAGACTGCTTAAAATTGTCTAATAAGAGATAGAACCATCACAACCAAATTTAAGAGAGCTAAGTTCTCGTAATACAAAGCTTAAGTGGATCACAAAACAGGTATTAATCTCATGTATGCAGGTGATACAGGCACTAGAGAAGGAACTGCAGAATTCTCTGGACTGTGCTAATGTGACTCAGAGGACAAACACCTTCAGATTTTACAGCATACTCAGATAAGCTGTGTGTTTCCTTCAGAAAATGCTGGTTTTCCCCTGAGAAGCGTAATCGCACTTGAGTTTGCCTCAGACCAGTAATAAAAGAATAACTTTTTTAAAGAATTATAATTAGAATGAGGAATTTCGTTTGAGGCTCAAGTTGGGTGACATGCTTTATGTGTACATTTGTCTGTGTTCTCATTTCAGTCATGCTAACATATACATTAATCTCAGTTTTTGTGCTGGGAGACCGATAAAGGGCATATGCTTTCCACATACCAGAACAAAGCATGCTGTATTTTGCTGTGGAATTAAAAAAAAAAAAAAAAAAAAAGAGGAGGAAATTTATTCGTTCCTTAGAAAATAGTAGCTAGTTTTGCACTAATCTTTTTTTTTTTTTTAAATTATTAGTATTATTGTTTCAGCATTCTGGAATTGTTCTGAACACAAACTTTTTTAAGAAAATATATCTGCGTTTTAGAGTTTTTGTAATGACACAGGGTGAAAAAGAAAAAAACAGATGTCAGAATTTTTTCTTCCATCAATTTTTTAAAGGGAATTTGAAGATGGAAGGTTTTCAGAAGTACTTTGTCCATCAGAAAAAACAGTCTGTCTTTTTTTACTTGCCATCTCACAAAATAAATGTAAAATGTCTAGTCCAAAAAAGTGAACAGAAAATAAGATTGTTATTATGCTTTTTTTTAGAGGTTTTTTTTAAGTTTCCATTTGACTTAAGAAAAACAGTGTATTTCAAAGCCAGAAAGCAATCTCACAAGCATGATTTATAGGAAATTTTACTATTTATATGATGTTTTCCTTCTTTATGCTCATTTCCTTTTTCCATCCTTTTTTCTTCTGTAATGCAAACTCCATTGGGTATTAACTGGTTTTTTTATGTTTTAAAAGTTTAGCAAAGTAGATCCTCTCTTCTTTTCATGCTGCACATGCTACTGCAATTGTGAGCAATAAGAAGTTACTTAAAGATGGTAAAACCAAAAAAATTATCAAAATCATAAGAAATAGTTTCAGAAAATACAAAAACATTGTACCATTGATCAATGGTACATTTCTGCTTACTTTGTTCGGTAAATGGCTTGGCATTCATGGTTGAGGTAAATGTGAAATACAAACTGGTTGGACTGATGTGCATATATATCCAAATGTGAGCTGTTTAAGGTGGTATTTGGGCAGACATCCAGCAATCATTTCGCTGTTTCATTTGTTTGATTTTGAAAAAGAGACTAAACTGTAAGTTGTTTGCTGTCTTGCTTAAAACAGAATAGTGTGAAGCATCTCTTTTTTGAGAAATGTAATTTTGAAAGTAATTTAAAGCTGTGAAATATATTTTTAGCTGCTGGGAAACTGTCTCTACTTCAAACTATTCCATTCAACCTGTGACAACTGACACTGACTGCAGTCCTGTTCTGAGATTCCTGTAGCAAGGTCTTTCAGGGACTTCCAGGTCATGTGAAATAACTTCTTTTGGGGACCAATGCCATCTGATTTGTAATCTCTTTCAAATCTAATTATGAGGGTTTGCCAAAGCGAGTGTTCTCCCATTCAAGAACTTTGTATTGGGCACATGTGTATCTGTCATACAGATCATGAATGTTTGTTTCAGAAGTCCAAATCTTATTTAAAAAAACATAGGAAACAAATTTTAGTGTAACTGTCCATAAACTTTCCCAAGACTTTGGGTGTAGGCAACAGCCAGTTGCCTACACCAGTGTGCCTCAAGATCAAGTGCCTTTATCCAGTTAGGGAGTTGTACTGATCAGAGATAGGAGACCCAATTTGGTCCAGTCAGAATTTGCCCCACTGTTTCCTAAAACACCAGGCACACTGGAGTGTGTCCTGTCCCAGGTAGTGCTATTTGTTGTAGTTTTCAGTGGTTCCTATGCTGTAGATGTAGAGCTCATTATTGATACTTAGATGTATACTTAGATGTAATACTGTACCCCCCGTTCTGTGAGGCCCTGTGTTTGAGCTGTGGTCACTGCTGTCTCTGATAACCACAGAAAGCTGAAGTACCTGAAACCCCCTTCATTCTGTGCCCAGCAGGCACCGTGCTGGGCTCAAGGACTCAGCGTTAGGAGATGTGAACTTCACTTTCCTTTGACTGGACGAGTTTTGAATGTGAATGAAAAAGGAGAAAGATAGGAAGAGAGAAGCTTGGGTGCTGAAGTTTTGTGCTGCACTAATTTTAAACTGAATTAATGAGCAAAACCAAAACTGGAGGATATTTCCTAAGGACTTGTGCGTCATGGAGCCTGAGTTTTTTTCATTGCTGTGGACCTAGAACATTCAGTTATCTCTGGAAAGTAATCCATAACTGTCAATGAAGACTAAAAACCAGAACAAAAAAGTAGATGGCATAGTTTTAGCTGAGTTTTATCAAGTAATAGGACTTCCAGGATCATATTGTGGTCTGTCAGGTATTCTTACTCTTCTGCTCCTAAGTAAAGCACCCACTCCTCCATTACAACTGTGTTTGACTGGAGGGTGGTCTTAGATGGTGACATGGAATTGCAACAAGTTTCATGAAAAACAGTGGCCCAGTAGAGTTTAAAAAAACTGAATTCGTTTCTACATTGAGAGACAGAATTGCAGCTGAATCCATTGTTTGATCCAAGTGGTGTCAGGTGCTGCTCACCTGAGTGTACGTATCAGCACACGTGTTGCTTGGGACTAGACACTGCATCTCTTTTAATTTTTAGCAGATGGACTCCTAAATGCTATGGGCAGGAGATATGGGAAGGGGCAGAGAGGAAAAACTTCAAAAACTTGAAACACAAACTTACAGGAAATCAGGCTTTATTAATTCCGGTGTTTGTGGATCTAGTGTTTTATGTACGGGTTGTGTAGCTTTATTTAATACGTAAGTAGTGTTTACATGAAATCAGAATTGACATAAACAGGGAGAGCTGTAAAAAAAAAAAAAGAGAGCTATTGGAACAACTAGAACAGTATTTAATACAGAGTATTTTTCTTATTTTTTGTGTTTAAAAAAAAAGTATAGTAAGCCTCTAATCCAGATTTAACAAAAATTAAAAATTAATACAGGTAGTGATGGACTGCTTCACCTGGTCTCTGATTTTCAAAGTCTCTTCCATTACAAAGATATGTCTTTGTTGAGTATGCAGAAACCTTAATTTTACTGTAGTCAGTTCAGTAGCAACCTTCATTGTACAGTTGCAATCAAAATGAGAAAAATGGGTGTATGAAGCATAACGTTGAAAATTACCTCAGAAACCTGATAAAGCAGTTACATAAAACTGTTCTGTAGCCATGCTTACTGTTTTTAAAGGATATGGCCTGTGGTGGAAGTGAGCTGAGCTTGGGAAAGTGTTCCAAAGAAAGGCAAAAGATTGGGATTCTCATAAGTCAGAGTACACAGGGTTCTAGTGTATGAAGGACTAATATATGAATTAATGACAGGTTTAGAGAGGGAACACTGGCATTTCTGTGCACTCTGTACTGTAATATAATGAGTTTTAAGGAAATATGAAGCCTGTGAAGGGAATTAATTTCTATCCAGGGCATTGTTAAATGATGTAACTTGTTGCAAGAAATTGTTGAGGCTTAAATCTTAAGAACCAATAAAACTCCACACAACTAAAATTGTGCAGGATATCAGGATGAAGTAGAATTATAATAGACAAAAAAAAATAGATTTTTGTTAGCATAGTAAATCAAATTTTAAAGTTTTAAATCTTTTTCCTGAATATTAACAGTCAAATTTAGAGCTGTGCTTTTAGCATTCTTCTAATTTCTGTGCTGTCATTTGACAATAAACAGGGAAGGCACATCTGATCTGGAATGGCATTTCCAATGTTCCTCTTTGTAAGTGATTGTTGAATCAGTTTGCAACAAATTGTCCCTCTGATTTATTTTGTTCCTTTTAGGTTTACTCACCTGTACTTAAAATGGTACGGTGCAAACACAGTAATTGTGTTTACACATTTTATACCAAAAAGTCTGCTCACATGTAGACCTTAACACAAAGCAGAGTTTTGTTTCAGTATTCTTCAATTTGACCTCAGTAAACTGAGGGATGGATGAAGCCTGAATAAGTAATATGCACTTTTGCCATTTATAGCCTCACGAATGCGGTAACTCCTGACGAGTGCGAGACTGATTTGTTAGCTGAGCTGACTGACAGCAGTCGTTAGCCATCTGAGTGCAATTAAATGGAACTCCATCCAAATCAATTATATTTATGTGCCAGCTTATATTTTTACTTAGTCTCAGGGCATCATAGTAATTTTTAATTTATTAGGCTGTGGTAGGATTTTGATTTTCATTGAAAATAATGTCAGGCAGCCCAGTTCTTACACAAGTTATATGTGGTTGGGAAATAATTAAAAAATTCAGAATATTTATTGATGGAATTATCAAAACTTCCTTTTTTTTTTCCTCCTTGGTTTAGTCCCTTCTCCCTTTCACATTAAGTTGTCGACAGAATACTTCTGCTCTAATACTACAGCCACCAAATAAAAGACATTGTTATTCAAAGAGTCTGACATTCATCTTGAACAAATATGTTCACAAGCCTTAAAAAAGACAAATACACATTTTCACTGTGTTTATTTACAATTTATTTTGTATCTTCAGGATGATGTGACTCAGCCTATTGCAGCAATCTGAAATAATATTTATATCTGAATACTCCAGTAGATGGGATTGTATTCTTCATGTCTGAGAATATAAACTCACGCAAACACTGAGCTCATTTACCAGAATACACAGTGATTTGTCCTTGCAGCTTGAAAGGCAGGAAAAAGCGTCACTGTCACCCTATCAAGACCCCTTGCGTTTCTTGAAAGCAGCATCATGCTGCATATTTCTTTCAGCTAGAGAAATGCAGCCAAAAGTAAAAGTATTAATCCTGTGTCTTCCAGAACAGAGTTTTTCTAATTGAACAATACTTGTTATTTCATTTGAAACATCAGAAAGCTGAAAGCGTAAAAACAGGCTTTCAGTTTATGTTATGACAATCTCCAAGTTCGTTACTTATAACAATTTCTAGCATGAGAGATCAGTGAAACAAGTTACTACTTTGTAAAGATGCAGGTGTTCATTTATCTTTCGTTTGAAATTTGTGACGCCCCTACACAGATGGGGACTGGTCCAGAAATAGGTCAGCCCCAAAATGCAGTTCTTGCTTTGCCTTGTCAGAGAGGCTTTAGATGGAGAAAAGCAGCTGTAGACTGTACCTGTATTTTTTCTGCTATCTGACTCCGAGGAAGGACAGATTCACTTTGGTCTCTTTGTACTTTCAATCAATCTCCAGAAGTGAGAGTGGAAAAAAACCCCACCCACAACAGTAGAGTTGTCCTGTGGTGCTAGAGATACTTTGCCAATTCCACAGGCTGGATTGCCAGGTGCCAGGTCAGGTACGAGACTTACTCAGCCAACATCTGCACAGTGCTCAGCACGAGACTCTTCTGTGTTATTGCTCTGTTGCTCAAAAGCAGCCCCATCTTTATTTCATGAAGATTTTTTATGAAGGTAGCGGCAGATTCCAGGATTCCTTATAAAAGACCATTTATATGTTGGTGCTTGTGAGGACATTGTATGTGGCTTTGTCAATTTACTGTTCTGATAATGTCATACTGCTGTGGATATACCACTTATTAACAAAAATTTCATTTTTTCACAGCTGAGTTTATTCTGCCCCCAGCCCCTCAGTATAAGCTCTATGAAAAACATGAGAGTTAGTCAACAGACCCACATCTCTTGGCATTGCCTGGCTTAGCTAAGTCTTTTCACAGCCTTGGATGACATCAGCAAGCAGAAGTCCAGAGAGTATATCTGGCTGTTACTCTGCCTAGAAGACCTGTAATTCTGCTTTAAGCTGAAATGAAGTATGCTCACTATATTTAAAGCATAAGAAGAGATTCATTCAGAAGTTTCAAAAATTTTCAAGCAACTATTCACAAAAGTGGAAGTATACTGTATTCTTTCACATAGGAGCACACAAACCTCTTTGCAAAGGCACTAAGCTCCCTATTAAAAATAGTTAATTTATGTATCCTATCCCATACTGAAAAGCGTATCCAGAATCCCAATGCACATATTGAAGCATTTTAGTGAGATAACTTGGCAGAATGAATATTTTGTTAAAGAATTTTAAAGTACTTAGAAAAAGAAGTAATAGCAGTGCATATTATCTTCTTCTGAAATGTCGGGCTAAAAGGAATTTTAGACATATAGTGAAATCTATCATCAGCAATTTGGTATGAAGTATAAAAATGATCCATTACACAGAATGCAAGAAAAAAAGCAACTGGTGGATTATAGGAATTAATCCTTCAAAATCTTGCTGGGAGTCATATGAATGTAATTTTGAAAAAAAAAAAAAAAAAAGGTAAAAAAAATGCAGTGTTGTTTGGCATCTCTAGCCAGGGAAATGTTTTCACTTCTTTCCTTTGTTTTCAGAATGAATGTTTTTTTTATTTCCTGGGTAATTTTCTAAGTAAAACTGAAGAAGAAGTATAATAATATGAGATGCCCTATCTGTAAAGTAAAATTTGGCTGTCAATGATAGTCCCAAGAAAACTAACTAATGTTGCCTTAAACTTCATAGGAAGAATAGTATATATGAACAGAATTTGCTGTGTTGTGAGAGGCAGGTAGGGTGAAATGTGGAAAAGAAAGGAAAATCTGAAAAACACGAGGGCAAGATGTTACAAAAGTGTTTCTCCTTTCTAAAGCTACAGAAGTTCTTTGCCTAATATAGTCAGACAAATAAAGATGAAAATGAACTATTAATCTTTTGCCTTTTGTGAGGTAGGTGCCTTTGATTATTTGGGGGAAATTTATTCATGAGTTTCGTTCTTAGAACTGCGTTCTGCCTGCAGTCCCAGCCTGTGAAGAGCGTGTGCTTTTTAAACTTTATACTCACCCTTTCCTTTTTCCCTCTGCAGCACACCTACCAGAGTGGTTTTTTGAAAGTAGGTGCCGTCTTAGGTACAGTACTTTCCCTGCTGTTGAATCGGTTTAACCACACAGGTTTACAGCACAGACCATACTGAACACCATTCATTGTGAAAAACTGACCATTTATTCCTCTCTTCCATTTACCACCTCTTAAGCAGTTAATTATCTGTGAAAGAGGAATACATTTTCATTTAGCTTTTGGCTGCAAGTCTCCTAAGAGAGAATGATTCCTTTGAGATGCATTGTGAAATGTCCGTTTGAATTCAAAGTAAACTGTATCAGCTTACTACCTGTATCCATGTTTGCTGACTCCTTCAGAGATTCTGATAGGTTCCTTTTAAAGAAAAGCAGGGCATATAATTTTGCTCTCCAGCAGATCATATTTGTTCATGTTCCACTAATTTCATGCTTTATTATGATTTCCCTGATTTGCCCAATTCAGATGTCATGCTCAATTTTTTTAGATCCCCTGAACTTCCTGATGTATCTTTTAAAAGTGATGTCACATTTAACATCTTCCAGGCTTCAGATAGGAAGGCAAATTTAAGCAAGAAGCTGTGTGTCATTAGTAGTAGTTTTCTTATTTCTGCTTCTGTAGTTACATTCTTTGGTGACATTTTTTTGCTCATTTTATCTATTTGTGCCATCATGTCTTCAATTAACACAGCCTGCTGTGGTCTTGCCATTTCTAAATACCCCTTGTATGCCTGCACAGAATACTGGGCCTGTAGACTCTGTAGCAGTCATTCTGTCCCTAATGTCCTTGAAATAAGAGTGCATCTTAGCCTTTAGACCTTACAAAGTACTTCCTTGAATTCTTTCCTGGCCTCTTACTGTGTTTTTACATTTAATGTGCTAGATTCATATTCATTTTTTGTTTGTACCCCACTTTTTAGATTGTTACAGGGTGTTGTCATCTCCCTGTTGTTTAGTTATGATGATTTCTTTTTGCCCTTCCTTAGATTTCTTGATTGGCAGCAAGGATTTGCTCTCTGCCTCTAATACACTGCCCCTGGAGAGCTTCCCTCCTGTAGTGCTCTGCTGGGTCATGTCCCTCTGCATGTCCCTCATTAATGGTTGTACTGAACCCAGCTCTCTGTTCATTTGTACTGTAGAGGAGGGGTCAGGGATTAGCCCCCTAATACTTTTCTCTTGAGTAGAGTCACCTCTCAAGGGAGCAGTATTCAGCAAAGAAAATTCTTTTTATGCTTTTCTGGGGAAAAAAAACCAAAACAGTTGGCCAAATTATACATGTTTTTGTTGTTTTATTCGTATTTCTTAACCTTGGGCAGTTAAACCAGTAACCTAGTTTGCTTAGTCAAGGGTAAAAGCTGAGTTTCTGCAGAGAACTTTTCACAACTGCTGAACGGTTATATTACATTTAAAATCCCCAAAATACCCCTTGCCCCACACTTGCACCCTAAGGGTGGTCAAACAGGAGGACTCAATCCATGATCACTGAAAGTTATGGAAAAAATGCAGCATTTGGTTTCTGCAGCTCTTCAAAGTCATATTATACTTTGTATGGAGTCGCAAACTGACACAAAAAGTGGTTTTAGTGTTTGACTGTCACTGCTAAAACGGGGCCTTACAGAAAAGGCGTTGAAGTCAATTTAGTCTTCCTCTGATTTCGGGAATAACTGAGTCAGCCTCAGATGTTTTGTCATTCTGACTGCTTTTTAAAACAGATAAGGACTTACTCATAAATGGATTCCCAGCAATTAAAGAATTGTTTAATATTGCCATCAGAGAGATTTATTATGAATTGGATGTGAGGGGCTTTTGTTTGTTGGCAGCTTAATTGTAATTTTAGGCATCTTTTTCTCTCTACACAGTTCAATGAGTATAATTTCTATTCTTTTTTTTAATCCAGCTTATTTTTAAAAATTGTCACTTATCAAACCCAAATTTTGAACCTTCAAATTTGACATGTTCTCTTGGGGAAATGACTTTAAAGGCTGTGGGAGTATGAGCAGTCCCTGATGAATTAACTCTCCGAATCTAAATGCGCAGAACCAAGTACTTACTCATTGGAATAAGGAACGTGATTAAGAAAGCAAAAAGCTCTAAACTCCACAGCTGGAGCACAGATTCCAACAAACATAACTTTGATGTTTCACAGATGATTTTGAACACAAAGCTGTTCCAATTGATTCCTTCCCTGCATTTTCCTTGGAAAAACATTAAGTACTCTGTGGTTTGTTTGTTGGTGTTCTTAAGTGGTGAAGGGATTATACAAGTTCATAAAGAAAGGGTTTTTCATAAATAGATGCGTGCTTGTTCAATTCCATTAGTTAAAGTTAACAAACCATATGTCTGTAGTAAGTGTACAGTACAGTGCAGTTTTCAGTGCTTTTCTGGATGTGAGTTTTTAAAGGTAAGTGAGGAAGTGATACAGTTATTCTGTGATAGGAAACTTGGAGGTTTAATGCTAGACAGTTTATACCATCTCAGAAGACCTTTTTTTAACTTTAAAAAAGCAGATAAGCAATTAAGGCCACCTCTAACACTTGCCAATTAAAATCTTGCAGTGGAGTCTAACTTTCAGTTAGTGTTGAAGTTACAGAAGGTATGTACCCATATATATAGGCATATCTGTGGCATATACTGGATTGTAAGCAGGTATTTTTAAAGATGTGTAGGCTCTAACGTCCGTGGTAGCTGAGCACATTTTAAGGTTTTAGTAAGAATCAATAGCACAGCCATATTGGGAGTATAAAACAGACACCAGACACCTGAGTTCTTGGGGAGCAGCTTTATCCACGTTTGTCTGGGTGACTGCCTGAGGTAAAGGATACTGAAGGTAAAGGAAACTAATTAAAAAATGTCTAAAAGGATTTTTGAGCTCTGACCCGACTGAATCACTGTTGGTCCTGCTGGGATGAGGCTCTTTGGAGAACTCACACTCACCTAGGTTTCCTGAAAGCCATTTTGTTGTGGAATGATCATTTAGATATAGAATGACTTTACCTGTTTCAGTTAGTGGTTCTTGAAGTATTGTTCTCATTTCTCATACTTTGAATGATACCAATCATTGCATGAGCCTGGGTCTGTTTCATTCATCAAAAGCAGAAGAATGGCTTCTCTGAGTTACTACCAATAAAATCTGTATCTCAGTCACCGTAAGTCCTGCACAGTCCCAGCTATAATTGAAAACATTGCAGAGCAGGACTTCTGAATCATATTGGCAGTATTCTAGGTTACACAGACAGATTAGACAAAAAAAAAACCAAAAAACCACAAAACAGCCCAACATTAGAAAACATAAAGGTTTATCTTAAGTAGCTTGTTTAATAACAATGCTGATATTTTCAGGTTGAGAACCAAAGAGCAGTAACTGTAATGCCTGTTGCATGGTAGAGCATCTTCCTAACTTTCCAAATTATGATGTCTCCATTGCCTTACACTGTGTCTAGGACAGATAGTGCCCATTTAAGGATTTAAGTACTGTAATTAATACAAAAATATTGCAAATTTTGAGGACACTTTTTTTAAATTCAGCTCATCGTTTACATGGCTTCAAAAATACAAATAAATCTGGAGAATATGTATTGGTGAGGGAGAAACAAATGACACAGATACTGTATGATGAATGCAGTTTTACCTATGCTAAGACATCCTGCAGATTCACAGTTCACCACTTGCTTATGTTGCAGTAAAGTCCTGAACTAAGGAAACCAGAGCTGAATTGTGCCGGGACCTTTATTACTGTTCTCCTCTTCCCACTACCTAAAATTCTTAAATACTTGGGCAGTTTTTTTGGTTGGTAAAAAATTATTACATGCTAGATCTTCACAATGTAGCAAATGAAGTAAATAACCTCACTCTTTTCAGAAAAGCAAAAAAAAGAAAGGGGAAACCATTTTTCACTCCCCATTGCCTAAGCTTTTGATGGGATTTGAAATGTTGGAGAAGAACTTCTCCTCTCATCACTGCTAATCTAAGGACTAATGACTGGCTGCCTGCAGGTGAGAGAGTAGCTCTACCTGATTGAGGCCTCATGCTCAGAATTTAATTTATGATTTACAATATTCTCCATGACTTGATGCTGATGAGGATTCCTTTCTGTCACTTTTTTCTCCCACTCCAACATTGAAATAGCATGCTGTGAATGAGAAGTCTGAGTTTGATTCTTTTCTGAAAAGGGTATGAAAATGGAAGTTTGAAGCTCCGTGGAAAAAATAAAATCAACAAATAAAGCAAAAATTTAAAAAATTGAATGTCAGTCTCTGCCTTACAACAATTCTTAGAGAAGTATCCACATACTCAGAAACAAATTTTAAACCCTTTTCATAGTTCTCATTATTTTACTGGGTCTCCATTCTAAAGAGATATCCATTTTACAGTCCTATTCACACCCTCTCTATCAGATGAGTACAATTATTATATAATCATAATCAGGCCAGGACATTCATAGGTCTTTGCTGATATCCCATGATAACAAAGGCATCTTAGATATAGAGCATCTGGATTTTTGTTTCACATTTTCTCATCTCATAGTTCTGAATTCAAAGATACAGGTGATAAATAAGTTTCATATACTTTTGTTGATATTGGTAAAGTCTTCATCAAAATAAGAAACATGATTTATTTTTTTGTTTAGATTTAAAGAAATTATGAAGTTGCAAACTCAAGCATTCCAATACAGGATCTAATAAGAGTAATAGAATTAAAGTGAAATTGAATATGAAATTGAAAATATTCTTACTGTGAAGTATTTTATGAGACATTTGTTGCAGTTAAGTTAGAGAACAGATTGCTTGGACTCCCACCTATTTACTAACACTTGCAGTCCTGTTACAGGCAAGAAAGAATACACCATTTATGAGCAGCCAAGAACTTAATCTTAGTTTGATTACAGTCTTAATGTTTCTACTTTCATAACAGCCTTATCAAATAGTGTAAATTACAGGCTGGTAACATAAATACACAAACCTTTTAGTCTCCACCTTTCTCTGGTGTTAGGCTTGCCCTCCCACTGCCCCTCGATGTGGGGGTTGATGATTTCAGTCTGGGCATGGGTTTACAGCAACTGGTCAGTATCCTGAGCCCTTGGCCAGAAGTACGACATTGATGTTGATTTCTTTCGTCTCAATTTAGGACGTAGTTGGGATCTTTTCTATGTTTGTTAAGAGGCTTTGCAGCTTGCTTATTATTTGCTGATCTGCAGCTGAATTTACTGCGTAATGTGTGTTTTACAGATGTTGGGTGCTTGTTCTTTGTTCTCTCTGCTACCCCTAAGGCTTGACAAGAATGGCTTGACTTGCCTTGCTCCTGAGGTTGCATTCATTTGATGACCAGTAATTGGCCATCAGAGATGTTTATAACCCTTGGGCTGCAGTTATTGCTCTCTTCCAGTTCTTTCAAAGCTTCCTCTGTGCCGTGTTTTATTAAGGGGGTCTAATAGGTCGTTCTACCCCCGGTAACTACCTGTTACAAATGCCCATTAGTTACAAAATATGTGCTGGTGTAGACATTGCATTGCACAATTATAACAGAGCTGGTGAAAAGTTGAAACAAAGCAGGTGGTAGAGATGTGGTAGTTAGATAATTGCTATTGCTTGCAAAAACAAATCTTCAGGCAAACCAACATAAGCAGAGGCAAGGCCCAGCCTAGGGTAGGTAGGTCCTGTAGCCTATCTTGTTAGCCTAATGCAAAACCTGTGGCCTGGTACAAACAGCACTTACTCCCTATCTACTGAGCTACAAAGCCAGGAAGCATGTTAGTGGTTTAGTTATGTTTAGATTTCAGGTGGACCATTCATGCTGGAATGCAAGTGTCTCCTCACATGATTTAATGGTATTGCCATACCCATGAAACGAAAAGAAAACACACTGGATTTTCAAACCCGAATTTCTTAGTATTCACACCTATGTTTCAGAAATCCCAATTTAGCTAAGGATTGGGATAGCTGTCTCTTTCTGGAATTTATGCAGTAGACTTCACATCTGCTGGAATAAATCACTTATGTCATGAGCTTAGGATTCTTAATGCTAGCTAGTAGCCATATCCTATGGGCAAATAAAGATACATCGGGTTTTTTTGGTCCTACTAGGGAACATTGGACATTCTCATTTAACTTCTGATTAGTAGGAAACTCCCTTGATCAAATGCAACTGTTGTATATTCATATCTCACTGGCTGTGATGCCAGGCAGGCCCACACTTGCTTTCACTTAGCCAAAAAGAAGATGATACACTGTACTGATAAAACTACACAGTCTTAACATTACATGTTGCTGTTCTGATCAAAAGCTCCTCTGAGCCAGATGCTTCTGTTTATTACTCAATTAAAGTAGATATAAAGTACACAGCTCTTCTTCTCATCGCTTTTCTTAAGCGCCTGTGCCTAAAATTGTAATATTTTTTTTAAATTAATAATCTTCAGTGTATGAAAGGGGCACATGGGACCTCATTAAAAGAGTATCAAGGAAATCTGAATTTGGCATAATGTAAATCCATGTGACCCTCTAGCAAGGAATTCCTTTGTTTGTTAGAAATGCAAGCAATCTGTGCAACCGTTTGTCCTTACCCCTAGAAGAAAGGATCTCTTCAGATAAAAAACAACTTTCGGGTGTGAGTAAGAATCACATCTAGTACTATTATAGCAGGAAATGTGGTTCCTGTATCTCAGTCAGTTTCCTTCTGTGGTAATAATTGTTCTCTGAGGCTAAATTGATGGAAGGAGTGATGGGCACGTAAAGTGTTTGAGGATGTTATTCTCATTTGACTTGAAATACTGAATGATTTAAATTTTCTTGAGGTTTAATGTCACTGAATCCTATAAAAAGTAATTTGCATTTTCTGTAATGTTTTGTGTCTTTGAGACATGTGAACAGCCATATGATGGCAGATCCTGTGTTCAAGTGTGAGCTAGATGCTCTTTGGAACATTCACACATACTAAATGAAATGTCTTTTTGCCTCTGAGCAGGATAAAGCCCTGACACATTGGACTGATTCTTTCCAGAATCCTTGTTTAAAAACAAAAAATCACCCTGATGCATCTGCCACAGATTCTTTCAAAAGAAACAGATAGTGAACTCTCCATTTTGTAAAGTCAGATACTTTCTCTGTCATCCTGCAGAGTGATCACATTAACTTTTTTTCCTTTATCATGGGATTTTGAAAAACACTTCCACAATTTTGGTTTGGCTATGTCAGCTACAGTTCAAGGAACAAACAGCTTCAAAGTTGTGACTTCTCACAGACTTGTCTAAACACGGAGAGACAGAGATGCAATCTTAGGTGGCAATACAGCTACAAAAATATTCTTTTGCTTGTATGAAATGTAAAAGGAAGAAAAAGACAAAGTAAAATAGTTCTGTTCCAAAATAGTATCTATTGAAACAATTTGTCTAAGCAATACTTGATGTTAAAAGTAAGAAAGCTGGGTGACGATGCATGATTTTTTACACCTTAAAAAAATCTTTAGTAAACTTACATGTTGTGTTCCTCCCTCCTGAAAGCCTTTTAGGCATCTCTCTCATGCCTGTCTCTGATACAAAAATACCTTGGTTGAATGGCTTAGGTTTCATATAGTATAGGGATCCATTAAGACAGAGAGTTCATATATCATTCAGTGTCTGCCGAGTGATTGCTTTTATAAACCAAGCATTAGCTGAACAGCATGTTCTGTACCTCATCACTGATACTAAAATATTTACTAAAACACCTATGCCTTGATGAGAAGCCACTGTGCTAAGATGTACTAGAAGCTGTGACCAAAACTTAAGTCCCACATAAACAAATTTATGAATTATGGAACTAAAAGTTAAAAGATACACCATTTCTTGTGCTCTTTTAAAACTGCAACAGTATGAGTAGGTGAATTAGCATTTAGGAAACCATATTTGAGTCTTCCCTTTAAGGATTTGTGAGAATTTTATCTGTATGAAGGTTATTGAAAATTACATTCTGTCATCTTTCTTTCTTCTCCCTTGGGATCCTATAGACTGCTTGCACCCTCACATTTTCATCCCCAAATTCCTGCCAAGTACCTGTGTTTTCTTATCTACGGAATTTCTTCAGCTGTAACTGCTTTTATTTTATGTAGTACACTAGCAACTGCCTGTGGATATGCAAACAGCTCAGTGTCATTATCTTTTATTTATTATCTTTATTACTTTTCTTTTTTTCTTTTTATTTTATTTTCCCTTTAACAATCTTGTATTAGGCTTCTTAAGGAAGAATAAGAAACAAAGCAGACTGCCTGTACTACCTATTCTGGCCCAATTTCTACCTTTGCTGGTCTTACTGGTGTTGCCTTGTCTTTGAGCATCTGGAAGAAAGACTTATTTTCCCAAGAACTTCTGTATTTCAGTGACAAATTCCTCTGAGTGTCAAAGAAGGCTGTCAGACAGAAGGATGCTTTACCAGCTTGTCCAATGGGGAAAGAAACCCCACAACACAAAAATCTTTCACTATAATTTTCCCTTTCCATCTGTATAGTATCAGACTACCTTTGCAGCCCTGCCATGTCGTGCACTGAGCCCTGCTGGAGGTCAAAGCTGCTCTGTTGCTCCCCTCCTCATCCTGGCAGGCAAAAGAAAATATAATAAGAGGCTCTTGGGTTGAGAAAGGACAGGGGGAGATCTCTCACCAAGCAGCATCATGAGTAAAACAGACTTGACTGGGGAAATTATTTTATTTTATTTTACTTTATTTTATTTTATTTTATTTTATTTCCAGTCAAATGAGAATAAGGTAATGAGATTTAAAACTAAATCTTAAAAACACCTTCCCCCCACTTCTCCCTTCTTTCCAGGCTAAACTTCATGGGACTGGGGACTGAGGTCACTTCATCACACGTCATCTCGGCTGCTCCTTCCTCCTCAGGGGTAGAACTCTTCAGAGTCTTCCCCTGCTCCTGCATGGGGTCCCTCCCACATGAAAACAGTTCTTCATTAACTTGCCCAACTTGGGTCCTTCCCACAGACTGTAGTTCTTCAAGAACTGCTCCAGCATGGGTGCCTTCCACAGAGCGTAGTCCTTCAGGGATAGACTGCTCCAGCAATGTAGTTCTCATCAAACTGACCTTCAAAGTTTTATTTGATAGGCCAGAATGCTTTATAAACGGTCAGACATTTCAAATTTAAAATCAGTGTGAATACAAAATACTTACACAGAGCAAATTGCCTGTTTTAGGGATAACACTTTTATTTTCCAGCTGTTAATGTCATTGTCCTGCAAATGCCACAGAGTTGATGGTATGCTTACAGAGCTGTCAAAATGAAGCCTGTATTTTAAAGCCTGAAGTGTAAATTCAGGGCACCCATCCTGACCTTGAGCTAAAATTCTGTCACATGAGTTTGACTTGTGTACTCCAGCCATGGTTACACAGTTGCAGGCCATGAGTTCTCTCCCATTGCTAGGAATGTCAGAAATACGACATCATGTATTACCCATCCCTCTTTTCCGATGAGCTACCATGGGTTTGTCTGCATATTGCTTTGATAAGCAAGCACAACATTCCTAACTACCCAATGGCAGTCTGCAGTCTCAGCATCCTGGAGGCATGTGCCACAGTTAAATTTTCCAACCTCTGGCATGTAACTCAACTCTTGTAGCTTGTAGCTATTTATGTCCCTTTTCTAGTGTGGAAGGGAAAAATTTTAGCAGATGTCATATTCTGATAAATATTTTGGGGTTTTTTCTGCCCAGTTTGGTCACTGCGGTATGAATCAATCCTTGTTCATCTCCTTTCTTTCTTCCTCTCATAAATGAGTTTATGTGAATGTTGTGTCAAGAAATGGGGCAAAGCTGGCAGAAATTTGATTTGCAGCAAGACTGAGATGAGCATAGCTGTGTATAAAGAGAAGCTTAGGATCCTGTGTGTACATTAAGTAGTAAAGTCCTTCCTTAAGAGCTCTCATGAGTATTGTGTTAAGAAAATATATTGTTATATGTTCAACTTGTTGAAACTCATAAAATGCTCCATTTGAACTGTGATTTGATTTAATTTTGTCAGGAAACCAGACCTGTTTCTGGTCAGTTTATTTTCATTACCACAGTATTTTCTTTCCTATGATTTTTTTACAGTCTCTAATCTCCTTCTCCTTTTTTTTTCTTCATTAAGCTTCTGGCTTCAGTGTCTTTAGCAGTGCCACCTTGCCCTTATATAGTGCTTAGCCTTTCTGCTGAGACGTCAAACAAGGTGTAAAATGAAAGAGCTTTAATCCTAAGGAATTTCCCCAGAGCAGCAGAGCATAGTGTTCAGAAATCCTGAGCTGAAACACACAGGCTATTGTCAATTAAAACCTGATCTTTTTTACACCAGGGTCATGTCACCTACAGGACAGCTGCTGTTTGAGGAGGTGCAAAGGAAGCACGCAATTATTTTTGCTGTATCTTCCTCATGCTGGGAACAGAGCATAATATGAAGTCAGCGTACAAGTAGTGCTTTTTATTTTTTTTACCTCAGAAACATCTGTCTTACCAGGAATTGGCTGAAGATCAAAAAGTGTTTTCTTTGCAAACACTTTTGAGTTTCAAAAATAAAATGTAGACAGATTAAAAGCTTTTTAAATAAACTTTATATAAAACCAAGAACATTAAAATGTCTAAAAATAAAGAGTGTTGTATGAGAGACATTGATTTATAAGGAGTTTTTTAGATTGACACAAATCAAATAGAAAATGTGAAACAGGAGGTTCAGTTCTGATGTGATTCTGAAAAATGACAGGCACTATTGGTGGATACAAGGGCAGGATGCAGATTGACCTAAAGAGAGACATGTGTGCTTTTGGGAAGCTGTAGGGCGTGTGAACTTCTGGGTGAAAGTTATAGTGAAGATATGTCAGAGGCCATGTGAGAGACCCACATGCTTTTAGAACAGTTTGGAAGCTAGGTGAGATAACCCACAGCATTTAAAATGGCAACAGAGCCATACATTTGGGAAATTGAATCCTGTGTTAAGTGTATAAGCTTTGAGAAATTTATACCCACTCATGAGAAAATGACAGACAGTTGTATATTTATAATTGTCTGTGCAATTTCACTTACTGAGCATGTTAAGCACAAACTTGTGAAAATTTGTAGGTAATTTGAATTTACATTTATTATCACAACTAGAGGCATAGTTTTCAAATATCTCTTTCTATGTTTCTGCTTTTCAATCAGTAACTTGTAAAATTTTATGCTGTTATTTTGATTGTCCTTTTTCTTTTTTGTGGTATTTTTTTCCCATGTAGCCAGGGGCTACACACATGAGTTAAACTGATGCTTGCTACAACAATTTAACCAGTTCAGGTGTCCCCCTTTACTAAAGGTCATGGTTTCCCATAGTGGAGTTGGCAGAAATAAATATGTTGGCTTTTTGGTTGCAGTACTTCCTTGTCCAAGTGATTACAAGCTATAACTAAGATGATTTTGTGTTTATCTACTTGACTGTAGCAGCAGTGATTGAGGTGTGGGCACACAGTCACGTCTGTCAGCTCAGCTGTAACTTCTGCCCTGGGGAAAGGCAGATGTTTGTGGTGTGATAATGTATTAAATTGTGCTTAAGTGCATTTTTGGTTCAGTTTGCTTCCACAGGCCTTGGTCAAGGCCTGAAAAAATGTTTATAGCACAATGTATTTTTTTAAAACCTACCTTCTATATCCATTTTCCATAGGTGATGTCCAGTCACTGAACATCTAAAAGATTTTTTTTTGCTTTAAAGGAATGTGGGAAACCAGAGTTGTGTTTGTTTTTCTCCTTTCACTCAAATACAGAGGAGTGGCCTTTGAGCTATGAAGATATGGATTTTCATATGCACATCAACTTTCCATGTTTGAATTTCCTCTGAGTAGATAATTGGAACTTTCTGGTATTTGGCATTTTGAAGATGAGATAAAAACGGTCTGGTCCTGGATGGATCTGGCAACTGTATTTTGCCATCTTCACTGGGCTTCCAAATCCATACTCAGATCCCTTACTAAGTGACTTCCTTTTCAGAAGTGCAGAGCACAGCCTTTCTGCTACCTCATCAGAAAGTGCAGTGATCAAAATCTCTGAACCTGTCTCGTTTGTGTGACTAAATCCATTTCCAACGGGTTTAAATACTTCCACAGTTCAACATATTTCAGCAAGCAGTTCTGCTTTTTACCACAGCTCCTGGGTTTGGACTGGCAATGCTGAATTAAAGTTCGTGGCTCCTCATCTGTTCAGTTGCTACCATTTCTATTGCTTGCACATTTGTCACTTAGTAGCTGCTTTAACATTTGAAGTGTTACCTCAGAAGTGGTGACGTTCTTGGATTTTCCCCCCCGGTGATTGGTCTGTCATTTAAGCCATCCTTTAAATGAAAAATACAGTAAGAATATTAGGATAATCAGCTTTTCAAAGCAAAACCAGGCTTCAGCTCTTCCCAACACTAGTTTTCACAAATTTTGCTTCCATTTTCTTGATAAAACACAATTCATCCATCTTTATAGTTAATGTGGGAAAACCCCAAGCAAACAATAAAATAAGCTGAAACTGAGTGCCTGTTGTCTAAATGATTGAATAAGCAGCTAATACTTTCACACTCTCAGGTCAGTTTTGGTGTACCAGTGATTAGTAGCTGCATTTTTTTCCCCTCATATTTTGATCCTAACCTAAAAGCTGAACCTGAAAGATTGTCTTATTGTAGAAAATGAGATCAATGATGAGCTGTAGGCTGATAAAAGCATTACTTGTAATATAAGGCTGCACTGATTATATAATAAATGACTATGGACAAATTAATAAGAATCTAAAAGTGTGATCTCTGGATGGATCTAAAATAGTAATGACTGCTTTAATTTTCTGCATTACTTGGCTGAAGGCTTGTCACACAGTTGATTTTTCAGGTTTAAGTATGATGGAAGTAAATGTGTCCTTGGTATGCACATTGCAAGAACCACTTTACTGCTGTGCCTAATTGGAAACTGCCTTGTTAAAGAAAGCAGCCATTTCACCACATTGCCAAATATTGTAGTTAGCAGTGGGTGAATCTCAGCCATTTCACCACATTGCCAAATATTGTAGCTAGCAGTGGGTGAATCTAAGCATCAGATATCTAAGAATCAAACTTTTTCCAGGTAACAAAGTAGCCAAGTAACTCTGGTGTTGCCTGTGAAAATTGAAATTCCAGATTTTCTTCCACTTTTGGTGTTTAAAAATTTCTTGTTAGGGATCTTTTACAATAAGAACATAGGTCTCTTTTTTCTTTCTAGAAACCTACATGAGGGAAAAAGGTAATTTATGAGTGATAACAGATTTGCAGTGATTATGGAGCAGCACTGTCTAAAACTGATGAGTTGATAGCCTTTTTATGCCTTTTTGACTATTGGATTATCTCCTAAAGTTCTTACTCTCAGTTAATAAATACCTGGACAGCCATGATTTCCAGCAGTTTAAAAAAATATATTTTAAGTTAATAATAACTGTTTCAGCAATTTAGAAGATTTTTGTTAGGAATTATAGAGCCTACATAAAAATGTTAAGCTTCTCAGTAAGAGTATTTGAAACTAATTGCGAACAATTGAGTTATTACAGCAAAATAAATCACCCATTTTCCATCTGACTTAATCCTCCTTCCTTTGCATTTGCATTTGTAATGAATAAAGCCACATGCACAGATCGTTAGCATGGCCCAGCTGAGTGGTAACTCCTTGAGCTGCAGGAACTTACTTTTTTCCCATTGGTTGATCATACCTCCCAAAATGGAATTTTGAACAGCCTCCTTTTCCCCACTTCTGAAGTACTGAGTGATCAGAGAAGCTACATCTCTTTTCCTGGTCTTTTCAAATGGCACATTCCTGATTTTAAAGGTAAAATTGAATTCCCTCTCTTTATAATTAAATGTATAAGTATGTATTTCAAGGCTCTACTTACATGCTGATTTTAAATTCTGAAAAGATTAATTTTGGTTCATTTACAAGTACCACATCATTTGCCTTTAATGATATTTATATTTCACCATCTACTTGTCATGATGTTGCTCACATTTTGGTCCTGGCTTTCCTACTGCAGTTGAGGCCTTCACTATGTGGCAATATAGAAATCACTTTTGAGTCAGTTTTGGTAAATCCATGCAGTCATTTTTAGGTGGACGATCCCTTCAGCCTTGCGGCCTTGATTATTTATGGTCCTGTGTGTTCTGTTTTCATCAGGTCAGTAATATCTTATACTTCCTTTCTTTGCAGCAGTCTAAATGACAACACCCAGGGCAAAAATAACTGAATCTTTAGTCCTCTGACAGGCCCTTCTGGTCTTCTGAAATTTTACTGGGTTCAAGTGGTGACATCCCCATCTTCTTGTCCCCCACTTCTGGAGGTTCCTGCCTCACAGTGGAGCTGCTAGAACAAGAGGCATGTTTATTATGTGACAGATTGTAACACTGCATACTAAACCACAGACAAGGTGGGATTTGAAATAAGATTCCTCACTATGAACTGGAGAAAATACCCCTGGACACCAATCTCCTAAGCAGCAACTTACCTGCAAACCAGTAATTTTCAGTAGTAGCAATTTCTTTCAGGAAAGTTTGATGAGTTTGACATAAAATGTAGCTTTTGAGCAGGGAGTTACAAATGGCTGGTAGAAAAAAAATAAGAAGAAAGCAGTGGCTTTGTTCACTCTGAAAACTGATGGGTTTATGAAGAGGTGATGAAAGTAGGAGCTTTCCTTATTGAAGTAAAATTAGTGATACTGAATATAGGAAGGATTTGAGGCCTGAACTGCCCTAATCCACTGATCTGTCCATGGGGCCTTGATCTCCTCCATGGAAAAGGGATCCACATCCAGCCTTTAATTCCTTTTAAATTGGCCTTTACACCAATGGAGATTTTTCCAATTCTTTTCTTTAAAATACACAAAATTGGAACAAAAGGTTGTGTGCAGTCAGTATTTTCAGCCAAAACCTACATCTTTTTGGTTCAGAAGACACGCGTTCTTTTTGCACGGGGTAAATTATTTTCCTCCCTCTATCTATCAAAATATTTTTAAAAACCCATTCTGGGCACAACCTCCTAACCTTACTATACATCGCTGCAGGATTGTATCTGCAGTGAGCAGTAGTCTCTGGAGTCCTAGTTCCACTGGAATCAGTAGAACTCCTCCTATGGATGTCAATTGAAGCTAAAACGCTGCCTACAAACTAGCATGTCTTAGTGTGGTTAAAATAAAATGGGGGATCTCAGAAATTCTTTTAGGGCTTGTTTTCTAAGTATAGCTGTGAAATTTTCAGGGTAGAAGATGTTTTGTTTAACGGATTGAAATTATTGGGGTTTGGGTGTTCTTTCTTGTCATGCTTTCGAAATAGTATTGTAGCAGCAAAATTACACTCAACTAAGGTATGTCTAATGGTATTTGGTTGAAGAACCTGTCTTTTTAAATTGTGGAATAAATAGAGATATGATCAGGGTCGTGTCTTTTGTTTGTTTTAGTTTGAAAATGCTTCTTTAAATAGACAAGTCTTTACATTTCTGTAGTAAAAACAAAGTAACCATTTCTTTTTTAAAGTTCAGTAAGTGATTTTTCTGTGTGTTTTTCAACCACTGGAAGATAAATTTTATCTACCTTTTGGTTCTTAGAGAGAGACAGAGTGTATAAGTCCTTCAGGAAACTTCGGTTTTGACGTGCAAACAAGGCCCCCTCTACATGGGAACTGTTTTTCTCTGGCGTTTTAGAAAACTATTGCATTCAGTTTGGCCTTTGTTTTGCTTGCATGTGAGAGCTATCCTTTCTTCTAACTATATATTGCTATGACAAACTCAGAGACTGAGAGATGGCTGAGACTGAGTTTCTGATATCTAACAGCCCTGTCTAGTCTCAGGTGACAGATATTCTACACCATTCAATTTATGAATCAGTGACACTCTTTTCTGCTGTTGTCTCAATACCTGAAGAATTATTTTGGACTAGTCAAATTGAAGTTTAGCATGAATGGAGCAAAAAGCAAAAATGTATTTTTTAATCAATGGATTGTTTGGTGATTAAAAAAATGTTTGAGAACTAATACAATATATTAAAAGCAAATAATAAAAGATAACTCTTGGGCTGAAAATATTTAAATTCATTGTCAATGCTGATTTAGCTGCTTTGTCTGTCACAGTAACAGGTGAGAAAGAAAAACACGGATGAGAACTAAAGAAGTGCCTTCCACATATACATACTGTATACATCAAAGAAATAAAGAGTTTGTTAGGAGAAATACCTCCATAATATAAAAATACAATATAAATGGGAATAGAAGTCTCTATCTGAATTCTGGTTTACATGAAAGAAATTGCACTTCAAGTGTAGATAATACGGTGAATTAGACCACAGGTTCTGGAACAACTTGCAAAGAGAACTTTGAGAATGTGGTTAAGCTTGAACTATTGCAATGATATTTTTTGATTCTGTAAATGGCCTCAAGTAATTATTGCTCTGAGTCCACAAGCATACCCTAAGGATTAATGTGAATAAGCCATCACTTGAGCCCCTGAAGTATTTCTCGGAGTATCTAGAGAATCTCCCAGGAGAGCTTGACCTCATCTCTCTGTTCAGTCCATGTGGAACATTGGAGGTGGAATTTAGCAGCTGCTGTCTCAGTTCCTCTCAGCAGCGCTATCAAAGCAGAATGCTTCACTGCTTTTCTAGCTCTGTCTTACCACTGAGATGAGACCTCAGTGTTTCATCTGGGACTTTTATTCATTTGAGACTTATATGTGGTTACTTGATTAATGTGCCCATGATTCTAGCTGATAGAATTGCTTTGGAGAGAGAGCCACATTCTTGAAATCCCTCTTGGGTGAATTGTTCAAGCATTGGACAAGGTGATAAGGGGAGGATAATCCAAGCAGAGGTATCAGTTTCCATATTCTCTGTCTCTTCCCTGTCAAATCTTTCCCATCAAACTATGTCTTCATGCTAGCAGCACTTAATATATCCATGTGTAATCTGAACTATGCCTTTTCTCTCCCCCTTTCCATACTTCCAAATCTGAGGCTATCCAGAGTAAGTTCATTGTTCTGCTTATACCAGATTTTTCAGCATCAGATCACATCGATGATCTGAACAAGCACTGTGCAGTTTTCAACTCCTCTGTGGCAGACGTGGTAGTCAATAGAGCGATGCTGCACTCACTATTTGTGAGAGGAGCCAGTGGGCTCTGCCAGGCCATTGTTAGTGCCAGAACTCCAAGGAGTCGTCTATTCTGGCCACAGTCCTCTGAATGGTCTCACAGAGAGATTATTTACTGCTGTAAATATTCTCCAGTTAAACTGCATGTACTTTTGTTTCCCCTCATTATTTGTTTGTTTCGTGGTCATTATCCAGTGGTTGAATAGACAAGCATGACAGCAGTCAGACTTTCATATAAGCTATGCAGCAAGCTAGAAGAAAGGAAAAACTAACAAATGGTCTCCACAGACACTCTTCAGGAACATCTTTGTTTCTGGCTCGTGTAACAGCATAGGAGAATGCTCTCTGTCAGGGTGTAGGAAGGGACTACACATCCTGGAGCACACTGAACACTGATAGTCTGTCTTTCTAGAAGCAAGGGAGCTGACGTGTTCATCTCAGAAGTGAGTTAGCAAAGCAACATTAATACATTGCCACTAAATTAACTTCTTTCTCTACTAGCTATATTTATTTGACAAAGGGTTCATTACATACCTCACGTATTCTGCTTTACATGACTCTCACCTGTCTGTGCCATGTCTAATAAAGAAAGCCCCCACATTTCTAGCAGCTTTTGGTTTCAACTAAAAAATATCAGTACAAAAAGCAATAGCAAATGAAGAACTGAAACTTTTAGACCATTGTGACTATATTGAAATAAACATTGTAGTAGCTACTATACTGGTTGATTTTTTTCCTGCTTACTTACTAATAGAAAAGAGTTTGGGTTTCAAGGTGTTTGAAAGTAATACAGCACATCACCTCTTCCAAGACATTTACCTTTACAACAGAAAATAATTTGATTCAGAAAACTGAAATATGTGACAAATGTTAAATGGATTAAAAGCTGGTTCACTGACAAATTGAAAAATGTGATGTCAATGGGCAGATATAAATTACTGGGATGTGTCTAGCAGAGTCTGCCTGGAATCAGTTGTTGGGTCAATAGCACTTAACATTTTTATCAACAGTCTAGACAGTGATATAAGACATTTTCAGTAAAGCTTGAGCATGACAGAGATTGGTGAGGTAGTAAATAGTATGTTAGATAATTGCAGAAGCTAATAAAACATATTTTAATATTGCCAGATACTACCAGCCTCTTGTGTGGGATAAAAAACTATACGTAGCTGTTAAGCTGTGATTTAGAAAAGGACAGGTTATTAAAGATAATTGAGTCTACTTAGATTCTTTGTACAATGTTACGGAAGGAAAAAGCACTAATGCAATAATATACATATTAAAGTCAGACTCTCAGGCAAATGGGATGATGATTGCCATTGCATGCTGTATAGATAAGACTTCTTCTGGGATGCCAAGGCAAATTTTGGTGTCCAGTCCTAGGAAAAATAAGGAAATAGGACAAATGGAAGACATTGGAGTGCACAGGACCTGGAGATCAGGTTTCAAATCCTGTGTAGGTTTAACAAGTTAAGCTCAGTTTATTATTATGTATGGGTATTTGGGCATGAAAAAATTTTTGTAGGTTTGGGACAAGAAACACTTTCAGCATCATTGATAAAGGCCTAGCGAAATTCAGTGATTGGAAAATAATATTAAGGGGAAAATGCAGCCTCATATTAACTTGCAATTTGTTAGCTTTGAGGATTACCAATTAGTGGATCCGCTGAGCTGGGGAGGTGATAGATTCATCAGTACTAGATGTCTTAAAAAAAAAAAAAAAGGAGATGGAAAAGCAGAGTGCTCTTGGTAAAAGATGCACTGTAATCCAGTCACTGGAGGTACTGCACTTTGAAGGTGGGTAGCCAGATCAGATAGCAAGCAGGGTAGTTCTGGCTGTGGCTAGCATCTGTTAATTTTATGATTTCTTTTTTTACAGTTTATGTGCTGCAAGGAGAACAGTCATACATGCTCTCTCCTAAGTCTAAAACATACCTGATTTAAACAGTTGACTCCTGAGGGGTCATGGAGAAATTACTTCCCCTGCTGTACCAGGACCAGATAGTTTGCTTGTTCTTTGCTGTCTTCTGCACCAGAAACCAGACAAGGCTGAAACTCAGATCCCAGAAATGTTGATCCTCTTTCCTAAATGGTGTCTGAGTATGACTTGTGGTCACCACAGTAGTGATCAACAGATGTTAAGGTGGGAAGGGACTTTGCACAGCCTTGAGGAGGGAACAAGAGTAGTCCAGCAGAAGCCTTTGGGCCAAGAGTCTTTATTTCTGAAGTACCACAAAACTGTGAAAACACAAGGTTGTCACAAGTCCCTGTGGCCTCAGAACTTGAGACTCTTGAGCATGATGGTGGGTTGTCTGGTGCATCACTGTGTTAGTGGGGCAGGGATTTCTGGGGAATTTTTTATCCAGCTCTAACAGATGAAAAAATTAGAGAGGCTTTCAGACAATAAGCTTATTTTAGGTCTGAAATAGCAACACAGCCTTTAAACCAAAATATGGGTTGAAAACAATTGCTCTAAACCTAATTGTGTATGTTCCTAAGTTAGACTATGAGAAGAGGTAGTGGGCTGAGGAAAGTATGAGATAAAAAGGCTATTATCACCATGGGAAAGAGAGGAGTAGGTAATCTATTGCTTGTTAGAACATGGTGGTATCAACTGGGGTAGAGGTTATGGAAGAAGGAGGTTGTACTATATGATAACACCATTATTTCTATTGTTTCCTTTTTTTTTTAGCATTTAGTGGAATTACAAACTTTAGTAGGCTCCTTTTCAGAAAGTACTTTCTGCTGAGTTTCTCTCTCTATAACAGGCAAGAGGTAGAGAGAAAATTTTCAAGTTTTCCCTCTGATGCCTATTTCTTTTGATCAGTGGGTATTTATTCTAATATTCAGTGGTTGTTTATTTTAACCACATTTTTTACAAAGCATTTGCATCAGATGGAGTATATTTTGTTGTGGAAAATGAATAGGCAGGATCTACAGATCTTGATGACATTCATCAGAAGACATACATTGTGGGGCTTGAGAATACTGACAAGTCTGTGTTTGTTAAGAATACTGGCAATTCTGCATTAGTTTCTTAGATATCATCTTCCTTTTAGTGCATATCACTCCACAGGGAATTTGCTTCTGAAGATAGGTTTAGCAGTTCTGGAGCTATGAGTAACATGCACCTCAGGGAGCCAGAATCTGTAATAGAAAACATATTTTGTCTGTTGTCCTTTTTGAAGTATGTAAGCAATATACAAAATGGACAGTGGCTTGCTTATTCATATGCCACTAATTTACTGATTTGTGTCATGTATGTGCAGTTTGTCAGAATTTTTCTTAATTAAAAGCTTTAGCATATTTAGCTTCACCTAACTTGGGACTAATAATTTATGAAGGATATGCTTTGTTGTGGTACTTAGAGTGTCCGATTGACTGTTTCTATGGATGCGATAGATCTAATTTTACTGGTATATTATTGCTTTAAGCAGTGTGGTACTGTGCTTGCACAGAAGCTGAAAAAACACTTTCAAGTTAAAAGTTCATTGATGATAAATGCTATTGGAAAAGCTGGAAAGATATCAGAGGCTTTTTTTAAATGGTTGTCTTTTTGTCTGAGTGTTTCTGGAGCATTTCTAAGGTCATATTTGATGATTATGTTTATTATGACCTTTTTCTTTCAGGAATATCAGCCTTGTAACACCAACGCCTGCCCAGAGTTAAAAAAGACAACTCCTTGGACCCCCTGGACCCCAGTGAACATTTCAGACAATGGAGGTCACTACGAGCAGCGTTTCCGATATACCTGCAAGGCGCGCTTGCCTGACCCAAACCTGCTGGAGGTGGGACGGCAGCGCATCGAGATGCGCTACTGCTCCAGCGATGGCACCAGCGGATGCCTGACAGATGGTGAGCAAAGCGGGACAGGCTCACCATGCCCCCTGCTAGTGACATGCCTGCAGTTCCATTTTCAGCACAGACTGGAAGTTTCTGCTTGCTGGTGTTGTGTGTAACAGAGCTGATAATGAAAAGGAGGGCATAGTGATCCCAGTAGGGAACCCAGCCTGTATTTCTTCTGGATGTAGAGTCATGATTCAGACTAAGCAAGTGTCTTTCACCACCAGTTATGAGATTTGCCAGGTTATTTTAATACTCTTTACAATAATCCTATTCTTGGAAGTTTCTGTTACCTCCTTATACTCCCCCAAGCTTTTACTAGGGGTGAATTTGTGGAACATTAACATATTTCCGGAACATCTTGCTAGAGTATGGAATATTCTAAGAACTTTTGCTCAGTAATTTGAAAGTAACAACCGTAAGATTCATGCAGGTGTTTAAATAAATAAGGAGCTTATGTACTGGGTAATTTCTGTTATAAAAGTTTATGTTGTGCTTTTGCTAGTAATTTAAAGTTCTGTTTATTTCTGAGATCGAAAACCAAACTCCTTCAAAATCTTTTCAGGTTTAGATGACTTTAAATTGGAATTATTTTGTTTCAGAATACTCTTATTTTCCTATCAGTAATACATAGTTTTGTATATGTATAAAAAAATCAAAACTAGGAGAAATTCCGGCACTCATTCTAATTTTATTAAGGCATTTCATTGATTATCCAGTTTTAATTGTATATCAGTGTATCTTTTTAATTATATTTTAGTCATACAATCTAAAAAAGTACTGATTTCTGGTTATTATATTTTAGTATTTATAGGCCCGTTTTCCATTTGCATAGTCTTTTGTATCTTCACAAGATCCAGGTTAGCTGAAAAAAAAATTGTGTCACTCAAGGCATTTGGCTTATCTCAGACCACAAAGAGAGGACAGTTTTTAAGTCCTTGGACTTCTTAATTCTCAATATTTTTCAGACAGACCACCTATTGTGAAAGTCAGTGTTAAACTCCTGCCTGTACTGGGTTTGCATGTTGAGGTTTTGGAAGCAGGGGAGGCTGTAGATTTGGTTTCTGTGATGATATGCTAGAAACTTCCATCCTGCCTGCCCCCGCCCTTCATCCTGTACAAAACCTTTATTGTTTCACTTGGCATCTGTGTCTCTTTGGAGGGGGCAGGATGTTAGTAATTTTTTTAAGAAATATATAGTAGTGAACTGTGTGAAATAAAACAAAACCCATGGTACTCCAGATAAGACTTAGTTTTGTGCTCTGCGTCATTCCCATTTCAGATAATCTACAGTGTCAAATGTTGGGGATTTTTTTTAGGTCTGGATAGCAAGGCAGATATTGACATGGAGCAGCTCTTGACACAAGTGTTTCTTCTATTCTGTTTTCATCCATACTAAATTTCAAACTAGTTTTGAGCAAAGACTTTGCTCTGCTAGGATTGGTGTATGACCTGTCTCTCTTGTCCTTAATGAGAATTCAGGGTGGTGGTGCTCTTTTTGCACTCTGCCAGCACTTCAGCATTGATGACATGTTTTTAAAATTTCATGAGATTAAATGAGAAAGGGAATATTTTTCCCACCAGGGAGTGTAGATGTGGGAAAGTTATCACAACAAGTAGAAGTAGAGCTACAGGAGAGTCTAGGTATAATCTGGTCTGACAGCTGAGAGGGCAGCACGTAAGAAAGGAGTATACAAAAGCCAACGCATGACATAAGAGAGGAGATCAGTAAGGCAAACCAGTGCAAGGGTTATAGATCACATTGCTGCAAAAAAATTAAACTTGGCATGGAGACACCTCTCTCAGCTCTGAAGTCATGATCATAAGACATCTCCTGGAGCTGGATGCATAAGCTGACTCCTACAGAATGTAGGCAGAAGTAACAGACCCTACAATTTTTAAAATAAAGCATTTTTTCAGTGTGCAAGTGGCAGGGGTGGGGATGATGGTTTAGGTGCATTCTTTGCCTGATTAGCTTGAAGATTTTTTTCTTTGCACTTGAACATAATACTCCTGAATTTCCTGGCATTGTACTTTTTTTTGTTGCATCTTGCTGAAGCTGCTCCTTTGATTCATTTGGAAATAATTCATCATTGGAGCAATGTGCATGACCCCAGTCCTGTTGCATAGTAATAGAAATATTCATCTGGGTGAAGGATTTTTGCTGACTAATCCCAAAACTACTGAATATTTAAGTACTTTTTATTGAGTACTTGACGGGGAAGAAACTATTACACATCTGTCTGTTCTTCTTAGTGAGTGCCCTTATAGCTTTGTCATTAATTTGTACTCATTCTTTGATTCTTTTTTGGCCAGTGAGACTTTAATTATTCTGTAATGAAAGATGAAACTCGATCGGTGCTCCAAGTGGCTGCATTAACCAATACACTGCTGGTGAAAATAGCACATTTTATTTTGAGACAGTTTGCTTAGTCATTTTCTGGTTATGGACGTCAGAACAGTATGGAGTGGAACATTTGCTGAGGGAGGGGTGAGGGGGGAATAATTTTGATTTGCTGATGAGGTGAAACTTGCTGACTGCCTCCAAACTGCAGGATCCAGGAGCACTTGCCTGCTCCCAGGTTTAGATGTGGGCCAACGCACCACCAATCTACTGCTCCTTGGTTTCATTGGAAGAAAATACATGAATAAGAGTCATGTAGAGTAGCCATGAGAATGAGAAACCATGAATTGTGGCAGACACCATTTCTGGCTAGATAGCAAGAAAACATCCTAACTTCCTTCCACCTGACCAGAGCCTGGATGCTGTGAAACATTCTTTTCATTATCTCCGTGTTGAATTGTAGCATGGCTTTTACAGAAAGATTAATTCTGGTACAGAATGCTTGGCATACCTCATTACCAAAGATGTGTTCTGCAGAGATCAGTTCTCTGTTCCTTGCAGATAGGAGCCATTTGTTAGAAATTTTCTCATTGCCTATAATATCCCACTGTGCAACTATAGTCATGCTGTGTTAAACAGAATCATGTTTCACTGTCAGATGCTAGCAAAGCAAACTTTCTTTGCAGTCTGAGCTTAGAGATAGAACTTCTTGCCAGAAACCCACTAGACTCCTCCTGAGTGTGGTAAGATTTCTATCTCAGTCAAGTAAGCAGTAGCATTTGCAGACCGTGTTCATGCTTTTCTGATTTGAAGTTTGATTAAGAGGAAAAAAAAATAAATCTTTGTCCCTGTCTCTGCGTTTTCATAGTGCTCAGATAGGAAAGAGACAGCTATATCAAATAAACTGAAAGAGGTTGTGTACATTGTTGTATGTCTTAATGCACTGTCTGTACAATCCAGCACTCAGAATATAGAAATTACAATACCCTAGACTTTCATGGGTGCTTATGAAACATATTAAACGTCTACAGGAAACATGCTGGCTCTCTGTAAGGTTATCTCATATATAAGCAGTAATAATTTCATTCAAAACAAAATTTTTTAATCCAGGGATAAATATTTTGCAAGGTATGGGGTTGCCTGGTTTTTCTAGGTTGAATTTATCTTACCAAAGTCTAGACTCCATAGTAGTCTGCAGAGAGAGCTTTAGCACCCTGAGGAACTAGGGATCCATTGAAGATAAGCATCTGATACAATGGGCACAATTCACCCTCTGGAGATACTGCCTTCTTTGCATGGAGTACAATGCAAACAGCAATGGTGGGCTCAGACAAGACACTTGACTTTGACATGGCCAGAGTTAGACCAGGTTAGCTTCCAAAATGCCTTCTGAAGGCCATTAAACAAAGGCAATACTTCTAATTTTAGTCATCTCAGTCTTAAAGAGTCTTTTGTTTGCTTCTTTTTTTATCCCAGTCACCTGGAAATCTGCACCTAGATTCCTAGTTGTTGCTGCTTCCTCTATCTCAAACTTCAAAATAATAGTTTTTTTTGAAGGAAGGATGTGATTTTGTCTGAATTACTCTTCTAGTGGTTATGATCTCTTGTGAAAAGTTTGATTAAATCTTTCCTTGTGTTACCCACAGGAAATCTAGAGTGCATTCAGAATTCATTACAGAATAGAATGTGCTGATAATCAGGAATGTCCTGTAGTCAGGAGGAGTATGTGTTGAGATGATATCTCTTATACTGTTGTATTGAAGCTAAGATTTGGTGTTCTGAGTAAGAACAAAATGAATTCTGGAAGTTAGAACTGAATCTGATGACAAATTCAAGTTTGATTGACAAAGTACAACTCAGTGGAACTTCGGGGTTAAATACTTAAGCACAGAAAAGCTAGGTACAAGAAATAAGATTCTCATGCTAACATGACGTCCTCCATCTGCATACTCTTTGGGTTTTTTAAATAGGGCATCTTTGCATTGCATTAGTGTTTGCCATTACATTTTACTATTTCAATTTTACTGTGTTTTGTAGGTTTATAAAGTTTTTATAAGTTTTGGATATTTAGGCCTGAATTTATGCAAGTTTTATGCTTCAATAATACGGTCAAATAACTTGCAGACTATCTTCAGAGAGTGACAATGCTGAAACAATCTTTGCTTATCCTTGTTACCTCTGCACTTCAAGCAGTGTTTCAGGCTGTCATTTAGAAGTGATTCAGGATACTTGAATTTTGGCTTCAGATCATCTTTTCCTAAAGTCATGAACCTAGACTGCTTGGATAATTGAATTTTCTTTGTTAGGTTGAAACTGGAGGACATAAGTCATAAATCAGTCAAGTAATATAATTTATCAGGTGTCACAGCTACTTCTCTCTTACTTAGAGCTGTATTACTTAGCTACAGGCTAGACTATGGAATTATTATTAATCTATGTGCTTTAATAGAGCCTCACTTTTAAGGCAAATTAATTCAACTTGGCTGAGTATGTTGCAGTTTTCAAGCAGAATCAGGCCAACCAAGCTCTCATCACAGGCTTTTGCAAAGGCAGATTTTTTCTCCTGTGCTAGTCAGGGCAGGTGACTTTCATGTTAGCATGTCTCCAAACAGGATTAATTTCTTGTGTATTTATGAAGCTATTTCAATTCAACCAAAAAGTTCTAAAAATTTACTTAGAAATCATTGAATCGTCTTGGTTTATATCAGAATTATGTAAATTACTTGGGCAACTGTTTTCAGTTATATCTGCATTATGGAATAAGTAAATCACCAGCAAAGCAGTACTAATTTCTCTGTAATTTTACTGATACTGAACAAAGCAGAAGTATTTGAAATGAGAGAAAAGTTTTCTGTTTAGATGTCAGTTCATATCTTCTCTCTTCCCTGATCTTAGAAGTCTATGGTTATTTTGTCCACAAAATCACTGTGGTTGCTTTTACTGAAGTTTTTGCAGTACTTGCTGCTACCCATGGAACTTTCCACCTTAGAGAAGCACAGCTGCCTTTTTAAAATTGTACTGGGATCAAGTACTTAAATCCCCTTTTCTAGCCTCTGTGTGCAGCAGTTTATTACTTGAGTGCAACTTCTGAACAACTGAAAATGAGCCCTTGATAAGCTGCGAGCAGAATTCATGCTTCTAGTTGTTCACAGGGCTCTAAGGCAGTCCTAGGCTTTCTGAGAACAAGTTAGTTTAAAACATTTGAATGATGAATCTGTCATAAAGGTCAGATCAGAATTTGACTTACAGATGTTCTGTCTGTCTTGGGAAAACTATTCATTAGTTTATTGATGATGCTATGACCGATCATTCTCCTTGCAGATTTTACAACTGTTTCTGTAGATGGGCTTTAAATAAGGGGGACGTGTTTTGGCAACTAGACTTTTGCTGCTACCATGCCAAGGGCATTGGCCCTTGCATCCTGGTTTGGCTGTATATTTTTATCTTGGGTGCAGTAAGCTGAGAAAAACAGCTTAATGTGGGGTTTTGTTGGGTGGCACAATCTGGTTTCTGTCCCTGGAGGTGGATGTAGAGCAATCTGAAAGTGGCCCAAACTGCAAACAGAAGTGGCAAGAAAACCACAGTTTAATGAGAAAAGTTGGAGTTTTCAGTTTTGTGCCACTTGCTCTGAAAGATTGCAATACTTTTCTATTTTTGCCTTCTCCCATCAAATTTGATGTAAACTGTGATAAGGCTAGGACTTGGTTCTGTATATACACTTACTTTCTGAAGAAGTTTTGCTTGAACAAATTCTAAAATACAATCTTTTGATTAATTTTGCATTGTCACTCATCTCCTCTGCCACCTCAGTCAATAAACAGGACTTGTCAGCTGAAGGACTCAGGAACCCAGAACTGGGGCCAGCACTCTAGATGGGCTCTCTACCAGTGCTGAGGTGAGGGGAAGGATTCTGCCTTGACATACTGGAAAAACTCTTCCCAGTGTAACCCAAGCCCCTTCTTTTCCACAAGGGCGCACTGCTGGCTCACATTCAGCTTTTTGTCCTCCAAGACCCCAAGACCTTTCTCTGCTTTCTAGGTCATTGGCCTTGAAGTGTGGTTGCATGGGGTTGTTCCTCTCTAGGTTCAAGACTTTGCATTTTCCCTAGTTGAACTCCATGAGGTTTCTCCCTGCCTTGTCAAAGTGTGACACGACCCTTTGGTTTATCAGCCACTCTTCCCAGGCAAGGCAAATTTGTCCAGGTCATTAATGATGGTGTTAAGCAGGATTGAACCTTGTGACTTTTCTGCAGCTGGCCTCTTAATGACTGATCACTGTCCTCTGGGCCTGGTTGCTCAGACAGTTTTCAATGCATTGCACTGTCCACTTATCTAGCTCATACTTTTTTGACTTGTCTAGCAGGAAGTTATAGGAGTCAGTGGTAAAACCCATGCTAAAGTTGAGATAAGTAATATCCACTGTTCTCCCCTCATCTGTACACCTTGTCCCCTCCTTGTAGAAGTCTATAATGTTGTTCAAGGAATTTATAGAACAGTATTTCCAGAATGCAAACTGATCTTGTCACTTTTCATGCTGTTAATGGCATAATGTTAATTTTTTACTGCGTAGTTTCTGTCTGAAGAGAAAATCCTAAAAGCCCTTTTATGAACACTGTATTAATTACTGTAAAGCTGTGGAAAGACTGGTCCTTATAATAATTTTTTTAATGCTTTGGAAAGAAGAAAACTCAGGGGAGCACTTGCTGCAGACCAAACTCCACACTGAAAAGATTTTTTGTAATATTTTTCTCTTTCAGAGCTAAACTACCTCAGAGCTTTTGCTTAGACGATTCCACTCCCCAGTCCCCAATTTAAATCACAAGAAATCTAATACCATAATGTCAGATAAGGTCACACATTTTCCTTAGGACTTAAAAAGCTACACGTATGCTGCAAAGATACCTTCAAAATACCCTAGTATGGTTACGAAGTGGTACACCCTGCAGTGATTTATGAATGGAATGAATGGCAGTCTGGTCTGATTAATACTTTTTTCATTGTTTGCATTGCTCTTAATTTAATAACTTAATTTAGAATTCTGGTGTAAAATATACTATTTGCTCTTACAGCTCATTGTGTACATAAGCTGAGCATTTCCATGACCAGAGTGATACAAAATTGCAAAAAAAGGGTCTTAAAAGAAGGAAAGTGGACCTGTATTCATAAATCACATTCTATTTCTCTGTACTTGCTCCCTTTTTTGCATTTGAATGTATGTCATGTTTTTTGAAATGCTGCTTTTAATATCTGTGTAATAGAGTCTGGCTCAGCAGGAGAGAAATAGTTACCCTCTATAATTCCTGGAAGGTTTTATCCATTTTTAGTCATTTTTATATTGCAGTTCTGCTGTTTTCTTACTAATTTCAGCAGTTTCTTATTACCAGTATTTCTGTGTCAATGCATCATCATTCCACTATTGCAAGTTATCAAGAGTTGAATAAAAATATGCAAACCCTCATCTACTTTGGGATGATTGTGAATGTATTTCTTGGGGAAGGAGTTAAGCAGTGTTACTAATGCCATAACCACAGGTAAAAATAGGGTGGACACTGCGAATAAGAGGCTCCTCCATCATGGTTATGCAGAATACTGATCTTGTTCATTCCAGGACGACTGTTGGGCAGACTCTTCATGGTATTATTTCTGTCTGTTTTCATGGCATTGTTCTTCTGTTTCTTTATCTCCATTCCATACTCCTACAGTGCCTATGGCTGTGGGCAGGGCACAAAACAATTTCTTAAGAACAGACGTGCTGTAGTTAGAGCTGCAAACAATACCCTGCATTTCTCCACTGTTAATGGTACAGTTCATCTGTACTTATGCTGGCAATACTGAAGCTCTATCACAGAGAGCCAGCCACATCCTCTGCTGGCTGAAGTGCCATTCACAGGACCTCCTCTCATCACAGCTACTTAAATAAGGACCTCTAATAAAAACAGCAATTATTGTTCCATTGATCATAGAGTTTTCAATGGGAAAGGTGAACTGCTTTGGCAGCAGTAGGAAATCCCTGTAGTGTTGGTGGAGATACTTAGTGATAATTAGAGGTAAGGCTACAGCTCAAGAGTGATTCCAGTGTTGTGCTTAGTACAGTGGAGGGAGTCTTTTCCCATGCAGGACCAAGCCCAAAAGCAACAGAGATACTCATGAACTGCAGGTTATTATTAGAACTTCACCCAGGGCTGTATCCAGGTCTATTGTCTGTGTGTTGTGAACAAAGATCTGTGTGTCCCTTCTCACTGATAAACAGCAGACATCATCCATTGCTGTTTAATCTAATGCATTTTCTCTGTCCTAAACTTACTTAGAAAATACACTTTCCACTTGCCAGATGTTTATTTTAAAAAGGAATAATCTGTGGGGTGTGTGTGTGCATGTGTCCAAAAGGCTGATTTCCATAGCTCATATGTGGTTTAGAGCACTTCAACTCGGTGGAAAATAAACTGGTTTTTAAAGTGGCAAAACATTGCTCTTTACAAAAGGGCAGTTTTGCTAGACTTTGTGGAATTATTAGTGGACTATCTAATGGCTAGGATAGGTGCAGTGCACTGGATACCCCGAGCCTCTGTGCAGAGCCAGCAGCAGTAGAGGCAGGCTGGGTGGGTCAAGTGGGCAGAGCCCTGCAGGAGGAACAGGGCAGCTGGCTCGATGAGTGGTCATGGGAAGCTCAATCCTGTCTTCTTTGTTACCTTCTTCCTGTAAAACAGAGGCAACAATATCTATGTAATATATTTGGAGATTCTCTGATGGTAATTCCCGTGCAAGAGAGAGATAATTTTTACCATTATTAGATGGAGTAAATTGTCTAGTTCAGTTAATGCAACCATAAAGTTTTAACTAAAGTGTTGGATCCAACTCTTTGCTGTAGTTCTGTGCAAATGATTATGAAGTTTCTATTATAGAAGAGATTCTTGAGATGAAACTAGGGTTTGGATTGTGAGGCTAAAGGACAGGATCCTTCTGTTCATATTACTTATTATTAGAAGCCTAGGAGTAAATTTGAAGAGGAAAATCTTATTTTGGGGTGAGATACTGTTTTCATTCAATATGACCTTTTTGATCCTTATTTTATTAGGACTGTCAGGGGATTTCTTGCGTTCTGGACGATACTCTGCTCATACCATCAATGGTGCCTGGTCACCCTGGTCTCCGTGGTCTCAGTGCAGTCGTGACTGCAGCAGAGGTATCCGGAATCGCAAACGGGTCTGCAGCAATCCTGAGCCCAAGTATGGGGGACTTCCTTGCCTTGGCCCATCTCTAGAGTACCAGGAATGCAACATTTTGCCTTGCCCAGGTAAGTTTCAAATGAAATGGAAGAAGTGAAAATAAAAGACCTCATCCTCAAGATTATATCTTGCAATATTTGATATGGGGTTCTTTTTCTGTTTTAGTTGGTGAGTTTTGGGTTTGTTTTGGTTCTGAAATCAATTACAGCTCAAATTTACCTTTATAATATAAGTGGGTTTGGTAATATTCCCATGTGAAGTCAATAAATTTATCATCAACCCTATTAATAGCTATGTCCTTTTTCACTTGTGAGACTGACTGTAAAAATATAATTTTAGTATGTAAACTTACAGGAAAAAAAAGACATAAGAATTCTGGCAAGACATGAGAAATCTGGCCTAGTCTTCATTTAAACTCAAAATATCACTTTCATCACAGTGGTTGCTGGCATTAAGTCTGTGTTAGCTTTTAAGTGTAGAGTTGCCAGCAAATAATGTTCACTACTGATCACCAAATGGAATGGTAATTCAAGTAGTCCATTAAGATTGTTCTTGGAATCTTCAGTTTCTCCTTAATTTAAAGTTGTTTTATGATTCTATGAAAGGGATTACAAGTAGAATATATATTTTCAAGAAACTACTTTGGATTAAAAATCATTGTTGTGTATCCAGCATAGCGGGAAAAAAACCCCTCGGTTTCAGTCACATCTCACCCTTCATAAAACAGACATTCAAACTGGAGGGCTTTTGAGCTTTGCAGAGGCTTTGTGGGAAAAGAAAGGGGAAGGATATAGAAGAACACATGAAGAAAAGAAGGTTCTATTGGTTTAAGAAGAGAGAATTCAAGGTAAGAAGCAATAGAGAGGAAGAAGGAAGGAAGACTGAAAGACTCAGTTCTTTCCAGCAGCAGCAAGTAAATTTAGAAATAAGCTGTCATACATCCTTAATTGTTTTAATTATGTATAGCAGTGCTGCATATTTTCTTGTTGAAGACTTGAAGCTTTTGTCATTTCTTCAAGTGTGGACCTGAAGAATTACTAAGGCAATATACATACTATGTATGTGTATCACTATTGTCAAGCATACACGTGTATTAACATACACATATATGGTTTCAAATTAAAACTGTATTCCCTAAATCATGGATACGTTGGTTTTTATAATATGAGTATTTTGTCCAATCTTTTTGCAGTGTTTTCCCTAAGCTTTTTAAGCCCTCTAACAGTCACTGTCCATTCTTTGCATCTGAATTTAAGCAGAAGATCTGTGCAGAACACAACACTTCCCTCTTGGGAGGACACAGCTTCTTGAAAAGCATGTTTCCATCTTGAATTGAACCTAAGCAATGTGTTTTGGCACACAGCCTGCAAACCCAGCAGCTCTCTAAGCATTCTGGCTGTTCACTGAAAGCAAATTTCTCTGCAGTTTTATTGCTAACAGGAGCAGTAGAATTGTCTGACAACTTGAATGCCCTGAGGCACTCAAGCCCCCAGCTCTCCTGCTGGTAGGGCAGATCCATGGGGAATTTCTATTGAGGATCCCTGTTTCAGTCTGGGGAAATGCCCATTAAGCCACTGAAGTTCTGAAAGAGGCACTTGGGCACAACCAGCCAGTGCTTTCTGGTGAAATTTTCTTGCTGTATCCAAGGAGGAAAGTAGCCTCAGTTGTTCACTGTGTAGCTTCTCTGTCTGGGAGTGTGAACATCTGAGGAGATGAAGGGAAGAGACGATGCTTCTTTCTGAGCACAGAGGCATGGCCAGGGCAGGGTGTCGATATTTTCTATGTTAAGCATTATTGGAGAGAGGTGGCAGGGAACTAGCAAAGAACCAACATTTTTCAGAGAATTATAAAATCGTGGTCCAAATCTTCTCCTTGTGTGCACAGCCCTAGTGCATGATCTGATTCATTGGTTCCCGGACTGCAATCATAACACCTTGCTTTTCCCAGGATAATAAAATTATAACGATTCTGTTTCATGCAACTGCCCTATTCAAGTAGTTTGGCAGTAATTAGTTAAGTCAAAGATCTAGAAGACCATTGTACTAATGTGTGCAAGCCTCCCTGGGGATGGGTGCAGTAGGTGAAGCAAGCAAGAACATAGCAACTCCTCATTGGCTCCTGCTTCCCTTGCAAAGGGAATGTCTCCATAGGACACTGCCTTCAGCTTCCCTTGAAGCATCTGTGATGTGGTATAAGGTAACAGCTCTGCTCACAAGCTCTGAGATATCTGATTGTACCACCATGCTGTAGTAACTGAAATACATTCATCAAATGGGCACAGAGTATCTATAAAACAGGGCTGGATTTGTTGTTCATCCCTTGCTGTTCATTTTCAAATTAAATGCTATCTTGAATTTGCTGGATTTTTTTGAAGTTAAAATAAGTCAAAGGTTTTCAGAAGCGGTATTTTTATTAAGCTCTGTAGCTATTCACTGTTACGTTTTTTGAAAGAAATTGTTTTAACCAGTAAAACATGCTTATAAGTTTGTTGTAGAGGCCCTAGTTTTTTATGACATAGACAATACCCCAGACTAAAAAACATGAAGTTGTAAGGCAGAAGTTGAAACTGTGCTTTGAATTTGAAAATATTTTAAAAGATCAGTTGATATAAAGTGTGGTGGGCCTTTCTGAAGCCCAAGCAGTGACCTAATCTATCTAATAATTTTATTTAGGGACAAGTTTCATTTTTCTTTTTAGTGCAAAGCAAATTTGAATAGAGATGTAGAGCATGAATAAAGTATTTAGATGTATCATAGCCTGCAACAAGGAATCACAAAATTCCTCAGCTACAGAACTACTGTTTGCCAGTAATTAAGAAAAAAACACAGGAGACTAAATCAGATCTCAGATAAATCTGAAGGGAAAACTTTGCAAGCACTAGATGTAATTGGTTTTGGTTTTGTTTTTTTTTTTTTTTTAAGACAAGGGAGAGTAAAATATTGTTGCAGAATAAGGCTTATCCATAAACTAGACCTGATTATAAACTTGTAGGAGGGAAATAAATTCTTACCGGAGAAGAATACCAATAAATTTAAATTCTCTTAATTTTTAATGAAAGAGACAGAAAGGCTAAGGAGTGTGGGGGGATTTTGTTCTGACCTTGACCTGAAAGTGTTTTCCATAGTACTAGAATTAAAACAAAGAATTTGATGGTCTCTAAGATTTTCCTGAGTTCTCCCAGGGTAAGGAAAGCTTTACCTGCTCCCTTCTGGCACAGAACCCCTTAATTACAGTCCAGCCCAGTCATTACACTTCCAGAAATATTCTGGTTAGCAGGAAGAGGTGCAATGGCAGCCGTAAAGAACCCTTCCTGCTACTGCAACCTCAGGTTCTGCTTTGCTTCCTCTTCTGCTTATTGCAGGCAGGATCAACCCCTCATGATGTAAACTGCTGAGAAAGGGGAGTCATAGAGAAATATACTGAGCAGTATTTAAGTCATGCTGAAAGTCAGCAGGACTTTATGCTTCTCAATGAATTAATCTGGGTTCAGTGTCATCCTGGAAGATGCCAAGGATGCTCTGAAGGACTAACACAAGGAGAAAGTGTACAAAGCTGTCTTGTCTGGTTAAGTGTCTTGCAACACTTGCAGCATCTTAAGTATACTTATTAATATATTAATAAACAGAAATTGATAGTTAAATGCAGGATCCCAGAACTTTAAAAAATTACTGAAGTTATCTGGACCCTGCCTTCAGTGAGTTCTATTAAGCCTTTTTTAAGCCTCCAGGAGAGAGAGAAACTGAATTTTTTTTCTGCAGTAGTAAATGGTCCACCAATGTGCAGATTGGTAGCAGTCACTGAGCCTTTTGTTCATAGTATTTGAAGGCTGAATATATAATAGTAAATTGAACAGTGCCAGAAAATTGCCAGAAATTGTATCCAGGTCCTGGAAGATGATTTATCTGTATTGTTCAAGTTTTAGAATGATCCCCCATAAAATTTTGCCTTCAACTAACTATCACTCTCCCAAATAAGCTGCAAGAAGAGTTTGTGAGGCAGTGTAGGGCAAAGGCATGTTCTCAGTACTCAGTTTCCATCTGGCTAAGCTACTTTGAGGGGCAGGAGAATTTGAACTATTGTCTTGCACTAGCAAATTATGCCTTGAACCTGTGCCTCAGCTCTTTTTTTTATGTCTCAGAGATGTGAATAGCATTGAGCTGGCAAGAATTGAACCGAACAGCCTCAATAACTATGGAAAGGATCTCTGAATGCTCACTGACATTTATGTTTTCTTTGAGTTACTAAAATGCAGTCAATAATAAAAGAAAGTAATCTAATATCAGTCATATCAGGGTTTTGTTATCCTTGGTGGCTTGCAAGATATTTACATTATGAAGAGAAATAGATGATGAAGAGAAGTGTTGTTTAATTCTGAAAATCTACAAAAATTACAGGAATCTATTAACTAAAAGATCTGTTTGCCTGACAATAATAACAACCAAACATAAAGAGCACTGTCCTAATTTACAGTATTGCACCTCTTTTCATTTATTTCTGCAGAAAAAGACAACTTTTCTTCATTTGTGTTTTGTTTTGTTTCTTGTTGCTTTCTCTTGTATTCCGTTGCATAGGGACATAGGGACGCTTGGCCGGTGTGCCTTAATTAGACAATTAAAGCAGAGCTGTGTGAGCACCACGGAGTACCATGAGCTACAGGAGTTCCTGTTCCCTCTTCCCCTCAGAGTGTAGTGGAGGATCACAGGGAAAGGACAGTTGCCATCTCTTAGATACGAAGTTCTGATACTTCATGGCAATATTTTGGGATTTTACCAATTATGGATTTTTATTATAGTACTTTTAGTTTAGTTTCGTTGTGACATTTTAGCTGGGAAGATCTGAATCAATTCATATATCACTAAACTTGCTAATAACAATAATGAGTTTCAGATATACAAAAATCCCTGAAAGACTATTTAAGTTATTTATGCATCCCCTAAAGCCAGTTGTTCTTTATTGGTTTTATTTTTTTTTCTTCATTATTGTTTTTATTTCCTCCTATTATTTTTTTCTTTGAAGTCATACTTGGCCACAAGGAAACAGGAATGTATTTAAAAGAATAAAATTTATCCTGCAATAGCTTCCTAGATCAGGAGGAAAAAAAATTACTCCAGTAAATGGAGGCTGAAGCCCATCTCATAACATGAACTGATCTCTCAAGGCTGATTCTATAGCTAGCAGGAAGAGGGATGAACTGCACTTGGAAGCAACTGTTGCTTTTCTAACTTAAAACTCTCAGTTACAGACTTAAACCCGAGTGGACCTTTAGATTTTGTTATTGTTCTTTTCAAGAACCATTTGTTTGCCTTGTGTTTCTGCATTGCACTATGTTGACTGTTTCATCCAGCATTGCTTCTATGAATAAAAGGTATCACAGAAATAATACTTTGCCTTTGTAAACTGTGATGTGAAAATTGCTCTTTCCCCACACTGAAACATGCAGCAGTATCCCACAGGATTGGGAAAAAGCAGCAGACTAAGTGATGTGGAATGGGATGATCCCCCAGGTGTCTGGAAGGGAGCAGTAGGATGCCCAGCATGCAGGCAGTTTATAAAGGAGCCTGCAATTCCATCTGCCTTCTCATGAAAGCAGGTGAGGTCAGTGTGTGCCCACACTTCCTTGTAAAACCTGAAGTGCATAGCAGGGTATCCAGTTTACCTAATTATCTCTTGGAAGTTCTCCAGCAGTGTGGATGTTTTGTTGTGTCCTCAGGAGATCCCATTTCTGTACGCTGTTTCTTCCTGGTACGTCCCTCTTCTCTATGGTGTGTGTTCTTTTCATTACAGTGAAGAAATATTTATTAACCTCAACAACAGCCAGTAGGCAAAAAGTTGTTTGGTTTACTATAAAGGAAACAGCATTGTTTGATAGCACACTGCTAGCTGAAGAGACCCTTCTTCCTAAAGGGACCAACCTCAGCAATTGTCAGAAAATGTAGAGACTCTTTAAGTCTTTCATTGTGGAGCTACTTTAATGACGTTCTTTTGTCCAACAGCTCTACAAAATTATTATGTAAAGAAACTGTGGTGACTGGAGCTTTCCTTTCTGCTGTGTATTTTTCTTCCTATAAGAGGCAGAAATAACATTAAGGGCTCCATGACAAAAAGAAAAAAAAGAAAAAAAACCTAGATGGTGCTAGGTTGCTAAGCAACTTAAAGAAAGATGAAAGAAACCACAGAGCTCTACTTAGGTCTTGTAAAAACTCAAGCAGTAAATACCCACTCCTTTGATCTTATTTAACCATGATGATGCCTTATTATCCTCTATTGCTGAAAAGAAAAAGTTCTAGGGACAAGTAAAAGAGGTAGTTACAATAGTCCTTGAAAGGTTAGAGATTTAGGAAGGCAGCCTGTCAGTAAATAGTTGCTAAAAAAAAAGTTATAATTGCACTGTCTAGCTCAACTAGGATCAAATCTAACATTGTCTATTATATTTGTCCTTCCCCACCTTCCCCAGACCCACTTCTCCCTTTACATCTGAAGTACATAGTACAGCCATGATCACTGCAGTTGTGGAACATGGTGACATTCCTGGGTGTCACATCGGTCTCTGTGTTCTCGGCCACCTGTTGATAGATGGCAGTTTCAAATGCACGTGCATTTGTAATTCTCACTCTGGTCCATTGAAAAATAAGTAGAAAAGTGTTGGGGGTCACTGTCTCCATTACCGTGAACAATGCACTTGTAATATTTGCAGACAATTCATGTTTTGTGTGGTCAATCTCAGGCAGAATCAGTTCATTTTTGTGGAGTCTATATGCTGCAGCAGACATGCCTCTGATTATTCATTTGAGCTAGTCAAAGATGACTTTAAAGAAAAAATAAAAAAAAAGAAAAAAGGGAGCATCTAGAAAGGTAAGGTCTTAATATCATATGAAATGAATAGCTTGGGTAACAGCTTCTGCTTTTATTTGATGTAATTTAAAAAGAAGGAAAAAAGAGGCAAGTTCTGAATAAAAGATACAATGTCTTGAAATTGTTATAAAATTGCACAGAATATTTCACCTGCACTGAAGACAAATAACCTAGGGCTTTCTTAGATATGAGTTTGCATAATACTGCATTAATAGAGTTATCTCAGGCAAAAAGACATATTTGTTTTCCAGTGAAAAGTATGAATAAGAAAAATATGAGTATGAGAGCAAGTCAGATACTCTACCGAGATGTAGTATTTATTTATGACAGGTGGTATAAAACTCTCTTATACATCTCTATAGCTGGATGATTTGGTGTATGATGTAACTATCATTGAATTCCTTAATAATGGAAGTAATTTATTTAAATTGCATACTAGATCACAGAAATCCTGTCTGTTGAATTAGGCTTCAGAGTCCAGACAAATTACTTGTGAGAGTTTTCACAACTACAGTTCTTAGCAAGGAAGTGCCAAGTCCATGCTCTCTTGATGTTTAGGGTGGTGTTGCAAACAAACAGTACAGGGAATAAAATGCAGTATATTCAACAACTTCAGTTACAGGATTAGTAGATAATCTTAGGTATGGAATAGTGAATTATCTGTTTGATTAACAGTTGAGAACCTGAGGATATACTGTATCTGAAATTACATTAAAAAATGCATGTATAGCTTTTAATATCAAAATTCTCCTATCTCATTTTCTCACTGTTGAAGACTTTGCATAGAAATCATTCTGCTCAGCTCACCAAGTGCATTTGTGATATGAAATCCTGCAAAGCCAAAATGAGTATTTTTTAAATGTTCTACATCTTCGTCTAAGAGAGAATTTAAATGCAAATACCACATAGATATTTTCATTGTAAGTTAATTTTCTTAAGATTTGTAAACTCTTTTTTTTTTTTTTATGGTAAGAGATAATGATGGAATAGCATTTCAGTAAACCAGTAGAAACTACCCCTTGAAAGGCTGTTTCATTAATTGAACAGAAAAGATCAAAAAGACATAGTAAATAATTTACTTCCTTAAGAATTTAAGTGATAACACTTTAAATAGAGGTTTGAAAAGAAATTCATTTTTTGTAGGATATGAAAATTTTGAAAGTTTAGGTTTTTGTCTCTTCTTTAAAAAAAAAAAAAAAAAAAAGAAAGATAAATGAAGAAAATACTGAGATTCTTTGCAGAAGGAATACTTCCCTGGGAGAAGTACATCTGACTTTGTCATGTGGCTACAAAAACGAAGCCCTTGGCAGATGGGCTGCAATGTGGCTGTAAATATCAGAAATACATCCTGGAGCAGTAGCTTTAAGAACAGAGGCTCAAAGGAGCCAGGCTGGTGCAGGCAATGAGGTGAACTTTCATTTAAATCTTTTCTAGTGTCCATGTGTCATAAACCATCTGACAAATGGGTCTCCCATGAAATCCAGCCTACATTTCAGAAGAATGTTGTGAAAACTCTGACTGGAGAACAGTTTGACATACTTGAATTAGTAAATACGAAAGGGGGTGTGGAGGGGAAGGTAAATAATAATATTTAGGGGAGAAGGTAAGTAATAATATTTCTTTTCAAAAATTGTCTTAGAAACTTAAAGTGGCAACTCCTTTTTTCAATGTGTGTTGCTTTTTTAAACTTCTGCCATTGTTCTGCTGCTGATGTCTATGTGGAGGGCTGTATTAAGACTGTAACATTATATTGTCACATCAAATCCTACAACTGTTTTAGATCATTTGAAAAGGGTTGTAGGGTTAAGGCAATCCACCTGGATTGTGAAACAAATTCTGGATTCCTCCATCCTTCTGTTGCTATTATTGGGCCAAGTTTTATTTACATCAATAAAAAAACTACTCTGAGCTTACAATAGTTCTGCTAAACTGCTAAGCTTACAATATTTCTACTAAGCTTTGGTATTTTGTTTCCTCAAAACTGAGAAAAGGAAAGGAAAAGAAAAATAAAAATATTTTCATCCTAAAAATATTATGATGCCCTAAAAATGTCTTATATGGATGAGTAATTTTGTTAGGCTTTCCAGCATACCAGGGGCTCTTAAAATTAAATTGCGTCGTGATAAGATTAAATTTGTGGCAACTATGTTCAGTGGCAGCCAAAAATATCCAATAATTACAGTAGGCCATGAAGTAGATCCACAGAATATGAGAAAAATGAGTTGGATTGTGTCATGTCTCACATCAGCTTGGAAAAATGCAGTATTCTTTGTCTTTTCAGTGGATGGAGGCTGGTCTTGTTGGTCATCGTGGTCAAAGTGCTCAGCAACTTGTGGAGGAGGGCATTACATGAGAACCCGCTCCTGCACAAACCCAGCCCCGGCGTATGGAGGAGACATCTGCCTTGGCCTGCACACTGAAGAAGCTCTCTGCAACACACAGCCATGTCCAGGTACGGCCAATCAGCCCATCCATCTTTGTTCTTTATGTGCCACTGAATAAGGCATTCCCACTTAGGCAATATGATGTCCTTGATCTATTATTTAGAAGCAAATAATTTCTCTCCCTTATTAAGTGCACAATCAGCTCTTACATGCTACAATGCTGTGGTAAATCAAGTACTAGCAGAATATGTTCTATAGGACACAAACTCCTTCGTCCCTCTTTAAAAATTAAAATCCGAAGTTACCATGTCTGGATCTGGATTAAGTAAAGTTGTGTAATATTTGAAGTGGACCATGCAAACAGTTTATGAGACTTTTAATAAAAATGTCACAAAGTGCTTTTGTTATAACACCAAATGTTCACAGCAAGAAAATTGCTGAGGTTAATAAGCAATGCATGTTCTCTCTAGGTCCTTCAAGTAGATAATATTTGCCCTGTTTTGATATAAAACACAAAGAAAACCCTTGTAGGCTTTGTAAAATTCCTTCTTCAACTTTGGATGTTAAGGAACAAAGACTCGATCTTTTTAAATGACTGTGGTGTGTTTAGTAGATTAAATGTCTCAGCACTCCTGCTGGTTGTATGACATTATGGGTCATGTCTATTTCTGTCACTTTGACTCTGTCTTTTGACTCATATTAAAGGAAAATAATTTTTTTTAAATGACTTTGAGTGAGAAATTAAAACCACATAAACTTTCATTTATTGCTTATTAGTGGATTACAGGCAACAGCAAAAAGAAGGAAGAAGCTCTGATGCCACGCTGTATTACTTGCTTCACTTAGAGCTCCTAGACTTCAGAGCAAATGTTTTCTGCTCATATGATGAGGCTGTGCATGCAAGGGCAAAAGCCCCATGAGATGAAATGGATCATATTACCTGTTATGATTTTTTCCCTTTCTAGGCACTACATATCTTCCAGCAGAATAAATGTACCTACTTTGTCAAAATTAAAGCAGATGCAACATTCTGTCTTGGGTTTAAAGAAAAAAAAAGCCAAGCATCAAAATCCATTGATGATTTGATTTTTTGAGACAAATAGTGTACATTTGTGTGTAGAAGTTGCATAGCTGCATTGAAATCCTTAAGGCATCTTTAAAAGGTCAGAGCTGGGGTGTTCATTGTGCTAGTATTGTAGCTATTTCTCTTGTTGTGCATTTATTTTCTACCACCATTTTCCTATAAATGACAGTTTGCAAACATTCATAAATAATGTCTTCATCTTATTTTGACCTGCCTGTGACCCAAATTTTGGAGCAGATACAGGATGGAGTAGGAGGTTGGTTTCATTCATCTTGGTTCAAGAAAGTGGAAACCCTTATAAAACAATAACATTTCAGAAGCTTAAAGTGTATTTCTCACATTCTGTAATATTTTATTAATATTTCAATCTCACTGAAAATTTGCCATAGGTTTTTGAAACAGCACATCATCCACTAGCTGTGAGACTGGCCCTTGCCTCATGTTTACAGTATATATTTCAAAACCACTCTTTACTGCTCTTATTTCACATGAGTATGGGTCAAAAATAACCACAGTGCCACATAGATCAAGTTTGGACAGACGCCTGATCGCCTGCAGAGCCAGTTTCTTGTGGTAAGGACCAGGTGAAGAGTGGTTCTTCCTTGTGCAGATCTGAAAGTACCATTGCTGACATTCACTGCTTGAGTGACATGCTCAATATAAGAAGAGAATAGTAATGACACTTGGAATCTAAGAACAACCAACCAACACAGAAATACATATGCAAAAATGGAAATGATTTATAACATTTCTTAAGTTGTGAAAAAAGTGAAGATTTTTTTGGCATTTGAAATACTGCTTTTTTTTTCCCCCCAAACAAAACTAGCAGAAAATTGATAGTAAAGATTTGTTGAGGATATAGAGATTTAATGGCAAATCCAACTGAAAGTATTCAAGTATGCACTTAAGTAACAGGCTTATGTCTGCAAAACACATCAGTTGTTCCTCATCTTTCATTTTAAAAGCTCTGTCATTGAGTTTGTAGTCTTTCTTTTAATTTATCCAAATGCAATCACAGCAATATGAAAGGAAGCATTGCAGTATTGATCAGCAGTGGCTGATTATCAGTAAGCGTAACCAGTTGCAGTGGTGTCTGTAATATGTTGCATAAAACAGTATTTTATACCTAAAGTATTTACTGCTTCTGTAAGAGGTGAAAATGCATTCTATCCTTGGATTGGTAACTCACATGTACAAATAATGGACAAAGCAGCTGAGCATTTAGGAATGGTGGTGTAATTCTGCATAAAAGAAATTTATAATGTTACATTGATTAAGCTGATCTTTCTGCAGTGCTGCCTTCACCAAGGGGTCTCTTAGGAACTGCTTTATCTTTACCTGTCTTCAAAGACCAGCCAAGACTGTACGAAGAAGACATGACATGTCATGAGTTAGAGGTGAAAAACAGTTCCAGGTTAAACACCACTCCAGTCCACCCTCTCTTTTACATTCTCATGACTTTTGCACAGAACTGAGGAGCAAGCTGAGAGGAGCCTGCCTGAGGTGCAAGAGAGCCTCAGATACTTTAAAGATACAGAAATCAAAGGAATTGGGCAAGATAGCCGAGTCAGTAGAAGAGCACGCAAAAGCTATGGGTTCAGCTTCCCAGTGAAGGCAGAGGTAGTGGCTCCACAAAGGGCAGATCTGACAATTTGAAATCATACATCTGTTATCCTGGCTGCTTTACTTCTTCGCAGCTCTCTGAGCTCCCAACAACCTCCTCAAACCACAGGTTTGGTGTGAGGATCCACCACTGCAGGGGTGACCCTCTGTTTCATGCTTGCACTGATGTCCCTCCTTTCCTCCTCTGTGATTCTGTGTGCCAGATGAAGCTGATCAGCTCGGCACCAGACCCACGGACTACCTGTTCTGTAGTGTCTGGGTGCACCACAGGACTCACGTAATTTCCATGTGGCTCCCCTAAGGGGCATGATAAAACAGTAACCTTGCCAAGTCACCTGATTGGGACTTAGCATGACCTGTGTGTACTCTGACATTCCTATTTTATCATGGGATGTAGCTTCTTCAACAAAGAATCTGGCAGGTCAAAAGCATTGGATGAGATGGGGCTGCAGAGTGCACCAGCCAACAAGATGCATTTAGGATGCCCACAAGTATTTTGGCACCTGCTGTGTATGTCCCAATTATACCAGGACTGGACAAGAGTCTTGGCTGTGGCTTAAGCATGCTCTCTGCCACCCCTGAGAACTGGGCCAAGATTTGTAATGAGCAACATTCCTTTAAACCTGAATGAGCAGGGCTTTATTGTTACTAAATATTCAGAGTAAAGATCCATATACTTATTTTACTTAGACCCAGCAGCTGACACTGGAGGTGATAACAGCAACTCCTGGATGTGCCACACTAAGTAAGCAGGAAGAAGCCTGTCCATTTGCTTGACTCCCACCTCAGGTCTCCTACCTCCTGAATTAGGATTGAACTACATTTTGGCATCCGCCTGTGTGCTTCTAGTACTCACTCTGCAAATGAGGCCCTCCCAGAACCTCTCCTAGGAAACAGAAAAGCCAAAGGACAGAGCTGAGTATTTCTGCCACTCACAATAACAAGATCCCACAAGCTGATTGTATCGAGGTATTTCTCCTGTTGCTCAAAGAAGACCTCATCCGGACAGTTGCTAATTGTTCATAAAGATTGATATCCTGGTTCTTACCTGACCTGCTAAGTAAATCTGTGTATTTAACAACATCTATTGCTTGGCATTTTTCAAGATTGCAGTCTCAAATATTCCTGCTGGAGTCTGTTAAATTTTAGATGGCTGAGAGTTTTAATTTCTTTCCTGTGTGAACAAGGGCAAAGTAATGAGTAAATGTGAACCTTGTATGCTGGAATTATATAATGTATTGGAAGGGGCCCCAAAGAGTGTAAAACTTCCTTAACTTTCCACCCGACTGACAGCATAGAAAAGCTTCACTACAAATGGTAAAAAAGCTGTGTTACAAATTGTAATGTTCTTTAATCTAACTTGACTCAAAATTAGAAAATACAGTTTTTCATCTGAAGCAAAAAGAAATTTGTAAATTTGCTTCATATTGGCATAAAATCACTTAAAATGTTGAAGTAGAAACAAGTTTGGTTTGGGATAGTACAACTATTTATTCCATATCAAAACCATAAAATCTATCTCTGTGGAAAAGCTGGCAGAAGAAAGGAAGTTTACCTGAGCTCTGTCTTTACTATATTTGCCAAAATCAGAAGACTCCTATGAAGGCAAGGCTTCACCTTGAGTTGTAGGAATGCTGAGTGCGGGAAACTCACGGCACCTCATGGGAATGAGATCAGTTCATTTCATTTAAGGAAAGCATCTGAGGTCACACAGGCATGAAATAAAAAAATCTTAATCAAAGCTACATGAGGAGAGGAAAAAATAAGAAAATAAATAGAAGGTGACAAACTGAATGGGGAAGAGAAGATGAGAATCTACAGCCAAGAGATGGACCTGAAATAGCAAAAGAAAACTTTAAAAAATCTTCAAGATGCTACTATTTTTGTGGTTAAATACACATCCTGTTTCAGATTGGAATATATACTCTTATGTTGCTACATCTCAGGTACATAAAAAAATACAGTGGCCTTGTCCACCGTAATGACCTAGACTGGAATTAATTCTACAGCTATCATGCTTTCAGTCGCCCCCCACAGAATCCCCCGGCTTCTAACTTCTACACACAAAGGCCATGGCAGAAGCCAAAACCATGATATGTCTGCAGCAAATCACACTCCCCACTTCAGAGACTTCTGCCAAAGCCAAAATACCTTTGTTTTATCAGAAAGAAGGAGCTGCCCTCTTCTAGGTGGTGGTAGCTGTGGAGGAGGCCTTTTGTCCTAACTCAGAAATATGAGCTTTTTCTGTCTCACTCAGTGTACTTGAACTCCTTAATCTCAGTGCCTGCATGTGTCCCTCTCTGCCTGTTGCAGACAGCTGGTCAGAGTGGTCCCAGTGGTCTGACTGTGACTCGTCTGGCTTCCAGACCCGCACTCGTCAGTGCATCATTTTGTTTCCTGTGGGCAGCCAGTGCACGGGCAACACCACAGAGAGCCGAGCCTGTGCTGTGGACTCCAACCTTATACCAGGTGAGATCAGCCACCTCCTTGAAGGATTAGTGAAATCTCTCAAGATTTCAGGACCGAGGCATAGCACTATTTGAGACTGCACTGTGCAGATCCATGAGCTGGTGCAGAACTTGCCTGTAGTCAGCACAAGGATGTTGGTCTGCTGTGTAGAGACAATTCACTGCCCGGGACTTTGGTTAGTCACTGTCACAGCATTCTGCAGGTCTCTCACATCTTACTTGGTAGCAGGGGATGAGTACACGCAGCAAGTAGAAATAGTTTGCTTTTTATTTTAAGTGTTTTTGAGACTAGGATTATTAGAGAAACATTGCTATAGGTTTTCTGGTTTGCATGTACAAAATGGGTTCTGTGGTTGTTAATCTGGAAATCATTTCAGAGACTCCCTTACATTATTAGCTGCTCAGAAAGGTAATTACTATTGGCTTTGCCTACAGTCCTTATCTCCCCCATGACTGCTAAGTACCTGATGGATAGTCACGTTATGCATTATTCTATAGTATTTGTCAAAACTCATGACTGTACTTTTGTTTTTAAATCACAGCAGTCATTTAAATCCACACAACAGTATGAGTGGTCACAATGCACTGCTGTTAACAGTCAACTTTCTCCCTATGTACATTAAAAAAAGCTAGGGGTCTTTTCACAGACAGAAGAATTTACATTTTAATTTATCATTTGAAATGTAGCTGCATTTACTCAGTGCAGAAACCTTTTCTTTGTGTGACTATGCAATAAACTTTAGTGCAGTGTAACGAAGACATCAACAAAGTCAAACGCTGTTTTTATGGATGGTGCATAATGCTCAAACTCCCACACTATTTTCCCTTTTCTAAGGCTTTTGAAGCTCTATTAATATTCACATTCTGTGAATCTGCAGCTTAATCCAGTATAAGCTCTACATCTTGTTTTGGAAAGTAGGCATTTTCAGAATCTGAAGCAAGCCACCATGTCTCTTGCCCTTCTGGTTTGTTTGCTGCTCCTCCTCACATTACCAGTAACAGAGCAGATAAGGTCATGCCCATTACTCTCACCTTAGGGAATCTATCTTGCTTTCTTTGGTTCACTCAGCTCGCTTTTATTTGCCCAGGTCCTTTAACTCCTTTCCTCCCTAGTTCTTCTGCAGAAGTAGCAACCTTCCTCTGTTGTAAGAACTGGGTACATAGTACTAGCCGGTTTCTGTATCTTTTCCCTCTCTTCATTTGTTGCTTGGAAAGGAAATTTGTTGCGAAGAACTTAAAATCCTGCTTTTTTGAAATCCAGGTATACTGTGTCAGCTACCCCACTTGTATACACATGATTCTTGATCCTTTCAGAGGGGTTCAAGAGACTGATTTGTAAGGCAGAACTTCCCTTCATAGAAACCATGGTCTGGAAGTAAGGAGTGGAAAAACTTGATTGCCAACAGATTTTATTCTGTATTTTCAAAGTAAAAATGTTAAGGATACAAGCTAGAATTGTATTTTATTAGTTTATGACTGAGACCTATAAAATTGGCAGTCCTCTTTTTTGAAGATGCATAAATTCCTACTTTTCACATTAGTGCTAGATGTGACTTGTAGAAGTAATGAGCCCATTTGAGTGCAAGGTTAATTAAACTGTAGTTAATTTTACTTCAGTAAATCAACTCCTTCTCCACAAGCCTAAACTCCACAAAGAATGTTTTCATGTGCATTTCATCCTTTTTATTCCAGAGATGTTTTGAGGCAAGAATTAGAAATAAGTTGCTGCTTTTGCTTGGGAAAATAAGGAACCTGAAGATGTCATGGGTCCTTTCTATTAATTCAACCACACAGTAAAAATATCTTTTACCTTTAATTTGAAGTGGATGTAATAGGATGGATTTTTAAATCCTTACTGTGTTAATCTAACTAGAAGTTCTCGGTAATATTTTTTCTCCTTGGCCTGAGTGGTTTATTTATTTTTTCTAGAAATATCTGTGGCACGATCCAGCAGCATAGAAGAGAAACGATGTGGCGGTAAGCTTTTCAGCTCAAGATGTCTATTAAATGCTGAAATATTGATTCCCCATTTTTTGCTTTTGTTTCACCTTTTGCACTCCCTTAGCATTATTCTGCTGTCTAAATGCTGCATTCTCATTATTTACACTTGTACAGAAAAATGTAGTTACTACAGGATTTCTCATTAAATATCCATCTGTCATTGGTGACCTTTGAGAGTAGAAGACACAGTACTGGATGTTTGTATTTTCTTCTTTTTCAGTGCGGCAGTCACCCTTGTACTCAAAAACAAATATCTGTAATAATGTGGTTATCAGTAGGTCAAAATTTGTGAAGTTGCTCCACCTTTTTCAGGATAATAAGTCCACAAACCTCTTTTGGACTCCAAATAAACAGCAGAAAACCAGCCTGCTAACCTATTTAATAGCTGAGACTCTGTCTGGGACTCATTTTCAGCTTCATTGCCAGAGACAAAACTAAAAAGTAAATAAAAGGTTCCATTCTGAAGAGTCATGGTACTAGCAAAACCAATCTTGAAAGGAAAACCTTTTAAAGCCACTAAACAAGAAGAAGAAGAAAAGAAAAAGGAAAGTGAACTTTTTTTTGTTTCTGTGTTGAGCTATCACGCTTAGTCTGTGTCGTCATGGTAATAGCTCTGGCCAGTTCTAGTATTCTTCCATGCACAGATAAGCTTCATTTTTAACCTAATAAAGGACAGTGAAAACACAGAGGTTGTGCAAGGCTACTTGTGCATATGGTAGCTTGTTATTTGAGCCAGGATAATGTAATTTGATTCTTTTGCTAATTAGCAGTAGTACTTCGACAACATTCTTCCAAGTTCTACAGTACTGGGAAACTCTCATAAAGATGTAGAAGGATATTTCAGTGATAGATTGATATACTGATACAGTCAACTGGGCCACCTAAATACTAGTTCATGTTTCTAAGTACTCGGTAGGCATGTAAAGGTCCTACCTGAGGTTTTAAAAAAAAATAGCACCATGTGCCAGCCCATTTTTCTGTATTACAGTGAAAAAGATCTGACAGATGGTTTTAAGACTAGCACCAGTATATCAGCTTAAAATGTGTCATTAAGGCCACAACAAACAAATTTTCAGTCATGTTAAGATGAAATTTCCAACATGAGCTTCGCAGTGATACTTCTTTCCTAATCAAAAAGCACACCTCCAGTTCGATATAACTATGGAAAGCAATATAATTTGTTTATTTTCAGCTAATCCTACTGGTGCCATATCTGACCTGGTATCTGTGTTCAGCAACATCAGAGGATGATAGTGCTTTAGATTCCCTTCTACAGTTTCATGCAGCAATGGGCTTCCTCTCAGTTTTAGTCCTTGCGTAGGTGGAGAGGGTTTCCCATGGTCTGATCCCATCAGACCTTTGATAAGCAGAGCAGATAGGAGACTGCTGGGCTCTGAGTTGTTGACTTTGCACTCTCTGGCTGCTGTGCTTAAAAGTATGTTGAGAGTCAAGGAGTCCATCTCTCACCACTTCCAGTTTTCCCCTAAAATGCTACCATTTCTTCCTTACTCCCCCTTATATAAAGAAAAAATTTTAAGAGCTGGAGAGGGGAACTGGCCAAGATACAGAAAGAATGGTAACCAGCAAGAATCAAAGCAGGGATGGAAAAATAGGTGCTGCTGCTTCTGGGACATGCATCCTATAAAAGGGATATGGAAAACACTTATGAGAATCACAAATGTGCTTCAACGATATCAGGATTTTGTCAGTTCTGCCACAAGTCACTATGTGTAAGAGAAAGAACTGTGATAGCAGCAGAGGAGGTGATACTTCAGTTCACTGAAAGAAAAAAGCTGTGTATGTACACTATATACATAATTTTTATATAACAAGGCTTTGTTAGACAGTCTGAAGAAAAAAATGATGAACTATTCAAACATACGGAATGCAATTAATTTTTCTTTTATTTGTGTTCTGAACTTGTTTAAGCATCTTTCAAAGATCTCAATACTTACAGAGATGTATGGGTATCTAAGATTCTTACAATCTTCAGGGAAGCAAAATGAATTTACTACTGTAGGGATAAACCATTGCAATTGAGAGTTTTCAGGGAAACACATGAAAATTCCCTTATCCTTATTTGAATCAAACACTTGTCTACATTTTTCCCCGAGCTGAAACTTTTACTGCTACTGCCTTAAAATTAAGATTGTCTTCTTTTCTTCTCTCTGCAGAGTTCAACATGTTCCACATGATCGCAGTGGGATTAAGTAGCTCAATCCTTGGTTGCCTTCTCACCCTGCTTGTTTACACTTACTGCCAGCGGTACCAGCAGCAGTCCCACGACGCGACTGTCATCCACCCGGTGTCGCCCGCTCCGCTCAACACCAGCATCACCAACCACATCAACAAACTGGACAAATATGACTCTGTAGAAGCCATCAAGGTGAGCAGAGGGCTGGGAGCTGCTCAATGCACCTAGACAACATTTCTGCTATATCAAAAGAATTCTCCTTGCCGCTTTTCCGCAGTGGCATTTGAGCTCAACTTACGCTGATTGTTAATGACAAAAGTAGATTTCACTTGAGGTATTGTAATTGCAGATCCTTTTGCTTGTCAATCCCTTTTAGGCAGGAAGTTGGATTTTGCATGTGTGTATAATTTATACAGCAGGCTTTCCTGGAAAAAGCAAATCACTCAAGATCTTTTGTGGGACTTTTTTCCTAATTGTGTTCCCTGGTGGCTTGTTCAAGAAGTAAATAGGGCCATTAGCAATCACCATGGCATCTACTGAAGAAAATCCTTTGGCTCTGATGACCCAATATCAAGGTCACTCTTCATTTTCCTGCACTATATCTCTATAGAGGAGATGTATCTGCTGAATATATTCTGGGTCAGACTTTCAGCTAGTGTTTATACCCAACCTATTCTATGAAAAAGCAGGACAGAGGTACTGAGAGTCTATAATGATATCCATACTATTTCATCATTTTTCCCAAAGTGCTGTTTTCTTTTTGTGACCTTTTAAAATAACTCTGCTTTTCAGATCCACTGAATCAAGAAAGGATGTGCATTCTGGAAATACCTAGTTCAGTATGTCCAGATTACACAGTTTGTTCATGCAGCTGCAAAGCTTTTTTGCAAATGAGGATTTTTCTTAAATCCTACCTGGATAATCCAGTTCTTAATTTATGCATTTTTCTTTGTAATTAAAGACATTTTAATGAAATTCATTATAAACAGCAAGAAAAGTCTGGATCTTCTAGTTGGCAGTGCAATATGAACTTAATTTAAAGCTTTTTCAAATTCCACTAATCATCTCTCTAGATAGCTACAGAAACAAAAAAAAACCCCAATCCTTTGAAAATTCGTATTCTAAATACCCATATTACTTTTTTAAAAAACAGGATTTATGCTCTTAAGGCCTTCAGACATTTCTGCCACTTGAAAATCAGGGAATTAATGCAGTAAAGAGGAAATAATTCTTATTCAGTAAAAAGATAGTATGTGACTCATTGTAATAGGAAGAACTGCGTATATATGATTAAAAATATTCATAGAATCGTAAAATTAGTTTTGTAATATTGGGGGGAAAATGACTGGCTTTATTAAGTAGAATTTATTTCTGTAGGAATGTTATTACATAAGAAGATACTTCTTGCAAATGCAAGTTTCTGTAAATGCACAGGTATTTCTCAGTGCATTTTTGCCTGGCTTACAGATACTTGCCACGAAAACTGCCTTGGTGAAAGAGCACTTGGTGGTTACCTTTCCTGTGTCCTTTTCATTTTCTGATTTCTTTTTTTTTCTTTATCTTCCCAGGCATTTAACAAAAACAACCTGATTCTAGAGGAGAGAAACAAATACTTCAATCCACATCTTACTGCAAAGACTTATTCTAATACCTATTTTACAGATTTCAATAATTATGATGAGTACTAATGGAATTGTGTATTTTCTGGCCTCCTGTAACTCCCCAGTCCCCAAGGCCTGTGCTACTCGAGTGCTCATGTGATTGAGGCTTCAGAGATGAAGTTCAGAGACATTTCAAGCACGATCCAAGCCATCAATGTCCCATTGCTGCCAAAAGCCCAAACCGCCTGTTTGTGACATGATGTTTTCTTTGCAGAATGCAAGGTTGGCCTTCAGTGTCAGGGGCAGCTGTAGCCCCTCGGTGTTGCTGGACTATTCATGAGGATTGCATTGCTTTGCTCAGTTTCATTTGTGCTTATATTTCTCTAACAAGTGACTAAGTAATGCCTGAGTTTTAAAAAGAAATAATAATGTTACCCCTTAAACCTGTGCCAGGAGTACAAATCTAATTTTTTTTTTAGGTGTTGTCTTTTATTTCCTTGGGGTGTAAAAAGGGATCTTTACTGTTAGTCCTCTGTGCAGTCTCCTGAAGCTCACACTGCCAAAAAAAGCTCACAAGGTGCTGGGGATGACAAGAAGAAATATGGTGGTTTAGTGATCCTCTGCAGCAGCTCTGGGCTCTGTAGTCTGATCTTCCTGGGCTGTAAATCACTCTGGCTGCAGTTCAGCTGCTCAGAGTACAGAGAAGTACTAAGGGATACAGTCTTGTAATTAACCTGGACACCTCCGGGGTCAGTGGCTCGCAGTTGCAAGCCGAGCCCAGTCACATAAAGCCTTCACCTTGTTCAGTTTAATTTTTGTGAGGGTGTGGAAGGGCATGTCCCACAGGGAGGCCAGGGGAGGAGGGCAGATGGGAGAGGCACGCTGGGAGGTTTTTCTCTGTGTCTGTAGTAAACCAGCCTTGCTGCAGCACGTGAGTTTGCTGTGGCATTCCACAGGCTTCCTCTCTCTGGTGCGTGTGCATGGAACACGCTTGTCTCTGATGGCTGTGGCACTCGCCACCAGCCTGGCCACAGAACAGTGCAGCTGCACCGTGTTTTGTGTGCCCTCTCTGGCTCTTGGGGGTATGTACGCATAATCATAGGTCTGCTTTTTTCTTTCCAGCTTTTACTTTATATGCACATGTCCGACAAACAAAGCTGGCTCAGAGAACATAGATATATTTGCAAAGGGCTGTCTCATCTTGCGGTGGTGTCTGACCTGCATCAGTCAGCTCCTAGAGGAACATTCTTTTGGTGTTTTAAATGATGATCTTGTTGGACTTCATTGATGTAAATATTTAAAGTACTGTTTGAGTTTTAAGTTATCAGTTTTAATTCCTTTTTTAGTGGTAGATGAGGAAAGACAAAGTTTTATACCATTTTTCTTTGTTCTGTCTGTCTTCACCCGCATTCATGGCATTGTTATTTTTGTGTCTGAAATTCCAGATGTATAGCTAAAAAGAAAGTTGCAGGGATTTGAGTCAGATTTTCCAGAGTATATAGTAGCAAGGAAGCATTTGCTACGCTCAGAAGCTTGTGAGAAGAAATTATAAGTGAATACTAAGGATTAAAGAACTGGGCTTTCATTTTCTTGCTAAAAGCAAAGACCATTGCACTAGAATACTAGGGAGGCATGCAGGGAGAAGCAGAGTGGAAATGTTTCCATTCTGTTTAGAGCCCTTGCTAATTAGGTTATGTTATGATAGGCAAGTAGAGAAGAAACATGTATAGATTAAAATGATTCACAACTATGTATGAAAAAAATCAAAAAGTACCAAGAAACACTTACATAGCAATGGTAAACACTGTATCTACTGATAGCAGTGAGCTACATATTTGAATGGGGATAGATCTGAATGTAGCACTATGTTTCCAATCTGTTCTGCAGAAAAATGAAAAAATTCAAAGTGGTCTTTAAAATGCTATGCAGTAAAATGAACACACATTTACTGTCTATGAAAGTAATTAAGCTCAGCCGCCTATTTTTTCCAGCTGAGTAGTTCTCCCTGTTACTAACTCAGTCAAATGAAAGCACCTCACCTTCACACCAGCTCATCTCCAGAAAGCATAATAATGCTGGGTCTCTATAATTTGTGATTTTTTACTGTACATTAGATTTGGTTTTCCAGGAATAAATTAGCTGATTGCCCTGGGTAAGAGAAAATTTTCTTTGCAAGAGATAGAGGGGAGAAAAGCTCTCCAAATCATAAACAGTATGGTATTTGAATTACTGTGTTCATGCCAAAAGATAGATGTTATATTTAAATAAGGTAAAATAAAACCTATATTGTTGCTACTGCCAAGAAAAAGCAGCACATGTACATACACACATATGAGCAACGTTCCTTTCTGCCCCTGTACTAAGAGCACATTAGTCCAACTTCTGGATTTTATATTTAGACTATTAGTTTTAAGACCAATATATTTAAAATATTTGAACTATGTATTTTTATTTTAACCTTTTTTAATTAAAATTACTGACATTATCTTTTTTTCCTAAGTCTTCAGTAGTTTGAGGCACACCTATTTTCCGTTCTTTTCATGGATAAACACATACGTTAGGTACATGTTATATGGGTGATAATAATACCCTAGGTTAAGTCTGCATGATCATAGCTAGAAGTGCATTTAGCAGATGCTCAGTCTGCTCACACTTCCCTCTCCCAAGGGAGTATTTCAGGTGTTCCAGATCTTTGAGCAGCTCCCATGCCAACGTGTCAGGAAAGTGTTTCTTTTAATTATTTTTCTTTGTCATTTAGTTTCCTAGATTTAATTGTTCTATATCACAGACAGAAATATATTCAAAACTCTCTCTGAAGCAGGAGGATAAACATGGAAATTTCACAGCACTTAAATGACAAAAACTTGATGGCAAGAGCTCCTTGTCAAGCTAGATTGTGAGACAACAGATTTTAAAGCCTTTAGATATTTGTGTCTTAGGTAATTTAGAGGACCCCAGATGCGCTGCCTGTATCAGTATTTTCATCTTCTGAATTCTATGTAGCTGCCCAGGTAGCTTAGTACAGCTTTTCCTAGTACATGGAGCAAAGCAAAGTGCAATCTCTATTAATTTTCAACTTACTTTTCTAAAATAGGCTGCGTACGTTTTGGTGAAAAGCAGATTTCATAGAATTGTTTAGGTTGGAAGACGTCAAAGATTGAGTCCAACCATTAACCTAGCACTGCCAAGTCCCCTATTAAATGATGTCCATTTCTTCATGAAAGCTCTTATTTTTCTTTCTGTCAAAAATATAACAAGTGGGCATTTCCTGCAAACCTTGTTTAAGCCAACAGAGCTCTCAAATTTTCTCAAGGATAAAATTTGGTTATGAAAGCATTGTTCTGTTCTTTGAAAGGGAAAATCAAATCAAGTCCCTTGCTCATCAAATGCCGTGCTTAAATATAGTTCATCCTTTCTCTTGGATAAAGTGATCTATCCTGGATAAATAATTATATTACCTCCGATGGCATTAATTAATATTACTAACTGTGTTTACACTGATGGCATAAATTTAAAAATGCTTTTCTATTTTGAATGCAAACAGTTTGGCAGATAAATGAAAATTCCCTAAGTGAAGCTGTTTCCGTGTAGCCCTGCTGCATGGAGGGAGGAGGAAGCAAGATTGCCAGTCACATCCTGCATGGTATATACACTCATTGGCCAACTCAAAGTACAACTAGGGTTGAGTGCACATTTTGTGCTTATTTTTTTATGTCTGAATCATAGCATATGTTCCTCAGTTGCTTAAAAAATGGACTCCTGTGCTTGCAGATATATCTTGGACTTTGATTTGAGTCTGATTATCTTTATGACCTTTTTAAGTTACTCTATGTAGAAGCTTTTCCAGCCATTTGCAGTCACCTGATGTTGAAGCAGTGTGGTTTGGCTAAAACTAATCAAGAGATTTTTGACTAGGATTAGGAATTTCATAAGAGAGTGGAAGAAAGAATGGGGCTTAAACGGCTTTGATTTCCAGGCTATTAAGCAGTACTGATTAAAGTCTCACATGGGTGTAGGATACTGTGCATTTAGTTAGCTCTACCAGAGCTCCACAACAGCCTCTGGGAGAACACCGTGCCAGCGTACAGGTCAAGAGCTACTGAAACACACATGTTAGTAAAGAAAGTTCTCAGAGCATCAGACCATATGGCTGTTCAAACCAGAAAAGAGATTAAGAGGTCCCAGATGCAAGTAAAATGTTAATAGGATTAAATGCTTCAATATTTTTTTCCTCATAATTATTGAATGAATATATTCACTTCTTTAAATGTGGGACCAGTTTTAATAAAATCAGCACAACATGAGCACATTCCTAATGTTGATTGTATGCATAATGGCTTTGCTGTATGAGATCAATTCTGTAAACAGTTTGGTCCAAGCTTATCGCGCTCTGCTTGAGGCGTCTGGCCAATTTTGATTGTAGCTGCCATCAGCATCCTCTATGTCTCGTCTAGGAAAGCATACTTAGATGGGCAGAGTTACTTCCTGATGAGGGCTTGTGTCTCTCCACCAACACTGCAGTGAGCCTAGAGAGATATACTTCTAATTTTCAGTGTCATTTCCATGCCTAGGCTGGCATAAGATAGGCTCTTGAATATAATTTTTACTCATCACGTAAGTAAAAATCAATGGTATAGATGTAACAAGTTACTTATTTTAGTGTGTTTACAGAATTGACCCCAAAATGTATTGCTTCTGCACAAATCCATGCACAGTACAAGATGACTTCAATAGTAAGAAAACAGATTCATTTAAAATTGTTCACAAGCGAATCTGCATCTTGATATCAGGGAATAATATGTGTTCATTGTGTGGGGTATTTGAATTCATTCCTTTCTTTGCTAAATAAATGAATGATAAAACAAGATACTGCTTGACTTCATTTAAAAGCCATTCTTCCAAATAAAGAAGGATTGTGGGATTTGTGGACATTTTCCCTTTTTTTCTGTCTGCTCTTCTCCACAAAAATGAATGCATGTGTGGCTGAAATAGCCTTTAACTAGACTGTTCTGTGTCACTAAATTAATGTTTTACATTGTGTTGCCATGCGACGACATTCTCTAACTGGGATGGTACAAAGAGGAAAATATGCAAACCTGGGAGGTTTGGCAACAACTTCAGCCCCAGAAGAAGCAAGGGTAGGCAGAAGTGAAAACAAAAATGTGGGAAACAAAAACGTAGAAGAATGTGACTGGAGATTTGGCTAACTTGTCAATAAAGTCACAGGAACACAGAGGCTTTTAGGGAACTGCCAAGGGTGAGGCTATCCGGACTGTAAGCTCCTGGATAATCAAGCCAGCTAGTAGCTCAAGAAAAGCAGTCTGATTGCAACAGGTATTTGTGCAAAGTTGCAGTTTTTACTCAGAATCGGGTAAGAAATTAGCTGGTGACACTGTCAGCATCAGGTTAACCAGAAGGGGTGGAAATGCTCTCACAAGTGGGGAGTGCTACCATACAGGTGGCATTTCGACTATACCAAATATCCTTGTTGGCACGAAGGATAAGGCAAGAAGGTTAAGAGCAGATCTGTAGAGCTGGTGCTGAACTCATGGACTTTGGACTAGCTCCAGGCTAGTCCCACAGGCTGAACACCCACAATAAGTTAGAGGGTGTACCCCTTTAGTTTCCCTCATTTACTGAAGAAAAAAAAAGCACCATGCAGATGGCATGCTCTGAGACTGCTTCATGGTGCAAGTTAAAGCACACTGAGAGGTGTACTGGGAACTGATAAACCTTTTGTTTTCTGGTGGCTTTTTGGATTCAGGTGGACACTTTCTCATATATTTTCCCCTTGCCTTTACTGCTTGTGGGAAATTGATCACAGCTTCTACCTTGCTGAGTATTTATCAATTTGAAGGAGAGATTTTGTGCCAGTAGTGAGGCCTGCTAAAAATTTTTACAGTAAGACTGACATCAAGGGCTATGGAAAACTGCTATAGTGATACCAAGTCTGTCTTACTGTAATTGGTCTTAAACTGAAGGTACCATAGCAATTCCTCAACTGAAATGATCATCTGAGATATGGTAATTTTCAGAAAAAGATTCAGTGTAACTTTCAGCATTCTCCTAATCCAATCCTAGAGGCTGAGAATGCAGAAGGAAGGTGTTATTTGCACTTGGTTTTGTTATTTTTTCTCCCAAGGTTTCATCCACAAACCTCATCCAACAGTAGATTTGGATTTCAAAATATCATGGAAGGTAATTAACAATAACAAAATAGTTTTGGTCACTGCAATATAAGAGAGATATTAAACTACTAAAGAGTCCAAAGGAGGGCAACAAAGATGGTGAAGGGCCTTGAGGGGAAGCTGAGTGAGGGGTGGCTGAGGTCACTTGTTCTGTTCCGCCTGGAGGAGACTGAGGGGAGACCTCATTGCAGTTACAAGTTCCTTGTGAGGGGAGGAGAAGGGGCAGGCACTGATCTCTTCTCTGTGGTGACCAATGACAGGACCCGAGGGAATGGCCTGAAGTTGTGTCAGGGAAGGTTTAGGGTGGATATTAGGAAGAGGTTTTTCATCCAGAGGGTGGCTGGGCACTGGAACAGCTCCCCAGGGAAGCGGTCACAGCACCAATCCTGACAGAGTTCAAGAAGCATTTGGGCAATACTCTTGGGTACCTGGTGTGACTGTTGTGGTGTCCTCTGCAGGGCCAGAAGGTGGACTTTGATCATCCTTATGAATCCCTTCCAGCTCAGCTTATTCTGTGTTTCTGTGTGATTCTGTGATATGTTCCAGGATTTAGCAACCATATTTCCTAATCCACTAAGCCCATGGTTTTGAATGAATTCTCACTTTTGTTAACTACAGCAGTAGACATTGAATGAAAGTGAAAGAAATATAAAATTTCAAATAGATGGAACATTTAAAGTCCCAGCTTTTAAATAAAGCTTTGATGACAGGAAAGCTGCAGAAAAAATTGCTTTTATATCCTTGTGCTGAAAAGTGTTTTCTTTTGTCTTGGCCATATGAAATATCCTGTATAATGGAAAAATTGTTTATAATAGTGATGCATCAAAGATAAAATAATTGATATTGAGCTGGGAGATTTTTAGCAGTAGTAAACATTTTGGTTTGTTTTCAGGACAATGCCACTGTTTGTTGCGATAATGGGAGTAAATGATCCCTATACAAATCTTTATAGGGAATAATTTTTCCTTGCCATTAACTCCTTCAAAAATAGCTTTGTTAGCAAAACTTCTCATGAGAGCTGCTAAAGATACATTTAAGAAGAAACATTGGTGTGGTGGCTCGAGCATAGAAACACAGGTGCAGGGATCTAAGCCAGTTAAAACTGCAGCTTCGTTCCACTGGTGCCAAGCTCTCTTTGGATGTACACCTATTCAGACAGCTTATCAAATTTGTCCCAGCTTGTCAAATTTATCAGCCTGTCCACTGGCTTATTTAGTGCTCCACATGCTTTACTGATCATCTGGGACATAAAGAAGCAGCTCAAATGATGGGTGATGGCTGCTTTTCCATCATACATCCCATCACATATTATCCTCTCCAGTGATGTTTTGGATATTTTAAATAATTTAATTTGATGAATTATCTTTTATCAAATTGGATTCTAGATTGGGGAGAGTGGGGAGTATATCATTTTTCTGTTCTTCATTACTCAGATTTATATTATTTGACCGCTTTTTTTTTTTCTTGACTTAGTGTCTTGTTTCAAACTTTGGTAATAAAGATTTTTCTGCCCCATTCAGGTATTTAATGTCAGCATAACCTGAGCATCATCTTTTTGTGCTCACCTAACACTTTGCTCCAAATCAGAACACTCAACGTGTATTCAAATCTCAGTCACACATCTGTGGTCCTCTAAGCCATACTTTTTGTTTGCCTCGTTTTTGTGGTAGTGGAAGCAGCACTAACCTGGAAGTGAACACCAAGTTCTGCAGTGATAAATTTGGAGTCTGTTCAGAAGAAAAGAAAAATCAAGAAAAGAAAAATCTTTACCTTTTTATATTCCCTTTGAAGCTTTCTTCCTGATGTTATTCAGGTGCTGCAGTGTATATTTCTCTCTGAGTGCTCTTCCAGTCAATGTTTACTGTAAACGCCATGTTTATGGGATTTCTTGATCCCATGAAATGCTAAATGTGTCTGGTACTAAAACAGAAATAAAACTTGCCATCAACCCATTAAACAGAGATGGGTAGAAATGTTTTCACATCTCATGATTTGGCCCCAAATATGGATTTCCTAGACATATTCATAACTTCTCAAGAACATCCCTTGTATGGGTGATTTTTTGAATCCTTGTCAACTACTTGTCCATGGCCATAATAAGCCCACCTTTGCCTATGATTTCCCATGAAACCCGAGTTAGGATTTCTCCTAAGGTACAGATTAGTGTGGAAGATACTTTCTAGTCGTAAAAATGTTGCTGTTAACATACACCATGCCGCAGAAAGGCACAGGTTGAACAGGGAATTTTACTCTTCTCATCATTGGCGTTTATGTAAAAAATGAAAATAAGAGCAAGTTAGCAGCTTGGCTTGCTGGGAGTGGTTTTGGAATATGAATTCGTCATATAGATTACAGCAATTAATGTACCATAATAAGAGCCGTCATGTTAGGCTACACCAAAAGTGTCTTCAAGCCTCTTTCCTGGGAGTAAATGCAAGCATCTGTATTTGTACTTCAGCTTTTCCTTATTTTGATATAATCCTTTTAAAGGATAGCCTTTCCTTGCTATGGAATCAAATATTTCTTCATTTTTTATTTTTACTTTTTCTCACAGGAATTGGAACTGTCCAAGTCGTAATGGGATTACTTTCTGCATAGCAATCCTCCTCTCCACTGTAACTGAAAAGCCCACCCACCTGTTACCCTGTGCTATAGCACTAAGTTTGTGCCATCCTCCAACCCCTATTCCAGTACAAGTTTCCAGACACTTTTGCAGTTGCCTCCATCTGATCTGTTTCCAGTCAAAAGCTGGTTTCTGGTTATGAATTTTAAATCTGATACCTGTGTACTCTCTGGTCATCTGTGACTAGGTTGCTTCAGACTCCACCTGACAAGCCATCTCAGTTCCACAATAAAAATTTGATTACAGAAGGCTCATGTGTGTACTTAGGGACAGACAATATTACCAAAATGTTAGTAGTTTTTCAGATAAAGGTAAATATTTTTCTGAGAAAAAAACACAGTAGGTAAAGTGAGTACAACCCTCCATGTTAAAAATCATTTATGACAGGTAAATCTGTGAATCAGATGTCAAAATCTTACCCAGCCTTTATGATTAAAGTTCATAGGAGACCTTGATAAAACAAAACCAGAAAGCACCAAAACCCCTAAATCAATAAACACATAGAAATTTCAGGAAAGGAAAGTTCATCCACCACAACTCTTCAGCACACGCACTTAATCTAGAATTCAATATCTATTAAAAATCGGCACTCCATTTTTAAATGCTCACAAACCCAAAATAAGTAAGGGAACAATCAAAAAGTGTCCTAATATTCAGAAGAGCTGCGCTCCTATCCTGTTGCAAGAACTGTGTGATGACATCAGCCAGTTATCAACCTGGAAAATTTTCAGATTATAACGTTTAAACATTAGGTGGCTGTTTTAGCCAACACCAGGAGCCTTCCTCAAAGCTTTCCTGGAAAAGCAGAAAGACTTGTGCTGCTGAGCAGGTCAGGATTTGATGTATTTCATCTGCACATTTTCTAACATCAATAACAGCTGTGATTCAAGGCTGTTGTTTTTTTTACATAACTCATGTGTGTGTTTCTGTGGATGAAGAGTCTCTGCTCAAAAACAGACTGCTGTACAACTGCCTTATGGCTTTTTACCTGCTGTTTGTAGCCTGGTTTTGAAAAGAACATGTATATTCTTGTGTTTCTGGGCTCACATACTCTCTCTCCTATGCACATGTGTACACAAGCACATATGTACCCAGCATGACAAAGAGACTGGGACAAGGATTGCTGAAGTCACTGTCAGATCACAGTTTTAGCTTTTTGTGTATGTAATGATACTTTTTTACTCCTGATGTTTTTTTCTTTCTATTCCCTGTGATCATGTTTCTTCCTGATGCTGGAGAGCTCACACACCGAGGCCTGGTACATAAACACAAAACAGCAAATCAGGTTTCTGTGTGGGAGTTCTTAATGTGAGTTGCCTCAATATTTGAGCAGTTGTCGATGACAGTATTTGGCTTAGATAATGTGTTATTATCTCCGAAGAAAAGCATCTAGAGGGTTACTCAGACAGTCAATACAAAATTGAGTTTAATATCCTCTTTATTTCCTCATTAAAAAAGCAATACCAGGGTTTCAGGGGCCAAATAGTGATCATTAGCAGGAGTACCACTGCCTTGCTACAAGCTGGTCTGCCATTCCTGCTCTGAAACATTGCTCTATGAAGTTTCAATGAGAGTCAAAAGGGATACCAATAAATACTAAAGCACAACAACTTTGCCTTCTAAAGTATGCCCACTCACAGGCGGGTTCTCTTCCTAAGAACCACAAGTGTCTGTTAGGCATGGAATCAAAGTTGAATAGTGTTTCCTGAGGAAAAAAACCATGCTGACCAGCAGTAACAAGGCACCTCTAGGCCAGGAGTCTTAAAGGTTTATGTCTAATGAAATGGGCCAAATGTAGTGAACTCAGAGCTATCATTAAAAAGTGGGCAATTGGCAGCAGTGAAGCATCACGGTTTTTTCCTCTAATAGCAGACTCAGAAATGTGTATCAGAAATGGCAACTGCACCTGGAGGTGCTGTTTATTGGAGCTCTGTGTCCAGATGGTAGGCTTCAGTCTGCTTTGTCCGCATTATAATAAACTCCTGGTTCCTTCTCTGCAACAAATAAAATTTCTAAGAGAATATTAGCCACTTTAACCAGTTAGTAATTTAAATTAACTTCAGCAATAGCCCTGTAACCAACCTATAATGACCGTTTCCTCACCAAAGCCTAGATTACTAAAAAGTAAAGAGAAATATTATTTCACAGTCTGGCTTCTATCCACTACAAGTATTAAAGTTAAAATGTTCTTGTTCAGTGTTTTTGTCATGCTATCTGCTTCAGCCAAATCAACAAGTAAAACAGACTATTGCCAAGAATTTTTATCTTTGTGAAAACATGTGAAATGGCATTTAATTTACCTAATGCTGACCAAGTGTTAAATTTTGAAAGCCACTTTAAAGACAATAAATGTAGTTGCAAAATAATTTCAGTCCAAGAAGACTGAAGCAGAGTTTAAAATGTTGGTGATAAATATGATTAGAAGTCCTAGGGTGAGAATTAAAAACAAACAAATGAAAAAATGGGGAATGTCTACATAGATCAAAAGGAAATATGCCATGTAACGGGCAGGAATACTTGTGGCTCTTTCTTACCAGTGCCAGTAGGTGAGATGGGTAAGTGATCTTTTGCTCTTTTATGCTTTGATGGGTTGAAATTATTTATGAGTCTGAATCCAGATCATAAACTTAGTCCACCAATTGTTGTGAACGATAATCTTTGTTCCAGAGAAGCCATAGGCAGCTGGCAAAACAAGAAACTCTTCCTTCTCAAGAACAGATTAAAAGTGGCACCTTGGTTTTGTGACAAACACTGCAGTACTTTTTAGGGCATATTTATCCATGTACTGGGGATGCCCTTACAGTACTTCAAATCTGTTAAGCAGCCAGAAGCCCACCTGTTCTGTCTGGTTAACTGAGGCTTCCAGCTTCTGGGGGCTGCTGAATAAGGTCTGACAGCTGGGATGAGCTGGTCCCAGAACTTTCTTTCTGTAATTTGTCTTTGCTGGGTGGTGCTGCTTGCCCACACCAAGGCACCAGGGTGGGTGGTCAGCCCAACTGCACCTGATCCTCCCTGTTGGCATGCAGCACTGCGCAGGACCAAGGAACATTGTAACATCTCACCTAGCAGTTGTCTGAGCATCAGTAACCAGGATGAAAAAGAAGAGATGGTACAATCCTTTTTTATTGGTGAGGGATAGTGGCATGGTAAGATAAAGGAACAGTTTTATCAAGGCACAAGGCTAAATGTCTCTCACTGACGGGAGAGTGAGCATTAAATTTGTTTGTAAATTCTCTGAGAAGCAAAACTAGTTTTGTGGCAAAGGCAGGCATCAAACCATAGCCTCTGACCTAGAAATTTATCCAGAGAAGATAATCCTTTATCTCATGGAGGTGGTTTTGACTTTAAAATGTCACAAGGCTCCACATCTCACCTATGACATCCTTAGAAAGGGGTGGGGTCTCATTTTTGCCTGCATGGTCCGTTATCAGAGAAAGATCTGACACAGATCCAAGCAAACTCTGAAATCTGGGTGAAAATATGTCACATTTTAAAGTGTTCTCTAATTTTTTGTCATGCTGTAGCTCATCAACAGTTTTGGCAAAACCCACAGATTTTTCTTTTTTCCATAATGTAGTGCAGAAATATGCATTGGCATTATCCACCTCAGCAGTAGGAAATGTGAGAATACTTCAGCAAATATGAACAGTCCATCATCTCTCTCAAGCTTTTATAAATTCACCTGTGGAACTGGGATGCTATAAATCTGCACATAACTAGGAAAATTCTAATATAAGCTGAACTATGCTGTGATCCTTGAGAAAGGAATAACCATTAGCCTGTAGGAACTTGGACACGCTGTTTAGCATGCTGTTATTCCCTTCTCACATTCCATGTGCTATTGCTTAGCAATTTCACTGCAAAGATAAAACAATACCACTGGAATGAAACACATTAACACTGGCTAATTGGTAGGTCACTAGAAAAGAATTCTCCTCTGGATGGAGAGAGTGCTTTTAATAGGCTTCCACAGAAACCTATTTTCACCCTGATGTCGTTTTATGTCAGTCAGGATGAAAAAAAAAAAAGCAATATTGAGGTTGTGGACACAGAAACACAGAATTAATAACTGAAGACAAGGAAAAGCTACAAAACCAGCACATTGTGGAAACAAATAGACCATGCAAACTGTTGTAGAGCCTAGTGTAACATTTCTTGGACCCATGCTTTCCAACCTGAAGGTAGAGCTTGATGACTGCAGCTGATTGTACCTATCTGTGAAGCCAGATGTCCTTGGAAAGCTGAGACCATTTGCCATTCTCTTTCTCGCATCCAGTGACCACCTGTTGTCAGTGGAGTGGCTGTGTGTCCCACAGAAGGGGATAATCAGTATCCAATGAGAGAATGGGGAATAAGGAGGAAATTAAATTTTTTTTGTCATAGGATTATTCATGGCTTTGATAGAGCAGAAGCGTCTAGAAATAGACAGACATGTTTTCCTGATGTTTTATCTATGCTGTCCCTTGCAATTACCCTGTTCCACGCTGAATGGATGGATCATTATTCCATAAAATGTAACCTTGGAGCTCTTTATAAACTCTACTGTGTTCCTCTTGAGTCTTCTTTCTTTTTCTTTTTTTTTCCTTTGTAATAGCAATTGCATAATTCACAGAGATAATTTGGTTTGTTAGGCAAATAACATTGGATGTTTAAAGATTAAGCTGAGGCATCATTCAGATTTCCAATGGGCAGCCCATTCTGAGAGCTCACCAAGGGGTGATGCTGCCACATAAAATGCAGTCGCTAAAAGGATGTATTTTTAGCTTCAATTTTAGCTTTATTTAATGGATGTTTTCTAATGGTGTAGAATGTGTCCTTAATTTGCCTTTCTGTAATGTGAGATCCTTGAATAAGGAATTTGGAGGCAATAATTTTAATATTTTTTCTCCCAGTAGTGTTATTTATTATGGAGGCAATCAGCATTAAAACACACCATTTTTTTGGGATATCTGTAGTGGCAAGATGTCACTTTGGAATGCAGGTGGTCTCTAGTGAATGACCCATAAAAAAGATCTGCACACAAGCATTAATAACAATGTTAGAGACAGGGCAAAGGACAGCCAAAGCTCTGAATGGAGATTTGTATACTATACAAAAAAAATGGAAATTAATATGCTTTTACTGTAAACAAGGACAAAGGATCAAAAATGAAGTTCAGGGCAGAACCAGCGGAACAGTGGTCTCTGCCCCAATGAATACAGTTCCCAACAGGGAGTCTTCCTGAGACGTGCAGCACTTTGGAGCAAGCCATTCAACTGCTCCTATAAAAGCCTGAAGTGTCCATACATATGTAAATGTAAAGCACGGGGCATGGACATAGTATTAGTGTCCATGATTTTCTTTCCTCCTCCAGAAGCCATCCAACAGATCTGCCTAAGCCCCTGAAGGATGTTGGTGGGTGGATTTTCCGAAGATGGGTGTGAGCTGCTGCTGTAAAATCCAGTCTGGCAGATTGCAGTCAGTCCATGCAGCTGTCAATGGCAATGAACAGCAGAAGTTACGGGCAGCACTATTTTCTACAATATTCTATCAAATTTCCATTTGACAAACGAAAGGCAACACCTGGATCTACTGAAGATTTCAAGCACAGCCCTTGGAGGCAGCCTGATACTGGGAACATAAAGAAACAAAGGCTTTGCCCTCAGCTGCCCTGTCCTGGCTCCCCATGCTGAGGAAGTGGCTCTCGTTCTGACAAGCAGGTGGGGTTTTCAGACACAGGGCAAGACTGGCTGCAGTGTAAAGCTGGTGGAGGTCATGTGAGGTAGCTCCTAATAGGGGGCTGATGCTTGGGAGTGGAGAAATAGTTTACCAGCCTGTTTCATGTACTCTGGTTTACAGAGCTGCCAATGTCATGCTGAGAATGTGACAGCTTCCTTCCACCTCCCTATAGCCCAGCCTGACCCCCATTCATCTGGCTGTGCAGTACCACTGCGCTGTATTTGCTTTAGTCAGCTGCCAAGGACCCCTGTGTTGTTGGCTCTGCCGAGTCCCACAGCCTGAGAGCTCCTTCACTCCTTGTCCTTTCAGCCCCTTCTCGTAGCTCCACTACAGCATAAATAGCAGCAGTCCTGAGATAGAAAGATGGCAACTGTCAGAAGATGATGAGAGAGAAGGGGTCAAACACAGGAGGGACGAGAGGAGTGCAGGAGCAGTCAATGCTCTCAGGGTTGATGCATAGGGAATGATGACGAATTGCAGCTGGACTGAGATGTCTAATCAGCCACGGTTTCTGAGGCCTGTGAAAGAAAGGTGCCTCCAACACCTAGGCCTCATATGGACTAATCTGTACTTTGGATGTGCCTGGTTTGGCCAGGAAGTCTCTGTCTGTTCTCAGCTGGAGCAGGCTTTGGGTGTGTGTTGTGCTCAGACCCTCTGACAAAAGCAAGAGAGCGCTGTAAGGAACAGCCATGCTTTAAAGACTAAAGGTCCAGGTCAGAGTTGTGACAGAGTTGAGAACATGTGTAGGCTCTGCTCGGAGAGCAGGTGATGGCAGGGATTACCAAGCCTCAACCTGCAGAAGTTATATTGATTGTCAACTGTCAGCAACTCAGAAAGAAATCACTCTCCACTTAAAACTAGATAAGGGTGAAGACAGTATGGGTTGGCTTTCTTCTCCACCCTTTCTCTAAAGAATGTGATGTGTAACCAGGTTGTGTGTAAAAGGCAGGCCACACTGATTATGGATATTGCAATTATGTTGTACCTGCTTGACATTTTCCACATTACTTTCCGATGTGACAGCTTGTGATGGCAGGGATCGAACTAATTGTGTATCCTGTTTCCAGCAGCTCCCATATTAACAGATGGACATACATGTGTCCACTTGACGATTAATTTTTACTAAACAAAAGTATAAAAGCAGTTCTGGGATAAAAGCTGTAAGGTTTTTCAGTAATGTCTGGACTGCTGAATAATGGTGAAAAATGGGGTGGCATATCCCTCAGAAGAGATTATTTTTGTCTCAGCCTGCAGTAGTAGGATAAAGTCTCTTTTGCAGAAAATGATTCTGCACACCTTTGGTCTCTATCATTCTTGCTTTATTCTGGAAAGCATCTAATCACAAAACCCCAAAATTAAAATAAACTTAATAGAGTTTCCTGCTGTTCTTTCACAAAATTCAATAGACTTTCATCTGGGCAAAGGTTGAATAATTTACTTTTGAAATCTCCCTCCTCGCCCACCCCAAACACAAAGAACCCGAGAAATAATTCTCCTATTTATATCATGAGTGTGAAAGTTACAAAATATTTCTTCCCCATCCCAGTCTGGTGATGATCTGATGGGATCATCTAATTCCCAGGAATGCTGCCAGAGAGAGACAGCACCATGTAAGCAACCAGGAAAAATCCCTTCACTTGCAAGCATCTGTATGGGCCAACGGGGTTGTGAGGAAGGGGGGTTGAGTTGCAAGAGAATATTCCTGTCCTGATAGATTAGAAGGTGAGTCATCAGAGCTGGATCACAGCTGAAAAAAGCAAGGCCAAGGACAACTAGGGATAGGGTCATTAGCCTCAGATGCACAGAAATCCCATGGAGTCCCCCACGGTCATGCTGGAGATGGGAGAGAACATGCTGCATTACATACAACAAAGCAGGGAAGACGGACAGGGAGGCCACCCAGTTACCTACATTTTGAGGGTAGAGTAGAAAGAGAAGTGAATTAAATATGGGACATTTAGGAGGGAGCCCACTGACTTTGTCAGATGTCCTCATTACAGCAGTGTCAGCCAAGCCCACAGTAGGGATTTCTGGGCGCAGCTGAGCTGTAGCCTCACAGGTGAGAAGCCAGAGGAACATGTATCCAAGCAGGCCCATGGGGAAGCTTGTTCCAGACATGTATCAATAAAGGAAGCAGTGGAGCAGTGCACTGCAGATCCTAGAGCAGTGGCACTGTAATGTTTTCCCTGGGAGATGTTGCAGAAGGGTGGAGGCGGAGCAGTCACGTATTTCTGAAAGAACAGAAAAAATCAAAATCTTTTGTAGGAAAATGTCACTTTTAAGAAATTATTTGACATGGAAGTTTTGAAGCAGAGCAACAATTCTGTATTGACTTAGGCTGATTTTCTTTCAGTTTCTGTTTTCTCAAATTATTTCAGCTCTGATTTCATCTCAGCATTCTTTCCTCATGTAATTGCTTTTAAGCTAGGCAGCAGCATTTAAGTCTGCACAGAAATAGTTTTGTTTCAGCGTGACTGGGCAATCTTTTGGGGGTTTGCCCTGTGTTTCCAGTCCAAGGGACATGCAGTTTTCAGATTTACACATTTTACAAGAGCCCACTGTGGTGGGCTGGCAGCTGTCACTTAGGCTAGACTCAGTCTTTGAAATCAGTAACAGGCATCACTCTGGATCTGAATGTGTGGCAACAGGAGCTGGGATTGCCAGTTTCTGTGGCTGACTCTCAGATGTGAATGTGAAACAGTGAATACTATTTTATTTCATGATACAGACTCTATCCTCCTTTCCTGAAGGAATGTAGAATGAAATTCAAGTATTAGGACTTGTCTGATTTCCTAGGCAAAAACTCAATGCAGCATTTATCTCACCATACAATGAGTGCTGCTGAAGTGCTGTATTAATTGGGAAGATCACAACCCAGCTCAAAACCAACATTCTTCCATGTAAATGTTTCAGAAAATAAGACAAAAAAATACAGCTGGAGGGTCTCACCTTTCTTGTTATGTGTTTTTTGCTGAGTGCATGTTACAAAGCACCTTTGCAGCAGTCTACAGACGAGATGAGGTGCCACAGCCCTTACTCTGCAGATAAGTAATATTCATTGAACTGTGCAGATGCCTTTCTCAGTGCTAATATATTCCCACTGCGGAAGAGCAACTGTGGACACTCAGCACTGAAGGAGTGGAGGGGAATCATGGCAGGATTCACAGTCAGCATTCCCGGAACAATTTTCTGTGTCATAATCAATGGCTGACCATAAAAATGAGTAAACAGTAACATGTTTCTAGTAAGTGTTAGGGAATGGCCCTAAGACTATCTGTCACAGCTACTTCTAAAATATTTCTCTACTTCTGTTCAGGATAGAGCTCAGTGAAAACTGCTGTTACTTGTCATAATGCAAAGTTAAAAAGAAAAGCTGTTTTATGTTTTCGAGAGGTGTTAATGAATGAAATGCATGTTCTTTCTTCACTCTGACATCTGCTTATCCTAAAAAATAAAGGAAAAATAGAGAGAAAAATGAAAGATATGCAAAAAGTAACATGCAGATGACTCATACAGTTTAAGATGATAACAAGGCACTTTCTGTTTCCACCCCCATTTGGTCTGGGAAAGGTCTCAGGGGAGAAGGTACAATAGTTAGAATAAATGCACAGACTGGATTCTCAGAGGGAGTGATGCAGGGATGCAGTAATGCACCTGTAGTTCTCTGCTATATATGCTTGCATCCTAAACTCTGCCTAACAGCCAAGCACTGGTAGCTGCTTTTGGATCTCCCACTCTTGGTCAAAATCATTCCTTTCAGTAACACTGAACAATGCTACTTAAATTAATGACTTTAATTTAAATCAGCTATGCATTTATTATACGTACACATATCAGTTTACTGATGACAGGAAAATGAGCAGAGTGGCTGATACAGCTGAAGGCTGTGCTGACGTTCATCAGGACCTTGATAGGCTAGAAAATTGGACAGAGAGAAACCTAATGAGGTTCAACAAGGGCCAGTGTAGGGTCCTGCACCTGGGGAAGAATAGCCCCAAGCACCAGCACAGGTTGGGGTCTAACCTACTTGAAAGCAGGTGTGTGAAGGACCTGAGAGTCTTGGTGGATGACAAGCCGATGGTATCTGTGGGTGCATTGGGAAGAGTGTGGCCAGTAGGTCAAGGGAGATCACCCTGTTCCTCTGCTCAGCCCTAGTGAGTCCACATCTGGAATACTGTGTTCTGGGGTCCTCAGTACAAGAGAGACAAGGAGTCACTGGAGTGGGTCCAGTGGAAGCCACAAAGATTGTTTGGAGTCTGTAGCCTCATCTGAGGAGAGACTGTGGGAGCTCGGCCTGTTTAGTCTGGAGAAGACAGAGGAGATCTCTTCAGTACATAAAATATCTCAAAGGTGGCTGTCAAGAGGATGGTGCCAGGCTCTTCAGTGGTGCGCAGAGACAGGACAAGAAGCAATGTCCATAAACTAAAACACAAGACTTTCCACCTCAACATGAGGAACAACTTCCTTAACATTGAGCGTGGCGGAGCACTGGAACTGGCTGCCCAAGGACATAATGGAATCTCCCTCTCTGGAAGCATTCAAAACCCACCTGTTCCTATATGATCTACTCTAGGTGACCCTATCTTGGCATGGAGTTGGGCTAGATGAGCTCCAGAGGTCCCTTCCAACCTTAACAATTCTGTGAGTCTGTGATTTCCTAGTACTATAACTTATATATTATACTTTACAGTGCCATACTGCACATAGCATTTTATATTTTCTCATATATAATTCCACATTTTGTGTCTAACTGTGATGTAACATATTACAACTTCCTAATGTATGAATATAAAATTACATAAAACCCAATAATTTATGTTATAAATCACAGTTGTTTTTTAGTGTTTCCACATCAACATGCCCTTGTCCAACACTTTGACACATTATTAGGTCGTGGTATGAACAGATACTGAAATGTCATTATCTAGGCAGATATATTTTATGGGAAGGTGTATAGGAGTGCTGTCCAGAAAGAGCTGGGGAACAACTGGGGAACCACTGGACTAGGTGCCTGACTTGGGTGAGTTAAAGGTATGGTTGCTCTGACTGCAAGGACTGCAAGAAGAGGTATAGGTATAGATATACATATACATAGACATAGATATATAGATATAAAGATATAGCAGAAACCAGAAAATCAAACCTCTGCCACTTTCTTCATGTTAGATGTCTTAGTTAATACATTACCCACATTTAACATCACCCCTTCCAAAGGCTTCCTAAATGCTTGGATGAGGTTAAGTAATTCAAAATGCTGCTGCCTGCCTTACACCTATCCGTTGCCCACAAGCAACCTGCACCAGTGCACTGCTCACTTCTGCAGCAAGTGGTCTCTGCAGCCACTTTGTGTTGGCGGCCCACTGACAGCCCCTGCTGGCCTCTGACCACCCTGCTCCCATGGTGCTGTCTCAGGCACCAAGCTTCAGCCAGTCGGGAATATCAGCTGATGCTGTCCATCCTCCTGTGGTGCACTGCATGCACTGGCATGGGCCTGCCTCACCCTGCTGGCACAATCCTGCTTCTCCAAGATCATTCTGCTTCTTTATCCTCGTGGAAGCTACTAAGCCCCTGCTGCAGCAAAATTGAGCACGCAGGTTTCTTGTCAAAATATCACACCTTGCTCTTGGCTGGAGCCAAAAGGGAAAGGGCACTGTGGGGGCTATGGAAGGAGAGGGTCAGGTAAACTTCCTGGCTGGTGTGCAGGACATGCTTCTGGAGCCCACCTGCCTGTCCTGGGGCCAGACACTTCCCTTTGCTCCCTGGCACAACTCCAGGAAGCAGCATTTGGGAGCCCACTGATGGCCTGCTCATAGCCATGAACAGTCACAGAGTTCTTTCCCAGCCCTGCCCAACTACAATCATACTGCCTGCCTCTCCCAGGGGTGGAAAAACTATATGAAAGCTTACACAAAACCTTTTCAGGGGATCTTTTTCTTTTCTTTTAACTAAACAGCTAGGGTATCTTGACTTCAAATATTCATGATTTGAAATGAAAATGAGTAGCTGGGATATTACTGGTGCCTTTCAGCAGTCAGTCATCCTTGTTCCTACCAGGTAGCACAGCTTTTTTCCCTCTCATTAAGGAAAGCTACAAATCACTGCCCGTTTGATCACATCCTTGTCAAAGAAACAAATAAAATAAATTAAAACTCACTCTACTTCATGCTGCTCTTTCATTTTTAATGATAGTTTCATTTGGTACCTACCTCTTTTAGCTCACCAGAAGGACTACATGGTCTCTTTTATTGAAATCTCAGTGCATTTCATTCTGCTCACTACCCATATTTGAGCATGGAAGATGGAAAAATCCCCCAATAATATTTTTCATGGAATGTGGTTTGAGCTAACTTGCTTAGCCCTTCCCTGATGCAATGCTCCAGGTTACTACTCACTGCAGACCTAAAGAGAAAGAAGACTGCAGCATATTTTGGACAAGGGCAGCAGGGAACTTGTGTTAATACCCAACACTTCTTCAGGGGTGAAGAAGTGAGATTTTGAGGCTGACATCAACATCCACTGCACAATTAATGTGCCTGGAATTCCTGAAGCAGTATAAAAATAGCTTCAAATGTAATTGTCTTCCCCCAAAAAAGGTTTTGTGTAAGTCTCCATCCAGTTTTTAATTCACCTTTTTTCTAGAATGTTGAGTGCAGAAAACGGAAAATACTTGCCAAAACAAACTGAGTATATATATTTGCCTCTCATAAAATGTGATATGGTTTGGATATGACTTGAAGTAGAATTTCAAGTAAGTTTCTAATACCAAGGTCTGCCCAGGCTTGCTCCATAAATCCGTGTCCTATTAAGGCTGGTTGGGACTTCTCAAGAGAAAACATGAAACCTAGGTCATGTTTAAGCAAAGATTACGCAATGACAACAGCCTTCCCTAGAAATATACAGCCGACTAGGGATAAATTGGAGTCAGGCAAAACTTACCATCTTGAATTCAGATTCATTTTAGGGTTTATTCAATATAGAAATGAGAGAACAGTACTATGGCTGCCGAAAAGCTGGTTTTGAATTGGAAAAAAAAGGACTTGTCAGTGAAATTTCAGCTACTTCTTTGCCAGCACTCTGCTCTCTGTAATACCTCCTCCCTGAAAAAAAAAAAACCAAAAAACAGAAAAACAAAAACAAAACCACCCCAAAAAAACCAAAATAAATCCAAACACACCAAACCCCCAACACGTTAACAATAGAAAGATTAATATTGGAAAATTTTTTCTAACAAAGTTTACTGCATGTTTGTTGAAATTTTGCATCTGATGCTTTGTGTCCACTTCTCCTCTGTTGATGTAGTTGCACACCGTTATACCATGTGTCCAGGAATACAGCATAACCGTCCCTCTTCCCAAGGCATTCTGGTGCTACTGCTGTTAGAGACCTGACGCAGTTTAATTCCCAAGAAATACTTCACAGCAAGTACTGAAAGACAATTCTTTTTTTTTTTTTTAATATCCAGGTATTCACATTTTCTGACAAAAGAAATGTTTAATCTCTTGTAGTAAAGTGGGATGCTATGACAGCAAACCCCACCTTTCTGCTAAAAGCAGTTCTGGAGGAAAACTTCAAATATGCTGCGAGCCAGAACTACACAAAATGGGAGCAAAAAAGAGTGTTAAGAACTGTGGTCTGATACACAGCATGTCATAGAGGATAATAATATAAAATTTGGCATTTAAATCCATTCAGGATTTAGGTATCTTTGTTACAGGCTGAAATCTACTCGCTGTAGGCTGCTAGCATAAATAGCAGTTGTTTTTGCCAAATGCCATGTTACAGTCATTTGTGTTTTGGTCTAATTTTAGTGTATCTGCACCTAGAATTACTGGCATTTATTTCTGTTCTCTCTGTTGTTGAAGATGAGTAATATTTAATTTTAAGCTCCAAAGACAGTTGCTGTGTCAACAGATAAACTCCCAAACCCTCATATCTATTTGAAGCAGAATTGTTAGTGTGGCAGTGCTTAGAGAAATTAGCGGGAAATGTGGCACACTCTGTACTTTTGAAAACAAGTTTTATTTAGATATTTCAAAATGGATTAAGCTGCCTATTGCAAAGTTTCCATCTTTTAAAACCTGATAGTTGGTTCATAAAAGAGAGTTTTGTACTTGGCTCGTTCTTTCTCTATAATGTATTCATCCAAATCATTAAACTTTCTTGGCTTCTCCAAAATAATTTTATCAATGCAAACACTGTTTTGGAAAACATTTGCAACTATTAATACAGGTTAAATTATAATGGCAACACCAACAGCAAAAAAATTCCCCGTGTCTGGAATTTTACCTGTAAATGAGACACAATTGGTCAGATTTCCTTGCTGATGCCCAGCTAAATCTATGGAATAAAACCTTGTGTATTAGTTAGTGTTTTAGTTAATTACAAATGTTTGTAAATTTTAAAAGTTGAATTGCATAGCTGGCTGTCTCAGAGCAGGACATGAGCTTGACTAGACAGGTTCATATGTCTCCTGGCACAATCAGAGTGTACATTGTTTTTACTTAGTTTTGATGTTGTCTGTCAAAATAGGAGAACTATATGAAAATGTTTAGAATATTAATTTTACACTGAATTAGAATACAAAAGGCTATGAAAACATTAGCTTCTTGAATTCCCTTTCGAAAAATAATTACATATTCCCCTGCTTCTCCCCTTTCTGAACATCTGTAGCAATTTTTCCGGGAGTGTGTTGAGAGCAATAATAGCTTTTACAAGATTCAGAAATGTTGCTAAGAAAAGCCAGATCATGTCCCACCCATAAAATTTGAATTTCAAATTTTGATGCGACCTGAGGTTATGTCTCTTCTGTTGCAACCAGTAATCTTTTTTTGCTTAATGGATTATGTGTTATTAAAGGGAGAAAGGAAGAAAACAAGGCAGATGAATGCTCAGCACCTCCTTTCAGAAAGGTGTTTTTCTTAGTGTAGCATCTCACAGACCAGCTGTTTGCTTTCCTGTCCCTCTGTGAGGAGGGTAACTGTTGCAGCGGGGATTTCTGCAATATGTATAGACAGTGAGGCCCTTGGAAAGAAACAGGGAGCGATTCTTGATAGAAGTTTCAGAGATTTTTTTCCAACCACATGGCCAACGGACTGCCGAAGAACTGAGCAATCACAGGACAACTAGGGTCCTCCCCATGAAGGGGAAGACAAAACAACTAAAGGGGAACAGGATTGACCAGGAAGTAGGGAAACCCCATAGGCCATGCCTCTACTCCGTGGTCCCCTCCCCCCGGACCCCACGCCAGTGGGGAGGAACCCCAACACTTCACCTTTTTGTTTTAACTAAAAGAGATGTAAAACTTAACATTGAAAACAACTGGATAAACATAAGATAACAAGAACAGTTTCAAACGAAAACAAGACACCCTCCTGAGTCTCTAAATGTCCAAACAGCTTTTTTCTCTGGAACATCTTAGGGCTGGGAGGCTGGCAGAAGGGAGACAGGACTCTCTGAGCATGCTTTGTGGGGAAACTGAGGAAAATGACCCTCTTTCATTTGTACCTGTTGGAACTCTAAACAACAATAGTTAATTTCCACCCCCCCCGTCATCCCCCACTCGGCATTGGAAAGGGATTTTTGGGGAAACAGTTGGTAAAGACATGGTTTTGTGAGGGAAACCATGGGTGGAAAAACAGGTAACAGGATATGGGATAAAAGGGGAAGGTAGGATTAGGAAAGGGAGACTGTATGGGCTGTTTATAATGGGGATATTGTCTGACATTACTATGATTTGCAGCATATATACTGCCTTTCACAGAAACACCACCAGGCCCAGTAACATTTGCTGCTTGCAGGCCTTTCCTTCTTTGAATAATCTTAAACTCTACCATTTCTCCATCTCCTAACCTTGGGATATATTTTTTGGGGTTATTCTTCCTAATGGCAGTATGATGAACAAATATGTCTTCCTGGTTGTCACATCTTGTTATAAAACCGTAATTTTGTTTAATATTATACCATTTTACTATTCCTAAAACCTTAGCTACGATGATTTTTTTCTTTTTTCCGTGTCGCTGCTGTTTTCTGTCTCTCTGTGTTCTTGCTTTCACTTTCGTTTTCGCTCACTCCCGCGTTGGAGCTGCCAGAGCTGCCAGGGCTGCCGGGGCCTTCAGGGCTGCTCGTGCCTGCGCGCTCTCACCGTGGAGTCTCGACTTCTCAGGGTTGCATTTGGGGCCATGTAGGCCGGGCTGGGCTGTGCCGCTCAGCTCCTTGCGCTGCCACTGCCTCTGGTCACAGCTGCGCTGCCACTGCCTGGCATTGCGCCCACGTCTTGGCCAGGCCCCTGCATGGCAGCCCTGCCGTGCCCTGCAAACGACTCTCTTCTGGCGCACGCTTCAGCTGTGCGCGGCTCCCCTCCACCGCCATAGCTGTCAGCCGCTGCCCGCGCGCTGCCCATCTTGGCCGGGAGTTCACGGGGCTTGCTCCACCATGTGCTGCGCGGGGCCAGGCGTGCACCGCCAGGTCTGCTCCATTGCGCCGTTCCCACCGCGCCTGGCTCCACTACCAACACCACAGCTCGCGCTGGCTTGTCCGTGCATGGGAACTGCCTCACTGCCATCCGCAGTGCTCTGGGCACACGTGGCCGAGGCCACGTGGTCCCTGAGACACGTTTTCCTCTGCAAGGACACAGCTGATATTGTTCAACAGTCTCTGTAATTAGGTAATATTCACGGAAATATTCCTCCATCGGGATATATTTTGACTCAGAAATTAACTGTGTCCAAACATTCTTCCAAAAGTCTTTGGTAAGAATCAAGTCCCAAGAAACATAGAAAAAGTTTTTAAACAACCATGCTAGGAAGTGTTTCAGTTGTTTTTGAGCTTGAATTAAGCTAAAATTTACATATCGCTGTTCAAGTGTCTTTTCAATTTAAGATAAATGTCCCTTTGTGGCTTGGATAGCCATGAGTCTTTCCATGATTCCTCCATAGTTTATGGAACAGTAAGACAAAAGCAAGAAGAGAGATCCAGAAAGTTTCTTTACTCACGAATTTTTGGGGGTCTTCAAAATCTTGATTGTTTCACAGTCGCTGACTCCAGGGAATGGTTGTGTTGCCCGTGTTTTCTACCATTTGTTGCAGCGGGGATTTCTGCAACATATATAGACAGTGATGCTCGTGGGAAGAAATAGAGACCGATTCTTGATAGATGTTTCAGAGATCTTTATTTTCCATCCACATGGCCAGGGGACTGCTGAAGAACTGACCAATCATGGGACAACCAGGGTCCTCCCCGGGCAGGGGAACACACAACAACCAAAGGGGAACAAGATTGACCAGGGAGTAGGGAAACCCCGTAGGCCGTGCCTCTACTCCCGCCGGACCCCATGCTGGGGAGGGGAACCCCAACAGGTAACATCGCTTGGAGGCTTGGATCTCCACGTGGATACTGGAGCTCAGGGCAGCAAGCTGGTCTTAAGTGGCTGCTGCCAGTGTCATGGGAGCTGGTCCCTAGGTGCAGCCAAATGGTCTGCATTCTTCCCACTGACTGCCAGCAAGGGCATCACGTTGCTGGCCTGGCTGTTTTGGCTGGCCACTATCAGCTGGTTCCATTGCTGCAGCTCTGCAACAAGCACAGAGATGATTTTAAAGACTGACATCCCTCTCTTATGTGCAGAAGACTTGCAAGCAGATCCTCTTGCTTCACACCTTTCAGCAAAGTCCCAGACAAATTCTCCTTTCCTTATCCTGTTTTCATACAAGAACCCATGTGGGAAGCTGCTGCCAGACATCAGTGTGACTGCTCTTCCTGCCACACATGCACAGCTGGCAGGGCCAGGCCCTACTGTGCTGCTGCAAATCACAAGAAATTCCCTCCTTAGGACAGGCTTCCTGTTTTGAAAGAAATGTTTCTCTAGCATAATAAAATTATGTAAGAGTCAAGGCCAGCCATTAGTCCCTTTCTGTTCCTTTTTTTTTGTTTTCCATCATATGTCATAAAAGCAATTTACTTCCTTTTTTGGTTTCCTCTTCTGAGAAATCTTTGGGTAGATGGAAGGAAAAGATGATTCAGGTCTCCATTATCCTGTTTACAATTAGTGTCTTCTGCTTAAATAATAGATCAATTCCACCATCTATTATAGAAGTCAAAAGACAAAGCACTTTTTAGTTTCAATCACAGACTTGATACTTGTGTCTTGGGCAAAGACACAAAGCGGGGAATGACTAGACTTTGATTCTGTGGATAATCAGGGCAGGGAAGTTCTCCTCTGAGGGGAAATGCAGATTATGAAGAAAAGTAGTTCTTCTCAGAGGGAAGAGAGAACTATTTTCCACATACAAAATATTTGAAGGCCACATCAATTTTGCCCACTTACTGTTTTCTTTTTTTTTTTCCCAACAGTTTACACCTATCTGAGATTACTCCTCATGCACTGGGCAACAAAATTGATTTGGTTATGGTAGGAAATAAAGTGAGAACAAAAGGGAAGCATCAGCTTTTGATCTCTCTTGCACTCAAAAAAACTTAATCTTTCTCCAAGAAACATGAACAATTTCTACAGCTTCTGAGGACCCTAGCACACCTGATGGGGACCTGTCAATACATTGCTCCTGATAAAGTGCAAACTTATAAAGCGATGTGGCAGAATGTATACTGTAAATTTCTGCCTTTTGAAGGCAGTTGGACATGACGTTTGTTCTGACTGTGAATTTTTTTCCTTTTTCTACTCCCCTGGATGAAAAGAAATTGTTGACATTGTTGAGATGTCAAAGGAGAAATTGGAATAGAGGAAAGGAAAGGCAAAGACTGAGTGTAAAGGCTTTAATTAAGAAGTATATCCAGTCTTTTTGACTGAGTAAGCTTTTGGAAGTCATGAAGATTCTGTATAGGAAAACAGCAAGCTACTTTAAGACTGAAGGAGGTCTAAAGGGGAGTTTTACCTAATTGAAGCACTTTTCAGCTTCTCTGAGAGGATAAGTTATGAAGAAATCAATGAAGAGTACAGAGAGTGAAGCAGCTTTGACCAGCATGACATTGACAGCATGCCTTAATAAAAGCAGAGATGTGTTCTCTTTTTATTTGTCAAAATTAGGCACTGCATCTCCATAAAACCGCTCTAATACTTCGGCTGTCTGAGACTTCACTTACTGAATGTGCCTCTGTGTATGAAGAACTGCAGCTGAGCAATTTTAGGGAGTTTTTCTTTGCCAGCCAAATTTGTAGGCAGGTGGTAGTGATTGGCCTGGAAATTGTATTCTCCTTATTTCTCAGTATTTCAATCTGAATAAAAACAAATTTGTTTTCTTTTCTTTGTGCTGGTCTACAGCTAACCTTTTCACACCCACACAAGTAATAATATCCTTTTGATACAATATCATCATAAAAATATTGGATAAAATAGTTAAAAACAGAATCAGCATGCATTATAAAAAGCTTTGAGAAAATAAAAAAGTAACAGTTTAGAACAACCAAATTCTTGTATATCTGGAAAGATAAACAGAGTCTAAGACAAAAGAAGAGCAGGTAACATCTATTTTATTCTTGCTAACATAGTTTTCTTGAGTCAATCAGGGCAAGATGTTATACATCCAATAATGTGTAAAGAAAATTTTTAAATTGAGCTATACACAATTATTTTATTTTTTCAGGCTCATCTTGATAAAGTTAGAAAGTATAAAAGCAATGATAAGCTAATAGAGGTTTAAGGTTGACATATTTCTGTGATGTAAATGGGGTTTATGAAGATAATCATGAACATGCTACTTTATCTTTTCTCTGTCTCTCTTTCTTTCCTTTCTTTGTCCCTCTGATTTCTCCCATCTCCAATAATCTACTGTTTTGCTGCCTACATCCTATCCCAAACTCCCTGTTGATATATCTGGCTTTTTTTCTCTTTCCATAAATTCTCCTTCCACTTACTGAGATTTTGTCTATTCTTTTCAACCAATTTCCTCCTCCTCAGGCTGGATTACAACTAAAATAAAAGCCTAACATGAGAAGAAAAAGAAATATGTGCTGTACCCTAAAAGATTCTGTAAGCTTCTAAAGCTGTGTTTGAAAGGGTTTGGTTGCTGTTGTTCATGTGGCATACACCTTTGAACTAGCTTAGCTGCTCAGGATAATCTCTAACCTTGTCACTTTAATCTTTGTTACTTTTTTCTCCTCCTCCAAACCTTTCTATGCCTGTTGCTTGTTATTACACACCATTTTCTCCCTTTGGAATGCTTTTAATTAACTGGGCCATCATAAGATTTCCTCCTTGAAGCTGATGCCAGGAGGCATGAGTGGGCAGTACTAGGGGTGATGAAATACTTGGGAATGTACCAGTAAGAGATGTTATAATCAGATTATTGTTTCACTTTGTCATCAGATGTCTGACCAATGTAGTGCTACACCAAATATAGAGAGACCTCTGTGACAGAACCATGCATGTGGTGAGAGAATATGGTGTTTATTACCGGCGTCTTTGGATCCTCGTAACTGAGTTTAAGATATATGCAATTGACATTGCATCAATGTGTGCTTTGTTCATGACATCTGTATTCTCAGAAAGACTACCTAAGAGAGTTTTTAGGAATCACTTTAGGGGTAATGAGGCTCTTTGCTCCTGATTAGATATTTAGTGTGACCCAGTTATTAGTAGAACAATTACATTGTGTTCAGAGAAAAACATGCATATATACATATAAATATAAAATTTCAAAAACTATTCCTTTGGAAATTCTCATTTGGAAGATGCCTTTGAATAATGCAGTTCAACATGTGAATGAATTCTTTTCTTTAAAGAAATCCTGATCATTCTAGCTGCATATCATGCTCATTTTAAAGTTTTATCCTTCCGTTTAAAATGAATTTAGCTAAATTGGTGTTCTGGAGTCAGGGCTAAACAATTACATAATTGGACCAATGATCAGTGCTTCGTTTTTCCAGTATAGGAGCTAATATCATCGAGCAGCTATGTATTTTTATTTGCAACAGAGTAAACAGGATTCTTCTGTGATTTTAGACAACCTGGACAAATAACATCAATTCTCACAGGTTTTCTGATGTTCAGCAGTTTGTTAACAAATTCCATCATCAGTATGCAAGGAATAAACTTAAATGGAAGAGATTACTCACAAGGTAATGCCCTCTCTGAGTAGCATTTTGCACCCTTTCATTAAAAGTGGCAGAATATGTCCCTAAACTTACCTGCAATTTTTCACTCTACTTTTTTTTTTTTTGCAGTCTGGTGTCGTGATAGATTTTTCATATTTCACCTTCATTTGCTTAACTGGATGTCCATGTTCCAAGGCTCTGCTTATATTTTATACAACACTATGTACTTCATTGTGGTTTTCCTTTCATATTTCAGGCACACAGCTGTGCCGTGACTTCACAGTGAAGAAAACAATTTTGGTTTACTTTGTATAGCTTCCTTTAGTTTAAGAACCTTTTCTGTTTTTTTCTCCATAGTAAATTTCAAGCATCGAATTTTTAATACTTAAAAAAGAAATTGAGGTGAAACAATCCAGTAATAAGTAATAAGAGATTGCTCAGAATAAAAGGTCCTGGAAATTTTTATGCCTTTTTTTTTTTTTAATGGAAATATTCTATTTCATCCCTTCTCAAGATAGCATTTATTTTGAATATATAAGCAACTTTTGGAGAAAATACAAATAAGCTCCTTGTATAAGTGTAAGTAACTTAAGACACCTTTAAAAATTTATTGTGTCAGTACTTTGTCTGCCCTGCATCAATGTGATAGAATAGCAAAGACATTTAAAATAACCGTTATCATTAATATTTGCTTCAAGTTTGAAACAAAGATAAATTTATGTGGGGATACCTAGGTGCTTCAATGGCAAACCGGCAATAGATGTTCAACTTTTCTCATTCGTGGGCTCCTTAAAAAAATTTCCACTTCATCTTGGTGAAGCATTTAGGTTTATTTGTGACATGACATATTTCAGGCTACTAGCAACAGACTGGTGGGGCTTGTGCTGAGAAGGATGTTCGGTTAACATTTGCAGAGTACCTATATGAAAGGCCACAAACTCCAGTGGTCTGCAGATCACAATTTTGAGAACCACAGATACTTGGCTATAGTCTGGGCCTGGGCAAAACTCAGGTGTATTTTAAACAGGCTTTTTGTGCCATCATCATTAAGGCATTCAGTTACCTCTAATTTGCGATGAAGCTCTCTCAGCGACAATACCACAATCAGATGATGAGGGTTGGCCACATGCACCAGAAGTTCTGGGAAATTGTTTCCTCCAGCAATCCCAAATATTTAAAGACTCCATTTGAATATTTGCCACTCCTTCCACAGCTCTCCAAGCCAGGAACTTAAACCAAAGTGCAGGCCTTGGCTGCCTGCTTTGTGCTGCTCTGCCAAGGTTTGCAGATGACTTCTTCTGTGCTTGTCCCCATGCCGGTAAGGTGAAGCCGGGATGAGAGTGCCATCCCATACAGAAGAGGCGTGCATGACAGGAAAGGAGGGAGAGAAGTGGAAGCAGCTGCTTCAGGGTGTGGAAAAGCCTCTTCCAGGACTCAGTTATCTGCTCCCTCCTAGTTCTGCCAAAGTCATCACATTCTTGCAGGCTTTGCAGTGCACTGCTGCTGTGAAAAATCCAGCCTTGGGTGTTTGAACCATCAACATAATTTAAACTAAATTTAGCAGCCTTATCATCAGACTTTTACTGTTGGACTCAGAAATACACTTCAGTAGTGTTTGGACTTCTTTTTTACTGTTAAGGAATAACATTAATAACCTGTTAATTTTTTTCCTCTGATGAAGAAATACTATGAAAAAACAGGCAGATAAAATGGAACAACTATTTGTGTGGGCATGTGGAAGTATCTAGGTGTTAGAATTTTCTTAAAATCAGCACTTTAAATCCAGGGAAATCTGAATTTAGGGTTTACTGGAAGCAAATCTTCTTAAGTTAAAATGAATAGCATACACACAACCTTTCTTCTGGCTTTTACTGCCATCACAAGTGGGGGGTGCCGGGGGAGGAAGAATGCAAATGCCAATCTCAAGACTTTAAAAGTCTAATTTAATACCTTGAGCAATGCTTTAATCACAGTTATACATGGATCATAACCTATAAAATTATTATGGGGTGACTGCATCACTGCTCCAAACTGCTGTCAAAGAGTGATTACAGGATTCTGTCAAACTAGAGGGCATATCAGGGAGGGGCCCATGAGTCTCTCTTCTTGACTCAGTAATAGGCAATACCAGCATTAAAACTGTTAGGATGATGGACAATAACCTTCTTCCAAAATCTACAGATGACACCAAAGGGGAAAACAACTGCAAATACTTTTTTAAAAGTGTCCAATTCAAAGTGATCTTGAAATCTTGGAGAAATAGCCTCAAACCACTGAGGTGATCTTCTGTAAAGCAGAGTACAAAGTACTGCATTTAAAAAGAATGACGGAAGTAAAAAATAGAGGAAAAACTGGTTAGGCTGCAGGCAATGTGGAAGGGATGAGTGTTTATTGTGGACTAGAGACTAAATACAAGCTGAATAACACAACGTGTATGCAGAAATTGGAAACTCATTTCATATTCTCAACATTAGTGATTTCTCAGATGGAATACTGACATCCACTGCTCAGAGAAAAGCCAGACAAACACAGAGAATAATGTCTAAAAACAGACAAAGAACAAAAACTTTAAAAAAGAAAAGTTGATAAATTATCTGATTTTTGTCTGTTTTAAAGCATCAAGAATAAAGCATGACCTACATGGATACTTGCAGGAAACAGTTTTATTAAGTGTTTAAAAAAATCGTGACTGGGAGGATGTTTTATAATATTTTAGTATATAAAACTCTTCTATGAAGAAGGCAGGCTCAGCTGTACTCTATGTCCATACAGAGTAAACAAGGGATGGTAGGGCTTAAAAAAAACTGGAGGAGCTGAAGACAGGCTAGCACAAAAAAGATTTTAGGTAATCTCACTGGTTAGCAAGAAAACTTGAGGCATCTGTGAGTAGGCATAAAAGGAAACTGGAGATACATAGGAAGGACCTGCAAAATATCTTTGAACCTGTCTCAGAACAGAAGAATGCCCTGGATGATATCTTGATATCCCAGAGTTCTTGGGTTGTCCTGTGCACTGTGCAGTCTTTTTTTCCCTTAATGACTCCATGAAGATTTTAACCCAAGGCTCTCTAAGCCTGAGTGTACCTCAGAGGAATCACAGATTCTGCATATCTGTTCCACATCTGTCACTTGAATACCATTCCATCAAATTGTTGTTCGACTATCTCCCCTTCTGGTTTCTGTAAATGTTTCTTCTTGGTATGTGACAATTGGGCCCAGAGATTAATTTGTCTTCTTGACAGTTTATCTGAGGTTGGTGTAGAGGAGATGTATGGAGGCAGGAACCACCTGGCCAAATCAAAGGGTAAATGCAGGTCCCATCTCCTTTCCCTAATGTCCTAGCACTCACCTGTAGCAATATTCTGGCAGAGATTTGCATTCAAAGAATGTGATCTGTGGGGAGTTTTGTGCTTTCACCTGGATACAAGCTTTTTCATGGTTAGTGGACAGATTTCTCTTAAGTACCGTTCCACAAAGCTATGTGGCCCACCTATTTTTCAAGGAGACAAGTCACTAAAAGTTTGTGTGGAAGATATCAAAACCAACACTTTTTCTTCCAGAGATCAGTATCAATGCAGCTGATCACAAACCACAGGTGGTTCAACTCTGTGGTAATCAATGCTAAAGGTAATTTCTTGCTACTCTCAAAGTTTGAACAACTTAAGCATAACAAAATTTAAAAAGTACTTTCTGAGCAATTTGGTGATGAAAAAATATCCATTATTGAAAAAGTTTGCCCATGTGCAATTGTGTATCACCAGCTGTTTCCTTCCATTTGTATTCAAAGGGCCTGCAGCCCTGCTGTTTAAATTACTCAGGGTATTGGCTAAATGGATGGAGTGGGACATGTTATTTGCATATTGATTTGTTTTGTATGGAAATAATTTTGATGAGTTTTTACCTTATTAGATTGTGCATTGTCATAGTGTGTATATGAATACAACAATCTCGGAGTGGGGAGAAGTTTTGAAAAATGGAAATGCAAACACATAAATTTTATCTCATTAAAAAGCATTATGTATTTAATTACTAGACTCTCATGAATTTAGGGACTGGAAATTAGAAAAACACAAGATTTAAGAACTTTTATGCATCAGTTGTGAGCCTGTATCCTAGGTGTGTAATCATCAGCAACCCTCAGCTTAGCTCAAAGATGCAGGCTGAGGTCTTTTGGGTATGCTAGCAAAGGGTTCTGTAGGCTGGGTGCTTACTTCTCAACCAGCATGCTCTGTATTCTTGCTCATAAAAATTTTAAACTATTACTTAAAGAAGTAACCACCACACAGGGTCTTACATAAAGTTACTCCAGAAGTCTATGAAGGGCAGCATATTGGTAGTAATACAAGGGGACCAGATTTGATTAACAAGTTGTTCTCCTGATTTCTTGTATGCAAATAAAAAAATCAGCAATAGTTTAATCTTGAGAGTAATTAATGACCTTATGTATATAAATATATATCACACTTTTGGCATTGCAGAGGTAAATGCATTAGTGACTGGAGTGTGCCCTGTTTAGCTATTTATGCCTTTCCACATAAAGCCAATTGAGTGCTTGCTTCAATGAGCGTTGTCTCAAGGCTGCTGGGGATTTAAGGGCCATACCCGCAGCTGTTTGTGTCCTTAGTCACAGTTGTCAGGGGGACCAGCTAATGGTGTCATGTCCAAGGCACAGCCATTCTGGCTAATTAGCTATTAGTCTGGCGGAAATCCCTCCTCAATGAAGTTTCAGTACAGCTTGTCTTACTTTTAAGAGGCAAGTCTGATACAATTTCACCAGCAGTGACCATTTCCTTGTTTGCAGGGCATTGTAAGAGCCTTATTTCTTGCCTTATAATGCTCCTGTCAGACATCAAAGGGCAGCTGACCAATTGTATTTAACTGTTTTACAGAGGTGCACCTCAGAAAAACATCAGAAGATGGAAACTCCAGTCAAACATTGCAGAAAAAAGTGTTTATTTATATTAATAGAACCTTCCATTCTCTAGACTTCCTAATTGTTTTGTTGTTAATGTGAAGCCTCAGCCTTTATTATTAGAACCTCTGCATTTCTATTGTTCTATATTTTAACATGTTAACTAGTCATGTAACTGCTGCAGAGTTCAGAAACATTTATTTTGTATAATTTGCAGAGTGACTCTGAAGATCAACAAACTGCAAAGCTCAGAAATCTGCCAGATGGTCCAAGCAGAGCAAGTACATTACTCCTGCACTTTTCACAATTAGGACTGAAATAGTGGGGTTTGGAATGGATCTGAAATGACCTCTTGGGTTACAAATCTTACAAAAAAAAAAATAGATTTGTTATTAATAAATCAGTATTGCAATTGTACTCCATAGAAATACGTACTTTCACCACTGATTTTTTGAGAGAGGACAATAAAGCATGAAATTGTATTTTACAAATGGGCCTGCTCAAAACCCCAGGACCCATGCCTTTAACCTGGTAGAAATCCATTTCTGAACCTCACAGTCTGCCCCTCCAGAAGTTTATGAAAGTGTGCTTATGCCTTTTGAGGAGCACTCTTGTACTCACTCCTGATGACAGGAGGATCAAGAAAGGTGTGTGGTGGATTGACGCTGGCTGGATGCTGGCACCCACCAAAGCCTCTCTCTCACTCCTCTCCACAGCTGAGCAGGGGAGAGAAAATTTGGAGGTTCCTGAGTTGAGATAAGGACTGGGCGGGTTCACACACCAAATACTGCCACAGACAAAACAGACTCAAATTGGGGATATTAATTGAATTCATTACTAACAAAATCAGAGAAGGATAACAAGTAAAATAAATCTCCTTGTCTCACTCCTCCATCCTACATGGGCTCTACCTGTCCCCCTGCAGGGGGCCAGGGAGATGTGGAATGGGGCTTATGGTGAGTTAATCAAATTCTGTTCCTGCCACTGCTCAAAGACGAGTCCTCCCCCTGCTCCAGCATGGGGTCCCTTCCATGGGAGACAGTCCTCCATGAAGTTTTCCAGCATGGGTCCATCCCATGGACAACAGTTCTCCACGAACTGCTGCAGTGTGGGTCACTCTTCCGTGGGGTAAGTACTTCAAGGATAGGCTGCTCCAGCATGGGTCTCCCACAGGGTCACAAGTGCTACCAGGAAATCTGCTCCAGTGTGGGTCCCTCTCTCCATGGGTCTGCAGGTCCCTGCCAGGACTCTGCTCCAGCACAGGCCTCCCATGGGGTCACAGCCTCCTCTTAGGCATTCACCTGCTCCAGCATGGGGCTCCTCCATGGGCTGAGGTGGATCTCTGCATCCCCATGGTCCTTCATGGGCTGCAGGGGCACAGCTGCTTCACTGTGGTCTGCACCATGGACTGCTGGGGAACCTCATGTCCAGTGCCTGGAGCAGCTCCTTCCCCTCCTTCTGCACTGACCTTGGTGTCTGCAGAGTTGCTCTCATCTACTCTCACTCCATTCTTCTCTGGCCACAGTTACCTCTGCCCAATAACTTTTTTTTAAAATATGTTATCACAGAGATGTTATGACCATCGCTGCTGGGCTCGGTCTTGGCTAGTGGCATGTTCATCTTGGAGCCACCTGACATTGGCTCTGTCAGACACGAACAAAGCTTCCAGCAGCTTCTCACCCCTGTAGACCCCCGCTACCAAAGTATGATCATGCAAACCCAACACATGGAGGAAACACAGGATGAGCAGCAGGTTTCTCTTCCCAAAGGTTTCAATGTTGGTGCTCTTTACACATGAAGGCACATACAGGGGCTGGTTTGGAAAGTGTTCATGAATGGCATAAAGGCTTTTGGTGTCTACTCTACCAGCCTTTGAAATCAATGGGAACTCTGTCCAGTGATTTCAGAGAGTTTTAAATTACAGCTCTAAGTCTAGTAATGGAAGTTAAAAGTACAGGGATTTCTGCCAGTTCATCAGATGAGTTCTGGATATATGGTCCAGTTGTTCATGGTTCTCACATGCTTTTGAAACACTGTTTGTGAATTTATTTAATATCATCTCAGAATAAAGAAAAGAAATTTACCGTGGCCTGAAGTACAGAAATGGCTAATATGAAGAAGTAATTTTTTCTCTCTTTACCGTGAAAAGGCATTTCAGAATGTATTTTTAGTTTCAAATTAAAATACCTTGTACTAGAAAGCTACCTGAGATAGTAGCCTGAAGCTAGCAGAAAAAGTCTGAAATTTAATTGCATCTTCAACTCTGCCATGATGTCATTTCAAGGACACACCTGCATGATCAAAAACTAGTGAAATGAAAAATTGCCAAAAGCTCTTAATGAATCAATGAATGAAGAGTCCAACTCTTCAGTGAATGAATGAAGTGTCAACTCTTCAATTCTAAATAACTGCACAATGATAGTGATCAATAACACAGATAATTCAGTGTGCAGGACATTCTGACTTCTGACGTTCATGTTTGAATGTGCAAAACAAATTACAATTAATGACTGCTGTGAAGCTCTGTACATAACCTAGGATACCCAGCATGATTTATCACTTCTTATCTGCATGTGATCTCAATGTATGCTAAATCATTTAGAAATTAAATGAACCAGGCTCACCCCAAACTTCACCTATCATGGCCAGACCAGTATGCTGCAGCCTGCACTGGAGGCAAGCTATTATTTATTTCTCCAAACCAGCTTCCTCTTTTAATACAAAACCCCAAACAAACCGTGGCAGTTTTTCTATGCTAGTATCAGCTGAGGGGTAGGTGTGCCACGTCCCTGTTCCTCATGTCATTCTTTTTTCCTGGCTCTTGTGGGCCAGCTTCATTGGCCATGTGCCTGACTCATAACAGTCCAATCTTCAGTATTTCATTCAGTAGAAATATTTGGCAACATATTCTAGATCATCTAACATATAGGAGCTTTAAGGCATTATTGATACTTGAGAAATAGTCCTCAAACTTTTGCTGGCAAAAAGCCTGTAAGGAAGTTGATAAGCTGCATATTCCAGGTCAGAACACAAAATGTCAGTAAATAGAGGTGGTGCATTTAACTTCTCAATGATTTGAGCACTACGCAATTTTGCTTTCGTATGTATTGTACATGTTAAGTAGTGACAATTTGAAATGAAATAGCATTATATTTACACAGAAGTATGTAAGCACTCATCAGCAGCTGAGGCTGGTGTACTAGATGGCACATGGTGGGAAGGTCATAAGGTAAGCAAAAGCATGAGCTGCGGCACACTCATGGCTCAGATCACAGATGAGATATGACCTATGACACTCCCCTTGGGAACCACCAGGCCACTCAATGCACAGTGCAGGCACTCACCTTGCTCTGTGCAAAGCAGCTCAGAACAGTAGAATTTGTCCTGGTGGCCAGTTAAAGAGTTAGTCTGTCCTACTTTTGAAATGAGTGCCCTACTTATCAGGTTGCTCAGAAGGTGATGGTGTTAGTTCTCCTTTAACCCATGTTCTGAAGGAGCTGAATGAGCCAGACTGGCTTTTTGAAACAAAATCGATTCAGATAAAGATTCAGATCTGAGCAGAGCAAGCATGTACATTTTAAAAATTCTATACTTATATTCCTGGTACAGTAGCCTCATGGTTAGATCCTTTAGTACTGCTGTTCAACCAGTGGCAGGCAGGGACTCCTCACCCTCCCTTTTTGTTGTAAGTGGTATTGTTGTCCTCCCTCATTGGTAAAAGCAACATCATTGATTGAGGCAGAAGGGCTTCTCCTTCTCTTCCTTTTCCCCCATGCTGTCTCCAATGAACTCTTGTAGGATTTGGGGTTCTTTTTTCTGTGTTGAATCTGTAGGATCTGTTTCTTTGAAACCTTTAAGAGAAAGAAAATGCAGTTAGCACATTCTACTTTGTGCTCCTTTGTGGTAATGCTAATTAACTACTGTTTCAGCGCTACCCTTCAGTACCCAGTCATGAAAAAGTAGTAGATGCAAAGAGATAATTTAAACTTCCTGTCTGGAAATTGCTGCCAACGATTTGTTCTTTTTTTTTAACATTATCATACTTGTTGCTTTCTAGCCAAGTAATATGATTCTACTGAGCTGTACACATGGATGCATGTGCATATTTTAAATTTTTATTCCTATAATAAGAGCAGGTCTCTGAGTTCATACACTCTGATGAGAGTCACAGATCAAGATTTTACCAGCTTCGCATCAGGAGTTGTACATGAGGAGTTGCAAGAATCAGGAAGAAGTACAAGACTATTAATCAAAAGGAACAGGCAGACTGGTGGATATACAGTGTCTTCATTCTCACAACCGTGCCCACCAGTCAACCAAAATCATTTGGCTGAATTAAATAGTGATATCAAGACATTTGTCTTCTCTGTTTCAATATGGTTTCAGTAGGCTACTTTGCAGTGTGCAGATTTCTGTTAGAAGTTACAAACATAAAGCACTACTGAAATTAAAGAAAAAGCAGAAGGCAGAAGTACTTTAGGTTTTCCCTTCCTTCAAGACTGAATTTCATGCTTCTGACAGAAGGCTACCATGCTAAGTCTCCTAAGGCTTTTTTGTCTTTTACTCTCCATTTTCCCACTCTGACAGGACTGGGAACATAGAATTAATCTTCAGAAAAAACTGAAATCTTTAAAAGCAGTTGCAAATATATTCAAGATCTTGGCTGGAGACAAGGATAAGAAATTTATTAGTTTCTTACTCTGGGCTTTATTACCACAGCCCTAGGCCCTAGGGTATATCACCGTGTCCCACAGCCATAGGGAGGAGGAGGAGAGAAGATCCAGCAGGCAGGAATTGTGTAGCAAGATTGATTTATTTAATTATTTTACAAACTCTTTTATAGACTTCTTTCTTCATAGTCTAATTGGACAAAGGATCAGCCACCCCTTGGGGGTGATTGGCTAAAATCCTAAAACATCCATTGTCAAAATATTTTCCTACTGTACTACAAGCAAGACTTTTCAAGGCTGCAGGTGTTTGATTGTTTACATAAATCTGCTACCTCTTCTGTGAGAGAGAAAAATCTCTCACGGGCTTAGAAAATAGCAAGAAAATCCTTGCTAGCAGCACTTTTGTATCCACAGGGCTTAGATACTGCTGGCATCAAGAATCAAGCTCTTCCAAGACAGAAAATGAAGTTTCTTTATGTGATAGAGGCAATATCAATTTGATTGAAATTATGTGATAAATCTCAACAAAGGGCTATATTCTTATAGCATCACTGTGAAGAGCAGAGCATGTGCAGGCACAATTTCACAGAGGACTTCAGGTCTGAAGATACAGGAACTACTGGGCACCTGAAGAATACTCAAATTTGATCTGTACGAACAGCAATGTTTATCATCCATAATCTATTAAGATGAAAATATTTTACCACAGTTTGTGGTTTTTCCCAAATAGTTTGTTTTATTTTTATATTAATCTTCTCAAATTATTTGTTGGGCAGGTTTCATAAGTATATTTGAACTATGTTAGCATACTTTCCATCACAGAAAGTTTTGTATAGGAACTGGAAGGCTTTTTTTTAAATTTTGGAGTTTGCTACTTGGAATTTTTGACTGAGCACCTTCACTTAAATTCATCTCATCTAATATCAGCCACTTTTCTAGACACATGATTTTGTAGAGTGTGGCTTGGTCCACTTGAAGTCTGCAGCATTCCCTGGCTATGCAGAATTCCCATGGAACTGTCCAAGCATACAAGTTAGACTGGTGTTATAAATCTGGAACCTGGTGATACTTTGGTTCTCTGAATGGTGTTATCATTATCAAGGGTTTTTACTGAAGTAGTTTCTTCTGTTTACCTGAAGAAACACTGTGTTGTTTGTTCTACTAAATGCACATATTTCCAGGGGCTTAAAAGTCCCTACTAAGCAAAGCTTCATACTAAGCAAAATTTTGTCTTAGTACCTGACCTTGCTGTAAATTTGAAAAAAGAGCATGACAGTGCATGACAATGTAAGTACAGGAAGGACCTGACAAAAGAAGACAAAATACTGAACATTGAGGAATTTAATTATTCTGACATTTCTTCTGAAAGCACTAATGGGAATAGTAATGCAGAATATATATTTTTCCATAGCCGATAAAACAAAGCAATTAGATAAAATAGAGTTATCAGTGGTGGGCATTAGGGGACCTTTTTGTTACAATGAATGAAGAGTGAAATGCTCATGTCTGTCTAACAGAAGAGGCAGATACTACATCTATTTTTTCTCTTGCACATCGTCCCAGGATAATGTACCCCTAGGTGTTTTGTTCTGCCTGATTTTAATTTAAGTGGTTTCTGCAAATTATGATATAATTTCAAAATTACCTTAGTAAATCCCTTGGGAATAATTATTTTAGCACGGCGCAAAAATGACATCTTGTAATGTCCTATGCTTCATGTTTGAATAAAAAAATGCTTCCTCATCAATTTAAGTCATATAACCTGTATAAAATCCAAGAGATCAGTGACTCAAGTGGGTTTTTTTACCTAAATATTTGTAATAGAAATTTAAGTTTTCAAGAACCTGAATTATCATATGTTCATCTCATAAATCTTCTCTGAATAATTTTCAGACATTTAGTTCACATGGTTATAGGGATCTTGGAGTACCTGCTAGGATAATTTTTCCATCTATGTGGCCTTTTAAAATTACTTCTATGGTGGAAATATCAATATTTTATTCTGCCTTATCTATCAAAAATCCTTCACTTTGACATCCACAGATTACTTTAAATTTAGACCTGATACATAGTGACATGGACCCAAGTATTTTCTGCATTTAAGTAGGTCTTGCACAGGCAGCCTAAAGAGCTACGGTTTTTAGCATTTGCTATTCTTGTCATTATTTATTCTAAATGTGCTTTATGTTGTTATTCTTAGACCATTAGACATTGTCTTGCTAATTGCTGTGCAGACTGTCTTTCCCTTAGTTTTTTCATAAATCAGTCCCTTAAATCTTGCTAATCCCTTTCATTATTCCATTTCATGCTCCCGACGCTGAGAGTACATTTCTAGAAACAATACACTCTGAGCTGTGCACATCACCCCAGTGCAGGAGCTTGTCAGGTCTTGGTTCTGCTACGGTGCTTGGACAAGCTGGAACCAGCCTGTACATATTTGGCAGAGTTTGTGAGGCATCATGATAACCTGGGTGGCATTACTTTGTTATAATATATATGACAATTATGTATAATAATACAACAATTTACAAAGGCAATAACATATTTTTTTAGAGCTACATTATATTCATTTCCACACTTCAGACAATATTGCATTTTCAGAGGAAGCCTGCAAAGTGTATTGTCAACTGGAGTACTCAAGACAGCAAATGAGGAAAGAGGTGTGCCTCTGCCAGTATTTAGTAGAGCCACGCCTTTGGACCCCTCTCTGACTGTCGGCAAGACACAGAACTGTTTGTTGGCAGCAGCTGGTACTTTTTGTTGGGAATGTGCTCAGCTTTCAGTTCTGCTCATTTCTCCAAAATGATCAATATGCTGTACATAGAACTCTCTTGCAGGCAGCAATGAGGGTAGCAGGAAAAGTATATGACCACAATGTAGATGGCGCAATTGGTGGTGTAAGCCTCATCTCTAATGACCAGGAGAGACACAGGACCTTTGGTGGGAGAGGGAGGAGGTGAGACTGAGGTGTAAACAATCAAAATGCTTGAAAGGGATAAAATAGGACAAGGTAGAAAAGATGGGCAGAGTTTACATCATGGTTAAGAAAGAGAAAATGAAAAAGCAGTCGTGTGATACAGACTGCAAAAATAGAAGAACATCTGAGCAGTGAGCGAGTGAGAGGTGGGAATAGTGCAGCCTCTGCTCAGAGCAGCAAAGAGAGAACATGCAGGTGGTAACAAAACTTTCCAGGTACATCCTCAGAAGACGGAACTGAAGACAAGTTACAGCACTTAGAGGAAAGTGAGTTTGGGAGGTAGTTTGTGGGATGAAGAGCAGAGTCTTTGAAGTCAGTAGTGTTCTCAGCCACTAGAAACTAAGTGTGCAGCCATCTTTTTATTCTGTCTCACTACCTTCATATGCATCTCAGTCATGACAGGGTATCCCAGTGCTGGTCTAGGGAAGAATCTGATAGGTAGTTTAGATCAAAATGGAAACATTCACTATTTTCTAGGTCTATACTCAATTATCTGTCATCTGCACTCCCGTTCCTTTGGTGAATTTGATTCATAAATCATGGAACTCGATGAACTTTTTGGAGCAGAAGTAGTTTGAGTTGAACTGCGATTCATTTATTTCTCGTAAAAGCTCATTACAGGCTGATAATTGACCCAATACTTTCCATCAAATTTGAATTAAATCACACTGGAAATCAATTACTGAAATTCCCGAAGGTACTTTTACTCTATAGGAAAATGAAAATGAAAAGATTTGGGAGGGTGCTAAAAGGGCAATACTGTAACTGACATTTGTGAAAAGTGTCGGTTTCTCCACTTTTTCCTTCTCCATCTGAGTGTTTGGAGAAAATAATGATTGCAAGTATTTCACTATTTTGCTTTGAATTATGAAACAAATAATTTGTTTAGATCTTTCTAGATTATGGAATTCCTGTGGAAACATGGCAGTGCAGGGGAGGAGATAAAAAAATTCAAATTTCTGTTTCAGTTGTCAGCTCTGTTGTTTCAAGCATGGCCTCAGTTAAATTAACAGCAGTCATGGATCATCCAAATGCTGAACAAAATTTGGATGCAGCAATTCCAGAGGGCTGGAGCTGGTGATGCTGCTCTCCTGCCACTCTGATCTTGCTGGGATTTGGAACCCAGCCTGAAACATCATCAGGTCATAACAGAGGATATCTTGAAAGGAGACTGAATGGGGACTTGGACCACTGTGACCTCTCCTGTCTGATGCAGCCCTCTTGCCAACATGAGACAAAGCCTTCCCTCACTCTCCTCCCCTCCTCTGATCCATGAACTCACTCTGAGCTCATGGCAGACGATCTGCTAGGGTGATGGAGGAGCATGGTGCAAGAAACATGGAAAACAGATGCTGATCTCCCCACTTCTCAAGTGCAGAGGAAATTTTAATTTGTACGTTCCTCCTGCTAGTTGTGCTGGTTCTGCAGTAAACAAAAAGGCATCCAGGTTGATTACTTAAAGCCAGTCTTCCCATCTAAACTGATACAGTTCCACAAATACAACTTGACCGCTACTGTGGAAAATAAATACTGTACTTGAAGGAAATAGCTCATGTTCAGCTGACTGTAAACCTGCTTCAAAGGTTAAACTGTTCACTCTTCCTTGTCAGTTTTCAGTTGAAACATTTTGATTGGTGGGAAGACATATTTATTTTAGTTGAGTTTTAGTTCAAGAAAGCATCCAACTGAACTTCAAAAGGAAAATTTAGGGTCAGACTGAGAAAAAATAACAGATTTTTTTTAGTTAGTGGGAGTTCAGTTCAGCACCTGTCTTTTCCTTTACAGTGTGATTCACTTCTGTCCAGATTTCTCTCTTCTTTGACTGAATAGATGAGTTTCAGCTAATTTCTCATTGTATTACCTCACAGGTTTTCTATTTGGATCTCTTTCTATCTTTGCACATTTTGGATATCTCTAGTTCCCAGTGTACTATTCCTCTGCTCTCAGAGGTATTTGCAGTTTCTGCCCATTTGTTTTGAGTGAATTTCATTAAGGTTTTTATTTGTTCTATTCCCTAAATCGCTAAGGCTAACTTGCCATATTCCCAATGCATATTTTGCCCCGCATTACTTTCCTGCCTGACAAGTCCCTTTGCATAACAGGTTTTCAGTTATATGCCGGTGATTTTACAAAGACTGGATATGAATTAATTTTGAGACATGCTTTAAATGATAACGAACCCAAAGAGTTTTCATATACCCTTCCAGATTTGCTATCAATTCTTTTTTAAAAATCAAGCTTAACGGAAGACATTTCTTCTTTCTACAGCTTTCGGTTTCCACCAATGATTCATTCTTAGACTTGACCTTTTGGTCAGTCACTGGAGACCTTGAAAGTGAAGACTATGGTACAGTTGTTTAATTCTTACTTTCATTTTGAATTAAACCAAAATTCTCTCTCTCCATGTATAGGTATGTTTGTTTGCCTGAATCCATGATGCTTCCTGTACTAACTCTGCCCTGGCGCTCCTGCAGATGGTGATGGCCAGTAGCAGATGCCTTGGTTAGAACAAAAGGGCAAGGTCAAGATGTAATGTTACTTTCCCATCACACCCTCTCAGCCTCCAGCCAGCTACTTCTCAAGGACTTCCTGGGAGAAGGATGTCTTTGAATTGAAAAGTCTCAGTAGGACTCTTCTCTCAGAGCTTTGTCCAATTGATTTTTCAATTCATGCATTCACAAAATCCTGTAGCAAGAAGTTTGAAAACATTAGATATGTATTACATGATGGATATTTCAGCCCAGCTATCTTGGATAGAAATATACCGAGGTACTCAATTAAAGTAAACTGACAGGCCTTTTCCTTTCATTTCTTGTCTGTTTTCCCTGTTTCTTGGCCTTTTCCCCCTTAAAATAAATTTGTTTTATAACTACTTCAAGGAGGTAAAAGCCCTGATGAGAACCCAGCTGAGGAAAGCAATTCAGTCAGTTTATGAAGTTAAGACTTTAAAAAAATGTAACCCAGACAATTACCCCAAGAGAATCTATACTTTTGCTCTATAATGTAGTCAGGCAAACATACTGTAGAAGAATAGATTAAGATATGAAATATGACTAAGCTGCAATTAAATATTTACATTTGTTTTCACTAGAATATATTTGATATACTTCTCCTAAATGGACATTTAATGGAAACAGCACTCAGCCAATGACAAGTCATAAATTACTCATCCCAGGAGAGGGACCATACTGGTCCAGGTTTGGAGACAGCCTGCCAGCCACAGAGCTACCTCCTGTCTCCTCCTGAGTTTGGTGGAAGCAGCAGCTACTTAGAAAGTTAAAATATATTGTTGCCTTTCCCAGCGAATCAAAATAAGTCATGGACACCAGCTGCTGCTTCCTCACTTCCCACCTGTTCTGGTACACATGCATGTCCTGATCAATACAGAATTCTGGCCAACTCATATAGGAGTTCTCCTTTTTGCTGCCTAATCCCTCTGTGCTTGAGCTACTACTGTTTTCACCAGCTTTTGGCATCACAGTAAATATACTCCCATTAAAGTTTAAACCTCTAAGCACTGAACAGTCTCTCCTCATGTAACATTAGCTAGGACCTGTTCATATACTAAGTTTTTATCTTGTCTGCAAAGAATGATTAATCAGTTCACAGGAAACTATGCCTGTCTGAGGAGGGAAATCTTTGCCCTGTATTCATGCAAAAGATGAAATATTTTTCTATTGCCAGTCCTGAGGTATTTGTGGGTGGGTGGCAAAGAGAAGGGAGGAATTATATGAGTGGTATAAAATACATGTTAATAGGTTAGGAAATTAAAACAAATGAAACTTTGTCTATAATATTTGAGTTTCTTCTAAAAATATGTCTTGCTTTAATTTCTAGTTTCATGGGTTAGAGGGATTTCAATCTACTCCATTTACTGCCTTCTGGAAAAAGATTGCAGCAGCCTTGGGGTAATTTGAAAGTGATGAAAGAGACACTACAGAATCTTCCTTTCAAATATTATTGTACATGGTCCAATCAGATTTGCTTTAAAGCAAACCTCCAATGTTGCACCTTTACCAGCTTTTATTATCCACCTGAGCATGCAGATTTTCTTAAAGAGAGAATAAGTTTCCTGTTGTCCAAGTACAAACATTTTCTGGTAATGAACCGTGCCATACAGTTAGTAACATAAGTCCTTTATATTCTCTTTAAATCGTTGCGCAGCATAAGAATCAAATCCCACACCAGGTTCTTTTGCTTGCACAAGAAAACCAAATTTTTGATTGCTATATGCATTCTTTGTGCTATCCAGACATATACCTTTGTAAGAGTCTAACCAGAGACAGAGAGCACGGGATAGTCTCTAACAGATTAGCCATAGGATGGAACTGAACCTGCACAATCAAAGCCAATGATACTTTCCCAAAGACAAATTGCCATTGTATTTAGGGATTGGAAAGCACCCATTATTCTGTTGTGTGTTTATGGGAGACAAAGGGTAGTAAAACCACTGATTTTATCACTGCTATGATATGTCCAAAGATTTAGAAAAAGTAAAAATCTATTTTGTAAAAAGTTAAAATCTGTTTTGTATTTTTTTCCAGAAAAAAATGCGGGCAAAAGTTTCGTAAATCAGTGACTAGACTTCCAAGGACAGTATATGAAGAACATGATAATAAGTTAGCTGTAAAATGAGTGAATGATAGAGATTAGAAACCATTTAAATTGATGGACCAGTTTATCCAGAAAGTATACAGAGCTGCAAGAAGTACTCAGAAGTGCATAGGAAAAATAAGCAAATTTATTGCAAACATTTATTCAATTCATAGGAACCATCAGAGATAAGAAGATGGCTGAAGTATAACATACCACTATTATTTCAGAAAGCCTTGGGATATACCATAAAACTGTAAACAAGATATATGAGAAGCTACACTTATTTTTGGAAAGACCTGCCTTTGAAGCAACTGAACTCTGGGTGGGGAACTGCAGCAATATATTAACATTCACTTGGTGTCCAGACTGTAAATTAAGTGGAAATTGACGCACGTTCTCTATGACACGTAGAAAGAAAAGAAATCCACTAAACAGGCTTGTGTATTCAACAAGACATTAAGACCAAGAATTAGTCATCTTACAATGCAAGTCAATTAAAGGGGCTGCAGTGCTCTCTTGGGTCCTGCTGATTCTTTCTGATGTGAATATTACTTTTTTTCATTCCTGCTGCATACATATAGAGGGGTATCAGCTCAGGAGAGGCTTACAGAAATGAAAGGGCAAGAGCAGGATAGGAAATGGCAATTTTCTTTTTACCATGAGGACTAGAGTTAGATAAGGGAAGTCATGGTTAAATAATTTAATTCTTGAATTTCCAGATTCTATCTGCAGTATGTCTATCAGCATCACACTGTTTGCACCACACATTTGCTAATGGCTTATGAACACAACTCTCCCACTGCAGTCAAATTACTTATATCAAGGTAGAAATATTTCTTTAGGTGTGGGAGTAGAGAACACGATAAAAAGGTGGTGTAAATTTTGCTAGGAGCACGGGATAGCTCTGAAATTACCTTCCAATTTAGTTGTTCATGCATTTTTTTATATATAAGCTGAAATGTTCATACGAGGTGCGCTTCAGAGAAGACAACCTTGGGACATTTAGAACTGAGGCCAGAGAAAAAAAGCACTGGATTATGAATAATGGGTTTACCTGTAATATTTCAGTCACTTTAAATTTTGGAGTAAGGGCTAGAAATATTGTTTGGAGGAGCAACAGCTTTTTAATGAAGGGTGTACTATTTTTTTGCTCACCAAATCTGACAACATGGAGGGAACCATGAGCACTCAGGGAAGGACAAAATACTGAGCCAGGGTTGTAGAAAAGACAAAAAGTCTGTGACAGAGCCCCTGGTGAAATGGGAAGGGCTAGGCCGTCAAATCAGAGTCAGGATGACAAATCTGAGGAGTGCAGGTTGGCATTGAACTGGAATGAGGTCCAAAGTATTTGGGACTGGAGCATTCCTCATTTTATATTTTTATAGCTGGCTGAGCCTACTTCAGCTGGCCCTCATCCACACCAAACTGTGTCTTGCTTTAAAGACTCAGACCATGGGTCTTAAAGACCCAGTTTTCCAGTGAGTTTTCCATCTGCTTTTCAGCAGTTTTATCTAATCCATATTTCCTTGGCTCATTGAGGATATCATCCCTGTACATGACCAACATGAAAAGAATCTGAATTCTGTGATTACATTTTCACTTTTTGCATGGATTCCAGTCTCTCTTTGAACACCAAATTCTTCTTTGGGATGAATTAGGAGTATGTGATGAAACAGGCCTATTTTTTGAAGGATCCTTGCTTCAGTTGTAGCAAAAGCTGAAAGCTGTGTAGAAAATGGAAAAGAAATTGGGGGAAAAGAATGAATAATGGTCTCCTGGCTGAGGATGTTGAAATCCATCCAAGAGATTGGGTTATAAATGTACATCTGCCAAAAATTTCTCAGTGTGATCCTGGGCGAGTCATTCACCCAAACTTCTCACAGGTGTTCTGTGGTTGTGTTTTTTACCCACTGTTAGGTATCAGTATGACTGGGTTCTTGCTGTTTTGTTGCAGAACTGCCAAGTAGTGACAAGTCAGACTGCAGGAGGTTTTATTATTTAAAGGACTTGAAGATTTTGAAATACATATTTGTTCCAAATCAGCATATATTCCTTAGATTAGGTAATTTCTGGTGGGTCAATTTTTATTGAATAAGTGATTTCACACTGTTTAAACAGAGTAGTTAATTTTGAGGTTGTACTACCATAGAAGAAGTCTATCAGCTTTTTAAACATTTGAAGTACCATAAAAAAAAATCAAACCTCAGTTTAGCCATTGGATATTCTCAAAATTCAGTGCTCCTTTCCAGAAGAAATATCAGTGTGTAGAGAAATAGAACCATATTTGTAAAAATCCTGCTTTCAAGATAAGGTTCTGTTCTAGAAGACAGGATTTCATTTGTTTCCATCACTGGTACTCTTCACAATGATAAGCCAGTGGTGTGGGGTCTCAAACACACATTGCTTTGTAGTGTCAATGTTCTGAAAATTTAGGGCCCTGAAGTCTCAAACTGGCCACTTTAAATTAATGGGGTTTTAACTTAATGGATCTGTGCCTTGGCTCTCCAGACAAAAAGGGAAGATAGTAAACTCTCAGGAATTTTCTGTGAATATTCAGAGATAACAGTAACAACTGTAATTGAAGAGCCTAAGAAGAAGTTATTATTTCTAACTTTTAGCAGGATTTGGATGTTGTACAGTAAATAAGACCTGGGGCCATACTCTGTAAAGTTAAAATTGCCAAGCAGCTCATCAATAATTAGATATCAGCTATTTTGTGCCCTGATGCAGCTGAAATGGCACAGACAAAGCAGTATATGATCATGCAGTAAAACAGTATCATAAACATTAATCCCAAGGAACTGAATTGAGATTTTACAAGGAACCGAATTCTGGTGTCTGTTCTGTGAGAGTTCACAAAGTAGGAAAGATTGCTAATTATAAAGCTAAATATTTCTGCCTGGAAAATTATTGCAAAAATTATTTCAATTAAGTTTAGGTTGTCACAGACTCTCCTACACTTTCAGTAAGTGTATATCTATAAATATCTGTAAATTATCTTGAGAGAGAACAGTCTATATTTATTTATAGTATGCTTTCTTTTTGAACCAAATTTTTCAGGCTAATTAATGAAACCTGTACAAAGTAAGTATGCTCCTAATATTTCCAGTGCCAGTAGATTTCAGGAGAAGTCTTTCCTGTTTGAAAATCCTTATTTATTAATTCTAGGTCCAGCTGCAGGCTATGGAATGCAGTTACAGAATTTGTGATATGCTTTATTAATCAAAAAAATTTTCATCATATTGAAAAGAAAGCACTGAATTCTATCTATAACAAATCCTCAAAATGAAAGACTTACCAGGCTTTTAAGTTGTAAATTGAGTATAACTGCTGAAGAACTGTTGAGAATAGGCAAAATCTGTTAAATTTGATGAAAGATACTCCTCTGAAAAGCCTCTCTACTTTCTTAATGAATAAAAAGGAGTAACTTTCAGGGAATCCCAAAGGGGCCAGCAGATTTTCAATGCCATACAAACCTAGGAGAGAAAGGTCTTTTTTTTCCACTCTCCCATTTCTTTTTCTGAAACAACAGAAAAATTCAGTTTGAGCCCTACCTAAGAGTTAAGAATACTCTCAAAAGATAATGTTTATTTTTACAAGCACAATCAACATTTAAGGCTTTTAGAAGAAACTATATCCATATTTAGAAAAAAAGGTTTTGAGCTATCAAAACTCTGTTAAGATAATTTTTGTTGTTGTTGCTAGTATTATTAATACAGCATTAATATTCTTATATTTGTTAAATGAAAACCTATTTGAAAATAAAGAATAATCGTATTCACTTGAGGATTAGCTGGCTACAAGGCATTATTTATGCAGCAGACTTTCAAAAATAGGACAGACAATACTTTCCTCTTCTGAATTTTTAAGAACTGTATGTGTGTCTGTGGGGACTGTTTATGTTAAAGAATTACTTTAAGAACTGTAAAAAAAAAAATAAAATCAAACACTTAATTGGGAATTACTTATTTATAAAAACATGCATGTTTGGACTAACTTGAAACAGAATTTGAACTTCTCTCAAAAGCTAATTGAACTAAAAAAATGTCTGAGAAAAAGAAATGAATACAGAAAAGACCTGAAATTGGAAGTATCCTGACATGGAGCACATGTATCCCCCTGCATGCACACGAACTGAAGAAGCTGCCAGCACTGCACTAACAAAGGAAGCAGCAGCTCACATGCAAATTTGGGGGAAGTCCTGGACAGATGTTCTCTCTTTTCTGAAAATATGGAACTGGGAAGGTAAATTATCTTCAAATGAAGCAAGGGAAACAAAGTACACTTCTTATGTTTCACCTTCAGTTCTTTTGCTGTCTCAGCACACTCCCCTGACCTTTTCCAAGTAAACAGTCAAGAAAACCCAGAAAGGAGCTGATTGACATCATTGTGAATGGTTACCTGCTGTTGGACTGTAAATTCTGCAAGATAAGAGTATTACCTTAATACTGTCACCAAAGTAAAGAGCCAGAGAAAAATTATGAAAACTTACTGATTACATTTATCTCCTTCTTCTAATGATCTAAGAAATAATAGAATGTAATTTTATTTTAAGCACCAGAAGAATTCCCTGCTGAACAGCAAAATAACCCAGACTGTAACCTTTAGTAGATGTTACAGTAGGTTCATTTTTGTCATATAAGATTTTCAGACTTAAGGCAGGTACTCAGACAACTGATGAACTAAATTTAAATATTCTCTTGGCTGACTGCAAACTGTACTGCTACACCACAAAACAGAAGCCAGGTCATAACTTGAGTGAAATGTGCTTCATTGAGTTAGATGGAAAAGTCTTCCCCCTCTCAGAGGTCACATCAGTCTCCAAATTGTGTCTTTTATTATATCAGGGAAGTCAGCAGCAAATGCTTTGTCTCTTTTTAAATGATAAAAAAACTTACTGTTTTGCTGCTTTTTCACTTACAATTTCCCTCCAAACATGGGAAAAAAGTTAATTAACTAAAAAAATAGTGAGTCAGAATTCTGAGTGGCTCTTGAGAAAAGTAGTATTTAAGATCTGACACTTTCTGTTTCTCCATATAGGTGACTTCTTGGTACGGTACTAGGTGAAAACTAAATGTTGTGCTCTGCCAAGGCTGTTTTAATGGGATGTTGGCCATATGTAACATACATGGGGGCTAAGAGAAGGACTCAGAGCAGCCAGGCTTACTTTTTACTTTATATGATTAACATTTTAAGCAGATTTAGTGCTGCTAGGTTCTGTGGGAAAAATCCCATTGCGCTCTGACAAGTGTTTCATAGCTGTTTGTGCTGACATCCAGCACTAATTGGTTTTTGGCACTTTGGAGGACATTTGAATTCTACCATCCACGCTGCAGATTTGTCTGGGAGAGTACTCTGGAGCACCATGCAGTCTACACACAGATAGCCCCCTAATTAGCCTCTCTGGAGGTACTTTCCCACAGGTACCAGCTGAGCATGATGTCTGTGTAAGCAGGAAACATCAGGCTAATTTAAAGTGCTTTTTCTCAATACAGAGAGTACATAAGAACTTACTTTGCTTCACAGATGGGCTTCTGCTAATAAATACATTAAAAAAATAAAAGAAAAAAAGATGTGTTTATTTGTTAGAGAAAAGTCTAGCTAAAATCTTGATGCTTTAAAGGCAGGGCTTTTCAGGTTGAGTTTAGATCACCTAAACCTGCCAGGTGAGTAATGTTTTATGTCTCTACTCAGTGCCACAGAGAGACTGAAAATGCCAGTTAGAGGACGAGACAATGGTGTGGCTATGTACATGTGAGAGGTGTTATTCATGATGAACAAAAGAGGAATTTAACATTTAAATTAAACATTTAAGTTTCCAGTATAAGATGACTACTTTTGAGATTCATCTGCCCAGGTCTAGAGCTATAAAGAGCTTACAGTTACCACAGGAGGCTGTTAGGACACCTACAAGTGGTTCTTCCACTCATCTGCCTTTTAGCCTGGCATATCAGATGCTGTATGCGGGCATCCCGGGAAGCCTAGTCTCCAAAGGTGTCTTACATGAGCTGCTGTAAAGACTGATTTCTCAACTCTTCCCACCCTGTGTCAATGCTGAGCTGCTAATTCAAGGTACTGAACAGTCAAACACGTGACTTTGCAGCGCCTAGAGATGAGAGGTTATGCATAGAACAAGAAGAGGATAAGAGCCCTGGGATTTAATCTGTGCCTTCTGGCTGATGTGCCATATCAAGGGAGATAGCAGAAGGAGGAAGTAAAGCTAGGAGAGAATGAGGGGGCTTGTGTTCTCATGCCACCAGACTGCCTACTGAAAAATAAATTCAAGCCCTTGGTTAGGCCAATGGTGGTTGCTCAAAGTGGTGTGGGTCAGCTGTGCACCACGTATGTGGCTCGAGGACAAATTGGGGCACAGATGGGAGGAAAATCTTTGCGTGCAAAATGTTCCACTTGTAACTAAGCCAACTTGGACTGCTTTGTACTGGGGAAGAGACAGAGTGTTTATAGGATAGCCAGGAATGGCGGCCAGAAACTTCAACATTGTCCTGCTGACTGTCCAGATTTTCAGTGACGTAATGGCACAAATCTTCTCTTAGGAATTAGCTCTTTTGCTGCCTGATCTTCTATTTCCATCCTATGTGTAGCATGAAGTATATGCTGTGGGAATAGAAACAAGAAACAAGTCTGTTTTCTTCATTTTAGATGCCATTTCCAGTTTTCTTCAGGGGAATGCAGCTGCAGATGTAGATATGCTCAGTAAGGGGGCTGAAGAAATGGAAGTTTCCCATGTTGTAAGTGATGGAGAGCTCGTTTCCCCCAATAGTGAAGATAGTGAAGCAGTAGCTTCACTAGTAGATAGTGAAGATAGTGAAGTAGATAGTGAAGCAATAGCAGTGTGAGGAAGAGTTTCTGCTTTGTTCTGTTTATCTAGAAAATTGTGTAAGCAAAATCAGGCTGCCGCTACTACTCACAAGAACTCACAAAGGCCAGAGACTCAAGTAGCACAAACCAACAGGGAAACAAAACAATGAAGTAGGTGACAAAGTAAAGTAGTTGGTGATTATTCAAGTTGTTTTAGAAAAACAAAAAAAGTTGGGAAAAAAAGCATCTTTGTTAATAATTACTTTCCTCCTTTTAACTTCAGAAAGGCTGCTGGAGAACCTTCAGCAGACTAGATAAACATGCTAGAAAAACCAGCTGAACAAAATATTTTCATTCCATACGTGTGTATCTACTTAAACTCAGCAGAGAAAACATAAGTCCTAATGAAAACAAAGCACAAATATGGAAAATTCTAATCCAGACTTTAATTGTGTTGCATCTGCAACAGCTGTAATGGGGCTGTGACAGAAAATAATTTACTTCCATTCTCTGAGCTGAACTTCTTTTTCATTCTCAGTTTTTCCTTAAAGAATATGGAAGCAATTTTCATACTCTGAATGCAGATTTTGCCACTGAAGTACCTCCAAATTCTTTTAATTCACCAGGCAAGGGAACAGCTGTTTACAAAGCAGTCTGTTGTCATCATCCAAAGACCTCATGAGACAAGCAGGAAAATTCAGTTTATATTCACAGTGGGAAAAAAAGGCATGGTTGCAAAATGTGGAAGAAAATGATCTTTAATATAAGCCATTTCTTCTCAGAACAGTATATGACTTTGTTCAGAGTTAAGTGTTTCAAAGGAAAACTAAGAAACCTGGAATAGTTACTTGTGATACTTGGGTACATTTTGCCCTTCTTTCCTTTTGAAGGCTTGTGGAGGACAAACTCTCCTCTTTCCAAGTGGGAAGGATGACTCAGAAGAAAGAGTGTTCACTTAGGATCTGACACACCTGGGTCATGTTCCTTACTCTTGCAGATTTATTGCAGCAGTTTACATACAGCATCCAGACCGAACTTGAAACTAATGTCAAAATGCAGCAGTGAGGCATCACTAACATTCATAAGGTCCTTGCAGAGTTTTAAGCACTGGTGGCTTTTGCCTATGCATAGGTGATATCCTCAAGCGGTGATTGGCATGTTGAAAGGATATGTTACTTACGGAAAAGAGCAGCTGCAGATCAAAACTTTCTGGGATGGTTAAGTGCTTTTTTTTATTGCAATAAAACTACGTTTAGAGTATCATTCTGGGCTTAGATCATCACTGTGCCATATTATTAGTAAAAAAGTTGATCTATAGATATAGGGTTATCGAGAGGCAAACACCAGGCTCTTGAATGTGTTGCAGTGTTTTGCTCACAGTCCATTTTTGAAGATGTTCTGTCTGTTCATTTTTTTCCTTAAATAATTAAAACATTCATTATGTCTAAGAATGAAGAAAGAAGTCAAGAAGCTGGCTCTCTAAGCCAATTGGCAGGCAAGAGAATTGAAACAAAAGTCTCATTTTATACTGTGTACTTTCCAACTGGCTGTGCTATACACCTTCACAGAATTACAGGATTATTGAGGTTGGGAAGGACCTCTGGAGACAATGAGTAAGACAAAAGTTCTTTGAAGTTATAGATTTTACTCACAGGCTATACCAAAACTGCAGGAAATGCAAAGACCTCCCAGCTCCCATACCCTTTTGTCCAATCTACCTGCATCCTGATTTGATGTCAGGGTGAGATGTAGGTGTGTACTATTTTCATCCTCACTCCCCCTCCTCTGCTGTCATTTACACAGGAAGAAGCCCTTGGAATAACAGAGGCTGACAGGACCCTGGGTCCTCATTTGTGAAGTGAGGAAAGTGCAACATTACCAAACAGCAACGCTTAATGTGTTTTCCAAGGATTTAGGCCTTAAGAAAGTGTCAGAGCAGCAATCATTTTTGCTCAATTCATTTCTTTCCCTTCATAGTAAGTAGTACATAACAAAATTTAATCTTTGAGCCTCCCACATTTCGTGACATGAAGGTTTCCTGTAAGCCTGGCTCTTATGTGTTCTGCTTTCCATCTCATTTCCAAACTTTGGTGCCATTGTATGTACATGCACCAGAAAATGAGGGAGAGCTGTAAGGGGGGCATTTGTCTTCATCCTGTTGTTAAGGAGGATGTCCCACGAGTCTGCAATTTGCAGCACAGGCACAGCCCTTCCCAGAGCGATGAGAGTTGTCATGACCCTGCCTCTCCCAGCATCACTGGAACAGAAACAAGACCAAGCTTCCTTCTTCCAAAGATAACCTCTTTTCTTCCAAATACAGGCTGACGATAGCTTCATATATGATACATTGTAAATCTACGCATCACCGGCCAGAATGAAGTCCCAGAAGGGAATTCATTTTGTGGGAAAAGACTGAGAGAGTTGTGCTCTTTCTCAAGGGAGAGGAAAACATTTCATGCTAAGCTAAAAGCTTGCATTTGTTATTTTTAGTCAAACTAATAAATGTTTCATGTTGGCAAAGATAAAAGCAAGGACGTGAGCAAAGAAATAAATACATGAACAAAAAACCATGTCATGTTGAGGGAACAAATAGGTATAGAGAGGTTCTAGGGGAGTAAAAACACAAGCACTTTCCTACATTTTATGGAAAGGTTCTTTTTCTTGTTTTTATTCCAGTAGTGAACAAAACTGAAAATAAGCCACTATTTGTTTATGAGAGAGGGCTAGCATTTCTTCCAGTTCTACTAGACAGCGCATTTTCTGTCTGCAGCTACAAGATTCTGGGCAAGTTTTCATTTAAAAAGATAGTGGTGGGAGAAGGAGGAAGGAAGGAATATGACTGCCACTAATATTTGCTATAGTCCAGTCAAAGGGAGGTTGCCAAGAGATTTAGCAAACCTCGGTGTCCAAAGAAATCATAAGGACCTGCTACAGAGGAAAAACCATCTTCTAGGATGGCTGATGGGAAAATTTCTACCAGAGCATAAGGTGGATGGAGAAATAGTTTGCTTGCTGAATGAGCACAATGAGGAAAAATTAAAGGTGAATATATGACTGTAGGAGGGAAAGGAGCTTTGCATTATAGTCACTGAGAAAACAAATATTTTGTCAAGTATGCATGCCAGAAAAACCTGAAGGCTTGTTCAGTGAGGCAGCTCTAATGAGATCACCTGATGCATTTCACAAATAACATCCAAGAAACAGCTAAGTTTTACAGTTAGTCTCTGAAAAAAAAAAGCATATAAATGATTGATTGAGTCTAAATTAATTGCATGAGGACACTCCATGAATAGCGAGGGTCTTCACCAGAATAAATAATTGCTCAAGGAAATTTCTGGTTTTCAGGGTTAAACGCTTACAAGGACACTTAAATCCTTTCTTTGATCAAAAAATTAATATCCTTAGTGAGTTATAAAAAGGAAGTATGATATAGAACTTAATAATTACAATTTATAACAATAACACAACTATGGATTATTAATGTTAGCAAGATTTTTTTACTGTTTCACAGAATAAAACATATGAAAATTGAAGATTTGCAGGTCAGAAGAATATGAAATTGGTTGAAAAAAAAGCCTTAAATACCCAAAGACCAAAAATCATATTTCAGGAGATTCCTTAAATGCCATTCTAGGTACAGAACTATTCAGAGTTTTCCATATTACAATCTTTACAATTGAATTGCAATATTTGCATTGACCTCAGGGCATAATTGTGAGGAGACTTTCCAAAGTTGAAAAGATTACTAATGCTTGGAAAGATAGAAATAAATCAAATAATTAGGATGATACTCAACAAAAATAAACATTAGTTCTCCAAACAGGATATATGGCAATTACAAATGAAATTATTTCATCAATCAGATACTTCCTGTTACACCACTGGCTAGAATTGCTTATAAACATAAAAATTTGTTTGAGTAAGAAGTTGTGATTGTAAATGTAAAACATATGATGACCTAGTGCTTGTAAGCTTATTCCAGGCAAATCCACACACTAATTTAATCATGCAAATTAGGTTTGTGAAAGAACTGCCTCTGCAGTACAGATTATGAATGTTCTTTTTATTACCAGGTGATAGAAAAGGAGTTAAATTATAACAGGCAGGAAAACTTCTTGTAAAATCCAACATACGTGCACTCTAGTGAGTGGTACGTGGCAGGCCAAGGAAGCGTATATGATGGGAAGAGTAGGGATTTCTTCATGGCTTTTCACGAGGTGCACCATTTTATTTGTGTGGTTTGCAAAGGGCAGAACAGAACCATGCAAATTTGAGAGAACTGCTTATGATTTTAATTTGATGAGTAAAATATTGTAATGCTTAATCACTTCTTGCATCCCACCTGTCCTCCAAGCATTCATTTAATTTAATCTTGTTGAAAGTTGAGTGGAATTTCACCCTACTTCACTCTAAAAAAAATCTGACCTCAGGCTGGAGATACCATAAAACTAGAGAGCAAACTGTTGTATAGGTAATTAATATTTGTCAAAGGCAAAGACTATAAAATATTTATTACTTGGATGTCACTTGCTTTCTTCCTGCAGCAGTTCAGAGCCCACGTAGTTAAGCACCAGCAGAATGATGGATACACGTGCCACTCTCAGCATTTACACCCAGGCAGTGATTGATTAGGCATGAGAAAGGAAAGGAGCAGATAAGTCCCACACTCAGACAAAGCCATTCAATTAGTAAGGAAGCAACAAGAGCCAGAAGAAATTCAGTGGGTCTTTGATTAAATTAGGAAAACCAAAAGGTTGTCAGTTTACATTTGAGATAAAGGGCAAAGTCCATACTTTTTCTAAAAAGTTCAGAATTAGAGGACAGGCATCTTTATGCTGAGGTTGAAGAGGAGAATTGGTAAATGAAATGCTTCTTGAAGACAATCAGACGCTAAAAAAGAAGAAAAATGGAAAGTTTATGTACCTTTTTATTTTATATGATGAAATTAAAAGAATTATTTGATGCATACTGTAAAAATAGTCTTCAGAATATTCTTTTTTTTTTTTGCTTCCTATTCCCTCTGAATTCATCATGAGCAACTGGAAAACTGGTAAATTTATGACATCAGCAGAAATGCAGCTGTTTCCTTGAGGGAGAAACAATTATTAAACTGGCACCTAGTTTTTAATATACTAGGCACTAGAAAAAATGACACTATTTAAAACTTTGTTTTTTATTTTTTAACTCTTTTATGAGTTTCATTTAATTCTAATACCTGGAATTGCAGCTGTCAGGAAAAAAAATAATTTCTGTTGGAGACTCAAACTGTCAGCTCTGTTTAGGAAAACCTGCAGGATAGCTCCCCAGCCAGTTCTTAGTTAACCACAGAAACTTTTCTGACTGAGCCAGGAATTACTAAACTTGACACTAAAGATATATAAAGTGTATAGTAAAATAATATAATCCTTTTACCACCCAGAAATTACATTTAAAATAATTAATCGTTTACTTTGGAAGGGTCCTCTAGAGGCCATTTGATCCAAACTACACTAAAAGCAGGACTAGCTTTGAATGTTTGTCCAAATTTAAATTCAGATTAGGTTGCTTGGAACCTTGGCTATAAAATTGTTGATTCCAACTCATTCCAAAAAGAACAACACCCATCATTAATGCCCTGGAGAAATGTTAATACAGATTTAAAGTGTCTTAAGTGTTATTTCAACTCTATCCTTCAGATACAATGAAATTATGGAAGACCACAAGGGCACAAATCTGTTGCTGAAATAACTACCAAAAGTCTGCTTGGGGTAATTCACAATCATGCAAGATTTCAGTGGAAATTGTGTCCATCCAGAGGACATGTCAGAGCAATACCATGTAGCCTAGCTGCTCTAAGAGGGAACTGTGACCTGAATATCTCCATGCTCTCCTCTAAAATTCTGTCTATTAGCACCAAACCTAAGCCACTGCCTGCCTAATGTCACTGCCTGTAGCCTAGTTGCAGTCACCCTTCAGCATGCTCCAGACCATTCAGGGAGATGCAATTGCCACGTTCATAGCACTCCATGTGTTTGTCCTCCAGAGATGCTGACATGCTTTTCTGGAGTGGGATGGCCCTTCTTTAGTCCAGAAGTAGCTTCTTTTATAGCATTTTTCAGAGATTTCTTTTAGGCAAAGAACATTGACGACCTCCTTGATCTTCTGTGCCTACCCATGCAGTAGATTTTATGTCTCAGGCATATTGCCAATAGTTAACTCTCTTTAGATATATCTAATTGCATTGTCCTAAAATGCTTCTGTAGTATCTATTTCCTGTGTTGTTTGAATGGCTTCTACCTCCTTATTAAGTGAAATTACTCCTCTTCCTTGAAACTATTGGGCCAAAATTTGGCTTCCTTTATAATTTTCAAACAACAGTATAAGAAGGTTGTTATCTTTAAAAGGCTCCAAAAACCTGTGTGCATATATGTCTGTAAGCTGCAATCCAAGCAAGCTGTCTGCTCTCATTGGGCATTCATAGAAATGGAGCTTAGCAGCAGTGTTGTCTCTTAGCAGCAAACCTTTCCTGCAGCTGTAAGACAGCCCCCTGGTTTGTTCTTTACTTACTGTCCCTTTCTAAGTACTGCTTGTGTTTGTAATTCCAAATGCTATTGATTTTTATCTGTTATCTACAGAGGGTACAAAGCCCAGCACCTCTTAGATTCTATCTTCATCCCTTAGCTGGTTATATTGTATGAGTCATATTGATTTGAAGGAAAAGAAGCTAACAGCAGCACTTGTTTTTAGATCAAGAGTAGTATGTATCTTGAAATTCTACTCCCTTTCATGGAAAGAAAATCTGTGATCTGAAAAACTATTTATTTATTTATTTTCCACAGCAGTCTTGGTGAAAACAGTCAAATTGTGTTCTGTGAGATGATGAACAGCAATAGTTCACGCTTCAATCATCTTCAATCATTTATACTTATGGAACAGGACAAGGGCTGATGGTTACACAGAGAGAGTACACCCTTAATGGACAAAGCCTACTATGCTCTTAATGAATACAGTATTTTGTTGCATGCAATCTTCCATGCTACTTTGGAGAATTAGTAGTGTGCTGAAAATGGACAAAATAATAATTACAGAGAAATAAGTGATGCTGAGACTTTTGTTAAACTGGAATAACTATTTATATATTTTGTTCAAGCCTTATCGCACCATAACACTACTGAACAAAGATATATAAACTGCTAATCTCAGATGGTGCAAAGTACTTCATAGTGGCAATGCTACCTTCTTGTAACGAATTCTGGAGGAAAAGTGTGAATGAGTGACTCAGCTGTAGTTTGCATTGATATCCAAAGCCGAGTGGTACAAAACCACCAGAAAGTACAGAAAAGTCATTTACAACCTCTGACTACAGGTGTACTATGTAGAAATGAAAAAACCTTTAACAGACAACAGTTTTCAAAGTTCTGATGCAAGTAAGGTAAGTGTTCAAAGAAACAGCAAGAAACAGTCTAGACCACATTATTGGTGCCTGTTTTTCAAGAAATATCCTGCCTCACATTGTAAACAAGGATTCTGCCACTGGATTTAACGGGAACCATCTTATAGGCAGCATCAGCTTCTGAGCTGGAAGTTCAACCTACTGCTGGAGTAAGGAATACTGTACTGCACTCAGCCAGTGCTTGTACAACTGACCGCTTACAGCTCTGGGCTACTGATGTAAAATGTTGGGTGCTTCCAACACACTGTGACCTCATGCCTGAGCACAGCAGTCCCTTTAGCCCAGCCTGGAGTCAAGGCTGGTGTCATAGGTTAGCAAGCGTAGTCCCGGATGTTCTTGCAAAGGGGTGCTTACAGCTTCCTCTATGACCTGATAGAACCTATCAGTGGCCAGTTTGAATATGGACAATTCTTTAAGCCACTTTAAGTTGTGACTGCCTCTGTGATCCACACTTAAGAATAGAAACCCTGAGACAGAGGCTCTCTGTCTCATTTCCAGTGTTGGGACAGATGGCTGCGGGCCCCATGTGGGGGCCAGCGGGCCTGGCCCAGGCCCTGCTCAGGCCAGGCCAGGCCGGGCCACGGCCATCCTGGAGCCGATGGGCCCTGTTCCACCCGCGGAACCCCCCCACAGTCCTGCTGTGGGCAGCCGGAGCTGCTCGGCTCCCCCCCCCTCCACTGCGATAAGCCACATTCCAGCTGCAAGGCCTAGGTGAGATTAACCCTTTTAGGGCTGTGAAGAGCTGAAAACCTGAGGAAAGAGAAAGAGGAAATGCTTAAAGCTGAAAGTCTGTTGTGAAGCTATGATATGTCAGAGTATCCGTTGTAATTTCATGAAGGTGTGGGGGGTGGAGCGTTCAACTTGTACTTGTGAGCAAAAGCACCTGCGCTGAGATAGGCAGATGCTGACACAGCTGTAATTTCATGAGAAGTTTGAACAGGGAGAGATGGAAGTGATGAGGACTTTTGCTCCAAATGGAAAAGGACAAAACCTCAGTTCCTAGAGATGCTCCCAGAGATAGTCCTAAAGATGAAGATGAGGAGGACCCTTTGCTCCCAGGGAAGGAGAAGGGCCTCTGTTCTTAGAGATGAAATGCTCCCAGAGATGGGTGAAGAGGACTTTTGTTTCTGCATGGCTCAACCTTAAAATTGTACCCCAAAAACCTTCAAGAGTGGACCCTCAAAAGCAGTTGTGGGAAAAGCTGCAAGTTGGGGGAAGGGACTCGCATGCGAGCAGAGAGACTCCTCTTCCTAAATGGACTGAACAAAGTTATTTGGAAGTGGGTGGCTGTCTCGTTGTGATAATGTGTTCATAGCATGAGCAAGAGAGACTCCTCTTCCTAAATGGACTGAACAAGGTTATTATGGAAGTGGAAAACATACTGAACATCTGAAGGGTTGTCTTTTTACATTGTCAGTGGGAGAAGGGAGGAAGGTGGGGGGAGGAGAAGAGTTCTGAAGGTGTGGTATGATTTTTTTTCTCTTCTTTTAGGTCTGTTAATAAACTTCTTTCTATTCTTTCAAGTTTAGTGCCTGCTTTGCATTTCTCCTAATTCTTATCTCACAGCAGATAAACAGTAATGAGTATTTTGGACCAAACCACTACACTAAATTGGTGTTTCCGCCCGGTTACAAACCAAACCCGCTACAGTTGGGGGGCCCAACCAGCCTGGGAAGGACACCCCTGATGACAGAGCAGAGGAGCAGCCCCATGTAAGCCCCAGCTTCTGCACAACAATCACAAATTTTGTTAGAAGAGGAGAAGCTAAGGCAATTTAGGAAGCATTGTACTATTTCTGATGATTTTTATGTTCCCTGTAGGATGAATTGTTCATGAAAAGAGAAGACATAAGTCTGCATGCAGCTCTGGAAGAGCTGGGAATATTCCAGTGGTTTGGGCAGAGTCTCTAAACACATTTGGTTTTGAATATTTAAATTTCTTTAACAGTGCTTGTGAATGTACTAATTAATTCGCACACAAGTACTTATAAAAGAATAAATGAAATTATTTGTAAATATCTTTTTCATAGTTTCCTTGGCTATATCATATCCATATCAATGTCCATAATTTTCATCTGCAATGCCAGTTGCTTTGGCTGTTTCTGTGTCAAATAATTTGTCTTTCTCTTTCTATCACATAAACTACATGAGCATTTTGAAATTGCTGTCCCATTTATTCCTTGATGGGCTATAATAGTCCTAATCAATATTGTGTTGGAGTCCATTTGGCCCACAGTGCTGTCATTTTTGCAGCAAATGGGAGTCATTTGCTGTCTTGCTGTCTCATACAAAAATAAAAAAGAGATTTATACTTTTTTTATTCTTGCCGTTAACTCTGCTTGTTCTTTGCGCAGAAAGAAAATAAAGCAGGGTCTCTTTTTTTCTTTTTTTTTTCCAACTAGAAATCAGCAATATGTTTTCTCTAAAATTGTTGGATGGGAAGGGAAAAGCTGAAGAACCTCCTACCTGCTGGGCACCTTCAAAAAATTTGTCACTTATGATCTTCCATGAGTGGAGGGTTAGTGGTCATAGCTCTGAGAGAGTCTTTTCTGCTGTGTTCATTTTAGACCCTTGGAATATCATGCTGCGCTTGACATAAATTTGCCTGGATCTCAGCTTTAATATCAATTAATTTGTTATAGATGCACAAACTGGAAGGCAGGAAAGCATTTCCTATACTTTTTTTAGTGTTTCCATTTCCTATCTTATGTCATAGCAAATGCAATCAGCAAAAATTTTGCTTTTTAAAAATTAAAAACTATAACGGTCAAAATATACTTGTTTCCCAGGACCTTCCCATCTTCTCCTGAATATTCATGGCATACCTCTGGATTGAATGTCAGATGGAAAACAGGAGATTCAGAAAGCTAGGTTTTGCAGAATTTTTCTGAACAGCTTCTTTATTTAAAGATAAAAACAGAAAGGAGGACATCTTAAATTAGAGCCTCCAGCTTTAGCTTCTTTCTTTGGTTTTTCTTTCTGCACCACTCTGAAACATTCCTTCAGGCTGGGCATTCTGCAAGGGCATAGAGTTCCACCTTGTGCAGAATCACAGAGGCTTGTCCGTTTTGAGCTTGTTAATTTTGCAGTTGCTATGGAACATTGTCTGGTAAAAAGCATGCCTGTCTTTTCCTATCTTCTACTTCTGTCAAAATTTTCTGTGTGGATCTATGGTGCCTCTGAATCTTTTCAAGGTTTTTTCTACAGTTTGTATGACTTAGGGATTTTTCCACTACCTGCGCTCTTCTTCCTCTGCAGAAAGCCTTTATTAATGTCTCCCAGCTCAGTTGGTCACCTTTACAAACTTGTGTGTACACAGCAGATTAACAATGGCCCATTTTCCCTAGTGCACCAGAAACATAAAATGTTTCTTCACCACAACCCTGTATTCTTCCTCCTTACAGAGGCAAACAATATCATACCATTAACTTTCTAACATCAACTAGCTTTTCTCAGAGTTCTCAGTCATTACAATGCCCTCAGTATTTCATTATCTCTGCTTTTCATTAAGTTTTTCTTCTGGTTTGGACAGATCTGTATTACATCTCAAAAATTATTTCCTTTCCTCTTTTCCTTTCTCAGCCTTTTCCCACTTTGGTATGTCATACAATCTTTATCAAAATTAATCTCCACAGAAAACAAAGACGTTTAAAAGATAATTTTAAATGTAAAATCTGTAGCCAGGCCACATGATAAACTAAGTCTTCATGGAGTTGAATACCAAAAATTAGTTGTTAATTTTCTGCCTCTCCCTCCTTCCTTAGTTTTCAGAGAGATTTTTAGTGATCACCGATCACCTAACAGTGACTCAAAAGACACATTCCACATTCTTTGTTACGTGTCTTTTAACCTCATATACCTCTTAGATTTTTCTCATCTCCCCTCTACAAAACAAATTCTGTTGAAAGCAAAACTTTGTTTCTGCTCGTGATTTACAAATTTCTGGTGACTTCAGTATGCAGGACTGCAGTCGTTCTCTCACTTAATTAGTTTTCATCGATTGTTTTGAAGCTTTTGCTTACCAGTAGGAAAGCAGTACTTCATTGTACAGTCATCCAAAGGAAGGCAAAATTACTCTTCATGTCCATGGGAAGGACTCTTCCATCAGCTGATATGGATGATCTTTTGGCTAAGGTTGTTAGTGAAATCTGCTCATATTAGAATTTGGGACTGCTTTTTTTTTTCTTTTGGCTGGCAATAATACTGTGTCCCATTAAGAAGATACAACCTGTGTTAGATCAACCTCTCTGGAATAAAGATGGTTAGGGGAAAATTCTTGGAGAAGCAGACCTTCTGAGGGGGGCAGCAGAATCACAGCACAACGTGGGTGCTTGCAGTTCATACCAAGAGAGAACATATTAAAAGCAATGGGGAACTTGTACATGCTTCTTCCTTAGTAGTATTTTTTTTTGAACTTTAATTCCATATTTTGAATAATGGATTTGATTCTACAGTTGTTCTTTCTCTTTACCCTCAAACCCACGTTTCAGTGTGTCTGTGCTTTGCAACCTAATAAGCAGGTAGAACACCTTATAAATGATGTTTCTTCATTTATAAAGAAGCTTCTGTTTGCCTTAAGTCAACCATATGCTACACATTCATGAGCTTTATAAATGCATATTCTGATCAGGAAATCTTCCCTACCAGCAGAAAATTGCCTTAAAAATACTTCACTTGGACAGAAACTGGTGACCCTTGGGGACAGATAAGATCTGATTCTGTGGAAAATGTCCTTTTGCTCATAGGAATTTTAGCCTAAAAGCATTCAAGTATCTTGACAGTCTTGTGTGTGTTGTGACATCTGCATCTTTCATCAGTTTTATATTTTCAAAGGTTCCTGCTTCACATTGGCAAAAGGAGCCGTTTTCACAAACCTTTTGAAACCAGACTTGGCATGAAAGTCAAGGAGAACTAGGTAAGCCAGGTCTTGGCACATGTTTAATAGTTTTAAGATCAGAAGGAGCTTGGCCTTTACAAATCTCATTTCAGAACGGCTCATTTTTGTTCTTCCTGCATCTGCAAATAGCTAATGTCAATCAGTCAAATGCACACCTAAATGCACAGCTAAGCCATGAAAAACGTATCTGTCAAAAGACAGACTGAATATTATGATTCTGTCTATTTGTCTTTGAATACTAGTGTTGATGCTGCAGCCTTTTTCCACATATTATCTCAAATGAAGCTTTTATCTTTTCTTGTATTTTTGGAGAGGCAATGCTATTTTTTCTATTGAACAGAAACAGAGTAAACCAAGACTGTACTAAAAGTTCCAAAGAATTGGGTGTCAGTTGTTTGAAAGAATTTTTGGGAATATATTCAGTTTTTTTGAGGGGCATTTTGTGGGCCATAAAGGTTATTGTTTCTGACTAAAAGAAGGAAAGGGAGGTTTAGCGAAGGAAAGAATGAGAAAAAGTACATATTAAGACCATTAGAGTAGAAGTCATAGTAATGTCAAGTAAGGGAGTTGGTAATTTTCAGCAATGTTTTGAGAGAGATTCCAAGAAAAGCTTCAACTAATTTATTTTGGGAAGAACCCATAGCAAAATCCCTGGATACTTTTGTATCCAGGCATTTCCTGAAAGATTTTCATACTATAAATTTTCAAGAATTTTCGAGAAAGGTTTTCAATCATTTACGCATAGCTGTTATACTTCCAGGCTATCTCGGTGCCCAAACATTGTCTGTACAATCTTTAGATGAACAGGAGAACACTGTTCAGAGACAGATCACAGAAAATTGTTTTTCCATTAACTGATAATGTTGAACTGACAATTTTGATGGCTAAAGGATAAAACTAGGAATGAAAACAAGTGCTTCATGCTATAGCAAAGAGCAAGTGAAGAGAAAGTGTCACTCTTCATTTGCTGAAAATCACCCATTTCTAACCAGACTGGATTTGCAAACACCAAGGATGTCAGTAGCCGAAGATTGAACACTTCTATACTTAACCATCAGACTATTTTTTTATTGATGGAGTCAGATAGGAGAAAAAGAGCTCCAGCAAGGACTAATACAAGATAAAAAACCTTTTTGAAGCTGCTCAGAGGTTTTAAGTCTTCAAAATAATCCTGCTAGAAGTGAGTTAGTGTGCAGAAATCTGGGCAACTTATTCATTCTAAAATTCTGCCAATGTGCAACACAGAAAGCATGTGGCTTTGTTATAACTTCCCATAACACCTGCAGCTAACATTATCTGCCCCTTTCTAGGTCAGAGAGCCTCTTCATTATTTAAAATACTGTCAACATTTTAACTTCTGGTGATAAAATATCCCTTATTTGGTGCCTGACATTATTTTTTCTAAGTTTGAATGAAAATATGACAGTTGTATTAAATGACTAATGGCATAATATTTTGTCATTACCATAAATCACAAAATTTTATTTTATGGCATTGTATTTCATCAATTTAAAAAAGCATTTGAAATTAATCACAGGCAGGGTCTAAAGCTTGCATATTTGTACCCAACCTGAGGCAAATCAATTTCAAACGGTAAATATTAAGAGTATGAAGAAACATTGATATGTTTTCATAATTCTGTCACATATTTCAGTGTTGTTTTGGAGTACATTGCGTGCAAGCAAAAACAATGAGCAGAAAATCACTGTATGAATGTTACATTTATACATTAATACAATGGAAAATCATTGTTTCCTTCACTTTAACTTACTCTGGCAATTAGTAATTCTGTCCTGTTTTGTCAGGTTTTGCCAATAGTACCTCTCTTTGTTACTGTCTTAACAAAATCTTTTGACTTAGGTTTCCTCCCATTAATAAGTAACTATTGACAAAGCTCAATCAGAAAGTGTCAAACATAATGCAGCATTATTACCTATGAATAAATTGACTATCACCACTTTCTATAAGATTCTTCTGTGGAGTTTACCAAGACTATTGTCCATCAGACACAGCAAAAAACGTTCCTGGTCTCATTTATATTCTATATGCACTGTGGAGTTTGTCATCAGAAAGGAAAACTTCTGAAATCCTATTTAAATCAAACTTTCTAACCCAACCATTGCTGTAGTTAAGTTCTACTCATCCCTCCTTTTGTCTTGACAGCCTAGGAATACTGAGAAATTACATTACTTTCCTTCAAACTAGTAAAATGCAATTTGCCAGGTATCACATTTTATAATACCCAATGCAATCTGTATTATATCATTGTCAGGAAAGAAGGCATTTAAAGCACAGACCTTCAAGCAACCAAGTCCAATGGGCCAAAGGGGAAAGAGAATTAAGTAGAAAGGGAACATAATTTGATATTTGAAATACTGACTGTGCATAAAAAGGTGGATAACTCTTGTCACATTCACTGTGTTCCACACAGTGGAACTTGATTTCCAGCTGCCTGAGTTTTATGCTATAAAAAAAAAACAAAAGGAGAAAACCAATATTTTCAGATGATGTATATTTCTGAAGTATTTCAAATGAGTCAGACAGAAAATGAAATATAAGGTGAAAAAGATACCAGAAATGAGATGTGATTAGAGAGAATTATTTTTTATGGGGAAGAATGTAAGCTTAGGGAAGGGAACAAGTTTGCTCATGAAAGTCCTGGTTTTGAGTGGGTCTACAGGATTAATTAATATCTGCTGATCCCATAATCACAAAAGCATTGATTTTGGAAGGGGCCTCTGAAGGTCAGATGGTCCAACCCCCTATTCAAGCAGGACTACCCAGAGCTGGTTGCCCAAGACCATATTGAGTCAGATGGCTTTTGAGTACCCCCAAAGAGGGAGGTGTTATGTGCTCCTTTTCCTCTGGTCCTGTCACTGGGCACCACTGAAAAAAACATTTCTTCTTCTTCTTATCAACCTTCCTTCATGTATTTATATAAATTTATAGGAACCCACTTTGATGTCAGATAACACTCACTGTATCACTCCTCCTATTTTCCTATAAAGCAGATAACAAAGAAAGTAACCTCCTTTAACAATAATCATTTAACATGGTAAAGAAAAGGGTTTTCAGGTAAGGATCCATGAAAAATACAGAAGCAAAGGATTTGGAGTAGCTACTGAAAAAAGTTCAATGCAAACACAAAAGCAAGATGTAGAAAGTTGGGGGCAAATGATAGATATTTGGAAGCAATAGTAATTATCAGTGATTCACGGTAAGTAATTAGCAGCAGTCAGATTACAATCAGAAAATGGCAGGAGCAGAGAATAATTGTTAAAAACAAAGTAGGAGCTAATTGCTGGTATCTAATATTGTCAATCAATTGCTTAAACAAAGAAAAGTATTTGAAATTAAATAGCAGTTGTTTAATTGCAATGATATAAAGAGATGGTTTTTGGTGACAAAGAGAAGCAGATGGAAAATGAGAGTAGTAATGGTAAGCTGATAAATCCAGGTTACTGTAAACTTGATCAGGTAAAGTGGCATAGCAGGGAGAGAGGTGTCAATGCAAGTTCAGTAAACAGGATGAATGAGGTAGTTATGTGAATAAATGTGGATCAAAAGTAATCAAAGCTGTGGTTTTAGAAATATTTTTTTCTGAGCTGCCTAGCATTCTTCTAGTGGAGATGTTGATCTACAATAAATTTAAGTTTATACATATTTAATATTAATTTGTTGTAGGACTACAGATCTACAGATTAGATTGAAAATTACTTTTCTGAGGAAGGACTGGAAAGCAAAAATTGCAGTTCTAAAATCCTTAGTTTTAGTCGTAAGTGAAAATATGTGCAATGCTTGAGAACAACCATTACAGTGACAACAGTGCTGACATAAAGAAAGTAAAAGCAGTTTCTGGTGCTAAAGAAATAAATGTGCAATAAATTAAAGCAAGAGACAAAAAAATGCAAGGAAGATGAAGATTAAACTAAGCCTATTGTCATGAAGCCTATTCTCATAGAAACAGTTTTTACAATTCTTTGCCTTTGTTCAAATAACCCTTTGGACACGAGCCATGGAAGGATGCTAGCCGATTTCAGTGAGCTGTCTAATTCCAACCCATTTTCTGTCCACAGGCAACAGCGGAAACAAATCTGTCAGCTGTGAGAATTCTTTGATTTCCACTGTGGGCTGGGTCCTAGTATAAGGATAGAGAAAAGGAAAGTTGTTGGAAGAAATACAGTAATTCTAGGTGGTGGATTCTCAAACTCTTACTTTAAGTTTCTGTACTTCCTTCTTTAAACTTCCTGTCTCACAACTCAAGGTTTTCTTTTTAATATTTAGCTTGAGGATCAGTCCCTGAAACTGATGAAAAAGAAACAGAATGATAATATAAAACCACTGAGAAAATGTTACTTGGATGGGTGATATTTTCCACCTAATAAAATTAACCTTGGTGTCTGGTTTTGGGTTACTTGGGGAAAGAAGTGATTGACTTTAACTAACCCTTGTTAATACCACTGTAATAGTCTCTAAACAAGATCTTGTTTGAATTTGTCCCTGATACTGCTGCATTTAGAGTTAGGGTGTAATATATTTCAGCTCTCCTATTCACTTTAATGTTGTATAAACAGATTGTGGGTTTGTCCAACTGGTTCAATAAAATAGCTGCAAAGAGTCTCAAACTTTGTATGACAAAAAACTCAATATTCACTTTCTGAAGAGAAGCAGGTAACCAAAGCACCACATGCCAGCTTGTTTAAACTTTCTATTTGAATTTGGCAATCTTTTTCTGAATAGTGTAATACTTGGCTCTTAAAAGAACTAAAGATTGTGCTGTACCTTTTTTTAAGATTTAGGAGTAGAATGAATGCTGCAGAAATAGTTCAAACCCTTGCAGTTCATGGAGGTTATGCTCTGAAAGACATAATATTTGGGACTTTGCAGGTGATTCCATCTATTGTAAAGAAATACAAATAGTTATCTACCAATATATCAGAAGGATAGAAACAGAAAAAATTGTACCCATAATTCTGAAGAGAGCTGTGGTCACCAGTTTATCACTGACAAGAACAGCACATCTCACCCATGCAGGAGACAGACTTCACACAGGGACAGGGAACTGAATAATGTAAACCAGACTTTTACAGACTTTACAAACTGATATAATGGAAAAATAATTTTTTTATTTGTTCTTTCTGCTACAGAAGTTCATAATAGTTTGTGTGTGTCTAATTAAACAACATGAAAAGAAAAATATTCCACTGTACTCATTCTTCCCTATGGGAGAGAGATTGAAAAAACAAACACATGGCACATGTTAAGTAAGATCTTTCAGACTTTATTTAGGAACAGCTTAAATGAGATGAATATGACATAAAAACTTATAGACTAGAATATGTTTGATAGAAGGATTAGTGTGTAGAAACCACAATTTATGCTTAAAATGTTTTTAAAATTCCTTATAAGCTAGAAGACACTTTGCTATTAAAAAATAATTTCAAGCACACGAGGAGTTGAAGAGACTAAAATATGAAACAAATCTTAAGAGAAAGCATGTTTTAACATTCATTCTTAGCATATTCAAAGTCTGTGTGAGGATCATGATTAGCCTTCCTTCCCACAAAGTTGTTTCATGTTAATCAAAATATGGATAATGGAATGAAAAAAGTCTTTGGTTTGAAAGCATATAGAAGACATTTCTGTCAAGCCAGAAGGATCTTCCAGGATACTGTCTTGAGTGGGCCTAAAAAAGAGTAGCATGCACAAAGGAGAACTTTGATATTTGGGATTCAGGGTTTGGCTAAACACTGCTTGGGAAAGCCCCTTGGAGTCTTAACTTGTGCCCAAAACAATGATCAGCATAGGCTGGACTAACTCCAGGGCTGATAGAAGCTGCAATAATTTGTAATAGTGTATTACTGTAGAGTCAAATGCCCTGTATTATAGGTGTGTGTTACAGACATTACAACTTTGCTCCTTTAGAATCCCGCAGCACCTCAATACATACATCTAAAGGCAAACCAAATTCCCAAGAAACACAATGCTTTAAGTAACAAGTTTCCATAAGATAAACCAACCAAATTTAACCGATATTTAATTGCCCTTCTTTGGTCATTGTGATTCTGAAAGTCCCCTTGCAATACTTTAAAATGTGTACCATTTAAGAAAGACAAAGCTAGCAAGCAGATTTAAATAGTAATTTTGTGCATGTATCATCATGGTGCCTTGAATCTTTTTCAACAATCTGGTGCAATTTTCTGTGTCTAGCTCCCATGAATGGGAGAAGTTTTTCTGGCAGAATCAGGATTTTTGATCCATATTTCTAATGCTCAAGTGGCTCAGTTTCTTCTCAGGGAAGAAAAAAGCAACCAAACAACAACCCAACTCCCCCTCAAAAAAATAAACCAAAGAAAAACCCACAAGAAAAAAATATCAGAACAGCATGGGCATTGTGAGCTGGGTAAAATTTAGGTCTCATTTTTGTTTCTGCATCCTGGTGAGTGCACCAGGACAACCAGTGTGCTCAGATAAAAAGCTACAGTAGTCATTGGATATTGATAATGGTAGGGTCTTAAGTCTCTTCTACTCTTAGGAAGGGTCGCCCTTTTCTCATCTGTAAAATCTAAGGCATGTCAGGGGGAAGTGCCCTTTAATGCAGTCATCCAGTGGAGCAGGAGAGAGTAAAATACTGTTTATCTTTTTTTGCTGGGCAGTGACCTAAAGCTGAATCGCAGACTCTGCTGGGAACAAATCTGAATCCCAAAGATATGGACAAAGCTGGGATAGAATTTCTTTCTGTTTGGTTGAGGTAAGTAGTTTTAAGTAGAAAAAGGCAGCACAAAAGTCAGCAGACAAATGATTGAACTAGAACACAATTTACCTGAGGGTATTCTTACCAGGGATGGTAAAATCCCACCCCCATGGTAAGGGTTGTGAACACGTTGGGCCATACTGTTGCAATGGCGGCAACTTTGAGTACAGCCCTGTTCAGGGCTCATTTTCTCAGAAGAGAAACATGGACGTTGATGCCAAAAGCTGAGGTGCTCAAGAAATGTAGGTGCCTCAAGACCTAGATGGGTCTGGCTACAAAAGGCTCTAAAGACTCACGCCCTGAGCACTTATATTGCTGTTAGAATGTCACCCCAGGCATCTGAACCCGTGATTTTAGCAACTCTAGGCCCATCAGAATCTCTCACAAATACAGCAGTGCAAACAGGGTTACATGGAAGTCATCCCGAGATAGGTCCCAGCCTGCCACAGAAGCAAGATACTGCTATTCAGTATCTCACAGCCCTGAATGATAGATTGGGTGCAATAACCACAGATAACTTTGCCTTGCTACTGGTTATGACACAATGGGCATAGAAAGAAAGAATCTTTGTGATTTGTTTGAGGAGCCAATTGCCATCATTTTAGAATTCTCTGATCAACACAGTGTTGTAGTCTTACAATGAAGTTTTCTAACAAAATTGGGGTTGCTACCATACCACAGCACAGTGAAAAATGCAGGATTTATATGTAAGAAGACAAGAAAAAAATTATTTACTACAGGATCACTAGTATATTTCCAACAGGATTAAAAAACAAAATCTGAAGGAAGAAGAAGTGAAGGCATGAAGGTAAAGCAAAAATGGAAATAGACTTTTTGCCAAAGCTACAATATACCACATAACCTAACAGCTTCTTATCTTACTGTAACTGATTTTCCAGACTAAGAAAAACAGATTTAAGTCAAATGACAATACTGAAACCAAACAAGAAGATAAATGACCATTATTAAATTTAACTCAGAAACTGGTTGAAGTTTTCTTTTGCTGTTTCCCAACAAAGTTCAGGACTGAAGTTTTTACTTAGATTTTAAACTTCTACTTGTTTTTCCTCTAGTGGTCCTTAAATATTTCTTAACATGGCTATTTCAGTTAGCAAACTTAATTGACAAGTAGAATTTCAGAAGACCCTTTATCACTTGAAAAAAAAAAATTGGGCGGCTTAAATCAGGAAACTTAATATTGTAGCCTAAATTTTCTGTGAACTTTGAACACCCTAAATAATTAAGAAAGCTTATGACCAAGTGTAACATTAGATTATCAGGTGAAAATGCCATTTTGCAGACAGACCCCTCGGTTTATTGAAAGATATTGGATAAATATTTTTTCTACAAGCCATGGTAAATTTAATTCCATACATTCTTGGAGTCTCATTAGTGAGTTATTAAGCTGCATGGATGGAATTTTGCAGCTAACGTAGATTATATAGCCCATGTGCTACCTCAGTGTCTTTTGAGGAATCAGGAGAGAGAGAGAACAGGGAAAACTGGTTTTAGGTTTCCCTTGGGAATTCTTGTTTACTTCATTTCTAAATTCACTCTTAAAATTATAGAGATCCATCAGTCACTGTTACTGCTAGGGTGCTAGACCCTTTCATACTTCCTCAGTCTTAGACATCTGAAAGAGGAAAATATAAAATGATCAGCAAGGTGATTAAACAAACAAGCAAGTAGACAATATGTATTGGGAACAAATCACCTCTCTAAGTACATAAAATTCCACTGGAAGGAATGGAAGGTTGTTTTCTCAATTAAGCTGTTGAGTCACTTTTTATTAATTGCTCTTTTCCTTCATCAAATACTAATGTGTTAAAGAAAAATGTTATTGAACTATCTTGGAAGTAATTAAAAGATATCAATAGCTGTGCATTGTATTACTGATAAAAATCAGGCTCATCATTGCAGTGATGCTGAAAAGGAGTATTAAAATACCCATTTTGCAAGATTACACAACTGCAGCATTATTTATGAGGAAGAGGCAACACGAATTTACAGAGCAAACAGATTACAGGCAGTCACACAATGAACCTCTTCTTCACTTTGAATTGTAGGTTATGTCACATTCAAGCACTTATTAAGTATCTGAGCCCCAGTCTGCATGCCCACTAAACAAATATACAGGCTGAGATGAATTGCTTGAAGCAGAAGAAATATCCCCACTGAAATCAACAGGCACAGATGCAACACTTCTTGTGTGAGCAATATTAATGTATAAACACACTCTCCAGTTCACTGTCAGCAGGTCTGCCAGGCAGCCCCCAGAGGCACACAAAATGCTCCCTACTGTCACAGAGCATAAAACACATCTGAGTATCCAGGTTTCCACCTTGCACTGTTTCTTCTAGGGCACTGCAGTATTATTACCTCACTGGAGCTCTGCAGATCTGGTTCTCTGATGGGGTTGGGGTGCTCCAGATTTGGTGTACAATACCTGGATTCTCAAGTATCTTGTAACAAGACTGCTTTAGCACTGCAATAGGACTTCCAGGATACACCAGCTGTTACTGTGCTTCAGATTTCAAACAGGTGCTACTGATGGATGTCCTACCAGACACTGTCCATGAACTCTTGCTGTGGCACCACCATCAGTAACAGGCCCTGTAGATTTACAGAGAAGACAAGGTTCGGACTAGTGTTGTGAGTCACCCACTACACATCTACCTACATTGTCATTATATGGATGAAAATAAACAGCTCAGATTGTGTGTTATTATACTGTTAATAAATTTAATATTAATTATACTTGTCAAGTCAAGAAGAGGTCACCCTCAGCACGTTCCTTGGGGCAATGAAGTTAAAAAGAGTATTCAAACATTCTGCAAATTTTAGCTTAGTGTTGCAAAATTAATCACTGTGACATAGTAATAAAAACAGTGTCTTACGTTGGAGAGACAAGTAAAAGATCTCAACAGAGAAAAGTTTTTTTGGTTGGTTGGTTGGTTTTTTTCTCTTGTCCTTCAGTACAGAGGATTTATTTATTTGAACTAGAGCTAACTGCACATGTAAATGATATTCCGATCATTTTATCCTGGTCTTCATTCTTCTAGGAGCATCTTTGCTGTCTTCCATTTAGTTTCAGTGAATGACTAGCATCCTCTGTATTTTAGAAGGATTGAACCCATGCATCAAGAAAACATAAACTGTCATAACACAGCAAAACATAAGGTCCAATACAAACGTGTATCAGAACATGAAAGCTGTCACAAAGAATTTTAGATCATAAGGCTTGGCTCATTAATTGTTTATTCAGGCTAGGAGGCCATTCTGCAATTGTCAGATTGACAGGTAAATAAACACAATAACAGCTGATAAACTTTCAGTGCAGAAAGAATTGAAACTTTCTGATCTTGTTTTCATTTTCAATCATATTTTTCATCATTTGGTGGTGCCAGAATTGTTGTTGATTGTAATGAGCTTAAATAGTATTGTGAAAAAATGCAGTGTCTCTCAAAAAGAACTTTCATCCTCTATAGGCATCTTCATTACTAGATTGAGCTTCAAATGCTAGATGTTAAATAAGTTTTCCCAAATAGGTTTAAACCATCAGTTTAAACCATCAGCTGAGCAGATTCTTTTCTTTCCTCCTGCTTCCAAGTAACTTCCTTCTTCCACAAACCTCCCCATAAGAATCACAGGGGTTGTAGCCCTGAAAAAAGATATCATCATCTTTTGAAACAAAGAAGTTTCTGGCGAGAATAAGAGTAAGTGCAAATTAACAAAGAGCAGAATTAAGGTAACAGACACATGGATGGATATGATCTCTTCCCAATGGGAAAGAGTCAACAGGATATCTGTAAAGCAAAATCCTCTTTCTTAAACCCATTAGAGTTCCCTGAAGGGATTAATAGCAAATGCATAAAAGCCAGTTACTTTAAAGTAAACCAAGCAGTGCAGTACTGTGTAAGCCAGTAGGCAAGGCCCTTATTTTCACACAAGTCAGAAAATACTCAAAGTAAAGGACCAGCCAGTTCTTGCAAGGAAGGAAAGAATGACAACTTTGGGATCTGTGTTCTTCCTCATATTTATACACAACCTCAAAAAGAATACAAGATAAGAGGTGGCTAAATACGTTAGCGATTCTAAATTATTTAGAGTAGCAAAAAAGAGGGCCAATTTTAGAGAGGCCTTTAGAGAATACATGACATGATAATAAATTGTATTTGAATTTCACTGTAGATAAACTTGAAATGATACACAGAAAATAGTGTAATCTCATATATGAAATGATTGTAAGCTTTGAATTACTGTTTTCAGTCAAGACAACAAGAATCTTGCAATTAAAGTGTTTATTCAGTAGCACTATGGTCTTTCCTGTACTTCTTCCCACACATTTTTGAATGGTGTCTATGGGTGATATAGTTCACCAACAGCTTGAAAAATGTGAAATTCTGATTCTTTCATCTCCATAAAGATATTAACAAAGTTCAGAGAAGGACAATAAATTACACAGATACAGAATGAAGAGCAGGTCAGCAAAGTAGAACTGATCAATTTGGAAAGGAGGTAACTGAAGACAAATATGATACATGTCAACAAAACCAGCAGTGTCACATAGCAGTTGGGTTCCAATTCAAGAACCAGGAGGCATAAAATAAAAGCAATATGAGAAAGTTTCATAACAAGCCCAAAGAGAAAGTTCTTCCCACAAGTGAAGAAGATAGATCTGCGGAAGTTGTTTACACGAGATGTTGCAGGTGCTATAGTTTTCCTTGGATTCAGAGAGAGGTTTGACAAATTCGTGGAACAGAAATCTATCTGGTGGTGTTAAATAGAAAAAGTTTCTCGTGGCGCTGGAAATCACTTAGAAATATATTAGGGCTAAATATATCATATATTGTTCCCTCATTCTTTAGCAATGGCCTTTGTTGAAGGCAAAAACTAGACCTTGCTGTGCCATTTTCAGTAAACACAAACAGTGGATCAGTAACAACAAGTGTTTCCATCAGTGATAGATCTGTCTTTGGATGTCCAGTCAACAGGGAAGAGGCCTCCATACCCTCAGCTATTGCAATTGAGGGAATGGAGATAATTTTTTCAAATTGATAATCACTTCTGCATACCAGATGAATTTAACAGACCTCCATCTAATGCACCTAGTAACCTACCATAATCCTGGATTTCATTCTAGAATTAATTTATCCCTAGAAGCTGGCTGATTCATGAATCACCAAGAAGTACATTGTCACACTGAGCAACGAGCATCTATTCCCTGCATTTTTGCAGCCGTCTAACAGGATTAGATATTTGGATTTGCATATGTGTGTGACTTGAATCACTGTGATAAAAATTAATGCAATTAATTATTGCAGTTAATTTAATGAATGTAAAGAGGAACATGTCTTCAAAGACCAAGTACTCAGTCTGGGAAACATTCTTCTCAATAGTTTAAAAGGTCTCACTTTCTACACTTTTGAGTTAAAAGTTTTTTCTTTCCCAAATGGCTAAATGGGCTTGTTTGGTATAATCAAACAAATGGTTTGAACCTAATAAGTTTTGTCCAAAAATGTAATGATATGATGATAGTTATTATATGTGTATGCTCCAAGCCAGGTATTTTACCACTGAATTTCAAATATTTTCCTTTAATGACTTGCTTTATTCCAGAAAATGAATAATGCTATTAATTCAGTTTCCTCCCTCAAAAAGGTACTGTGCAAAAAGGCTGCTTTTTAAAAGAAATAATCTGATATGAATACTGATGATTATTAGATGTAAAATAAAGACATTTCATTCCCAAAGACCCAATAGGAAAAAAAATTGTACTCTATAAAAAAATATTGCAAGAAATATCCTTAAAATGAGTTGCAGTATTCTTTACTAGGCACTAGTATTGAAGAGTATGAAAATGTTTTCCTTTTGGTTATTTCAGGCTTGATGAATAGATGAGGTAGTAAACTGAATGCAAAGAGCTTCTTTTTCCCATGGATAGTTGACCTGCTCTTCTGTGTGCCTGTGCCTGAGAGCAGCACATCAGAAAGCAGCTTTAAGTTTGACAATGTAGACTGAGTATTTTCAGATCAGGATATAATTACTTAGAAATTATGCAAGAACTTGGTACCTACTGGTGAAGAAGTCAGGAACAGAAATTTCGTTTATGACTGTGACTAAAACGTTAGATCTTTTCTTGGGTTACTCTTTTTTAGGGTCTTTATTTAAACAAATACATCAAGTAAAAAAAAAAATCACCAGGCCTCTCTCCTTCTAAATTGAAAAGTAGTTTACAAAATCTTTTCAAACATAAATAAATCTAAAAAAAAAAAAAAAAAACAAAAAACAAACCACAGAACACAAACCATTCTAACAAAAATTGAAAAATCATTTTCCAACAGTTCACAGTTTACATACCAGTGTGACAAAAGGGCAACCATTTTCATTCTGAGAGAAAGAGTAAATAAGAAAAAATTAGTTTACAATATACAGAAAAAATGCCTGTGAAATATCTATTTTCTTTCTTATTATGGCTGGAAAATTCAGCTAGTTGAGTTAGAATATGCAGAGATTAAAAATGACTACCTAAAACAAGAGTCAGTGGAAACAGCAGAAGGCACCGGGGACATTTCATTAATTATTTATTCAGCAGTTATCTTCAACCTAATGTATAAAGACACTGTCAAAGATTGTGAGCCAAAATATGACTTGGTTTTTGCTCTGCTTCCAATCAAATAGATGTTTGTTTCCTTTTTCTCTTTTCTTGTTTTACACTGATGCTTCTCATTAGGCGTTAGCCTTGATCTATGTATGTCATCTGGTGTACATGCACTGTGATATAGATGAGGAGCTCCACTGTAATTTACCATGGTTAGTTGTAATGTAGAACACATCAACTGGAAATAGCTTCCATTTGGCTAGGCACATTCTTCAGCGGTTAAAGCATTTGGGAATTGTTACCAGAAATGCTGATACCATTCCTCCAGAACTATAACTTCCATTACCTACCAAATATTTTGGCTTATATTTTAAGTTCTTCTGTATGTTGAAGATAACATACTATTGTGTCATATTTTGCTTTTGTTTTTTAAGAGCTAGGCTATTTCTTCACTTCGTTCTAATTCTGGATTATATATTTGTTGCTTTGCAGGACATGGAAATGCTACGTAAGAGCCTGCGCAGATCTGAACAGTCAAGAAACAAGCCACACTAAAACGTGGAATTCTGCCTCTGTACTTCAGTTGCACTTGAACAATTAACTACCAACATTGTAATGTAATTTACAAGGAGTTGTTAAAATTTTGAAGCCTCCTCTTTACCACAGGTAAATTTTTTTCAGTGTTGCCTATTATTTCTTTCTTGGTTTTGGTTGGTTTTTTTTTTTTTTTTTTGGGGGGGGGCATGTCTTGTCAGAAGTTTTTTGGGGATTTTTTAAATAATGTAATCTCACAAGAGAAAAGGAATGCAGTTTGGCAGCTGGGATGCAATGCTTTCATCATTGAAACCTGTTGCAAAGGTTAGCTTAATTCAGACGTCTACTGATCAACAAGTCATTGCTTAACGACAAAGTTAAAATACCAATTCTTAGTTTGTTTGTGTGTTCTATAAACAGTGAAAGTGGAGGAAGGAAACACGTTAATCAAAAGAATATTTCCAAAGCATGTGAGGGAAATACTCTTCTAAAGATCTAACGCCTTTAGCGTGCTTCTTTTCTGATTTGCAAATCAACAGTGTACCTGATATATTATCAGACATTGAGCCTGGGAGGATGAAAGCAGGACAAATTCAGTTCCTTCCTTTAGACAAGCATCAAAGTAACTTCAAGACAAGAGAAGACATGAGAAAGACTGAATGGCCTTGATCATGACCTTCAGACATCTGCAAATCAGACCAGCCAGGAAATTGAATTATAAGGTTACTGTAGACAAACCAGTTTCATTGATCAGTAGCTACTCGGAAAGAGTGGAATCATGGATGTAATGTCATAATCCTGATGGCCTCATCTCTCCAGAGGGTATAGTGAGGATTCATTTCAGGCTGTTCACATCAAAATGGTGATAGAAAGGATGATAGACAAAAACAGTGGTTTTTTTCAGTTTGCTATCACTTTACAAGGCAAGGTGTAAATTAAATTGAATATCATCAATATATTTAGAAAGACAAGGTGGCTGTTGATCCTCTAGTTCTAAAATTTCTCCATGTTATATGTCTGCACATGCCTACAATTGTAGGAAGAGGAAAGGGGAATCTCAGATTCTGGCTAATCTTCCTTTAAGTTTCAAAACCTCTGAAGTTCAAATTTGCCTGGATCATGTTCTTGTTTTGATTTATGACTGTGTAGGTGGGAAGGTGCAGCTGCTCTGAAATTCCATTAATGATTCTGGCTTAAATTTAGGCTTTCTGAAATAAACAGATTTTGAATCAGGCCAATTTCTAACTGGTGATTTTCAACAGCTGTGGAAATGGAACAACTTTAAGAAAATAAGAGACAGATGACAAGGAGGACTCAGGGCTGCCTTGTAGCTATGGCCAAACTGAAATGGGAATAGTTGAATATCAATAAATACCAGTCAAAGATCACTGTCCAATGGAAAAGATTGGCCTCACTTTGATGAAGGGATAGGAGTAGCCTGAAGGCAAGTATAGAGATAGATAGCTGAGCTATGAAAACCCAGAGATTCCATCACTTGTTTCAAAGTTCGTTAATTCTGCACAGGTTGAGTAATCTCTCTGCATGACAATACATGCCATGGGAATGTAAGTACAGGTTACAGAGTAGAGGGTTGTTCAGGCTGAGGAAAGGGAAAATAATTATTTCCCAGCTTATACGTTCCCTTTTTTTCTATATGGGCAGCTACTATTCATACCAAAAAACCCACCCAAATGCCTTCTTTGCTATCACAATTCTGTCCTTGTATTCATATGTAAACATTAAGGAATTTCTTAATTTCTTATTCAAGGACTGCAGTATTTAAATTCTGCAAGTGTCAGGAAAGATGTTCTTTTCCTCTGGTCTTAACATATCAGTTGATATTATTCCATAGTTTCCTCTGAACACTGACATCCATCTATGTGACAACAATGCATCCTCTCAGCCACAGGATCCACAGAGTTGGTTGCGGAGCAGCCATGTCTCTTGATGAGTCAGTTACCAACAGGCCTGCTTTCTTCAAATATCTGGGATACAGAATTAGGATGGCAGAAGCAATTGTAAAAGTCATGCAAGCCTTGGCTCTGGGACAGAATCTCTCATCAAAAGATCAACAGCAAAGCCAGGAGCTCCAGCCTCTCAGTTCTCAGGTCTTTCAGCCAACTTGACTTTTTGTGAGGCCACCAGGGAGCTGATGTGGTATAATGACTGCACACAATTGAACACCAACTAAAACACCAAGCCAGAGTTCTTGCAACAGGTAAATATATCAAAATCTTGGGAAACTCATTTCTGGCAAAATGCAGGAGTTTGCTAGTCTGAATTCTTGAAATGAGATATTATTCTCTACAATAGAGTAGAACTACTCTGCAGTAATTGAGTATCATTATATAAAACAGGCTGAGATACTGCAAGTTGTAATATATGCTTAATAAACCAATTTCATAATTTGATAGTTTAATCAAGACATTCTGATTGTCAAATATATTTTCATCATCTTTCTTTCAGTTGAGTTGTCTCTCTAACTTCTCTTTTCCCAGTGAAAGTCCATTATCCACTAAGGTTAGCTAAATCTATTTTTTTTGTCTGGTTTGAAAAAAAAGCTCATAAGGATACAACTAATCAAAGTGTACTGTCATAATGGAAAGTGCATTCTACTGTCTTTTAGCTTGGGAAGTTTTATGGAAAGCTTTTGCTTTTGCCAGACATTTTCTTTACTGAGCTCTTTTGTTCTAAATTTGACTTAAGCACCAATAATTCAAGCAAAGTATGATGGTTGTTCTCCATTTCCTCCTTGTCCTGGTCTCTTCTCCATTATGGAAATTGTAGAGTCCTTGTTCAGGCAGCTAACAGAGGAATGTCACACTCATTTCAGGTTTGGTATGCTGAACGGAGAAGTAGAGTCAGAACCTGTGTTTCTCCCACTGTTCTGCACTCCTGTTATCATGCAGAAAACTAGAGAAGCAGCAGGGTCCTGTTACTGAGTACTAGATTGTAAAATAGAAATATGTAGTCACTAATTCCCTTTAACACCCAAACTGCTGTTTACACAATATACTGTATATTTTGTTTCTCCATGCTTCCTAAACTAAAATATTTAATTGCATCAAATATGTGCAAAGTGAAAGTGTCAATATGGCCGTCTCCATAACACTGTAACACACCTTGATGTATTTCATGATGAGGACTGGAAAGGCCATGGCCTAGCACTACCTAGAGCATTACATACAGTTCACATCCCAAGGGAAAATAAATTTGGATTATTGTTTCAGTGCTTACTCTGGATTTAAGTCTAACAGGATCTGGCTTTTTTTTCCCTGTCTCTGTAAAGTCAAAATTTGCCATTAGGTGACTGGACACGTCAAGAAAATCCATGTACTTGAGTGCAAGTCTCTTCCTTCAGTCACTGAATCAGCATTCCCAAGGAGCTCAGCTGAGCACTACTCAGCACTGTCTCCTACAGCATTAACATTTCAGAGGACAACTCACAGTTTAGCTAGCAGAAAGATAAGCTGTTAGGTGAGTCCTTTTTGCTGTAATGATAAGAAATCTCCAGACTCACCAGAAAGAATTATGAACCAGATTATACTAGGAAGATTCATAGGCTCCAGCAAATTCACAGCCCCAAGGCAATAACTTCTTTTTCATCTGCTGGCTGAAGAAATAAGGAACTGATGAATAATTGCCCCTCCTGATCAGTCTCAGTGACAAACTTCAAGAAACAAATGGATTCCAATTACTAGTCATGTTCTTCAATGAAGTCCTAGAATGTCTGAAATCCAGAAAAGGGTATAAGCGCACTGTACATAGTAGAGAAAACCAAAAACTCCACTAGAATCTATATAAAAGTCATAATCAGACTTTAAATACAAGCCCAATTTTATTTTTTTTTTTGGTTAGTACCCAAATCTTTAAAAACATCAGCTGTATGTACAATTTTAGTATGGTTGTCTGTACTGCATTTGGAATTAAATGGTGACTGCAGGGAACCTTAATGAGCTGTAAACTGCATGAGCATTTTTTGTGTTTTCTATCTGTTGTTCGTGTTGACCACTTTTGGAATACATTATGGTTTTTCCATATGTTTTCATACTCTTCAACCTATTCAATTCCCTGTGTGAGCAGCACCTTGATATGTGTATGCAACTCCATCTCATGGCACATGAGGTTTCTTCCAACAGTTTTGGAAATAAAATTGTAGCTCTAGAAATTCCTTAAAAAACACCTACTTTTCTTGAAAATATTAATCTTTTAAAAGAAATATTAGCTAGTCCTTTCAGTCTAACACTGTGATTTAAATCTCATCTATTTCTTATTCTGAAGATTTATGTAATCTGGACTGTGCTGGAACAGCTTAATGGTCAGATACTTGTGTCCTAGACTGTGAAGAGACAGTGCTAATGGCTGTTTCAGAAAGGCTAGAAGTTCACAGTTATTCAAAAGCACATTTTCAACTCATATATTCTGCTAACAGCAACTGCAGAGAATTGCTAGGAATCACATCTTTAAAATACATCAGCAGAATCTAAGACAGATGTTATTTGCAGGCATACAATTAAACTGAACCAGTATCATGGCTCCGATGTCAACTGGCAAGACTGCAACAAAACTGATTGAGAGGTGACCAACTAACAGTTATAGTTTGAAATGGAAACTATGTCACTGGAAAAGAAAAAGACTGAATGACAATTGCATTTTCCATTAAGCATGCCTTTTAACAGAACAGGTGAAATTCAAATTCTGGAAGAGAGAGCAATTTTTAGAACACAGATCTATGTATCTTCCAAGGACTTCAGCCTTTAAGAAATGTCACAGGATTGGAAAGAAACTATTACACTGTGTCACATTCACTGTGCTCCCCAGATCATTTACATTCTTGGAAAGAAAAACAATTTAGATGTTTAGAAAGAAACACGACAGAGTAAAGAATAAGACAATATTTTTGAGCAACAGAATAAGTGGGATGGAAAAGATAGGTATAAAATATGTATGAATCTCAACTCTATTCTGTTTTAGTAGAGACTCTCTTAGGGGATATTGGATTATACTCCTTCTATCAGTGTCAACTTTACAGTTAAGATAACTTTCTTCACCGCTGGCATCAAATCATACTGTTCAAATGTACTGTAGGGGTTTGTCGTCAATCCTGAAGAGATTTTCCAAAGAAAAAATTCTAGTTTGCATATAGCCAACATGAGTATATTTCATGGGCTGAAATAAAATACCCGTCAAAGGCCTGTGTTTCACCTGAACAGCCTTGTCCTCTTTAGCATTGACTCCTTAAGTCTGCTCCTTCAGTCATGTTTGTCACCAGTGCACTGATTTAGCAAAATTTATTTTTGTATTCCTGCAGTCACACAGGAAATATTTCACCTCCCCTGTCCCAAAGATGTGATCCCCTTTTGACAGGAAGCAGGGCCAGGAGAAAAAGAATTCTATGCATCTGACTGAGAAACATGTTTTAGAAGTTCTATTCACCTTCTGCTAGAATAAAATCTAGTATCACCCTGCAGCAGTAGCAGCAGCAGCAGCACCTGTTTCCAGAACATTTGCAAGTGTCTCCAAGTTCATACCTTGCCTTTTCAAGCTTGGCTGGTAAATTAAACTGGGGGTTATCTTTGCAGTCAAACTAAAGTCTTTGAAGTGCTATGAAAAAGAGGCCCATATTCAGTCATGTCTCCTAGTCTTCAATCGATGTTGGGCTTTGTATCATACATACATACCTGCATACATACCTGCATACTCAGCAGGACACATCTCTTCACATCTTTCACTGGAGATGTTATTCTAACTCACAGATTCCTTGCTTCTGACTGGTAGTTAATCATAGAAGGGACATTTTCCATTAGACCAGGTTGCTCAAAGCCCCATCCAACCTAACCTTAATCTTTATCAGCGTAAGGGATTCACTTATCTTGCAGACACTCATTTAAACTTCCGCTGACATTTTCTGGTATTTCCAAATGGACATCTGGTTGGATACCTCTAAATACAAGTCACCTACTAGAAGGTTTGTTACAGGCAGGAGAATTTTCAGAATCCAACATTCTAGCATGGTTATCTGTACTGCATTTGGAAATAAATGGTAAGTGCAGGGAAAACTGAATGACCTGTACACCACATGGATGTATTTTGTGTTTTCTATATCTTATCCTTACTGACAACTTTTGGAATGAATTATGTTTCTTTCCATATGCTTTCGGGCTCCTCAACTTATTCAATTCCCTATCTGAGCAGGACCTTGGTATGCATATTCAACTTCATACTATGATACACAGCAAGATTTCTTCCAACACTTTTGGAAAAAATCCTGTGGCTCTAGAAATTCCTTAAGCAATATCTGTCTTACCTATAAGAATTTTTTTAAAGAAATCTTAGTTACTTCTTTCAGTCTAAGACTGTAATCTGAATCTCATCCATTTCTTATTCTGAAGATTTATGTGATCTAGATTGTGCTGGAACAGTTTAATAGTCATGTCCTAGACCGTCAAGACACAGTGCCAATGGTATTTCAAAAGGGCTGGAAGTTCACTGTTATACAAAAGCACATTCAGAAAAACATGGAAAGGACTTTAAATTGAGCTAATCTATTTCAAATCCTATATTCTACTAACATCAATTGCAGATAATTGTTTCAGAGTAAGGTAGGACTTAAAAGAGCTCAGTGTAAATATGTTAAAACTGTAACAGCTGTTTGGCAGGTTGGTTGGTAGTGCACTGAGAATAACCTAACATAAGTTTAAGTAACTCTTTTTTTGATTTGCCACTTCTTTCATATTGCCACATGGCAGTAAGCAATGGAGAGGCATAATGAAAACCAGAAAGCAATGGAGAAATAAAATCTGGCAATGGGCTGGCAAAAAAACCTCAAAATCTGTCTTTATGTTTCATCTCCACCGTAGTGGCTGAATGCTGTTGTCCTGATTTTGTCAGGAATAGAATTCTTTTTTTTCTCTGTAGCTGGTACAGTGCTGAATTTTGGATTAAGTATGAGAATAATGCTGATAACACACTGAAGTTTCAGTTGTTGCTGAGCAGTGCTTATCCTAAGTCAAGGACTTTTCAGTTTTCCATGCTCTGCCAATGCACAAGAAGTTGGAAGGGAGCATGACCAGGACAGCTGATCCAAACTGGCAAGAGGGATATTCCATACAAGAGAATGTCATGCCCAGTATATAAACTGTGGGAGTTAGCTGGAAGAGAGAGCTGATCCCAATTCAAAGATGGGATCTTGGCATCACTGGGAAGGTGGTCAACAATTGCTTTGTTCATCCCTTTTTTTTCCTTTGGTTTTATCTCTCTATTTTTTTAATTACTATTACTATTATCCTATTTTATTCTGATTATTAAACTGTTTTCATCTTAACCCACAAGTTTTACTTTTGATTGTCAGAAGTGAGCAAATGTCTGTGTGGTTCTTATTTGCTCACTGGGGTTAAACCATGACATACGTGAATTTCAAGGCAACTTGGCCATTTTATTTTATTTAGTTTGGAAAGTTATCTATTACTGTCTCCTGATACAAAAGCTTTTCTGCAGAATGCCCTTAAGAAATAATTTATCTGAAACTTTGATTAGCTTTAATTGCTAGAAAATTACAGCTGAGTAAAATAATGCTGAATAAATTATTATTATTAGACAAATAGGGAAATTTCTGGATGATCTGCTACTAAAAAAAGAAAATAAATTATGTTGTCAAATTTTACATCTGAAGGCAACTGTCTAAAGATTGAACCTACATGAAGAGGTCCTCTGTGACAATTCAAACATGCCTGAGATGTAAATACACCTTGGTATTTTGTTGATTCATCTTAAATTGTGATTTTCTCATTTTATACATAGGATGATGAGTTGTCTGGTTTTTTAACTAGCCCGTGGAATAGATTTATTTCCTGCAGTAGATTTTGCTGAGGGTATTAAGATGCTGAATTGTCATGGTAACAAGAAGCAAGTATTAGCTGATGGAATAGAGACAGGCTTGTATTAACCTTGGAATCAATATATACAAATGCATTAGATTTTAAATATTTTTGGTTCCTTTTATGAATAATTCTCTGAGGTAGTTTATGTTACATAGTAAATTTACATTCCATGCATTGTAAGGGATAGTAAACTTTAGAGGAACAAGTGTTTTACTTTTATATGTGGAGAATAGTGCAATTGTGTGTGAAGAACAGTATAATTGAATGACTAGTACAGCAGACTTTTCTCTGACATTGAATTAAAGTGTGCAACTTCAGGTGAAGGAGGCACTAGCTTTTATGATCTCAGCTTGGTGATTCAATCATTTGCAGGTGTGTGAATGGACACATACATGTTACCAGGACAACCACCAAACCACAACTGAAATGCAAAGAGTAGATTTATCTTGTTACCTCATTAGCAATGCAGGGTGGTAGAGACACACACGGGGACATGGGCTCTGTTTGGCCTAGTTCATCCCAGCAAACAGAGACACGCAGGGACACGGGCTCTGTTTGGCCTAGCTCATCCCAGCAAACAGAGACACGCAGGGACACGGGCTCTGTTTGGCCTAGTTCATGCCATGGGGGAGTTGCTGCCTGCCTCGCAGGAACAAAAAGCTACGGGCGTGTCTGAGAGTCTATTATGTCTCTGCAGGAATTCTTCTCCAAACAGGCAGAGGATGCACAACACTAGTAAGAAATGGCGTTTTCCCACACTGGCATTTTTATCATTCCCAAATACAAGGTCACTTTAAAGCTCTTCCCTTGTCCTTGCCAAATCTTCTGGTTTTAAGCCTTTCCTCCCAACAGCATGTTTCCTCTTCCGATCGCTGGCACAGTCAACAGCTTGTGTACCTCCTGGTTAAGGTGTTCTCTGCTTCTTTCTCTCCACTGCATGAAAGCCAGAAAATATCTTCCTAAATTTTCTTTTCTGGATAGAGAAAAATAAAGTCTGCTTTCAAAAGCTGTTCAGGATACCATGTGCTTTTGGAAGTAATGGTTGATTATACCCATGGATGTGAAAATGGCATATTCAGAGTGAGAAACCTGCTAATCCAAACCAGATCACATATGCAAGTTGTGCTAAACTTGGTATTTGATGTCATGCCTGCTCAGAACATTTGTTTGGAGCAGGAATCCTTCACCTGGCCCCCAAAATACTCTTGGTTTTGCTCTTCCAAAGCCATCATCAAACATGGGAAATATGCCCTGCATTGATTTGTAAAGAAAACATATAAACAGATAAACAAAATAGAAAGTTACTTAACAATCTCTTAGAAAAAGGTAGAGGAAAAACATATTGGCTATTTGTCTAAGGTGGAGAGGAAACAAATTAAAAGATACACTAAAACGATTAACACTTTACACAGAAGCTGTGAAAAAGAAAATTCCACGTAATATATGTAAGAAAATGCACATTGCTTTATGCCACTTTTCTGAGTTTACAATCTTTCATGGCTCTAGGATGTACATTTTCTAAGAAAGTCTCTGCCCAAAATCTTTGCTTTGTTGCCCTGTCAACTCTGAGATGAGGAAGCCCTGCTGTGTCCTAACTTCTTAGTAAAGCACGGTCTTGCACTCATCTCTTGGACTGCCAGTGTGTCTCAGTTTGAGACAAGTTTGGAAGGAAAATGCTCTGGAATGAATGTCCACCCCAAAGACAGGTTTTTGGCACTCCCTCCCCCACCAATACGAAAGGAATTTCTTAGATGAAAGTGAAAAAACCTATTTATTTAACAAACAGAGTGCCAGCAGGGCACAGGAAAAATGAATGACTGTTTAAATATTAAACCTCCTCGATGCAGAGAAAGCTGGTGGATTTAGAGTTCCCTCTGTAGCTGGCTCAGGCCCTCCTGAGGGCCCAAGGCTCGGATGCAGTGTCCCTGCAGCTTCTCTGCTGGTCCAGGGGGTCCGATGACCTGGTTCTTGGGTCACAGCTAGGCCGAACAGTTCCAGAAGAAGAAGAAGTTACCAGAGGATTTTGGTACGCCAGTATGCAGTCCTGGGGAAAAACCTCTTCCCTCAGCTCACAAGCTGGCTAGAAGCAGGAACACACTGTCTCCCACTGCAAGCAGAGCCGAGCAATATGGGAGAGTGTGTGTAAGTTCTTGAACACAAACCACGCTGAAGAATTTTCCCAGCTTTCCCCCCACTCTTCCCTTGGACCCAGCTTAAAGCTGCCGGACCCATTTCTGGGCAATAAGCAGACGATAGGGGAATACAGTATTATCATAAAATCACCCCAAGACACAGTTCTAGAAGAATTCCCACAAGAGCATCCTTATGGCAGCATTTTGCCTCCTCAGAAAAGGTTGGAGTAGGAGTGAGAGTATTAAAATGCAGGATTTCTCTTTTACTGTCTTATAGTGTCTAAGCAAGCAGAGCAGTGTATTTATTGAAAGGTGTCACTCTGCTAAATGATACTGATTTCTACTGCTGGGGGTAATTGATTACTTTTATGTAAGTAGTTGTCCTTCTCTTACAAGCACCTATAAATGTCTATTGATATAACAAAAAATAACCTAGCTGATCCCATAATTTGTCTTAAAATTTATATTGCAAGTTATTTTCTGTGCCATCCTCTACCAAATTTTAGTTCTAAGAATCATATAGGAAAATATTTTCTACTAGTTATGTAAAATTCTTCACAGAATCATGCAATCATAGAATATGTTGAGTTGGAAGAGACCTGTCAAGACCATTCAGTCCAAACCCTGGCCCTGTGCAGGACACCCCAGGACTCACATGTCCCTGAGAGTGTTGTCCAAACACTTCTTGAACTCTGTCAGGATTGGTGCTTTCACCACTTCCCTGGGGAGCCTGTTCCAGCCCCCAACTACCCTCTGGGTGAAAAACTTTTTCCTGATATCCAGCCTAAACCTCCCATGACACAACTTCAAGCCATTCCTTTGGATCCTGTCCTTGGTCACCACAGAAATGAGATCAATGTCTGCCCGTCCTCCTCCCCATGGGAGGAAGTTGCAGACTGCAATGAGGTCTTCTCTCGGTCTCCTCTTCTCTGGGCTGAACAGACCAAGTGACCTCAGCCACTCCTCATACAGCTTCCCCTTAAGGCCTTTCACCATACTTGTGGTCCACCTTTGGACACTCTCTAGTAGTTTAATGGGGTTTTTTTATATTGTGGCACCCAAAACTGCCCCCAGTACTCCAGGTGAGGCTGCCCCAGTGCAGAGCAGAGCAGGACAATCCCCTCCCCTACCCAGCTGGCGATGCTGTGCCTGATGCCCCCTAGGAAAGGATGGCCCTCCTGGCTGCCAGGCCACTGCTGACTTAGATTCATCTTTCTGTTGACCAGGACCCCCAGGTCCCTTTCCACAGCACAAGTCCCTTTCTCCAGCCTCTTGTTCATGTCTATACACACAACCAGGGTTGACTTGTCCCAGGTGTAGAGTCCTGTGTAGGGGAAAAAGCCACTGAAATTTATCTTAAATAGAAACAGTTTCTATGAAAGGTCATGAGAACAAAACAAATTACACTAAAACATATGAGATAAAAATGTTACTCTTCTTGAAAGAGTGTTCTGCTTGTATTTACCCACAGCAGAATGGGGACACAAACAGTTTAGAGATCTTAGGTAGCACTGCAATACAATAGACAACAAACTGAAAATCTTCAGAGCAATTTCTTTCCCAAATTTTCATGTGCACACTTGTTTCCAACTCAAGGTTTTATTTCAAAGAGGGTCTTGCATTGTAGCCATTTGAACAAAATTTCATTCTCTCTGGAATTCACAGCTCCGCACACGCAAAGATGAACTCTGCAGAACTGACATAGAAAATCCAGAATCGGCCAGACCTGCTACTGTGATGGGTATTTAGCTCCCAATTCTGCAGTGCTATGGATACATTGCATTGAATAGATTGATTGCATAGGACATGCACAGCAGAAATGGATCTAAATCATGCTATTACCCACCATCTTCAGGAGTAATTACACTTTTCTGCTTGGAAACCTAAAGCAGAAACATATCGCCATCACTTCAACTACCTGGAAAAATTAATATCTAATCTTTCTTATTTGTTTCTACATGACACCTCCTGCTTGTCTTCACCCATCTGGACTTGTTTTTCATTCATCAGCCATAACTGGTCTTTACTATCATAGTTTACTTTGTATAGGAGTTTCTCTTATATTACATTTCTACATTACCTAGAATAATGTAGATCAATATACCTGAGATATTTATATACAAATACAAACCACTCTGTAACATTATTATTATTGTTATTATTATTATTATTATTATTTGCAGCTAGAACAAATATTTATGTCAGCGTGGGCACATTTCAGTACTTTATCAGCTGAAGTGCTCAGGAGCATTTAGCAATGAGCAATCTGTGTTTTGCCATTTCTTCAGTATTATTAGGAAACAGCAAGAAGTTTTGTCAATAAAAAGGCCATTGAGCTAAATATCTAAAGCCTCATAAATTAGTTCAAAGCAAATCATCTCTGATCTTTAGTGGATCCAATTCCCACTTCATTAATTGCTAATTGTCTTGACAATAAAAATATCAGTTCAAATAACAAGAAGTGAATTACAATAACTGCTCAAATGTCCATTCAGATAAGCATGAAAAAACATAAGTAACTTACCATGAAAATTAATGTGAAAATCCATTCAAAATCCATTGGTATAGGTATTAAATTAGAACTGGTTTTCTTCATGTCAAAGAAAATTATACTCTACAGGAAATGCCTAAAAGCGGAAAAAGGTATTTCTGCTAATAGCACAGTAAAAAACCATTGTGATGATCACTCCAGTAGTTTTGAATATTTCACCTAATTTTCTACTGTCATAATAATAAATATGTAATTGTGTGGAACGAAAGAGAAAAAATAGAAATTAATTAGATTTGCAGCATACAGGCATTTTCTACTGTTTTCTAATTTTTGCTGTCTAAAGCAGGTCATGAAATTTTACAGCACAGTTGAGTTTGATGCTTTTATGAAACCATATTTCCACTCCCCATTTTAATGCAGAAATCTGTATTAATGCCACATTTGGAGTGAGGATAACGCAGTAACAACTTCATCACGTCTAAAGTTATGTTCACATAAAAATACTTCTCCTATATACGAACCTAAATTGCTAATAGTTGTTTTGAATTCCAGTTAGGAGATGCCTTTTCAAGTTGAACTGAAAGCTTCTTGATTCTTCACTGTCCAACAAACATACTGAGAGCTTGGAGAGACAATAAACTGTCACTGGAGTGATCATTTCAACTTGCTGCTGGAAGTAAAGCCTTTGTTTCTAGTGTGGCAAGACTGATAGTCCTGTTCAGTGTGAAATCTTTCATGATAAATTCAGAGTGAAAAGTTTCTCTCTTCCCCTCTTGATGACTGTGACTTCAATACGTTTTCTTAAAAAAAAAATTTACATAGACATCCATTTAAAATATCATTGTAAGTGTGGTGGCTTATGGCTCCTGTAGTATAAGATACCTCCTAAGAGGTAAAAATTTTGGACAGAACTTGTCACAGAAGCCAGTCTCAAAGCAGTCTTGAGACTTTCTAGCTTGTCTAGAAATTCAGTATAAATGTCTCATTCATCTCCATTCTCATTTTCCTTCTAAAAACAAAGCCATGTTTTCAGCATGGTGAACACCAGCCTGTGACTCACTTATTTTAATGTCTTTGACATTATGATTCAGATTGTCATGTTGACAGGCTTGCAGACTCATGAATAAATTTGAACTGCAGTCTGTGAAGTTCCAGAAGAAAAGTTTTTAAGTTATTATTTTTGTGACATTTCAATTCCTAATCATACATAATCACTAGCTCCAGAAAAGCATTTTGGCATCATTTTGCTGCTCAGACATCAGATTACATTCAATACAGAGCCCAGGATTTCCTATCTCAGCATCCTTCCTGGGCACTACTCAGAGTCACAAATTGAAAAATGCCAATATTAGGCATTGTTTTTATTTAGAAAGTATTCATTATTCCTTTTTGATCTTCATTTAAGAATGTGTCTTCATTTCACAGTGTTACTCTCTTTCTGACTGATGGGCAGATTTCAATTCCAAGCTTAAATACAAAAATAGATATAAAAAGAAAGTAATTTATTTCTTCCTCTGGGGTCATCCAGTCCAATATCCCTCTGGAAGGCAGACAATCACCAACTCAATCAGGTTAGCCACAGCTGTGTCAGGATAAGTCTTATAAACCTCCAAAGACAGAGATGAGCTCCTTTTCCGAGCCATCACCAGTTCCAGAGTTGCATCACACTCCTTGTGAAATGGTTAGAGGAGATTAGACATATCGCAGCAAGTTTCAGGGTCAGAAGACCCAGAGAGATGACTTCAAAGAGCAGTTTATGCTGCCAGTTATGACTTGTCCAAAAAATGCATTTCTAAGGCTGTCACTGTCATCTAAAATGAAGGAAAAAGATTTGCCATGCTATGCCTAAGGAAGACATACAATTGCAGATATATAGAAACAACAAGTGTTTTGAAATGATTTTTAATTTTCTTTTTCTCTACTAAATTTTCTTTTCATCATATTACAGTCAGATAGGTCAGGCATCTGCATCCACAGTAGTACAGACATTGCTGTATTACTGACATGGCAAGCAATTATTTAAGTGCAAGTCAAGAATAATTACTTCTTTGTTGATTTTTTTTTCCTACTGTCATTCATAGAGAACAGAACCCTACTCAGATTGTTTACAGACTAAGGGAAAAGCATAATTTATCTCAATGTACTTTTATCATTATCCTTCTTACCGTCCAATGTATGCAAAAGTTAGTGGAAAATGAGAAAGTCTGAGAAAGAGTGACATCCACATCTAAAACATATGTGATCTGAAGTGTCCTGTTGAAGATGTCCTATTCAGTACAGAAGATGGGTAATAGGCAGATGGTTTTTTCCTTTCAGTGATCCGTAGAGGGCATGTGTGAGAGGGGAATTAAAAGAAGCCCAAAGTGGTGCTTCCCAAGTTAGCTTTGGAAGCATCACTGCCAGGTTATGTCAAGGCCATCTTGTGTAATACTTATTCATGTGATGAATCTCTTTAATTCTGTTGTTTTCCACAGAGAAATCAATTTCAGTGGTATTGCCTGGATGAACTCAGACATTGCACAACAAGCTAGTAAGCACATCTGAATTAATAGCTTATTTGCAAGTGTCAAGCTGCAAACAGTGTAGGCATCATCCTTAGCATTGATCATGACTAGACATCATATTTCTAAAGCAAGTTTAATGTGTCTCTGGTAGCTGCTAACTGTGAAATAGTATTCTAAGCACATGCTAATAAAAATGCATGAACTCGTATGCTTTAAAATAACATCAATTTCCTAGGCCTGAGGAGGACTAACATGCATAGAGGCTTCATATTTGGGTCCTATCCAGGATTTTTCCTGCCAAATAAAACACTACTAGTTAGGTTTTGAACTGTATGGACTTAAATTTTTCCTTAAATGAAAAAACACACTAATGACTGAAATATTTAATAGGTGATTTTTACAATTAAGGCAACATCCAGGTAACACTCCTCACAACAACTGAAATGCTCATCTTCTGCTGGCAAATCTCCAGGCCAGCCCATACAGCCCACCTCTGCCCTTTCAGTGGCATATACATTCTGCATTCTCTTTCAGAAGTACTGTTGGTCTCATGCAGACCTGTTTAACAGCTACTTTTCCTGTCATGAGAAAATTTATTTCAATAAAGAATAAGATTATTAGGTGAGGTGGTTTGGAAGAGTTCTCTGGATGATTCTGATTCTGCAAGGACTCCAAAAAGAAGAGGTAATTGCTCCTATTAGGAGCTTTTTAGGATGTCTGTTCCACATTTGCTTTTCCCCTATGAGCATATATGTGACTTGCCAATGAAGACAGGAATATTTTCCTCCTTTCCATGACAATAGAAGTCTAGCTGACATTTAGCCACCACCACCGCCACCATTTTGGTTTCTTTTGATTTCCTTATCAAGCAAAAGTGCTCCACTACTATGTGTTTCTTCAGCTGCATGGAAAATTTTCCCTGTTAATTTTGCTCTGAGAACAAGTTTGTATTACACTCCAGAGACTAGAAAGACTAATTTCATCATATAACATCAATTGGATGTCAGCTTGGCAGCCTTGCTAAGCTCTTTGAACTTAACTGAAAAGAAAACAAGCCTCAATTTGCATGTGGTCTCTCAGTACCTCATGAGAAGTAGACATTCAGCCACAGAATGGGGACAGATACCACCAGTACTGGGAACAAAACTTAGGCTTACAAACTGGAAGCACAGAACTTGAAGAATACTTTTTTAGAAGACATTTCTCATAATGAATAGAAGGAAAGAATCTGAGCTGACCTGGCAGCATGCTGAGGGCTCAAATTGGCAAGCATTTTGACAGGCAAGAATTTCACTGAAAAATAATTGTATGGGAAGAGGGTAACCAGACTCAGTAATTAAGTTTTCTTTAGGGTTTCAACGAGCACTATTTTTTTGGCTGCTAAATAAATTTTCTTCAAAGGATTAAGATTGCAGATTGCTTTTTAAATACCTCTGTACTAATAAATAATAGTCAGTACTAAACATTTATAATGTTCCTTTATAATTCACAACCTTTCCCTCCAAATCATGGCACTTTCTTCTACTTGGATAAAATCCAAAAGCAAAAAATACTTTTCTCTGAAACACCCCTGCTCTCAGAACTCTAGCTCTTACAGCCTTTCCCTTTAATCAGGTCAATGCAGATATGCTCTTCCCAAAATCTAGCTTGTTTCTTTCCAAACTCCTCTGTAGATCTCCAGAGCTGTACACCCTGAAATTAGTAGCAACTTCTAGGAAACCTACTTAATATGTGCACTTGGGTTTTCATGTATTTTCCTTTTTTTTTTGTACATACCCTGTAAAAAAATCGAGCTGCTCTCTCAATTTCCTGCAGGGACAGGTAGAGCAAAATTTTAATACAAAGAGCTCCTACGACAGCAGGACTCACAGCAGAATACAATTATCTGCTGTTACCTAAGACTTCTCTTCATCTCATCTTTTTTATTTCAAATACAAACATGAAATTAACTTTTGAGTGTTAAAATTATTTTTTGGGGGAAAAAAAGAATTCATATGTTTTCAAGGAAGAAGTGCTTTGTAAAATGCAGTATAAGAAAACTGACATAAGTCTTCCAGCTGGTGTAAAATGCTGCATGAAAATATTCAATGATCAATTCCATACTATCGTGAAATTCAACCAGAAAGAATATAAATTACTTCTATTTAGATTTAGAGGTTTTTTTGCTTTTTGGATCATGGAGAACATATTTATTGGTAATGAGTAAGCATTCTTCTTGTTCAGTGATTTTTTTGAAAATGAAAAAAACCACAGGGCCAGAGGGCCTGAACATCTACTTCTTCAGTCTGGTCTTGTTTCATCAGCAACTTAAGTAGGTTTGAATTCTTTGGATGTTTGCACCCCATGGGGTGTATAGTCATCTATTTTTTGAGAGAGAGTAACAAAACGAGACATATGTATGGTGTAATTGAGATGTGCTGGGAGTAGTGCAAGGGGCAATCTTGTCCCAGGTAGGAAGTCACAGAAGCCACAGCCCTGACTTCCAGTGGAAGCTCTGTCCCTGACAGCTGCCACACGACTTCACCTTTCTATACCTGGGCATCACCTTTTTGGAAGCCGTTATTCCTGGCGTATTCAGAGCCATCTCTGCGACTGGTTGGCAGGACACAACTACCAAGAAGTGCCTCCCAATAGGAAGCTTCTGCCCACTGTATGCAAAGAGGTGACCTCTTTGACAGCTTCGTGTTTTCACACTGATCCGTGAATGGCTGGTTGCTTTTTCCAGAATCCATCATATGAACACAATTGCAGATCACCGTCTGATGGGATGCCCAGTTTCTTAGGAAAACAGTGTCCTTGTATGTGAAAATACACCTTTATTTTCATCACCATTTTTATCTTGATATTGATATGAATGTACAAATAGGAGATAAAGTTTAACAGCAATGGTTTTCATTCAAGACAGCTTAAAAAAAATGCACCAAATCTGAGCCGTATTTCTTTAATTTGAGTCTTTAATTGGAATCAAACTCTTCTCAGCTGATATCTCTATTGCAATTGGCATAGTTAACATCAGCCAGTGTGTTAGACCTTGAAAAACCTGTGTCAGGACATCTGTAGCAGGTCAATGAATGAGTATTCACAGAGAGAGTATCTGGAATATTATTTAAGAGTGGAAGAAATACTTCTTCCACTATTCAGAAGATTTTCTTTCTCCCATCAATGGCAAATGGCTGTACTCCTTCCTCCCAAACCTGCTTCTATTTTATTTTGGATAAAAAAGGAGAAAGTAAGGTGACTAACATGGGGTGAGAAAGTATAAACGTACACCATACCCACAATACAATAAAATAGAGAAATAAAATATGAAGATTGGATCACATTAGAATTTAGAGCCAAAACAATTGCATAGAAGCAAATTATATTCTTTTTTTGGGTCAAGAAAGTGATGGTGAAATACTGAGGAGCAACACAAGAAGCTTGGGAGACTAAATATAGGTGTCATTTTTTGTCCAGCGGGTACCAAATTGCCTATAATATATTTTAAAGTTAATGCCCAAGGATCATCCAGTGCTGTAGAAAAAGGCAAAAAAAATGTTTGCATTGATATGAATGGGGAGTGAATATGAAGCCATGGGCCCAAAATTGTAGCAAAAAGGTTACTAAAATGATATGTATTCCTGACAGCTACAGTGGTTGGTCATCAACATCCAAGCACGCATCAGCTGGAGATTTTCATGACAACCAGATCTGAAAGAGTGACTAAATTCTGAAATGTCACAGAGGTGGGACAGGATAGAAATTAATCACAGCTTCTGAAGAGCATGGCGAGAAAAAATTCTAATTGAGCTTGCTCCTGTGAAGAACTAAGGGAGGGATGTGGAAGGGATGCAAAACATGATGTTCTTTGTCCTCTATGTCATTGTAACCAATCCTTAATAAGTAACTTATTAATCACTTAGTAAAGTTGTGATAGGGGTGAAGCAGAACAATTATTTTTTTCATTTATATTGTTTCTAGAAGTACCTGCCACCTGTATATGGATTTTTTTTCCAGTGAAAACATGTCTTTTCTGTAAATGGGCTTTCAAGTATTGTTGCTGCAGAAAAGAGTAAAAAGTTTTTTGTCCCATTTCTGATATTATTTTTTGACTAAGGTTCATTCTTAAAAGTATGTTGAGGGTTTTTAATCTTTAATTGAGTCAAATCTCAACATTGTGTAAATAGCTGCCACTCATTTCACAAATAATAAAAAAGCCTGAAAAGGTTTTGGCAACCTGTAAGAAAACTTAAAAACTGAATTAATTTTCTTTAGAAAAGAATGTGGAAAAGTCAACCCTAAAGAAAAAAATAGTATTGTCATTCCAAATGCCTCCATAATGTGCAATCTTGTGTTGTATTCAGGCCTTAGAAAATCTTCCATTCTCATTTTCAAAAGATACCCAATAGCTGTATACATTTACTAAGTCTGTTTGGATTTCTTTTAGCAGCATTCAATTTAAGGAAACTTATTAACTCAACTTTCTTGTAAGAGTCTGTGGAAATTGTTTTAGGATCCCTTTTAAGATAGAATGTCCTAAAGTAATTATGTCTTGGAGGTATTCCCATTTCATTCTTTTCCATGTCTAATATAATTCATATTTGATTAAACATTATTAGGCATTTTGGCTTTCTTCCAGTGAAGGGGGAGTAGATAGATAAGTGTGTGAAATCAAACTCTTACCACAGGATCCTATTTAAAGTCCTAGAGAAGCAGTGTATGTCTTATATGTTTACCGGGGGAGGGGAACCCCATCTTGAAACCCATGGAATTTGTAAAGTGTAAATTCTGGTTGCTAATCACAGTCTCAGTTTTCCATGTAGCTGTCTAGCCAGAAAAGGATAAGCTAACACTTGTCTGTATATACAGAAGGATAATCCTTCAAAGTAAACAGGACTGTTTGTCATTTGGCTCTTTTCTGATTTGGATAGGTTTGCAGCTATGGTGTCAATAATTCAAGCACTGGAAGATGGGACTTAAATCAGAAGTGTCTCATTTTCTTGAAATGCTCATGAAAATCACTTTGTGTTTGATATCGATATATCAGGAAAGACTGCTAAGAAAGGTGAGGATACTCTTGGCATAACAGAGCTCATTGCTGAGCTGGGTAGGCAGTCAGCCTATGAAACCCAGTGATACCAGCATCAGTTCTTTTTAGTAACTTGCTTTCTCTCTTTACCCCAAAGACCTAATGTTAACTAATGTGTTGCCATTTAATCACCTCTGACAGAGCGGTGCAAACACACAATAACTAAGCTTCTCTTAGATAAGCTAAAATGTGTTATTGCATCAAGGGCTGTAAAAACCCTAACAGGAAATGATGATTTTATAGTAGAGTATAATATAACAGTCAAGGTTATGACTAGATCCAACCACTGGAAGATGAAGATAAAAAATTCAGTGCTGAAAAAGAGTTCTAGTTTCTTTATGTAACTTAAAAAAGACTTCAGAAAAAGTAGCATGTGTGAAAGTGTGTATGTCTGCTAGTGTTGAAATTGCTCCACATTGGTTCATAGGAAGGTAGAGAGTCAAATTCTTCTTACCAACCTAATTCGTGATGCAAGTTATTTCAACTCAAACTATGTAAGTAAATCACATTATATAATTAGATAATTAGTGCTGAACACATCTGATGTCCATGAAGACCCATAAGAAAAATAAGTTCGTGATGTGGATTGCTTACATCATGTGCTTAAAAATCTAGTGGTCCAATGGATTTTTACAATCAGAGCAGCATGGGATGGTGCTCTGACAGCATGGGATGGTGCGTTATGCTGAATCAAACTGAGAAAAGTTTTTTAACAAAAGCAGAACACTGTTCCTTCCCTTTTTTCCTGATATGACTTCGGCCATATCAAGGAAAGGGCTTATGCTCAAGAGCTAACAAAAGAAAGATATATCTCCTTTCATAAGATCTTGGGTGGATAAATAAGCAAAGATGGGGTATCCAAGCAGGTAGACAAAGAAAAGCAATGCAATTAAGAAATTAAGCTGTATCTGCAGTGCCATCTGTAGTGTAACTACCTTTAAGCCACCTGTTTGGGGGTTTTTGGTCATGGACATGTATCTACACACCATATCTCTTCTGAGTTTGTTTTCATGTTTCAGACATGCTATATTTGCAATCACAACATAGAAGCTTCTCATACATGCAGGCCATAGTCAAGTGAGGGGATTTTTAAATACTGATAATAGTGTTATGGATGTCAATTCCAGACAAAGAAGAATGTCTTTTTTTAGAAGAAGTCTTTCTACCTACTTCTAGCAGGAGTCTTTTGTAGCTATTCCACTGTGAAAGTATTCACTCAGTCTGTCCTTGCCAAATCTTTTCCATTAAGATTTATAATCTTAATACTTAATCTTTTGGTATTAAACGCTAACACTCCTTGTTAGTAAAAATGTGAAGTCAAACTGTGTGTGTGTGTGTACCAAACACACAAAGGATGTGTTTGCCAAAAACTGATCATGTGTAAGAGAAAGACCACCATCAGCAGGATTAAACAGTAATGGGGGAACTTTAGAAACAAAGAATAAATTAATCTTGAAAGCAGTATAAAAGAATCATGAAAATTCATAGCAGGAATCAGAGACCTTGGATTGGAAACAACAGCCATTAAAACTTGGTTTGACACTGCCACAGTTTGCCCCACCAACATCACCTCTTTGCTTTGGCCAGCAAGAACAGACTCCCCATGAGACACTCCCCATGAGCTGTCTGCTCTGCAGCTTATGGGACAGCAGTTCAGTCAGCAAAAACAGGGACAGACACCTTGCGTTTGTCTGTGCACAAGAACTCACAAGGTGCTTTCTCACCAGCTCGTGAATGAATAGGTTATAGAGAGCAACATGGACACCTACAAAGCTGTAGCGTCCATCACAGGACACAATGCAAGTAGGGTAACCTGTACTTTTGAAGGAGTGATGGTGCTTGTAAACAAGACATCCTTTGAGGGTGCCATGGATGTGATGGTAGCTCTGTGAATATCTCTGTATGTGTTTATGAGTATAAATTCTGGGGACTGCTTATTAAAAAATATTTAGAAAATTTTAGGTGCTTGATAGATTTTGAAAGTGTCTTGTATTGTGATTTATATGTTGTATTACTGAAATTGACCCTGCAAATAAAAATGATTGGAGATTTTGTTTATGTCATTTATAAATCTATAACTTGTTTCTATCCTGATTCAGTTTAAACTAAATAAACTGGGAATTTTTTCTCTATGACATAGTATTTCATCAATTTTTTCCTTAACTAGCTCTGAGGACTTTTTTTCTGAGTTTACTGACAGCACAGCTCACCCTTATACTGTTATGAATATTAATTCTTTTCATGTTGTGCTACTGGACACCACATTGTTCATACAGGTAGGGTCCAGAACACTGTAATTCCAGCTTTCACACTAGGAATATATGAAAGCAGAAAGCTCCTCATTCCTCAGGGCATTTCCTGTGTTTTGAAATAAGAGTATGATGAGGATGAAACACAAACTCTGTCCTTTGTCAAAGATCTTGGGAGCCTGTCCAATTGAAAGGTGTAGTTGTAAGCAGATACACTTTTTTTTTGGCTCCTTTTTCAATAAGTAGATGAGGAGAATACAGCTGTCAGCAATTAGAGGTAGATCAAAAATGGAAACATCTGGAAAAAAAGTTAAAGTTTCCATCATGTTTAAGACTTGGAATGTGGAAACACTGTAAGTAATATGGGTGAAATGATTTATTTACATGAATTTCAGAGTACCTAGGGCAATAAGTTACACTGGCTTAGAACTGGAGTCCAGGCAAAACTTTTATTTTTAAGAATCCCATCATAGTTATAAACAGGGTGACTAACCATACGAAACATAATCACATACACAGATCTTAATATAAGTGATAATACAGGACAAGGAACAGGAACCTCAGAGTCTGAAACAAGGAAGCATCCAATATATAGGAGGCCACTTCCACTTTAAGCATCTGTCATTCCTAGCATATCATTTTCCTAAAACACAGATGACTCTTTGACAGAAAGATTAGAAACATCTGAAAGTATTGACGTAGTGGATGGTTATTATGTCTCAGCTGAATGTCATTCTATTAATACAGGGTCCATGCAGCATATCATTCTAAAGAATGAAAGTACTGGAGTTCCTGTTGAATAACAATCAGGTGTAAATTCCTTCAGGGACTCCAGACGATGTACCATTCTGAAAGCTGTTTTGTAATTGGAACAGTTCTTGAACTGCTCTTCATTTACTTAGAGATTCAAATTTCTGTAGGATCCTTTACACATCAAGCACAAATCTTATCCTCGTGTTTAACTTGCTTGTTCTAGTTTCCAGGTAAATAACCTGATCTTCCCAGTAAAAATTGGGGCAAGTAATCAATTATCAAAAACGCCAGAAAAAACATAATTAATTAATAGAAATTTTGCATATTATTTTATATATTTCCATCATTATTCAGCTTGCCACTGGCAATCTTCTGTGCCTTCATTTCTGCGGTTTATGTCTTACCCTATCATGTGGTCATGTGGTAAAAGTCCAAGGAGCAAAACTATAAAATCACTGAAATGTGGAATAATAGAAAAGTCTACAGTGGAAGGGATCTCTGGAGATCATCTGATTGAACTCTAAATTAAATCAACCAGGTAAAGCACAGTCCTGTATGTTTCCAGCAAGGGATATTCCATCACTTTTCTGGGAAAACTATTCTGAAATATAATTGTTCTCATGGTGAACGAACTTTTTCTTAGTCCAGGTGGAATATCCCTTGAAGCAACTTGTGCCCATTGCCTGTTGTCACTGTGGATCCTTATGAAGAGATCTTTACCTTCTCTACCTTTTAGGTATTGGAAGACTGGATTCCCCGAGGCTCCGTTTTTCCCCAGGCTAAACAAGAACTGGTCCCACAGCCTTTCTCTGGTTGTCATGGTCTCCAAGACTGTGTTCATTTTGGTGGGCTTCAGAGGACCATCTCAAGGTTTGCAATGACTCTCTTGAACTGGGGAAACCAACTTGGACTTCTGCTTGTTACTAACACACCTGTAAAGTCCTTGCTATTCTTGATGTCTCTTGCCAGTTTGAGAGACAGCTGAGCCCTGCTTTGCCTTTCTGGGCCACCACACTTGCTGAGACCCAGCTAAATAGCAAAGAGAAGGCACAGGCACCTGCTGGTCATGTGTGAGGCCTCTGCCCCATGGGTCCCTCCGAAGAACATGGTGAGCCCCACCCAGCCCCTGTCCCTCAACACTTTCCATGTGTAGTTTGTTTGGATCATGAGTGTAGCTGCTACCACACACCCACACTTCTCTCACTACAATGTTTAGGAAAAAAATCACTGTTTGTTTTTTTTCCCCTGATGTATTTTTATGTATAAGCTCTTTCAAACAGTGAAATAATTCTCAAGCACCAATTTGCCAGAGTGGGAAAACTAGGCAAGAAAAATGCTGCATTTGTTGCTTGTAAGCTAATGGAAGCAGAATAGAGACAGGGCAGAAAAGTACATGTATATTCATCTGTACCAGACTAGAAACCAATAAAAAGTAATTTGTCTTTCTGTCAAAGAGAGCTAGAAATAACTATTCTGCTCTGCTGATGGCGAGTAACACATCACATTATACTGTCTGTATAAGCAGAAGGAACACGATTATGCTCTCATATACCTACTTAAAAAAATTCCAGACTGGCTTATACACTTTAAACAGTAAATGTTTTAATATGACAGATCCTTTTGCTTTCACTTTTTTGATCACAGAATCACAGAATGACCTAGGTTGGAAAAGACCATTGAGATCATCAGGTCCAGCCTGTGACCTAACACCACCTCATCAACTAAACCATGGCACTGAGTGCCACATCCAGTCTTTTCAAACACCTGCAGGGACAGTGACTCCACCACCACCCTGGGCAGATGATTCCAGGGCCCAATCACTCTTTCAGTGAAGATTTTTTTTCCTAATGTCAAGACATTGGTGCAGATTGCTCTGGTCAGCACAATTTTAAGAGGTGATAAATTAAAGTATTCAAATATGCAAAGTGCATAATTTTTAACCAGTTCTCAAAAGAAACAAACACTATCAAAACCAGTAATTATATGTCATACTGCATTGCTGGTGGGTCTGAGCTGAGTGTTTACAGATGAGCAATATAAATGATTGTTGTGAATTATTGAAATTCCCTTTAACATCTGCACACTGAAAAAGTATAATGATAAAGTCTGAAAAAGGGTGCTGTAGTATGACAAATGAGTTGAAGCAGTTGTGAGTCTGTAAACTAATTCTGCACACAGATTAAATACCGATTTCAGTAATATATGTACATGCAAATGTGCTTGAACAACAGTGTAATAAAGGATGAATGGTGCATTATGTTCAAGTGGAAGGATTCTGTCTTCTTATTCCAGTATGTTTGTATTACAATGTTGACTAAAAATTAGGCTGTGTAGTGTACGTGGAAGCCATGTGTTCTTTTGCCGTTCAGGCAGCATGCACTGCAGAGTGCTGTAACCCGGCCATTGTGGTCATTTTTCTGGAAGAGACAACAGTTAGGGAGAGGAAGAATGATTGAATCCACGATCATTCATCACTCTTTTAGATTGCAAAGACTTCCTACCTCATCAAAAGTCAACCTCTCAATCTGAGATGTTTCATATCAACACAGTTGTTAAGTTTGTAGCATTTGAACTACACTGTTGTCGCTATCTAAAAAAACGATGCAAAAAGTACTTCGAAAGATTTTTAAAAAGTCAAAACATGAGATTCCACAGACAGGCAAATCTGAATATGCAGGAAAGGCAGCCAGCTCCTTTCATACACTGAAATGAGACTATTCTTTTAGCTATGCTATGTAACATTGTCATCTCTGTGTGAATCTAAGACGGAATTTCAAATATTATTATCCACTTTAGAGAACAACTAATGTAGATCACTTTTCTGTAACAACCTTTGGTATTCATCACCCCTAGAAACAGCATTTTTGAGTTAAAGTGAAATAACAGGATGCAAAAACAGTTACATTCTTTTTCTAAAAGGAGGCAATGGGTGATACAATAAAAAAAAATCTCATTTTCCTGTAGAGAAATTAAATGTGGAACACTCTTTGACATCAGCTGCATTATCTGTTGGTATGACTAGCTGTAGTACAATATTAATAAATATTACAAATGCACAAATGCAGCAAGAAGTAAATGGTTTTAATATAATAAGATTTTTTTGTTTGATCTCTCTTCATATTAAATTATAATATAGTAAATATAAAATACTAGCTGGATACAATCTATAAATGTTCTCAAGCTTTTTCTAATAACTTTGTAAAAATCTAATAAGAAAGCAATATTTCATGACAGAATTTCATACCTGGAGTATAACATTATGTTGTACCCAAGCATGAAATCTTTCCTTTAGTTATCTAACGTTAATTAAACCAGTTTCAAGCTGTAATTCAGACATTAAAAAGTCTAGTTTGGTTTTTCAAAGTCAGGAAGCGTTTTTTTACTATTTCATAAGAAACAAGATTTATGATTCTGAAGACGTGGCATTCTCATAAATGAAAACCATATTTTTTTGTGTGTTCCTTGCTTAGATGGTGGAGCTGCTGAATAAAACTTTAGTGTGTCTTTTCTTTCTGCAAGTTCTGTGCCAAAACATTGATTTACATACATAATTACCTCAGCCCCCATGCTCAAAGGGTTTATCTAGAGAATCCTTCTTCCTCAGACACTCCCCCACCATCAAGTGAAGAAATATACAAGTCATTTTTCAGCTCTTACTGGAAAAACCCTGGGTAGCCGAGTGTGGAGTGGTGTAAGAGATTGTCCTTTCTGCTGCTGTTTAAATTGAAAAGGAAAAAACTTGGACTTTTCAACTCAGTCTGTCCTTTCCCTTTTCTCTCCCTCCCAGCCTCTCAGCACTACTAGATTACTGCATGGTTGCCAGAAGCTCCATGCAATTTCAAAAGCAGGAAAATGTATTTTTTCTTTTTATTTTTTCATCCCCATTGTTTTTCCATGTGACACTGTTTCAAACACAAATTCAGTTTCTATGTTTTTTTCTAATTTAGGCAGTTAATAACTGTGTCATTGGACAAATTTTCTGTTATTTGATTTAGTGTAATAAAGTCTATTTCCATTCAATCTGTTGTTATTCAAGACTTTACATTCAATTAATCAAAATCTACTAAGTCACTATGCCCACTTTGAAACCTTTCAGACAATTAATTTAATTTCAACAATTTTATTATATTTTCACAATAATACTTCCACAGAGATCCCTGAAGGGTCCATACAAAGTGCTTTGATTAAACTTAATCTGAAGACAAAGATGGGATACTAAATTCTGATCTTTTGGTGCAGTAAATGGAAATTCAAGTAAGGATTGAAAACAGTGAAGTCCTATGTTCATGTTTTTCCTTTCAGCAATGGATAAGTGCATTTTAAACCTAAGAAATCACAAGATAGCCACCTATAGTGTTTCTATGTACATGGAAAATATATATTATATAAAGCACCTCTCAGTTCCTTATCTTCGTTTGTAGTTTATAGTTGTTGTAAAAGTAGATTGACTTTACTTTTTCATGGTAGTCTGTTTTTACTACAATTTTTCAAATGCAATCGGACCCTTATTTAATGACTCAATATGTTGATGCAAGTCCAGTTGCAAAAAAAGAACTGTAGGTTAGTTTCTGATTACCTTGTTCCTTAGGTAGGCCAATTGCATCTAGAAATATGTGTTAGACTTTATATTAATGTTTAAAAGAGTGTTTAAAAAGCATAAAACTTTGGACTTTTAATACTGCAGAAAATGAGTGTTCTTGTTTTCACAAACAGGATGAGTACACACGCATTGATCTCACAACACAGTGTGAGGGAAAATTTTGTACATTGCAAATAAACACATTAATTAATTAATTAATTAATAATTAATTCTATTCATTACTTCAATTTAGTTCTCTTAGAAGAATTATTACATATACTATGTGACTTAAGCAAAGCCTTATTGAGCAGATAATTTGCCTTTTTTTTTTTTAAATGATGCTCTTGCTAGTTTTGGACACGAGTGTTGTGATAAAACCCCATGAACTTTTTATTTATCTAAAATATTTGGTAGTGAGGAATTTCACTCTGTTCGAAATTCACCAGTATTTGCATGAATCACACAAAGCATATAGCTTTTTCATTAGGAGTAGGAATTCAGTAAGCCTTTTTTTTAGATAAAAAGCCTGAAGTCAAAACATTACATTTGGAATACTCACCAAAATTCCATGCAATTCTGAAGAATGTCAAGACAGGAGCATTATAGTTATTATATTAGGCCTCATGTAGGTTGTGAGATGCATGTGAAGTTACTTGAGTACTAGAAGATGAACATACTAAAATAAGAGCTGGAGAAGCATATTTGCTTAAGAACTAGATGTTTGCACTGAATAGCATAGTTTGAACACTGATAAGGGGGAGGAAAAGTTTTATTATTAAACTTAGGTGAATATCAGTGAGAAATAAGAGCTAAATTTTTCTGGGTCATATTGTCACAGCTCTGGGCTGTGGGAGGATAATGCTGTTCTCAACAGCTCTGTGAGCTATACAAGAGAAAGCCCTACAACAGATGAAGAATTTGACAGATGTATTCCACTTTCTGCCTACACTAAAGAGAAATTTATTCCTGCCATAGTGTTGCACATGTCAATAGACATTTCTGAATCTAGGACTGTCATGATGCAGAAGTCACTTTAATGCAGGCGTAGCACTGACATTAACACATTTACTATATTATTTTTGATTAATAAAAGTCCTGTATAGGGTTTTTAAACCACCTACATTCTGTCCTGCACAGTCCAAATCCGCACATCATTAGATGTGAATATACTTCTTCCTGAAAGTTATTGTTATTTGTAAGCCTTTGAATATATTTTCCAAAGCTGTGAGGTTTGACCAGACTTTTCAATAGTTCACTTAGCAATTTGGGAATTCTAATGCCCTTCTTAATAACACTTCAAAATATGAAAAAAATATCTTTGGTGACCTGGTAGTCTCCCCTGCAAAATCAATACATGTGAGTAATTTTTTAATCCACTGTAATCTATACTACAAAACTACTGTTTCCTTTCCTGCCCTCCACGGTTTTACTCTGGAGTAAAACCCTCTATGGATTTTAGTCAGTGTTTTTCTCATGATTTTCCTTATTTGATCTGAAACATTGCTTTGAATCAATTTATTGTCTGATACACTATTACAACAAAACACTTTAAATCCAGCATGAGAGGAAACGAAGTTTTCTTTTCTGCAATAAGTATTTATGAGAAGAAGGAATTTCAGGACTTGCTTACTCAACTTGAAAAAAAAGCCCAAAATCTTTTACCATTTATCTTGCCTGTTAAATGCAAATGTGACATACAGATTTTTGAAAACATGACAGTGTATTAATGACAGATTAGCAAAGTATTGCAAATATATTAGTGCAGGAAGTTTAATGGAGGCAGACATCTTTCTCTAACGCAACTTACGTTTTTCCAAAAACATACAGAAATTTGAGATGGTAGAATTTGCTTAAATGCAATGTTAGTGACTGGCCTACCTCTGACAATTATTGTCTCCATTGATTAAAAAAGGAGTTAACACCTCTCAGACTGAATATAAATGCATAGCTGAAAGAATTCTCTTTAATCTTTTTTTCCTTTGGTAGAGGTGTACTGTGGAATTGCAATACCATGGTGATTGATGAGGACCAGTTACAGAACACATATTAGTTAGGCCAAAGAGTCTTGGTTGAATGAATCATTCAAAGCCACAAGTAGCAGATTCTAATGAATACAGCTTATTCCTGAAAGATTACTTGAAGACAGGATTCTTTATATTTCTGAAGATGATGGAGCCCTGAAATACCAATTAGATCCACCAAATGGCTTTTAAAGAATTTTTTCATGTTAAACCCGTTGCCTTTTTAGAAGAGCAAGAGATGTGTGTGTAGCATCCTTATCTGGACTATAGCTAACGAAAGAAAAACAGCCCCTAAGGATAAATAAAACTGGCATCAGCTGATTTTCTTCACAGCACAGAACAGAAAACAAGAAGGAGTGGAACACACTGAATTGCCATGGGAGAAGTTAGAGCTGCTTTCGCATTTGGCTTGCACTGCCCCAAATGCATTTTTATCGTAGATCATTTCTCACTTCAGTCTCTAAAGCCAGCTCCTCTCCACTGGATGTTAATGTGTTCATCAGTCCCCAGAGGGTCCTTAACTAGGCCAAACAGTGTTTGCCCTTGAAGAGCTGCTTTTGGAGCATTCAAGAGCTTGACTATGAACTTGTGGAGCTTCAGCCTTCACGATTTTGTTGTGTTTGATCCATCATGCTCTGTGCTACAAAGCAAACATGATGGGAGCAAGAGATAATGGCTCACAATTTACAATACTGATGTTGAAATCAGCTTTCCCATCCTCTGGAATCATGATCAGCTTAGTTACATGGCAGCAAAGTGGGAATCATGAGCAGCTTTCAGCCTTTTGCTTGTCTGATGGAGAAGAAAGTCTCAGCCACAAGCTTCTGAGGAAACCTGCCAACCCATCTGCAGGGCACTCACCTCTGTCCCGGGAGTTTTGGGCTCTGTGGTTACTGTGGTGTTCACCTGCTTCATGGGAAGAACTGGGTCCACTGTGCTTTAGGTTTGTATCTTGTTTTCCTCTAGATGTCAACACTTCAGCCAGAACATCTGATCTTAAAACAGAAATTTAACTTTCTACAATAGGTCCTTAACACAAAAAAGGGATCCAAGAAAGTGAACGTTCACAATTTAATAACTAAGAAGTTTCTGTAACCAAATCACATGGAAATGTTTGAGTGGCAAAGATGTCACAGGCTTCAGGAACAGTGTCAGATTCTCCATGTTATTTTCATGGAAATATTAAATCTCTTATAACTACGAATAGCAGGCTTTGTTTTCCATGTCTGCTTGCATGAAAGAGTGTCTTAATTTTTGGTTATTGTGGGAGAGCAATTGCACCTGTGCATACATATGCATACAGTCTAGGCTTGCCTACGTACTGGCACTTGGAAATTTAAAAAAAAATGGAAACACAGGTTCTGCATCAATTCCTCTAGCTATACAAAACCATTATTTTAATCCAAATAAAGTGATTTTACAGCTTAAAATTCCAAACATTCACAGAAAACTACCCTATGATCTATTCACAATGTAACATATTTAGGAATGGAAAGGCATTTAATAGTTTATAGGGTGTAGTTTGCAGCTGGAAAGGTGTTGATAGCAGGGGAGGGGGGAGCATCTTGCAGTGGTACCCCAAATCAAACTCTTTTTCTAGTAACTAGTGAGTGTTTTCCTTATCTTGATTTTGACCCATGAGTTTCCTCAGTCCTACACCTCCCCTTTTCTCTCCTGTCCCACTGGTTTTGTGGGGATGGGGAGGTGAGCAAGGACCTGGGTGAGTCCTACCTGCCAGCAACAGCCTGGGTCAACAACCCAGAGAGAGAGCAATTTCAAAATTCTTTGGCATTTTAGCCATAGAGGTGGAATTTGTGTAATTGTTAAATATTTTTACCCTAATACATACAGTGCATAATGCATTTTCAACTACTAATTTTAAAGGGCCAATCACCAAGCCAAAAGAATTTCCCTATCCAATAACTACCACCTTTTTTTCCTTCTATCTTTCTGGAGTATAATAAAAATGCAATTAAAAAAAATCCATTATTTGCTGTTTTGCATTGAGATTCCAGACTGTTCTGCTTAAGACTGCAGCCTCTTCCTTTAACCTTTGTGCTGGCACATTAGTCTGCTCAACCACAACTGCAAAGGCTGGATGATAGCCTTTTTACATGGTAGGCAGTTCCATTTTTCAGCAGACATTTCCCATTTCTCTTTTTCCAAACAGTTTAGCTCAACTCATTTTCTACCTGACTATCAGTATAGCAGCATAAGGCAGTAATGATTCTTAATTAAAATACAGGGCTACCTGCAGTCTAATTTGAGCAGAATCCAATTTTGAGAGAAGAATTTTAGTGGGATCACACATTTTTGTATCTCAGAGCTAGTAAAGTGAGTTAAGGGAATTGTCATTGATATGACATTAAGATCTTTGGGGTTTCCAAAACTTACACTGCTGCAACACAGAGATAAAATATGAGTTTAGTTTTCTAATGTTTTGTTGCCAAGTTTTCAGCAATAAGTAGAACTGTACAAAGCACATAAGCACCAAAAATTCTTGTTAAACTTTTGCATACGATATTTACAAACTAGTTTTGCTTATAGTCAGCTGCTCTTCTAAAAATTACATACTGCAGGTATATTGATACAGTGTTTTTTACATTATAAACATTAAAATTACACTCCTCTGCTTGCTGAAAAAACAATCTTTTGTTCTGCTGAAGCATGTGAAGTTCCTCAAACATATTTTGACTTATTAGGTTTATATTTAAATGAGTTTTATATATGTAATAGAATAGAATATTATTATATTTGTATTTTGATTGGTGTGACTGATCTTAATAAAGAGGCTTAATAAACTTCAGAGGCTATGACTTATAAGAGTACTTTTCAAGCTTACTTTTTATATAATAAAAAAGGTATTTTGTTTAATTTTGACACATTCAGTCATGATTCCATAATCTCACCTGGAACATAAAATTTACTGTGTCAACTCAAATCCATATGCTGAAAAAGCTATAGATATCCACCATAACCTTACAGCAAACTTGAACTAACAAATCTTTTATTAACAAATGTATTTATTCACAAAGAATTATACTCTACTACCAGCCTTCCTAAACCAGTTGCTGTAGTTCATCTTATAGTTGTCATTTTTTATTTGAATTTTTTAAATTGCTTTTTCTGAATTTTTTATATTAATTTAAGCATTCAAAGAATGGTGTTTTAAATTTAATGTATAAAATGTTTGAAAATATATGGAGTACAGCTCAGATCCCTTGCATGCATCTTAGCATAGAAAGTTACACATGAGAAACCATTTCTTCTGCATCTCAGAGAAGAGACTAACTCATTTTCACTTTGAAAACTAATCAGAAAAGTGTGCTTTAAGTCATGTTTTCACATTTAAAGATAAAAACAATGCAATATTAGTTTTACTGGTAGAAGAGCTGTTACTTAAGTATCCCATTTAGCTTGACTACTTTGGCATAAAGTCTTTTGAAATACAAACTAAAAACCCTAAAAAGCGTCCTGAACTCCACAGAGTTTCTGTTTCAAATATTTGTCCTTGATACTGCTTCTCTCACAATCCATCATCAGTACTTTACCATAGCCAAAAAAATTTCTCAAATTACTGAGGGCCTTTTACTTTGCCTTCCCTTCCCTCCCTTTTTTTTTTTTTCTTGGATTTTTGTTCCCCATTAGAAATCTCACATCTGTCACATGCTCAACTATTTTAAAGAGCAAACGCAAATAAGAGAGCGTTGGGTTCACATAAAGCAGTCACCCAAGGAGCAGCATTCACCACTCTGGTCTAGCTGACAGGCTGATGCAGATGTGCAGTGCCCTCTGCCCCCCAGAAACTAGGAGAATATACACTTGATGGAGTGAGGTGAGAAAGCCTGCATAACCTCAGGGATAATGTCCTCCATGAAACTCTCTCAGAGAGAGAAGAGAGGAAAACAACTTTGTATCAACAGAGCAGGTGACCAGAATTAACTTGTAATGAAACTGCTCTGGAATGCCTTTGTTATGCTTTCAAATTACAGTCAATACAGTGTTAATCTGGTGTCCTTTTGGATTTTTAAAATCAGTATGTGCTTTTGCACAGACTTTTGTAGGCTTGGGTTTACTGCATTGCTGTACTTTGAAAGCAATGTCAGACCTTTGTCATCTGTTCTAGTCACTTGTTTACGATGGTTCTTAAAAGCGTGGCAGTGGGTAAGCCAAACCACCATTTTTAAACATCCTCGACAAAACCAAACAGACTTTCTTGAGATTTCCAGGTGCATTCAGAAAACTTCAAGTAATTGGCAAGAGCTGGGAAGCTGAGAAGGATCAGATGGGATATTGTTGAACAGCTTTGAGCAGACAAGGCGTCCCAGATGGCTGCTCCCTCTGGGTACTGAGCACAGCAAAACACAAGAAATTATGCAGCTGTAGAGGGCTCTGCCCAGCCTGCTGCCGTTCTGGGATAGAGGGAAGCCCCTGATGCAGTCCAAGGCCACCACCTAGAACCCATGTACCTGCTTCCAGCAGCATCCTCTTCTGACAACCTCCTGGCTGACCAGTTTGGAAATGTCTCACAAGTGTGATGGGTCTTAGTTCAGAGCTCTTACTGAACGAAGTCTTAGCCCAGCAGGGATTGTGGGACCTTGGTGTGGGAGTAAAGCCTTACTTCTCCGAGAAAGGCAGTACCTTTTGACTCCCACTTCTCATCAAACCCGACAAAAACCAGGCTAATGAGTCCAACTGCTACTGAGCTGGGACTATACTCCCATAAGTCTTCTGCCTCTCACACTGAGCACTTGCAGTAACTTTTGCTCAAACATACATTTCTATATGCTATAATGTCCTTTTGTGTTCTGCGGCAACTCTCTTTGTGCCATTTCTTCTGTGTCTGTGACCAGAATCATCACCATGGCACAGAAATTCTCTTTGTTGTGACATCAAGGATTAGTTTGTTTCCTAAAGCTTGTGCTATGATTGAGACATTACTCATTGAGAAGCAGAGGTCTGCATGTTTTGTCTCCCCTCTAAAGGCACTGAACCAAATTGTTTTCAGACCATTCAGCTGAAATCCGTATTCTTAAATTAGGTCATTGCCCTGATAAATCCTTCCTAACTATATATCCAGAGAGCTGATTAAAATCCAGTCTATTTGACATTATAATTAAGCCTCACATCTAGTTTACAATTTTATAATTACAGCTCTGCATCCTGAGAAAGATCAGAGGTCTCTCCTGTTCAGCTGAGGGATCAGAACAGTTCTGCTGAGAGCATCTGAGGGAAGGCAGAACTGGTCTTTACACATATGTTGGAGATAGATAAATGCTGTTGAAAGAGGCCCTTGCTGATGAGCAGATTTGCCCAGACCTACAGATGTGTCCTGCAGGAGCCATGTGACATTTGGAATATGAGGGGGGAGACTGATTTTTCAATGTGACTTAGCAAGTGAATTTCAGTGACTAGGAGCAACACAGGCTGATTCTTTTTTATCAGTATGATATGATCCAGCTCTCTACAAAAGTCTACTGTTGCACTTAGTTGTCTAATTTCTGTATGATTCATTTTCCTAGCCAGTGTTTACTTTTTCCTGTTTCTGAAAAGCAGGGGAGGGCACAAAAAAGGTGGAGAGCTGCCCATAAAACTTCAAGGTTTTGGATCACTTTGAACTTACTTAAAATGTGCCCAGAGGAGATGGAAGTTTGTGCTTTTTCTTCTTCTGACAGCAATGAGTCTGAAGTTATTTAGAAACTAAGTGGAGAAGACTGAGATACTTCTTCTACACATCCCAGAAGAAGAGCACCCATCTTCCAGTAAGAGGTACAAAAATCCCTCCCATTTTCCTTGTTAGACAGACACTTTCTTTATGGATGGATTTCTCCTCTTCATTCAGAAGGTTCCTTTGTTCATTTAATGCCTCTTCAGCATCTGACATGACCAGATGATTTCAACCTCACCCCAGAACTTTTGCTATTGTACCATGAACTGAAGCATGCAGTCCTCTTGCTGAGAGCAGTGAAAACTGGTGCACAAGAACAATCCATGTATTACTTCCAATGGGATTTCTTTAAAAGGGTGGCAACATCTGCCCTTACATACTTTAAAGACCATTTACCTACTTACCTGTTGAACACCTGCATGAAAAGCAGTATTATACTTTTCACCAGCATTATACTGTTTGGAGTAAGTGTGAACAAGGGTGCATGGGCAGAGGAAAAAAAGGTCTGGCATTTATATTGTGTCCAATTGAAAACAAAACCTCCATGTATCCATTTCAGCTCCTCTGTACTTCAGCTTTCCTTTCAAAGCATAGCACAGATTTCTAAATCACCTTTTCTTCAGGTCCTTTACCAGCCCATTAGTCAAAAATTTCCCACTGATACATCTTTAAAAGAGAGGAAAGTTTTATCAGATTATTAGCTTTAGAAAATTTCTGGCCATGGTAGAAAGATAATTTTCACAGCTGTTATGTGACAGACTGGCCATACCTTGGTTGCATTTTAGGTGTCCCAAGAGTCAGTGGTGGTTTGCATTTACTGTCTGTTCAATTCAGTTGCCATTACTCAGATTACATAGCATCATTTTGTTAGAAGAACCTTTACCTCTGTATTGCACAGCAGGATGAGGAACATTCACTGATCAAATATTTTTCCCATTCAAACAGATGGTGTGCTACTCTTCATTACCCTGGGAAGCTTCCCAATTCATCCTAATTCCGCTCTTTGCTTTTTCACTGAAAAAAAAAAAGGGAAAGCAAAAAGCAAAGCTAAATAGGGTTACAGTTAGCTCTCCAAATAAATCCATTTGTCAGCTTTGGAAATTATATTGCTTTTACAAGGTGGTTCTTCCATACATAGCATTTTTGTTTGATTTCTCCTGTACAATACACATCTTCACAAAATATTAAAATGTTTTCTTATACTTTTGTGATCAGTTGCTTCAGTGCCTCCAGACCTCTTTCTTAGTGAATGTGAAGAATTTTATAAGGCTATTTTGATATGTATTGGAAAATCTCAAATAAAGCATTTGCTCATGCTTTAACATGATATTGCTTGCTCTGTTTACCAAAATACTGTCTGTATTTAGGTGTTGCACTGAGGAGACTAGGGAATATCCTCTTATCAGTGCTTTCTCCAGCTGAAATCTCATTTCCTTTTTAGTGCATGCTCCTACACAGTGATCTCCTTTTGTAAAGGTATTTCTAAGTATTCACAATTCTAGAGTTATCTACCCTTTTTATCAGGTAAATATATATTTCAAAATGATATTAAGTGCTTTCTTTTCTGATGGGAATTGGTTGTGCAGACATATATACACTTTTAAATTTGGCTTTATTTTCAGCATATGGTCAATCACATTCAAATTTTATTTTACAACACAGATTAACCAGTACATAAAATGGCCTTGTGTTACCTCTGGGATCTGCAAAATATTCTGCAGTAAGACAAATAGGGTTTGTTTTTCTTTCTGCGTGTTTTTTCTTGTCTATTTTGATTGGTAATATGCACCTCTTGCTCCACGAGAATCAACATTTGTTTCTTACAAATTGCTTTATTTTGCTTCAGTCATATAACTCAGGTTGTGATTCTTGGGGTGCCCTGCATAGGGCCAGGGGTTGGACTCAATGATCCTGATGGCCCTTTCCAACTCAGCATATTCCATGATTCTATGATTTTCTTTACTTATCCAACTTCTGTTTCCCTCTATGAGGCATGAATGAATAAAATCCATGTGTTCTGTTACCTTCCTACAACAGACACAGAGGCAAAGTTAATGTAATTCATCTAAAAGGACCATTTGTCAAAGCCTGTTGTCTGCGGTCGGTTTCATTTAGTCACCTTTTCCTGTTGGGAATCCACGAGCCGGTCAGTGTTGTCCCTCTCAAATACAGCTCTGTGCAGGGAGATGGCAATTAAAGTTAACACAAGGAAGTTTGATCCCCTAGTTGACATTTGCTCTCCATTAACTTAGATCAGTCAGAGTTTCTCTTTTATCCTACTTTCTCTGTGTTTTAGTGCATGTGAAGAAGCTTTGCCCTGCAATCAAGCTTGAAAGAACTGAGAAAAAGGATATTTAGCTAAGTCAATAATGATTCTTTCTAAACTCTATTCCCTCCATGCAATTAATTTAACTGTAGCCTGCTCTGAGAGGCTCAGACTGAGACAATTCTTCTTACCCATTGTGTTGTGCAACCGGGAAAACATTTACATTTGGTTGCATTGTGTTTGTGTAGGCTCTAGGCTTTCTTTCATATCAATACTAACACTACTGGGAAAACAGTTAAACGATTTCTTGCTAGACAATTGTCTAAATCCCTAATTCGATGAAGCACTAAAATTTTATATATAAAAGTATAGAAATATGAGAGAGTGTGTGAGTGTGCGTGTATGAATGTTTTAAGTAAATAATTAGACTCACGTGACTTGATATTGTAATACAGTCTTCTGCCCTACTGGTTTATGTAGCCCATCTTTCCAATTGTTTGACAGCAATTGGAAAGATGGGCTACATAAACAGATACTCATATTCATGTAAGAGTAGAAACTAACCACACTTAACTAAAACTCATTACTTGGCAAGAAAACACTAGCTACTAAAGTCTAATTCCCATCTATATCAATGTAACAGCATCCTGAGGAAAGAAACTGAACACAATGAGTTCAAAAACCAGAATTATTTGGAGGAAAAAACCTGGTGTTTATGATTCAGTGATATTACCTGCACATTGACTGCTGAATTGGAATCCACAAAAAATGGGTTGTAATGGAAGCACAATGACAACAGGCGCAGTGCCTGCATTTAACAGTTATAATTTTTCCTAAATACTAAAATGCTGAATTTTTAAAGAGAAGATGTAGCAGAAGATGGCAAGAGAATGAATAAGTTCCCATGAATGAATAAGCTTCGTGCACTCCTACTATTATTTTGGAGATATTTATAGTTGAATTTCCATGGGAAAAGCAGTTGTTGTTAGATATAACTTGTGATAGAGAAATAAAAGGAAGTATGTAAAGTTAGAACAAAAGAAAAAACAACAGCAAAAAAAAAATTTAAAAAAGGAATAAGGTGCTAGTAAAGAAGGTGCTGGTACTATTTTAAGCACCCTGTGTATAATTTCTTTGTTATTTATTTACTTTCAGAAGTCAAAATAGTCATCTAATTAGTTTCTCCACTAGCTGATAAATATTTTTTAATGAAAGACTGACACATAGGAGGACTAAAAACATTTTATCTAGCAAATGAGAACAACAAATTAAGCATGACAGTCCAAGTGTAAAATAAATCCAGTCACTAGGGTCAAGTGTTCCCTGTGTGCACAGGATTTTCAAAGGCGTTATAAGTAGGTAATTTCTATTATGATGAACATTTTAATGCAAACTTTCTTTTCTTGATGATATTTCTTTATATTCATGTATCCAAAGTCTTGTGAAATGGGCAATTGTACAAAGTCAGCATCAACCTGAGCAAAATGAAGCAGGAAAGTGGAAAGCAGGAGAATGAGTAACATGTGAGCAACATCTAGTGGCTAACATCTCATTATGAAGCCCAGAGGCACTGGGCATTATCTTAAGCCTATTTTTGACACTGAATGCTTCTGTGAGGAAGCAAAGCATATGAGGGAGAAAAGGCAGCACTGCCTGCTGGTGCAGCCTCTGAACTAAAAGTTCCCAAGAGCTCCTCTTGACTCCTTCTTCACCTTGTGGCCTCAGGTAATAAACAGCATTTTAAGGATAAGCCAATACCTGCTCATGACTGTGCTTTGGGTTCACTGCCCAGGGGATGTGACAAAAAGCCATTTTTTGTAGTGGGCACTATAGCACTGTGACTCCATTCCTTCAGTGGGCTGGAACTTGTCCATAACAGCCCTTTCCAGATGTGCAGTAAAAAGAAGTGGGGGAGACATCCTATCCTTGTTTTCTGAGAGTAATTTTCATTCTGCCTGAGCAGTTGCTGAACTTGCATATCAGCCACAGGTTGTACAAATGAGGAAAATGATCCTACTGTAATCCTGCCTCTCCTGCCTTCTCATCATCAAAGACACAGAACAAGGGATATTTAAAAGATCTAGACATGTATCATTTAAAGATAGGTGTTTTAAAGGAAAATCCAATTGCTTCGTACTGCCACAGAAACAGGCAACCCAAGTGATTGAATAACCCACAATCTTGTCACCTCGTTCCTTTGGAAAAACAGAGCAGCTGTAGAGAATGAGATCCCAGTGTTCTTCTACCTAGGAGGGGGAAAAAGTCAATACACAATCATCAATATTTTTTGCACCTTATAAAAAAGAAGCGATAGATTGCACATCCACACATGTCCACAGACAACTTTAAAGCAATGTTAAAGAATACAGTGAAAAAAACATAGTATGCTCTGTGCAACTATTTTTGTGCTATCTCATTTCAAAAAATTTCCAGATGTACTCAGTAGCTGATTCTCCACGTGTATCTGTGGTAAATATGAAGTAGGAACACAGACCTCTAAGCTAATATGTATCTTGAAAAAATTCCATACATCACTTCATGATTGTACCTTATGAGATAACACCAGGTGCATAATTTATCTGAAGAGTTATAGTTTCTTTCATCAAGAATTTTAGTTTTTCCTACACTTTGTCATGATCTCATTCACAGTTCCTGCAAGCAATCATTTTCTATTGCTACTGAACCAAATCCCACTCCTACAGATCTGCCTTAATTTTTTCTAGCTATAAGCCAAAAGTGAATAAAAACATACCTTCCTTTAGCAAGATTTATCTAAAATTGTCATAAAAATCATGTAACTTCCCTACTTAAAATATTTTGTGTTTAAACTGTATCTCCTACTACCACTTTTTGAGACAGAATACTGCTGTAGTAGGAATACATGTTTGAGTACATTTTATAGTGTTTTATCTTCTTATCTTTTCGGTGGATTACTATTCACAGCCTTGTCACTGGAGTATTACCTTCTTCTACAGTTAGAGAAGATTCCTTTCTCTTTATCTTTTTCAAATCCTCCAAACCTTATTAGAAGTCGAGAAGCAGTTCTGTGAAGACCACAATCTGGAGAGTCAGCACCCAGTCCTCGCTGAGAATCCTGGAGGAACGGTAAGTCACTCCCTGCAGTTACACCAGAGGAGGCCATGGAGACGGAAGGCTACATGATTTCGTTGACCTGTTCCATATTATGGAGGCCTTCTAAAGTAGAGCAGTTATAAGAGATGCTGTTGAAGGACACAACTTGTGCACTCAGTTCCTGTGCAGGGAATCTGGAGCCATAGGTTTGTTTTGCTGGTTTTTGATGAACAAACCAAACCTGTTTGTCAGACACTCTTACTGAATGTCTGGGTAGTATTTCAGCGTTTGTCAGAGTATTTTTCATAGTTCATTGGGACAGCTGAACACCAGTACCTATTCTGTTCCCTTTGGAAATTCTGAAAGCACAAGAGGAACAAAAAACAGTGAGACAGCAGAACTAGTTTGGAGGCCCCTTGTGCAAGTCATAACTCTCTAGCACAAAGCTGGACAGCTCTCACAGGTCTCACTCAACCCTGGTTAGCTATAGAGATATCATATTTTGTGGAAATGCACACAGTCATTTTTAAATGTTTCTTCTCATTTAAAATGCAAATGCCTCTCCCCAAGCTGTTAAGCCCATCACAGTTTGGCAAAAACACACTTTGGAGAATACATCCTTTAATTTTACAATACATTGAACACAACACCTTTTATTCCATCTTATCCTACTTCTGGGAAAACAGCTCTGCTTGTCTTCAACTAATAAAAGTAATTGAAAAGCTATTTAGAAACTTTCCTTATTTCTTGTTGTATGTCCTCCTGGCAAGCCTTAAGAGGTGACCAGCTGCAGAAGACATTACCAGGTAACTTCACTAAACAGTTTTCTTCCCCATGATAAAAGCTTTCCCAAGAAAAAGAAAGAGGAAAATACTTCTATATTAACTCTGAATCGTGAACTGCTATCTTTTGACATCCCATTGTATAATGGATTTAAAAGGATAACTGGGAACGTGGCAGGGCCATTCTGCATGGGAGGCTGTACAAGATGACCTCCAGACCACCCCTCAGTTTCTTTAATTCTGTGAAATAATCCCACACTGACTCTCCAGGCTGATGAATCAGCCCATAGAGGAATCTAGCTAGAAGCAGAATTCAGGACCTGAACAGACTCCCAAAACTGTAGTTTCCTTCATCTCAGACCCTCAGAATACATCACCTAATCGCCTCCTATCCTCAGCTGTCATTTTTAGTCCTTCATAGTAAAGTTCTGAGTGAACTCAGAAATGGGCTACTCATTTTTCTGCAGACATCTGTCAGGTCTATGGAGTTTATGCCATATTGGAAGGCTTTTTTTAAAGGGTCAACAACCTTATCAGGCAGTGCAGAAGAAATATAATCAAAGACCAACCACACTAAATTGCAATAGATTCTAAATTACATATTTTGCACTTTCAAAAGATGATTCACAGTTTTCTAGTTCTTCAGCTGAAGAACTTCAGTGCTTCAAAATGTCTGCCTTTTAGCACCCAGATGCTGACCTCAAACCTGTTATTTGTGCAAAAAAAAAAGAAAAGGAAAAAAGCAGGAAAGAAAAAGAACCCGAGGAAAGAGTACCTGAGGAAAGCCTATACTAAAAGAGCAGGATAAAGGGGGAAACAGAAAAAAAGGTGTAGAAATGTTCAAAACAACACAGGTCAAAACGAAAGGGGAAAAAGGCAATTAAAATAGAAAGATAACTGGGAAGGGGAATAGAAATGCAGCAAAGCTAATGTAAGAACACACTGCCTTATGGAAAACCTTTGTTTACTAGAGGAGATACATTTTCTCTGTGTATTCATGTTCTGTAGTTAATATCAGGGTGATAATTTGAGACAATGTTCAAGTAATAGCAATATGTCTTAGTTCCAGCTGTCAGTCTTAGTTCCTGTTATCTGTGTGTGTTCACTGGTCTTTTTTGAGTTTGAACTGTTTGGGATATGATGGAATACCCAGAAATTTTTTGTAAGGAACTTGTTCCTTGGAAATTTTAGGATAAAAGAAAATTGGTATATAACAATATAGAAGGAAGAGCAATGATTTTAATACCTAAAAGATCATGATGACATGTACTTCAAGAGAGTCCAAGATTTAAAAACAAAGGCTTGGGCAGCCTTCTTAATGTTTATGAGTACTTGATGAAAGAGACTAAAGAAGATAGAGACAGACTCTTCTCAGTCATTCCAGTTAAAGGGCCAGAGACAATAGGCAAAATTTAAAATATGGCAAATTACATTTAAACCTAGGAATTACCCAGAGGCTGTGGAGTCTCCATGGCTGGAGATAATCAAAACACAACTGTGCAAGGCCAAACATGGCTTTGGGAGACATGTTGAGGCTTTCTGGTTTTGATGCTCAGCTTTGAAGACTTTATTTTGATTAAACACTGCGTGATATCACAAATCCTTAAAAGAACAGCCAAAACACAGTGATTCAATCATGCTGACATGTACCTTGATCATCAGTGGAATTAGCACCACTAGAAACCTTACAATTACTACTCTTTGTGTCACTTATGGCAGATTTTTGGCATCAAGAGAGACAAGGGTCTCAGGCTTTACCTTTATGGATCAGTTCATCCACATCCCACTGTTTAACAGGTATAAGACATGCAGCTACCTAGTCAGAATAAACACCTGTGAAGAATTGAAACATATTCCCTGGAAAAAAGTGCATAAATTTTCCCCACTATACTCTATGTATCCATGGAGTGTGCATGAACTGAAATTATTTTCAAAATTAACTTTGAGTAGTTTTTCACTGGGCCATCAAAAAACATGCCCAGGAGCAAAGAAAAAGTAACTACTCTATTATTTAGTTCCGATATTGGTATAGTTAATAATGCACATGTTTCTCATCATCTTATTGTCAGAACTTACTTGTATGATTCATTTCCAGAATAAAAGCAAATCTTCTCTTCAGCCACAGGCAGAACATTGACTTAGAGAATTTCATTCCCAACTTTTACACTGATAGAGAACTGACCCATAATAAAGGCTATCATGCAAATTATTTGATAAGATTAAGTAATGTCAACAACTCTCCTTCCCAAATATTTCAATTTGAATATGATTTGAAATCCTGAAGCTTCAATTTATTATCCCATTTACTGAGCAGAAACATCTTGGGTGCAATAGTACAGTAAAGTTTTGCTTATACAGCAGTATAAGATTCTCAGTATTAACTCTAACACAGGAGCATTTTTCCTTTTATGGATAATACCCATCTTATGCCAATATATTTGCCACAACTGAATCCTTTTAGAAAAGAACTATAAAAAGTTTCAAGTCCAAGTCAGTTATCAGTAATGTGTGTAAATACTAACTGAATTTGAAAGAATGAGTTAGAGAAAAAACACACGGATTTTTTGTGCTTTCTACTCTTTTTTCTGCCATGAAAATATAATACAGTTAAAACGCTCACACTGACTCAGGCATAGGAGGGAGAGATGTCAAAATAAAAACAAAGGTATGTTGGCACATTGCTGTGGTATTTCTGCATGTTATTGTTTTATATTCTGTCTAGAAAGTGGCTCCTTTGCTTTTAGAAGGAAATCCTTCCTACACACATATTGAAACAGATGATAGTGACTCCCAGAAGAATGAAGAACTCAATCAGTTATGTGAAGATCTAGTAACAATATCATATGTTTTTGAAAGATGAACTCAGTGTAGGATGAAATATTTAACAGCTCTATTTTGCCCCAGATGCATCTGAGATAAGAAACAAATCCTAAGAGTTTTATCCCACATAACAGGCAGAGACTGATGATTCATTTTCTGACACCATTGAAATTAGCATTAATATTTATCATGCAAAAGGTGCAGTAACAAACTTTGGGTTTATCATCTATTTAAATTCAATTAAAGTGCCAGCTAATAACCAGAATTAATTATTCTGCAAGCATGCATCCACTCAAAGGTCACATTCAGTGAATCCTTCTGCCATTCTCTGGCATTTTGTACCCTGAGATAAAATACTTTGTGGCTCCATCTATTACAAATATAGTTCTACTGTATAATATTTTCTGTATTTATATCTGATTAGTTGAGAAGTTTATTATTCTAGTTCACTTATTTTATTCAATTCAACAGATGATTGTTCAGGGCAAGGTACAGGAAGGTAGGAGCAGCTCAAACTATGTTATCTTCAGTAGTTGCCTGACAGCAGTTTAGTCACCAGCATTGAATATTTTGCCTCCATGCCTGCCAGCCTAAAACAGTATTTAAACCATGAACAGAAGCAGCCCACAATGAATAACAAAAATCAAAGGAACTATGGTTAGTCTATGAGGAAAACTTTAGGCAGTAAAATAGGACCAATTCTTTGAAAGAACAAGATTCAAATCTGAGCCCTCTCAAAAGTATCTCTAGAAGTTTTGACATTTCCATTCTTATAATAGACCAGTGTGGAAGACTTTTTAAAAAACATTTCTCTAACGACTTGCATCTATAAATAAAAAAAACCCAGAATTTTTGTTTTGAGAAGACTGTTTTATCCATGGATTGCAACAGTGCAAGAAGAAACATATTTTGGACCTCCAAGTAGAGAAGTGTTCAGACACCAGCCTAGGAAGAAGAGAAGTGATAAAATTCCACCAAGGAACATGGAAAGGCAAAACTTCTGTCATGTATGATGACAACATGGAGACAACAGCTAACGGTGAATCAAATCCTTTCACATGGATTGACATTTTCTGGATAAAAGGTAAAGAATTCTTGAAGTTTGAAGAGCTATATTTTCTTAGAAATGGATTATTATTCACACAATGAATCTACATATAGGATTTAACTAGAAACCAGTATTGAATTTTCAAGAATAAATTTTGCACTTGCATGGGTGCTAGAACTATTAAACAAAGCTTAAGCCACCCTGTTAACTCATTATCTTTTAGCTTCTTATGCTACCTTCTACCTGATGGTAACTCAGAACTCAGCATGTGTGGCATGACTTATCTGTCCTGTGTGGGTCAATCTTGTCATAACCACTCTCCCAGAATGAAAGCATCCCACACTTGGACTGAGACTAACCCTTCAAAGTGTTTTGTTTATCTAAGTGATGACTTCAATCCTTGCTGCAAACAGTACAGTTGTGCCTAAAGGGATGTACTGGATGTTCTCATAAAGCTACTGACTGCTATCATAAAGCTTTTGTACATCTCCTTTTACGGGGTCTAGATCACTGGGTGACATACAAATGAAACCTTGACTTTAAGGGTGGGGAGAAATGCAGGAAGCTCACAGTAGCCTGCAAAGCAAAAAACCCACACCTTTTTCTGATGTAGAAATAAAATACACTTTCTTCTAGTCTTGATGGCAAATCTCACCAGTAAAGGAAAGTCTGTGCATGGCAATGCATTAAAAGTCACAACTGTACATTTTAGTCTTTCTGGTTTCATGAGATATTACCCAGTTTTGATACTCAGTCACTTTTCCCTGTGTGCTTTCTTCTAAGCTGGCTGTGGCTTAAAAACATATTGGGTTACCCTATCACTCAGCTGGACCTCTACTATTCTTTCTGTTAATTAGTTTGTTCAATTTGGAAGGCTGGCTACGTAAAATAAATGTGTGCTATATAAAATCATTATTTCCATTAAAGCAAAAAAGCAATACTGTATATGAAAAATTTTGTTGCAGTTCCAACAGAGTAAATTATCTGAAAGCCATTAGGACTTCTCTCTTTGAAGGTTATTGTACATAAAATGCATTATTAACTTACTAAATGTTATTGAAATGTACAGTTAAAGTAATGTGATTAAAAGACAGTGACTCTAAACCCAAATTGTCCTTTCCATTATAAAGTAGAGTTTTCTTTTTCTAACAGACTATAGAGGTGCTTAGTTTACTAGCAGGAACAATTTTCATTATAAAAATAATATTTTACTTCTCTCTCAGCTGTAAATATTCATTCATGGTAAAATCTTTCAAGCATTTAAGGAATAAAGAATAAATTTGAATCAAAGATATTAAAATGTGTTTCAGCATTTTTAATCTACTGATGGTAGAAGCTGATTTGTGGAAAATTATAGAACCACAGAATCATTTAGGTTGGAAAATACCTCTAGGATCATCAAGTCCAACATTAACCCAGCACTGCCAAGTCTACCACTTAACCATGTCCCTCAGTGCCACATCCACACATCCTTCAAGTACCTCCACAGTGCTCCACAACTTCCCTAGATAGCCTGTTACAGTGCTTGACAACTGCTTTGGCGAATAATTTTTTTCCAATATCCAATCTAAATATCCAGTCTAAATATCCCCTGGCACATCTTGATGCCATTTCCTCTTGTCCTACCATTTGTTTCTTGGGAGAAGAGACCCACATCCACCTCACTACAACTTCCTTTCAGGTAGTTGTAAAGAACAGTAAGGTCCTATGAGTATGTCACCCCACAGAGACATCCTCCACACACAAGGAAAGCAACAGACCAACAGGGATGTTGGACCTTGCAAAATTCTAGTTGCATCCATGTAGTAGAAGGATGCTGACAAGCATAAGTGAAATAGGTTATATGGTTATACAGTTGTCTGGGCTTGTACCAGAGCTGAGCAAGAATCACTCACACTTGTGACTGGCAGTACATGTAAGCTACATCCAAACAGAGAGACATATACATGCATCCTCACTGTGCACCAAAATTGTTGGGGCAACATCTTGCAAACACACTCTTTTTTGCCTTGGTTTTTTTTGAGAGAACGGAATCTGATTGAGTGACAAGAAAGGTGCTTCACCTAGGCAGCTCCCTTCTCAGGATGGTCAGTGTGTCAGTGCTGCAGAAAATATCTTGGCATATACTCACTCTTGATTCAGTCTAGAAGAGAATGCAAGGAGTGTTCAGAAGGCACAGATTAACACATTGGGAACTCTGGCAGCTTTCAGACTTCAGGAAATTGATAGACCTCATGAAAAATTGGTCTTGCTTCTTTCCATTTAATCAAATCTTCAAAATCCTCTAACTTTATTTTTCATTTTACTTATCTCCTGCATATCTTCTTTTGCAAAACCTCTACTTCTTGCAGAATATCAGCTTTTGGAAAGGATGTAAATATCATTTCTCTACTGACACATGACCTGAATGTCACCAGTGTATTTATTCTGGTTTGTGTTTATATTGGGATAGTACTAGAGAGAACCAAACACAGACCTGTGTCCAGTGTCACATAAAACAAAAAAAAAAGTGATCTTACAGTATAATCAATAAAATTCTTTATTTTCCAGTGTGTGTTGTTGAGTGGCTCTGTGGAAGACATATATATTAATATGGAAAGTCAAGGAGGGAAAGCCTGGAATTTCTAGTACATACTTGAATAACTCAAGTAATACAATTTCAGTGATCTATGAAGTATCAATTCACAAGGGCTTTGAAGCAAATCAAGTCATTTAGGTCACCTGGGAAAATCTAGTAAGTTTAACTCTGTTCCCTGCAGTAAAACATGAAATTATGGAATGAATTATTTACAGCTTCAGAGGTCTCCATCTGTTCTTATTTTGCAATACTAACATTGTATACGCACTTCTTTATACCTCACTTGATCTGGTATGTCTCCCAGTCTTAATAATTCACTTCCAGCCTCATAATCTGTTAATAAGCAGCCAATTCCCAAATTGATGTCTACCAGAGCTCTTCAATGATCCTTGTATATATAAACCACTGGAAAGCCGTACAAATGTTACAACCAGATAAGTAAAGTTGTAAATTTCTAGACAGCTTTGAAATCGTTAGCCTTATTTATAGCATTGTTGCAACAGCTGTTGAGCATCTTAAACTTGAGAGTTGGTGGTAATTGTATAATACACATGTTTTATTAAATCAAAACTGTATTGAAAACCAGTTCAAAAGATGTACATATTTTTATATTAAGACTTGAAAAGAAACAGAGAAGCTCTTTTTGTTGGTTTTGGTGTTACTAATAATAGATATGCACAACCTTCAAGGTAATCTATCTTTTTAGCAGCTCTAGTTTTCCCACTCTTTCCTGATAAACAGGCCATACACAACATAAGATCAAAGGAAAAACTAATACTTCTTTCAAGTACAAGAACAGTACATACTACACGTTCACAGAGGTTATATACTTAGGTCAAAGGTGTTCACAAATGACAGAGAGGAAAGCAACCAAAAGATTCTCCATTAAAAATAAGCAATGAGGAATGACAGATTTCAGGTTTTAAATGGAGAAACATCCAGCAATTCCTTAATGTTTTTAAGACATTAAATGTGGAAGGTCACGTCTCCTGTTCCTTTTACCCTAATCCTAGTCAAACATTTGCCAAAAGCCTGAGTTTGGACAAATGTTCAGTGCATCGTACTTCATCTGGACTTGTTTACTCAAGAAAAAATGAACAGTTGCTAATGCTGTTGTGGTCCCATGGGTCAGCAGGCCACCCTGTGTTGCTGCTGGCTTTCATTGTCAGCAAATGGATAGCAATATCCTCAAGAAAAAAGGAACTTACATTCTTGGTTTTATTAGGATATCTTCTAGTGGTTGTGTTGCATGCTGTGTTTCACTGCAGCTGTCACTGCAATGTCTTGCACTGAGCGACGTGTGTTTCACAAAATGCTTGCTCCCAGTACTGCTAATTGAACTGGGCAGTTTTCAACTGTATGCTTATTTACTCTAGAGTTGTGCCTATGCCTTGGTAAGCAATTTAAATTCTACCATTTTTTCAGATTCTTGTTCAAGGTTAACTGTTTTAACTTACTCTGAAAAATACCTCTGTGTCTTGGCAGTATCCAGAGCCTACATGGACCAAATTAGACTAGTCAGTCAGTGTTCTCACTGATATTAAATGAGGGGGGTTGTTTGGGGCTTTTTTATTATTTCCATAACAAAGCAATTTACTTTCTGTTTATTGCTTTACTTGCATATGATTCACTTTTCACAGTGTGGTAGGAAAAAGGACAGAGAAAAATTACAAATGCCTCAACCATTCAGCCCTTCAACCATTTAGCCCAAAGCCACAAATTCCAGTCTGAAAATTTTTGGGGTAGGTAGGCTCAGAGTTGCAACCTCTTTGACTGAAGTGGATGAACCAGCCCTTCAGATTCAGGTAAATTATTCTTTTAACACAGCCCTTTTAGAAATTTTTTCATTACCATACTTGATTTTTGCTTTTTAATTGTGTTGATATATGCTTTTCTCGATGGATATTTGGGAATGAAAGGCACACTATCCAGTGGTGTTTTTTCCCTGTGATCTCTCTTTTTAACTAAATTTCCAGTCTTAGGAAGACATGTTGTGTATGTTATCACTGTGTATGTTATTATACCAAGAGATATATTCAAAACTTTTGTCAACATGAGAGAAGGACAAACTTTAATACTTTCCTCTCTATTGTTAAGCCTGTTGACACAAAATTATTCTTTCATATAGCTGAATGAAGGTATTGTTTTACTATGTGATATATTGCATTCTTTTACCTCTAGTCCAGATATAATTGAAATATTGTTGATACTGAAAGGCTGAATTCACTTTCATGTGAAACTCCTTCCATACCTTAAAGAGGCTATACTATTAGGTCTAGGGTTTGCATCTTATGCATACCTCTTGATTTCTCTGTTCTATCAGTTACTTTCAGGAGATTTATGCAAATGAAATGACCTCTTCTAATTTTATGTAAGAGTCCAGTCTGCCAGAGAGGTATAGTATATTTGCCTATTCATTGTTTTCCATAATTAATTGAAATTATTTTTCCTTTAGTACTACACAAAGAATGGGACCATAGAGAAGCTATTTAAATTTCTTGCATTCAATAAAGGTCACAGCTATAGGGAGCTCCAGTGCCAAACTCTGTCTTTAGTGAGTCACTGCATGGAACTGCATGGGGTGCCTCACAGAGAGGTGGAGCCAGCAAGCAGCTGGGTGGGGATTTCGCAGTTAGCCGAGGCTAACCCACCACAAGAACTGGAAAGGATTAATGCATAACAACACCTTTGAAACTAGCGCTCATCACCACAGCTACTCACTGTGTAGTAGGAAGCAGTAGGAAGAAATGTTTGCACATGCATGTAGGAGTCGATCTTTTTATTTGATGCTCCATTGCTTCAAGCCAGGCATCACCGTTTCACAGAGAAACAGACAAACCATTGCATCCTCCATCATCAGTGACCTAAATTACAGGTGTATCATGTGTATCTTTATGGACAACCATACCTTTACACAGATTTTTACCAAAAGTCTGGTGAAAAGAGTAAAAATATTCTTCATTCCATATGTGGGGTTTTTTGCTGTAGTTGAATACAGTTACTCAGCCAGTGAATATCAATAAAGGTAGAAAATATTAAGCCAAGAGTTAGATCTTTAAAGGAAAAAAATCTTCAATACTTTCAATTTTAATTAATTTACTGATTAAAAGACCTCCCTATCTGTAGACACCATTCATTTGGAAAGAACAAATGAAAACAGGTTTAATAGGACAGATTTCGAGAACACACTCATAGCAATTGTAAAGTCAGCTCAAGCTGCTTTGAAAGAGACAATCACTGTCTCAGTGATAGTACAATGAAAAAAGAGATAGAAAAAAATCGCTAGGAAAAGGAAAATAGAATCTCTGTTCCATTTATAGAAATTGCCTAGTTCCTGGCAATTTTATAATAAGCAGTTAAAATTTTGTCTCCTATATATATATATCTATTCCAAATTAGTTCATAAAATAGATAAAATATGAAAATCACAAATCAAAATATACAAAAAGAAAAATGAAGAGCAAATAAAAGTTTCTAATTCGAGGATAGGGGTTTGCTGATCAGTCTTCAAAAAGTAAATGTATTTTAATGTTATCTTGCTAGTTAGTTATTAATAGAATGAATTCTTTTAAATAATTGCTATACCTAGGAAGTCTAGATCCAATGATACTACCTTTTTTTAAACTGCGAATGAGTCACCATCAGGTGACTTGAACATGATAATCATATATTCCTTGAAAAATGGATGTGCATACTTGCAGAGATTTCACAGAGCTGTTTAAAAAATGAACACAAAGCTTACAGGTTGGAGTGAACCTGAATGGTAGATAAATGAAGAAAAATTATGATCCTTCAAACATACACCCAGTTAACAGAAGAAGATAATTTAACTGAGTAAATTATTTACTCATCTTTAGTCTTAAACACTCTTGCTAAAATGACATCATTTCCAACTCCACAAATTTTAAAATGATTAGGTTATTGAAGTTAAGTTTCTATCCCCATTATACCTGTAATAAACTTCTCTTACACTCAGCAGTTTTATCTGGCCCAGTTATTGCTATAGTCTGTAAATACGGCCCTTACATTTTGCCATCAAAAACGACACTGAAACTTGCATGGCTAAAAAATTTATGCGCTGTAACTTTACTGAAATGAAATTATAATGTTCCCATAAATCTTCAGTATTTAGTATGAAAATACAGTCCCATATTATTTACTATGCTTTTCATATATTTTTGTCTAAAATTTAAAAGGAACAGAAATATGTGAGGTGATAATTTAACACCTGAGTTTTTTTGCAAAGAGTAAATTGCACAAAATACATGATCTGTCTGTAATCATAATTGCTACCTAATAAGATTATTCAACTGCTAATTAAAGGTACTGAAACCTGAGAATTGTAAAGGATTAGGGATTCTGTAAAAACTACTATTCCTATTAGAAATAGTCATTCAAACTCAGGAACGGGAAGACTCAGAGCATGTATTATGAGTGATTTTTATGAGATCAATCTTCATGGGAAGATATGCACATTGGAAATTATGAAAACTTAAAAGAGTATAAGAAAACTAAAAAAATATTGAAAGTACAGTACATAGTGAGATCTAAGCCCAAAACATCTAAAATGCCTGAGTATGTCCACATAACTAAAATATGATAAATATTTGATAACCTTTTTATACTTTAGTGGGACTACAAAATATATTGTCTTCTAGGATGTCACAGTAGGCTTTTGGAGACAGAAATTCAGGCAGTCCATTTCTCTGGTGTAGTATATTAGTTTACGAAAAATGCTTTTTACATCTTTTTTTCACCATGGAGCTACACATGATTGTTGATTTGTTTCTATAGCACTGGATGGGAGAAGCAGAATCCCCTCCCTCGCCCTGCTGCCCATGCTGCTTTGGATGCAGCCCAGCACACATTTGGCTTTCTGGGCTGTGAGTGCACAGTGCTGGGTCACGTCCAGCCTCTCATCCCCCAGCACCCCCAGGTCCTTCTGGGCAGGGCTGCTCTGATTTGTTCATCCTCCAGCCTGTGCTGGTGCTGGGGGTTGCCCTGACCCAGGTGTAGCACCTTGCACTCGGTCTTGTTAAACTTCAAGAGTTTCCCATGCACCAACTTTTTGAGCTTGCCTGAGTCCCTCTGGATGCCAGCCCATCCTCAGGTGTGTCAACCGCAACCCTCAGCTTGGTGTCATCTGCAAATTTTCTGAGGGTGCATTCAATCCCTTTTTCTATGTAATTAATGAAGATATTAAATGCAGGTGGTCCCAACACAGGTCCCTGAGGGACACTGCTTATCACTGATGTCTATCAGGATTCTGAGCCATTGACCACTACCCTCTGGATGCAACCATCCAAAGACTTTCTTATCCATCTAGCAGTTCACCCACCAAATCCTTCTCTCTCCAATATGGAGAAAAGGATATTGTGGGGGACTGTGTCAAAGGCCTTACAGAAGTCCAGATAAACAACACCTGTAATCCTTACCTTGTTGACTGATGTAGCCACTCCATCATAGAAGGCCACTAGGCTCATCAGTCAGGACTTGCCCTTGGTGAAGCTGCACTGGTTGTATCAAATCACCTCAAGATATTTCAGTCTAACTTCTAGGAGGACCTATTCCATGATATTCCCAGGCACAGAGGTGAAGCTGACAGGTCAGTAGTTTCCTGGGTCCTCCTTTGTATTCATTACCAAGATGTACAAATCCTTATTGTCAAAACCTGGGGCCAAAAGGAACAACTTTGTCTCCCCTGCTTGTTGACTGTTGGTCAACTGCTGTTTCAACAAATGAGCTACTGATGTATTTCTCTTTTTCAGGAGTACCTTCAGTATGAATCCAGGAACCTTACCTTCATGGCCTAAATTTGAAAATAATTCACTTTTATGCCAGTCAGAAGTTTCAGAAAAAAAAAAATGGATTAATTTACTGTGTTGTTAGTCTAAGATCATTAGATAAGGAGTCTAAGCTCCTTTTGTGCTTCTAGACTCTTTGTGTTCCTGAATAATTTACACAGATACAATTTTGAACTATGTTTTTCTACCTGTAGATTGTGTTTAAATTACTTTATTTCAGTCTTGCATTTCAAGTTCAGGACTGTTACGATCCGGTTTAAACCCAGAAAAGCAAAGTAAGCTAAGTCTCTGAGCATAAACTGGAAAGAACTTAGAAGGTTCAAAATATTCCCAGAAATGAGACTAAAACCAAACGAGGTTAGATGTTGCTGCCAAAAAATGGATGTTTTTTATTTAATAGAAAAAGAGGCAAAGAGAAGGGAAGAGAAAAGAGAGAGAGAAAGAAAAGAAGTGTGTGTGGGGGTGGGGGAACAGGGAGAGGTGACAGGGGTTAAGTGGAAGCAGATCACCCATCCGAGGGTCCCAATGACGTCTCGTTGCTCCCCTCCATCCGGTCTGCTGGTGGTGAGGGTCCCCCGTTGCTGCCATGGCCACGCCGCCACACGCCACCACACCACATGCCAAAGAGTACAGAATCCCGTGGATTAATATATACTTCAGGCCAGGTGGGAACGCCCACGTGCCTCTCTTGCAGGGGCTAGCTGGACACACTGTCCCTTGCAACACTGAGTGTGTGTTGCATCATCTCTGGTGCTCTGGTGCAGGGTCTGGGGACCCCTTGGCGGGGGGCGCCTGTGATGGGCCATGTCACCCCCTTCTGCTGTGGATAAGCTTCCTCCCCCCTGGTGAGGACCCCTCAGCTGGGCTCCTCTGCACAGTGGAGGATGGGCAGTCACAGCACCTCTGAGCACAGGCTTTTCCCAGATACCCAGAGCCTCTCCTCCCTCCACGCCTTGGTGCGAGGGTCTGTGCGAGCCTGGCAGCTGAGAGCCCTGGGGCTGTGGTCCTCATCCTGGAGGTGTTAAGCCTGTGCTCAGTGAATGTCCCCAGCCCTGAGTTGTTACTTTATCTTCTCTTCATCAGCGAGCAGCGTCAGGCCTCAGTCAGGGCCCCATCCAGGGTACGGTAGTCTTCTCTGCAGCTTTTGTAATACAGTTTTAAAAGTCCTTCAAGAACATGTTTAAGTCATAAACTGTAATATTTCAGTCTCTGGCAAGGACAAATCTAATTTTTCTTTAAAAATATATTGAGCTAACTTTGGTAGAAATGCAACAAAAGAGGAAAACTGACGCATAAGAAACGTACCTATTTAGGAGGCTAAAAATTTTGAATTAAGAGCTTGATAAATTGTTGCACATACTCTGCATCATGTGCATATTATTTACTAAAGTAGATTGAACGATGATAAGAGGCTATTTCCATTTGAATTCAGCTCAATGCTTCATTTTACCACAGGGGTGAGTAAAGAGGCTTGTCTAAAGCAAGTAATTACATAAGACAAGAGTGTTCTTAAAGTTTTGAAAGATTTGATTAGTCTTTTAATTTCTTCATTGTTTTTGTCATTTGTCCAGATCTTTAAAGGGTTTCAAATGGATAATAAAAATGCAATGAAAAACAGGAAAAGTGTCAGAGAATCTCAAACGATGCAAATAAGTGTATTTTATAGAATTCCAAGGGACTTAAAGATGTTTACCTTAATTGTGAAAGTGGCCTATTTGTTTTTTACAATAGTGTTTAAACAAGCAGTATTTATAGTTTATCAAGGAAAGAAAAGACTGCATGTATTATTATTATTATTATTATTACTTACCACCTTATCCAGACAGCCTTAAGAAAAAGGAGAGGAAACAAATTGCATGAATATTGATGTGTTGAGCCAAACAAGAGGCACAGGATGTCAATCACTTGCACATGATGGTGTCCATCAAGTTTGCTAGAAGTCTTTTCAATCAGTGGAAAAATATCATAGCCTTGTAATGATTGTAAATTGCATGGATTTCCCATTCTCATGAGCTAGCTCTGGTTTGGATATTAAATCCACAGCCCGTACAAAGGTTTCTTTATATAAATATCAATCCTTCTACTGGTGGTGCATGAAACATACCTTGCAACATAAGGTATTAAGATCATCCATCAGCAGCATTTCAAAAAGGTTTCATCACTTTCTTCTCTTGGTTGGCTTTTCTAAATGCCAAATAGAACTTAGCTGGATATTCATATCTCAGAGAAACTGTGGGCCATTAAACATGTCTCCATACATAAGGATTGGTATGAGAAAATGTTGACATTTGCACTGGCAGGAATAGCACTGATTAAAGTGTTTTGCTTTCATTTTTGATATTTTCTTGACCAAGAAAGGACAGATTTTTTAGAAACAGAGAATTCTCCCTCAAATTCCCCATGTTATTGAAATCCCTTGTTTCGTAAATTTACTGTTTCTCAATTGTGTAACAGGGAAGAGGAATATTACCTTATTAGCATGTCTCTCTGTCTGATAAACAAATACATTATGATGTGTGCTAAAAGAAAAGTGAGGGAGAAAATCTATGTAGGTAAGAAGTCATGTACTCATAAAAGACATTTTTTCTTATAAAATAAAATTGAGGAAGTGAGGAAGTTAAATACAAACTGCAAAGTTTTACATTTAATCTCAGTAATAAAAAGATTAATTCATTCTCTCCTAGTATTTCACTCTTTCTGTAGTTCAGAACTGAAAGATCAACACATTTCTCACCATGTCACAGTCTTTTCTACATACTAATTTACCACACTGGTAACTAAAAATACAGTAGATCAAAGTATTTGAAGATAGTCACAATTATCTTGTTTATGTGACTGCTCATGTTTGGCAAAGCTAGTTATTCCTTGCTTCTTCCAGGTTTATAGTAATTGCCAAAGCGTGTTTTTAGAAGAATAGCTGCCAGAAGGGCAGAAGAAAAAGCTCAGAGAATGCTAATAGGACTTATAAACAGCAGCTTTTTAAAGGTATGTGACTTGTCATACCAGAGTATCTGACTGCTGCATCTTAAATAAGAGCAGGGGAGGAGGGCCAGTAGTCTGATTTTGTGATTTGACTTGAAACTGATGACACTGCTTTAATCCACAGAATAACAAAACTTATATGGCAGAGATCATAGTATTTATGATTTGCTGGAAGCAGCAGGTGTTGCCCTAAAGTTTCTTTCAATACTTCACTGGTAATGTATATCTGTATGTATAGCCAGATCTTTAAGTTAAAAAAAAAACAGACTCATTTTCAATTGAATATACTTGTTTATTTTCAATAGGCACTTGATTTTAAAGAGCAACCAACTAAAACTGTTTTGTATAAACCCTGGAAAAAATTTGAGGATGGCACAGCTAAATCATGCAGAAAGTGACACAGAAATAAAATTGATGGAAGCTTTGGTAGGAAGACTAGTTAATAGCTTACTTCTTCCCACTGTAAAATAAATACAATTCCAAATTTCTTATTAGATCAGCTACAGTATATTTCAATATCTTGAATTTTTAATATCAGATTATCAACATTCATGAAGCAAAGTGTTTGCAGTCAAACCTTAATTGAGGAATATTTTTTAAAAGTAGGAGCATAGATTTAAAATTCTACTAACTTCAAAGATATTGCCCTTTGCTTAGACATTCAAGGCAATAAAAAGTAGTTAAAGCCAAAAAGCACATTCTTTAAAATGGGTTGGTTTTTTGTTCTTTAAACACACAGAGATACTGCTGAAAGCTGCAGCAATATAACTCTTCTAACCTACATTCTCTGTTTCCCAGCAATACTGAGTAAATTACTGGTGCGACATGGTAAAGAAGGAAATTTTTAGAATTTAACATTTTAATATTGTCATTAGTACAAGTCTCATAGCGATTAAACTGCTGCTATTACCTAACAAAGTAGGTTCTTAGAAACAAATGCATAATGTAAATCAAAACATAATATGAGTCCAGCCATGACTGAGATTTAAAGTTGCAAAGGTGATCCATTTTAATGCAGTAATTTGCACTAGGAAAATCCTGACCAATCCCAGGCCAAGGTTATGGAAGACAGATCCAGCTCCACCTGCAACTTGATACAGCTTAAATTTACTCTCTGAATATCCTCAAAGGCTGTTGGCCATTGTGGATGAAAGCACTGAAATTGATGATTTTTGTTAAAATATTCAGTGGGCACTAGACCAGAGAAAGGAATTAAGAACAGCAGTAAGCATGGCTTCAAAGATTAATGATTAAGCAGGTAGGATCAAAAGAATCATTACTGTCAAGTGCTATTCAAAGGACTGGTAATGTTTTCCATACAGTGACTTCATCTGAGAACTATGCTCAAATTTCCTGTTGAGGACCTTCTTTTTGTAAGGCTTTGACCGCCCCATTTCATCTAGCAGTGACCCAAAGAGGAAAGGAAGTGAAGGATGTGCTCTGAAGACCCACCAATTGACTAGCAAAAGTCCATTGGACGTACAGCCTTTGTGTACACTACAGAGTGATATTCTTGTGAATAGTTAGTTGTTATATGCTCATTTTAATTCTTAAAATTCCAATATTTTGTCCATCAATATATCACACAAGAAATTTTGCTTTACTTGCCTCTTTATCTGACAATTTTTGCAGTATTTCTGATTCTGTAGGATACACCTGAGATAAGAAACTACTGTTGCTAAGATCTAATTTGTATTGACTGCACTTTGTAGAAAGGTTATGAAATTTTATGGTACTGAAACATTTAGTTAAGCACCAGCACTCAGCCTCCAAGCACTGTCTTAGAGGTAATATGAATTTCTTTCTTCTGACATATCAGTGATTTTGTTCCATTTTCTTGGATATCATTAACACATTTAAGTGCTATAGCTAATAATGAAATCCTAAGATTGTGGGTTTCACTCTGCCACTGGAAGCAGTGATCAATCAGTGTCTAGGAAGAAATGAAGTCAATTTACTTTAATATCATTGAAAATGATCTGCCTATACAAGATGTGTGAGCTATTTAACAGCCGAAATACCCCCTCTATTGGATTAGTTTATTTTATTTGTTTTGTACAGGAGATGCAGTGCAGTAGTGTCTGAAAAATCATACATGGTATTTTGTGATATTTTAATACCTTTGGGGTGCTCATCTAACAGACATTCCAATTCTGATCTAATTAGTTATGGGAATAAGCTAAATGTGGGAATGATTTTCCAGTTTTAATACACTGAACTCAGTGAAACAGTGACAGTAAAGGTAATGGGGTGAAACTGCTCATAGTGCTGCTTTCAGAGGATTCTTTCAATATGACCCTTTTCAATATGACCATGCAGATCTTGTTGATAGCATTATATTACTGTGACTTTATTTATTGCAGAATCAAGAAACAGCAAATGCTTTTATTTTTTAATAATTTCTTCCTTACAAAGAAAAATGCGTGCTATGAATGAGCACCACATTGAGACTATTCATCATATAACTGCTACAAAATATGTGGGTTTTTTCCAGGCAGGGTTGATCTTGTACTGAAATTGGTTCTATTATTTGTTGGAAAACCCCTTCAGGAGTCTTGCTCTTGCACACAGTGCTGGAAGACCTCTCGTCTACTAAGTCCTCACTGTCAGCAGATCCTTCCAGGGTTGCACAGACAATTTACTCTCTCTGGGATATGAACAGAATGGAAAAGGCGATTCTTTTTAAAGCAGAGGTAGAATAAATCAGTCACCAAACAAGGACAATTTAAGGTAGCTTTCTAATTCTTGGAGTGAAAGTTACATGAGAGAAGTGTCTCAATCGTATGTATTTGGATTTAATGCAAGAGTTTGAAAATGCTGGATAAGCATCTCTTTGCAGCATTGATATTGATTTACAATATCACCTGGAACACTGGTAATGATCCAAAAGACTGAAATAAAACAAATATTATGACCATATTTTGAAAGAGAGAGACAGGCAAGAGAAATGGTCTGACAGGAATATAATCAGCACAAGAAATGAAAATGCGAAGTCTTGCACATGGGGAGGAACAACCTGATGCTCTGCTCTATGCTGGGGACACCCAGCTGGAAAGCAGCTTTGCAGAAAAGAACCTTGGGATCATGATGGACACCAAGTTGAACACGTCTGACCAGGAAATTGAGTCCCCATCCCTGGAGATATTTAAGATGTGTAGTCATGGCACTTAGGGACATGGTTTAACGGTGGACTTGGTGGTGCTGGGTTAATGGTTGGACTCAGTGGTCTTAAGGGTCTTTTCTAACCTACATTAATCTACGAGCCTGCGATGTGCACATGCCACAAGGAACCCGGATGGTATCCTGGGCTACCTTAGGCAAAGCCTTTCAAGCAGTTAAAAGGAGGTGATCTCCTTTATTCAGCACTGACGAGGCCATGTCTGATGTACGGGGTCCAGTTCTGGGATCCCAGTGACTGTGGCAGTGAGGATAGAATTAGATATCTGTGACTGATTAGTCTTGACAATAGGAAGCTCAGAGGAGATTTTAATATCATGTATAAATGCCTCATGAAAGTGAAGAAGAAGATGGAGGCAGACTCTTTTCAGTGATGCCCAGTGGCAAGACCAGAGACAATGGGCACAAGCTGAAACACAGGAGGCTCCCCCTGAGGATCAGAAAACACATTTTTACTGTGAGGGTGAGCAAGTACTGGCACAGGTTGCCCAGAGAGGTTGGGGAGTGTCTGACATTAAAAATATTCTAAAGCCACCTGGACACTGGTCCTGGTGAACTGGCTCAATCTAAGTGGCCCTGCTTGAGCAGAGAGGTTGGACCAGATCACCTCCAGAGAACCCTGGGAAACTCAACAGTTTTGTACTTCTGAAATTGATAAGATAGTTTTTTGTTCCATCAGCTTAACATTCATCTTAGAAAACAAATTAAAAAAAAATATAAATGAAACATATTGTGATAGCACACGTGTGTTTTAGGTGTTCATTTCATATTGCAGTGTCCAATCCTTAAAGAGGAATGTGTCCAGATCATGTGGATTTTTGGGGAAGGAGATAGTGGATGGCTTTTTCTCTTTAAGTCATCTGACTCTTCTAACAGGAAGACTTAAATACAGGACACAAAAAGCAGAATTATTGAAGCTGATTTTTAGCACAGAATTGTATACCACTTTTAGCAATGATCAGAAAAGATGTTACAGGTACAGTTTACAGATTACACAAAAACTGAGGGAATAGTAAATAAAGGAGAAAAAAAACAGCAAGACAAAACATTCTGAGTTTCAATATAGCCAAATATAAAGTCAAAGCTGTTTAAAAGCAGATGGCTTGCCATGAATATCTGGCAGAAAAAATTATCTCTGAGAAAGCCTTGTTAAGAGTGGTAAACTTTCATAAACTTCATTGTGACCTAGAAAAAGTCTATATGACATGGTTATGTGAAGATGTTAATTGAGACTTATAAAGACAGATTAACTGAATTAGACTGAACCCTACCAATTAACATTCCTACAAGTTGTCAAGATCACCAATGGTAAAGTAAAAACCTAGAGTCAAATAGATACAAAATAAAAATAGTCAAATGAGTGAAAATCTTAGTGACAGACTTTGTTATATTACATTATTTGAGTTGTTAAGGGAGATTTAACAGTGGGGTTGTATTTTCTGGAAACAGCATAGATTGAAATCAGTTCCAGACAATGCTGACTTAGTTGACAGAAACCTGTCAACTCTTACATATTTGCCAAGCCAACGACCTGAACTCTAGGCTACCACAGGCAGAGCAAGAAATAAAGACAAAGATCTAAAACCAGTATATACTATATTGCCTTCTCCCTATCCTACACATGAAGGGAGACTTGGCTCTTGCTGTCACTCCATTCTTAGCAGGTTCTTCTGCTTCCCCTCCTTATTTCTCATGTTTTTCTTAATCCCACATTTTTTGCACTCCACTACAAAAATCCTACCTCAGATAGTAAAAGACTTCCTTCCTTCCACTATTGTTTTGTGCAGGCACACAGGAAAAGAGAATATCTTGAAAAGCACCATTGTACAAATCTGTCAGGGTTCAGACAACCTTTGTTTCCAGTAGTAAAATTGTAGGTGAAGGTGTGAAGGTGAAGGTGTACAAGTGAAGTTGTAGGTGGACCTCTTCACATACTTAATTTATCATTCATGTTTTTCTCCTTTTATGTGCATGTTTATTTTATGGTAAAAAAGACAAGATCAGAGTTTTACAATGACCATGGAAATAATACTCAGCTTATTTTTAAGTAACTTTCTCATTATTCAGGAAGACTAATTACAGCTATTCTAATACCATTAAAAAGGCAAAACCCTTGGCTGTCATGAAAAGTAATAATGAGTCTTAAAAAGAAATGCTAACTTAATGTATCATATTTTGATATTATAAAGTTTTATTTATCTTCATCTTTACTGAAGAGGATTCTAAAAAAAAGTTTTAAAAATTACCAGTTGCTGTGCAACTAAGCAAATTGAATTCTGCACACTTGAAATGCCAAATGTTACATAGCCATTTAATAGAGATGTTCTATAACTATTTAATATTGAACATGAATGGGTTAAACTGATATTGTTATTCTTCTAGGCCAATTTATTTAATCAGAAGTACTACAGAAGCTCCAAGTGCAGTGATTATCCCAAAGGAATAAAGCAATACTCTGATTTATAAACATGGAAATCTCAAATGGCAGGAGCTGGAGTCCCTTACATCTGAAATTGGCACTGCAGCTGATGCTGAGCACAGTCATGGTTTCACATCAAAAGATGAATGTTAATACATGGTACCTGGATAAGTACTGAAGAAATCAGAATGATTAAATCCCTGGGAAATATTTAGGGCAATATATCTTCCAGTTTTGTATCATGAGAAGAAGAATAATTTTCTTAATCAATTTTCTTAATCACAGTCCTTACATAAATGCAAAGAGAAAGAATATTTTAATTAGTAAGGGCATTGCAGGAGCCTGTGGCTAAAAACTGACAGTGGAAAAGTGCAAACCAGAATAAATCTGCTATATTGTAGCAGGTATGATATTTAACCATTAAACCAACTTTTTTTTTCAAAAATTATCTTAGATCTCTTTTTCTATAGTGTTTAAATTGTGATAGAAATACAAGTATATTCCTGTCTTAGATCTGAAATCAGACTACATTGTCACAGCAGTCCATACTAGCTTTCCAGCCTGTGATTTGAGCAGTGGCTAGTGACATATATGAGACAAGGTTCAGAATCCAAAGCAGTTACACTTTTTACGTTTAATTTCCTCCCCCAGCCCTTTGTGGGAAATAAGTAAATTACTCTCTAGCTTCAGCTTCAGAACTTAACACTCCTTTTAGGTTGCTGGATGTACTTGGACTAGGGTAGAAACCAGGTAAGTCACATCACACAATCTTTCTGTGCCCTCCACAGAAGAGTGTAACATTCCCAGAAAATTTGACTCAATTTTCTCCAAAATATCACCTAAATGACTTATGCTCCAGTATGGGGGTCTGTGTTTTTTTGGTCTCTCTCTCTTTTTTTTACCTAATCTACTGTATTATGCCTCATAGAGCCTAACTTCCTGAAGAACTGATGAAGATTAGTACTTTTAGTGAAGAAAATCTATCTTTTATAGATAACTGTAACTTCGTGGCATTTCCTTTGGCATGGTACAGAAAATTTCACCTCAACTTCATGCACTACAAAATCAAAAGATTCCTTATAGATAATTTCAAATTTGCATATAACAGCATAAACATACCTGTATTATATTTGTAACATGATGTTACTCAAATAGACAATGCAATTTTTCATACTTTAAACTCAGGATTTATACAGAACATTGGACAGTGGATATTTCTGTTTAAGAGGCAGCAGTCTCATTTACATAACTCGAACACATGCACCACTAACATAATATTCCTGTTGTGTATAAATTTCTGCATAGAAAGATACATTTTCTAAAACCTTATTGCATACAAGCGTTTATTTCAGCTCATGTTTTGGGATATGCCTAATACTATGTACATGATCTGAAGAAGTCAACAACAGGCAAGATGGGGCTAGAAGGATACAAACACCACCACATCAGAGATACATAGAGTTAACTCAAAGAAGTAAGTGTGAAACATCTTTCCCTCATGTGACGTTTGTATATAATCGTCACTGTAGCATCTATACCTCAGATTCCACAGAAGTGACTTAGGCCTAATGTATGAGTGAGCCAGGGTTGCTGACACAGCAGCTGCCGGTCTCCTCCAGCCAGATGGTTATTCTTTAGACAAAACTTAATTTGCCTTCCTGTAAAGGTCCTGCATCTTCTCTAGGACTACAGAGTGTTGATCTTGACATGTATTTATCTTCTTGTCTTTCTGAACAAAATGCCTTATTCAAATGCATCAGCAGTTTTCAGCTTGCATGTGTGAACTGAATATGTGATAGGAAATCATAAAATGTCTGTGAATAGGGCTGGTAGGTCAATGGGAGTCTCCTTCTCTAGAGCCTCTGTATCAAACATAGCTGTACTTTCTACGCAAGTGTCGATGAAAATGTTTAATTAAGATACATCCCCACTTTTTAGTGATTCAGCCATCCTTCTTGCATGGCTACACAGTGTTTATGCATCTATTAACTGATGGTGTTCAGCTAACTGGTATACTGGAAAATAAATTTGGCAGAAAGGGACCTGGATCTTATGCAGGAAAAGTTCAGGAATTCATAGCAAGTACAGGGGAAGAGACAGCAACCAGGACTACCCTCTTTCAAGACAATTTTCTGTTATATTTTCCTAGTCTTTACATCAAGATACAACAATACTCAGAGGTATGATATAATCCAAGGCTAAGAGAAATTCTCAGTTTTATTGCCCATTTTGATTTATCTCAAGCTAACTAGATATGTGTAGGAAGTTTATGATGTTGCTGTTTGTCACCATGTTATTCATGTTCTGCCCACTGAAAGTCAACAGTGACGTTCCCATTCCTTGTTTAGGACTGGGGAGGTGCTATAACCTGCACAGGATTAGATTTTTGCTTTTATTACAATTTATTACACTTACTTTGCAAGGTCAGTTCGGGTAGCTGTGGAAGGCTTGAATAACAATTCCAACTTTGTAGAAAATATGTAAATATATGAACTCGCTATCTGTGTCACAGCTGGAGAATATGTTTAACATTGAACTTGCTGCCAGCACTTCATGAATAACAGTGAATTTGCCTAAACATATAAGTTTGTGTTTTTATTAATACTGTTTACTTCCTGCAGAGTGTTTACACACTCAATGTAAGTAGCCATAGGTTATTTTCATAGCTATTAAATAAAACTTTTTAAATTCTTTAATAAAAAATATTCAAGAATTAAAAGAATAGATATCATTCTATTTTACTTATAAATTTTAGACAAACATTTAATGTTTTAATAGGAAATGTCCTTTCCCTTATCTTATCTGCACAGTAAATCCCCCTTTACATATTTTGGTCCCTGCAGAATTTGTAGTGTACTGTAGAAAACATGTATATTCAGTTGGTTAGGCACAGCTACAAGTAACTCAGCAATGACTAATACTGGAAAGAAAATTTTTAAAAATCCACCGAATTGAATCCGGTTGAATCCAAATGAAAGAGGACTAAAAGGAATAGTCTGACCTGGCACAGGCTGCACAAGGAAATAAAAAATGCAGAGAAATACCATTCAGCTTTCTGGTAGTAGGTAATATAGCTCAATATTTTTCTTATCTATCTGTGCAACCTTGTTGATTTCTCTACAGAAAATTCAGATGCAAACAATGATATTTAGGTAGAGAAGCTTTTAGCACACTGTTGACAATTCCATTTAATGATGCTCCTCTTCACAGCTTTTATTTCAAGTGCAAATAGAAGGTGTCTTTTCCACTGATTCCTGTCCTGTCTCCTGTGAATATTTACTGAACATCAAAGGAAAATAGCAATGTTCCCTGAAGCTGTGGTCTCAAAGGACATGAACTCTCTAAAGTGTTGTGCTTAGGATGTCATTGCAGCTTCTGCAAACATTGCAATGAATCCTTCTCCTGCATCTGCAGATTTATGCCTTAATCCATTGCTGACTTAGTAATAATAATGAGACACAGTGATATGGCTGAAAATATAAAGCTAGCATAACTTCCAGCTTGTTTTTCAGCTGACTTAGGGCATTTTTTTAAGCAGCTAATTCTCAGAGTGAAAATGGAGCTCAACAGTGACCTGGACACAGAAGTTGAGTGCACACTAAAATAAGTTTTCCAAAAATACTAGCTTAGGAGGAGTCATTGATTCCCTCAAGGATAGAGGGGCTGTACAGAGAGATCTTGGTAGAGCATAGAGCTATCACCAACCATACGAAATTTAACAAGGACAGATGCTGGATTCTGCATCTGCAGTGGTGTAATCCTGCATGTACATATGGACCGGGAGACATGGCTGAAGCCCAGGCCTGAAGAAAGGGACCTGGGGGTTTGGGCCGATTGCTAGCTCAGTCAACAGTTTGTGCTGGCAGCCAAAAGGGCCAGCCACATCCTGGAGCGTGTTAAGCACGGGATAGCTGACTGTTCAGGAGTGTGGTTGTCCCACTGTACTCAGGACTCGAACTGCCTCAGGGTGAGTAATGTGTGCAGTTTAGGGCTTCCCAATATAAGGAGGACATTCACTAGAATGTGTCCGAAGGAAGGCAATAAAGATGGTGAAAGGAATAGAGGGCATGAATTACGAAGAGTAACTAAGGATACTGGGTTTGTTCAGCTTAGAGGTGAGGAGACTGTGGGGTGCTCACATTGCTGTCCACAGCTTCCTCACTAAGGGGAGCAGAGAGGGAGGTGCTGAACTTTTCTCTCTGGTGTCCAATGACAGGACACAATGGAATGGCTTCAAGTTACATCGGAGGAAGTTCAGATGAGCTATTAGAAAAAAATTCTTCACTTGGAAGGTGGCTGGGCACTGGAGCAAGTTCACCATGGAAAAGGTCACAACCCTAAGCCTTCCAGCATTCAAGAGGCACTCAAACAGTGCTCCTAGATACATGGTTTAACTTACAGGTTGCCTTGTATGGAGACAGGATTTGGAGTCCTGTTTGCACAGCAAAAGCTGTTTATCTTTTAAACTAAGGTAAGTCATTCTACTTAAGTTTTGACTCATTTATTTAGTTCTAATTTAGCACAGACAAGTTCTTATTCTATGCATAGATTATTTACATGAGTGAAAAACAAATTCACATGCTTTTCATATTCTGGTTTTGTGCTCACACAACACCCTTGCCCTTGAAAAGCTTTAACTTCTTTTCTTGATGTATGCAAAGGTCTTAGCTGAGCTAGTTACAAGGCTTTTGCAGCAGCAGGGCCTCTTGCTTACAGTAAGACAAGTCCCAAACCCAGAAATTTTGGGGGATCTCTGCTGTGTGGCTATAAGCAGAGTTCAGTGTTATTCAGCACTGTAAACAGTAGTATTAAGAATACATGTGCTGTGCCTAAACAGTTGCTATACAAGCCATGCTACTTTGTATTGTTTTTCTTTTCCTTGGAGAGCACAAAACATTGTAATGACACACAGTATGAATAATTTTCTACTTCCTTTTCTGCACTGAACCTTGTGCAGTAGCCTGAGATAGTGGTTCTTCTCTCATAGTGATCAGTAGTTTCTCCACAATTAGCCAATGTTGGCAGTGCACTGAGGAAAATCTTTGCTAGACACACTGTGAGGAGAAGGAATTTCTTAGGATTTTAAAATTTTTTCCACATCTTGATAGGTCTAATTACTTTTTAAAGTCATATAAGCATAGTCAGTGTCTTTTAACCATACCCGAAGCAACCCCAGCCATGCGTTATGTAAAGTCCAGTGCCCACACCACAGCCTGGTCCTAAATGATCTGCTCATGGCCACATTGAAAATTTGCAGTAGTGTGCAGAACAGAACCAAGCAAGACTGACAGAGTGCTAAACACGGCACACTTCCTACCCCTCAGTTCAGTACCCTTTATTACCAAGTAAAATACCAATATAGTAAGTAAAAATGCCAAATTTTACAGATTTTGTGATTCTTTATATCAAGAAATAACTTTCCTTCTCAGATACAGAGTCTTCTGATAAATCGTCATATTCCAGAGAGTCTGGTCTACGTCCTAAAAACAGTTCTACTGCTGAAAGCAAACTTAGTAAACCTATTGCTCTCTTAGAGGTGAGAATATAGGCTTTTCTTACCTTTGATGGATTGGGAATATTCAGTGATGCAATGATGAGTAGTTTTTTTTATGAATAAGGATTAAATTACTTGTCTTTCAAAATATATATTTATGAAAGAAGAGCATGAAGATATTAGAAAGTTAAATGACAGTCAAATAACTGTTTTATTTCCATTTTCTTCATTTAATAATAACAAAAATCTGAACAGTGTGACTTTCAACTAACATGCACTGTATTTCATATTAGTCTCATTCTGAGTGACAGTAGTGCCCTGACCTGAAGTAATAACAGGTTGTATGTTGTAATAGAGAGATTTTGTCCTCTGTTAACAATAAAACCAGTGTGAACTTCACCATTTACCTTACTGAGAACAAGGCTATACCTACATATCCAGTTTTATACCTATGGTACATCACTGACTTCTCTCTTTGTTTGCATTGCCTGTTGTTTTAAAATTCCTTCAAGACCATATTCACTTCGGCTTCACAAAGAACATTTTTCAGAGTATTTACTGATCAGTGAACTATGTACTATGATTATGAACCTGATTTCATATAATTTCATGTCACTTGAAAAGATTAATGTGACTGAGTAATATGTCTCTGCAGCTTACAGTCATGCAGATGTGCAAGTTCTCCTTCACTTGTGACCTCTTTCTTCAAATGCATCAATTTCCTAGACTTAATACTAAAAGTCTAGTCATAAAGTGCTCTGAAAGAATTTTCCTCTGGAGCTATTCTGAGATTTTTCCAATTAAGTTAAAAAATGACTGATGCTATAAAGGTCACATATTCCATCTCCTTTTCTGCAACACCACAATGTCAGAGAAAGGTTTGCAATAGTCACATAGGATCTTTTTTGTTCTAGTGGTTTTTTTATGTTTCTTTTAATTATGATGTAAGAAGATTCCAGTGCATGAAAGAAGTGACAATAGGGGGAAAAAAAGCAGCAAAAAAAGCAATATAATTTTTTTTCATGGCAGACACCTACATTACTGACATTAGCTTAGCTTCCTAAGCCTGTAATTGCAGGTGCACATTTGTCCCCAATAATTTTTGAACTGATTCAAGATATTCAAACAGATGTCTTCCTACAGATGTTGTAGAGGAAAGTTGAGCAGAAAGCCCTCATCCCATGAAAGCCTGTCTCAGTCATATCAGACATCAAGATCAACTACACGAGACTTTCACAGTCAGTGAGATTTTATTAATGTTGTCATATCTACAATTAATTGCTTGATTTAAGTGTGTTAGTTTGCCTAAAACCCTCTGAAAAATACAGAAAAAATTCATCATAATATTCTTTGGAAAACAAACATTGGTGACTTCCTGAGAAGTCAAGAATGGAGAGGTATGTGGTTTGTAATTAAAATCTATCTTCGTTATAAAATGTTATGGTATTTGCATATTTCAGTATGGTTTGCTTTTCAGATTTACAGCTAATTTGTGGTAAGACTTTCATATAAATTAGGCTTCATAAGATAGTCAAGACATCAAATAACAAAGAAAACATTTCTTGGATTTATTTTTAGCTTAAAAAAGGGCCTTTAAAAACTCAGGAGTATTTCTGCAGCTGTTGCTTAAGTATTTATTTTAGGCATCTATGCCTTATTTCATCTTTGCTTTGCTTTTTCTTACAATAAGATATTTTTATTGTAACCATATTTTTTCTTCATATCCAGTCATTCTCATCTAGCCTGGCTACTCTTCTTTGACAGGAAACAACACAAAATATCATCAGATAATAACTCTATTGTTAGTAACCTTCATTAGTTCTTTTCACAGATTTTGAAGATGAAATTTCATTTTTTGTTTGCCAGTAGCCCCAATTAATATATTTTGAACAGGGTTTTAGACCTTATCTGCTTCAAAGAGAGGATAAGAAGAAAGTGTAGTGGAAGTATTTCTGGAGGAGATCTACTAGTTCCCATCACATGTCCTTGGCACATTTACTGAGACCTGGTCACCAAATCAAGCCCTCTCAGTAGTGAAAGCAAAATGTGGCTTCCTTGACGTGTGTCAAAGGTCGGCTATCAAAGCAATCTCTCCAGGAAAATGGGATATACTTTGTAAGGTTAGGATAAGCTTCTATGGAAATCTGGCTGATGGAAAAACAAGGAAACATGGAATGGTGTCTATGCACAACACTGCCTTATACCATCAGTGTGACCCTGGGAGTAGATAGGGTGTGTATACAAAAATGCTGCTAGCACGGATTTTCTTGCTATTTTCTAAGCCCTTGAGAGACTTTTCTCTCTCACAGAAGAGGTAGCAGGGAATGTAAACAACCAAGCCACCTGCAACCTTGAAAAGTCTTGTTTATGGTATAGTAGGAAATATTTTGACAATGGATGTTTTAGGATTTTAGCACCCCAAGGGGTGGCTGATCCTTTGTCCAATTACACTATGAAGAAAAAAGTCTATAAAAGAGTTTGTAAAATAATTAAATAAATCAATCTTGCTGCACAATTCCTGCCTGCTGGATCTTCTCTCCTCCTCCCTACGGCTGCGGGACATGGTAATATACCTTAGGGCAATTTTATTTTTTTTTAATAGTTAGAAGTTCAATAAGATGTAAAGAAATTATAGCCAATATTTGACAGGCTGACACAGCACTCAGAACAATAATAAAACCCCTAGACACAGCATTCTTTTTCCATCATTTTTAAATTAAGATTACAAAGATGAAGTGTTAGGATATTTATAGGAACATAGTCTATCAAAAACAGCAGAAGGAAGGATTCTGTCATCCACTGGAGAGGCTCATGTTGTTACTGCACTCTCATATCACTAAATGCAATGTGCAACACGTTACAAAAACAAACAATCTCATAAGAAATGGAAAAGAAAATTGGAAAAGCCTCTACTGAAAGAAAGAAAAAAGTACAGTAACTGGTCAGAGAATCAGTAAAGTGCATTCCTTCACTGATGGCTCAAATTCATCTCTGGATGCTACACGGTTGTAAGAATTCCAAGTTTCAGATAAGAGCAAGAGGCCCATGCAAGGCCATGCAGAAATGAAGAAAATCTAGACAAAGCAAGGAGGAATTCACAAGGAGGCTCTACTTCTCTGAAGACACGAAAAGACTGGAGTGTATTGTATTGGACACTTTCAAAAAGAAAGATATCCCTGTTGATTTTTTTCAGTGTGCTGAGGATGGAGAAATTAAATGAAATAATTTCTTACAGGTAAAAATAAAACAATTCTGAGAAAACCTCTAAACTCTTTGTGCCTTCAGTGAATCATACCACAAAAATAAAAGTGCTGTTTCAGTGATCACTTCCAAGCCCTTGCTGACTGTGGGGAGCAGAATGCTGATCCGTTCAGGTTGCCCAGATCTTGCCCTCACTTCACAAGTAAGATTGCAGGCAGTGTCAGAAAACCTATCGCAAGTCTTAATCTGGAAAAAATAACTGCCTGTTTTCAGATTTAACTATTAAAATGTTCTGGTTAATTTATCACAAGTCCACCAAAGCATCTATCACTGTATTAAAGCACATCCAGAACAACTGCATTAATTTTAGAACAACAGCAATTCTGCAGTCAGTGAGGGGAAGACTGAGGTTAAGAATTACATTGTATTCCCACTTCCTAAGGAAAAGAACCAGGAGAGAAATGTTTTTCCTCAGACTTTTTAAATTACTTTAGTGAGAACATATCTGAAATCTCCATGTGCTTCTCAGCAGTAGTACAGGTAACTATTGCTTTGATTAAACAATAATTTCATCTTATTATACCTTTAATCATTGGATCATTTAATATAGACCATTTAATTTCTTGTGAAATTATTTTGACGCTCTTTTTCTCAACATGTGTTGACAGAAGGTGTTATCCATCAGCCTGTCAATAGCATATCACAGAGTAATTTCTGTCTCTCTGCAGTGAACTGAACAGGTCCTGACATGCTAGAAAGCAGTTTTTCAACTTAATACTCTGATTGAATTTAATATTAATAGCATTAGCATTCTGGCTATGCAAGGAAAGATAATGACACAGGTTATTAAACTTCACGCTGGAGGCAGGAAGCTAATTGTCTGTAGAAGTCAGGAAAGAAGTTCCCTTTACTACAGTCTATCATCTCACAATAGGTTGTTGTATTACCCAAGAGTTCACTTTCATTTAGAGTATCAGCTTCAACCTCTCTTTCAGGGGAGAATACCAGATGAGTCTATGTTCTGCCCTCAACAGGAATTCTTATATTTTTGCATATGATCACTTTTTTCTTATCACTTACTGTTAATATTAGACAACATCATGTTTGATTACCTACCTATTATGAATTTCTGCCCCACTCATTTACATGGGAAACATGTCTCCTATGATCTCCTCATTTTGGATGAGAATGCTGCTTAATCTAATGTCCTACACTCCCAAAATCACATGCTGAGAAACTGCAAAGTACCCTTAGTAAAGCAGAAGTATTAAATACTGTACAAAGTATTTGAAGCACTTTTTCACTGTATATTGTGCCATTTATAGTGCTTAACTTCTGATGGCACAAAGTATTGCTCCACAAATACTAATCACAAATTCAAACGTGCAAAGCTGTTCAACCTGTATTCAAAAAGCATATAACAGCCAATTCATTCTCCTTTTACATGTAGAGACTGCTGCTAACAAAATTTTATTTTGATTTTGATAGGGAAATTAAGTGACACAAAGGGCTATGTTTACAAAGAAACTTGTAAAAATATCTACCTACCTCACAGGAGTACTTGAAATCCAAATGCTCTCAAAACCACTTGATATTCCTTTGTGAAATAATCTCTGTTCAGTGTAATGTAACATTAATACTCCTTGTTGTTACTTGTAAGTTGGTTTATCTACCTGATGTTTGTGGGCGCCACACAGATATAAGGTACAGAGTGGGATCCAGTATTGATCCCTGCAGGACTTCACTTGTGACAGGTTGCCAGCCTGAGTAAAACCCACTGATTACCACTATCTGAGTATGACCTGTTAGCCAGTTTCCTACCTATCTTACAGACCACCCATCCAATTTGTTTCTCACCAGTTTGCCCATGAGACTGCAATGGGGAAAAATCTTGGATGCTTTGCTCAAATCCAGGTAAACAACATCCATTGCTCTCGCTGTGTTGACAGAAGATGTTATTTTGTTGTAGAGGATCATTAAATTAATCTGGCATTATTATCTTTTGTGACACTCCTCACCAGTGTGTCTGAAAACTTCCCTTCTTTCATTAGCTGCCACTTCTATGCAGTGGAAAGGCATTTCATATTAGTCTCTAATTTGTTCAGGGTATAGAAATCTTGTTCTGAATGTTGTTATTTTCTTCTTGAGGTGACCTCTTGAGAGTAACTTTCTGACTAGGAAACACAGGCAGTGAAAGTGAGTGAGCCTGACACCGAAAGGGATTTCTTGCTATAATCTAATTTCATAATTACTTTATTTCCAGGGCAATCAGTTCTATTTTCAGACCTTCTTTCACAGCTATCAACTATACTAGGTGAAAAGTGGAAAGAGGATACTACTACTTACTGTTTAATGGATGAGTCAAAATTGTGTTGCATTTATCTGCCCTGTCTCTGCAAAGAAGAGAATGCTGCATATGCTTTGTCTACTGAAAAATCCTCCTGGATAGCGTATCCAGAAATAAAATAAAGTGGATCACTAATTAATAATTCTCATCAACCTCTGAGCTTTTAGTTTGGGAGGGAAAGTGTTGAAATGTTTGCAAATAACTTTTAATTGCTCATTTTTTTATTACTTTTAATTTCCCACTCCAGTCAGTTAGAGTCAGTGCAGGCTGGTTGAATTTACACTGAGCTCAGGGATCCATGACAAACTCTTGACAAACTGTACTTGCTTTTTTCTGCTTGGTAGGCAACCAAGCAAAGACTTTAACTTACCAAATGTGTTAACAGTGAAAATGTCCTTTCATTTAGTATTTTAAAAGTCTTTTCTGTATGCAGTGATATAATTTGTTTTGTCACAGTGTTACCTTTCTGTTAGTGCCAAGAACATTATAGCAGCAATTAAACTGACCAGGTCTTGAGCTATAGGACAATTACATTGTCAGCAGTAGAACTCTACATATTAGTATGCTTAGAAGGATTGCAAACTTTGGGTTGTTCTGAAGTCTGATGGAGAGTTTCTTTGCTATCTCAGATGTTGAAATTACAGTCTTGAACTGGAAACTATACTTTAGAAATCTTTGCTAACAACTTGTTACAGAGGAGTCAGGCTTTTCAGGGGCTATAGTTCTTTTTCTGAATGTATCAAAGCCTCTTTTACCTCCTTCATATAGGGGTCCTCAAATATTCAGACTGGATTTGCAATAACTTCAAAAGTAGGAGACAATGTTAGAAGCTGTTTTTCAGCTAAAGATAACTTATGCTTTCACTTACCAGCTTATTACTGGAATCAGACAGCCATGGAGAGGTTTGCTCAGGAAGGTAACTCTGGAAGTTCAAGCTCCTTCTCCAAGAAAGTCTACATTCAAAGCTATATCGGTTTGCTCAGGACCTCAAAGAGAGGTTGAAGATATTCAAGGATGGAGATTCCACAGATTCTCTGGTTAAAATTTCCCAGTGCTAAATCATTTACATGGTGACTATTTTTTTCCCTTATTGTCATCCAGGCATATGACCAACTTGCCAAGTGTGTATTTGCATCGCATAATCATATCCAAAGGCTAACTGGCGTTAAAAAGACATGCAAGAAAGAAAGATTTACAGTCCCACTGAGCTACGAGAGAGGAGTAAAAAGAAAAGAAAGACAACTTATTTCTTGATAAAGATAGTTGTATTGGGAAGCAGCTGGTTGCTATTTAATTCCCTCTTCTTTACGGAGATACAGAATCTTATTGCCTTTTTTGACATGGCTATAGCTAACTCTTGATTCTGACTGTGTTTGCCTTCAAAGACGAAAATCTGATTACAAAAGAAAACTGTAGAGCTGTTGGCATGAAATTAAGCAAACAGACAACAATATCCAGTTCCTTTCTCCATTGTGCCTGCAATTTGTCTTGTAACAGTGTAGGTGATTTGACATGGTGTTGATTTCCATCATAAGTCACCTTCTGCATTAAGCCTTCTCTTATCCTCTTTGAGTGATACACTTGGCTTCCTGGGTAATGCTCAGAATGTTATAAATTTGTCATACTTAACTGTTCCAAGACTGCTGGCATATAGAAAATTTATCAATGGTTTTGATTATCTGTGGTCTGCCTGTTTTCTACTTTGGTGCCCTTCTAGCATTGTGTTAAACCACCTGAACATTGAAGCAAATATAAAGTAACCAGTGATATGACCTTATCAAGGAAATATCATCTCAGGAACTTGAATCTAGCAGCAGCCACACTATTGATTCACTGCTGTAAGCATGTGCTTGGAGCCTCAAGGTTTATTGCCGAGTCATATGAAGTATCAAGCAGAACATAATCATGGGCAAATTCTGTTCATTTATTGCTGCATCCCAAGGGTGTGAATGCTAGCAGAATATCCCAATTTTATCTAGTACTGATGTAGTTCATTGGGTTTTTAACATGCTGTTCTCACAGGGAAAGTTTACATCTGCTTAATTAGAAATTGACTGAAGCCACCTTCCCCAGCAACATTTTATAAGCTTTTTTCTTCCAGTATTCTTACTGATTTTAAATTTGAAGCAGTGACAGATCTTGACACCATTGTAAGGAATGTGAAAAAACTTTTAGAAAATATTCAGTGGCTTGAGGGATCTTAGGGACGGCCCCCAACTTCTGTAAAATGATTAGAGGAAGGTTCTGGCCCTTAATCCAACTTTGACCTTTGTACTGAAATTAGTGCTATTTTCATAGTCTCTCCAACAACTTTATTTCCCTATACATCACGACCTACATAATAGGATCTAAAAGACTCACCACTCCAGCTGTGATTTGTGTTTCAAGAAGGGAAAGAAATATAAAGCCCTGCAGTTCAGTGTGGCCTTATCTGTTGTGTTTTTCCATAGTTTGCAGCATCAGCTGCAAGTCCATGTTCTTCTTCCCCTTTCCTTCTTTCATCCTCATGCAAAAACCCTCTCCTAACTAAATTCCCTGCTCTACCAAGCAGCCATCCAGATCCTCAAAGAATGACAAATTTCCCCAACACTGACTATTTTTAAATTACACTGACATTAAACAATGGCAAAAGGAAAACAACCATATGCTTTACAGTGGCTTCAAGGATGATGCATTATCTGATTACTCCCCAAAAGGGAAGACATTGTGTCCATCATTTACCACTTTCTGGTGATCAGAGCAATCTTCTGTGGTTCTTCCAAGCCCCGGATGGTACCCCCGTACAGGATTAATTATGAGCTGTTTGTGCTGAGCATTGCTGATGGGAAGTTAGCTTCTGCATTTCTACTAATAAAATATTGGCACTACTCAAAGTCCAGGTTCATGACTTGTTTTTATTCTTTTTGTAACCATCTTCTTCTCAAGTGTCACAGCAGTCTTCGCTGTGGGCCTGCCCCATCCACCTTTATCCTTACAAACCATGAACACCACCTCAGCGCACTGTTAACAGAGGCATCACAAACTGCTAGTTCCAATCTTGTTTATGTACAAAAGTGGATATTCCAAAATCACTTTTCTTCCATCCATGAGAAAAGAAATAGGTACTCAGGTTTCCAAAACTCTGCTGAGAAGTGCTCTCAGTTTTCCATGAGGGTCACCTTTCAAATCGTTTGCAAGTGTTTGCTCCATGACTGCTATACCCACCACACCAAACCAGGCCCTTGCTCTGCGTCCATTATGAATAGCAGTGCAGGCAGTATTCCTTGCATGTATCTAGACTCATGGCTTCCTGTTTTCTTTCCTGGTAATAAACATGTGGACAATTAACTGTTTCCTCATTCTACCTGACAATTCCAACAAAATAACTTTGTTGTTTGTTCACCACAGTATTATACTACTTATATCTTATATTAATTGTGAATGCTTGCAAATGATCAGGTTGCTGAGGTGAACCCAAAGAACATGGAGGACTACTACATATGATATTAGAAGCTATTAGATGTGGCAGTTAACAGTATAAAAAGTGTCCAGAAGTTAGATAAAACACTGTGAAAGATGACTGTATTTCACAGGTTGCTAAGGAAAAGTCAAGTGAGAAAAATGGCCAGAATTTGCAGATCATGGAAGGGGAATATCAGAGAGCTTTTGAGTAGTGAAGCCACAATGTGGGCAGACAGTACCTATGTAATCATATTAGTAATATAATTTATGCTAGATTCAAGGTAAAAGTATCAGAAATATGAAATTTTGTTGTAGCAAAATCAGGATTAATGGGAAAGAAGCAATTAAGAGTGGGCTGTTTATTTGGGAGGAAGCTGGCTTGGAGAAAGTATGGTACAAGAGCAGTGAAAAAGAGGATCAAAAAAAGTGGAAAAGGGTTAAAAAAATCAAATCATGTTATTGGTGTTCTCTGGGGTTAGCTATGGGACAGCCCCACTGCTATCCTGCAGGTACAACGGGATAAAAAACCAAATCTGTTGTTCTGACCATGACACACAGGTCAAAAATATTCCCACAGTCAAGAGGAATGGAGCAGAAACTTTACCTGTCAGGAAAACACCTGGATGATCAGATGAACCATTACTGTGTCGTTGCTCATGCTAGACCTAGTGGCATTGACATCTTCCCAAGCACTTCCAAACAGTGCATCGTATCCCTGTGTACTAATTCCTCAGGGAAACCTGGGTGATTATTTCAGTCCAAATCAACCTCTGCTTGGAAACCCTCTAGGAATAGAGCAAAGGAAACATGAAAAACAAATGTGAAGCTGAAGAATCACTGCTATGTTTTCATTTTATTGCTCTGGAGTACCATTAAGCTCTGACATTTCCCCAGCTGTTTACTGGAGAGATACAGAAAATGTAACTTTCCCAATTTTCTTAGCACAATATTTGTACAGCCAACCTTTCCAATGATCATTTTCAACAAACATTCACACAGAATAAATGCCCACAAGTTTGATGTACCATTCTATTTAAAAGTTCCTAACAATGGAAAGTACTCTCATGTCCTTTTTATGCTTTTCTTTTTTGCTAGATTTATTTTTGGTTTTTGGTTAGCATAACAGGATTACCCTGTAACTTGTCAGATATTCTTAAAACACCTTCCCACAGTTCAACTGCATTTTTCCCAGGCAATGTAGAGACTTTGCTTATGTGGACAGCTTTGCTTTGGGGAGTTTGTTTTTTAGTGCAGTTGGCTATGAACATTCACATGTGTAAGTTTAAAAGATCCATGACCTGATTTATGTAACACCAAGATTCCTTTGTCACTGGTCATGTAGGGATTGGAGAGCACCGCCTCTACCTACAAGTGAAATTTCCCAGCACCTCCAGTGCTTAAATATAAGAAACTACTCACAAAATTTAGAAAGTGTGAAACCAAAGGTAGGAATTGCAGCAACACTGTTTATTTGCATTGACTTATGCTTTCTTCTACATATGATTTGCAACACAATCTCTGATTGCACGTTCACATAGCATTTTTCCCTTAGGATCCTGTCTTACTTGGTACACAAAGTAGTACTGCTGTATTGCTTCCTTGCCTTTTTATTAAAAAGAATTAAGGAAGTGTCTGTCAGTAGAACCTTTGCCTGTTTTGTTGCAGAAGCTAAAGGTTTGGTAACAAATGAGACAGGAATTGCAGGAGCATAAAAGAGGGCTCAAGTCAATGAGTATTGGCTGGAAAAGTGCTGTAATATTCTTATGCCAAGCTTATCCTCTTTTTGCCGGTTAATCTAAAATATTACTAACACCTGGGACCAATGTAGCCCATGCTGACAAACTTATATGACACTAGAGGTCATAATCTTCCTTGCCCTTCTACACAGAGTGACGATTATGGCATTTTCACATCTACTTGTGCAAATGCATAATTTTTGAAGTATTCCGGTCTCTCAGTTCTCCTATTTGTTCTCCATTCTAGCTTCAAATGAGAAAACACCAGCCAAAATTGGGTTTTCCCCATAATATTGTCCTGTCAGCATTCCCTTAATTGGGGAAATATATTTGGGGTGGTCCCTTTCTGGCTTTATTTTTTTGAAGTCTCCCTTGTGCATCTCTGGAGAAACAATTTGTATGGACTATTTAAATCTGCAATGGAATCACTCCTGCAACAGGAATGGGAACCTCTGGGCCAGTCAGATTTTCTACGCAGCATCTCAATTAACAATTAATAACAAAAAAAATAGGTCTAGGCTCAGCAAGAAGTTATCTTGAACTGGCAAAAAATTCTCCACAGAAACTCCTTTAACCATCTGTCAAATACTTAATTCTTAAAATGGTTGTGTGTTCAATTGCCTAGTTTCAAATCAGTCATCTAGGGAAGAGTTTCAGCATTCCTCTAAATTCCTAATGGAATTAGGTCCTTCTATTGAACCATATCTTTAATTGTAAGACACCATGATGCTCTGGTTCCTTGTTATTTTCAGGATCCAATGTAAGCCTTATTCCAGTTAATATTTTCTCTAATTACTTCAGCAACACATGAGAGAACACATTCATAAATGTGTGGAGGGAGAGGAGCAAAACTCTATTTTTCAGTTGAGGTACTAAATAAAATTTGTTGAAAACCAGTCATAATCCTGACCAATCCTTTTAGTACAGACCTTTTCTCCAGTCTGGCAGATTTCAGAGGGTTGAGCACACTCTGCACAGGTCCACTCATTCCTAAAAAAAAAAATTTTGGGCTGTCACCTCATTTCTAGGCTATGTGTGGCTTCTCTGCCTCTCTCAGAGCTTTCCAGCTTGCAGATTCCACTGACTTCTAGCTGTCTGCACCATTCCTCTGCCTTCTCCACCCTGGAGCTTCTTTCAGTTGCATTGCTCCAGTGACACTCAGGAGACATCTAAAATCCATGCTTTCCCCAGAGATCTGTGCAAACCAAGGTGTAATATCCAAGATGAAGGAAATAAAGGGCCTGCAAACAAACTAGCGTCCTACCAACTTTCCTTATTATAACACCCTTAACTTAAAAATATAAATTGTTTGAGGCAAAGGGCCTTTGAACCCTCCTGCTTCTTTTCTAGGGCAGTTGTTGCCTTGACCATTAATGCCCAAAGCATGCTTACAGGGTCCCAGAACAAGAATGGAGTCTGCAGTTAGGAGGCAAAGCCCCAGAGGTCAGTCACACAGCACCAGCAGAGAGGTACTGGGATGGTAGGGACTTCTGTCTGCTCTTCCTCTCAAAGGTCTTAGTTGAAGCTGTGTCCAATTTTGACTGGCTCTATGTGCAGCTTGGGGTATTGTAAACTGAAAATTTTCTTGTGAGCTTTCTCTGTCTAGTCTGAAGTTTGAAGGAATTAGGATTTCTTTAAAAAACATAAGCTATCAGGGGAGAGAGATAAATTGCCATTTGTGACCACCAGAAAGGTGCGAGTGGAAAAATGAACTTAATCTACAAAGATACTTGTTAGCAGGGTGATGGGAAAAGCTCTTCTACTGTGGGATGGTAGAGGACTGAAACAGAAAACCTAGGGAAAAACACAGTAAGTGTTCTTCAGTGTTTGAGATAGATCAATGTCTGTCAAGAATGGTCTTCTCCTTCCTCAGGGCATGGGGTTAAGACTAGATCTCTTGGAAAAGACCATTTCCATATCTTCATTTCTGTGATTTCTATTAATGAAGCTGCATGAAATGAACCCTGAAAAAAAATTTAAATTTAAATAAATGGAGGTGCAAGTGGATATCCATACACCTCAACACATACTGAACAAACTGCTGTTTTCAGTTGGCAATGGCAGCAAATAGGGGGTAAAAATGAGATGTGGAATAAACTCTCCTTGATATAGAACACCTTTAAGACTCCTTCACCTACAGGGTATGCTTGTACCAACTATCATTTCCAAAAAGAGTTGAAAATTGTTCTAATAGCATTTATTTAACCCAGAGATGGGGTATTGAGTCTACATCATAAGCAATTACTGTTACATCTTTTTGCAGTAGCATAGACAACCACCAATGGAAGATAAATAAAATCCCAGTACGAATGTTTCCTAATAGGAACCAATAACAACTTTTGTTTGATTCAATTCAAATTCATTTATGCATTCATATGTTCATTTATGTTCTTGTAGCTGTTGCTTAACCTTGAACAATCTTGGTAACATGCTTTTTTATTTAATGAGTGTGTATGGAAGACCGAAGGCTAATGAGGCATTAATATGATTTATCCACTTTAAAAATGTTTAGCATGAACTATTCTTCTTGTGGTGTATCAGCCTTGTCTGGTTTGGTGGCACTAAAAAGGTCAACAGCTGTTGCATACCTGAGTCACATAAAACATAATTACAACATCAGTGCAATTAGCCCATTAGTTCTGTAAAACTAATACATAAAGATGTTACTCTGAAAGATATAAATAGCCCTGCAAATGGTTGCACCATTACTTCAGAAACTGTTAATAGCTTTTTTAAATACTGCTCCTTATAAGGAGGTATTGACACTCTAAGCAATTTCAATACAGCAGTACAGAGGAATTCATGTTGAAATCCATTTTTCTAGGTCAGCAAGTATCTTAGAATGTATATGTAGAGCATGTTCCTATAGAGGTGCTTTGTTCATAGTGGCTCATGGCCATGACTTCCACCTACAGGGGCAGTTCGTCAGACGACACAAACTGTTGTAATATTGGTGGCTTTGCCAGCATTATGGTGGTGTCCAAGGGCCCTGCCCCCATGGGTTTGGTTACCTTGTAATTCCTGGTAATTCCCAGCACACATACAGTCTGCAGAATTAAGGCAATTGGGTCAAGGGCTCACTAAGTCCCCAAGATATAACATAATATGACATAACATGACATGATATAACATATAACATCATAGCACAACATAACATAACAACATAACATAGCATACAGACAATACATAGTACGTGACTCTCTGCATTCTTCCTTTATCAAGAGATAAGAAAGAGGAAAGAAGCCAGGTAATGAAAACAGCAACTGATTGCATCGACCATAGGCACGCATCTGGGATTCTGTGCTCTGAATCCTAAACCCTCTTCCAGCTCACCAAGAAGCTCCCACATTTCAAGAATACCCACTTTCCTTACAGTCAAAGTTGCATGGTTTATGTCACCCTACCTGTACTATCTGGACTAGAATACAAGTTTTCACTCTTTTCCCTAACCTCTAGCAAGCAGGCTTACTGCTCACTGTTTTATGATAATGAGATCCCAAGCTTTCTACCCTGCACTTAGTGAAGTAGATATTACCATAAAATTCTCACTCTCTGTGTGCAGTTATTAACATCTGTGCATGTTTTTCTTTTTGAAGGACTGACACAGAGCACTGTAATCTGGAAACTGCAAATGAGCTGTCAGTTATGTCACTAAACCTATCAAAATTCTTATTGTCACGTCATAATTCTAAGAGTCATGGCAAATTCCTAAGTAGAATTGAGCATAATGATAACAATCAATGAACAGAACAAGAATATGGGGCATTAAGTGTATTATCAAAGTAAAATGTGAAAATCATGTACCAATCTACACTTGTAGTATGAGTTTTGCTTATATCACGGTGGCAGGTTTTTTTCCCATGCTTGCCAAATGTTCATTTCAGAAATATTTCACACTTGACTTGAACATATAATTTGCCTTTTCCAATATCAAATAACACCAAATTGACCTATTATTTCAATAACATTGTGTTAGATACTCCCACAATTTTACAACACATTAGAAAAGTTTTGTTAAAAGACTTTGCCTTATTTTTTTTTTTAAGAGGAAAAAAATCTTTCATTTTGTTTGAACTTCTCATTTTTATACAATTCATTTAATTGACTGTAATTCCCATCACACCCTGAGAAAAGGGTCCTGGGAGCTACCCAGCTAACAGCTTCACCTCTGTACCTGGAAAGGTCATGGAACAGATCCTCCTAGAAGTTTTGCTAAGGCACAGGGAGGTGATTTGAGACAGTCAGCATGGCGTCAACCAAGGGCAAGTCCTGACTGACCAGACTGGTGACCTTCTATGATAGAGTAACTACATCAGTGGATGAGGGAAGGTGTCATTTATCTGAACTTCTGTGAAGCCTTTGACACAGTCCCCCCCATCATCCTTTTCTCGAAATTGGAGAATGATAGATTTGATTGATGGACTGTTCAGTGCACAAGGATTTAGTTGGATGGTTTGGTCCAGAGGGTAGTGGTCAACAGCTCAATGTCCAGAGGGTCATCCGTGGCAAGTGGTGTCCTTCAGGGTCCATATGGGGACCAGCCCTGCTTAATCTTCATCAGTTACATAGTTAGTAAAATGGAGTACACCCTCAGCAAGTTTGCCGGCAAGACCAAGTGACAGCAAGCTGACACACCTGATGGAAGGGATGCCATCCAGAGGGACCTGGACAAACTTGAGAGGTGGGCCTATGCAAACCTCACAACCAAGGCCAAGTGCAAGGTCCTGTACCTGGGTCAGGGGAGTCCCAAGCACAAATACAGGCTGGGTGGAGAATGGATTAAGGGCCGCCCTGAGGAGAAGGATTTGTTTGATGGGAGGTTCAACATGAGCTGACAGTGTGCATTTGCAGCCCAGAAAGCCAAGTGTGTCCTGGGCTGCATCCAGAGCAGCTTGGCCAGCAAAGCGAGGGGGAATTCTGCCCCTCTGCTCTGCTCTGCTCTGCTCTGGTGTGGCCCCACCTGGAGAGCTGTGTCCAGCTCTGGAGCCCCCAACATAAAAAGGACATGGACCTGCTGGAGACAGTGAAGAGGAGGGTCATGATGGTGACCAGAGGGCTGGAGATCCTTTCCTACAAGGAAAGACTCAGAGAGTAGGATTTGTTCATCCTGGAGAAGTCTCCAGGGAGACCTCCTTGTCTCCCTTCAGTACTTAAAAGGGGCTTATAAAAAAAATGAGGATATATGGTTTAGTAGGACCTGTTGTGATAAGGCAAGGTTTTAAACTAAATGATGATCGATTTAGACTAGACATAATAAAGAAATTTTTATCACAAATGTGGTAAAACACTGGAACAGGTTGCCCAGAGAGGTGGCAGATGCTCCATCCCTGGGAACATTCAAGATCAGGCTGGATGGAGGTCTGAGTAACCTGATCTAGTTGAAGATGTCCCTGCTCATTGCAGGGGGCTGGACTAGATGACATTTACTGGTCCCTTCCAACCCAAGCTATTCAATGATTCTAAAAGTAGATCTTGATGCCACAACATTGATTAAGGCCGATTTTGCAGGATTTATTTCTCTGCTCTAAGAGATGGTGTCCAGAACCCTTTAAAAATGCCTCCAGAGCAAGTATTTCTAATTGAAACATTTGTCTTTTTCCCTGTAATTATGTATTATTGACCACCCTCTGTTTGTTATAATACTTTGATTTATGGCACAGTGGAAGGAAAATTTTCATGTGACTGTATATTGACAAAAAAGATACAACAAAGGAATTTTTTCTTTACCATTTTCTTTACCAGTGGTCAGTTGGCTCATGATTATTCTCTGAAGCTCAAATATATGTTATATAGATATATTATAGTTCAGAGATCAGGGAGGAGGTAGACTGATGTACAAGAGTTTTGCTTGGTACGCACAGAATAAATACTTGGAAGAATTCAAGCAGCATATTGTAGAATGCTTTTTAGAAGTGTTTACAGAAGAAGAATTGTGGCTCTCTCGCCTCAAAGTACTAATTACTTGTTTCTTTTTGAAATAAAAAATATCCAGATAGAGGCCTCCTGGGTTGCTTCTTTTGATTGAAAACCTCTCTTCGTAATAAATAGAATTATCTTGAAATAACCTTCAATTTCCAAACTACCTTTGCTCCTAGTGACTTTATATATAATATTGTTCAATATTTTTAATTTTCATAATTGGTGAGTCTTTCTATTCACACAAAAGTGTTTACCCATTATTCACTGTGCTGTGCTAAATAAGCTAACTGGTCTTTACACTACTGAATTTCACAGGTATTATTTAAATCTAACCCTCAAAATTACTCATTTTATTATGTTCCCTATTCCAGCCCTCCTGTGTATCTGCCTCCAGACTTTGCTTCATGAAATTGATGTGCCATGGACTTTGGTTTGTAGATGAATGGTACCAAGAATTTAGATCTCAAGGTCACTTTCAGCAGTGCCATATAAGCACTGGCAGTTATTGGATTACATAAAGTCAATGAAGTTAATCAGGGACTTAAAACCACTTCTAGTAATTAACATATACAACGTATGCTCTGTGGGAAAACTACATGAAAGTGAAAAGGATAGTATAAATCAGACCAGTGCAATCACTCTTTCAAATTAATAGAATTCCCAAAACAGTGCATAACATCTCTGATAAAAGCTTAAATAATTTCAGAAGTTTCTATAACCAGTGAATACTTTCTAGCACACAATTAAAGACTACTCTAGAGTATCCTCATGGTGTTTCAAGTTCCAATGTACCACGATTTATTACAATAATTAGTTGAAACTACTCAAAAATTGGATCATCGTAGCCAGATATCAGCTGTTAATAGTGATCTCTTGAGTAGAATTGAATAAAATATTATTAAACATTGTACAAGGTGAATGGTTCAAGTTTCAAGCAGAGATACAGGATACTTATAAATATTTTCATACAGAATATTGTGGAATTACATACAGTTTAGTCAATTAAACATAGAATGAAACATATGAAAAGGCCAAATACTTAGATTTCTTCAAAAGAACGTGTTGTAATTTTTCCTCTTTAAATTTTAGCCTCTCAAGCACTAATGTAGTTCTTGTCATCCATCTCGAGAAAAAATTATAACGAATGTCAATACTTATTAATATTTTCAAAGTAGTCATACAAGTCAAATACTAATGTCTGTACACAGAACAAAAGCATTGCACAAACAATTCTCAGAAAGTGCACATGTCAGGAAGTTCCCTGTAAGTCAGTATGAAATATCTAGCTATGCTCAGCTGTTGTTATTTTACCTTGGGTCTTCAGGATAAAATACCCTTTATGATACAAAAGCAGAGGAAGCCCAAGGAATCAAAGGTATTTTCTACAGGTTCACAACACATAAAATCAGAATAGCATTCAAACCTAAGAAAAAATTTGTAATTACTGTTGATAATTTTCTGGAAAGCTAAAAAATATAAAGAAGTTTAATTCTTTAAAAAGAAATCCCAGTAGAACCTACAAAATTAGAAGTATCACAGTGAAGTAATGTATTTTATGAAACTATTTTGCTAGAAGGTTTTATTTCATGAGCTGGAGGCATAGATTGCTTTTGCAGCAGCCATTGAAAGCAAAGAAATTATATATATTTGCAATGGTATTTACTCACAAACTCCCTGTTGGCCAGCAGAGTTCTGTTTAGAAGTACAACTGCTTCCTTTTGAAAGGTGTCAGAGAGGTGTGGAATTTGATTGCAGCCTGCCCTCTATTTTAGCAATATCAAAATGTTTAAACTGAGATGCAAGAGTGGCTGAACTGACAAAGCTGTCATGCTCTAGAGCAGTTCAGATATTCTTGTTTTAATTTTAGAATAACTCTATAGGTAGAATATGCTTCCTCTCTAATGCACAAAGGAGGGTAGAAAGGCTTTTAAACATTGTACTCAACTGTCTGCAAATACAGAACTTTTCTGTGGGAAACAATTTTTCTGATATTTGTATTTATAGTTTGTGAGAAGTAGAGGGACTCCATAGTCAGCTTGCCTCTTGCCTGTCTTTAATGTTCAGTGGTAATTTAAGCTATCATATCACCACATCTATATTGCATTCTCATGAAATTCCTTGACCTATCCTTCTCACTCCATAACGCCAATCTTCCACAAAAGTTTTGTGCCTGATTTAGTATTGCCCCCATAAAAAGCCTGCATATTTTCACTCACTTAATCATTCCCCAGAGGCTTCTTCTTCAGCATCCTGACTTTTTTATCATTTTTCTCTATATTCATTTTCAGATTTTGCTGAGGTACAGCCCAGAACTGTGGCAGATACTATTCATAATGTCCATGGACAGTAAGAGGCTGATACCCTCATGCTGTGTACAACTCACAACAGCTTTGGCTCTTACCTAGGTATTTTACACAGCAAAATCATTGATCACTTGCTATTTGGTATCTTGGCTCTGTATTGCTAATCTCCTTTTCTTCTTCCCTATCAAAGAACTCAATCCAGCCACATGTCTGAGAAAATTTTTCCAGTGGACTTTGATCCAATCCAGCTTCAGATATTAAATTAGGGTTATAACAACATAGATGTTATAAACAGGGCAAACCCTGCTTTTTGTTTATTTCAGTGTTGAATCCTACCAGAAGGCTTCCTTGCAGATAGCAGTTTCCCTGTATACAGATATAGGAATTTCCACTACTGGGTAGTAAAAAAAAAAAGCCAATTTCTTATGGATCAAAAGGCTTGTTTTTCAGTCAGCTCTGCTATCAAAATCAACTGAAGTGGCAATGATTTTTGCCTGCAAGGCATATTACTTGAGAGATTTATCAGAATGGCTCGCTCGTCCTAGAAATGTGGAATGCACAGAAACATGGTAATTCGACAACAAATTAATTGGTCTTTACATCATTGATTCTTATGCTCATTTTGCTCCCCATGAACAGTTGAGTAATAATGAGTTTAGTATTTAAGGTTGAAAGATACATAAAAAAACCAGTGAATTCTGAAGTCTAAACCCGGCCTTCTGAATTTCCTTTCTTTACTCCCCATCTTTTGCTCTTCCTCTTAGTTAGTTTTTGATAAATCTCATTAGTGTTCACTTGGCACCATCAAAGTGCAAAACATTAGAGAACATAAAGCAGTTGCCACAGTCATTGACTGATTATTTCATTTTGCTGCCCAACTTGTAGTAATCTATGCTCTGTTCTAAGGTAAAGATGTGCACACAGTCATATCTCCTCTCGTGGGTTTTATTTAAATAAGAAACAGTCAGCATTAAAAGCTTTCTATGTGAAAACACAGATAGGCAAACATAACTGGACCTCACTCCAAACCTCAGTGTGGTTTAAATAATTTAGAAATTAAGGACTCACACTTCCTCTGTTTAAGAAACAATAATTAATCTCTCTTCCTGCAGGATTTGGAAACTGTGTAGCAGAAGAGGCAAATTGGAGCACTTAATGTTCTAATTCTCCAGTGGGATGGGGGGTAGAATGGGAAGAATGAGAGTGACAGAACCCATGTATTGATATAAAGGCAGTTTAAAAGGTAAAGCAAAAGCCACACATACAAGCAAAGCCAAACAAGGAATTCATTCACCATTTTCCTTGGGCAGGCAGCAGTTCAGCCACCCCCAGGAAAGCAGGGCTCCATCACACTTGTTTAAGGAAGACAAACTCCATCACTCCAAATGTCTCCCTCTTCCTTCTTTTTCCCCCAGCTTTACATGCTGAGCATGATGCCATGTGGTATGGAGTGTCCCTTTGGTCAGCCAGGTTCAGCCAGGGTCAGCTGTCCCACTGTGGCCCTTCCCAGCTTCTTGTGTACTCCTATTCTCCTCACTGGTGGGTGGGGTGAAGAGCAGAAAACACCTTGTCTCTGTGTAAGGGCTGCTCAGCAATTGCTAAAACTCTCCTGTATTAACAATGCTGTTACCAGCACAAATCCAAAACATGGCCTCCTACCAGCTACTGTGAAGAAAATTAACTCTATCCCAGCTAAACCCAGGATGTTATAAAAAAAAAAATAGAACTCCTAAGAGGTTTTAAGGTAGTCATGAACTTACCTGGTTTTCTAAGATGTCTGTGATGGCTTTTCCTCTTTTTCTGTCAACAGCAGGATAATAAGCAACATGTTGAAATGTATTTGCATAAAAAGAAACCCAAAATATTTTTAAGCAGCACTTGGACACACAGTGATCTGATTTGCATCTACATCAGTATGGCTGGAAGACATGGTAAGTGAAAGCTTCTATTACGGCTTCTATCAAAAAAGATATCAGGCTCAAAATTATTGGTGCAGTTATCACTAAATATATATATAATTTTGCACATGTATACATAATATGTGTACGTATTTTGTGTGCTGCTCTGTGATGCTCTTATGAGAATTCTTCCCTAATCCTTGGAAAGATTCTCTGTTCAAAGCAGAATTCAAGCTCTGACTATTCCTAGTGTTTTATATGGCAACAAAACTGTCTGTTTAAATGAAACCTGAGGAAACCTTCACAGCAGGAGATTGCTGTGAAACACTAATGTATTCATCTGACATTTTCAGATATGTTGCCTGGGGTTACATCCAAATACTTCCCACACAGTTTTATTGAGTAGTTTGTTCTTGTGTGACAAAACAGAGATAATATTCAAAATGCACAAAATTATATTTCTATTATTTTCTGCTTTTAAGTGTGAATGTAAGAGCAAAGCTCACAATGATGCTGCAAATCAATAGCAAATTCAAGAAAGTCTTTAATATCAGCTCTTTACCCATAAAACTGTCGAAAATTCAGATGAATAAAGAAGGAGGAAGAGTTTGACTTCTCTTGAAACAGTGGGTGGAATAAGCATATCTTCTTTCCTCCTGTGTTATCTACAGCATTTAGCCTTTTATTTTATATGTACAGAAGTAAAACCCACCTTTTAATTTATAAGTATTCAAAGTCCACTGATACCCTTTTTGATACTGTTTGCTGGTATATCCTGGAGACTTGGAGCCACAATTCCGATAGCTCTTTTCAAACATATTTGATGTGACCCTTCTGTTTTCAGTGACCTGAATTTTGCTCCATCTTTAGTCAGTATTTTGAATCAATGTCAATATCAAGGAAATTTCAATCTTCATGTGTTTCCACAAGATGAGGCATAACCTAATACATAGGTAGGAGGACAGAGAGGCTTACTTGGCTCAAGACACAGTGTCTCAAAAGAACATGTAACCCTAGTTCTTCTAAGTTTTCCTTGCCTTTGCCAGCTGCTTCTCATTTGTTCTTCAGAACTTTCATAGGGAAAACTAGTTTTTTTTAAATCTGCCAAGGAACAAAACAAGAATATGGATTTTTAGTTAAAACCCACCCATTCTGATAAGCATGTCCCTGCAAACCTTTTCTTTAGAGGTGAAAATGTATCCAAATAGTCAAATATCTGTTTCTCAGTCTCTAAAATTATTAAAATAAAATGTAATATTGACTGATGAGGGCTGAAATATTTTCAGTTTGTAGAAGTTATGGAAATGTTGGTTAATGCTGTAAGAAGCTAAAAAAAATTAACACTATTGAGAAATTGTTTGAGGAAATTATGTTTGCCTCAGCTGGGTGAAAAAAAAAGTAAAATAAATAACACAGTTTATAAACTGGGTTTAGGTGAACACAGAAGGAATCCAAAATTCCACTTGAAAATCTTAAAGGTATCCTGGAAATTTTAATGTATGTTTTTTAAAACCGTTCTATCAGCAGTTGTGCATTTATAAATAAATATCCAAATGCATCAGTGGCAGACTGAAGGATAGCCAGTAGCTCCTAATAGATAGAAAAGGAATCAGGACTGTCTATATACCTCTGAAAACTGAGGAAGTAGACATAGTTTGATAAAACAGAATTGCTGGAGACAAAAAATTAAATATGTGGTTTGAATTCCTGAGTATCTCATAGCGTCTCCAATAAGAGCAAAATGTGCATCTTTGCTCTGTATTTATGTTGGTATTTATCTTATGTGAGGCTTCCTCTCGTCGTTGGTGAGACATAGAGAAGCATTGCTCTGCTTGCCTCTGAAACACACGACTGTGAGAAAAAGAGGTGTGCTGTAGATGGCACAAAATAGCATTGTAATCACTGACCTCTTCACTGAGGGTGGTCAGGCATCGGAATAGGCTGCCCAGGAAGTGGTGGAATCACCTTCCCTGAAAGAGTTCAAAAGGCATGTGGATGTGGCAGCTGGGAATATGGTTCAGTGGTGAACACAGTGGTGATGGGTTAACGGTGGGACTCAGGCCTCTTGAAGGTCTTTTCCAACCTTAGTGAACCTCCAATTCTATCTCCTGCATGCTCAAGACTAATCTATTCACCAACAGGCAGGGAATGACAAGGAATTTTCTGCACAGGTCAAGGTATATGACACCTCCTTTTGGAAATGTTAAAGGAATCTGTTTCTTAGGAGTAAGTGGGAGTTGGTATTGCAGGATCCAGCTATGCCTGAGATTGCTCCTAACTCTTTTCCAACAAAATTTACCACCTCCCCGTGGACCTATTCATATTCATTGTGGAATAGCTGTCCTGTGGAACTTTCTGGATTGCACTCCTCAAGGTAACAGACGAGATGTCTGTGGGAGGAGCGAACGCTGAGGTCTCTGCTGATACCTCTTTCCTCTCAGCCAGCTATGAAATGAAGCTGTGACTCAGCTGCCGCTGAACTCAGCTGACTAATTTCTAGGAGCAGTCTAGTATGAGGGAGAAGGGTTGAGCTTGGAGCAGATACAAAGCAATCCTTGTGCTTTGCTCCATGATCCTTATTTCCTGCATGTATTTGTATTCACTTCAGTGAATAGCATTGCCAGACTCAGCTGGAAAGGGGAAGGGAGGGCAAGTGCAAAGTGCCTATGACAAATCTGGGTCTATTCATCCACAGGAGTCTCGGAGAAGTGTGGTGTGGCCAATACTGTTCAGTGAGATATCCTCAGCTGAATCAGACCGTGCAATGAATGCTGTTAGAAAGTGAGACACAGCTGGCCCCCTCCCAGATACACACTACTCCTCTTGCACAGAGTTAGTGTTTTAATTCATACATGGAAAGGCAGAGGGAAAGGTTCAGATCTTACACGGAATGTCCCTAAGACTGCAAATGCTCAAAACAGATCCTTGTCCTTGCATAAAAGGAAGGGTGAAGGAGCAGCTGTTTCCCCACTCTATTTAATACATATGTTCTCCTCTTTTACGTCTGATATGATCCACTCATTCCTTATTCCCTGCTTGCACCACTCAATCATCTAGTGTCAGAGGATTTGCCCCTATCATCACTGTTCCAGCCTGCTGCATCACTTAGCTCCTTCTCAAAAATATGTAACTTAAACAATTGCAAGTAGTTCACACTTGTTATGGCTATGTGTGTGAAATCTCTTGACAAAAGAGCCTGCACTGCTCTAATCACCCACAGTGAGTCTTCAGGAAACTTGATTTGCACTGTAGCTTTTGCCTGCCCTTTGCTTGGTCAGTGTTTGTTGCCTTGCTAAAGTAAAACCATAGTCTGCATGCAACTTTGAAAGCACACAGAGGGTTTTATCTTTGAAGGAGAATGGTGTTTGGGCTAACTGCAACCATGCTGATATTGTGCTGTAGCTTGGCTTTGACTCTGCAGGATAGTGATGAATAATACATGCTATATGGAGTAAATTAACCAAAAGACGAATTTCTGGTTATTTTCTCTTGGTAAAAAGCCTGGCATTTGTATGTTAATGTCAAAGTTAGTGTGCCTGCAAGGATCAATGCCAATCATGATGTGCTGAAGGAGTAGCTTGTTTCTGCTCTGGATACCAATATTTAATATTGTGCATTTTTGTCTTCTCCTTATCTGCAGTGCTGCTGGTTTGCTGTTTTCCATACTACCAGTTTTCTTTAAACTGTAAAATCTTAACTGGAAAAGCCATGTATCTATCTCTGTATGTCTCTATACATTTATCTAGCTATGTATACATATATATCAAATTCAGCTGCAGAAAGCTGAAAGCCACCAAGTAATTGAACTGAAATATTAAATTAAATATTATGAGAACACCGTGAAGGGAATGCTCCAGTAACTCAAAAAAGCCTTATAAAAATTACATCAGGAAATATAAAAGCACTTATTATGAAATGTATCAAATTATTCAAAACCACCAAATAACTATCCCATGTGTTCTTGCTGTGACTGAGTGCCTTTTTTTATTAGGTTAACTTCATCTAAATGTTATTTAAAATAGTGGATAGCAAGTGGTTTGCGGGGGGGGGGGGGGGTTGGCTGTTTTTTTTGGGATTTTTTGGGTTGGGTTTTTTTTTGTTGTTGTTGGTTTTGTGTTTTTTCGGGGTTTTTTTGAACTTCATTATGAAACATGTTCGTCTCTGAAGAGAAAAGACTGGGGCAGGCAAATCTCTGGAAGAGGGTGAGTAGGATTGCTTGATCCCCCTGGAATAACCAGAGGTTCTTCAGAAGACAAGGTGGACACTACAGAGTAAGTCTGAAGGGGAGGCTTCCTTCATGAGCAGGGACTGAAGAGAAGAGGATGAATTGAAGCAAGCACACCTATGAGATGAGTAGCATATCCGTGAGGACTGAGGAGGAGCACACAGAATATGTTCCTTTCTAGGAAGACACTGAGTTAACAGAAACCAAACACAAGCGCAAAGGCACGTCCTCTAAGGGTACAGCAGCAGGAGGAGATTGATTTACCAAACCTGCTTTTCTGTCATGACTTAGTCATTTTGGGTTTTCTCTATTCTAAAAGTTAAATAAGCTGGTTTACATTCTGTTCATATAGACTTGGATTTAAAGCTTTCTTGGAGTTACAGGGAGATCTTGAGCTCACTATTAGCAAAAAGTGTAGTTCAGCCCACCTCGTAACTCGAGCTGATTTGTCTTCTTGTGACAGAGATCATCATGGTTTATTAAATAAAGTTTTAAAAAGTGTGTGTGTATTCACAACTGTGTGTATATAGGTTTTTACATTACACTGGAAATAAATTGGAAATCTGAATACTTAAGGACAAAAATTGGTTAAACATCATAAATTACTGTCTTTGTGAATTTACAGCTAAAGATTATCGGTTTTTCACCCCCTATTTGTTTTCTATTCTTTACCATAGGAATAATCATCTTGACCTCCTTCTAGGAAGCATTTGAAATTCAGAGGATGTAACATGTAACAGTAAGGAATTATTAGTTACAACTACTATTAATACACCCCTAGCACTACCATGATACCAGAGATATTAAGTGAGTAGCTGTTTCAAGTGATAAACACACTGGTCCATATGTGATAAAGGAGTTTAACAATGAGAATGTCACCTTTCTCTTTGCAAACTTCCTCTTCTTTTCCAAACTTCGGTAATGCACAAGCAACATTTTATTGGTAGGCATTATAAAATAATGTCAAGTCCTTTATTTCCTCATGTACAGAATTAAATTTTCCCCTTACATTTATTATTTTCTATTTATTTCTACTTCCTCCCCTTCTTTTCACCTCTTTCTAAAGTCTTTAGGCAGGTCTAGCATTTAAAGAAGGCAAATTCTCAGGCTGATTTAAACTATTTGAAATTAAATGGTAGGATTTGAATATTTTCTACAAATTCATGAGATGTCTAAAGCACAATTAGACTTTGGACATTTGTATAACAATAATAAATAAAAATATTTTTTTAGCTGGGAGATTTTTCCTTTTTTGCAATGATTAACCAATTCGTACCCATTTGCTGAGAACTTTAGAATTTGTCAGGGGAGCACTTAAATAATTTGGCTCATCTTTTGGGTTTTACACAATGCACAATAAAAACATTTCCAGAGCCAGATGGCATTTATCGAAGAGTTATAGGAATGAATGGAGCCACCTGTAGAACTATAAAGGTTGGCATAGTGTCTCTTCCTTGAAATTGTCTTGGTCTGACATCAGCTTTTAAAGAGGCTTCCAGTGCTGCTCTGGGAACAATAGATCTGTAAACCTGATGTCTCTAAGGACCAAATAGCAGGAAATTTAATAAAGCAGAGAAATGGGGAGCACTGGTAAACATTATCTAGTCAACCAATGTCAACACAGCTCTTTTAAAAAAACAAGGCAGGAGTTGAAGAAATCACTGCAGTTCTTTGAATTGTTAAACAAACAGGAGGATAAACAAGTCAAAAGGGATTTCTGAAAGACTTCTGACAAAGCACCTCACCTACAGGCTTTTGAGGAAATTCAGTAGTCATGGAATAAAATGGAAGATCCTTGTTTGGGTGAATAACTTCTTAAAATAAAGAAAACAAATAAACAGATCATTCTTACCGTGAAGAAAAGCAACCAGAGAAGTTCGGCAGGATTTTGTTGCTGTCTGGGTGCTGACTTTCTGCTTATCTCTCATATGACATCATATCAATATGGCCATTTGTTGTTGCTGTATAATTCCTCTTCTTTTAAACCACTCCCTGCGTTCTAACTTTGGCTGATTCTTCTCTGCAGAGTCCTTTGTTGATTGAAAATCAATCTTTATTTCTTTTGGTCATGGAGGAATCTTTAACGATTCTTATTGTGAACTTCATTTGTTTTCCCCCCCATTATTCCTCCTTTCTGTCCATTCAGGTTTTAAAAAGGTCGGGTAATTCCCTGTAGAAACACACTGGGTGTTTTCAGTGCTTTGTCACAGCCTTCACAATGACGTGCAAGATGACAGTGCTGATTAGCTGGTGTCATCAAAGCCGTGGTGCACCACCTCCATCATCAGTGACTAGCTGTCAACATTGTTGTTTCATCCTTCCCTGAACTGAAGAATGGCAGCTCAAGATTCTGTTCTCCAAATGAGTCACTGCACATGACTTTCACAGAAGGTCCACGCAACTGTGAAAAACTTCCTGCTTGTCAGTTTGGGATCTCAGCTAGAAAAACATTGTATTAATACAGAATAAATAAAATGCTCTGGAGGGCAAGACATATGAGTAGCAGCTGAGTTCACTTGGTTTATTCATCCTGGAGAAGAGGAGACTGAGGAGAGAGAGACCCCATTGCAGTCTAGAGCTTCCTTGTGAGGGGAAGAGGAGCGGCAGACACTGATCTCTTCTCTGTGGTGACCAGTGACAGGATCCAAGAGAATGAGCTAAAGTTGTGTCAGGGGAGGTTTAGGTTGGATGTTAGGAAAGGTTCCTCACCCAGAGGCTGGTTGGGCACTGGAACAGCTCCACATGGAAGAGGTCACAGCACCAAGCCTGACATAGTTCAAGAAGCATTTGGACAATGCTCTCAGGCACATGGTGTGACTCTTGGGGTGTCCTGTGCAGGACCAGAAGTTGGACTGCAGACTTATGGATCTCTTCTAACACAACATATTCATGATTTTATGAAATTAATTGCAAAATGATTCAAATTACTTTTGCTAAATAATAGAAAAAAGCAATCTCTCTACATGATGAAAAATCTGATTGGTTTAGAAATTGTTTCTGTATTGAGTTATAAGCTGACAGAATAACCTGTAACAAATGTTTTCAAGTGTCCTTCATTTCCCCCAGTGTCCTGATGACAGTTGACCTCCACTGACCAAAGGGGCATTCCACACCATACGTCATCATTCTCAGTATATAAAGTGGGAGGAAGAAGGAGAAAAGTGGGGGGGTGGGGGGGCTGGAGGGGGTATTTGGAGAGGTGATGTTTGTCTTCCTAAATAACCATTGCACATGATAGAGCCAAGCTGTCCTGGGGATGGCTGAATCCCCTCTGCCTATGGGAAGTGGGGATTGAACTTCTTGTTCTGCTTTGCTTGCGTGTGCAGCTTTTGCTTTCCCTATAAAACTGTCTTTGTCTCAAAACATGAGTTTTCTCACTTGTACTTATCTGACTCTCTCCTCTATCCCATCAGGGAGTAGTGAGTGAGCAGCTCTGTGGAGCTTAGCTGCCAGATGGGGTAAAACCACAACACCCATTTTTCAAAACATACACGGATACTTATAATATCTTTGAATATGTTCAACAAATAAATAATTCGTCTACTTAGAGAACATTTGCAGGTGGTTGACCTTTGAAAAGTTTTAGTGCCTGTCTTTGAACACGTGGAAGCACATGACAATTTTCTTTATGTCACAATTATGCAACATTTTCTACTGAGAATACCTAAAATTTAAGATTCATTTAAGATATCTAAAACCAGATTGATACATGATTGTGAAACTGGCTCTTTTTAAGCAGTTACATTGATTAAAATAAAGTACTTTAAGCACTGCTGGCTGCAATTTCATTGGGATGTCTCCAAGAGGTCTCATGTTCTGCACAGCACCACGAGGGCTTATAGAAACTATGTGTGAAAGGCAATATACAAACACAGCAGAAGTGAATATTCAGGACAGAATTTCTGAAATTCAGGAAGATGTTACTGTCAGATTCTACAAGGTTCACCAATCTCTGTTGCTAATGTCAGGTGCTGTTAGTGAAAAAGTAAAATGTCTCCATTCAGTACAAAAGAAAATTGAATCAAAGTGGTATTTAAACTCTATCCATGACATTCTGTGCAAAGAGACCTTACTTAGTTCTCCAAACTTCACGTATGGCTTTACTATTGCTAATATGTAGAGAGAAACAAGTGTGTTTGTTTGTTTGTTCAACTGGAAGGTAAGATACTTTTCTTACCACTTTAGGTTTCTATTGAGGTAGTAGCACATCTTTTATTTAATGGAGATGTAATGCACATTTAGCAGCACTTTTCAGTCGCTATAGTGCTGGGATATTAATAAACTGGGTTATTATCAGCGGTAAATTTAATTTACAGGAGTGTAGTTATCGGCAAGTAAATGTAAAATTGAGAACCCCCTAGATGACAAGATCATAGCATAATTTAAGCTGAAAAGGGCCTCTGGAGTTTTCTGGCCTAACTCCCATTTTACAACAGGCCTAAATTCAAAGTCAGGTTAGGTGAGTCAGGACCTGTATTTCTCACTTTTAAGGATCAATTTAAACTGCTGTAATGTATTACATGTAGTACTGATAACATGTATTGGTACTGAAACTGTGGGTTGGAGGTCGGGTAGCCATATACAGAAAGGCAACGTCTGGCCCAAAGGGCACATAACCTAAGTCAGCTCAGGAAGCTGAACAAATAATCCTGGTGAACTGATGCAGGCCACTCAAGCAGTGCCAAGACAGTCAGCATCAGTAAGTAATTATCAAGGTGTCAGCTTTTAAATTTCTGAACCCTGCATAAAAAAGTTTAGCACCATCAGTTTTAGGCTCGGCCAGAAGCAGATTGATCGACGTTTTTTCTTGGAAAGGTATTGCAGAGATCAAGTCCTGCCAGTTACAGTCTAGAGACTGAAAGAGGTTGACATTGCAAGTAGTAATGCTGAGTAGTGTAGTGAAAAAAGAAAGCAAACCTGATAATGCAGTGATAAAGTCTGATTGTGGCTTCATGGGGTTCTCCAAATTAGCATTTATCAAGCTATATCAGATCCTAACTGCGGTGCAAATAACTTTAGGACTAAAGATGCTGTATTGGACCTTCAGATTTCCTAGTGCAATATGAAAGCTATTAATTTAATGCTCTCCAGAAAAGTCTTTGAAAATGTGAAATAAATGGTTCTTTTTACGACCAACAGGGGCTATGTGTATCTCAGTCTTGTGGGACTGACAACAAATGTGAATGTTGTTCACTGATGTAAAATTAATAACTTCAAAGTTATTAAACGGTGATTTATTTTGCTACAGCAATTAAGTGGTTGAACTCAAGAGGTTCAGTGTAATTTATTATTGATTATTTTATATGTATAACTTAATTTTCCTCTTAGGTCTAGTAGTATAGTTTCACAATGAGTCTAATTTAAAACTATAAGTCTAAAATACCATTTATGTTTTAAGAAAGCTCTGAGGAATGGAAAAAAAGGCCTGCAATTTTCTTTTCCTGAAATGCAGGGCACACACTAAAATTAAAATTAACTTTAAATTCAAATCACCCACTGCTGGATTGCTGCTTTTTTATGCATTTGACTCCTCTATTCTACAAAAAATTTATTTCTAAGTTTGTATTAATTTACTCAAAAAAGTAGTTATTTTATACAGCCTAATAAGGTAATTAACACTGTATTTGAAGGCCACTTTAAGAAATTAACAAGGAAGAGTCAGCAACTTTATGAATTTGCAATACCATGGCTTTACTCCATACATCTTGATGAATAATTCAACTTCATCGTGCAAGCAACATAATGAGTTTCAAGAGTATTACTACTGAATAAATGAAGATGATTAAGAAGGGCCTGGACCTGTTAGAGAGAGTTCAGAGATGACCAGGGGGCTGGAGCACCTCTCCTATGAACCCAAGCTGAGAGAGCTGGGGAAGAGAAGGCTCCAGGCAGACCTAAAGCACTTTCCAGTGCCTAAAGGGGACCTACAAGAAAGCTGGAGAGGGATTTTTCACAAGGACACGCAGTCATAGGAAAAAAAGGGAATGGTTTCAAACTGAAAGAGGGTGAATTTAGATTAGGTATTTGAAAGAAATTCTTCACTCCTGTGGCGGGTTTGGTTTGTTCCCAGGCGGAAACACCAATTTTAGTGTAGTGGTTTGGTCCAAAATACTCTTTACTGTTTATCTTCTGTGAGATAAGAATTAGGAGAAATGCAAAGCAGGCACCAAACTTGAAAGAATATAAAGAAGTTTATTAACAAACCTAAAAGAGGGAAGGAAAAAAATTATACCACCTTCAGAACTCTCCTCCTCCCCCCACCTTCCTCCCTTCTCCCACTGACAATGTAAAAAGACAACCCTTGAGATGTTCAGTCTGTTTACCACTTCCATAATAACCTTGTTTAGTCCATTTAGGAAGAGGAGTCTCTTCTTGCTCATGCTATGAAAACATTATCACAACGAGACAGCCGCCCACTTCCAAATATCGTTCAGTCCATTTAGGAAGAGGAGTCTCTCTGCTCGCATGCGAGTCCCTTCCCCCAACTTGCAGCTTTTCCCACAACTGCTTTTGAGGGTCCACTCTTGAAGTTTTTTGGGGTACAATTTTAAGGTTGAGCCATTCAGAAACAAAAACAGAGGCCCTTCTCCTTCCCTGGGAGCAAAGGGTCTTCATCATCTTCATCTCTAGGACTATCTCTGGGAGCATCTCTAGGGACTGAGGTTTTCTCCTTTCCCCTTTGGAGCAAAAGTCCTCATCTGGTTCATCTCTCCCTGTCCAAACTTCTCATGAAATTACAGCTGCGTCAGCATCTGCCTATCTCGGCGCAGGTGCTTTTGCTCACGAGTTGAACACTCCACCCCCCATATCTTCATGAAATTACAACGGGATACTCTGATATATCATAGCTTCACAACAGAATTTCAGCTTTAAGCATCTTCTCTCTCTCTTCCCTCAGGTTTTCAGCTCTTCACAGCACTAAAAGGGTTAATCTCACCTCGGCCTTGCAGCTTTGCAGCTGGAATGTTGAATGTTTCTTATCGAAGTGGAGAGGGGGGAGAGCCAAGCCGCTCCGGCTGCCCACGGCAAGGCAGTGGGGGGGGGTTCCATGGCTGGAACAGGTCCATGGCTTCAGGATGGCCGTGGCCCAGCCCAGCCTGGCCCAAGCAGGGCCTGGCCGGGCCTGCTGGCCCCCACACGGGCCCCGCAGCCACCTGTCCCAGCGCCGGAAACGAGAGAGAGCTTGGAGGGGGAGTTTGCCTATTCTTAAATGTGGATCACAGAGGTGGTCACAACTTTAAGTGGCTTAGAGAATTGTCCATATTCAAACTGGCCAGCTGATAGGTTCTATCAGTTCCCAGAGGAAACTGTAAGCACCCCTTAGCAAGGACATCCCTTCCGGGACTATGCTTGCTAACCTGTGACAACTCCACTCTTCAAAAACAATTCCCTTTTAAATATGTGCTGTCAACTTGGCTGAAACTTACTAAAAGAGTGGGACATGACAGGAGAAAATATTTTTATCAAATTTACTGATTGTCAAGGGAGAAGACAAAGTCCAGTTGGAAAAATTTGTGGATCCATTCAATTCTGAAATCCAAAGTAAAAACAGTAGTGGCATAAGTAAACTCAGGTCTAAAATGCTTTCTTTTTGTTTTCTCTTGAAACAGGAAATTAATTCAATTAGTTGGAATAGGCCATGTGTGTTTAATGTGACAATTTGAACTGGGAGTGCTACCTTTTAGCCTCGAGAATTCTAATGGCATCATTAAGGTTGTTTATAGAAATCTACAAAATTAAATGATTGCTATTAAATACCATCCTTTCAGAGATGGAAGCTGGAATGGCTCTTGGGTTTGATAAGAGAAAACAGTCTTTCATTTCTAGATCACTGCTTTGAATTCGAGCCAGGATAACAACAATGAGAAGTTTTTATCAACAAAAGACAGGCAATGTGCTCCATGAAAGGAAATTATGGAGTCAGGCAGTTTCTTAGGGTGCTGGTACCTTCCTGGGAAGTGTGTTTTGCACACAGTGCTGTTCCAAAAGGATATTAAGATCAAGCTATTGCCTAGACGAGAGTACAGTCACTCCTCTGCAGAGAGATCATAGTTGCAAGTATCATCAAATACCCATCTTCCACCAAAATTAAAGTTATTTTTTAAGACAGAAAGTAATGGCCTCCAGAATAAAAATTGTTCATGTTTATGAGAAAAAGTGATCTACTTCTACAGACTAAACAGCCTCTGTGATGGGAGAAATCCTGAAGAATATCCCTGGGTGTGACTGGCATGTAAGTCCGTGATCTGGACCTTAATGTTCACTCATAGACTTAATTTCCTGCCTTGTTCTTGGGTTTACCTCACCACTTTCCTGGAGAGGACTGAGCTGTGGCTGACCCTGGATACTATGTCTGGATCTGACCCGGACCATGGCTGTGCCTTGCTGTCTTGACTTCCTTGTTTGACTTCTTACTCATCATGGACTTATCAGGGGATCTGGACTTGTGGCTGGACTTAGTGACCATCACCACACCTGTCCTGCTCACCTTGCTCAGGTCTGCAGGACCTTGTCAATGAGGTCCCTTTGACTTAGACTGTTTTGTTCTTGTGTGTGTTCCTGGCTACCTGTCCCGGGCAGAGCAGCCTTCTCCTGCTGCTCCCTGGCCCTCTGTGTTGGGCATAATCAACAGGGTTTGGGTAGCAGGAGCTGTGCCCTTAAGTAGAAGCAGGTGATGAACAACCCTGTGACAGTCAGTCAGCTCCCACTGGCTGGGCAAAAACCAACACCATTCCACTTCATGCCAAAACATCAAAGGAGAACACAGCGCCCCTGCTGAAATATATTTTTTAAGGGATAGGGGTAGGAAAGACAGAATGGGTTCCTGCTAGTGTCAGGAGACACAGGAGATGTGAGGACATCCACAGGAAAGGACACAAAGGAAGATACCAGTGGAGGGATGTCAAAGATGACAAGTTGAGGGACACAGCGGGGACACATCTTAGAATGAGGGACTCCTTGCTAGAGCAGGTACAACCTGAAGGGACTGGAGCCAGTGGATGACCCATGGCAGACCACAGGAAATGAGTAAGAAGGAAGAAGCAGCAGAAAAAAGGAGTAAGGAACAAGGAATGACAGAAAGAAAACATTTTGTCTCTTAATACCTCCAATCAGAAGTTAAAAGTCTATGTTATTTAGAAATAAAATTAATTCACGGAAATTCCCAGAGTGGAGGTGTGTTTTACTCATGACACCCTGGCAAGGCAAGTGACACCAACTTACCCAGATTTTTTCTAAAAAAGCTACTGCAGTATTGACTCTCCTAAAGTCCTGGTGTGAAAGGTTATGTCTAGAAGACCAGCATGATTCTAGATATTCCAGAGACTTCCCTTTAATGGCACTTAAGATATAGCTGGATGAAATATATTGCGTGCAGGGAGATGGACATGGAGGTTTCCTATTCAGTGCTTCTTTCTGGAGCTCACCTCGCAGATCTGACAAGTCTTTAACCCTGTTCAGCAAGACACTACAAGTTTCTACCATGCACATTTGGAAATGGTACCAAACCTTTAAAGATCAAGGGGTATTCTTTGAAGAAACAGCTGGTAATCCCATTTCCTTACGATAATTATACATGCTCTAGAAAAATGCCACAATAATGGTATTAAAGAAAGCATCTCTTCACACAGTTTGGACTTTTAAGCTCAGACGTGCCATTTTTAAAAATAAAATATTTTCATTCAAGTGATTATTTATAGAATTTGGCACACTTTTTTTGGCATAAACATTAAGAAATTAATTTTTATATGCTGAGGCCTGTATTTAAGACTGAAATTAGCTGAGAGAAATGGCACTGAGTTAGTTTAAACTGTTACATTGTGTGCTAGTTGTTCTCAGAAACACTTTTGAAGAGCAGAGTGTGTCCTTGCTTATGTTTTTAACAGCTTCTCTGAGTTATAGTGTGCTAGTAGAGACTGTATGAAAGGATCATTCTTTGATTGCCACAGCCTCTGAAAAGACTGAACGGGTTAATTTTATTTCTCTTTACAGAATACTTCCATCTTGATGTCATTTAAAAGATTCTTTTTTTTTCCTCCTTCCAGAGCAGCGTTAGAAAATTGCAGTGGTTATAAATCCTTCACTGTGGCTTTTGAAGCTGGAAATGCCAAGGTGTATTCACCATTTACCTCAACAGGCCTGCTCATGGCAGCTATTACAAATGAGGTGAAATATATGTCAATGTCATGCAGCATTATTCTGACTTATCACTGCAGCTGTTTTTGTAAATAACCTTTACAGCACCAAAAATAGAATCTTTTACTATTTCTAGTATTTAAACACTTGTTTTTAAATGGCATTTCAATAAATTGCTGGTATCCTTCAGTTTCAAACAAAGGACTATTGCCTGGAAGCAAATACAAAAGCATGGCCCCAAGTTATTCACACTGTTAGATTTCTTCTGAGTCCTGCTTTGGAGTGAACTAACCAGATCCCTGGGGGTCCAAGCCTGAGATAGTTGTGGGGAAAGGATTTTCAGAAAACCCACCATACAGGTTGTAGGGTTGAGATTGCTCAAGTATATCTTGCTGCATTTGGCACAGTGCAAAGGCACACTTAGCCTATGCCAACCAGTTTATTTGCCCTCACAGTATTGCTCCAGGGAGTTCTGATCCACAGAAGAATCACATCATAATAAAACAATATTTTGAGGCATTAGGTAACATCCAGCCATGCATGGAAGCTGCACGAGGAGTTGAAGGGATGATGACAGCGGCTTCTATCTCCTTATCTGCAATTGCAGACACCCAGACCTCTTTTGCATGTGAGTGTCTCCAGACACTGGTACATATACCCTACAGGACTCACACATAGGATAGAAAGTGGCTTTAGACAAGAAAATTTGTTAAGAAAACAATTTAATAGGTAGATTGGCTAGATTGAGGTGATCAGGAATAGGGCTCAGACAAACTAACTGACCAGCAGACTGTTTAAGCAGCCTATATTTCTACCTTTTCCCTGTTTTCTCAAGTTTGTTCCTCTTAGATCCACCCTGACCATAATTTCTCAGCCTTTGGCCCTTCCTTTAGGCTTCCCACAATGAGTTTTGTAAAGTCCACAGGGCCCCTCAAGCATCCCATAATACTCAGCCTTGTTTCCAGCTGCTTATCTGTTACAAGGTTCATCTTGACCCTCTTCAAGACTGTGCCTGAGTAGTTTTTCAATGAACTATCAATCACTGTCTGAGCAGTTCTGGTTTTCATTGCTGTCTCCATTATCACCCACCTGTCAGATTTGTGTATCTGTGTGTTCAATTTATCACCTTTCTTGTTATTTATTATTTAATTTATAATGAATAGTCAGGTAATCAATGGTCTCACTTTCCCCATACTCTTACAATGATCAGTCAGCCTGAATGGTCTGCAAATGAAGTCCAGGATGCACTGTGTGTGCATAAAAGATAATAGATTTTTTTTTTCTTTATGTGCTCTTTGATTTCTAGAATGAAAATGAAACATTTTTATAAAGTAATGTAAAATGTTGTATTATGTCCTTTGTGAGGACTGGGTGGACCCCCTGTATGGCCTTCTTCTGTGTCAGTGAGTGAGCAGGCTCCTGTAGGCACAAAACCACAAATGGAATACTTTTATGTTTATCTGTGTTCTGTGCTGCACATCGAACTGTGCCAACTGTCCACTTTCAGACTGGACATGCAAAAGCTGAAAGGCCAAATGCCTCAGCAACTGGTCTGTAAGGTAAGGCAGTAACATTCTCACACAGCTTGTGCCAAATGCAGCTAGAACTTTGTACTGTTTAGGAGATCTTGATGTCCAGCCTCTCCTCAGCATTTGCCACCTCGTAAGCAGCTGGACATTTGCACATGCCAGATTTCTCACCCATCAGCACCCCCAAGTCCTTCTCCCTCAGCCCCTGCCCCACACAGCTTCCCATCCCCTGAAAACATGCTGAGGGTGAGCTCCATCAGCTCTCTGTGTCATTGGGGAAGCCATTTAAGAGCCCTGGTGCCAAGGCAGAGCCCTGAGGGACACTCCTCATCCCCAGCCTTCACCTGGACATGGAGCCACTGACCACAACTCCCTGGCTGTGCCCGTCTGGCCAATTCATCATGATCCAAGTAGGCCACCCTCAAAGCCAGGGCTCTGCAGTGTGGGGCTCAGGGTGTGATGTGGGACTGTATCCAAAGCCTCACAGGGGCTCTGGGAATATCAGGGCTGTCAGAGACTGAAATGTTATGGTTAATGGCTGAAAAATTGTTATGAAGAGGTTTTGTCCATTGTGGCAAAACTGATAAAGAAGGTGTGACCACCCAAGCCTGCCCCTCCCTGACCTGACTGGAACTGTGGACTGTGAGTTAAGCCACCTAAGAGAACTTGAGATAAGAAAACTAATTTTCAATTACCTCAGGTCTAGGGACAAGTAAAAAAGACTAAGGGAGAAGAATGTATCCACAAGGAAGCCAAACCCAGCAGCTGTCCTGAAAATCATCCCTGCCTGTGTTCAAGGTGGGGAAGGCCATAGCCCACAGGCTCATCTGCTGAGGCCAGTGAAGACACTCCCCCACAACAAAGGGGGAAAGAGGACAGTTTTGGGGGTGTGGCATAACCTGTGGTCACAATGCACTGAGAAAGGGCTGTTCCAAGGAGAAGTCAGTAACTAGCATGAACCAACTGGAATGAATGCATCTGGAGCTGAGAGGTCCTCCCAAGGAGCTCAGTATGATCTTCAGCTCTTCCAGCCTATCCCATTTGAGGCAGAGGAGTGGATACTGGTTTTCTGGCTCCCAAATCTCTCCACACTGTGGGAAAGCTGTGGGCCCCAGCAACTCAGGCAGCCCACCAGACTGATGCTGCTGACCATGACTGGCAAACTGCATTTTTAGCAGTCATTCTGGTGGCTAGCCTGCACCTCCTGGGATGTCTTGCTCAAATGGCATGCAAACAACATGCCAGATGCTATTGCAGACAGTGAGAGTTCTGCCAGTGGCCTGCAAAAGTGCCAAATCAGCCTGACAAAACGCAGCAGTGGCCAAAGTATCAGAGTTACCAGCAGCCTGCAGAGCAACAGATGATGCAGCAGGGAGCCTGGCTTTACTGTAGGCAGCAGATACAGACTGCCTGGCTGCACCCCAGTGTGGAGGCTACTGACGCAGTCACATGTCACACAGGGAACTAATGAGCAGCGAGCACGTTCTGTGTTGTACTAGTAAAGCACTTCCATGAGAAGGCACAAAGCTCTGTGTCATGTGGTACAGAGAAAGATATCCCTTCAAGCGCAATGCAATGCGGATATAGCACTTCTCTCCAGAGTGCTTGCAGCAATATACATGTGAATGAATCCACATGAGCAGTCCAGAGGGGCAGTGAAAACTCTCTAAGCTCAATACTGTCAGCAGCATAGGCACAGAAATAATGCACTTAAGATGGTAAAGAACAAAGAAGTATCCCCATTTTTTCATTTTTTTTTAAGAGCCAAGCAGATCATACACATCTTTTCTTGATCAGATTGAGACACTGTAAAGAAATAAAAATGCCCTGTGTAGGTGGAAAATAAAGCAAACTAGATGAAATAATACCCTTATTATTTTTGATGCTGAATTGCAATTTCACAGCACTGTTATAACAGGATGATTTAGCTCAGTGTAATACTCCCAGTTGTCTTATTTTCCTGTTAACAATGTTTGTTTCTCTCTGTAGCTGAAGTAACTCTTCAAGTTTCCACAAGAATGATGTATGGAAACTTCTGCTAGTCAGTAGTGACTGCTAGTGGAGAAAACACTAAGGAAATATTTTCTTCATCCACACTTTATTATCTAGGACATAAACCAACATTTCCTGGTGAAAGGGAGCAGATATAAAACACAAGAGAAAAGGAAAGACAGGGAATGACTGAGAAGGTAATTTCAAATTCTTTGCATTTTTTTTCAGTAAAACATGAATGTGGAGAAGTTACAATAATGTCTGGGATAAGACAAATCAACCGTCAGCCATTGTTCAAATTAAGTGTAGAAAATCAAGGTACTTGCATTTCCAGTAGCCTTGGATTAGCACTTGGGCTGTGCTGTGATATGTCTGTGGTCTAAAACTTAAGGCTCTAGAACAAATGTATGCAGTCAATAGCCCATAGATTTTAATTTTTTTTTTTTTTAGATAAAACAGAAGGCTTCTACAGCAACAGCCTCTGCCATGGAAGCAGATCTGGATTCATTTGGAGTTGGAGCAGGAGGAATTTTGGGGACTCTAGTGCTCTCCACATACTGGAGAGCATATTCCCATGTCTGCTTCCTCTCCCCAAAATCTTCCCTCCTCTCTTACATGTTTAGACTTAACCGTCTGCCCTTAGTTTACAAAATCAGACTCCACTGAAATCAATGTTTTTGCCATTGATTTAATTCATTTCCACATGCACCCTGTGCTTCTCCGACACACCCATTTTAGGAGTATACCTCCAAGTTACAGCAGGAGGCACTCTGGTGTGCTTTTTGATGGAATAAGCAAGGCAAAAACATCTGTTGATACGTACAGGTGTAAGTGTGTGTGAAGAGGGAAACATGGTCCTTTCCATTTGCCTGTGATCTTTACAAGAAATTGGTTTGTGCCACAGATATCTCTAAACATCTCCAAAGTTAAAAATTGAAAGATGGTTTCAGTTTAAAGTAAAATTTGATAGTTTGAACATATCTCCACCTTGCATAAACCTCTTAGCTAAACTTAAAATATGATTTTTCATACTATCATGACAATGACTGGTTCTCCCATACCTTTGTTTCTCAGTGATATTGGCTGAAAAAGAAATGTCTGATGTCTTTGAACACCACAACTGGAGAGGACTACTTAAAACCTAGCATTTGAAAAAAGCACTTTGATTTGTGGCACTGTTTCAGACTTTTATATTCAAAAATTGAGTGAAAAACTATACTCTTCATTTTGCAGCATTCTACTATTTTAATTTCTGACCCACCAATATGAATAATGTTAATTTAACAAAAAACCACAAAATAATTCCACTTTAGATCCTTGAAATGTAATGGATTTTCTGTAGCTTTCAGAATATCACTCACAGATCTTCCTGTGCTGGTTCATAAAAGGTCAAAACAATTTCAAAGATGAGGTAATTAATGAAATAGCAGAGCCCTTCTAAGTGAAACTGTTTCAGAGCATTCCTGTGTCCTGTTGAAAAAGAGAAAGATGTGCCTTACAGAGCAGATCCTGAGATTAGATATGGCATTTATTCCCAAGGCTGCTTATATCAGCATGATGGACTCAAGACCCAAACCCATCAGTAAGGACTTTGAGCAGATACTTTGTACATGCAAGCTGTCCTGTTGTCTTCATCACCTCCAATCTATAAAAATGTGAAGCAATACTGCTATTCCCTGTGACAGTATAAAGATGTCACTTAAAGCTTATAAAGAAGAATTCATTAAGCATTCGAATATCATAGCAATAAATGCACAAAAAAAAAAGACTTAATTATTTCTGTCGGAGAGGGATTTGGATGTGATTCCGTAAATAAAGCATTCAGCCACATGCTCAATGAGTACAAAAAGACATATAAAACAGCTGGTTCCTCCCTTGAGCAGATCCATTCTGTGTTGCAAGGCCGTAATCCAAAGTCAGTGATTGTCACAAAAAGGTTTCCGCTAACAGCAGTCAGCTGCGGACTAACTCTTGGCGAGGAAGGCATCTGCTCTAAAATTAGCAGTAAAACATTTCTATAGACTCAGAACATATACTCACACAAACAGGAAGGATCCTGGAGTCATGGAATAATTTGGCTTGGAAGGGACCTCTGAAGTCCTACAGCCCAATGTTCTGCTCAAAGAAGGACCAACTTAATCACTAGAACAGGCTGCTCAGGATCTTTTCCTCTTGAGCTTTTAAAATCAATGATCTCTTTAAAGCCAGCAGGCAGCCTGTTCCAGGGCCCAAGACACTCTTGCCGTGAAATCTACATAGGGAATCATCCTTCAGACACTTTTGAGGTTTTTGGTGTTAAATTTTGCAGGTATACTTTAGAATAGTTACTTTTTCAAGTTCATATCCAAGGTCATTGTATGTATGTGGGTAAGCTCTTTGAGAGGGACCTGCATTTGACACAAGCTTTGATATAGTTCATTCTTAATTAGTGAATTTGGTAACAAGTGTAACATCACCCATAAAACTAGGATGTAAGGTAAGCAAGACACAGTTATGTTTTATATTCAATGTTTTTGAGTATTTGGGTATTTGGGTATTTCAAGCCTCTTGCTGCATTAAAAGGTTCTTTGCCCTAGAGATAGGAGTGATGAGTGTCTTTCAAGAAATCACTGACGAAACCGAGAAACACTTTAGAAAATCCTTTTCTTCTCTAATGCAGACAAGAAGGTTTTCCTATCTTAGGACACTTAGAAGGGTGAGATTGTATATATTTTCAATTTAATAATGCATAAGGAAAGAAATTTCATGGGGAAGAAAAGCAGCTTTTCTGTCATTAGATACACCTAAAATCACTGGATGGTGAAGTACCTGTAGTGACACAGCTGCTTGTTCAGAAGAGAGCTGAAGTCTGCCTTCAACATACACATAAAATAACAAAGCATTCTTTCCTCTTGTCAAATCAATTTTATAGATTTAACATTCTTGGCTTATTGTAAAAGACAAATCATTTCATTTTGCCTGATTGATTTATAAATGTTTACATATTCTGTTTTTCAGTGCAATGCTTATCCATGGTCTTTGACTTGGTAAAAGTTATTAGCCATTTTCAAAAAACAGGCTAGTTCTAAGGACTGCTACCAGCACATAGTATCAGACAGTTTACATAAAGTCTCATTTTCTGGTGTGTTTGCTTTTTGTGGGCCATTTCATTATCATGCAAATAGAGTTAGGCCATTTTGCAGACAATTTAATTGTTAGCATAATATGTCCTCATTATTTGTATAGTGCAGCAGTTTGCATTAGGCATTACCAAGTGTAACAGATACCAATATAACAGCATGATTTTTGAGAAACAGAGGCTACTTTTCATCAAAGGGTGTGCATACTGGTTACTAAATCCAGTCTAGAATCACCAACAGCCCTCAGCGAACCTAAACTGCACAGCTCTCCCATACCCTAAACATGCTCCGTTGGGTCAATAGTAGCAACATCACTTTTCTGACCCACACATTTGAAGTTTTCATCCTCTAATGCTTTCATTTCTGCACAAGCTTTAGCTCTTAAATGTTGAAGACAGTATTGCATTATGCCTACATAGTTGGAGCAAAGGAATAAAGATAAATAAAGCACTATTAAAATAGCAAATGGAAACCAAACTGATCTCTTTTTAGCTAGCAATAGGAATTTAAAGCTGAAACTTCCATCCTGTTTCCAAACAGTAAATCTTATCTTTTCAGAAAATACTGCCAATTTAGCACTGTTGAACTTTGGAATACAGCCATCCACACATAAACACATTTGCACATTATTTTGGTTGGCTCTTTGCTAAAGCCATATGCTGGGGATTTTTTTAATTAAAAAGACACCTCAGAAAGTCTTGCAGTGTTCACACAGAATAAAACATCCTTAAAGGTTCTAAAATGTCATCAAAATACTAAAGTAGAAAGAACAGCTTTCTCCTCTCCACTAATGTACATAATGTTTGCAGAGTGAATTTTAACAGCCATTTCTTACGTGGTTATGAAGACACTTCGGTCACTTATGTTCTGACATTTAAAGTTTTGATACAGGAAGGATCAGTCAGTTCTAAACCCTACTGACTGAAAACACGCAATCCATACTCCTTTGCCAGTTACCAGAGCTGTAATCCTCATCTATGTAGCGCAGAGTATCAACGCACCTAAAGACTAAGGGATAGTTTTCATTTTTAAACAATATGCAAAATTACTTGATGTAATTGAGTAGATGAAAACTGAAGTATCAGAGGAGGGTTTCTATTTTTTTCACTCTCAATTTCCAGCTAAAAAATGTACCCTGTATGTTGCAGTAGGGTGTCCTGCAGCCTGCAATAGACAGCGAGGCCCGTGGAAAGAAACAGGGAGCGATTCTTGATAGAAGTTTCAGAGATCTTTATTCTCCAGCCACATGGCCGAGGGACTGCTGAAGAACTGAGTAATCACGGGACAACCAGGGTCCTCCCCACACAGGGGAACACAAAACAACCAAAGGGGAACAGGATTGACCAGGGAGTAGGGAAACCCCATAGGCCATGCCTCTACTCCAGGGTCCCCTCCCACCGGACCCCATGCCAGGGGAAAGGAACCCCAACACCTGTAAATATATATGTTGTGCTAACTAAGAATAGATTAGACTGCAACTGCCATGGTACCTCAAACTTTAAGGGATTTTTTTCTTGTCTCCTTTGACTTTTGGCACTGAACTTGTGGATTATTGAACAGTACTGAATGTAGATTTGCCTCTTCTAGTCATCAGGAAATGATCAATCACTATTGAACCGGGTATATAACTGCAGGGTATCCAGCTGCCATCGCTAGTGCCACTGTTTCTCAGCCATAAGAGGGGACAACACAATTTCCCTTTCCTTCCTTGCACAAAACCTCCAACATTTAAACAGACTTCTCCAGTCTTCCAATAGCTTCCAGTTTGCCAGTCTCTTTGCTGGAAAAGGCCTGAAAGCCTTTTCTTGAATTAAACCAAACATTTATTCCATAGAAAGGACAGAGAAAAGGAGCAGAAGAACCAGCTATGTTGGGGGGGGCGGGGGGGGGGGGTCCCATTTCGAGTCCTTTTCTGAGTTACTTCCAGCAACAATTCTGCTGCTGGTACTGCTGGAGTAGTTGCAAGGAACTATGGCTGTGCAATGGTTGCAAGGAACATTGTCTGTGCTGGGGATGGTGAGAGGAAGCTTTTTCCCTTGATATGAAAGTGAGGAAGAACATCTCCTCTTTGTTCCATACAGATCAGTGATCTCCTGAGCATTAATCAGACAGTGAATATTTTAAACGAAGATTCATGTTTACAGCAATCCACAGCAGCACAGAAATCTAAATTCTTCAGGAAGAAACAGATGTACTGTCAAGAGGATATGTACACACACTCTGATGCAACTATGGTAGACTTCTGTAGTATCAGAGGGAGCAGTAATTTGATGTTTGTTCCTTCCTCCTTTGCAGAGATTCCTGTATCTCCCTTTCCTCCCTGGTGCCAGTGATGGAAATGCTGGCAACCTCATAATCTTGTGTCAGGATGTGGGTGGGTTTGGATGTGAGTCAGTTTCTGTAGAGCAGTGGCAGCTGGAACCAGTCACAGGCTTCGGGCTGATGCTGTTTGCCTCACATTAGCAGATTCCTTTGTACTGTCGTCGCTGCTACCTCACCTTCACAGGACTGATTTCAACCTTGGCTCAGGTCTCACAGTGTTTCTGCAAATACCTGTCTGAGTCTCTTCATCTTCTATTCCAAAACTTCCTGTAGAAATACCGGCTGATTGCAGTTGTTTTATATGAGATAAGAAATACATTGTTACAGAGCCTTCCAGCAATTTGATTTATAGCAGTGTGAACACTTTGGTAATTGTGTGTAATAATTTACTGGTCCAGACTAGAGTATTTTACACTTATTAATGCAGATGAAAACTTTTTATCTGTAAGGATTTTCTGAGTCTTGCCCACTTTTCTTGGTTCATTTTTGATACATTTTTAAAAGGATGCTTTGTTGCACTGGGAAAACTGTCTGATGGGAAAGTCCTTTTTAATGTACTTTGTGTTTATGCCCTCAGACAGATTTATAAACAATATTTTAGATATATTTGGACATTTTTTCACCATGCATATTCTCATCCAAAAGGTCAATAAATATTTCCATTAAACTTTTGGACTAAATGATGGCATAAAATAATAAGATTCATAGTTATAAACATTTTTGTTAATCAGTGATGTGATCACATCATGTGAATTGGTGTCTTCTTCCTGATTTGTGAAAAATGGTGAGCACTTTAAGCTTTCCAACTTTTCTGTTTCCACTTGGGTTCATTATTCATCTTGGATCCCTTTTGTTTGGCAATCGTGTTACCACAGAGAAGAATCTGAATGTATTCTGTCAATATACATAATAGTTTTATGTTGTTTAACCTTTCTCTATTTATTTCTCTCTTTATTCATTCTCATGTTCTTTGGTTTTTTGCTGAGCTAGGACTTTTCATGTGCAACCTATAGCAATGCACAGCTCTTTCCACCTGTTACAGTTAATCTGGAGTCCAGGAATACATTTGGTGGTCAATATTCCTCTGGAACTTGTATTTATTAACAATGAACGCCACCTGATGCCACAATTTCTGCTTATCTGACAAGATATATTTGGGACTCTGAAAAGCCTCCAGCTGCTATAGTCTAAGTAACATCCTGCCATCTGAAAAAATTTAGTTCTTCTTATTTATTGTCCTTTCAGCCTTGTTAACATATCTTACAGTGGTCCAGAAATCAGGGGTTTTTTACCTCTGTCACCATATTTTATTAGAATTTTCAGAGAAGCTGTGAATCCCAAGTCGTAACAAAAGATGACATAGAAGTAATGGATGCCAGTCTTCATTGGGAAGATGTGAAAAAGCTTGAAACTAAATTGTCCAATTCATCGGGCAAGAGCACAATACCTAGAAATTGTTTCCGCTAGAAAAACTGGGAGTTGAACAGATTTCTTCCTCTTTGAACAGTGATTACTGTTCAGTCTGCCCAGGAAGGTAGCTCTGCACTTTGCTATGCAAAAGTACACTGCCAAGCTAGGGAGAATGGAAAGGGCAAAGGAGGAACTGCTGATTTTGATGAAATGGAGGAACAGACCGAAAAAAATGCAATTTAATTACATCTAGATACAATTAAACAATGGCACATACACAAGCCAAGGTCCACTAAGAAAGGCTCTGAAAGGTATTGTACCTGAAGCACACAGGAATACAACCTGCAAGAACAGTAAACAGGGCTCTTGCTGCACTTGGTAAGGCTTGAGCCAGGAAAATGTTCATATTGCAGTGCCAGTGAGTAGCCTGGGGGTGCACAAGAAGATGGGAGTGGTCACAGCTGGGGACAGCTGACCCTAACTGGACAAACGAGTATTCCACACCATAACAGTTCATGGTGAACAGTTCAGCTGGGGAGAGCTGGCCAGAGAGCTGTCCCACTGCTGGAGCAGGCTGTGCATGGTCAGTGGTTGGTGAGAAATTGCAATGTGCATCACTCATTTTGTATATTGTCTTATAATCATTATTAACATTTTCCTTTCCTTTTCTGTCCTACTAAACTGTCTTTATCTCAACTCATGTGTTTTACCTGTTTTCCTGTTCTCTCCCCCATCTCTGGGGGACAGTGAGCAAACAGCTCTATGGTGCTCAGCTGCCTGAAGGTTAAACCATAGCAAAGGGAGAGGCAAGAGGCATGTTGTATGTTAGAAAAACAGAATCCTTTCTAACATTCAGCACCAGGTGGGATTGCTAAAGAAGCTGTGAAGCTGCAGGAGCCCTATAAAACAAATGTCTGTTGTGAATATCTTGGGGCACGGCATAGCTGGGATTCATCTTGCCCAATCCTATCTGTCAAAAAGCATTCACCATTCAGTTTATCCTCTGGGAAGCCTTCACGGTTAGTGGAGGCAGACTTAATGCCAGAGACAATTTATCTTATGCTAAATGAGGTATCTAGACTTTATGGAATCACAGGGTGTTTGCTTGGTTAACCTAAAAGGAGTCTGGAGGCACCACAGAGTTTTGGGCCTGTGACTGGCTTCTATGGTATTATTTTAATGGCTGTAAGAAAAAGGAAAAGTGTTCACCGTTTTTCACAAACCAGGAAGAAAAAACCAATTCACATTATGTGATCACAATTGCCGGTTAGCAAAAATATTTATAACTGTGAATCTTATCATTTTATACCATCATTTAGTCCGAAAGGTTACTGGAAACATTTACAGACATTTTGGATGAGAATATGCATGGTAAAAAAAGGTTGACATGTATCTAAAATAAAAAGCATTACATTGTGCTTGTTCAAGATATCTACATCTTTAGAGATCTGTCAGTGACACAGATTGCTAAATTTTCCCGTGAGTGACTGTAAAAAATGCATGAGTATGGTTTGAACCAATTGTTCATTTGAATGATGGTTAATCAACTTTTAAAAATAACTGAGGAACTCCTGACATTTCAAAATCTTTAGCCTACAGCTTTCTCTGAAAGATGAAATTGTTAACAGCTATGTTTCGTTACATGCTACTTGCTCATATTTTGGAAAGCTTAACTTGTGCAGACAGAGAGAAAAGCTTGAGTGGAACCCTTGTGACTGTCTGTATACCGAAGAAAATCAATAGTTTAAGATAACAACTTACAAGAATTCCATGAAAAAACAATGTCATGTTTTTTACACTTACAAATCATATCTGCATTCAAAAATGAAAACAAAGGCTATCATCCTTGAATGGCTTATTCAACATGAGTTATTTTGCTGTCTTTAATAATAACAACAATAATATAATTAATAATAATTTAATAATAAGTAGTGCAGGAGAAAACCCAACTCAGTAAGAAAGATAAGGTATGAAGAAGCGTTGATCCTGAGCAAAGAAGAGAAATTCCAGAAACAATTTTCTCACTGTCAGATAACTTTGTAAAGCTGATGTAAATAGGATAGTAAATACCTTAACTGACACTCACATTAAGTACCTTCCATTTGTAAGCAGCTCAGGCAGGAGATTAAAACAGAATGTGTTAAATGTGATATGACCATTGTATATGAAATTTCTTACTTTAGAGAAATAAAAACACTTTGGAATGAAAAGGCCATACCATTACCATCATGCTAATTATTAATGATGGGTTCCCTAGTAGTAAATCTTATATCCTAGATAAAAGAGAAAATCATAAAAATTAGAGCACAACTGCACTTTTCCTTCCCAAGCCAGACTGCTCAAACAGGTTTGCAGTCCAACAGCTACAGTGCATTTTAATGAGAGCTGAGTCCATACAACTGTTGTCCTTATACCCCATTTCAGGTTAATAGCACAGGAAAAATTTCCCTTTTACCAGTAGTAAGTTAACACATGGCTGATGTGGGAGTAGAGGGAATACATACTAACTTCCTGCCTGACAATGCACTGGAACCATAAGCTGTCAATTCTCTTTCAACCAGCTACAACAAAAAAACCTTTGACACCATTAAAGCTTTGATTAAAGCATTGATCTAAATCAGTAGAAATAGAAGATTAATTAAGTGTACCCAAAATAATTATTTTAAAATTATCTTGACATTCATACTGGTCACACAACAGGAAGGAGATTCTTTCTTCAGTATAGAATTGAAACAGCAAATTAGATTTCACTCAGGCAGAAAAACTTACAGATTCTAATTCAGGAAAACATATGCTTACAGAATTGGCCATGGGTGTAGTAACCAATCTTGGACAATTGCAGTGTAATGGGCTCTCATCCCTTGAGGACTTGTCCTAAAGTTACTAGTAAAATCTGACTAGGCCAGTGACTTGGCAAACTGCCACTAGGGCTCATATTTTTTGTGATGAAGTTTGTGCAAGATTACAGATAAAATAGGAGATGATATATACCTTATGCAACGGTATGAAAACTTCCTGGGATGGTGAAACTAATAAATTAGGGGGACACTCTACTTGGAAAGTCACTGTGGAAATTTTTTCTACTGATACATAAATCCATGTTTAAATCAATATGAAACGCTTTTTGGGTTTTTTTTTAATTTGGGAAAGAATCAAATCATAAACATTATCATCATAAAGTGACCTACACAAGACATCACTGATATTGTTACAGGTGGAAGATAGCATGTAGGCAGAAACTTGGCAAGTATCGGCCTTTGCAATGTACAACACATTATCCAAAGGATGGAAAGACGAATTGCAACTGCATCTATCTGCTTTTGAAAGATGCTTTTGTTTTTCTTTTAGCAATACATTCAACAGAAAAAGAGCAACTCACTAAAATGTCATTCTGACTACAAATTACTCCTGTGGTGTCTCACGCAGTTTAACACAGAGAAACTACAAGATGCGACAAAGACATGGAATTATAAATTATGAATTTAAAGTGCCAGTCACGCCGCTATTTATAAAATGAAATCATGCAGAGTATAAACTAATGTCCTGGAAACATTAGGGTTGCGATTCATCTGCTACAACTTCAGACAGCTTTTCAGAAACTATCTGATTTATGTTGGAAACCCACATCGAGACAAGAAGAATCTAATTCTGAGATTATCTCTTTCTATACCCAACAATAAAAGGAGTCCAAACAACTAAAAGTATATTAGACATCTACAGTCTAATACTGAATTATTGCAATGCACATTGCAATGCTGAAAAATTCTGTGTGCACTCAGGTGAATGTCAGTCTAAGAGAGTTTCTCTGAATTTGAAAATTTTAGAATTGCTTGCATTCCATTAGAATTAGCAGAATGTCTATGGAAACCAGTATGAAAGCAGGTGTCTTCCACCTCAAAGTATTGTATGTATCAATAGAGGACGGAATATCTTTATCTTCGATTCTCAGCACATCATACAATTTTTAAGGGTGGACCTATCAGAAGCAACAATGGTGAAACATTGCAGGAAGCATGTGGACCATGTCTTCTGCACACAGTGGACTTTTCCTATGAGCTCAGGCTAAGCATAGGACTCATGGATTTTCTCAAAGCAGTAGCCATAAAGATGCAATGCTGACTTCCACACATGCAGTTTGAACTGATGCCTTAGGTGTTAACTTTCATATTTTCGAATCCTGTACTGCCTGGTGTGTAACTCTGAAGTTTCTTGTAGCCTGTTAAATTCTGCTCTCTCGTTCTAGGTAGACATAACAAAGCCTCTCCAGGCCTCCTCTCCAGGGACATTCAGACTGTCCTAGGCCCAAAATGTGTAAACCAAAGCCTCTGAAAGGGGGGAAAGCTGAGGGGAATTACATCATTAAAATGAAGCTTTAATTGGAGAATTAACTCTGATATGCAAATGAACCAAACCTATAAAAGTGTGGAGAACTCGTGACCTGTCGTCCATCTTGGGGTCCATCTTGGCAACAGCCTCTGGCTCCTCAGGGTGTACCTTTGAAGGCCTTTCAAATAAATACCTACCTTTATTTCCTTATTCTTGTCTAGTCTCTGTTTCTAGGAGGCCTCTTAAGGCATCAGAACCAGTGCTCCCTTTACAGATTTTGCTTTGTGTTGTAATGTGCAGCATCAGCAAATACTGATTATCAGAACCTGGTACATGAGAGATAGCACCAACTGCCTCAGAAATATAACCTCAATTTCAGAACTGAATAAAAGAAGAAAGAGGGAAGGTTCCCTCCAATCATGTGGGGTAAATCTGAGAGTGAGCTTTCTTATATCTGCAGTATCAGTCACACCAGGATCACAGAATAGCATCCTGACCACCAAGCTGAACCAGAAAACTGCTTGAGTCACAAAATTACTACAGCCTGTACATAAATGTTAGCATTCCAGACCCTCAGACAGTTGTTGCATTCAATGAAAGAGCTCTTCCAAGCAAAGGTTCTTTGGTGAGCAAACAGAATTATTCTTAAATGTTAATTAACAAATAATACATACTTAAATAGAATTAATAATTATTCATTCTTAAAACTTTATTGTGAAAAAAGGTCTTAGGTAAACTATAGTTTGTTCACTTAAACTTGATTTGTTTGTGGAGAGGTCAACGAGGTCTGTGTTGACTGCACTACTGCATTAGGTCACCAACACTGTTTCAGTATCTGTGTGTAGATAGACAAAGTATGTATCAACCTCCTATGGTAGCTGTAAAATCTGCATTCTCAGGAGGTATTGGCATCAATTCCAGAGGTTCATATAATGCCACAGTGGCTGCTCTCTCTTATTGTGCATATTTTGATACCTCTGCCAGGAAAATTTAGGTGCCGTTTTGAATGAAGAAGAATGTTTCTGCAAAACCTAACGCTACAAAAACTGTGGCTTATTCTCCACTTTTACTCTTGATTTAAAGATAGCATTTTTCCTGTATATCATGGTCTGTTATTTCCATGCCTTGCAAATCTGAAGGTGAGATGGTGTTCAGTTATGGGTAGCATTTTTTGTATTTTGCCTCGAGCTCAATAGAGTTTTAGAGATTTAGAGGGTCACAGCAATGCTTGCTAAATGACAGTCCTGCAATCTGCTCTTTTACATTCCTGAAGAGGAAAATAACCACCTATTGCAAATGCAGTAGCCAGTATTCCCTGGTAATAAATTGGGTGACATGAAATCTCAGCATACACATGAAACAGGGCTTTGGTCTTTCAGTAGGTAAATTTCTAACCCATTCCAGGATCCCATTGTTTGAATGATATCTAGGCTTCTGGAAACATATATCCTGACTAATTAGGAGTGTTACTTGTGTTTGTTGCTGCATTTTTTATGACTGCTATCCAAACTGTAGTGCTACAAAACAATCCTATGACACAGTCTAGGCTTCTTCTAAAACTATGTACTACACCAAAACTTTAGCATCTCCAGAAACGCTATGTTCTTGTAGTTTACAAGTATCTCCAGAAATGTTATGTTCTTGTTGATTATGTTAGTGGCTGATGGTTTATGTTGGCCATGATTTCAGTTTTGCTGTCATCTGGCTGTATTCCTCCTGAAGACAGAAGGGATTTCATGTGATTAACTTAGATTTCTGCAGGCTGGATAATATCTTGATCGAACTTCACATAGTCTGTTTGGGTCCTTGCCATCACTTGCATTTCTGATTGTGTTCTGTCTGAGTTGATGTGGGTTTTATCATACCATCAGCTCTTTAATAACAGTGCCTCCAAAAGTTATTGTTCTTTTGCTGAAACTTTTCATTAGTTGGCCCTAATGGAAAATATAGACAAAAATGTTTACAGCACCTGGGTGTATAGTTGAGAAATATATCTTTCTCAAACCAAATTGCATATGTCTGACTTTATTATCCATTACAATATTTTTAACTGCTTTTTTGGCTCCAAATGTATGTCAATCCAGAAACAGAAAAGTTCCAACTCATTATAGCCTTCATTAAACTGGTGGAATCCAAAAAATGCTAAAAAATACGTCATCTCTCTACTCATAAATACCCCTGAAAAGTAACACTAATAATAAACCCTAATGCCTGAACAAAACAAAAGAGGAACCCTGATCTTTAACCTTTAACCCTAATCTTAAACTTAAACAAAACCCTAAACATAAACCCAAAACCTTAATCTAACCCAAATTTTAAATTTAGCCTTAATTCCACCCATTAATTTAAGACTAACCACAATCAAACACAAAATCCAAATTTTAAGCACAACCCTGATCCTAAAAGCTACTATAATGCTAAAGCTAAACTCAATCACTAAATAATACCAGTTAATCATAACTCCAGCCTTAAATATCCCTCTTTGAAGAGCTGGAGTAACCTTGACCCTAAACCCTAAACATAAAACCAAACCATAATGCAAATTGTTGTCTGCACAGACATAATTCTAAACCTAATCCTGACCCAAACTCTAGTTCTGCTCTGCCCAAACCCACAATTATAATTTCAAGCCCTAATACGAAACCTGGCAATAATATTTGGCCACCCTGTTAGCTTCACTCCAGCAATAAATCAAATCCTTGTCTTGACATGAAGCATTAGCACAAAAACAAACTTAAACTGAATCCTAACTCTAATGTTATCCACAAGATTAGATTTATGGCTGTGGTGTTACAGCATGAATGAGGGGCTGGGTGTTAGAGGTTAGGGGTTTGTTTCTGGTTTGGGATTAGGGTTTTAACTATGAGTTGATTTTTTTCTTAGGATACGGTTTATAATGATGTTAATGATTGGAGTTTGTGATAGGGTCTGGGGCTTGTATTTGGGGTTAGAAGTTGAAGTCAAGATTGCCATTACGGAGTGCTTTCCCATGGCATGGGGAATGTCATAGAGGAATAAATTTTAAACTGAAATGCAAGCAGAATATTCAAAGAAAAATATGTTAATGAGATCAAGTTACTGGCTCAAGACAATTTCACTCAGGCATTCCTTAAAAACTGTAGTGTAAAGTAGTTGAGCAAGCAAGCAGGGTTTGTAACCTCTCACATAAAATGGCCAGAAAACCAGAATACAGTGCTAATTTTAATTATATTGGTGGGATCCAGTAACTACAGACCAATACATCTGATGCTTACACAGTAAAATTACTGGCAATCATGATTAAATATGGAATTAGAGAAGTCATAGCTAGATCCTGGGCACTGGGAAAGCCTAGAAAAGTTTTGTAGGGTTAAATTATGTATATTTTATCTCTAAAAAAATCATGTAAAGAGTTAGAGAAGATAGACATACATTTCACAAAATCTGTGTAGATATGTAAAAGGTATTCAAAAAAGTTGGTCACGAAATGCTCTTCAAAACATTATTCTGTGATGGGATAAGAAGCAAATCCTTCACACGACAGAATAACAATTAAAAGATTGGACTCATTTATCAGTTTTCAGAATATATGGAAGCTGCAAGTGGAATACAGTCTGCATCACCATATTGATGGATATTAAAGTGACAGAGCTTGATACCTGATATTTGGGATTTTAAAAACAACAAACGAATGTGCAAGAAGGTCTTATGAGATTGGTTGATACAGAAAAGTGAAGGAGCAAAATCACATTTCGTGTAAAATGGATGCAAAATGACAGAGAGAAAAAAATAACTCTAACATTGTATGCAGAGGGATTGATTCTGCATATGTGCTGAGTGGTAATTGATTACTGGGACTTACAAAAAGCTCTTCAAAGCATTTGAGAAAAAAAAATAGCAAATAGACTACCACTACACTCTGCTCTGAAGGTAAAATAACACAGAACAGAAAACATGATAGTACCAATGCACACAGGAAATACCTACCTGTTCTTGGAGTATTCTGTGTAAGTCCAATGCCTCTCTTACAAAAAAGGATGGAGTAGATTTAAAAGACAAAAGAGGGTACCCAAGCAACTGAAATAGTTTCAACACAAAACCAAATTAAATAGACTAGTACTCTTCAGCTTGGTAAAGAGAACAGGGCTGTGAACAGCTGTTCAGTGTCTCTTCCAGGATAGGAACAAGGTGATAACAAATACAACTACATTTAAAAGTAATATAAAAAGTGTAATGTATAGTTAAACTCAGGAAACACTTTCCTGCTGAATGCTGGGGTAAGGTTGACAACAGTTCACTAAATGAATGGTTGATATGTTGAAGAAAAGTTGACTGCATTGAGAAATGCAAAGTTATCACTAACTCAAGAATCTTAATTTACTAGGAGGATTTCTGCAGTATAAAAAAATATTTTCACCTATGTATCTATGGTCACTGGCCATAAGGAGATAAGATGCTAGCCTAATTATGCACTTTGATTTATCTTGAAGTGACACTTCTAAAACTTCACTTTGGTAGAATGGATAAGGAACCAGACCAGAGTGGATGGATAAAAAGGAAATACATAAATGAATCAAAGAAATAGCAGAATGAAAATAGGTCAGATCACAGAACAGAGAATAGAGAAGGATTAAAAAGGAACAGCAGAGCAGTGATAGAGAAAAAAAAATGGAACAAAATATAGAAAACAATGCAAGCATCTTTCAACACACATGATCTCTGACTGGAACAAATGTAGAGAAGGACTGCTGGGATAAATAGAACAGGGGCATGTATTACAGGGAAAAGCAAAAGAAATTTGAAAATTTGGAGTTCCATCAATCTAACTAAAAATTGACCATGACTATGACTGTTCTACACAAGTAAGTTTACATGCATCAGGAGCATAAGCTGAAGGGCAACACTATGAGAATGAAAAGGCGTAAGATGGCCACGTATAGATCAGGAATGGAAATTCAGTCAGCAAAGCAGTGAGGCTCTGAAACAGACTTTGAGTTGGAATAGTTGGTGCTATTTCCAAAATTGTGAAAAAATACTGCAACGTGTCAAAAAAGGAGACTAGAGTCTGTGAACTCATAATCCATTACTTTTCTAGGTCCCATGTTTTAAATGCCAGCAAAAAATTTAAGGGAAAAAATGTCAGACTTGTCTCAGGTTTGGGGTTTTTTTGCTTTCTTTAATGGATGGGTTTATGCATCTCTTTACCACATAGCAAGCAGATTCACACAGTGTAGAGCTTGCAGAGACCATTCAGTTACATAATTTGGTGTCCAGTGATACCAGGCCATTACATTCCCTTCAGCTAACTGCCTCTTGAGTGCAATAAACTCTCTTTGCCCAAAACACATTTTCTAGGTAGGTATCTGAGTTCAGTTCAAGGAATTCAAAAGACCGAGAGTGCACCACTGCCTTCAGAATTTGTGCCTTTGGATGACCATGCACAGAATTAAACTTATTTACGGAATATTTGTCATTTGAACTTCGTTGCCTTTAGGTTTTTACTGTACTATTCTCTATGAGGTCAAAAATCATCTTGGGAACTGATATTTTCTGCCTGTTCAAGTATTTATACAATACAGCCAAGTAACTCAAATCTTCTGGAAGAGATAAAAAAGCCTGAGCTAAGCCATTTGTTGCAAGTTGTTTCTTCTAACCCACAAACACTGCTTGTGTACGTCTTCTAATTTTTGCTATTTTTTGAGCAATCTTCTTGAAATATGGATAGCATATTCATTTGTACAAGCCTTCTGTGCTGGAGTTCATATTTTGGAACCATAGGTCTTTCAAATACAAATATATTGAAAAGTTATGTATTATTAATCTACAAAATTTGGCAAAAGACTGTTATATCAATGTATCCTTGTTATATGCACCTGTTTTTCTGGCCCAGTGAGTGATGATTTTTGGAGAAAACACTGAAAAGATGAGGGGAATTGCAGTGAATCATGAATGAAGTATATTCACCTGTGGAAATTTCCTCATTCAAGAGGCTTAAAAAACTGTGCACAATGAGAGGAAAAATACAGGGTGCAGATACCAGCAACAAAGCAAAGTCTCTGATGAAAAGATAACAGACCTGAGTCATCTGAAGCAACAGAGTCCAATATTCTGATCAATTTGTATTAGCTATTCCACACATGGAGGATTTAAAGTTCAACATCAAATTTACTGATTTGAATCTCTTTTGACATTAAATGGAAATTTGATTTTGCAAGGTGATACAGCAACATACTTGAATCACAACACAAGTACAAATAATGAGAGTATACAGCTGGAATAAATAGTTCAATCACAGTACTAACATAATTCTCAATAATATGCTCGCTGTCCTCAGTTGCTGTCAAGATATGTATGACAAGAATCCTGATCATGTCTGTCATTCTCGTTTGTTGTTAAGTTTTTATACTCTGCGTTGTTCACGTTCTGTACTGGGTACCTTATTGAAAGTAGTGTGACTATTTCTGCTCTTTTTATTAACTGAGGGACAGAAAAGCGGTTGATCTGCTCAGATGGTACTATTGGTTGATTTACACAACTAGTACAGCCAGTTGATCCACTCCCCCAGTATAGGTGGCCAATCACAGATCACAGGATACTCTGAGTGGGAAGGAACCAACAAGGATCATCAAGCCAATCTCTTAAATGAATGGCCCACACAGGGGTTGAACCCACAACCTTGGCACCATGCTCTGACCAACTGAGCTAATCCACTCAACTAATGTAGCCATTTATACAGAAGAAAGATGACCATCTAGTCCTATTTGTGCTGAGTTCATCTTTCTTTGCAACGGCCATGACGATCCCCTACATGGGCATGTCACCATCCAAATCCCCTGTAAGCCTTCTGACATTGTTGTGGGTCATTGATCAGTCATAGCCAGATAGGCTCTGGAAAACTTGTAAGGTTAGGAACATAAGAATTGCCTTTTTTTTTAGTACTATTTTCTGCTACATGACCTGAATTTGCATCCCAAAACCTAGTCATCACTAGCTAATTAAATCATTGCTTAAAAAAGGGTGAATTGCATTTTCACACCAAAACTTGGACCTGAGGTGATGGCAGATGGGCTAGAGTCATAATGCTGGTCTTTTGGGACATGAACATTAATTTAATCAGAAGAGGTAAAGTTAGAAGATGACCTAAGGCAACCTCGAGTCCAAAGTAGAAGTTTATCTTTTATATTTGTGCCGTGCAGAGTAAGTCATCTCAGTGTTCCTTCCTCGTGCAACCAAGTATTGTGTTATCTTTATATTGCCACATTACAACATGAGAGCTAATAGTGAGTTGTCCATCAATTGTGCTCCCTAAATTGTTTTTAATGACAATGTTTTCCAAGGTATCGTCTTCAATTTTAGCTCAGTTGGTAAGAGCATGGTGCTAAAAACACCAGGGTTGTGGGTTCAATCCCTATATGGACCATAAGAGCTGGACTCGATGATCCTTCTGGGTCCCTTCCAACTCAGGCTATTCTGTGATTCATTTCTGTGATTAGTTCGGACGGTCTTAATTATGTGTTTGTTATCTTAAAACATATATAGAGTAATTCAAATTTTTCTATCTGGAAATCTCCAATACTAAATAATAAATTCCAATACAATTGCTCTGACTAAAGACAGATGTTGCACTCCAGGATAGCTGTTCTGTCTGTCATTGCAGGGACCATCAAGGAGCCCTCAGTGTTATGAGGAGTTCTAATGCCCTTGAAAGCTGCACCAAATTGTGCCAGACTGCCATTCCACAATCCAATGGATCAAAGGGACACTTGTCTTTGGTAACAGGCAATTTGAGCCTTTATGTAAAATTTTCTGTGTGCTAGAAATGAATGTCATAATAGCCAAGACAGGTACAAACAGGCAAGAAAGAAAAGGCTAACTACTGGAGGTGGCTCTGGTTTGAAAGTTATAAACAAAGCAAAGAGAAGCTGAAGAAGAAAGTTCTAGAATAATTGAAAAAAATATAACCCTCAAAATGTTTATTTTTAGATTATAGAAGTGCTGACAATGAAACAATCTGAAAGAATGGTAAAAATTTCCTCAGCAACAGAAGGGGGACAGGAGGTACTGGCAGATCACATTCCTGTGATTCTGTTCAATATATTCATGTAACACATGACTGTACTATATATAAGCTGGAATACAACGACAAAACCAGGTGTCTCCAAGTCTAGAAAGTGTATCAGACTTAGAAAACATTAGGAATATTTTTGCAGAGCTTCACATTCCAATTTACCTGAATGCGTTACAGAGTTATTATTAAAACATATGACTTTATTTTAAAGAAGTTTCTTTTCTTCATCTTGCAGTATTTTTTATTTGCTCAAACAAAATAATAAAATCAAATAGAAAATATATGCTGAAAAATGGATAAAAACCTGTCTAAGGATGACTATCGCATGCTAAAATATTATCAGAAACTCAGCCCAAGGAATGTTGAAATGTGTTTTTCTCTGAATATGTGACTATGGAAATAGATGTAATCCACATACCAAATGTTAAGTTTTATAAAAACCAAAACAGCCTCCTTGAGGTTGATTCTATTTTTGCTTCTGTAAATATGTGGGTTTTCTTTATTTGAAGTGGGACAGATAGCTAAAAAACTTCTTAAACATAACAAACTAAACTGTATAAATCAGTAAACTAGCATGCATACATATGAAACTTAGAATTAAAATAGCAAGATTGCAATGTAGTTCCTTTTTAGTGTGAACCTTTAGATGCCATAGGAATGTTAACATTTTACAAAGATGTATGCACCTGGATAACTCACTGAGTATCAAATTTGCTGAATGGGAACATGGTTAAAATTATTACATCAAGGGTATGGTTGGTCTGTTGTACAACAACCTCCACAGAAGAAATGCAGTTTTTAATGACTTGTTTGGTGTATTTAACAAGTAGGTAGACCTGCTCTTACAGACTGCAGTGGATTCTTGAAAGCACAGCAATATTGAGCAGTCTGGATTGAGAGAGAATCAGCAGTATCTCTACGTTTCAAGGTTGAAATCATCATGGCAAGATACAAAATCCAAAAGCAAGAAAAACAAAACAAAGCTAATCAGGATTTTCAGTCTAGTTGGGACCTCACTAGGAATTATCATGCCATCAAATGGAGTTTTCAGGGTAGCTGGTTTTGGCTGGAGCTGGTGTAAGGCTACACAACAATAACAAATTTCCAGCAAGGAAACTCTTCCCCTCTGTCTGGCCAGTAAAGACGTCTTTAGATGTCTCGTTGGGATGAGGAGCATGCTCATGTTTAGCCTAACAGCTTTTTGCTCACAAATAGCTTTGCAGGGATTGGGCACCTAAATGCCTCTTTTCCTGCTGCTTCTTTTCTCTGGCTCTCCAGCAGCAAATTTATTGTGATACAATCAAGCATTTATAGCTATATTTCTTATTTTTGAGAAGCTCTCCTGTTGGAGAGCCGAGGTATGTTGCTAGCTGCTGCACTGGGGAGGTGAGGAAGGTATAGAAGGATCATTATAATCTTCCTTTAAGTTCTCTTCAAGAATTTGACTATACAGGTACTGAGAACATCCCAAGGGAGATGCACTGCTGCAGGGACCCCCAAGGAGAGCACAGAGTGTCCAAGGACCAGCATGTTATGTAGAACCAGCTTTCACAGGAAGTGGGGAAAGAGGGTCAAAGTCATGGCTAGATTTAAAGTCTATCTTTGCCTTGTTCAAAAGAATGTGATACAGCACAATTCTGGGTGTCTTCAGGTTTTTGTGAAGGTCATGACTACTATTGTCCAAAATCTGGTATATGAAGTCTTTCTTTCCTCCTTGTAGTCCTTTTGATCCTACAAAAAAGTAATTTTTCTTCTCCTCACTGTCATAAATTTTCAGCTTACCTCTTATAATTCTGTCCTGATAGTCTCATATCTGTGAGTGGCAGTAGATATGAGCCACATTAATCCATTGTATCCAGCTTTATGAACTTCTCAGAATCTGTGCCTGGTGCCAATTTGTGTCACTTTGGGTGACTGAACAGATGAAGGTAATGCATTCATGTCATCACCTTGATCCGCCGCAGTCGTTTACGTGCTGTTTGCACAAGCAGGACTCTTGCCCATGAAGGCTGTCAGGCCTGACGTTGGATCAGGTCTCTTTCAAGACTCCAAGCCCCAAGGGTGTTAGTGGAAATACTTCTTCCACATCTTAAGATCCTGCCTGATTAACCTCCCTGTACATTCTGAATCTGAATCTATTGCACTGAGCTGTGCAAATACCCTTATGTTTAAACAAATAAACAAAAACTCAGAAAGGCCATAAACCTTAGAAAAGAGTCCTGTTGGCTGCTTCTGCCTGGGATAGAACTCAGTCTAACATACTGCAGAAACCAAATAGAGAAAAGTGAAGAATACACAGCTATGCACTACAAAGCAAAATATTTAGGACCATTTTGTGACATTCTTTGAATAGAAATGTAAGTGGCGGATAGAAAAAAATAACAAAATAAACATGAATAAATGCTTTTATATTTCCTGATGCTTCATAAAAATGTGAAAATCTGCTTCTTCTCTGTGTGAAATTTATATTTTTTTTGAGTTCTGATAATCCACTGGGAAGTGGTAGGGAAATATTTTGATGTTAGGGAAATAGTTTCTTTTACCTGAAATGAAATAATTTTCTTTAGTTCTGAATATGCTTTGATATGTAAAGCAGTCAGAAAGAAATTATGAAGCAAAACAATTTTAGATCAAATCAACTAAACATTTTGTGGTTTGATTTTTTTCCTTCATTGAATATGCTTATGTTCAAAGAAAGTTTCCATTCTTCCCTGGAAAACATATGATAACTCTAGAATCTATCAGAAAGAAATAGGCAACGTAAATTGTCTGTTTCAAAGGCACCAGGGTACTCATTTGGGAGGTTAAAGACCCAAATTCAAGCTGTTGTTTTGCCCTTGTGTTGGCTGTTGTGTTGGGCAGCCCCCTAACCACTACTCTTTTCTAAGATGAGCAGCTTTCTCTTTCAATAGAGATGTAGGATATGCTTATATGAAGCACTTCACAGTACTAACAACAGAAAAGATAAATTGCAAATACAAAGGAAGAGAGGATATAAACAATTTGATTACCAACTTCTGGCTCAGCTGCAGTAAAAAAGTTACACTAATCCAAGCTCTTCTGGCTAACATATTTCAGAAGATATTTCTAAATGTTACCTAGAAACTTGAGGAAAAAATATCCCAGGAGAGCTTATGAAAATTAGGCTCGTGCGGTATTGCTTTGAATGTCTTGGTCACTACATTGTTAAAACAAACAAACAAAAAAACAAACAATCACCCCCTCCCCCCCTAAAAAAAAAAGATAATATTTTAATCATATTTGCAAAAAAAAAAAAAGCAATTATCATCACAAGCTTTGTTTTGAAGCTGAAAACAAAAATGGGAGTAAGTCTTTGGGTAAAATTTCCAGTTAAGCCCTAATTTTTAATAAGACAGGTTTCCAACAAACTTTAGGGATTTTTTACCTTTATGTATTTCAAAATATGCATCAAACTGCCAAAATATTAAGGGACCAGTAACTCAACACTTATTTCTCTATGGAAACTGGGCTCCTCACGTTGAAGTAATACTTAACATCTGTTTTTCACACCATGCAATCATTTTTCAAATAAAACACATACAAAATACCTAGGGAACAAATACCATTTCAGCAGAATAAAACCTCACCAAAAAATGCTCTAGAAATGGAAATGTTGCCATATGAGCAACACCTGAGAAAATGTCATAAACAGATAGTAGAGAAAGGCTACAGCAAACTTTGTCATTTACTCAATGTTCAGACCCTTGACCTCAACAATTTTTATAATGATGTGGCATTAAGCTACAACACTCCAATTACTTTCGTTAGTCCACCCAAGTAGGTAAAACACCTGAGGACAATTAATTCCTCATTTCTTTTCAAAATTACATTTATTTTATGAGGATTATTGGTTTTTTAGATTAAAATAATTTCTTGCAAGTGAAGGTGCTACTTGCATTGTCTCAAATGAGTAATTCAAGTTTCCTGTCTTATTCTCTTCTTTAATTGACCTTTGCCACACCTCTTTGTACATTTTACTTGATGTTTTTCTGCTAAGGAAAAAGATTAATAATTTGAAGGAGGTTGCATTTGCCAGTTCAAGAAATCAGATTTTTCTGCTGAGTTAGTTTAATGTATGCTGAATTACGCCTTTCACATGCTCACTGGAATCAAGACAAATGAGCATAAACACATTCTGAACATTCATCATTTTTCTAGCAAGCTTCAGTCACTTGAGAAACTGTTTAGTATGCACAGAGTGGTAACAATTAATTTTTATATATTTGGTTAAGTTTAATAAGCCCTTTCTTCATAGCATATTGTGACTACTTCTTGAATTAACATTTAAACATACTTACAAGATGGATGTCAAATATTAAAAGACCAGACCTTTTATCTGTGCCAAGTAGTATCATCTGCAGCAAGTTACAGAAAGGGCTTGTTTGCCCTTGAAAGCCTTGGTGTCCTCTCCACTAGGGACACTACATCAAAATTCAGAACACCATTGGACAAGCCATAACCTATCAGGGGGAGCCCATTCAGTGCCTAACCACCCTCTGGGTGGAAAACTTCTAATATCCAACCTAAACATGCCCTGACACAGTTCTGTGAGGTTCCACCAAGTCCTATTGCTGATCACCAGAGAGAAGAGATCAGTGCCTCTTCATCAACTGGTCTAAAGTACGGAGGAAATATAGTGTATGTCCCAGATGACGCTGAACTGTAAATTGTACTTTCCTAGGGCAGTCATTTTTTTGTATCACACTGTGTCTTTAGCCAATGAAATTAATATATTGTAAGGGAAAAAGGAGACAGAGATCTAAACGTGTGACTGCTGCATAGTGTCTACATTGCTATGGTTGTACAGCACCAAGATCAATTACCTTCCTTTCTTCCAGTGAGAACCCGCTTTGTGATTTATAAAGCAGCTTACCAACAGGCTGAAAAGAAAATGTTTACAAAATGTGAGACCACAAATGAAAAAATGCTGAGAATATTGGAATTCTGTTAAAGTATTATTATTATTATTATCTTGTTCTTAGCTACATTCATATGGAACTACAATTTCAGGCTCTGCCCATTAACACCATAAACCACTTTAATATCCAGGTGTATATTTCAAAAATAAACATCTATGTATTATTATAAATTAGGTCATTATTACACTGATATAGGTGTCAAATATTTGAATGCCTTAAACAAATCACCATGTCAATGGCATTTTTTTTCATAATTTCTTTTGTGACAGAAAATAAAAGGTCAGATGTTTTCTCCATTTACATTGGGCTTCCAATTTATTTGAACACAAATGGGTCTCCAAACTTGCCATCTGGGCTTGGGAACTCCTTGCCTTCTTTCATTCACATTGTAGGCTTCCCACAGACACTGAAAGCAAGATCTGGATACTACTTAGATCTCATTTCCCTCTGCCCAGTCCTACCACTTGCTTCTCTAAACATCTCCCAGCATCCACAGGGGTGTCGTACTGCAGTAATTCCATGTCAGTTTCCTAGCTCAGCGCATTGATCCACCACCAGATGAAGCTCTCCAAAGATAAGATCCCTGCTTCCAATGCTGCACAAAAGTGGGGTTCCCAGCATTTAGAGTGCTGTCAGATTTAGTTGTTATCTATATTCCTTTCTTTACCCTACCATTTTATTGTAATCTTATTAAAACTTCTGTTTTATGGAGTTATTCGTTTCCAGGCCTGTATCATTAAGCTCAAGAAAGAACCTGCACTGTTTCCCTCTCTCTCACCCCCTGTACTGGTGCAGACCAGTTTCAATCTCTGAATAAGCATCTGTGAAAGTGGGTGCAGAAGGGGTTCTGCTTCAGAACATTGCTTTTTAGTGATTCTGTTTCCCTCTCTCTTCCATCCTAGTACGCAAATAGTGCACAGCAATACCACCCATGTTTGTAATTTAAAAAAAATCCTGAAAAATGGGCAAATTTCAGTCGTCATTTGGATTTTCTAGTGATACGAGTCCTCTTTCCAGCTCCATGCTGAAAATAAACATCATCCTTGTTCTTTAGGGCTGGCAGTTAAATTTAAAACAGAAATAATCTTCAGCTAGTTGTTGGAGGGTTCTCCTGTTTATGATGAATAAAAACATTTCAGTTCAGCTCTGTTTATGCCTGGCCATGTATCTAGCCATTGGTCCAGATCCTGATCCCTGGCACTGATTTCTCAGGTTCACCTCAGACCTCCCTCATCACTATGGGCTTACATGATGATCATTGAGCCCTGGTTACCATCACTGGACCTGATCCTGACTTCAGTTCATAGCTCGACCTTGGACTTGCCTTTTCCCCATGGTCGTACCTAATGACCTGGACCCTCAGGTGGCCCTGATCGCCTTTCTCAGTCAGTCCTGCTTGTCTTGGGGTGGTGAGGCTGAGCCTCAGCTATCAAGGTCTCTGTCCTACCCTGACATCATGCTTCAGCTGGACCTGGGTCCTTCTGCTCCCCAGCATAACAATGTGACAGTCTGTCATGCAGTTGTGCACTACTTTGTTTGATCACCATCTAAGTTATTTGTTATCGAGCACTTTAAAGGACAAAATTAAAACTGATATATTGGCTGCACAAACCTCCTGGACCAGAGGGAAAAAAAAAAAAGCAGATTGAAAGTAAAATGAAGGCTCAGTTGAGTGTTTCATCTATCATTAAAAAAGCAAGAAGATATAAAAGTGAAGGAGAAAATTAATAAATACCAGGAATAAAACTGACAGGTTTTGACTGCATCTCAAACTTTAAATAATTGCTAGAGGCTAGAGGGTCCTGAGGTGATTTACAATGAATACTAACAAAAAAGCTTGTCGACCTTAAGTAAATAAATCCATGACTCTAAAGGCCTGTGCTGGTCTGACATAATTCAATATGCATAGTGTAAAAAAAATGTGGAAACTACTCAGCTCACACCTCACATAAAGTAATAGATGTTGTCAGATGAACACTTAAGTCAGGACGTTATTGGTTTTTGAGAGAAAGTTACTTCCAGAACTCAACTCCTGCTCATTCTTCAAGCCCTCTGTAGGGCACTATTTTGTAACGATACGTACATGTCTATTTTGCCATTTCATGGTATTTGAGAAACATTATTCAGATCTTTACTGTTTAATGAAAATGCCTAAAAATATTCAATGTTACAGCAAGTGAATTTGAGTGTAAATGTCCTTTCCAGTGAAAAAGTGAGGGCAAGGATGGAAAAATCTGAGACATGTCTCAGAGACCTAGCTCTTCAAGGAAGCTGATCGTTGTGTGTTATCCCTGTGGGGACTCCTTTTGAAAGATTAACAGGAGAAGGCTGGAGTGGCTCTGTGAACAAATGGGGGTTCAAGGCCTTTATCTTCTAAAGATTACGTATCAGTGAGGAAAACAGACTTTAGCATACTGTGAGTCTTGGATCATCTTACCTCTGACAGCAGGAGACTCCAGGAATCCTTCTGTTATTGTTTTCTCCATGTTCTTCTCCTCAGTCTTACACCAGATGATGAAGGGTGAAAGTTAATGGTGTTAAAAGTCGATTGATTTACATCAATTTTTCAAACTTTCATTTCATTAGTGCGTTAGAAGACAGAATCTAATGTCAAATTCTGCATATCCGGCCCTCACCACCTGAGGAAAAATGCACAGGGCTCTTAATTGCCCTTGGCTACTGATACTTTGCTACTGTTCATGTTGCCCTATGCAATAACAGGCTCAGTCAGGATCAGATCCTACTGTATTGCATGCTGTAAAATCCAAAAGACAGAGTTTTTTCTCTAAAAGTAATATATTCAAAACCAAAACAAGGGCAAAATGCACCTATGCACAGTAAGACAAGTCAAAAGTATTAAAACTCCACTTACCTTTCATTGAAATAATGTTTAAGAAACAATCTATTTGTTGGGAATCACCTTGAAATTAAGATACAGGATGTGAATTGCTAACAAAAATAGTAATTATATATAAAATTCATACCACTTTTACAGACTACAAATCTTCATGGAGGTGTTTGCTCACAAATTCAACTCTAATAGCTCTGTTTTTAATGTCTCTATTAATTTTGTCATGTGTCTTGTTGTAAATGTATCACCATTCTCCTGCTCACTGAGATGAAACTCATCTTTTTTTCTTACTGCTGCTTCCCAGGAGTATGAAACACAAATGAGTTACACCTCATCAAACCTCACATTTTTCTTCTGTGATACAGCTAGTCATGTTTTCTTGCTGGTACATAATTCAACTTGCAGATGTCTCATCAGCCTCCCTCTCTCCTTGACACCTGTCAACTGTTTGTCCTCTTGGTGAAGGTGTTCAGCACATTTATCATTCCAGTCTGCGGAAAGTCCTTGGAAAGTGTCTGTCAATAGGGTGTGTAAGACCACTGACATACAAACTCATACTTTTCTCTAAGCCACTATTCAGGAATGGCGTGAGTCAGAATGCTAAGGTGATAATGAGAAATACTCGTTACATCCCTTATGTGTTAGAGACAAATCAAATTGCCACATATTCTGAGGATCCTGATCCTGCAGCAAGCTCAGTGCATGTAACAGAGAACCTTGGATCATAAATTTGCATAGCTGCCTGTAAGATTAAATTTTTAATTACTTGAACTGTGTGAAGCTACTCAAAAAGTGGCCAAAGTGTTTTTTATTTCAGCGCTGAAATAGAGCATGAAAAAACCCCATGCTACACCATATTTATTACCTGGCATGCTTTAAAGGACAGAAGTAGGCAGCATGAGCAAACAGTAATGGTTGAAAAAAACCCCTAAAATTAAGGTATGTTACTGACAAGGATTGATGGCCTAAACAGAGATGTCAGTGACTCTCACAACTAAAGGAAAGGACAAGTGCTGGCAGGTGAGATTATCACAATTTTGTCAGAAAATTATGATCTTCAGGATTTGTGCAGTAACTTTTTCCAGGCATGTGATCTCTTGTAAAGTCAGAGCAGCATTTCTGAACCATGCGAGAGTTAAACACACGAAGAAGTAAGTTATAGAATCACAGATTGTTTTGGATTGGAAGGGACATTAAAAACTCATCTAGTTCCAGTCCCCCTGCCATGGGCTGGGACACTTTCCACAAAACCAGATGTCTCAGAGTCCCATCCAGCTTTTACCTCAAGTCCCATCCCTTGAACACCTCCAGAGATGGGGCATCCCCAACTTATCTGGGCAACCTGTTCCAGTGCCTCACCACCCTCAAAGTGATTAATTTCTTCCTAATATCCAATCTAAACTTACCCTCTTTTAGCTTAAAGCCATTACTCCTTGTTCTAACCCTACATTCCTTGTAAATAGTCCCTCACCTCTCTTTTTGATCGCCTCTAGGTACTTGAAGTCCTCAGCATGCACTCACATACAGAAAACAAAAGCAGCCTGGGATCAGCAACTTCAGGCCTGCTCTGAAATGACCAAGTCTTGGAGTGACAAAATCAAAGCCTCAAAACTCTTTCAGTGCTTGACCTCTGAAGATACTGCCAAATAGACAACAGTGCCAGTTATAGTATCTACTTGTATATTGTAGACATCTGTCAGCTGAAAACCGTCCTCCATCTACATTTCAGTGAAGCCACCAAAAAGCTGTCAGAAGCATGCCTCAAAGGCAAGCCTGCCCAAGCCTAGAGTGAAATGTACACTACACTTTCTTCAGTGAAGTTTTTACCTTTCCAAATAAAGGCAAAAAATACTGCATCAAGCATAAGCACACAGAAAAAAAAATGCATCAAACACTGCAAAGAGTCACTCAGGTCTCTGAAACTGAGAAGATAAAGATATGACAGAACATTAGAAGATGAAAGAAGGAAATGAGAGAATCAGATCAACAGGGCCTCAGAGACCAATTTTATAAAGGTCTGGGTGATGGGTGCATTTGGAAAAGTGGGAGCAGAAAGGTGGTGATACTCATTGTACGATAATATGTGAGCTAAATGGGAAATTTGGAATAAGGCGATGAAAACGAGTTGAACTGGGGTAACGATGAAGATGAAAATGCAGCAGCACAGGGATATCTCATGGTTATCTGATGTAAAAGAGCAAAACGTGACCCACAGATTTGGTTGTTAAAAGTTGTCAACTAGAACAGAGGTGGAGAGGAAGAGAAGCTATGAAATAAACTTAAGGCGTTGATTTTTGGTCATACTGAGTTTAAAATGATGATGGCTCATCCCAGGTAAAGTACTGGGGGTGCCACCATCAGCATGTGATTAGAAAATACATAAATCAGCACAGAGCAGATGTGTATGGATGAACTGTCAGAAATAATGTACTTAGTGGGACAAACAGAGAGTGAAAGGATAGCGTTTTGGAGTACCTCAGGGACTAGAGGAGAAAAGAGATGCCATCAAAATAGCTGATAAAAAACCAGTTAAAGGAAAACAAAGTGAATGGACTATTATCTGGAAATCAAATGGCCCACAAGCACCAGCAGCATTGCTAACAACTTTCAAAGAGAAGAAATAAAGCCAATTCCCTAAGATGCAATAGCAACTAACACACTATGGGTTCTGCTTAGGGCAGTACTCAGAAACCCAGCAACAGGAAACCAGCAGAAAATCAGCAATATCCATCTCAGTTGAAATGAATAAAGATGATGGAGCTCTGATTTTTGGGCACAAACAGGCATTACCAGCAGTAGATGCATATAATATATATTTAGAGGGGAGAAGTCAACATGTAAACAGTGTTCCTGAGAAACAAAGGGAAAAATCAGATGAAAAGGCTGTACTTTGTCTAAAATATTTCTACTTGTTTTTAAAGAACAAAACCAAACTCATCCAAGTTTTTGGTGCCATAAATCAGTATTTCAGGAATTTCAGTTGATAAACACCTCAGAAGTATTCATACATCTATGCCCTAGAAATGAATGCAGCTTACGAGTAAATGCCCATGTTTACATAAAAATATGTCCAATTTTGTCCACAATAAACAATAAAAAAGAAATAGTTTATAGGCCATAGAAGAGATTATATAGAATTATAGAATCATAATATTATTAATTAATACAGAAGGACAACTGAAATCTAGTCTAAAGTTTTAAAGTCCACTTATTGAATGTCAAAGTTTTTGTTAAGGGACTCTTAACTGCACTTGGCCACAGAGCTAAACTCTTACAATTAGAATCATAGAATTGTTTTGGTTGGAAAGGACCTCTAAGATCATCAAGTCCAAATAATTTCGCTGTGTTGGGTGCAGAATATTATTACCAGAAGCCCTATTTACTCCAGAAATGTTTGACAACCACCATGCCTGAATTCTGCATTGCTCTAGGGCCTTCACAAAGAAGTAACAGTTTTGAAAAAAGAGCAATATTTTTAGAGGAAACTTCTGGTATTATAGGAAATAAAAGCTAAAGACAATCTGTGACACAAACATAGCTTTCTGTAGTACTGTGATTATAGCTATTTTTGTGCTGGAAAAATCCAGAACAGCCAGAAACAGTTCCACCTGCCAGCTGCCATATTATTTGTAACTTCTTATGTGTTTATGCTCCAAGTGCCTCTCTCCATATAAATTAGTTCTATATGTGTTACATTAAAATCAACATTATTTAGCTCAAAAGGTATTTCAAGATTACTGTATCTAAAAATAAATATTTAGTGTCTTAATCACGTTAATGGAGAAAATTTCAATAAAAAGATCTCATTCTTATCAAGTGAAAAATAAACAGATTGAGGAGCATCTTCACAGGACATTCAGTGCTGAACCCTTTTCATTTAAATGAGCTCTGCCACTAACTTCAGCTGGAGCAACAATAAGCCTGCAGTTATTTGTTCTCAGTTAAGTTTTCAATAAGCTTTGATTGATGTGTGTGTACTTTGCTGAATTCAGCAGTACAGCACAGTAATCAATGCATTGTAGAAGTAAGCTGTTATCTCAGAAGCACCTGCCTCTCATATCAGATTGGAAAAATTCGTAGAGAATAACTATTTGTTTCATATGGCTCTGGAAACAGATACTCAAGTTGTATCTATCTGTTCATGTGTCTTTTATGTGACATCCTCAAAGAAAAGTCTTTCTTAAACTATGTAATCTCCTATATCTTATTTTTATTATATTTAAGTTAACCTTCACATTTCAAGTTAATTCTTTTATAATGCAAGCTGTTGTTATTTTATCAAAAGCACCAAGAAAAACTGAGTTCCAGCATTTGGTCTATAACAGAAAGCTGAGGGAATATCAACATAAAGCTGTCCCACAGGGATTTTGTACAGAATGATGAGCTCAGACACATGCCATGGAAATTGCCATGCAGGAGACGTACTGTGAATTGTAAACACCACATCACAAAGCTGATAGCTTCAGGCTGTGGGCTTGCTTTCTTTCTTGATAGGACTTTCATTGGTGGTTTCAGAAGACAACATGGGTATTATTCCCACATATCTACCTCAGTCAAAAAGTTAGCCAAGATATAGCATTCCTGTGCTATTTCTTTTTGAGTAAATTCAATCAGAAAATTTTAAAAAGTCATTTAACAAGCAAATAAACCTCTGTATGCATGTCATTGTCCTCCTCGTACTCAAAAGGCTTGTGTGGCTTGACCTCAAAGGACAGGGTTAACCCTGAATGGAGAGAAGGGCAACACTCTTCTCAACTTGACTGATCTACTGCAAAGCGTTTATAAGGAATAATTATCTTTTCCTGTAATAAGAAAACGAGAACAAGTTGCTTCTGTGAAATGTGTTTGAATATCTGGGCAATAACAACAGCCTAAGGTCAACCCCTAAATAAACTAGAATCTGCTCCAAAAATTAATGTTTTGAGTCTAAAATTGAAATAAGCAGTGACAATTAAGATATGGTTTGGGACTTTTTATTCTTCTAAATATACTTTTCCTGCTATATAATTCTATTATGTAGATAAATGATAGAAGGAGTGATAATGCTGAAAATATCACAAGAAATCTTTCCTAAATATTTTCAGTAAGGTCATAAACAATACTCACCTCTGATTGCTCATCAGGGGTAAAAAAAAAGAGAGAGAGATAACATAGCCCAAGAAATTTAGAATCTCCTCCTTGAGCTTTTCATACAGGGCTGGACTGATGTCTTACTTTGCCAGGACTTGCTTGGATCTAAAAACCCCATCTGTCTATCAGTGCTTCACTCAGCTAGGTCTCCAGAGACCCTCTGAAGACAAAAGAATCCAGGAAAAAGTTTTCTCGGGCACCAGACTGACTAACACAAACATATTTGCTTAGCATCAGTAAATGGGTATGTTTCTTTCAGCTATTATCATCTAATTAATTACAGGTTGGTGTGCTAACTAGCATCAATCCCCTCCAAACACCTTTTACTCTAGCATAACCAGACTGCTACGGGAGAACCATCAAAGAAAATTGCAGGATTGTAAAATCATTCTGAAAAAGAGGGAAGAGATCTTTAGAATTCTTTCTTTTTACACAACATGGTCTTTAGGTAAACCAAAGTATTTTACTACAAAAAAAGATTTAAATACAGTAAGTAGTTACCAGAATGTTCCATTTAACCAGCAATGCACTGGGTGAAGAGAATGCATAAGTATTAGTGGGCAATTTGAATCCACAAGTGTCTAACTTTGCCCATTCACTCCTGTGGTCAAAAGTGTTTCAGATGCACAGGAAAATCCTCGATTAGATTGAAGTTTTATGATGTAATTGTGACCCAGTGAATGTTTTCAAATCAGAGGCAAATGTGGAGCAAACAGATGGAGAATCAAGGACACTAATTATGCTTAAGGAGTGCCTAACACTGGTCCTATACATTTATACATAATAAGGTCATAATCCTGAGGCAACTGATGCACTCTTATAAATTTGAGATTGAACATTCTCTGACACACAATATTTTAATGTATTATTTTAAATAAAATATCCCAATTATATTTGACCATCTCTTCTTCTTATATTTAATGAGGCAGGGGAAATGAGCACAGACTAAAAGACAATATTGAAATACATGGCCATTTATATGGTATGTGTTAAATTGATTTTTAAACTTCAATATGCATAAGTTCAACCTAAAGCAGAATATTTTTGGATACATGATCTTTTCCAGAACAAGTATTCATAAAAAATTGAAAGTAATTGTCCTATCAAAGATTATTTTTAGTACTGATGTTCTGAATTACCATGATTCCCAGTCATCAAGTGTTTTACCCTCCTTTTTTTTCCTAGTTAATTGTTTGTAAATTAATTTGGTATGTGAGTAAATGTTATTCTAGGTATTCAACAACCATATTTTCCAGGATGCAGATTTTTATCATTCATCTCTAAAAAATTAACATTAATTAAATCAGTTTCATGCTGCCTTCCAAAAGAAACCACAATTTTATTTTAGAAGCAGCTTTCCTTAAGTTCCCAAATTAGAGGGAATTTTAGTGAACATAGTGAATATTTTTTCCCTTAAGAAATATTTTTGGCCATTCTAGAAAAAATATTTAATTAATTTCTCACTCTCTCTGATTCTCTCTTTCTTTTTTCTTTTCTTTCTTTTTAATCTATGTACTGGTTATAGGTGGATACATGATGTAACAATTAGACAGTTATTAGCAATGTGAGCTTTGCCTTTAATTTCTAATGGGCAATTTTCATCAGCTCTGGTGGGAAGTAGCTCAGGCAAAGTGAATATATATATTTATATATCTGAATGATTTTGTTGACTGTTTGCAGCTTGGAATGGCCACATGCACCCAAACTGCTGAGTCTTTATGGACCATCCTGTAGGTAAGGAAGAAGGAACTTGAGGTATGACCAGAAACTGGTTTACAGCAGTTTTTAAACTTCTCCCTTCTTCAAAATACAATACAGAAGAGCAGCCTTTGGGTCTTTATTGCAATCCTTCACTAGGAAATGCTATACCCTGACAAATGCTACAGATATTTAGAAGAATCTACATTAAATTTACATATCAAAATCTCCCTTCCTATTCCATCTACCCAAGAATATATGAAACTTGGTTCCCTGGGTATACTCCTCAAACACATTTCAACAGAGTTTCTGGCAGATTTCATCTGATGGTTTCTCTGGGGACATTGAAAAATGGGACAGCCTGAGTTACTTAAATTTTTCAAATGCAGTGTTAATAAAATTGACTACTACAATCGCTATAAAATGTCTGTGGATTTTTCCTTTTTAATTTGCTTGGCTAAATTAAGAGCAGCTAAGTTCATGCCCTGATTCATTTTTTCTGTGCTCATAATATAATGCATTTGCATAAAGCAAAGAGGGAAACATTGACTAAACTTTTAGCAATTTTAAAACCCCCTAAGGACACATTAGGATTATGCCAAGTGATCCAGGGGCAGGTGCTAATATTAAAATGTCACATTCACACTATATAGGCAATGGTTTACCTGTCACAAGAAACCCAAGGAACAGACTTGTGGGATTTTTTTCCCCTTTTATAATAAGATGCAGTTCTTAAGGCATTCCCAGCTACCAGTGAAAGAACCCTTGTTTCCTTTTGCATCTTTAAAAGCTTTAAAATATTCAGTTCTCAACCACAAGTAATTTGATGATGATAAAAAAAATATTATCTGTCTTTAGGATTCTCTATTCTGGAAGATTCATTTCTCATCAATCAGCTCAACTAAGAGGACACTGGCAGAAATATTCAGTTGTTTTCTTCGTTTTCCAGTTTGGGTCTCTTCTGTACTCACAGTTGCTTCTCATATCTGCCTAAATTCTTTTCCAGCCTCTTTCCAACATACCAATTCTCTATTTCAGTCTCTTGTTCTGGCTAGTTCCAGTCTTGCCTGTAAACTATTTCCCACTGACACGGGAAATCCTTCCTCTTTTTATGTCTTTGCACCAATCTCTCTTTCATGAGATCAGTAGTCTTGCTGAATCTGTCACTTCTGCAATGGGCCTGAACTAAAGCACCTGGTTAAAGGGTTTCAAACATTCCTGTAGGTGATCATACATAAAGTTAATAAATTAATGTAATTTTTCTAAGTTTATTAGAGCAACCTAATTTCTTGAAACAAATGTGACTTTATTGGTACTAAATGAAAGAGTAAACCATCTTGAAAGTCAGCAGCAAAGAGTGTGCTCTGCATGACAGTCATTGACTTATTTGAAAGGCATTGAGGGTTTTTACATTTTAGGATTAGGATATGCAGTAGAAAAAAGCAAATCTAGTTCTATTCAGATTGAAACAAATGACTGATACTTCCACAGTGATCACAAATAATCACTGTTATGATTTTTCCTTTAAGGGAAGTATGCTTCTGTCATGTTGTCCCAATAGATGAGTGCTGCAAGAGTCTAGAGGAAGAAGAATAAGAAAACTGACCTTGTGTCTTAACTTCCTGTATTTCTGACATATCCTCATGCTATGTAAGTAATTAATTTCCCATTTCCCATCACATGATCTTCTCACTAGTTCAGAGACATGCTTACAGTCACTGAAGTATCATGTCATCTTGTCAGTGTTGTCCTGCTTTCTCCTACTCACTCTTCCTACAGTTTTATTATTTATTCACAGTCTTTCTTTTCAAGAAGGATCTGTCTGGCTGAACCTACTGTGTAAGGCCACCATATATATACACCAATCACATGCTTAAAGCATTATTTCACTACGTCTCACCAAACTGAGAACATCTGTGCTGTCAGGCAAGCTGACACAGGAATCTGTAAAGTAAAAACACTGTGCTGTAAGTACCATTTATTTCTTTCTAGATTCTGTCTTACAAATTTTTCTTTGTCCTTTTGTTTAGGGTTTAGAACAGTCTGTCCATGAAATGACAGTTTATATGAACCTTCTGGCTTTCACTGGAGACACTTAAGTGCAAATTAGCCTGTTCTTTCAGAACTGCATTGCTTTATTTTGCTTTAAAAGGCTGCATGAATATTACTGATTTTAAAGGTGTTAGGTTTGTTATCTCCCCTCTCTCAGGATTCAATAATTGTTCTTTACCCAATTTTAGCTAGCTTTACAGGCAGGCATCCTAATGTAGATTTCAGCCTGTAAGTACCACTTCCTTTCAGCTTAGTCTGGGTGCCATGGCTACACTGTTCTATCACAGATTCCCAAGAAATTTTCTTAGGTGCTAAAATAAAATTTCAATAGAGTTACCTTGCTTGAAAGGTCCTTGGCATAGTTTTGGTCAGGGCCAAATTGAACACCAGAACAATTTCCACTTATGGTTCAGGAATTAAAATCGACAAGTGTCTGTTTCTAGCAGTGATTGAAATAGTGATCGCCTAGTTTTAGGGTTTGGGGAACTAGATTTTGTAAGCACTTTCATGGGTCAGAACAGAAAGTGTCCATATTTTATTCACTACCATAGACATTGCAGATGTACAGAAAAATTCAGATCTGCATCTGAATCTGATCAAACATCAGTGGCAGTTAATGAGATGTTTCTAGTGGAAGAGTGGAAATGATGAGTAGTAGGAATAGACTAGACCACAATTATGCATGGAGCAAGAGCCTTGTCCTCTCCATCTGGCAATTGCATACTTGAATAATATGTAGAAAACATCAGTGATTTGTATAACATAGCAACCAGCTTCCCCTTCATTAAAGGCTTGTTCTGCAGCATATCATGATTCCTCATGATTGCATTGGTAAGGAACGTTTTCAGTTTTGTATTTTCTCATCACTGGTTTCCAGACTTAAGGACTACACTCTAGCTGACAACAGAGATTTCCACTGTCTTGCCTTCTCACTCAGGTCACAGACATGATGATTGTTCCCTCTCTTGAGAGCTCATGGGCTTATTCATGTTACCCTGGCTGCTCATTTCTTTATTTTGTTTTGTTGGTAGGGTTTGGGGTTGGTTTTTTTTCTGAGGGAGGAGGGGTATTATGGGGAGGAGCAGGCTATACACACAGTCTTATTTTTCAAGTTTTCTTTCTCAGACTTTCTGAACGTTTCATCTTATTACTTTTCCTAGTTTTGACTATTTCAGGTATTCATCTGAATGTCCTCCATCATTTGATTTACAGCAGTCCTTCAAAACATGAGAGAAATTTTCATACTCTGCCTGAATACCACAATTATTTTAATCCATCACATGCATTTTAAAACTATTTTTCAGCTCATGTTCACATTCTTTGCCTTACTTGTTGGACAATCCAGAACTTGTCTTAGTGCCAGGATATGCTATTAGTTTAAATTAGAGCTGCTGTAAGAAATTCATCAACAGACTGATGTCTGATGAAAAAAGCTTCCTCACATTCTTGTATAAAATGATTATAGCTGTTCTCCTCTTGTCTGAGCTAGAGAAAAAATGCAGACCAATGGAGGGAAGAAGGAGTGGGAAGTGGGGAGAAAATAAGTTAGAAATAAATTAGAATCATACTAAACAAGCTTGGAAAGACAATCTGCACCAGTATGAAATTTGGTGAATAAAAACAGCTGCCTGTATTTGCAATTACAGACTTATGATGCAATTGCCTGTTAATGGCCCAGTTAAATTGTGAAGTAGATACAACTATATTTGTTACACAGATAATAACAGATTAAACAGGCTATAAATTTGATTTATATAAGGACTTTTTCCATGACTTCATCAATGCATTAGCACAAAACATCTTCATGGAGAATAGTTGCTGATCTGGTAACTCAGTCATCCATTGTCTATCATTCCATTTGGGCAAGAGTAGGACTCACTTCTGGGTCACTACTGTTGTATTTATAAGTGTAGCAGTACTTGACAATAAATCTATGGATATCTGTGGTTTTTTCATTTTTTTCTTTAAAGCTACCATACTACCAGTTTGGCCAGTGCTGGACTGTTCCTTAAGGGTTAGCACACAATACACAAACTCAGATTTCTTACAGATAGCTTATTCCATTGTAAGCATGTTTCTAGCTGCATCCCGCATTCTGGGTTGAAAACAAATCCCATAACTGGACACATCTCCCAGGAGGGCTCTAGAATATACACCTTTCAAAAGACTGTCTCTACAACACCCATGATTATATGCTGATTGCCACATAGTTCTGGGAAACAATGGCTTCTGAAGATCCCAACACATTTGTTTGTGCAAGCTATAAATAAAATCAGGATGGAAAGTTGATGCAAAAGTAAAGCAGCATAGAAACCTTGTTTCCTTTTCATGCAGTACCACAAGACTTCTCTGCAGATCATTTAGCAGCAGCCACAGGGTGAATTTGAAGCTAAATGTCTCTGCAGTCAGAGGGCCTGAGACTTGGAGCCATGAGCCGGAGCTCACCTTTACCCTTGCTCATATTTCAGACATTCCCACATTCTCCCACTGTGTTTCACAAGCAGGAGACACTGCAGCAGAACAAAAAGAGAACTCTGTATACATTTGCTGAGACAGTGCTCCTGGAGGTGAAGACCAAACAGCCTGGGGTCAGCCAGTTCCACAGTGCTGAAGTAGGACCAGTAATCCCCTCTTTCTAGGTCAGCTTATCATAGCATAGTCTGTTTCCCATTACATGCTTGTTGGAACCTCCCTGAAAAAACCAAAAAGGGACTATGCTGCAGCCATCTTGACAAGACTTCTCTTTCCTTTAATCCAGAACACAGTACTCTAAAAATGTATAAGGCTAGTTAGCTCCATTTTACAGACTGGTTAAATACCAGAGCTTGAAGCAGCAACCTGAAATCTATGCTTAGCCTAAAACTCCATGACTGTGAGAATGAGAGGCTGTGATATTAAGATGAAAGAGCTGACACAGTGAAACTGATATTGATGGTGGATTTCAATAAGTAAATGCAGAATCATATTCAGATAAGTATTCTTACAGTCACTGTAAAGAATTTGCCTTCCAACAGCTATTCTTCTGAATAAAAGAGAACAGCATCTATTACAATACAGGTGTTGACAGTCAGCTACCCAAAGCCTCAACAAAAGCATTAGAAATTTTGATAAATTATAACATTTTATTTTCCTTTGCCTTCCATCTGTGAATAATTTGGATGTGTTAGACAATACTCATTGTTTCTTGACTACTTACTCTAGCATGTGTTTAAATACAGTCAATTTTCATTAAATTCCTTGCTTGTGGTTTCTGAGCAGAAGTTCTTTTTATTGTTTTTCTTTTTATTTTATTTTCCACCTTGTTTATTTTTTTGTTGTAAAAATTGGAAATGACTAGTTGATGAGAAAAAAGAATGTGTAGGATGAATCTCAGGGGACCATATTTATTTCTATGTTTAATTAGTTTGATGGTCTTACTGTTACTGTCCCTACACAAAACTTCTACATCTATAGGTAAGAACTTCATGCCTGTAGTAGAAGATGAAAAAATTCCTCACTTCAAGTTCATTTCTATTTTTGGAACTTGTAGAGGAATTTATTTGGCCAACCTCCTCTCTGTTCAAATGGCCAATTGATTGGCAGAGCCCCAGGTAATAGGATCTGTCTGCCTCATCTATTTTAAAACATCTGCAATGTAGACATCTACATATGATCTAATTTCCTAGAACTCTTCCACAAGTGGAAGAACAGCTACTGTTGTATCTCATCTCAAGGTAGGCATATCAGAAGTATATCAGATGCATCATGCACCTCACATCTTATTCTCTTTACAAAAGTAATATAGGCAACTGTCTCCGGCACAGATATTCAAAATTACATAAGTGAAATTCTTCCTTCAGATTGTTCTGTTGCGAGACCAAAATGGAGACTAACAATAATTCTTCCATCTGTGGATCATTAGATACATTTTAGCATGCAGATTCTAACTAATAGGTCTTTCACAGATAAAATGCTTGGAGCAAGCAGGCCCCTGAAATTAACCGAGCAAAAAGAGGACTTAGCTTCCTTCAGCTCTTAGCTGCTGAAGGAAGGAGATCAGCAGGGTGTCCACCTCTGAAGGCAAGTCATAAAGAGGCCAGGAGTTACCTGGGCACAGAAGAAAACAATGAACCACCTAAAAAACTAGACTCCTTCTGGTAAATGAACTGCATGAGGAAGTACAGGAAGTTCTTATTTTTCTGCATGTGGTTGTCTTTCTGATGGGCAGGTGATATATGTGTGCACATTTCTCAAGGGAAAGGATTTTTCCTGAACTACAGGATGAGAGGAGCTCTGTGGGAAAAGGGAAGTTCAGTAGCACCTATGTAGAGTCCAACCTCCAACTTAGCAGTTCCAGTTTTGCTGCAAAAGTTGAAACTGGAGAAGTTTATCACTACAGCTTCCAGGAAAATCAATGTCCAGTGTCACTGTCAGGCAGTCATTTGTGGACAAGCACTAGAATAGGCCCACAGTCTGTGAGCCTAGGACATATGTCCAGGGAGCATTTTACAACAGCATTACCAAAAAGTCTGAGATACATAAGTGTCTTTATCACTTGGCTCAGAAATTACTGTTTTCCCCACAAGTTCAGTTAATTGCACTCTTCTGTCAAATTACTTCCAAAATACTGTTATGCAAATCTCTCTCTTCTAAACAGCATGGTCAGCATAAACAATGTGAACTTACAAACTATGATACATGGAAGACTGCATGCCAGAATCCCTATCTACATAGACCACCTACCACCTGAAACAAACAAAAGCTAAAAGGTGAAGGTGAAGTCTCTTCTGCCATTGCATTTGGTTTGCAATAGCCACTTAGGAAATAAAAGAGGACTTTTATCCAACAAAGGTACTTAGAGAAATAAATCATTTTTCTAAGAGTTCCCTGAACACTACATGAAGAATTTTCTAGCTGTAAGGAAAAAAGTAAATCCCACTTAGCACATACTGTTCTATCCTGGAACTTGAATACAAAGTCATTAAACAAAGTTGGAAGAAAATGCTGGAAATAAATCTTTCCAAAACCACATTCCTGAGACTTTAAGCAGCTTCTCAGTCTCATGAAATCAACCAACAGAAGCAAATTCTCCATAATCCTAGCAGCACTGAACACAGACTGCATGTATAACTTCTCTGCGCTTATTGCCATGAACACTCCCTGCAACAGACCCTTGAGCAGCTCTGGCTGCTACACTTGCACAAACATAGAAGGTTTCACCCTGTGCACCAGAGGTTATCAAGGCATATAGGTAATTGATAATAGGCAACTATTAGACACCAGCATGAACTCATATATCCAGGCTGTGCATAACAGAATTATCCAGCTGTCAGTAAAAGGCATTTCCCAGAAAACAATCATTCCATCTTCATCTTTGTGGAGATATTTTCATCTCCACAAAGGAAACATAACAAGAAAAACCTCAGAACTCTCTTTATAACATATTATGTTGTCTCCCCTCAGCACTGACCTCTCCATATTCCACAGACTGTACATCACATGTCTCATTCCCTTAAGTGATCAGTATCTATTCACCTCTGTCTGCTTCTCTTTTTCTTGCTTTCCATCTCTGTTTTTCTCTCCATTCAGTCCTTTTCACCCTCCCAAAGTTCCTTCTGCTTCCTATTTAACAATACCTATTTCTTACAAAGATGGTTTAGGTGATGCATAGTTGAGGGAATTCTGACTAATTGTTCTTAACATGTATTTTGTTTTGAAAACTGTTACCTCTATTTTGAGACCTGAAAGACACTTCAGGCACGTGTGCAAGCTAATTTTTCTTCCTAAAGAATATTAGCATGTGCTATTAAAGGACACCGACTGTGCCTACAAAAGCCTGTCCTGCCTATGGATCCTTAGAAAATCCTGTCAAAGGGTAAAATATTCTCATGATTAGTTTTCCTAAATAGTTAAATTTCCTATTTAAATTTCCCAAATGCTTTTCATAATATACATTTTATGAAGTTATCATTTGTTCTTGTTTGTGTTGTGTAGCACATTCTTGATGAAGTAGCAAAGAGATGAATAGTCCACTTTAAAATTTTTGCTGATGATATTAAGTTATTCAATATAATAAAGATGGGAAATGATTATGAAGAAGAACTTGATACCGAAAAACTGAGCAGTAAAACAGTATATGAAATTCAATGTACATAAACAAAAATTTACACACATTTGTAAATACAACACAGACTTTCTTCATGCTCTGATCTCATGCAATTGTGGGAATACATATTTGGATTGAGAAATATTATGTTTTGTTGTCAAGACAGGAAATTAAATATTAGGAACACATAAGAAAGTAACAAAATAGAAAGTATCATTAAGCTGTGGTGTAAATCCATGGTGCACCACTTTCTGAGTTACTGTGTGGGATTCATATCTCTCCATTAAAAAGTGTACATAGAGTCTGAAAGGAAAAAGAAAGTGGTATGAACACTTAAGGATTTGGAAGAGATTCCGTGCAAGGAATGAGTAATGAGATTAACTTCTGCCTAAATGGATCACAGAGACAATAATGGTGTGGCTGTAAAGTCATGTGTGACATGGAGAAGGTGAGCAGTCAAAACTCACTTGATCTTCCTGTTTAAGAACCAGGGACAACAAATATGCCTTTACGATACAAGCCAAAAGGAAGAGCTTTTCTTTGCAAGCAATGCACAGCTGAGCTGTGAAACTCCTTCCCTGAAGAAACTGAAGGTGAAAAATATTGACATTTTCTCTGTAAAGGATGGTAGAAAAATCCATTGAGGTATATGGAAAACAAAAATTACCTCCATTCCAGTAACCTCAGTGTGACTGCAGGCTGTGTCAAAAGAAGAATTTGGGGAAGCCTGCTGACAAAAACAGGATATTGACCTAAATGAACCTTCTACATGAATCCATGCAGACACTCAATAGCTTCTCCTGGGCCTGAATCATTAAAAAGTTCTTCAGGAATGTCGCTGCTCTCCCACAATTGATAGGAGTTGGCTGACTTCTTTGTCGGAACTAACTCAGAACAACTATCCTCTGGGCAAGTTGCTTGTCAAGGTGACCTTTTTTAAAGATTCTGTCCCCTTTGATGTAAAATGTTCCAGATTAGCCAGAATGATCATATTTCTTCATTGGGGAAGCCCTTAGACTGACAGCCTTTGGGCTGGGACTTTCATACTGCCTGACTCTAAAGCTCCAGCAGTCTAAATCTCTGAGGAATTTTAGCCCAAAAAGTCTTTCTCAAAAAGAGATAGCACAGTAGTGCTGCCTTCTAGCAAAATACATACACAAACCAGATAAAGCATGTTTAAAGAGTTTCCACAAACTAACACTAACCTAGGCATGCCAAACACCTTTAAAAATTATGCATGAGCTACAGGGAGGCTATGTCATCTTGCTGTTCAGAATGTTTGCCATGTCTTAAAAAGACAAAGTATCCCATGTGCATTTTAATTGATTAAACAGTCCATAATAGCTTCAAATTAAAATTCTCAACTTTCATTAATTCTTGAAATTATTAATGCTATTCATGGGCTCAAAAAATATTATTCTACAAAAAATCCCCAGACTTATGAGATCTTCTAAATTAAAACACACTGCTTGCATTATTCATGTTGAGAACTTCATTTTATTTCAGCGGGATTATTCATTACAGGAAAGATTGTGAGTACAATCACGGGGCTCCAGCTGCAGCTACTGTTCCCCAGCCTGAGATGATTCTTGTCCATCTGCTTACTCACTCATGGCTCTTTACTGTGATATCTGAAAACCTCCTTCTTTGTTACTTGCTGATATTGTTGGATATCTGGTGAAAGATATCATACTAAAAAAATATAAATAAAAATGTAAGATTACAGACACAATCAATTTTCAGTGGTTTTTGTCTTCTTAAAATGTTAAGCATCCTGGTAGCACACATACAGAGTATCAAAGCTGGGTCTATTTGCTTTAGGAGTGCACTCAATAAGTCTCTAACTAATTTATGTCACCTAAATCTCTGTAACCCTGTGACCTTGATTTAAGCAACCTTTCTTTCTTGAGGTGTCCTACAACATCCCGTGTGTCCACCTCTTTTCCCCTCAAATAATGTTTCACTTTCTCCAGGGATAATCCTTATCAAATTTCTTTTAAATCCTTTTGAGGGTTGCATGTTGTTATTTTTTTTTTTATTTATTATATGTTCAAGGTGGCTTTGCACCATCTGTGGCACAGAAAGGAAGATGTCAGTGACAAGGTAGCAGGGGCAGAAAAACATTGTCAAGTTAGAGAACAAAGATATGAATTCTGCAAAGTCACATACAGTTAGATTTTTCAGAGACTATCTCAATGATGGTCTGTAGTACTCCTTAACCCAGGGAATAATACAGCTCCTATGTACTTCCATGAATCCTAGCTGTTCCACATTAGGACCACATTAGGTTCTTGGTCAGTATGCTCTGAATATGTCCATTAGCACTAAACTGCATCCCTGAGCAGCTGAGAATGGGGTCTCCAACACTCCTCTGTAATTCCACTTCAGCCTTCTCTTTTCAGTTCATGGCAGGGTTCACTTTTTATTTCTTGGACTCTGATCAAAAACTAGCTAATTACCAAAGCAGCATGATGCTGGGATGATTGACAGATAACACCCCATGAGTGAATAAAAAGCTGCATTTTGAAAGGATAAAACAATAAAGATGTTTCAAGAAGAAGACAAACAGCAGGCTTCCAGCAGGGAGTGTTAAAAGGTTCCCAGAACATCACACCAGAAAGGGTTTTTGTCATCTGGCTTCACAAGAAGTGACAATCTCAGCTCAGGGTATTTGATTAACTCTAGCTCATGCATTCAACTTGTGAGGCAACTGGTACTCTGGGAACATCACAGGAGAAAGGGACAGGTAGCAGATTCCTTCCAGAATTGCTAAAAAAAATACTTGTAATTTTTCTGGAGGCTATTGGAGAAAGGAGACATGGAACAGAATTAAGTGTTTAGTGCACTTCTTCTGTGTAGCTACTTGGATGTGTGTAAGAAATAAATTTGAACTGAGTTAACTGACACAGCCAAACAGCAAACACTCTCATACCTAAACTGTATACAGAAACAAGGCATTGTTATTTTTGTATATAGAAACATTATATCCATTAAGTACAGATTTTTGTATAGTAATTTTAAACAAGTCTAATAATTCTAATAAAAGTTTTTATTTGTCTGGATCACTGATTTTATGAGGACCTTCTTCATGGTGATTTTATTGCTACTCATCTCTTGTAAGAGTCAAAATAAACTGAATTTACTAATTAAAGATGGCAAAGTCATCACAAGTTACATGTTGCCACTCCATTCAAAATTGAATTTATAGAACAGTTCTATTCCTTCTTAGTTATAGGACAAAGATTAAATTTCAAATAAATTATTAAATCCAAACCCAAGTTCTATGATTAGAGTCAGTTTCTTATTCAAACATTCTATCCTTAATTATCTGCTGTGTTATAATACCTGTAAAAATATGGGTCCCTTCCAATCCCAGATTTTCTCTGATTCTATGAAAAGTTTTCTGTGATATTTTGTGAATGGAAATTAATACAGAAAGAAGTTTCTATATGTGTTCTTATTTGTCTTGGGAAACTTAAATCATGATTTGGTCTGACATTATATTTATCTGCTACACCATAACGAATATTTTGTGGCTTGCAGGACAGTCTCCTGTGTCAAACTGTTATCTTGGTTCATTGTATTATATTAATTATATTTATCATATTATCACAGCATATTAGAATCATTCAGTGGACTAGTAATCACATAAAATCACAGTATGGATTCTGTTTTGGCAGATTATTTTCTGATTTTTAAAATGTGTTACAGGAAAACAATAGATCCGAAAATATAGGACCAAATAGAGCTCTGAGGAAATAAACACACTTAAGAAGCCTGTTTCTTTATTAAAGGCAATTTTAAATTTCTATTTAACTTGCATCTCTGTGCATACACAGAATTATTTTGATGATTCACAGAGGATTTTCAGTACTGCTTCAAACATAAATGTGAAACGTGAAATGGAGGCAAACAAAAACAATAAGAAAGAGGAAATATCTTGTGCAAGTCATAAAAAATGTTATGTTGGTACACAGCTATAATTTATAACTGTGTACACAGGACTGAGGAAAAAACACTCAACTAGATTTCTTCATGTTTAGGGTAATTCAGGGAAAAAGATTATAGGTTGCTGCAATATCACAAGGCTCATTTGCTATTAAATGTAGATTTCCTGTTTTGAGGACCACCCAAGTGCAAATATTTGCTTTTCCAAGTGCTTTAAAATGCTAACTCACATTAATTCAACATATAAATAGAGAAATAATTTTGCATAAGCACTTTGTCTTTTTAAAGAGAGAAGAAATATACTGGATTAATCACCTCATTCAGCTTTAAGAGCAGGTCAAATCCAAAACTGTATTTGATGAGAAGTCTTGGTGTTTATTTCATGTTCTCTGTATGGTGCCAGCATACCTAAGAGGAATGAAAAAAACCCACTACATGTCTCACACTTGATTTTGAAATTGGAGTAATAATTTACTTGTTAAGAGCTAAATATTATTCTCTGTCCAAAGTATCAGGCTACTAAATCTTAGGCAGTACTCATGATGTTTCAGAGGTTTCCTGCCCAACCTTTCAGTCAAAAGCTTTGGCTGAGTATTCTGTATATCAAACTGCTCCTTTTCACTCACCAGGGAAAAATGCCGGAAAATGGCTTCTGCACCTCATATTACCTGAGCACAAAATACATGTTTTCAAGAGATGTCAAGTTCAAGGATGAGAAACCTCTCAAAAGAAGCACACTCGGATAAGGAGGGAATCTTTACTCTAATTGGAGTTCCTGCTACTGGATCAGTTGTAACATCTTAATGTTGCCATCCAGACAGTGCTAAAGCAGGCATCAAAGAGAACCAAACTAAAACCAGAAAAATAGAATGAGAGAAAGTAGGGGCTGAAGTAGGAATATATATCTGATATATATTGTTTTATATCAACTAGACCCATCAGCACTTCTAAAAGTGATGGGGTTTGTATGTCAACATAGTTTTGAGTGCAAATACAAGCAGGCTAAGATATTATTCCCATTTCCAAATATTTTCCTTTCAAACAAGCAAATTTGAGGTATATCCATTTTTAGACTTCGAATAAAATGCCTGTAAATATTATGTGCCTAGATTCATGTAGTATCTTGGAATGAAAGAAGTATTACTTTATTTGCACACAGTGAACCATGAAATCACAACTTAATTTAAAAGATGTTGTTTTTTAAAGTTGGAGAATACGTAACATTTAGAGTAAGGTGAACAAACAAATTTACCCTGTCTATAGAAAAACACAATACAATTTGACACTATTTTGTTCCTCTGCATAGTCACTGATCACTGTCAGCGAGTTAGAACAAAATTTGAAACAACAAATTAAATCAACTCAACTATTCCCCCCTCTGTCCAAAAAAAAAACCCAGTTAAACTGATCTATGTCCATATAATCAAACCGTTCAGTTTTATTACTTTGTCTTACATTTGTACCAGGAGTCCAAAGGAGGTTTTGGAAGTCCTAAATAAGACTTAGCAAATAATATGAGACTTTCAATTTAAAAGTAAGAGTCTTTATTTCACCTTCTAAGTATGAAGTTTGGACACAAAAACCTCACTGTGGTCATTAGAGCATAAATATTTTTCTTTGTTTGCCAGTAAAGCTCACATTAGCTTGGTTCAAGGCTTAATCAACATGTCTGTTCACTTCTTCCTAGCTCAAAGACTTCTGGAAGGTTATCAGTAGTACTTGCATGAGTATGTAAAGTAGAAAAAACATGTGAATTATTATAACTTCTTAATAATAGGCTTAAAATCCATGACCACAATTACAGTTCTCCATAATATGTTCTTTATAATTCTCAGATTTACTCTACCATCTTTTGGATCTCTTATAACAGCTGCTAACAACCTACTATTCCAAAGCCTCGTGCCAATTCTACATCTGTAAATCACCAGCCCAACTATGACTCATCACGTCATTGGAAACAGTCTACACGATATAGGAAGCTAAGAATAGAGTTAGTTCTTTGAGAATGTCTTACTGCAATCAGCTTCAGCTGCTTCTTGTGATGGTTCCTGCCAGATTCAAGATAACAAAATTAAACATCTAGGGCAAGAAACAGAATTTTATTACTGCAGTCCCATTCTTCCCTTTGAGAATTATTTGAAGTCTCCTTGTGAGACTGCTTAGCACAAAATTCTTCCTTCCTATGATATCTTCCATTATTCAAAACTTCCTTTCCTTAGTACTATTTTATGTTTATCCTCAAAGCAAATCCTAATGCGACTGATGTATACAGTCTTGTACCATAACACAATATTCAAAGTTAGAACTTTCCATTTCTTTTTTCTTCCTTTTTCTTCCAATCCTGTTCACAATGATTTCTCAATTGACAGGTCTGAAAATTCTGACATGCATTCCAGTAAATCTATGCTTCACAGTTTTCAGAGAGAATTAATATCATCTGTAAGTTATTTTCAAAAAGGTATTTTTTTAACAAACATTCAAATTGAAGCTTCTTTAGGTAAATAAAGTTGCCGAACCTTATTCTATGCATTTTTACCTTCAAGAATGTGTTCCAGACTAGCTCGTGTAGAAAACACTTTTCTTTTCTCTTCTCTTTTTAATGTATTTTTCCAAATTAAGTACTTTCCTTTGCAACTGAAACCAGACAAGATATTTCAGCTAAGAATATAATGGTTTGAGAAAGTTATGAGAAAGCAAAAATGGGGTTAAAAAGGGAAATGCACACTCACATATAAACAACAGCTCTCTGCTTTGATGTTGCATTAGAGCAAAACAGTTTTGTATTTCTACTGTGACAAGTGCTGCACTTTTTGTCGCTACTGTTTTTTCAGCAATTAAACATTATGAATTCAAAAACTCTCTCTCACTGTCTGGAAAGCTGTGCTGCAGTCTCATTTTAAAATACATAAACCCCCCCCTCAATAATGCAGTTGGCCTATTCACTACGGTTTAATATCAGTAGTGGTAACATAATCAGTGGAAATCATTGGTACAACTTAAACATTTCACTTTTCTTTAGAATTTTTTTCAAGATAGTTGAGTATGGCACCAAAAAAAGGTAATTACTTAAGGAATACTGCTTCACTGAACACATTGCTATATTAAAGGCTTCTAAGGAGGTTTAGCAGCCTATCTCCAATTTAAGGCATAAGAACTTGGAACTCTGTATTTATGAAGCATCACTGCCAGAGAAGCTAGGATCACATTAACTAGAGTTTCTTACCTCACAATTAATTTAAAAATACTTTCATTCATTAAGCCTTCATGTCAGAGGGATAGTGGAAAACCATATTAAGTAATAATTTTAATGTAAAAAATATTAAATTCCTTCATTTTGATCTGGACAAGTAGCTAGAGAGCTATCCAGCAGAAGTCATTAATGGGAAAGTATAGCTTCAGCCTCAGTGATTACAGAACTATTAAATACATCCTCTGTAGCACAGATATTTCTGACTCAAAAGCAGAAACTTTATATCAAATGCTTATAGAAAATATCTCCTTTCAGAAAAAAAAAGCATGTTGGTTGTGCAATTCCACATCATGTTAGCAATTCACTGGTTCTGAGGGATGCTTGAGAGAAGCTCTGAAGCTAAGACTAATAAAATACTTTTAATTTAAATCTTGCTTTGTTCCCAAATTCACAACGCTGCATTTCCATACGACTGTCATGAGAAAAGGTTGAGTAAATGAAAACCTGACTGGTAAATCAAAGCAACAAAATATGTTTCCTAGTTACTAAAGGAATCATCATCTACCCATGTGTATACATTTTGCAGTGTATTCATTAAAATGTTTACTACTTTTTGAAAGAGAGCGCTTGCATAACAGTTTGTCATGCAATGTTTAATTGGAATTTTTCAGGGAAAACTGCAGATCATCCAAAGTGTAGTTTACTACTACACTTTGGGGCAGGTGGCCCCTTCAGAAAAGAAGGGGGAAATGCATTTTGCCTAGAGTCATCCAAGTGTCTGTCCACTAACAGAAGTTTTTAGAGTGCAGTGAGAAATGAGAACTTCTCAAGAGTGTAGTTTACAGACCAACAGATACAGACTGCATCAAAGGAATGAGGAGCAAGCATGCCATGAGACCTCCAAAGGGGTGGAAGAATGGAATTCCTGCAAAGATACAGACTGTGCTCTGCTGCCACCTAGAAAGACACTTGTTCAAGAGTTTTAAAACAGGTCCAGGTCACAGGATATTTCCTGCAAAGGCGACACAGAGATTTGTCCATGATGCCCAATTTTTTTGTTTTCTTCAACAACTGACTTTGTGCTTTCTCTCTTTTAAAAAATCCCATGATCTGCTGCTGAATAACCCCTGAGTTTTAAAACATCTTTAGTGTTTTGATGTGTGCACAGTAAGGGACAAGTTTAGAGAACTTAGCTTGAAGTGCTGTCACAAAACCACTCGACACAAAGCTCACATTATTTTTCTGAAAATCTTCCCTCAAAAGTGTAACTTATTGTCTCTGGGATCACATGATTATCAGCCAGCAGCCATTTAGGTCTCTTGTTCTCCACATTCTCCTTCCCCCAAAGTTTGTGATGAATTATACAGTTAGAAAGCCAAGAGAATATTTCATCTACATCTAAGAAATGAAAAACACTTCCAACATCACTATAACAGACTCAATAAATTCTCTTACAAAAGGCAAAATCTTTGAAGAGCTAAGGTACCCCGGGAAAGTGCTGGAGAGATCAGAGGCAGCTGGTGTGTCCCAGGTTAACTGCTAAGCGACAGTTCTGCCACTACATTTCTGATAATAGAAAAACAAAATCCCAAAGTGATCTGCAGGGGGAAAAAAAAAAAAAAAGGAAAAAGAACAAAGGCTAAAATCCTTCTTGAACTCAAAGCTACCGGTTGCAGATTTGAAAGGGAAACTTCCCACACCTGCTGCCAGTTACTGTTACATCAACTAAGGGACACCTCTGCATAGCTAAAAGACATATTCTTTATTTGATTGTACAGGATACTGAGTAACATGCTTTAGCTTTGAAGTTAAAATCCACCCTTCCCAGATCCTCAATCCAGGTGATGCCACAGCCTACAGCTGTGGCCAGAATCAGGGTGAGAAGAATCTTCCAGCCTCCTCCTGTGCCCCTTCAGGACCTGAGAAGACCAACAGCTCCTACAAAATGCTGTGTCAGTAGAGTAAGACTTCTCAGGTGGGAAGCATAGCTACTGCTTGCACGTGGGGGAGGCACGGCTTGGCAGGGCTCACAGCAGCCCCAGCAGCCGCCCACGATGGGCAGGTCCATAGCCTGCCCTGACAATGCCACAGCAAGGACAGAAATCTGCCTCTGTGCTCCTTCCCCGGAGTTCCTCCTCCCCATTACACTGCCTGCCTGCTCACCCCCTCTCCAGCTCTCAGCTGCTGCCAGGGTGGACTCACAACTCAGGAAAGATGACCCCAGTATAGAGTTATGCTCAACAAGCCTTAAGAAAGCTCACAACTACTTGATGAACCACTTTTAAGCCTTTTTTTTTTTTAGTTGCTGGTTGCTTTCAAGTGCGGGTTATTTCTTTGAATCCATAAATATAAAAATTGTAATAAAAAGATGTGGATTTCATCCCGGCTCTTATTTTACATCATTTCTCACTAAAACAAAAAAAAAAAAACCAAAGCAGGATAATAGTGAATATGAAGTAAAACCTTACTGCTAAATGGCAGAAAATGCTATTACTTTGAGAATAAAATTATTAGGCAAACCATGTTCATGAGTTCACACTGACACAAATTCAAAAGATAATGCATGCATTTATTTGGCACCTGGCAGTAAGAAGCTAAGAGGGGCAGGCACATAGCAAAGATCAGTTGATGGATAATCTCATTACAAGGTGTCCTTCAAAAAGAGAAAATGAAATTTATATTTATACCTGTATGAATCTAATCAAGGCAGATAGTACAGAATTAAAAATCTGACTTAGGCCAAGAAGTGAGTCTATATAAATAAACATATTTAAACAAAATATCTGCAAATTTGGCACTGTCCTTATTAAGTTCTTTTTTGTTCTTAGAAAACCAGAAACCATGTAACAGACAAATTTTTGTGTCTTTAAATCTCCTGTGTGCCAGGGAGGACTAGAAGGATGGGTACCTAAGGAAGGGCCAGGGTGATCATAACTTCCTAATGGGAATGTTGAAGCAAAAACTGCAGTTTTCTCTACTGGCAACCTCATGACCAGCGACTACCAAATAATATAATGAATGCTTATAACAAATTTGGTTTAACAGGTTCTGTAAGTTCTGCCATTATCTCATCTCAACCCTTCTTGCCTTATGTTGCCTTCATCCCACTGCCTCCACCCGCCCCTCCAGGGAAATGGGAGAGAGAATTGGGGAAAAATACACAATTTGTGTCTTGAGATGAAGATAATTTAGTAGGACAGAAAAGGAAGAGGGAAAAAAATAAAAATTCAAAGACTTAAAAGATACAAAACAAGTGATGTACTATGGAATTGCTCACCATGCACCAACTGATGCTGAGCCAGTGCCAAGCAGCAGCTCCCCAGCCAGCTTTCCCACTAGATTACAAGCTGGGCACATGGTATGGGATATTCCTTTGGCCAGTTTAGGTCGGCTGTCCTGACCGTTTCGACTTTTAGCTTCTGGTGCACCCCAGCCTCTTCACTGGTAGCATGGTGCAAGAAGATGAAAAGTCCTTGATTTAGTTTAAGCACTGTGAAGCAACAATTAAAATATAAGTGTATTATCATTATTCTCATCCTGAATCCAAAACACAGCACTATAGCAGCTACTAGGAAGAAATTTATACCAGACAAAACTAGGACAGTACTGAAAGGAAGGACTTCCATTCATCCATGATTATTCAAAACAAAAAAAGTTATATATTTCAGTTGGAGAATTATCTGTATAATGATGTTCTGCCTCCTGAAGCATTGACCTTTGGGTGGCACATATGGCCATAACTACAATCTTAATTCCAACCATGATTGCTATTTGACAATTAAGTCTCATATCCTTTCAAGGATAGAATCTCAAGAAAATTAACATTTGGTGGGGAAATCAAATGTACCCTTTACTCGAGGTGGTTTCTAAGCATTAGCTGATGGTCTGTATGTTCCCTGTCTTGTCTCCTCAGGAAACCACAATACCAGCGCTGGATAGAAACCCTTCGATGCAACTACTGTTGCTAACCATATACACCAAAAGTAACTTGCATCTGTAAGTGTCATAAAATGCTTTACATATTTTTTTGCAAAGATCCTTTCATTCATCAGCAAAATGCTGCTCTTTTTGAAGTAGGATATATTTTGTTCCATTAGTACTATAAAAAATACTTTTGTGAGAAAGAATCTTTGTAAAAACTAATTACAACAATGCTTAACTTTAAGTAATCTAACTAGAGTGAATATTTCATTAATAGCACAGAGACAAATATTTTAGCGGGTTGAAGGAAGAATGAAAAGCATTTTTGTTAAAACCCGAGTTTGCCTTAATGGATTCATTTGATGTTGGTCATATTCAATCTGAGATTGCAATCCAAGTGAGTATGCCCATAAGCATTAGATGCTAAAAATCTAACAAAGTGTAATACCACAATGTCCTCTACAAAAATCATACAGCCATCATGCTCTCTAACTAGCCAAAGGTCAGCTCCACAGAGAACTAGATGTGATTTTCTTTTTAATGGTGTTTTTCACATATTGGAAGATATTGGTCTATCAGAAATGAGGCAGCAGTTAATAATTGCAGTTTAGGGTTTAGCTCATTCACCTAAATCAAAATTGAACTAGATCAGAACCTCTGCTTTAGTTAATGATATATTGAATATTAAAAAAAAACCAACCAAACAAAAACCTCTAAACACCACAAACAGAAAAAAACAACCCAAAACCAAAACGAGGAAGTCTTAAAAGACACCAGAAAGTAAACAGCCTTGGCTGTCACATATCTACATGATTGATTCTTTTTCATGAGAAGAATACCTAGATCTCAGACTAAGGGTCAAATTTGTCAAAACAGGAATCCAAACCAGCAGATCACATTCCAGCTGAGACTTTTCTTCTGAAGCTCATCGGGTCTTCTGCACTGTCACACTCATTTTTGCAGTCCTTGCCAGGTTTCAGCTCAGCTTACTCCACAGTGGGAAAAATCCTTGAGACTTCAGTAAAGTTATATAAAATGGTAAAAATTGTTCCTTTTGCAGCACTAGTTCCAAACATGTTCTTATAATCCCATCAGGAATTAGTAAACCTTAAAATGGATTAGGTAAATCATATTTTATGCTACCCGTTATCAAGACATGTTTTTGGCAGCATTCATATAAGAGTAGTTTGATATATTTTTTCCACTAAAAGGGAGAAACCCTCCATATCAATACACTTCCCTCTTACAAATCATATAAATTTATTTTTCATCAGAGAATGTGTCACTGTGGATTGAAAAATTGCATTTAATTCCACTTTCCTCATGAAAAGGATCAAAAGGTGCTTTAGCATGTCCCTTGGTTACTTAAAAATTTATGAGTTTTGAGTTTATGAGCATGAGTTTTGAGAGGGAATGCCTCTTGAAATTAATTTTTAAATTGTCAAAGATCAAAATGTTTAAAAAATATATATATAAAATGCGTCACAATTTAAGCTTTGGTTTTGGATTGTTACTACATTTCTGAGCAGATGCTTAAAACTAGGCTGACTCACTGTTTTCTCATCAAATATACTTATTTCTTAAAAAAAGTCCTAAAGACATGACAGAAATGAATGGCTTTAGAGAGCTATTTTTACCAAAATCACAGTTCCTGTGATTCTCAAAAGCTCAAAATTCTAGACCATTTATTTGAACTTCAGTTTTGTCTTATGAAGTTATTAATACAGAGGTTGATTAATATGAAAGGGTTTATCAAAATGGTAGTTCAGTGCAATTCTAGTGTTGGAAGAAAATCAGGTTGTGTTTGATGACTTAACAGCTGACAAAGGCAGGAGAAAAAAGATTGTTATGTTTAATTTGGTAAAGCTATTAATTTCTTTAAGCTTGTAAAATATAATTGTTTATTACAGTTTTCTTTTCCAAATGGTCTACATAATAATAATTTGATCATTACTAACCTGTTTCTAACTACAACCTTGAAAAGCATAATAAGTCACTTATCAGTTTAAATCCAGTCACTCTCTAATACGCCTTCTTTTTTAAGACTGACATTTACCTTAAAGAAACATATCTTTACTGTCACAACATAGTTTCCTGCTTGTGGTCATGAACTTCCTGAGACAGTGGGAACAGATACTAAATTAGACAAAAAAGACAAAACTCATTATAAAATCCCCCTAATTGTTAAAAGAACCTCATTGTTATCCCAATGGATGTGAGAGACTAGCTTTTGACATTTGTATTTTTCCATGGCAGATTCTTAAACTAAAAGATCAGAGGAGGAACTGGCCTTAGTCAGCAGTGCTTGAGAGATTCCTTTTGTAAAATATTTCTCTTTCCTTTTCTCCCATCCTTCCAGAAACATTCTCATTATTTCCACTTTCAGTCTCAATCCTCAGAAAAGATTCTACATTGTTCCTGAGACAAGTCTTGAAAACCTCCAGGGATGGAGATTCTACCACACTTCTCTGTGTGCTCTTGGAAGAAATGCCAACTTGCAACTTGGGGGTTTTGTCCCTTACACTGTCTGCCACCATCAAGAGTGTCTTTGCAAGACCTCTTCAAACAGTTTAAGGCTGCTGTGAGGTTATTTACCATTTAACCTCCTGTTTTCCAAACTAAACAAGCCCAGCTCTGTTAACCACTCCTCACAATTTGTGTGCTCTGGGCCCTGACTATGCAGTCCTCTGCTGGATCCTCTGCAGCTTACTGGCATCCTCTTAAAAGGGCTTGTCAAGTCCCAAACCCTCCCATCACAAGCCACTGTGCAGTAGATGACCTGTTCAGAAGGGGCTAAAGAAAACCTTTTAAATGTGCCTGACACCACACACTCAGTCACTGCTTACTAAAGGAATGCATCTTTGGGAGTTGGGTAGAATTGATTTCAGGAGGTGACAGAGCGAAAGGTGAAATTAAATATATATATATATATATAACATACACAGGGAAAACACAGAGAAGGTAATAAAAAAGGGGTAAAAGACAGGCATAGTGCCTATAATAACAGGAACAAAGGAAGAACAAATAGCCAGGAATTTCCCCAGTGTCCTACTGATAAGGCCCCAACAACTTCCTTTCTCTTTGGCAGAATGAAAGCCCTGCTTTCTGAGTTGCCATTTGCTACATTTCATGACAGTAGTCTCAGCAAGCTTATTTTCTTCTCCTGCTTAATTTGGATTTTTTAAATTAAAATTAGATTTTTAAAAAGCATCACATGTGTCTGCCTGTTTTCTGCTACACCCTTTTTGCATGACCAGTTAATTGATACTGCAGTGCTGAGTCAGTGCAAACTCAGTGCTGCACCAGGAACCCTTGCTTATCATTCAGTGTGAAAACACCCAGTCTGTGAGTGCTGCTGCTGGGCCTTCAGGTGCCACCACTTCTTGCCTTCATGCTGCTTCCTGAGAACCAAAAAATCACCAAAAGCCCATCACTGGGTTTCATTTTCTGCAGTAGCAGGCTAGGTGTCATTATGATTCTGATAGCTGACATTCCCAACAGTCAGTAGGAGGCTTCCTGAAGTCCTGCATTATGTTGAGAAATTGCCTTATGCTGTTGACATGAAACTTTCCTTGGGAATTGTAGTCTAGCTAGACAGACACAGAATGCAAATTGGAGATGGCAAGAAAACTTAATTTCCCAGAAAGTTAAATAAAGTGGGTAATAAACCACATCCTAAAAAATTTAGTTGCAAATAAATCATAGTACATGAAAGACATTTCTAATGTAGTTCTTTGTAAGTCTCATTATAACAAAACATTAGCAGAAATCACCACTTCTGCATATGAAAGACACATTAAAATGTTTTCACTTGTCCATTTTTATTCTAACTATATAGGCATGGAAAAGAGACACTGTATTGTAAAATCACCCTTCTTGGCTTTTCCATTGCTTTTTTTTACCCAAAAGCTTTTTTCTACTTTAACACCTTCAGATTATTCTGCTTTATTAAGTTATGTCAGAGAATTGTGTAATGTGTGCTCAGCACACACCCAATTCAAATGCTGGGAGAATGTGAGTTTCTTTCATTCAAGACTGAAAAAAACCATTTTCATACAAGTACATATAAATAATTCAGGTATTGAAGTAAAAGAATATTTCTGCAAGAGGTTGCATATCATACTGTTATACATACAGCATGTGCTTTATTGTTCTAGAAACAGTTTGGAGAGGAAAAGATAGCAAAAGTAATGACAGGAATGGCAGGAAAACCAGGGTAACTGCAAAGAATTTGTCTGTCTTATCAACTCCTAATGCTGAGTCAGTTTTCTCTATGGCTTGTTTGTCTCTTCGATGCAAGGTCTAAAAGAGTATTACATTAACAATTCCTTATCGAAGGTGTGTTTACCTATTATGAATACAGAAAGAACACTTAGATTCTACTCAGCTTTGCTGTCACTAACTTTTTCCCAGGTAGGAAACTGGCATGAAAAGCTGGTCAAGCACACAGCTGCTTAAATTCTAGAGGCAGTAATGCACTCATAGGCTGCACAACAGGAGCAGCTCAGGTGTCCTTCCCATGCTGAAATCTTGAACACCGTGGTTGCCTTTTGGCCTTGCTCACTAATCTTGAAATTGTGTTTTGACTAGAAATGTGAGGCAGCTTTATACACGCTCCATGGGATGGATAGAGGCCCGAGGAGGAGGAGGAGTTGCCCTTTGTAGCAGAGAGCAGTTGGAACAGATGCAGCTGTGACTGGGGACAAATGAGGAGGACTTTCACTGGAACATCAGCAGTAAAAGGAAAGCTGGAAAGTGCTAGGAATGCCTTAGTGTTGAACTGGGTAGAAGCCCTGGTGACAAGGGGTAAGGAAAACATTGAGGTACAGAATGTCTTCCTCAACTCTTTATTGGTTGTTGGCTATTTGAATTGTCTATCCCTGAATTTGGCTATCCCTGAATTGTCCTCAGGGATACCGGGACCCTCCAACCCATGAGAAAGTTTGGAGAAATGTAGATATAACCTCAAAAGAGTAGTATCAATTCAGGAAACACTTGAATGAACTGGACATGCACAAGTTCATGGGACCTGACAGGATGCATCCTTGAGTGTTAAGGGAGTTGGCATTATGAAGTCACTCATTATCGTATTTGAAATGCTGTAAGGATTGAGAAAGTTTCATGAATATTGAAAAAAAAGCAACATCACTCCTGGCGTCGAGAACAAGAAGGAAGATGATGAGAGCTGCAGTCCAGCCAGCCTCACTGCATTCCCTTGAAAGGAAAACCTCCTGGAAGCCATTTCCAACCATATTAAGCAAAAGTCCGTCACTGGGGTTGGTCAGCATATATTTGTGAAGCTGCAGTGCCTGACCAGCTGCTCTTCTGTGAGGAGGTGACTGGTTCAGTGGACAAGGGGAGACCAGAGGAAGTTGTTTATCTTGATTTCAGCAAGATTTTTGACACCATCTCTCATGACACTTGTAACAAATTCTTCCTTTTTCTCCTGATTTCTTCTCACTCTCTCAAAGATATGTATATATTGATGTGCTAAGATTTTATCCACAATTTGTAGAAATGTGTAGAAATTATTTCCTGTCAAAGTGATTTTGCCTGTTTTGCTCAGTTCCTCTCTTGCCCAGATATTCCTCTATGAACATATTCAAAATGGACATTGACAGACACAATAGACTATGCACTTATTTTGTCCACTGCTTGTATTTATAGTTGCTGTTACACATGTAGCATGCATCAGAAGATCTGAGAATTGGGATGGTATAATAGAGCTGACAGCAGAAAGATAATCAAGAAAACAGATATTTTTCAAAAGGCACTAGAGTACAATGAGCTTGCCAATAAAATCCCAAGTCAGAGCAACGCTGACATATACAGAATTACTGATACTGAAACATCAATCAGACAGCAGCAATGTTTTAAGAAATACCTCAGGTTTTTTAAATGAATATCTAATATGTGCTTAATATGCTTTTATCTGTAACATAAAAGCTGCATTAATTTTGGCAATTAAGGAAGAGTCTTGCGTTCAAACATTACAGTTCTTTGCTTTGTATCATAGAAGCTGACTTGTGCTCAGTCACATCTCAGACCTTGTGCTCTTATAATGATCCCACATGCCACATTATGCAGATGACTTTGTTACACTTAAGACCCTGACTGAAGCATATACATCCCAGAAAATCTCAGAAGAAACATTCTTTCATTTGGAAACTTCTGAAAGTGAGTGACATTATAATCAATGAAGTGAAAAATATAGAGGAAGCATAGAAAAATCGGACAGTTTTAAGAGTCTGATGCTTTTAAGACAGTAGAAAATAGTCTAGTTCTTGTCGCCTTCATCTTAAAAGTTGTTCTTAAGGAGATCATTGGTGTGAAAAAGTAAAGCCCTGTGTAAACAACTCCCCAAAGTAAGTGGGCTATGGAAAATCTCCTTCGAGTTTTTCAAGATTCATCTGGACAAAGTCATGGCTGACCTGGCCTTGCATTGGTCATGGCCCTGCTGCAAGAAATTGGATGAGGCACTGCCAGTGGTCCCTTCCAGCCATACAGCATCTGTGATTCAATGAAATGTGCCTGACCACTGTAAGCCATTGGCACTATCTAGGAAAAATAAAACAAGTGGCAATGACCAGAAGGAGCCCAAGGGTGGGAATGGGCTTCAAAATACTTCAAATGTCTCTCTCTGTTTTCCTAACTGTTTTTCTATTGCTCAGACTTCCCGTCTTGTTAAATCAGAGAGAAGAATGCCTGCAATTAGTCAGTGCTTTACATAACGCCATTACCAAATCCAACAGAATCAAGGTAACCTTACCTTGATGAACAGAGCTGTCTATAACCCTTTGTCCAGTTGTTCACGCTTTGCTTAAAGGAAAGGAAAAAATGCAGTTTGATGTATTTTGGTGATTCTGAATAGCAAAGTCTTTAGCCTTTAACTTATTGAGTTCCAGCCTACTATTACAGGATAAAAACTATGACAAACATAATTTTGACTATAATATATCTTGAATTGAATTTTCTATAGTGTCTTCTGAACAAAACTAGGAGTTTTGTGACAGGTATTAGTCAAATTCAGCCCAACAACACAAATTCCTTTTGGAAAACCTGGTAACACACAATATACACACGGGGGTGATTTTCATATAAATAAAGCGATGTTTAAAAATATGTTCAACCCTTCTCTTATGATGGAGACCAGTGCTTATTTACTTAAAAGGTACCTAAGCTGCTGTTGAAAAGCAGAACTGCAGCCATTCAGGAATGTTTCATATTCCAGGAACAGAGCAAAGAGTAACTGCTGACCCCATTGCCAATTTTAGGACAGCCTTTATGAAAAGTTAGTACTTTCAGCATCCAATACACCCAACAAAATGTAAATTCTGTAGTTTCTGGTCTCCTCTGCCTGTCAGCCATGACCTCTAAAGGTGAAATTTAATTTAGCAGTGGTTTTCAATCAAATTATAAATATTATCTTACATTATGCTAGAAGATCAAGAACTGCTACTTCTTCTGTTTATAGAAATGCAGCTTGTCACTCAGAAACATTACACGAGCTGATCTAGAAAAGAACAAATGTTTAAAGTGGGATCCAAAGCCTATTGAAGTCCACAAAAGTATCTGGAAATATTTTGCTTGTGGGCCTAATCTGCATTAAACAGACCTTTTATTTTCTGGCAAATATTGTATCTGTAAATGAAGATCATACAATTTAGCTAGAAACAGGTGCAGTTTTGTATAGCCACTAGGTACTAGTGATAATTACACCTGAAAAGAGTTCTACGGTGACTTTTCATAAGTACCTTTGAAAGGTAATGTCACAAAGCACAAAGAGAAAAATTTAGAGACATGATCAGGTCTGGAGAACTGAGCTTTTCCCCTGCTTTTATCCAGCGAGTCTCTGTCCAGTGAATTCATCAAGGCATGAGTACTAGACGCTCAGATGGTAACTTCTGCAAAAATTTATTCTTTCTATAAAACAAATTTCTGAATAATACATGTTCATGTGTAAAGCCCTGTATATTTTCCTACACACCTCACCATCAGAAATGTCCATACTAACTTCTTCCTATGTACATAATTTTACCATATCTTATATTTGAAAGTGATAAAAGTAAATTCAGTTCTGTATTTTCCACAATTTGAGTATTTTACGCTTTAAAGTACCAAGTGTCTCAAACATTTTCTTGGCATTACTTATGAATTCAACATATTCTTCTAAAGAGCCTATCTTCTTATTTTTTTTAGTTTTGCAAAATTTAAAGTACTTGTAAGAGTGAGAGGAGATATGACTACACTCCATAAATACATTATCAGAAGCATGAACTCTGGGAGGAAAAAAATAAAGTTAAAGGACAGTTTTGTTACAGGAACAAATGGTTCTCGGTTAATGAATAAATGTGTGCTTGAGGTTTTATTCTACATGAGTGAATTATGGAACATCTTTTTGAATGACACAAGGGAGAAAACACATAACTGGTATTAAAAATCAAGTTTCTATCAGTGTATGAAAAAGATCAAGTAGTTTGACTGTCTGCAAGAGCAGTAAAATATTCTCAGTGCATCAAATGGCCCTTTCTGGTATATACTCCTACTCATTCTAACAATAAATGTAGGCAAGAAAACTTTAGCCACTGAAGTAGTAGCACTGCAGAACTTGGAGAGCTCTTTATAATGGGAGATGGTTGTATTATTTTTCATCCAGTAAAAACCACTTTATTACCCAGAATTTCATCTCATACATAGTAAAAATACTATCTTCTGTCATTTTCTGTCCCAAAAGACATTAAACAACACCTGTAGAATCAAAAGGGTAAATATTTTTCTTTACTCTAAATCTATTTAGATGAAATGTGTATTAGAACCACAAACATATATCAGTGAAGAAGACAAGCATTTGAGAGGAGGAAAATATCTTTTTCTGATTTAATTGTTTTATGCTAAATATGTTCCCTAAATGGAGAAAGGATTGTCTCGAGTTACCAGGTGTTGCTGGGTTATGGAAATGCCACTGCAAACCACCTGGGGAAAAACCTGGGATGGAACTTCAGCTGAAATCCTCCTCTGAGCCTTGTGTTCCAACTGATTTTACTTGATTAATTTAACTAATTTAATTTTGGATGATCCCTTCTCTCCAGTGAGGATCTCACAGTATCTTTCTATTTATCCAGAAATTTTATGGCAGAAAATGTGGCTGATGCTTTACCTCTTACTCTGCCTTTCAGCTTCCTTGACCTGTCTACTCCTTCTTTTCAGGAATGCCCTGCCTGGGACATTCCTTGCAGAACACAGGACATTTTCCCTTCACTTTCATACATCCCCACTCATTGCTTTAACTACTGAAGATACCTTTATTTTTTATATAGTGCTGTTTGATATGAGAAATGCTTTAAGATGCTCTACACAAAGTTCACTCATTGTTCATGTGGTCCAACTTCTTGGAAGTATGTCTTAGGAAAAGGAGGCTGCTGTATAACCGAGAGAGAAACACCCACACCATACTGGTGTTTACACCTGTAGTTTCCTCACAGAGGATGTTGAAAATTGACAGTGCTGTGATCACTACTAAATACTGTAATCTAGCAAGTCATTCTGTTAATTCATTGCACCAGAACTGCTGTTGAAACCTTTTCATGCTGTTAGACTCTGTACTGCTGGGTGTAATAAACAAATCAAAGAGAACTTGCACATTTGATCTGTGAGGTATTTTAAGTCAATATAAGCCTCCAAGCAGAGAAGTTAATTCGACACTTCTAAACAGTCAATCAGACAAGAATTCATTAGCAGAGGTCTGGGTAAGAACCACTACATGATTTCTAGGATGTTCTTGCTTCCACTACCTTTGCAACGAATGGACTGCCACTACTGGGGAGAAAAAATGGGTGAGAAGCTGATTCAGAGTGAGGAATCTTGAGAGAATTTCTGGGAGTCTCTTTGAAAGCCAATGGTTACTGGAAATTGCTGACTTGATTGTCCAGTATTTCCTGTCTTAAAACTCAGATGTCTTTTGCTCATGGACTTAGAAATCCTGATGCATTCTTAATACATTTCCTTTCTCTATTACGCTAGAGAGGGCACTGGTTCTGCTTAAAACTCTGCTTCCACCCATTATCCTCCACTGGAGCAGTTAATTAGCTGCTTTACTTACAAATGCTTACATTTGGCTTCAAACTGCACTTAAGGAAGCAATATTTTGTGGGCAGGAATTTGATGTCACTAGAGACTCTCCTTATTTAATCTTTTCTTGATTTGTTTTTCAGCTAAATTAGCTGTTAGTTGGCATGTACATGTAAGGATGTGAGTGTGTCATGAGACATTTTCTTGTGTGAGTTGAAGAGCTACTAGGAACTCTACCATGCTAATTTTACCGTAGATGGAGTTAACAACAAATGCAGCATCTGTAAGTCATTAATCTGGATAAGGAAAACATAAATTTCTTGATCATTTGAGGATATTGAAGAAGTAACCTTTTGTTGATATGCAGCATTTCTGAAAGAGCAAAAAGAGGTACAGAATAGCATAAAAAATTGACTACTTTGATATCCAGCTAACCAGATGACTAGGTCACAAGCTCTGCATTTCAGTTCATGAAGGAACATGGCCACTACTATTTCAGATGACTTATGGAATAATGTCTGTACTCACAGGTGCTTTGTGTTGTTTCTTCTGCAGCGACACAAGTGGTTTCTTTCTTCAGGCTGCTGTGCACTACTCACCGTGGTGCCCTCTGGAGCAGTTGTGCTCTGGGACCAGTTGTGCTTGGACACATGTTTCCAGTCCAGCAAGACAGAGGAGGAGACAGCGTAGAAAGGATCTAGCTAGCTGGGAGCCTTCTACAGAACCAAGGACCTCCAGGCTGTGGAGGAGAATACACATATCAGGCCATGGTGGCAGAAGGTAGGTGGGGTCAGGATTTGCACCATTCAATATAGCCTCTGAGTTGGCCTGAGAGAAAACCTGTCAGAAAAAGCTGTTTGAATTCAAAGCTCCTTTCAAAGATGTTCACTATAGAGAAAAGGACAGCCTGGGCAGCCCAGCCCAAGCATTCGGCATTGACCCATGGTCCTACCATGGTGACAGTGGAGAAATGCAGCCAGCACGGCTGTAGCCTCCTCTGCACCGTGAGACAGTGTCCAACAAGCAGATTCCAAGAAGTGTGATAATGTTGCTACGTACATCTTCACCTTTCTTCCTTCAAGGAACTGTATCAACCTTCCCTAATGCATCTGGGAAACCAGCACTGTGCAGCCTAGCATTATTAGCGTCCACAGCTCCCTTATTCGTGTGTCTGGCATGTGTATTTTCAAAGTGCTAAATGCAGCTGCAAGTCAATGGCCATTTTTACACCACCACAGAGTTAATTCATCTAGAGAATCAATGTACCACCCACGCAGGCTGTGAAGCAATACCCAGCAGGCAACTTGCATGCTTGTCTAAACTTTGTTGTCTAGGTAGGAGGAAAGTGTCATTTTTGTCTCCCACAGATGCAGCCTTCAGCCATCATTTCACTTACTGTGGTTAATTTACTGAGAAAAATGTGGTGTTTTATGTTGCTGTCAAAAGTAGCCCTTGTTATTTTTTCTGAGTGCTCAGACACCAGGACTCTCTCCCTGATGATTTGTAGTGTTATAGTTCATCAGCAAATGAGACTACTTTTCCCCCTTTCCCCCTGCGCTTTTAGCTGTTAAAAGGAAGGAAAGAACTTAGATGCAAAGGGAAAAATCTACTCCAGGGTTGATTAATGGTATTTATATTTGTCTCACACGTGGCCCAGATTCAGTCACACACATAGCACATTTAGTGTCTGGCTGTGAAAATGTTCGTTTACATTTATTCCATTTAGGTGATCCTTCACATCAGCAGTGCCTCTGCTGTGATTGGAATGCCAGGTTTAATAGAGCAATATTCATGTGCTGGGTGTGGGGAGGGGAGAATAGGGTGCTTTATCAGATGATCTCATTCATATTTGTTTATAATTTCAAAACTCATGATGGGCTGACAAGTTTCTGAGTTCAGTTCTGGGGATGAAAAATCTGAAAAGGGCTTGTCATAACAAAGATCCTGAAAATATTTTGCTTTCAAATTTTGCAGACAAAACTTGTATTCATTAACACCCTCATATGAATGATCAACCTCTAAAACCCACAGAAGTGGTTTCAAGCTTCACTCTATTGTATCAACATGTCAGCCAGAGAGTCATTAGTGAGCAGATAAAAGTGACGCAGTTATTTAGATTTGAAGGTCTCAGGTCTGAAAGATATGAAATAAAAATCATAAATGCTGCAGCTAGAGTTATTGAAACTAAAATTTGATATCATTTTGAAGTACAAGGTGAAAATGGAGAATGTGATAACATGAAAAATGGGAATGATCATATCTTTGACAGTCTTTTGATCTTCAAAGCACAAAGGACTTGAATTTTGCTGATGAATCTTGCTAAAATGTCATTCAAACTCTATGTGGCACAGCCACTGGAGAAGGTTTCAGGTGATATTGTTATGGAAAATGAAGGCTTGTGAGCCTTCTGATGACCTTTGCATCCAAGATGACAGGAAAAACAATCTACAGCTGATGGCATTTGCACTGACAAGTAGGTTTTTATTGTTTCTCATGATCTTGGTATTTCTTGGGCTTTCAAGCAGCTTTTGGAAAAAAGGCTCATGTATCTTTCAGAAATACTGTCTTTCAAACAGATTTAACTTCTCCAGTTCAGTGAGGAAAACATGAATTCTCTGGTATTAAGTAAATTCTACTGCTAGATGTTAAGGACTGTGTTGATTTGCTACAGTGACTTGACCTATATCTTGTAATCTTTTCTGTTGAAGTATGACTTTAAACCAGTGCTTAGAGTAAGCAGAGGCACGTGAAAACTGGCCTTTCTCCACAAAAAGCTAAAGCAGGGATTTCTGCATGTGACATCCGTGATCACAAGAGCTGCTCAGAGCCCCCTAAATCTGCTCTGCTTTACTGCCTGTTTGTACAGGGCACTCAAATACTGTTGGGCACAGAGGGGAGTGAGGGAAGATGGGCTGGCCTCAGTAACCTAAGAACAGATGCCTGTAGCATCAGGATGCCAGCTCATGCAGCACCACCTGGACCCTTTCAAGATCAAGAAAGGGCTGTCTGAAATGGGCTCAAACAAGGCAAAGGGGTTCCTCTGTCCCTCACGCAAAAGGCGTGTTGGAAGGCCAGTTCCTACTTTCCTGAGGACTGGCTCCTGCCAGAAAGAAAGAGGCATCCTGCATATACAACACTCTCACCAAAGAGAAAGGAAGGGGATCTGGAACGGTGAGGTGGAGCCATAATCTCACCCTACTGGGTTAGGAGGACTTGGGGTAGCTGCAATTAAATGCCAGATAGTGTATCTTTTCTAGGGTAAATGAAATACTCTAAAGAAAATTGTTTCCAGCAGATGGGAAATACAAGTCACAGTGAGTGAATGCACATAGCTGCTCTATGCTGGCAGTAAGGATTAAGTTTCACAATACTCCAAATTTAGCAGAAGGTAAGGAAGATGTATTTTTTAAAAAGTCCTGTATCTAAGTTGGATTCTGCATATTCTTGACATATTTATTTTCTAATGGGAATTTTGAGAAGGAGGAATTTTCAAAATTAAGAGCTTCTGGGAGTTAGAGACCTACCAGAAGAACTCTTTCAAGAAGTTTTATCATCACTGTACAGCAAAGAAAAATGAACTTACATTCTTCCAGTGAGTGATAAGACATCTTTTCTGTGACTAAGACAGAGAGGGAGTAAGGAGCAAACACAGCATCACTGCTATTATTTATTCCCAGCAACAGCAATAGCCAGTTCTTTTGGATGAAAACAAGAGCAATGAACCTTAACGACCCAATTAAAAAAACCTTAATAACTAGGAGTCCTCTGAAAAACACAGCTTCTGGAGATAGTATTTTATGGGGGGGGGGGAAGAGTATTTTGTGTGGTTTTTTATTTGGATCCAATGGGGTCATATGGTAAATATTTAAATGTTTATTGAGGAATTTTCTAATTGATGTCATATTTATCAGGTATATTTTCTTCTACACATAAAACAAGCTTTTTCCACAATTTATCTGTAACTATTACCACAGGTCCTGTAAGAATCCTTTTTAATATGGTGCTTCAGTACTTTTAATATCACCAGAAGACAGAAGAGGACACTGTTACAGAAAATGCCTAAGAAGAAACTTTTTTTATCAATAGTTCTCTTTAAAAGATTTCATGCATCAATAGAAAATTCTGTTCCCACCTGTTTGTCTTAATGGGAATTATTGTCTTAGATTTTGCCTAATAATTACTTGTCCACAAACAATATTTTTAAATCATAGAACTTTATAGTGAAAAAAAAGTCACTTCACTTTTTCTGTTTCTAGCACCTTCAGGTAGGGCAGGGAAGGGCTTATCCAAGCCTCAACAAGTTGCACTAAGCTGTGGCAGTTCTTTCACAGATTTTTCACTCAACAACCGGGTCAGCAAAAGTCCATTCAAACATAAAAATGAAGATATAAAATTCCTCCTTTCACTGAGAAAAAAACAGGAGCTCTCGAGTAAATGATGAGCGAGAATAAGCTGAGGCGAGGCAGGAGGACCCCTTAGGAAGGAAGAGCTGAAGGATCAAGCACAGTCGAGTGAATAAATTGTGCAGGAGAGGGCGGAAAGCTGGAATAACAACCCCAACTGTTGGCTGAAACCCTCAGTCTGTGATGCCAAATATCTGAATCTTCTAAAAGCCCAAGCCAATACAACACTCACATGTTTGGACTTGACTGCAAACTCCCAACTGCTTTATTAAGCTGTGCTCATTTGACCTGTAACATCTAAACAGCAGTTTACTACAAATGGAAGACTTCCTATCTTGCCAATGCCAATCAATGTTTCCTGCCAGGGCTGGTAACTGGGAATTGTTTGGACATGAATCCATTCAGGAACCCAACACAGGATTGTTGGGTTTCCCCACTTGCAGTCTGACATTAATCCTCACAATACCTGAATAGGCGCAATAGAATGCTTACAGTAATATTATGTTACTGTATCAGTGATCAGGTAGTGGAATGAAGTGAGTTAAAATACCAGAGACCTATAACTTGTTGGAGAGACTACAGAATCCACACTTCATGATCAATCAGGCAGCTAGAGTTGGAAAATTAGAATGTGCCTTGTAATAACTCAGCAGACTGAAATGTGCAAAATCAGCAAGAATTTTAAATTGGTTAATTTTTTTTACTGCATTGGTCATTTATTTACTTTTTTTTTGCTTTGTATGTATGTTTTATTGTATTTCTGGTGAATGTGTTCTATTTATACTTGAGTTATTTGAAGAATAGGTAAGAGAAATAGTTGTATTCTAGTGCTCTTAACATCTATAAAAGTACTCTGAAACAACTACAGTTTTGAGTGATCTCAGTAATGAGCTTACAGGGAACTTTTGTAAGAATGGCATGTTTTAAAATAAGACCAAGAAAAGGTAAGAAAAAAAAAAGAAAAAAGAAAGGAATGCAGGTTTTATCTTTTATCTAAGAATGTAGAATACTTTACTTTCTAAGCAGAGAAAATAAAAGGTGGAAAAAAACCCCACTAAATTATAAAAATGGGCAGAGTAGAAAATTTAAAAGCTCATAAACCATACTCCCTGCTATCTATTGTGGTTTTGCTTTCAGTGTAATCAAGAACTTCCAAGAACTGCACAATCCTCTTTAGCCTTTGGGGTTTTCCTGTCATACCTCAGGTGTGGGTTTTATCTGCTCCCTGTAGTGTCTCCTGTGAAATGCAGGCTCCTGTTCTTTGCCTCTGTCTCCAGTCTGTGGGCTGCAAGAGCCCTCCAGAAACAGTCTCAGCTACTTCCAAGAGAAAGGACAATCTGAATTGGACAGTCTGATCCACTTACTTCCTTTTTTTAGGCACGTAATGCACAAACTGAAAAAAGATCCCAGACAAATGGATGCTCTCCATTACCTCCTGCAATCCCTTGGATACAATTTGCATTGTGGTCCAATATAAATAATCCTTGTAGTTTCCTATTCCTCATGCACACAAAGAGCGCTTTTTCAAAAAAAAATATTCTGTGTCTTCGTCCTTATAGCAAAACTTTATAGGAAAAAATTCTTAGAGATAAGAAATAATAACTATTTACTGAGAGGATGATTTGCCTGAAATTAACATTTTCCTCCTACTTCCTGCTGATGATAATTTAAACAATAAACTGACTGAGTTGAATTGTTTTACTGCCATCATATGCATCTGATAAATTATTTTTTATTTCTCACCTGGACTCTTATCTTTTGAAAAGCCAGCATACCCCTGAGAGCAAAGAAAACAAATGTAGTAAAGCTTAAAGTAAAAATCAATTTTTTTTTTGTCTATTTAAGCATTCTATTCTTGGATCAAATATGCTATCAACAACTCCTACTTCTCCTGGACATTATTGTTATGCATGGTCTTGGAGAGATCAGAAAGAAAGTTTAGCAGGACCTAAAGCAGCCCGAAGGGTATCAATTATTTTGCCTTGAAATTTGTTTTCATTAAGTAGTAGAATACCTGCAGAAACTGCCAATATTGTCTTTAGGGCTGAATTGTTTGGAACTGAGATTAAGTTGTCCAGGGTGCGGGGAAGAAGAATCCGCTCATGTAGCTGGGAAAATGTCTCAGATGATTTTTCCCTCCATGTAATTGCTATTAAATTAATTTCAACTTTAACAAAGGGTCATTTCATCAAAATTAGCTTTGACAGGCTCTTAGTAACAGGACTTACAAGTACTCTGAAGTGCATCATTTCCAATGAAAGCCTCTCAGATTCCAGCACATCCAAGTTATTGGCACAGCACACTGCATCTCCCAGCAGAGCCATCACCCTCCAGCTTGACGGCAACCTGTACAGGATTAGGGAAGAATTGCAGAGGGGGGCACCTTGAAGGCAATTTCTGTTCTCCAGGCTGCCTTGGTTTTCACTGCTGCCTGTAATCTCACCCATTGCAAGCCTCAGTCAAGCATCATGTACAGCAGAATAAATGGGTGATGGGAAGACATGCAAGATGTGCTGAGGGATAGTGGAAGGGTTTGAGGGAATGGTTCTTAGTACAGGAGACATTGTAGTACGTGGTAGACAATAAGCTGGGGACACCTGGAATAGCACACAGAGTTGTCAATGCTCCAGGCAGGCAAGAAGGATGGTTGGAGTTGGAAAAGTAGGACTCATGAAAGCAACTTATCAAGGAGTAGCAGGAGGACTGTAACAACACAGAAAAGAATAAAGAGCAGAGAAACATGGGGTTAAATAGAGACAAGCTAGAATGAACTAGTCTGAATTTCCAAAACAGTGTAAGATAGGGAAATGGACATTCAGATATGTTAGATAGGCATAGAAGATTTATGTCAAAGGATAACACCTAATAACCTTTATTTTCATTTGTACTACTTCTGCAGCTTCCTTGAAAACTTTTTTCTCTGTTCCAAAGACCACAAGTGAGAAACATGACTCCACATGTTGGTTCAGTAGGTATTCTTTTTGATGCTGGTGCTGCTTCAGGTCCTGCCAATCCAATATGTGCTTCGAAAGTTCAGCCTGACACCTTAAATCCTTGTGCTTTGCCACTCCTTGCTCAATCTCCTTTCTGTCTCCTGCTACAGATGCCAGAAGATTTCTCAATTTAGATTTTTCTAGTCAAGATTTCTCCTCCAGAGGACCTCAGAAAGACAGAGGCAGAGGAACTCCAATGCTGTCCATGCATGATTTACAAAGTGCTATGCAATACATACTTCAGCATCTCTTTTGCTTTCCATCTCCTTCAGTCCCCCCCAAAAAAAAACTTATCTCAAAAATGCAAAAAACTCTTTGAAAAGTAGACTCTCATGTGAGTCAAATCATTTAGCTACACCATGAGCTCTCTAACAGGTAAAGAAAAGGGTTTATGGCAGCTTCTCTCATGATCTTCAATTACAACAACATGAATTCTTGAATATCCCACCATTAAGAGTTTCAAGTTTAAATCAGATTTATAAGGGCTTCAGCCTTCCTTCTAACATGACTTCGTGTGCAGAATCTCCTTCAGGAATTGCCAGGGCTCAGGTCCTGCCTGGTCAATGACTGCAGTTGCACAAAGTGCTGCCAAATTTTGAAAATTCTTTGACACTTTACAACAGTCCAAGCCAGGTGGGCGGTTGTCAGCTCTACACATGGGCTGCCCAGGTGGAATATTTAACTAACTTGAGCATTTGTTTCTGCTCTGCTCTTGTCAAAATTGATTTGGGTGTGAAACTCCCCAATTCTTAGCCTGTATGCGTTATACTTTTCTCCAGGCAAGTGCTTTGAATGATCTGCTAAACAAACAGCCGTAGGGATTTCCTCAGATTCAGGGAGAGCAGCGTGAAGCCTCACCTTCTGGAGAAGCTGGGCAAAATCGCAGTGATCATTACCAGTGTTTGTGAATACCCAAACAGAGGATGCAGGGGTTTTACTTCATGTCACATGCTAACTTTTCACAGAGGTCAGGACAAGATATTCTACCCAATAGTAAGTAGTATAGGGGATAGTAAAACTGTCCAGTCCTTTTATTGCTTTCCTGGAAATTAGCTCTTGGCAGTGCTGGATTCTGCGTACAGGACAGTCAAATTAAGTATTGCAAAGTAACTTGAAGGTGAGATGATTTGGTTTAGTTCCTCTCTGAATTTGGGCAGCTTTCCCTGGGAAGTCAGGAATTACATTTTGAGTGTAAATCCGTGTGTTTCTCATACAAGAAATACAATTTGATTCATGTTTACTAAGGAAAAAAAAAGATGGAATGTGATTCAGTTTCATTTTGAAGCTTCAGATGGAATTAATACAGATAGATATTAGATCCCTTCCTTCCTGGAGGAATTCTCAATATGTAATTCTCAATAAACCTGATAATTTTTGCAACTTGCATTACTGACACTGGACGTAATTTTCATTAAATGCATGTAAACCTTCTAAGCACTCTCTCCAGACTGGTGCACCAGGGACTCATTTCAGCCTTCCACTCATTCCACACACAGCACTGTCCTGGTCCAGGGGACAGCATGTTATCCCTGATGAAGAGTTAATACAGAATTGCTAGCTAGATACAGATCTATTACACTAATGTTTATGAGTGATTGAGTCTGATAAAGAAGTTTTCTTCACTGTCTTCCTTATATTCTTAGAGCCATCCCTGGAAAAATGACAGGAAATTAGAAATAGCTGGTGTGTATGACTCTACAAGACATTAATGCCATACCTACAGGATAAGTTTTGGCAGGCTTACTTAATGTTTTCCATGGAATATATTTGTAAAAAGTGGGATGATTTGCTGCTTCTAGCACAGCCCTTTGTGTTACTGTGGACCTAAAGCAGCCCATGGACCACTGTTCTACATTGTGCAAATGCAACAAAACTTACAGCATTTTCTGAAAAGGTTGTAATGCAAGAGCAAGGTAAATACAAAGTGGAGGAATTATCACAGTCATATTTACACAGCTTGGATTCTGAGCCTACACAATTCTCCAGAGGCCACATAAGAAATGTGTGGCAAAACCACAAATTAAAACAGGTCTTCTGAATCCTGTACAAAAGCCTTACTCACAAGGCCATTCTTTCATGTTTTCTCTGTTTTTCATCAACAGTTGATGGCTTGTAAGTACTGAAGGAGTGTGCAGTTTACAAGTCAGGATTTTCCTGACTAACACTTAATAATGAAAGACGATGCCTACAAAAGGTCAGCCAAAAAATAAATAAGTAAAGCATGTGATGACAGAAATAATCACTGGAGATAGAGAACTCTGGCACTAAACAGAAAATCCTGCCAGTGAATCATCCCATTAATACAAATACACATGCTGTACTTTGAGAAAGCCTCTGTGTGTAGGGATAACCTTATTCCAAAACATATATCATTCAAAAAAATTATTTATTTAGATATAGGGAGAAAGACAACTGAATGTAAAATTAAATGTGAGGGATTTTGTGGTTTTTAATTCTTAGGCTGCCAGGCAAACTAGATTGTCTCCAACAAGCAACAGATTATCTTATTTGAAAAAAGTGGCATACGGGTAAAAATAGTTTTATGAATTTTCTTTATATGCTAAATAAACAATACCAAACCCAAAAATATTCTGCAATAGCTTCTACTTTTATTCTGAGATCTCCATCTTCCTATCACTTTGAAGCTTCTTTCACCTCGTCACCTCTGGGATAGATGTAAAATAGTAGCACAGAAGGACAATGCCTCTGAAGCACAACAAGCTTCAGTAATTTTCTCCAGGAAAATGAGACCTGAAGAACTGAAAGAAGCTTGAAAAAGTGAGATAGGCTCAGACAGGAGCCATAGGCCTCTTCTGGTCGGTTGATTATGGGAGATATTGCTAGATAAACAGCACCTTTCCAGAAATTCAAGAATATGTAAGCCATTGTTTTGCATAAATAATTCAGTAACAGCCTAAGACAGAGAGTTCTGCTATCTCTTTTATGCACACTCATCCTCTTGAGTGTTTCAGAGTCTCTGCTGTCTGTCATCTGTGTTTTTGCTTTGTATGTTTTCCTCCTTGTGCTCCATTTGTGCCCTTCTAACACTTCTGAAGGAATTCAGCTAACATTTTAGCACTTAGATGAGGCATAATCAAACACAGAGCTACATGGTCTTTCTTACTGCCCTGAGGCCTGACTATCCGGCATCAATTCACACAAAACCAAGTTCATAATGGCTTGCGTGAAACTAGAAAGCTGAACGGACACAAACAGTGTACCGTGAGAGGAACTGAATTCAAAACGCTGCCACGTCACATCTCAGCTGCAGTTGCCAAGTACTGATACCATGGTGACTTTCTGGGCGTCTCAGAGAGGATCCCTTCTTTCCTTCCAGCTCCCTTTGTACCCTGTATCCAGGAGTGGTACTTGTGTAAATGAAGGTGGAAGCACAACTGCATCCACCAACTGCTCCCTGCTATCCCCATAAAACAGTGGCAATTTTTGCACAGACTTTAGAGTGAGCAGTCAGCCAAGTCCACAGGCGCCCAGAGAGGGAGAGAAAACAAGTCTCAGAGATCATGAGGCTATTTCCAGAATATTCTTTGCGTGCTTATCATGAAGAAGCAGCAGACTGCAAATCTGAGTACCGCAGCAGGGTACTCACATACCAGGTCAGTCTTTTCTAGCACATAATGAAGAGAACTTTGATGGCACTTTAATTTTGCTTCATTCTTTCTGTAAACATACCACTCTAAAGAGGCCAGTCTGCAGCAATTCATCACAAATGAGCAAACCAGGTTGTTTCTTTAGGACAAGGTTCTTAGGACACAGTTTATAAAAACATTTATGTTTCGACCTTTTAATTCAAATATTTTCAGTAGAGTGTGATCCTAAGACAGCGAGTATTGCCAGAAGCAGGTCACTTAACTTAGAATTCACTTTATTTGTTGACCTGGGGTGAGACAGGGGAGGACAAGGAATCACTTTTGGTAAGCTTGAGCTGTGCCTGTAGGGTCCTGTGTTTTAAAACTCTGCTGCTCCTTTTTAGCTGTCTCTTGAGGGCAAGCTTAAAGCTTAACATTTGGCTTTAGGGCACAACAAACTTGGGATTTATTTGCTCAGTGTGGAAAGTATATTTAAGAGTCTGCTACACATCTCATTTTCCTAACTCTACCTTATCTTTCCCTGAAATGCTTTTCCAATACGGACATCCAAGGAAACCAGTATTTTTATATGATTTAAAATTATTCTTAGACTATAGATCAAAAATATGAAATATTCACTTTCATTATTATTTTATTATGAGCTCAATCTTGATGTAATAACAGGTCATTCTAAAATCAAATTTGGTGTCATATGCTTTGGATTTTACAGATTATGTGATGATAGTTCTTAAGGCATGCCAACCCCCTTCACTTTTCAAAACATTGAAGTCTTTCATCATTTTTCAAAAAAAAAAAAAAAAGAGGCCATATCATACATCTCAGCCAAAACAGCTCTCAAAAGAACAGAGGTTAAAACCAAAATCAGTTATTTCTACTTATACCTCTTGCTTTGGCTTGAGACGTTATTGTTTTACATAATAAAATTTATTTTCCATGTTAAATTACAAAATAAATTTATAGATCAAAACAAATAATAAACAAAAACAGTCCATAAAAGCAAACAAAACTAACAAAATAAATATTATGTAGATCAGATACTATTTTGCTGTTATTACAACACATGATCCACCACCCTTTGCTGGACATGCTACAGTTTGTCCATGCCCTTCTTGTGCCAAGGAGCCCAAAACCAGGTACAGCAGACCTGATCTGTCTCACCCGTGCTGATCACCTTCCTTGACCTGCTGGAAATGGGTCAGGCACAAAGGGTTATAGTGAATTGGGTGACACCAGATTGGTGACCTGTCACCAGTGGGGTTCCACAGGGCTCCATCCTCAGCCCTGTGATCTTCAACATCTTCATTAAAAACCTAGACGCAGGGCTGGAAGGGATACTAAGCAAGTTGGCAAGTGATATAAAACTGGGAGGGGCTGTTGACTCCCTTGAAGGCAGGGAAGCCCTCCAGAAAGGCCTCAAAAAATTAGAGGGCTGGGCAATCACCAATCATGTGAAGTACAACAAAGGAAAGCCTCAGGGCAGCCCTGGATGTACGGACAGACTGGGGAATGAGATGCTGGAAAGCAGTGCCATGGAAAGGGACCTGGGGGTCCTGGTCGATGGCAAGGGGAATCTGAGTCAGCAGTGCCCTGGCAGCCAGGAGGGCCAAGTGTGTCCTGGGGGGCATCAGGCACAGCATCACCAGCTGGGCAAGGGAGGGGATTGTCCTGCTCTGCTCTGCACTGGGGCAGCCTCACCTCGAGTGCTGGGGGCAGTTTTGGGCACCACAATATAAAAAAGACATTAAACTATTAGAGAGCATCCAGAGGAGGGCAACAAAGATGGGGAAGGGCCTTGAGGGGAAGCTGTGTGAGGAGTGGCTGAGGTCACTTGGTCTGTTCAGCCTGGAGAAGAGGAGACTGAGGGGAGAACTCATTGCAGTTACAACTTCCTCATGAGAGAGAGAGGCAGATACTCATCTCTTCTCTGTGGTCACCAGTGACAGGGCCCAAGGGAATGGTCTGAAGCTGAGTCATGGGAGATTTAGGTTAGATATTAGAATAAGGTTCTTCACCCAGACAGTTGTTGGGCACTGGAACAGCTCCCCAGGAAAGTGGTCACAGCACCAGCCTGACAGAGTTCAAGAAGCATTTGGACAACACTCTCAGGCACATGGTGTGTCTCCTGGGGACGGTCCTGTGCAGGGCCAGGAGTTGGACTGGATGATCCTGGTGGGTCCCTTCCAACCCAGCATATTCTGTGATTCTGTGAAACAGCTTCCCTAATGCAGCCTGTGCAGCATGGGCACACTGCTGTCTCACGTTCATCTTGTTCTCCATCAGGACTCCCAGGTCCTTGTCTGCAGAGCCACCAGTTCACCAGCCACTCAGCCCTGAGTTTATGTGGGTGTTCCTCCAGGTGTTCAAGACTTTGTATTTCCTGTTGTTAAAGTTTGTGAGGCTAATTCCTTCCAGTGTGCAGGACCCAGCATTCCCCCCAGCTAAACTTCATGAAATTCCTTCTGGCTTCATGCTCCTGCTTGTCAGGCTCCCTGTGAAAGGCAGGACATTCAGCTTGTTAACTAACCACTAACCTCCCTGCCCTGGCTCTGCATTATCAATCAGTGTGCTGAAAGTGCACTGCCCCATCATCCAGGTCATTCATGATGTTAAGCATGATCAGACCCAGCACTGGCCCCGGGGGCACACCAGTAGTGCCTGGCCTCCAGCTGGGCTTTGTGCTGCTTTTGATGGCAGCCTGAGCCCAGCAGTTCAGCTACTTTTCAATCACTGTCTACTCATCTACCCTATACTTCATCAGCTTGTCCAAGAGGGAGGTTATAGGAGGCAATGTTGAAAGCCTTTCTAAATTCAAGATAAACAACGTCCAATGCTCTGTCCTCACCTGCCAAGCCAGCCATCAAATTGTATCAGACTGTCAGACCCCATTTCCCCTTCATAAATCTATGCTGACTGCTCCCAAGCAGCCTCAGAGTGCCATTATAACCCCTTTGATGTCAGTGAGAACCCATATCTCTGCCTGTAACTGCAGCCACAGAATCTCTGCTTCTTTCCTGCGTGATGTTTCTGTAAAGTTCCTGTAAACTTTTTCAGATAATGCGACATGAAAATTTGCAAAGAAATCTGTTGTGACAGGGAGATCTGGAGATAGACTGGAATTTGTCAAAAAGGTGTCCAATGGCTTAAAAGAGACCTGCTTTTGAATAGATCAGAAAAATTACGTCTACATACAATACCAAGAGTAAGTTCCTCTAAGAAAATCACATTGTCCTAATAAAAGAAACAAGTCTGCAAGGTTTGACATTCTAATAACAGGCTGTCGCACAATTTGTTGTCATGCATCTTTCTCATCTTACTACCAAAAAGCCATTTATCACATCCATTGCAAAAGCTTCACTTGTATCAGTTTAACATATTTACCAGTTCTCCCTTTGCAGTGGAGTAAAAGGGGCAATATCTGAACCACCGTGCATGTTCTCTGATGGTAGAAGTTGATTATTCTCCAACAACTACGATTCTTTAAGTAGAGAAAATGTATGATTATGCAGTAAAAACACCAGTACATACTACGAATGGGATACTACAAAATTTAAAGTAAGATTTTCAGAAGGAAATGGAAATCAAGAGATATAATAGATACTAAGAAAAACTGCTCCCTAAAAAAATGCAATACTTTTAAGACCGGTTCTTCACATAAATCAAGACACTGCAGAGATGTTTAAATATTAAAAGTGTAGATGTTCAATAAAATATAATGGGATCTTCAGTCATGAAACTTTCTCATTGATAAGATAGGCAAGAAATCACACATATTAAGTAGTGTAGACACATTGAAATATTAAAGACTCTCATAAATTAGTTTATCTCTTGTTTTCTAACTAAATAACATGCCTAAAAGCACACTTTTTCTTTACATTCAAAAATGTCTCCTGTTTCAGGGGCTTAGAATTATGCTCTAAAAATTACTTATATCCTGAGTGATTTAGTATACTCAAGTTTCATTCCACATCCCATTTTGCACAATTTTTACAGTGCTTATTCCATTCCTGAGAAGAGGCAGGACACCACAAACTACAGGAAAGCAGCTCCTCTCCCCCTTTCTATTGGTTTCACAGATGTTGTAGAGTAGATCTGCCCACAGAAGCTCTGACCAAGGCCTGGTCTAGAAAGCAATTGCTGCTCACTTGCAAACCTTGAGACAAAACTGTCCAGCAGAGAGGAGGAAATGTCAAGAGGCTAAAAGAAAAATCTAATGGAAGTGAAACACTGCATGTCAGTTTGGTTCCAAAGGGAATCTGGAAGCATTTCATTACAGCAGCCCGTGGGTGATCTGCTGAGGAGGGAAGAGGCTGGCAGCCAAACTGGCCCAAAAGAAGGAAGAAAGACATTTAATATTCTTCGAAAGCTTTATTAGTTTTGACACATTTCCACAGAGTGTTTCATCTTCAGAGCATCAGCACTCTGTGGTAGAAACGTACTTGCATGGAAAATTTCTGCTGATCGTAAAGCAGGTGGCTCTGACTGCATCTAAATCTGCTCTTTTCCCCTGATGCTTGCTGCTTTCAAAAGAATTTAGAACAGATCCTGAACAATTTGTTAGAAGACCATCATCAAAATTGTGAAACTTTCTAAAATTAAAACAGAATTTATTAGAGACCTTCTTCACTCTCCTACATTAATTATCTCTGTGTAATGGTAATACCTTTAGAATTTGAAATGGAAATATAAAATCTAATTTGAAATAGAAATCTAAACTTTGAAAAATTGTACTGGTGTATGTGTAGACACATGTCCTTCTGAACCCTTAGTAGTTTTTGAGACAGCAGGATGGTGCCCCAGTTAACCCAAGGTAGTGCTCACTGAGCAGGAGGTTGGTTAGAGAATTTCAGAGAAGGAGGTCTTTCAACTAGGAATTCCCAATGCTACCTTACTTTCACTGTGGAAAAAAGTGATGTTAGAAAGGGAGCTACTAGTTTAACAACCTTTGAGAGCAATAGGTTCTAGAACATATTGTGAAATAATATCTTCTGAAGAGTAAAGCAAAAGCCTCACTATAAACAAATACTTTACTGAAATTTAGCTATAAATATAAAAGAATTGCATTCAAATATAGTATAAAATTAAACTAATTCATATTATTTTCTTTATAATATAAGATCAAACTGATTTCACAGTTCAGCTTGAGTACAATTCAAAATGATTATGTGTATTTCCTTTTAAAGCCCATGGAACCTATCTTTTCTGGTTAATACATACTTCTAACAAACATATCATGAAAAATTTGCACTTACACATTTAAATCCGAGAACATTTTTTCAAAGCTGATTTTGCCACAGGTACAAAGAAATCAGTCAGTGTTTCAATTTTGTTATTTATCAGCATCAAAAACTCCCATGGCATGTAACTTGACTGAAAGAAAAGTGGGCTGTACAGGCTAGATAAAGTAACATGCTGCAAGGAGAGAGACCATTATCTCAAACATTTTAAATTGAATAGTGCTAACACCTAGTATGCAAGCTGAAAAAACAAAGACCTGAATGCTGATATTTGTTAATCACTTGAATTCACTAAATCCCTTATGCTTTGGGAGAAATACAGAATAAAATTAAAGCTCACATTTAAATGTACATAATTTTCAAGACCAAAGGGTGAGCTTCAAAAACATTCTAGTGTGCACCACACTGCAAAAAAAGACCATGAACTACATATTTCTATGTAACTCATGATGGAAATGGACTCCAACTGTAAAAGAATAAAAACTGCTTGATAAGAAAAGTGGGCCTGTTATTTTTTGGAAACAGCAGTGCTTCCTACTTCCTCACTTTAGGAGATAGACTCTCGAACCCCTGACAGAGTTGTCTTAGTCAGCCTCAACCATTTTCCCCACAGCAGTGATGACAGCAGATGAGAAATATGCTCAGTCATATGCTCAGTTATACATAATCTCTCTACATCTACATTATCTCTTAGCCTGTTGAGACTAACTTCAAGAGCTAGATCAGGTTGTTTAAGATCCAGTTCTGGCACATTCCAAAAGTCTCCAACAACAGAGACTCCAGCCCTGCTCAGCAGCACTTGAGATGCTCCACTCGCAGCAGCATTTCCCTTGCCCACACAGAGGTACAGAAAAGGGCTGTAACAGATCTCTGTCCCCTAGCTTGCAAACTTCTCTCACACCAATATTTCACAGTCCTGATTGAATATAATATTCCATAAAGGCAGAAGAAGCAGCAGCACCTGAGACAGGGAAAGGAAAATTTGAGAAATTATGCGCAGGAACCATGACCTCTCTCAGGGAGAGAAAATGCAGATGTTAGCTTGCATTCAAGGAGTACGTCCACCTGGAAACCATCAAGAATTCAAATCTTGGAATGGTTTGGGTTTGAAGGGATCTTAAAGATCATTTAATTCCAACCTCCCTGACATATATGGCAAGGAGACATTCCACTAGATCAGGTTCCTCAAAGGTCCATCCAACTTGGCCTTTGACTTTCCAGGGCTGAATCATCTCTGGGTAACCTGTTCCAGTGCCTCACCACCCTTACAGTGAAGAATTTCTTCCTAGTGTCTAATCTAAACCCACACTCTTCCAGTTTAAAACCATTCTCTCTTGTCCTATTACTACATTCCCCTGTAAAAAATCCCTCTCCAGCTTCTTGTAGGCCCCCTTTAGGTACTGAAAGGCTGGAATACAGTCTCCTGGGAGCTTTCTCTTCTTCAGGCCAAACAATCCCAAATCTCTCAGCCTGTCTTCATAAAACAAGTGCTCCAACCTCTGAGCATCTTTGAGGCCCTCCTCTGGTCTCAATCCTCCTCTGGTCTCAGTCCTTCCTGTGCTGGGACCCCAGAGCTGGATGAAGCACTGTAGGTGGGGTCTCACCAGAGCAGAGCAGAGGGGCAGAATCCCCTCCCTCACCCTGCTGCCCACGCTGCTTTGGATGCAAGCCAGGGTACTGGGCACTGGCCTGGTCTTATGACTGTCTCCCACAGTTCCCTTACTTGGCAGCACAGATCCTCAATAAGTATCCATGTCCTGCCCACTTGGAGACTGTCTCCCACTGGTCTGGCCCAGTGAGGGGCCCCAGGCATTCCCTGCAGCCTGAGATCTTCAGAGAGTCATCCTCCTTCCAGAGCAAAGTAAAATCACCAATCTCTATGTGTGAATTGTAGTGGTTATTCTAGCATTTTCTAATGAACACTTCAATTTGGGGAGCAATCATTTTGCCATCAGAGAAGATTTTGTGGTCAGGAGGATCAGTGCAGGGATGAATTAAGATACTTTCCCAGGATGGAAAAGGAGCACCCAGATGGATGAAGCAAGAATCCTGTGCCAGTTTCCATCCCAGGCTTGAAGGCATTTGTCGATAATCTCCACTTAACAACAGCATTCAACTTAAATTTCCCTTTATTATCTTGTAAAGATTTCCAGTCACTTTGCAAGTGAAAAGTCTGCTTCATGCAGACTTTGCAAAATGACTGAAAGCAATAAACAGAGATTATGCTGCAATAAGTTTGCAGGATGGCATCAAATTGGTCCCGTTTTTAACTGGGAATATGTTACGCTGAGGTAAATATTGGCAAATTCTCCCTTTCCAGAGAAAACTGGTTGAACAGAATGAAATGCTGTGATGGAGTGATCTCCCCTTGAGTTATAGAGACTATGTGGTTATCTATGGCTACAGCAAGCACAAACACAACATCTGTCAGACTGGTCGATTCAGTGGGCTGATAACACTGAATACTAAACCTAAACAAACTAAACAGCAGTAAAGGCAGCTGATAATCACTGACAGGAGCAAGTTGACACTTGAGATCAGTACAGAAGAGCAGGCTTATGGCAGAATTTTAATCCAGAAAGATGACTGGTAAATTCTTTGAAAACAGATGAGAGGGAATTCCCACAATCCATTCCTGTGAATTAGTGTCTGCTGTCAATATCATAAATATTCACATAATATTTTCATTGCAGTAATCACCTAAGAACTGTCTTTGAAGATGTCTTAAGATAAGACCACCACAAGCCTCAGCTGTAAAAACTTTGATTCTTGGATATTTTATTATTTATTTTATTCAGTTTTGGCATTTCTCTGCAGTGTGGAGTAATCAAAAAGCTATCACAAGCTGAAAGCACACAGTCCCCATGAATCCATTGTTATGAGTCTGACAGTGCCAAATTGTGAGATATGTTTTTTGGATGAGCTATCATATGTATGGTTAGCATGGAAATGGAAGAAGCAGCAGGCTGCCAGCACTCAAGCCAGATCTGTTACAGCTGTTTGTGTCCAAAGATTTCTTGCAGAGCTGTTTTGTGAAATGTGCCTGACTCGGGTAGCACACAGTTACCAATAGCTCTTACCAACCTCCAGGACCCAAGTTAAGTGATTATGAAGTGATTATGACAGTCTTCAAACAGTAGTTCTGAGTAGCAGAAAACTCCTAGAAGAAATTACAAGCTTAAGATTTACAAGCTGAAGCCTTGTAACTTTAACACTTGCATTTGTTCAGTGCTCCTCTGACTGAAAGAAAAACTGCAGGAGATTCATTCTTCATTACATACTCGACTTTTTTCCACAATAATAGTATGACTGAATGTCCAAGAGACCCTTTTCCACGCTAGAACTCCTAAAGTGAAGACAGTCATTTCAATGCTGTCTGAGGCTTCTCACCTTTTTGTGGAGTACTTGAGGAATATTTGAGGAGAACAGAGGTGTTCTAAAGATTGAACCTTTGGCTCAGTTAGCAAAACTTGACTTCTTTCAGAATCACACCGCAACATAATAGGGGCAGGGGTTCATCTGCCATTCAGTTGTAGCTTTTATATATTAATGTATAGGAAATGTTTTTACTTAATTTAGGAGGTTTTGCACATTAGATTTTACACAGATCAGCTCGAGTTTTATGTTGCTAATACTTCAACAGTGTACAAAGTACTTTTCATTATTTCATTAATAGATTAAAATGCTTATTTAAACAGTGCTGACTCAAATAAAGTCTGAAAAACAGTGAGAAAATAAGAAAGAGGAAAATGTCATTCACTAATACATTTGTGATAAAAAAATAGAAACAATAAAGAAATGCCAGAAAAATAAATACAAAGTTGATGGATATCATCAGGTTATTATGTGCCAAGACTCAAATTTTGAATTTTAGTTGATTTTTTTTATATTTTAAATGAGTGGAATCATTTCACTACAATACACAGAAAAATATTTAGCTTTCTACCCTCATAAAACTCAAAATTATTTTTTCCAAATATTAAACAAGTTGGTTTCCCATCCTAAATGTGAATGAAAACAGCTTTATAAGCTTTACCACAAGAACTATGCTTAACACCTCCAAACCTTGTTTTTGTAAATAATTGAGAATACCTAACTTCCCAAGTCATATTAAATCAATCTGAATTATGTAAGTGCTTCTGAGTTTTAAGGATAATTTTCCTTCAGGCTTACAGCCCAACCTCTTACATTTCCAGGAAGTGAATATGTCACTTTCAAAAAAAAGGATACATGCAGGTAAAACTTCTCACTGCTCAATATTGAAACCTACAGAATTGTACACTGTCACCTAAGTATGTAAAGGCAGATGAGCCTTAACAATTATAGTTGGCAATAAAACAAATTGATCTATTTAAAGTTAATAAAACTAGAATACATTTTAAATCTAGAATTTTCTTTTCCAGTTCTTGAACTATATGCACACCTTAAGAAGGTACTGTTCTCTTGAAACTATCCATAGATATTCTGGCATCACTCATTGCTTCTTCTTGTATTATCCAAAACCATAGCAGAGAACATAATGGGATCCATTGTACCTGAGTATTTTCATTTGGGTTGCTTTTTCTTGTTGGGTTGTTTTGTTAGGGTTTTTTTAATTATTATTATTGTTTTGTTCACAGGTAGAAAGCATATGATTTTCCCATGCAGAGAAATAGGACCAAAAACTATTCCTCTGATGCCCTTCTGCAGAAACATCTTCCCCAAGCTAGTGGTTGATTTTAACATTTTTGCTTGCAAAAGACTGCAGTCATGTTAAGAGCTAAGATGGAGCTCTTAAAATGTTACTGAAGATAGACAAAATAGCCATGCACAACTGGGAAGATCCAGACTGTAATCAGATGCAGGCAACATTTCTTTATTATTCAAAATGTGGAAATAGGAATTGTGGGTAAATTTGTTCTCCCCTATGTGGGAACAGGAGAGGTGGCTGTGGGGGTTTTTTTACTAAATGAAGGTCAATGGCCGATGGCTGGTTTATTTCCCCTCCGTCTCTGAAGTAGTCTCACTAAAAATGATGATTTTGCAGAGTGAAAAGGTTGCACCCTTGCATTCAGCTTAGACAAGTCAGGGCAGACAAGTTCAGCACTGAAGGAGCTCCACACAGCTTCATGCAGAGCTTTATGCAATAGCATGGCTGGCTCTGACAGAGGTCTCTCAGCCAGACTGGGCAGTCTGGGGGAAAATCGAGGTACAGCTCATGAAGCCTCTCATGCTGAAGCCAAAATAAGTAACATTTTTGTTCCCTGAAGACTTAATACCAATTCACTGAGTCTATACCACAGAGATTTGATTTTTGCACATATATTTCTATGTGGTTATACCTAATGGGCTCCTACTGCCTAGGAACCAGAGTGACCTCTTCATGGATTAATAATGTTAACAGGCAAGTCCTGATGTGAAGTAAGAATTATACCATCCTTAAGCCCCAACCAAACAAAGAATTACCATTGTCAGGAAACCAGTTTAGTTCATTACTTTTTCTCTTGAAATATGAAAAATAAATAGGTCAAATAAAATACAGAATATCTGATATTTCAGTGTTGGTATTTTCCAGTTTTCCTAGTGGAATGGTTCAAATTCCAGCCTTCAGGGGCAGTAATAAAATCAACAGTTTTTAGGCTGTTGGAGGAAAAGGACAAAACCTCCCCGGGGAAGAATCTGAGGACACTACTTCAATAACAAGATGAATATTCAGTCTTTATGTTACTTGTGATCTGGAGACCTGACCCCATGTGCTGACCAGCCTTGCCTCAAGCAGTGCCTGCTGCAAGGGCAGCACCCCAGAGCTGCTTCTCTTCATGCAAAGATAAACAGAAGGTCAGAAGTAAAACACAAGGTATTAGTCCTTTATTCAATTTCATACCTTACATTTTCTCCTCGTATTCTTGTTTCCCAAAGATGAAAACAAAAACATTGAAAAGTTAGGCAAGTTGGCTTCCTCATTAAGAGAAAATTACATTACCAGTTTATAAGATGGGTTTTATCCAACCTGCTGTGCATCCTTACTGACTGGATTCAGAAAACCAAAGCAACGCTTTTTATTGCCTCTCACAAAAGAAGCAATAGATGTAGATAAATAGGCTTAAGTTTGAACATTCAGGTGCTTTTGTGCAGCAGGTACATGTTTTTTGTACTCACAGCTGGTCTCATGCCTGGTTGTTTTGCCTCAGCACAATCCTGCAAGTATATATCAAACATGATACAGACAGTCAGTAGCTATCTAATGGCACTCAGGAGGCATTCTAAAGTGTATCAAAGTTGATTTGCCTTGGTAGTTTGGAATTCCCTACAGGTGATATTCTGTGAAGAGACAATGCTTGGCTTAGGTGGTAAGCAAACCATTTGCCTCATAATGAAAGAAAAATCATAGCTAATTCTGTGTATTAATACCCTGATAGGGATCTAAAGTTACCTACATCCTGCTGTACTTTTTTTTTTTGCTGAGTCTTAAGTATGAGACAGTTCCTACTAGATCCCCCCAGCACAGTCTGTCCCGAATTAAGGGGTCAAAACTGGGTACAATATTCCAGATATAGTCTTCAAAGTCCTGAGTAAAGCGTTGCTTCCCTGAACCTACTGGCCGATAATACAACCCAGGAAACTGTTGGGTCCTCTTTGCTTCCAGGGCACACTGATATATTTAGCTTGGGTTTGCCAAGCCTTCTGTGTCGTCCTCTCCAGACGGACAACATAGTCTGGAGAGACTGTGCAGAGCTGCTCTCCACACACTCAGTGTTCTGAGGCAGCTGTTGCTCGGAGGGCTGTGAGACATTGCTGTGCTGGGAGGAGGTGGTGAGCGATTGCCTTCGCACCATTGCTGCGGGGGTGGTTTACCCACTTCTTTCCTTCACTCGTTAAATTGTTGATCTTGATTGATGAATTTTTTTAACTTTTGCTCTTGCTGTTCTTTCTCCAGTCCTGCTGGGGAAGAAGGATTTTGTGGTGCTTGGGAGCTGACCACGGTCAACTCATAACAATTAGATACAGAAATACTGTGGATGGCAGTGCCGAAAGCCTTGCTGAAGTTAAGGTAAAAACATCTACTGCTGTCTCCTTATCTACAAATTCAGTTACGTTATTCTAAAAGGAATTTGCGTGCTATACCTTCATTACATCCATGCTGACTTTCCCAGTCTTCTGCCCATAAATGCGTTCAAAGGAGACTCGCTCCATGAGTTTTACAGAGAACAAAGAGAGGCCAATCAGTCTGCCACTTTTCTAGCTGTCCTTTTAGTCTGAAATGAAGCTGGAGAATACTCGCTCTCCTTCAGCCCCTGGGGATCTTCCCCACTCTATTCAGCATGTCAAAGATGAGGGAGAGTGTCCTCACTATAACATACACCAGCCAGTTCTCTGAGCACTTCTGGATGCAGCCTGATCCAGTCTTCTGGGCCTGAATGAATTGATCTCAAGTGATTCCTGATCTCATCTGACCTACATCCACTGCTGGCAGGTCCTTCTCTTTAAGGAGAGAGGCCTGAATGACATTGCTGCTGAAGATTGAGGCAAAACAGCAACTGAGTATCTCCACCCAGTGTGTTTCAAATGGTGCTAGAGCACCAGCCCTACTCAGCCATGGGCCATGCTTTCTTTGATCAGCCTTTTGCTACTGATTTAGAGTTTTCTTGGTGCCCTCACCGTCGTTTGCAAGTGTTAACTCCTGTTGCTCTTTGACTTCCTGTATAGCATTCTTAAATGAGTGGGCAAGGTCCCTAAAATCCTCCTTTGTTGTTTGTTTTTGCCGAAAAACAAACCTAGCACATATTTTAATAGATAAAAGCAATGAGAAAGAGTAGGTGGGAAAGGAAAGAGAGTGAAAGATAACCAAATAAATTCAAATGCAATAAACTCAAATGCTAAAATGCTAAGGACAGGGTCAATTTCCTACATGCATCCAGGAAAATTAGAAGTGTAAATAATCAAGCTCGCTTGAAAAATCTTTTGAAGTTCTGATAATTTTTTATCTTTGGGAGAGCAGAAGGACCAATGTTCATGGAGGTTTCCCAGACAGGCCTAGAATTCCAGCTCCCAAACTCTTTCACTGCCTAGCTTCTGAGACATTGTTGCCATTGTTTTAAATGGCCATTTTTAAACACTACAATTAAGCCATACTAAGAAGCATAGATCCAAGTTTGGACCAAAATGACCAGTCTTGGAAAATAAGTTGCTGCTCTAAAACATTTTCAAAATCATTGACGGTTTGGTTGGGGTTCTTTTTTTTTTTTGTCTTACTAACAGCAGTATCACTACAAAAGATTATATCTCTTTAAAAAAAAACAATAAACAGAGCATCAAGATTGATGAATCTCCTTTATAAGATGTTACTTAGTGGCTACATGAGGAATTTGCCTCACCTTCTGTTGGAGATCAAACCTCCCATAGGTTAATATAAAAGATTTCTGCTACAAGGGTTTTAAGAAGCTATTTCAGGCCTCAGCCAAAATATATCATAAATCAAGAAGTCCATCTGTCATTGCTTCTGAAATGAAGCTAATTCTACCAGCCAAAAATGATAAATAGAAGTGCTTGAGGTTAAATTTGTTAAACAGTATCTAGACTTGCAATCATTTTCAGCTCTTCTAAAATGGTTATGAACTTAAATCAATGGATAGCCTCATTATGCTTTTGCTCCTACTGTTTTATTTTAAAGTGATCTTTTATTTACTTTTGAACATTGTCATGATACTTTCAACTCTCCTTACAAAGGTCATCCCAATGGGTATCTCTTTATTTGCTCTCTCTCTCTCTATGATATAGGTGCTATTGATGCATGTCCACATGAGCAGAAGAATACAACCACAAAAATAAAAGGAGAAAAATTAGTTACAGCTCTTGTGTTCTTTTTCTGTCCCAATTAGGGCAAATAAAACTGTGAGAGCAGAGTAGAAGAGTATATAATTAATGGCAGGTAAGTAGAGCAGATCGAATGTAAAAATTTGCAGAAATGGGATGTCAGGTATCAGCTAGACTAGAATACAACAGGCAACAATGGATCATAGCAATAATTATTAATCATGACACAATGAGGATGGCACACTGCAAAAAATGTATTTAGTCATCTGTAATAACGACACAAAGGATTTCTTTTACGCTTCACGCTTAACATTATAATTTTTTCACCAATGATTTCACAGAAGACTTGAGTTACAGAGAGGTTGTGCCATCCACTCATGATCTAATTTAGAGCATAACTGAAAGTGTCCAAGTACAAATTTCTGCTCATTGACAGTATTATTTTCTCAGAAGTTCCATCCCTGTTCACTTCTTATATTCATATTTTCCCTTATTTTAATTATAGCAACAATTTCCTCTAAAGCAATTAGATTTTTCCCCCTAGCAAATTTGTGATATCCTTAGGGTTTTTTTTCTACAAGACAATGACACACAACTTCTTCTAACATCACACAGGCTGCCATTTCCAGAAGCATTTTGTCCTTTTCATCACTCCCCACCTTAAAGGAGGCAGGTATTATAAACACCATCAAAATGTTTTCTCTGGTGCTGCAACTGCCCATGGCCCAGGCAATGAGGGATCAGTGATGTTGTATTTGTGTAACACAGCAAGAGTGTCTGAGGAGTGCAGGAAGCTGCTGATATCCTCAGTAGTGTGCAACACAGGGACACACTCTCACAGAGAGGTCACAGAAATCACTGAAGGAAGATGCGCACGCCACTCTCTGAAACAGCATCTCACCAGGAACATAAGCTGGTCAGAAAGCACACATCCTTCAAAGCAGGTGACTGACCGTGTTAGTTCAGCACATTTCCCATATTGCTGACTTTGGTGGAATTTTTATCTAACTTCAACCACAAATTAAATCTGACTGCAAGACAGCAGAGTCTGCAGCACCTGACAGCAGTGAAAGCATCCTCTGCATCCTCAGAGAGTAAGTCCACCTGCGGCAGAACTGCCTTCATTGTGTTCCTCTGCTGCAGTTTGCCAGCAGAGATAAACCGGGCTGTCTGTCTCAGGAAAGCCACTCTGTTTACTCTGAACAATGCAGGCAATGAATCACAGGCACTCTGTCAAGGAATCCTCTCAACCCCAGCATGCAGCAAGGAGACAAAAATCCGAGAATGAAAACCATGTATACTGAAAAGCAATACTCATTATACCTGCTTTAATGATCCTTCTCCTCCTTTCTCAAAAAAAGGCTGATGAATACGCCAAGGGCAGATTCACAGCAAGAAAAATCTGTGTACGCTACATTGATCATTGATTGCTTATTTGCTGGCTTGCCTGGGGATGATTTACACACACACAACCCCTGCATGGGTGGTGATAAGAAAGAGGATGCACACACGTTCTGCTGTCATCTTACAACCAGTGCTGAAGGTGTGTATATCATGTGTGTATATTTTTTGTTTCCCTTGACAGGACATTTTTTGAACCTGGAATTAAACAAACCCAAAGGATGACATGGCTATCTCCATCATATTCACTAGGAGTTTACCAGTATCAGTGCTAGAGAAAACAATAATATTCCATCTCTTTATTCTGAATGCTCTGTCAGAGAAAAAGAAGGGCATATCCTCTGCAGAGGACAAACCAGAGTCTGCAGAAACTCCCCAGCATGAGATCAGAGACAAAAAAAATCAATTAATTAAGAGACAAATACAGTATTCTATTAAAAAAATGGGGATTTTATAGCAATTATTTCTGAAATACACAGGAAAAAGTTTTTCCATTGCTGACTCCTGGCTGCTTTGCACTTTAGTGCAACAGAAGTCCCAGAAAAGAAAGACAGAATTCCAACCTCGATGCTGCCATTGGAATTATTGCCATAAAACATAAAACCATGTTGTCTACCCTGCACATCAATGTTACAAGTAAGTGTCAACCACTCTCTTCAGATGCCTTAGGAATATAAGAGGTCATCTGAAACTCACAATTACTTGGATCTCTTTTCAGATCAAAGCTGACTATTCTTCAGTGCTACAGAGCCTCAATAAGTGGTTCAAAAAATAGCAATGTAATCATTCCTTGCACAAGCCCAGCAGTAAAAACGTAAACCAAAATGCAGTTTATTAGGCCAGCTGGCATGTATACTTTGTCTTTCTGAAGCCTGCATGCACCCTTTTTTTGCAGCCTGACTCACAGTCAACCAGTTTATTTTTAATTTAGCTCTGATGAGGACAAACTTGCCCAGATGTACTGAATTGCAGAAGTTCATACCATGCCTTGAATATTTTCTTTTAGGAGATTAATCTGGCTTTGGCCAGAAACAAAGCAGGAGCACAATCACATGTAGTCACATACCAGTGCTTAAGACGCTGCTGCTGAAAATCTTATAATGGAAAAATACTGTTGAACTCCAACATAGAAGTTTTATTAGGAAACAAATGTGGTAATTTTTAAAGCAAACATCAGGGGAAAGGTTCTACTGGATAGATGGCAGCAGTGGTCCATTAAATTCCCTCCCCCAACTTGTCCCTTCCAAATACGTGTAATATTGAACATTTCAGAAAGCACCAAGTGTCAGAAAAGCAAAAGACCACAGACATCACATAATGCTCGTATCAGAGGCATCAACAAACAGCTCAGACTCCCTGGTGTGCAAGCTTTGGGTAACCTCTACAGGACTCTCTTCATTTGCAGGTTTCCTGGGGGAATATCTTTACAATGTCTGAAGCCCTAGTCCGAAGCTATCTGGGTAAAACCACATTGCCTGTTAGAGAGGTGCTAGCAGGCGTCAGCCTGGAGACAACCACGTGCAAAGGTCACTTGCAAGAGAGATTCCTGCTGGCTCTGTGCTCCAGACTGTCAGAGCCCCCCACTAAAAGGCAGCACACTCGTCTATCAAATACCACTGCACTCCCAGTTCTCCATCATCTGTCGACTTTCTGAATCTGCACTTTGCTCCATTGTTCAGGGCATTGAAGAAGATGCTAAACAGGACTAGATCCAATATTGTCCCTGGGGCACTTTAGTGACAGGCATCCAGCTGAGCTAATCACAACCCCTGGAGAACAGCAGTTCAGCCAGTTTTCAAGCCACCTCACTGTTATTTCTTTAGACCCAATTTCATCAGTAGAACAGTGTCAAAGGCCTTATTGCAGCTGAGCTCCAATGATATCCACTGCTCTGCCCTGGTTCAGCAAGTCAGTCATCTTATTTTGGAAGGCTACTACATCGGTCAGCTGCTATTTCCTCACTATCCATGACGACTAATCCAGATCACCAATTTCCCCTTAGAAATGGTTTCCAGGAGGATTTTCTCTATCACCTTCTCAAGGAACAAGGCAAAGTTGACCTTATTCAGGCCTTCCTTGTGGTTCATCTTGAGGTGGTATTCCCTTCCTCCAGCCCTCAGGAATTGCTCCTGGTTGTCATGACCTTTCAGAGATAATGTAGAGTGGACTCACAACCTACATGTTGAATACATAAATAGAAACACTGGATAATAACATATTCACAGAATACACAAATTCTCTCATTCTCCTAAATTTTTACAGTAATGTCAGTTGATTAAATGAAACTCTACAAAAGCCTTTACAGTTAGTGAGATTAATATGAACAAGGTTAGTCGTGTTTCTTCATGTGTTTGAAAGCGTCTAGCATGCTACAGGCACTGTAAGAAATGATGAATGAGAGAAATAAATGTTTCCACCACATATGTAAAGCAGTTTACAGATTTATGTCCTCCTTTTTGTTTACTGTTTGTGCATTTCTAGGTTGCTTTTTCTCTGAAAAATGAGAATCCTATATTCTTTTGATACCAATAAATGGAGGAAACTACCCAGGAGCTATTTTTTCTTGAAAGCATTCATTTGACCTTTCTGAATAAAGGTTTGCATATGTTTAATAGTATAATACAGCTATGTAAACTGAAGGACACAGTTATCCAAACAGGCATTTCAAAATATGTCACCTGTAAAGCAAAGACAAAAACTGTATGGAGATCTTGGCAATGCTTGTATAAAAATACATATGTTGATACTTGAATATATGTATGTTTATTTTTTATACTTGGATATATACATGCATGTGTATAAAGAAAACAAAGATGTTTTACACGCCCCATTAAAAAAGAAAGAGCAAAACAACAATAAACTGATGAGAGAATTATTTTTCCCATTGCCTATGAGTTCTGAATGGACTTTGGTAGGAACTTTTACATGCATGAAAAATGTTTGCATTTACATTAAAATTCAGTAACTCTCCGTGTGCAAAGTTGTAAGAGCCTTAACAAACTTGGCCATTGGTAGATAAATACAGCCATTTCTACTTAGGAATTACCTTTCTGTTTGGGAATTTTTCAACAACAACTTAAAAAAATATCAGTGTGTTCTGCTTCTCATAGGAATAGATCTATTAAAAACTAATGCGTGGAATTCTTCAGCATCCAACAATTTATTTTGAAAATGTTACAGTATTCATTTCTCCCCCTCCTATTTGTGTTTGCTCTAGCTGTTTTAGGCAAGGAAAATATAACAATTTACTACCATTAAGCTGTGCCTCTGGGACTTCCACTGGCAGCAATGCCACCCCTTCCCAGCACACTTAGGAACTGTAACATGAAAAAGGGAAAGAGATTCTGCCTTTAAAACAGTCTTCCAAGTGCCACAAGCTGTTATTTGACTGCAGTTTTGGTAGCTCAAATACTGCTCCTTTCTCATCCTTGCAGACCACAAAAAGGTGACATGAAGAGTGGTTTATCTACAAGAAACTGTTCCCACCAAAAGAAAGAGAGTGCAGTATTATCTTAGTCTCAAAGCTGTAAGAATCATAATCAGGGAGATGGCATTCATCTGGAAAACAGGAGTTTTACAGACACACAGGATGTAGATGTACACAGAAGTGCCTGTTTCAACATCTGCCTCCACCCAAAAATGCTGAGCAGTCACAGCCCTGTAATTCTGCTTTCGTTTGGTTTGATGTTCGTAAATCAAGGGCAAGTGACACTATTTTCTCACAACATGTGAAAAACTGAAAACATTGAGGAGAAAGTACTGGAAGCAGCCCTGCTGATCTTCTAGCAAGTTACCATAAAATGCATAAAAAAAAAAATAAAAAGGAAAATCAAATCAATCATCCAAGCAATTGAGTTAAAAGCAGATTAGAAATGAGTATTCCAGATTGATGGAGCTCTACAAAACTGCTGTTTTCAAACCAACAGTAGAACCTCTTCTTTTTTAATAAGCACAATTGGCTTGGAGTGCTTTGTCAACGTGACAAACCTTTTCCACCACAAGTGAAGCATTTATTCAAATGCTAATGAAAGTGAACGTAATTTGTAGTGGTGCTGAATCAACTTTTCAACACTGTAATTTGCATTTCTGTAAAACTCTGATTCTTTCAATATGCAATATATTTGAATAGGGGTTTGAGACTAAACAAATTGATATACTGTTTTTGCCATCAATTTAAAAGCTTTTTGATTTCTTTATGCAAGGCAACTCTAATAATACTGAGTAGCTTCTTACATTTACACATTTTCTTCAACTAGAGAGCAGACTCTCAGAATTCATTAAAATTGTCTATAGCTCTTACCTTAAACCATTGTTATCAAATAGTACCATTTATAGATTCAAATCAATAGTTCATATTACTCTGCTAATGTAGATTCATGACCAGGGCTTCTGGATCATAACTTTCAGTGATGTAATATTCTTCCTATAATCACTAGCAGGCATGCAGTGATTCTCCCATTTTCATTCCTCCACGACACTCCAAAACCCAGAAAAGAACATAAAATTACATTGAGAATATTGTTGCTATTTATTGTATAATCACTGTCATGTCTGGAACTGGACTACTAGATTCAGTTTTGGTCTTCCCAACTTAGATGATGCGTAACTGCAGTGAATGAAATGGATCCAGAGATGGAGTCACAGAATTTTTCCATCTGAGGAGCAGGGAAAAATCTGAAGCTGTCAGGTTAAGATGCAGAATGACAGAGCTACTCAGAAAAGAAAAAAAAAGTCCATTTTATGCAAAGGAGATCCAGTGAAACTGAGACACTAATAAATTGGTTATGCAAAGCCATCAACATACCAAACTGCTAAACGCATAAATATGCAACGAGAACATCAATTTTTACATAGCAGAAAATAAAAATTGAAAGCATATGACTTTGTGGGAGCCATAAAGCTCAAAGTTGAATTACAGGTAGGTCATTTCATATCTGCTGCTCTTTTATTCTTCTTTTAAAAAACTCAGCTACAGAATAATGGACTGAATAGGTCTATTTAGCACAATTCATCACTACCTAGACATGCAGCTGAATTTGTCCATTCAAACAGGGTATTTGTGAGTCAGATACATTTAAAATTATCTCTGGCATGGTGTTGACCAAGGTTTTAAAACGCACAAAGTCTTCAGATGCAGCCATCTGCTATGGACGCTACTTTAGCCAAGCATGGAGCCTGACAAAATATTTCTATCCTCAACAGCACAGAAGTATTATCATCTGGGAAGCAGCATTAGCAAGGATACAGCCCAACATTCAGATAAAACATACAGTGTGTATTTTCCATATGGTTTATGTGACAACACATCTTTGTATTGTAACAGTATTTGCTATTAGGCCGCATAAAATATCACTGCTGGAAAAGAATTTGCATTACATTCAGGGCAGGTTTCAAAGGAGATGGCATTTCCAGAGTATGAAATACAATACAGTAACTAAGAGCACAATGAAACACCAGTTAATGGAAGAGTCCACATCAAACCTGTACCACTGCCACTAACTTCAGCATGCCATGCATCTCCTGCCCTGTGCAGCGATATGAATGAGGGCAAAGAACAAGCAGGAAACTGAAAACACCTAGCAAGCAGAAATAAGGTAATGTTTTCATTGAATGCATTGCAATAGTAACACTTTCACTGTCATGATCTAACTGGTTGAGTAAAAACTGAACAACATAACCTGCCCAGTAAATGCTCTTAAAAGTCTTAATGAAAACCAACTATAATTGCTGGGCACTATAAAAAAACTCCCAACAATCTGAAAGCACAAGATAAATATATTAAAATAGTTATAGAAGAATGAAGGGGTGAGGAAGACACTTCCATTAGAAGAAATAGCCACATGGAGATTTCTGTTAGGCAATGAAGAGAGAAATAATTTTGTCCATGAGTCTCCCAAAAAGCAGGACATATCTGGAGCTAATACCTATCAGTGGATGTAACCAAAAAACCACCTCGTCAAAAAACCAAGCAAACAAATATACAAAATCCCACAACATGACTTCACCACATTCCTGACTATAAGCAGCAGCTGATGTGGTAATTATCAGCTGTATAGCTACACTGAGAGTAACTGGAGAGTGAAAAGGATGTCACAGGAGTAAGGAATAGCTCATGACTGCAGAACTTCTGTATAGATAGATAGATAGATAGATATATGTACACATGTGCAGTCATTTGTAAAATCAGGGCTGGGGGGCTGCAGACACAAGGCCTCTACTACAAAATCTGTGTTGTGGGTTCACACATATTAAAAGGTACACATTCCCATATGTGGCCTCATCTTCAGATAACCTAGATGACAACAAAACACTAAGTTTTGGCATATATAGGCTTGAGGGGTTATTTTAAAATACATTTAAAAGTGCATTATTTCAGGGATGAAATTTGAGGACAGAACATTCCCTGGTAGACACATTATGCCAATCCCTATTAGGCAGTGATCTGAACTGGGAGGCTTTTTTCATCTCCTTCTTTACTTTGGGCTCTCAGACAGAGTAACAAAAGTACCAAAGACAGAAAGGAAGAAACTTAGAAGCATCATTCCTAATGACACTACTGGTAATAGCTACTTTTTCTTTAAGTAATACTTTTATTCCCCATTTGCAGTTCCAAAAGTAAAATTGGAACACATTTAAGCTAAAAATTGTGGGTTTGGGGCCTAACTTCCAAAGGAAACAAGGAGACAGCAGTACTCTACACATTCCCCAGGACTGATGAAAAATACAAGGCTTCTGTTTGAAACAGATTCAACAAGCACAGCACACCACTTGACATTAGTCTGCTCACAAAGTTGAGCAGAACAAGTGTTTATGGAGGACAAGCCAATTTTACTAAATAAACCAGTGTTTGCAAAACTACTCAAAAAGTTTCATCTCAGTCATCTAAACCTCCTTAGAACAAAACATTTCACTTTGTGTAAAACACTGTCTGATTCATCACAAATCATGGTTGCTGGTAACTGGAAATGGTGAAAGGAAAAACTTATTTATTTCCAAATTGCCTACAAACTATTGTCTGCAACACAGCCCCCACCTTACTCCACAAGCTTATTTTGCTTTGAGACCTAATCAACTTGTACTTTTACTCCCAATAACCACTCCCCAACCCCTCATCCCTGTGCCACTCAATACCTAAGGTGCCATTCAGTAAGTTCAACCCTTAAAGTGGACACATGAGCGATGTTCTGTGATTCTGCCATTTCCTTCATCTGGCTTTTTAATTTTTCAAAAGAAACTTCTCAAGATGCTCAGTATCTTCAGAAACTGCTAAAAAAGCCTATTCATTCTATTTTGGCAATATTTTAGATTTCCTGAAAAGTTGGGAGAGAGGGGGGAAGGAAAAGGAAAGGAAAAACAGGTGCAAGAAACACGCCAATACTACTTCTGCTTCCAGGTGCAGGAAAGTCAGCTTTAATTCTGAAGCAGCAAATTGAAAAAAATAGCATGAATTTAACAGTTTGAGAAGTTAACCCTCTTTTTGTAACTGCAGTTTAAAAGAGAAATTTCAGTATTGACCCTATTTCACAAATCCAGAATAGCATTAAAAATCTAATGAGAAAATAGGCCATAAGGAATGCTCTGGAACAGCAGCTTTAGCACAACCACCAGTTCTTGTTAGCAACATGACAACCACAAACCTCTTAAATATAACAACACACCATCTTCACTACTTCTTTTAAATAACAAAGGTATTCTGTAATGAATTTTGTAATTTTGAGGAAAAGCACATACATGGTATTTCTCTTAATAGAAGAAAATTGAAAGACATTAAAAAAAAAAAAATCCCCACATAGGTTTAGGATATTTTGAAAAATTCACTCTATATGCTTTTCTAAAAGAAACACTGAGGAGGAGTCATAAATCAGCATTATCTAATTACAGAGAAACACAATTCAATTAAGAAAAACAAAGCTTTTACTGCAAGCCTTTTCCATCTCCATGATTCCTGTATCTTAAAAGTCCTCCTCGTTCAATGTCACTGAAAGAAATACTTCCTCCTCGGGTAACACAGTGGTGTTTGTTGGGGTTATTTTAGTTTGTTTGAGCTTTGGACTTTGCACCATGCAGTTATAAATTTAAGAATAACCTGCAACCATTTTTTGTGGTTCTAAGAGATCATAATAAAGCTCACATGCTTAACTAAGGATTTACCACTAAATAATCCAAATGTTTTAATTTTGTAGAGGATTGATAAAGGAGAGGTGAAATGCATGGATACCAGCTGTATATCAAACCCTGTCAAATGCAACACACATAATCAGAAAAGGACACTCAGCTGTAAATATCCCAAAGGGTGCCATGCAATGACCTGCAACATTACCAAAATGGTCACTGCAACTCCCGTAGTGTGGGATTTAAGTGACAGGAAAATGAGCACCTGTAAGAGATATGGGGAAAGTTGCAACTCGCAGTCAGAAAATTATTGCTTTTCCTGTAATCTCCAAGAGCTTCTGAGTGGAACAGAAGACCCTAAGTTCTATCTGAGAATGCACATCATGTAACAAGTGCTTCTTCCAAACAAACCGATCCAACAGAAGGTAAAGATTTATCTTTACTATTCCAATGCTGGTAGCTTTTTCTTTTATTAATAATTTTCAAAAATATGTAAAGCTGATTCACTAATGCAAAACGCTGACATTTGCATTGTCTTTGTCATTTCCATGAAAGTTTAAAATTGGAGTGCTTTTAAAAAAGCAGCACTTGTTTTCCTCTTTATGAGCCAGAGGTTAAAAGTGCAGTTTGCAATTACTGCAAGCCACCTCTCCCTATGGAGTTTTTTCTGTAGAGATTACTTGACGGAGATTGATATAAGCACTCTGATGAAGAACTTCTGCACAAAATTTTAGTTGACGTCTTCCAAGGTTATTTAAACAATCATTGCACAGGTTGTATCATAACCTTAATTCCAGACACTTCACTGGAATGCTTCTTTTTTAAACACAATGATTTTATTCTGACTGACCATCCAAACTTTTCCATTTAAAAAAAAATTTACCTACCAATTAACTAATAATCGCCAGAAAACCACAAAACTTGCAGTAAGTGATGTGGTTCTGATTATGTGTAAGTCAAAGCAAAACAACAATTCCCCCCAGGAAATAAACGATGATCTGTCTAAAATATTTTCTCATACTTTGCGTTTATCTTTAAAGGTCGAAGCATGACTTGGGACTGAGGAGACAACATGGATGTTTAAAAGTTAGAAAAAAGCAGAGAGAAGAGAGCAGGGCTCTGAAGAGAAGCATAAATTAATTACTTTTACTTCTCCACCTGTTTGTACTCCAAATGTCCCTTGTTACAAGGAAGACCAGACACTTCAGTGATTTGCTTTCGGCCACTTGATTTTTGCAGTGGGTGGCCACATGTAAATGCAACTAATTTCAAACCACCATTATTTTACTGTATCTTCAATTTTAAAATTATTTATTTAGTAATCTGAGAAAGTATTTACCAAGCAATATTATTCCGTCAACCAAATTCAGTGCAGCTGGTGAGTTTGCTCATAAATTAAACCACAAACCTTTCAGAGACGGGAATAGAAAACAATTTCGAAAGCATTATGCAGGAAGATCTAATAAGTAGTAGAATGGCGTGTTGCAAATTTTGAGACATGATGTAATGATGTGATGAAAAAGCTAATTATTTAAAGAGAACTTCTGAGTTGAAATTCTTCAGTAACCTTTCTGTGCAACATCCTGGACATTCATTCCTTTTGGCAGTCACTGTCATTGTGCAAGATGAAAAAATATAAGCGGTCTCAGGAAGTATCTAGAAAGTGGTCAAATAAATCTTGGCAAGTCAGTAATGTATTTCATGATACACAGATCAGTGTGTAACATATTTACTCTGTAGCTTCTTTATGTCTACATTATAGGAAAAGATACATGATGTAATGTCAACATACAATTATGCTTGTACAAGTGCAGAAGTTTTTAGTTTATACAGCAACCCAAACTTAAGATGAGAAAATCAAGGCACTGAGACAGCCCATTATGTAACATCTCTAAAAAACCATATACTTCAAAGGCCAGCCTGGTTTGTTGTCATTTAAAAGGTTTCATGCTCCTGTTTGAAAGGTCAATAGAGAAAGTTAACCTTTGTGTGTGACTACCGACAGAAATTTTGACAATAACTTTTAGTCAAAAATATATGTGTGAAAGGAAGTCTTTTGTATTACAAAGGCACAGGAAAAGCTAAATATTTAGCTCCAAACATCCTGCAAATATCGTTTTGCTTCTCGAAGCATAGCCAGAATTTTCATTGCTTCCAATTTGTCAGCTTCCATTTCCATGCTTAAAATGTCTACTACGGCATCGCTTACATCATCAGCCATATGCTTCTTATCTCTGAAAAATAAAAAACAGAGGAGGAAAATGCATAATAATGTATTTTTCCATTTATCAATAGCTTCAGAGGACAATATAGGAAAGGATCATTAAAAAAATCCCGAACAAAAATATAGCTTTTATATTGTACAGCATGATTCTCAGAGTTTTCATGTAGCTGAGCATTGACATTAACTAGGGTTTCCCTCAATTAAACACTACATAGTTCTTGGCATGCTGTAATTTGTAAGTAAAAAACCTTGCAACCCTAGTTGAGCTATTGGAGAATAATTGGTTTCTTTAAGGAAGAACTGGACCTGCTGAATGAGTTATTATTATATCACTACATGGTTCCAATATTAAAAAAAACCCAAACAACAAAAAACCTCTACCAAACCACTCACTTATTAATAATGTTATTTTTAATACCAATAGCTAACATTTATACCTGCAGGAGAACACATTTACATCAGGCCCTATATTTAAACAGTTTGTACATTTATCAACAAACTTTTTAAGTATCTTGAACCTCCATGTAAGTTTAGCATCCACAAACAGAACTTCCCACTGTAAAATTTATTACTATGACAGAGCTTTAGCATTCTGGAGCACCCAAACCTGGAATACAGCAGAAGACTGCTACTGTCTCTCAGCTGAGCAGTTTCTCATCACATCTATTCATATATGTCATTTTCTAAAGAGAAATCTATTAGCTTGAAACCTCCTACAACTTAACTGAATACTGAACAAAAAAAGGGAAAATAAGTAACAAGCAACTAAAACAATCAGTGGAACTGTGTGGTTACAAGCTGTATTTCAAGATTATACTGGAAAAGAGCGGACATAGGGATGACACTCAGGCTTTCCAGGAAGGCTCTTTCAGTATGATATTGGTCCTTTCTTTCAGACAGCTCTAAGCCTTTCTAAAGCCTCAAACTTCTGCTACTCTCTTTCACAACAGTCCATTTCCTACTCACCCACATACATAGAAGTAACCTCTGTCTTTCAGCAGGACTCTGGCAACTTCCTTAGCACAAAGCCTAAGGACATCTTGCACGTATTTAGGTGGGGCTACTTCTGCAGTTGAAGAGTCTCTCGAGAAACAAACCTTGAGATAAGTTAACGTTCCATTTTCAAGAAAACATCTGAGCTCATCTCTGAAAGGTAATAAAAACCTGTTAGCAATGGCTCAGAGATGAGCATTCCCTCATGAATAAAAAAATGGATGTTAAATAGTGAACTTGCTTGAACAAATAGTCTCGATCCTGATGCCGACAACCAAAAAACAGCCATGTCTCTCCAAATTTCCAGTCTGGATGTTGTTCTCTGAGCTTTTGCCTAAAGAGACAAAAAAAATCCAAGCCTGTTTTATCAAGTGCAGAATCTAAAACATCTATAACCTAATTTTCATTTAAAGTAGTATTTTAAAAAACCACTGGATTGGCAGAAATGTGAAACGACTTAAGCTAAATCAAAGTCAAACCCTGCTTATTTGATTTTCTTGACTATTCACGTTTGGACCAGCTCAAAATCAATGAACTTCAAATCTATGGGTTTTTGGCCACAGTTTCATATTGGAATAGTCAAGACTGGCAACTCCAAACATCCCACAAAATAATCCTGACTGCTGAATAAGGAGATCACTACCTTTTATCCTTCACCGGAAGCCCTGTAAAACCACCTGGGAAAACTCAGCAGTCTTAGAAGGCTTTCCATTTAGCTGTAGATACCTGCTAGATTCTGTGAATAATAATTTATTAACTTCCACATCATCAGAAATATTATTTCATTTTCTTGGAATAATGCTGAAAGTATTATTTTAAAGGAGTTTTAGCTGCCATTTTCTAGTTACATTTTGAAAGAGAGTTTTCATTTATACTTTAAAATAAAATGCAAAATATTTCTGAGAGATAAAGGTATATTTGGGAATCAAAATTAAGGAGCAAGGATGGTACATGACGATTTGGTTAAAGCAAAGCATGGAGTTAGAAACAGCACATCAAAACCTCACTTTTCTCTCAAATAAAATGTTTCAAAAATAATTGTTATAGGATCCAATAAACTCCATTATCTTGCTGGAACTAACGAGTCATGTTGGTTACCTTTAAAACTTAGAACCATTCCCACCCAAATACTTTACTCCTCCCGTTCTTCATTTCCTCAGAATGATCAAGTTTTTACATATTTTTGGTGGTGTGCTGTCACTTTTTGAACAAACATCTCTTTGCCTTGCAAAATTACACTGCTGGAGTTGGAGAGGGAAAATAAGAGATCCACCTTCCCTCACACACAAACTCCCAAACACAAAGACTACAACTGAGTTGAAGGTTCTGGTGCCAAGCTTCTCATCTTAAACATCAAAATGTAAACCACACAGAAACAGGAGAATACAGGAGAAAACTTGACATTCGTCATGCCTTTTAATACAGATGCCACTTCTCAAGGAACTGAATTTTGAATAACAAACTTAAGCCAGTCAGCACTTCCTAAAAACTACCATTCTCTCACAGGACTTCCACCAGCAACACAAACAGATAAAGGATTTAACTTCTTATTACTATTTCTGCAATTCACCCCATTTCTCATATACCTACTATGAATAGTAAATACAGTTAGATGAAAAGTTTTACTCCTTTGAAAAACAAGTAAACACACAAGCAATGCTTGTTTAAAATTAAGACTGCTTATAATCAGCATACCACCATTACAAAAAGGAAAAAAAAAAATTAACTGCATTTAAACTCAAATCCTCAGGCTGTTTCTTTCCTCAACATAAAAAGGCTGCTCTCCAGGTAACAACTTGGTACATACCTATGCTGTAAGAAACCAATAAATGGTGAAATTCCTGTTCCTGGACCAACCATAATGAATGGGACAGATGGGTCTGCAGGTAAGCGGAAAGCATTGTTTGGACGAGGAAAAATAGTTATCTAAAATTAAATTAGATAAAATATAATTGAAGGGTATTCTTAAGCAGTGAAAACACCACGACATTTTTAGAACCTTCAGGGTATTTACACAGCATATGTACTCACACACCCTTCCAAATCCTGAGCCTCAGAGTTCATCTTTAATTCCACGCAGACATTTAGAATGGAACCTCACAGAAGTTTTTGGGAAAATAAAAAAACCCCAACAAAACAGAACAAAACCTATTTTACAAACCTATTAATCCATCTGAAGGAAAACTGGGATGAACCACGCAGATGTGAGTTTCTGAACATGAAACCTCATGAACATGAACTGATTGCACCACAAATTTGGGGAATATTGTTACAGAATGCATGGAAAATTTGGTGTTAGCATTCAAAGGGAAGTAGAGCTTGTTTATTGCTATTAAAGGTAACTCAACCTTTTTTTACATTGTGGGCATCTAAAAATAATCCAGCGGAGGTCAGGATTTGTTTATAGTGAATTGAAGCCTACTGGTACAGAACTTGCTTCCTTAATTTTCATAAAAGTTTGACATGAATTCCAAAAGTGCATATGGGTGAGGGGAGGCACATAAGAGCTCAAAGATCTCAGGAAATGTTTTACAGAATCCCACTGATAAACAGTAATTCTGATTTGCATATCTGTGTCAGAAAGGAAGACATATTTTCATAGGAGCTCCATATCTACCCTCTGAGACATGGCCAACATAATCTATGGAAAACAAGAGATGACTATTTTCATTTCTAAAAGATTATTCAAGACTCAACAACAGCCATAGCAGAGCTTCATCCATTAACATCATAAGCAAACATCCAATTTATTTTGCACATTAATTATGAAAGGATTTGAATTTACTTTCAAGTTTAAGGAAGGAGTAAGGCACTAGACCAAGTTATTTCAACTTTGCTGTGTAAATCTGAATAGTTTAGCACAACTCATTTTTTTATATTCTAATTCACTACAGATACAACAATGTTAAAGAGCATTATTTTCCTGGTTTCATGATGATAAAAAAATAGAATAATTCTTGCTTGTGGGGACCAATACTTATATATATCCTTCAAACCACACTTGAGTTAGGAGGCTCGCTACCCTATTAATGATTCCAAACTGGACATTCTTTCAAAACAGACTGCAAATGGTAAACACATTTATGCTGTAAAGTATATTCAATTAATCTAATGTATTTCTGCATAAGATCACAGTCATCTATTTTGTATTGTTATTCCATATATTTCTGCAATCTATGTGCATTGCTGCACATTTTTCTATGCTGAATTCTAGCTTGTGCAGCAGATGGAAATAGTTCTAAACTTTATACAGACTCATTTCGTAATAATTTTTTTTTCTCTTTTTAGCCACCTCTTTTGGTTGTTTGATCTTTAATTAACTTCAAATCAATTATATTTTAAATAAAGAGCAGACATGAACATTGGAGTAAGATATATCATGCACATATGAATCTTTGCATTAGTCTTAAAAAATGAAGATAACTTGTATGGTGTTTTTTTCCATTTTGTCTGACTGACATCTTGAATTATTGGCACAGTTTTCTTTCAACCGAATTCTATGCTTGTTCCATTTTTCATAATCAAATATACATTAGGCTGCCAGTAGTTCTTTTTGAAAGAAGATATGTGTATCACATACATCAATTATATAGTAAAATCCCAATTTGTTAATAATTAGCTTAGACCTAGCAAATTGGAGATCGATTCATGACTCAGAATCTCTGCCACAAAAGGAAAAGAAGGGAAAAAAAAGTACCTTCTCCCAGTAATACCCACTGTGCCAAACAATCATTAATACACATCAGAAAAAAACCACAGGTGACTGACACCTGTGTCATATTCAATAACTTGGCCTTTGCAAACTCTGGAAGACCTGACAAGAAGCATGAGTTTTACAGTATCTTCCCTATTATCTGCCACCCTTTTCTGGAAATGACTAAGTGCTTCTCTCTTGTGATGAAAACAGTCACAACCATTTAATTGTACAGTGGCAGTTTAGTCCATGAAAACATCCTCCAAGATACACTTAGGACTGCAGAGGGGTGGAAAACAACTCTGGCCTTTCAGCAGTGGAAAAATTTCACAGTTCAGGTACGCATAGGTAAGTAAAATTTAAGTTTAGTGCTTAGCAATGAAGTTCTGGACATGTTATACAGAAGTAGGGTAGAACTGCAAAATTAAGGTGTATACTGACAAAACATCTGCACAACATCACAGCAGTGAACAAAGAAACCCGCAGTTGTTTCAAACATGCATAAATGCAACAGTTAATGACTTTATATCCAATATTCATACCTTTTCAGTTGAAGAGCTTTCTCCTTTTGTATCCAGAGTGCTTTTACTGGGGTGCAGTAGAGGTGCAACTAACTCAGCAAGCCACCCTGTACATACTCCTTTCCGTGAGACTGGTCTAGAGGGACTGGCAGGGAACTCCACAACATTAAATACAAAGCACAGCCTTCCTGGCTGATACAAGTTTGAACTACAAAGACAAAAATATTAAAAAACCAATCCAAAACCTGAGAGACAGCTGTACAATTTTGCAGCGAGTCCATTTGCAGCCCAAACCATTTCAATGGAACCAAGATTCTCAGTGGTCAGCTAACTGCATAATATTTATAGTTTGAAATTGTCTTAAGGTTGGACTCAGAGGCCAGTGTCTACAGAAGGGAATCCAAATTCCTACCAGATTCAGGTGTGTGCGAGCTTGTTCTTAAGAGCTTTATCAAAAGCATTGCCACACACTCAAAACAATGCTCTTTGGAATAGCCCAACAATGTTTCTTGCAATAGGGTCACAACTACGTTTTATCCTTCACTTCTCTCTTTCTTCTTCAGATTATAATGCACAGAAACATGCATGAGAAAAACCCCATACCTAAATAACTAAGAAGATACAATTTGAGTATTTCATTACCTTGACACTGAATAGGATCTGGCTTGTAATTTAGGAAGATGTTCTGAAGAACAGAAAAAAAAATGTATAATTTATTTGATTCACCCCAATGAAAATGTCATATAATGAGTGTTTACACTACAACAGATTACAAGGTATTTTAATTTAACTGCAATCTTATTCTAGCGACATTGAGTGTTTGTGATTGAGAAACAAGCAATTAAGACTTGAACTCTATTTTGAATGGGTTTTAGACCTTGTGGAACATCAATTAGAGATCCTATATGACGGGACCATAACAGTTAATTTATGGAGTTCTTGGTCAAATAAAAATGACTGTAAGGTGTACAGAAGAGATGCCAGTAGCTAGCAAGATGAGGTGAAGCTTGAAATTTAATTTTCCCCACCTTTCCTCCATGAGCTCAAAAGCTCTCAAAATATACATTGCTTGATTGAAAGTTTCCTACATATAATGTCCTGGAAGCAGATGTGCCAGCTCAGTTTCAAATCGCTAATTACCTATGCAAAGTTTTGAAATCTCAGCTAAAAAAACAACTGGGAATTTTTTCAACAAGACGCCCATTATATATCTATATATATATATATCACTCACACACACATTTATACCAACATTATGTACATACATAAACAGAACTACCCTCTTGTCAGTACATGCACACCCTGACATATTTTAAAGGTGCTCTGCTACAGAAGACAGTTGCTAGGTGGAGTTAAGAAAAGCTAGTGCAGTGAAATCACTTGCACAAGACACTAAACCCACTCAGAAATTTTGGGTAAGTGTGGACAAAATGACTGCAAAACACAGCAAGCAATTTCTTTTACTCATATTACGAAACATATTAAGAAACTCTGGATTTTAATTTGAAAAATAACTGCCAGTAATTTCAGATGTATTTGACATGGTTAGAGTTGTAATCTCATCCTTTCAGTATTTTATATCAGGAACCCAGTGAGTGTGTTAGACATTACATAAACACAAATATACTGGGAAAACCATGTTGTTTTAACAGGTAAAAGTGCAAGTAAAGACCACGTAGGCAGAGAAATTAGGAGTTGTAAAAATAAGTCTTTTTTAATTGTAAGCAATTGATGAAATAATTCGTAAAGACCCTACTCCTGCAAGCACCTTATGCCTCCTTTTCATGAACAGGAGTAATCCAGAGTCAATTAAAGCACTGGTGTGAACCGAAATGTTTGCAGAAAGAAGGCCAAAGACTACAAACTGTAGAAGAGAGCTTTGTTCCCCAACAACAGTTTCAGCTTGATCACTATAGAAACTATAACATTCCTAAAGTAGTTAACTGAACAGTTATTCCCCTTTCTTGGGAAATGGAACATTTACTCTGACGCATTATCAGAAACCAAATCTAATTAAATCTAAATCAGTCTTTTACCAATTAACAGGCTAAGTGAAGGCTTGCAGCTTGGAAAAGCATGAAGTAAATCCAGGAGGCAAACATTAGAATCTCTAATAAAGCGAGTGTAATCAGAGGCTCCTTGTCTGCTGCAAAGCTCTTGAAGCCTCCGTTTCTCTGACGCATCACTGGTACACTCTACAAGAGCTCGCAAAAATGCCTGTAGGGAAGAAAGAAAAGAGGGAAGGATGAAAAAACTTGTCCATTTAGGGAAATGGTCACAAAACTGGGAAAAACTTGGGTTGCCTGGGGACAGGAATTAGGTTAATGGATAATACACTTTATTTCTCAATTTTTTTTTTTTTTTTTTGATTGCTCTTCTAATGGCTGCAACAAGCTAGCAGGTCAGAAAATCCTACTTAGCCTGAGCGAGGAAGAGATAAAAAAACAGGCACAAGCCATTCCCCCCAAAATTCCAGGTTTTTGAAAGGTGTTCTTATTGCCCCTACTTACACTTTAGTTAGGCAGCTCCATAACACAACTTCACTCAAGACAAAACACCATTTACTAAGTTACAGAAGCCAGGAAATTAATAACAAAAATCCTTGAAGAGGTATGACTACAAATAAGGTATGGTATTTAACGAGTCATGTAAATGTTGTTGTGGTGTTTTATTCTATGCTTTATGGTACATAATGGTACTGTAAACTTCTCTTAAAGGAAAATGAAATTGAGCATTGTAAGATAAGGTGAAAAACAGCTGTAAATAGTTACAGGTTTTTTTCAAAAAAAGAAGGTGGAAATAGACACAGTGCATAGAAGAAAAGTGATAGAAAACACCAAGTGCAATCAGATGATACATTATACACAAAGGAATACCTGGAAAATAATGTGAGTGTACTCAACCATAGAGCTTCCAGATAATAGTTTTGAGTATGGAGTTACATAAAGCACATTTTAGGCTGAACAGTTAATACAGCAGACAGGTTATAAAAACTGGTTTCAGTGATATTCCCCAGCCAGTACCCTCTGCCTACTCTTATTGCTGAGACAAATTTTCAAAATCATTAAATGTGGTTTTGAAAAGGTTGAAACAACAAGAAGATTCTCTTCTGCTGCAAAATCCACTAAATTAAGTAAAAAGGTCCTCCCAAAGACTGATTTCCCTCAGAGACCCAACCACACAATCGTTTAGCTTCATCCTTCATACAAAGTTATCTTTAAAATACATTTTGACAATACCAGAAATACAGATGCGTTTTCAGTTACAAGCTTTGAATTTTTTACATGCACAAAACAAAAGGAAAATAATATATACATGTTGTGAGAACAAATACTATGCAAGCAAAAATCTTTCTTTGAATTCTGCTAGGTTACTGAAATGCTAAAGAAAAGCTTTAAAATTTCAGAGATTTCACAGAATATTCTGACTTGGAAGGGGCCCCACAAGGATGATCAACTCCAGCTCTTAAGTGAATGACCCACACAGGGTTACTAGCACCATGCTCTGACCAACTGAGCTAATGTAAAGGACACTCTGGTATATTTGCATACAGCAACGTGTCTTTTTAGCGACAGAACTTGACAGATGTGGCTCCCTCTGATTAGAAAGACTGTTTTCTTTAAAATAATTATGGGGCTGGGTTCAGTCAGCCTTCCCAGTTATCTGGCACCAAGTTACCTAATACTTTTCTACTTACTTCCAGACTAGTCAGGATCCAAGATACTGCAGAACAGGAGTGTCTGCCAGATAAACTACCAGAACTGACATTTCTCAGAGTAAAGTACAAACAGCAGTATACAAACTGACAATCCTTATTCACTAAGAGATACCGTAACTACACATAAAGCAATGACAGATCTGTAAGAGCCCATAGCATAGAATTACTAATTTCTCTTTAGAACAAAAAACACATAAACACCTTTTTGGGAATTGCTCTTATTTCCAGACACCAGTTTAGAATGAATTTGAGAGTGCTTCTTTCAGGGATGTGTTGTGGACGAGATGCTCCTAGTTCAGTGGGAGAAAAAAAAACAAAGTAAAATGTGCATCTATTAACACATGAAAGTGGCATCACACATCTCACACTTAATGGACAACTTGTGCAGCCCTCAAAGACGCAGGGAATCTCACAGTGAAAACTGATTTACCTATAAACCAGAATAACAAAGAGCTCTACACCATCCTGTGGAAATAAAGGCACAGCTCAGCAGCACCACTAAGACACCAAATGCAGTGCAAGAATGGAGTAATTCACACAGGTCCAGCTGGCAGTACACAGGCACACTTTGAACCTGCAGCTACTCTTCCTGAAGCATGGCATCATAAGACTTAGCAGAACACATCCATAGACTTACAACCCTATTAAAAGGCACCTTGCAACAGCACTAAGGCTTGTCCTTGAGGAGTGCAGCCCTCTTAGGATGTAAAACAGATTGACACGCAGTGTTGTGCAAGGAGATTTTACTTTCAAGTGGGGGATTGTAATGTTATGTGATTAAAGCCTTATCTCCATAAACATGAAGGAGCACAGAGTAAGAACAAGATGGATGAATGCCAAAGCCAGGCTGCAGTTCCCAGTCAAGAGCTCATCTTTCCAGCTATAGTAAAATCAGCAGCATTCTTATGCATTCACTTTTTTAACACATCACTGTGACTTCCAACATGCCTCCACAAAAACACAGCTGTGTTTCCATATGAAAGAGAAAAATGTTCAAAACCACGCACACCAACTCCTACGAACACAGAAAGGAGCACTGGGCCATGACCAGTGCATCACACCATACCTTTCTTTTTAGTGCCCTGCTTAACTTTTACACAAACCAAGTTGTCTCCTTTTTCAGAAAGTCCCAAAATGTGAAGAAGCTCTTCCACTTCACTGCCATTGTTGGGACATATTACACAGAAGGCATCTCCAGGTTGGTACTCAAAGGCTGTATCCTGTTTTAAAACATGAAATATTTCTATTAAATTTTATCACAAACCAAGGCATTCCCATTCCTGAACACAATCGTCCTACTACTGTGCTCACATTAAGTCAAATATTCTTTTACTCTGAACTAACACTTTGCTGTTTTGAGCACATCAGAAATGAAACAGTCATGTTTCCTTTCCAGGCTTAACCTTACTAATTAGAAAAAGTCTTTCCTTATCTGGTTTAAATATTTGGACGCTCTTTAATGAGAACTGCTGAGCAGCCCAAACAAAAGGAAAATAAATACGTATTAAGAGGTTGTGTTATATAATCAGCCCAGATCATTAATTACTGATGTACTACATTTTCTGGTTTGAGAAGAGCAGAGAAATGAAGTCCTCATAATTAATGTAACTTTTTACAGAGATACATCATCACTAAAAGAAAATTTGCTTGTTAAACTATTTGATGAATTGTGACAGAAACGACTGTAATTGCTTTTATTTTCTGAAGGAAAAACAGAAAAATAGCCAGACAAGAGCACAGTGAAAATTCGTATCTTAAGACCTAGATTCTACTTAGCTGCCTGAGATTCTTGTGTGCAACTGCTGAAACTCTTGTGTGCAACTCAAGCTTCTGCCTGTTAAAGGAACATGCAGAATTATACTTGCATCATTATGTTTCCCTTATGTATCAGGCAAGTGACCTGCACACACAGACTGAATGTTAGGTGAAAAAGGCAAGGAAATGCTTACATTTTCAGTGGGTGCTGATGACCGAATGTATCTATACATACAAATACATGCAAAAAAACATGTCGCTCAGAGAATCAGTTGCTCAAAACTTAATAGAATCTACTTATAACTGAGATTTAAAGATGCCTCACATATATTGCGACAGATTAGGCTAAGAGAGGCCAACAGAAGGTACTGCCAAAAATCACACTATCTCAAAAGTAATATTCTATAAATTTGGGAAACCACTCAAAAGCAACATACTTTCCTTTTAAAGATTTCTTACAAAGTAGTATCGAGCTCTCTCTGCCTGCTTTTCATCTTCAAACCAGTATACAAAATATGATCTTCACTGAATAAACTAAACCAGTTTTTTAACTGAGGGTAACTGAGGTTGGCAGTTTGAACAGCATGTTAACAAGTCACAGCAAATGAGTGTCAGAGGCAGAAACGGTGTTCAAGAACTAAAAATTCCTATCACTCAACCTACTACTTGCGTAGATTACTCACCATTATGAACAGCCACAATTCGCTATACAGTTTCTGCATATTCTTCAAGTTGTATACTTACAAACTGAAAGATTATTCATTTTCAATATTGCCTGACTGCCCTTCTCCACTGCAAATTCCCTTCATAAAGGTATTTCACTCAACATGATATCCACAGAACAACAAAGAAATTAACTTTACACTTTGCTCCTGTTTTGACTTCCATGGAGTCCTATTTTTCAGTGAATAAAGCAAACTTTACATTTACAAATGGATAAACGTAAGCTGACATCCTATTGTATGGAGAAATATTTTTTCTTTTTAAACAGTCAAATAATTTTCCTCCTCAGTTATTATACATAACACACATGCTTTTCACCCTTTATTTTAACTCACTAAAGAAAAAGCCGTCACCAACTTACTGCAATATCAAGCTCTAAGAGCAATGCAGTTTTTATTGCATCTTCTCTAGTGAGTTGAACTGCTTTTGTAACTGGCACTTCAAAGGTTGTTCCCTCTGAGATAAGTGAAGGCAGATGTGGATTCTGAAAAAGACAACAAAAAAACTTACGCTAAAAATGCAAATCAGCTTTATGACATCCTACTGTGACATACAGGAATTGGTGTTGGTACAGGTTTTTTGGAAACAATCTCGGAAAACTACTCAATAAGGAACAACATTAATCTTCTCTATACATAGAGTGTTTTGCTCCTCTTTTTAAAAAATCACATCTAAGCAGTTACTGGCATACATTCAATTATAAAAGGCAGTAGGCTTGAACAGTCTAATGGGCCTACATTATTATCAAATGCAGCGAGCTGTTTCATTTTTCAAGAACTGCCTTGAAAATAGCCAATTAGAGAATGGCATTTATGTTAAACCCCAGAAAACTCCTGCCTAATTAAAGGATTACTAGATGTATATAATGGACATAAGAAGTACGAACAGAAGTTACATCATTGCAGGTTTACAGCTTGAGGCTTTGGGGTCAATATAAGGCTATTATTATAGGCAACTTGTAAGAGTAGTTTTAAATTAGAGCTAATGAGCAAACCCCACTCCACAAGACAGCATCATGTTATAACCCAACATTTCTACAGAGGTAAAAATGTGCCCCAAGTATGACAAATGGGCACGAAGAATAATTCCAGGTCACATATGTCAAAGGCTGTCACTTGAAGATCAGACTACAGCCCTCGTTTCTCCACCACTATAGTCAGCAAGTTTAACATGAGATCAATGCAGACAAAAATAAAAAAAGGCAGGAGGGATACCAAATGCCTACAACAATACTCTGTCAAACGTAAAGGAATCATCCCACCAAGAGGAGAATATTTGTTAATCTGACGATTTCCTATTTAAAAAAGGAGACAAGAGAATCACTTGAGAACAGTCGGAAGTTTCTTTGTTCTCTTAAGATTTTGACATGCTGATTAATGGCTTGGGCCATATCAAGCCATTGTGCATCAGCTGGACTGTGGTAATTGTCTACATTTGTATTCCCCACAAGCCAAATTTGAGGCATAATGAAATCAAGATTTCAGCTAAACTGTATTATCTTACACTTCCCACAAATGCTTAAGACCATTGCTGCTCTGCTACCAGTATGCAGCAGCTTGTTAATTCAACCCTGAGACTCAACAGCCCAAGACAAGATCATTTAAGTAACTGGAGAGATCGTTTACCAGGCCTTCTTTAAATGGCAGGGAGTCTCTGTTTGGAGATATCCAAACCTCAACTTGATGCACTTCAAAACACACCAACTTCAGCTGCGCTTGGCAAAAAGTACCCATAGCTGCTGTTGCAATGTGAGATACCAAAAGAGGACATGAATTGTGTGATACCTGCAAAACCAAACATGACCCTACATACTACTTTTCGACGAGGTCTCGCCAACTATGTCAAAAATAGTTCCAAAGGAAAAAACCACAAACATGCATTTGATTCTTTCCAGGGTTCAAGACAACCATCCTGTTTTATATCTGAAATCTGGACTATAATCTTTAATCTGTCACTGAGTTCCAAATTAGCAGATTCATCTTTTTTCATTTGCTGTTCAAAAGCAAAATTAACTTTTTTTTCTACATACAGAAAAGTTAAGGCATCAGTATTAGAACCTGATGAACTATTTCAGAGATCAGTCTGAATACATGCTGACTTTAAGAATATAGGATCTTTTAAGCAGCACATTCAAGCCAACTATTCGTCTTTAATAGAAGAGTACCTCTAAATCATAAACTTCCTAGAATTTAATTTGGATTATTAAATTTAACAACCCGCACAAAACCAACAATACGAGGTTTAAAAGAAATGCAAAATTACCCAGTGTTTAAATCCATACACTCTTACATAACTGTATTAGCTAGACTAAGTGATTCTCTCAGCATTTCCATTAAGTCTCTGTTCAGAGTGTCAGAGTCCAGAGGATACTAAAGGGCTTCCGTGATCATCAGCAGCCACACCAGAGGACTGGGCCCAGAAACCCCATCCCAGCTCAGTACTGGTTCTTCAGTCCTTTCCTGAGCTACATTACAGCAGCACTGGTCAGCAGCTCAGCCTCAACCATGCCCGTGACTGGACACAGATCCTGTTGATCCACGCCTGGAATTGAGACCAGTTTCTTGGCTTGGGCCCAGAGCTGCCCGATTCCCACAAACTTGCCTGATGATCTGTACTCTTGGCTGACCCTGGCTGCCACCTCCTGGTTTGCATTGCTTGGGTAGTGGGGAACAATGCTGGCTGTGTTACCACACTCAGCTCCTGGCTCCCCATCATTTAAAGAGCAGCAAGACTTCACTGCTTCCTTGCATGGATAACTGAAACATCTGCCCTCTACAGGCAACCAGAAAAGTTTGAGTCACTCTTGCCAACTGGAGATGATTCCCAGCTCATGCTAATTCTCTTCTTAGTACAGCAGGTCTTTATTCAATGTGGCTTCACATGAAAAGCATACTGGCTTTTGATCTACAGTTCATCTTCCATTTCCCATAGTAAAATAGTGATCATGTTTTCACAATGACAAGTTTCTCTGTTACTAAGTATGCAGGAAGACTTTGAGCAATTTTACAGCCTCTTAGTGCATTCTGAAAGTACTAAAAATTTAAACAGAAACTGTACTGTACTCCTCACTACACCAAGATGTTTTCACTGTAACAACATAAGCCACAGAGGATTTGAATTCTTGCCTTCCTGACAGTGTAATACCAAATTACTATTTAGCTGAATTATATCTTGACATAAGTGTCCATAACCCATATGGTAGCAGCTACATTCAATATAAATGGACTTTTTACTTAAAATTCAAAACCCTCTTGCACTTGGGGATATATCTCCTTTATGTAAGGAGCTCTTTTGAGCCATATGTAGGAGTATACACTCATACTCCTACAAAAGCTAGAGGCTTCTGTCACTCAAAGGGAAGTCCTCACCTCATCCTGGGCATCCTGAAACTGCACCTCTATATATTCTGGTGGCAGGGCAGGAATATTAAGAGCAGACTGAGAGACAGGAGGGACAGAATGAACGAGTGAGGGTTCGGTGTCTCTAGCTGGAGCCACAAGATTGATGTCATCCAGTTTCTGTGACAGAACATCAGAACCCCTTGCTCCCCCATCTTCTAGCTTCAAGTTCTGTATTTCAGAGCTGAGGTTTAGTTCATGCACAGTATGCAGAGCGGGAGAGAGAGAGCTGGAAACAGCATCGACAGCACTGTTCATGCCTTCTTTCTCTTTCTGCAAGTGCAATGCTTCCTTGAGGGCAAGCCAAAGTCCATCAATCCAAGGATCAACCACCAATTCCAAACTGGGAATGAAGGGGGAAAAAAAATAAGAAATGCATGGATGAATTATTGTGACTTCCTGGACTGCTAATTTACAAATAACGAAAGACCACAAAAGCAAAAAAGCACCATTCACTTTCCATTTCTAATATATATCTGTAGCTGTTACCAAGGTTACTTGTCAGAAAAAAAAATTATTTAGTCGTTATCACTATGTAAATTTACAGACTCTAAAATGTATAACAGCCTTGCTCTTTTCCCAGTTTCTTATTTTTATTTTCATATGCTGAACTTTCTGTCATAAAGTTGAAGGAATGGCAGCTGAATATGCAACTTTTCATTGTGCAACAGCAATATCAATGGCTTACACAAATGGCCCATTTTTATTATTTCAGAACACAAGAGATAAGTTTTATGGTTATGACAATGTTTGTGTTCAACTGCTTTGCATCATCATGCACAGAACCAATATAAGCAGCAGTTCAAAATAACTAAGCCAAGACTGCAGCCTACTGGCCAGAAAGAGCAACAGAACAGGGAGTTGTTTTCTTACATAATTCCTCTACAACAGACAGAAAAATCCTCTTACATAAGTCCTCCAAAGTGATCCTCTGCCCACCCCCAAAAGAAAAAAAAAGAATAAAAAAGGAAAAAGAGAAAACAGACTACATTTTCAAACCCCTCCACTTATTCTGACTTATTTAATTTCTAGAACTGCTAAATACTATTTTTCCAGGGATTAGTGTCTCCTCACACTTTAAAAATGCAGTTTTATTTAACGGCAATTGAGATTGAATAGACATACCGTGCTCAGGCAGAACTCACTTCTATGAGGTGCTGAGTATCCAGGTTCAATGGACTCCAAATGCCTCAGAACATCAAGCATTGCATCATGAAGAAATAAAATCCAAATAAAAACTAAAATTCAGTTCTTACCCTACACAATCATCTGCTAATCCTGTGTCATAAAAGTGCTGGGCACCAAGTTCTTGAAGTCGGCGGTCTACTGTCCTTCCACCATTACAAAAGAACATGTACTCTGAATCTCCCAGACCTAGCAAATTCAAGGAAAGTGGAATTGTGTCAATCAGCCAGCCACCCAGGCTACACAGACAAAGACAGGACAGACTTTTCTTGCAGGCAAGCTGAAGAATCTGATCTGTTGGAGCAAGTTCACAGCAGGGCACCAAAATGATTAGAGGGATGGAGTACCTCTACGAGGAGGAAAGGCTGAGAGACTTGGGATTGTTCAGCCTAGGAAAGAAAAGGCTAATTGTGGCCTTCCAGCACCTGAAGGGAGGCTACAAGAAAGACACTGGGGATTTGTAGAAGGACATGTGGTGACAGGACAAGAAGGAATGGCTTCAAACTGAGAGTACGTTTAGACTAGATGTTAGCAGGAAATTCTTTACTGTGAAGGTGGTGAGGCTCTGGAACGGGCTGCCCAAAGATGCTGTGGAAGCCCCATCCCTGGAAGTGTTCAAGGCCAGGCTGGATGGGGCTTTGAGCAACCCAGTCTAGTGAAAGTTGTCCCTGCCCATGGCAGCGGGGTTGAAACTAGATGATCTTAAAGGCCCCTTCCAATAAAGGCCTTCTATGATTCTATGATAAATACAACTACACATCTATATATACATACACACTTGCATATGTAAGTGTATTATTCAGATGCTACATTGAAATAGAAATATGTATATATGGATTTCAAACAAAATTGTGTTTGTCCCAAAATAGGGCTGAAAAAGTGGCTCCTCCTTCCCAAATGTAAGACAGAGGAATACACTGAAAACACTTTGTTTTCAATATTTCATATTTAAGAAGAATACAGCTTTAGTTTGAGGCTTTTAAAAAATACAATATTCCTCTAACAGGAGAAACGTAAGGAACTGAAATAATTAAAAAGAGTAAAACTGATAAACTGCGTGAATTACCAAAAGAAATTATCTCACTTTCAGGATTAAGTTGTTAACAATGTCAGCAACATAAGAGAGGGAGTATTAAAAGAAATTTAAAAATATTGGAACTTGGGGAAAAAAGACTCATCAAACATAGCAGTGATTTTAAACAAGAAGATAGCTGAAAAATCTGCATGAGGGAATCTGGTCCAGCAACTTCCTCCTCAGGAATGAAAGACTTCTTTGTAGATCTTGTTTCCTCTGCACTGGCTTTTCTGCCCCTTAACTGTTCTGAAGATGTTTAAGATGAAGATGCTCTTTGTTACCTGTTAACAGTCAGTGCCCTCAGGAGCCATGTTCATGGAAGATCCAATATTTTAAGAGGTCAGCTAAATCACTGACCCACCCTAAAAGTGATCAATCATCCTTTCGAGATGCTTGTCTAATAATCCTAAAGACCACTGGTTTTAGGTCACCTTCACAAATTCTCTAAGTAATCCACACCACTGGTTCACTATCGCTATCAGAATTTTTCACAGCCTGACCCTTTCTTGTGTGCAATTTCAAACCACTAGATCCTTATTATTTCCACTTGTGCTGGTTTTGGCTGGAATAGTGTTAGTCTTCCCCATCACAGCTAGTATGGGGCTGTGTTTTGGATTTGTGCTGGAAACAATGTTGATAACTCAGGCATGTTTAAGGTATTGCTGAGCAGCACTCACACAGAGCCAAGGCCTTTTCGGCTCCCCTCCTCACCTCACCACAGCAGCGAGGAGGGTGGGGGTGCACAAAGTGGACACAGGTGGGAGAGATGACCCCAAGAGAATGACCAAACGGACAGCCCATGCCATATGGCATCATGCTCAGTACAAAAAGCTGGAGAAAGAAGAGGGAAGAGGAAGACATATAGAGTGATGGCACTTATTTTCCCAAATCTCTGCTATGTGTGATGGAGCTCTGCTTTGCTGTAGATGGCTGAAACACCTGCCGGCCCATGAGGAAGGGTGAATGAATTCCTTGTTTTCATGGTTTTTGCCTTCCCTGCTAAGCTGTCATTATCTCAACCCACGATTTTTACCACTTTTACCCTTCCTATTCTCTCCTCCATCCCACCAGGGACGGGTTGGGGGAGTGAGAGAGCAGCTGGGTGGGGCTTGGTTGTTGCGTGGGGCTTGGTTGTTGGCTGGGGTTAAACCACGATGCCCCCTAATAATGGACCATTCCTCTCTCCTTATAACAGCCTTTTTCTTTTCCTTTTAAGAGGACTTCTGCTTTCTCTTAAGTACCGAACTTGGAGCAAACATTTCATTGCACCAGTTGAGATGAATACCATGAAAGTATTTTAAGACTAATAACTTGTTAAACTTGAATTACACTGTAATTGAGACACCATAATAATTTCTGCCACAATAAAATTCAGTGTTAATACAATACTTATCTTTATACATACACATATGCATGCAGTCAGCTATGAAAAACTTGACCATTTCACAAACTGGAATGTGCAACTAGGCAATAGCATAACAGCTTCTTAAAATGCTACATGATTAGGATGCATATAGTTCACACTTCCACATTTTATACCCAGTATATAAATTTCCTTCTAATGGGTCCCTTCCTTATTAGAAACTTAGGAGTTTCCACACTCCCATCTATCAACTTCCACTTGTCAGGTAAAAATAACCTAGGTTTAAATAGACATTTCTGGAGTTTTTTTATAAATGCAATTTCAAAACTCAACAAACTAACCTTACCATCAGCTCAAGCTATACCGTACATTTTGCCAAATCTGTATTTTGCTTATCCATCTTTAAGCTGAAGGTACATTCCTTCTCTTGATGAGTGCAACATTCAAAACTAAAATATTACTGCAAATTTTAAAGGGATGGGAAGATTTAAGGTTTTTACTTTTAAGAACATTTTACACTGCCTTTCCCCTGCCTTTCCATTTTACACTGCATTTTTCCCACTGGCAAAAAATGCCCAGTGACTCACACAGTCAAGCAAACTAATCTAGTTTACTAATCTCTATAGAGACTTGACATGAAATTTAAACTTCACACAGCTATAGACATATCATACGGTCTTTATGCAAAGAAAATTAAACTATAAAAAATTACATTGATAGCTTACATTCAGAAAATTTCTGTGATGTTTTTCCTTTATTGCTCATAGAGGACATTACATAAAACTGCTGTTTATAAAAATAAATGTTTTATAAGCACTTTAAAAACCCCAAAACACCTATTCAGAAGTAAAAAATACAAAAATTATTCACTTACAGACAAGTTCTGCAATAATATAGAAAGTACCAAGTCACCTAGCAATCCATACTGGAGATGTGCAAAATGGTCAGGAGGCAAGGTCTTGTCTTGAATTTTCTTTACAAACTTGCGGGCAGTGTCTGGCGGGTCTCCAGTCCCAGTAGTGGAAATAACAATAACTACAGGATCCTTTTCTGTTTCCAGGTTATACTACAAGCAATAGAACACGTTAAGTTAAAAGGTGCCATTTGATACCTATGTGTGGCCTTAGATACTCTATCTGCCACCTTTCCTCTTCCCAAGGGTACATAGGAAACCACTTAATCTCATCTTACCTATATTAAGCCACAGGAAGTCTTTCAAATAAATACAAGTCATTTTGGGGATGCAACTTATGATCTTATTTGGAGTTTCCAAGACCAGATTGGATAAAGCCCTGAGGAACCTGCTCTGACCTCAACTGACTTTGCTGCAAGACAACGACATGAAGCCCCTGCCAACCTGAAATATCCTATGATCCCATATAAAAATGTCCAAGGGCAGCATTGTGAGCAGGCTAGTACACACATGAAGAATACTTCACAACTGCACTCAGACAGCTTAAATACACAGTTCCTACAGTATTTTATTTGTCAAGTGGAAAAGGTATTCTTGTATATATGATCAAAATCACATATACAGCCATAATCCTGATTTTACACGGTTAAGTGGTGTGTGTGTCCATACAAACTGTAGGGATCATTTCTAAGTTCCATTAAGTATCACTTGGTCCTGTCTGGTAACTTCCATGTTACAGAATCACAGTATCACAGAATTAACTAGGTTGGAAAAGACCGTTGAGATCATCATATAAAAAAAAATTCCCCGTGCTTTTGGGGGAACTAAGGTAGCTCTGAAGAGTCATAATCAGACACTGAGCTCGACAGTCTGATTAATTTTAGCCCACTCACCCTGCGCCCAATTCGCTTCTCTCTCCTTTGCTAATACCGGTCTCCCATATTTCCCAGAATTTCATGGGGGCTACTCCCATTACACCAGGTTGACAAGAACTGCCTGTAGTAGGGACCATGTGTCAGTTCCACAAATTCAGATCTCATGCAACCATTTATTACTTCTGAAGTAAAAAGCACTCAGAGTCTGTGACTACCCCATGTTTAGCAGGCTGGAGCACCATGCCAGCGTGCTGTTGGTCAGGGCACCCACACAAATCGCTCTCGCAGCACCCGTATGGCCTGTGGGTAGTGACCTCTGTGAAACACAGCTCCACGCCCTTGTTTGGGAGTGACCTCTGGAAGCCACCTAGTCCCACGCCATACCCCAAGTGGGACTAACTGCCAGCACTGCGCTCAGTCAGCTGTAACTGGCTGAATTTTGAAAACTTCTAAGGGTAGAGGTTCCCCTTTTCTGGGAAGTTTATTCCATGCAGAACTTCTTCACTAGTGTCAAATCTGAATTTCTCAGGCAACACCCAATGGATCTGGCCTCCTGTTGTCCAGTCTGGCTCACACAGGCTGCTATCAGATCACTCCTTAGCCTCCCCTTTGCCATAATAAGCAACCTAAGCTCCTTCTACTGCTCCCTGTAGGCTGCAGTTTAAATCATCTCCCAGCATTCCAAGTTTAATAAAAATAATAGGGTTATAAGAAAATAAAAAGAAAGATTGCAAGAGGTGCTGCATTTCACTTAGAGCCGTTTCAAGATTGCAATTCAAAACTCCAGATTTTGAGAAGTTATGTTCTAAACACCAGCCTCAATAAATCACTCAAACTTTATCCCCTTGTCAAGCCATGTAAAAAATTACTTAACACCTACAACCCAAAAAGGCTAGGAATACAAAGAAATAGACAATAAAGGTGTTTTACTGCTGGCATTGTTTCCAAATCTTTCCTGAAGAACCTAAAAGCAGTTGCATGGTAAACTTAAATTACTGCATGTCCTGCCTCTGGCAGTGGCCTACAGCAGAGGCCTCGAGAAGCACAAGCAAACAGACTAAGCATGCAAGGATATTCCCTGGGTACTTTGCCAGACTTCAGTGGGTTGTGTTCCAGAACGATTCAAATAGAGCTTTTGTCTTTCATAAGTTCAGGCAAACTCCAAGTACTCACAAAATCCTGAGACTTTCAAAACTGAGCTATCAGTTGTACAAAAAAACCACCTTAAGGGTTCTGTTGCAATAAGGACTCAGATTTTCAAAACTTCCACAGCTGATTTGGTAAGTACAGACCCACAGCTTCTGCAGTGCATTGCCACAGGTAACTACTGCACTTACAAACAAAAGCAAACTCTTCAGGTAAAGAAAGTAAGGGTCTACTGGTATCACATGAGAATATACAATAAAATGAGCTCCATTAAAAAACCAAAGAAGATACAAGCTCAGAAAGTACGAAGTGGTGTATTAGAACAGAGGCATGATTGGCTCACTAAATTCTTGCTTATTCCACTGCAGATTCTTGTCTGCAAACTTAGACACCTTTTGGAAACCAAATATTAGGTGACACAGCTTCTGCAATAATTTGTGTCAATTACTGCGAGGTCTGCTACATCACTAGACCAGCAAGAACCTAACACAACTACACAGTTCTTCACTCTACCTTCACTTCTTCCTACATCCTTTGTGTTTCAGGTTTGTCTCATTCTTTCTCTTTCCTTCAAATGTTCTCCTCAGCTGAGGACAGAAATGCCACACAAGAGCAGTGAGCAGCCTGCTCAAGCTGTGCCTGGTTACTGAAAGAAGAGGATGGGATCAGCCAGCCAGGTTCATCTTATCAAGAATAATACATATCATACCATGACAAATGTACTTATTCAGGTAACTCATCCAAGGCTGACTACATGCACTGTGACCCAAGATGATCTCCATTTAGCCTCCCATTTGTTACTGCTCCTACCTCACTTCCACTTCATTTCAGTCTTCATAAAATGTAATCAACCATAACCAGCCATGGATTTATGACCTTATCTCACCCCTGAGACTGTAGGTGAGAGGCACTACTTGGAAATAGCCAGTGTTCCTGAGACCTGAGCAGTATTTGACCATTCACTTTTGAATGGCAAGAGGATCACATTACTATTATTGACTCTGTAACCACCTATTCCATCCACAGACATTCACAGCAATCCCTTTAAGTGATGACAAGGTCTCAAAATACCCAATAGCTACATAAAGACAGACTTTCTAACTGACAAGTAGGGAAAAAAACAGCTTATGTGATAAAACTTACAAAGCTGCAGAAATTACTTTTTTCCTCAGTGCCCAATTCTCAGATTCTGAATTCATCATTAATTTGCAGCTCTGAATTGTCTTGCCAAATTTGGCAAAATACATTCATTTAAGTGGCAGGCCAATAACAGGGCTAGAAATATTCTGACTACCACCTTCCTGAAACTAATCTCCAAACCTGTCAAATGCAGAAGAAATTAAAGAGAAGAATATAAGGAGAATCTTCACATTCCCTGATGGCTGCATAAAAGTCTCTTTGTAACACTCAGCTACATACTCACTGCACATTCATACAAAATGTCTCACATTTTCAAGTGCATAAAAAAACTTTTAGATGTTATTTTATCCTCCTCTCATATGAAATACCAGGCTATCAAGTTTTGATTGGTTTTTTTTAATATGTTTTTGTTTGAGGACATACAGTTGAGAGTACTTTGTGAAGGAAATTACAGTCCATATTGCTTTCAGTTACAGAACTAGGTTTTCACATTCTTACTCTTGGATAACAGCAAGTAATAAAAAGCCACTTCCTTGTTCCAGCCAAGCTTTTTATTTTGTTCTAGAACGTAACTTGAGTGAGTCCTGTGGGAATTGAAGTAAGTGCACATGCTAAGCAACATAAGAAGACCCGCAAAAGCTCTGAGCCATGCTGGCGCCCACAGTTAACAGAACACAGAACATCAATGCAACAAAAGAAACAGAACAAAAAAACCCCAACCCAAAACAACCAAATAAACAAGAAAAAAAACATCGTTTCTAGTAACAGCAGACTTGACCTGTAAATACAAAATTCCTTCACTACTGCATACATAAAAAGTTTTCAAGAAGTCACTGAATCATTGTGAGAAGAGAGATAAAGATTTATTAAATACAGTTCTAATAAGAAAAATCACAAGATGTATCTTTGGCAGAAGGCTATTAAGTGACTGTAAGTACTGGTGGAAATTACTGATTCACAAGAACAAAAATTTGACACTAGATGGTGTACCCTGGGTGGGTGCATCTGCCAGCCTTCATGATTATCAAGAGCCACCACTCAAGCATGCGAAGAAGAATGCAGTTCTTCAATACGTATTTTTCAAAACAGTATGGAGTATCTCACCTTATCCATTTCACTTATACAGTGCATATCAGCTTCAAGTCCATGGGCACCTGCTTGCTGCCATATTTCCTCAGCTATGGCTTTTGCCTGCCCCTTTTGTGTTGCATAGAGGAGCAAAAACCTCCTTTTTGACTCACAGCACATTTGAGGTTTTTTTTTTTAGAGACACTGCAGGGGAAGAAAGAATTTAAAAAGTGAATTTCTTGTAAGCAGAACAGCAAAATTTTACTTTGCTTGTGAGATTAAAAAGAGACAGTTAAAGACAGAAGCATTGGTGTTTAACTTGGAAATGAGGCATCTACTCTGAAGTGAAGGCATTTCTCACAACCAAACTTTGTAGATCAGGCTGTGAGGGACACAAGGTATTGGTCCTATGTGCTGTACTGCCTTGATGCTGCAGTAATGTTGCAATATCTCCGATATCAAGAATCTAGTTTGTAAACAATACAATATGAAAACTCTTTTTACGAAAATATATACTATTTTTATTGTCTTTTTATATATTTTCCATTTCAAGTTAGCGACTGCTTCGTTCACTTCTCTGAGCTGTCTTTGAAAACAAAACAAAACATAGACCTGGTGAAGTCAAACTACAAAGCCTGAGGAAAAAAATTAAAATTCTCAGTTCTTCTACTTTGAAATCATTATTTTTTGCTTGAGTGACTTTACACTTTATTGTCCACTATGTATTTTGGAGCACAATCACTGACTTTAGTTTCGTATTTCAAAAGTGAGCTTCTTACCCAAGTGCAACTTGACCCTGAGGTTAGCTCAGTTGGTCAGAACAAAGTACTAATAACCAACGTGTTGGTTTTGATCCCTGTATTGGCCATTCACTTTGGAGGAGTTGGACTCTATGATCCTTCTGGGTCCCTTCCAACTCAGACTATTCTGTGATGCTGTGAACTATAGAATTGACTCTCTGGGGTTTTTTTCTCCAAAAAGTAAGAAAAAATCTTAGAGAAATCTGCTGTGGTGTCACCAAGTCTCTCACAAGTGGCAGGATGAATGAGATGCATATCCTTATCCATTCACCAGTCTCAGGAAAATTTGAATGTGAGACGTTTTCTTCCATTATTTTGACACAGAGAACACAACAAATGTAACTTCAGACAGCAGTAAATGAGAGAAGCAGAATGTCTTCAGCACGAGTATTGCAAATTAATTTTCTGTCAATATTTTATCATTGCTAAGGAGGTGCAGTAGAACTCAAATACCTAGAATTAGTAGTGAGAAATTTTCAGTTCCCATCTTGAGGTACCTCTCATGTGCCTGGGCCCAGTTTGCTGTACTTCACCTACTGCTTTCACATAGTTTCAACTATGGAAAGCATTCAGTGTCCTAACCAGACACACTGAGCTATGGAAACCTGTGGCTACATTATTTGATGTACCTCTCTTTTCTCTCTCAAGGGAAAACAAACATAGTTCAATTGTATAAGAATACTGTACTCTATTCATATGGCAGGATATTTCTCCTCACAGTACTGAGGAAGGCTTCTCTTACAGGAATTTTTTTTGAAAGCATAATTATACATCAAAAGTAGCAAAACTAAGTGATAGGTTCTTAAGAGTGCCTGTATCATATGTGAATTTCATGAAAAATGTAATTACTAGAAAATTTTGAGGTTTTCATTGTATTTTCTTCTACTTTGTTTTCCATTTTAGCTTTCATTTTAAATTAATTATATATATTATCTAAAATTATTAGTAATGACCTTAACAGTCACCTCTAAATAAATTCATTTATGTAACTGGTTTCATGAGCATGTGTGCACAGAAGGTGCATACAACAAAACAATCCACAAAATGATTTTTCACCTTCCTTTTCCAGAAGAAATACAAAGAAATGCACTAATCATGATGATTCATATAAAATAGTGTAAATACATTTTAAATACCCTCAGGTCCCTGTAGTAATACAGATTCATCCTGGTCATGTGCTGTGTTTTCACCTAACTCTCTTGTCAGCAGGTGGCATCACCCGACTACAAATGGATAAAACCAATAAAGATGAGGTGGTGTTTCATTACTACACTCTTTCTCATACCTCAAAAAGGCAGGAAGATAATCAGTTTCTGACACCATAGCACAGAATCCTTCTGTGTAAGAAAAGCTGAGAAGTAAGCTGCCAACATTACAGCTCAGGCATTACCAACATGAGACTGTTAGAACAAGAGTCAGCTTGGGAAGCTGTTAGTGCTTCAGAAGCACAAAGATTTGCAATTGCAGGGGGAATGGAGAGGGCAACAGAAGGAACAGCAGTCAGGATGTGGTGTGACATGGTCAGATGTTGCCCTAACAGTGCCATGTTCTCTGCCTAGGTCAGGCAGAGCAGCCAGGATTCCCGTAAGACACTGTGAGCTTTCTACTCCAGCAACACTAAAGGATGCAAAAAGCAGCCACACATATTTTCAGTGCATATATGGGAACTTGAGGAAAGGCTTTTTTTCCCTGGTGAGTGGACTAGTAGATTGCACAGAGACACAAAAATTGGAACAATCACACCTCCCACAGGTGGCACGTGGAAACAAGAGCACCAGCACAGCCAGAAGTGCAGATAATACTGGAGATGCACATGCAGACCTCCTGAGACATGGTACTGTGTGTGTATGCAACAGTGTGAATGCATCCTTGAGGCAGCAGGAGAGAGCACAATTAGACAATTCCTTGGATTTAGATACAGAAAGCTGTTCAAATATTTGTAGGCATTTATTAACATTTTCTAGGTGCCTAGTATCATATCTGTTGCATTGTTGCTATTGATCTTAAATATATAATTCAATTAACTGATTAAACAGTACTTTATTAATTCCTTAACACTTACGTCAACAATAGATCAATAAACTCCTTTGATCATGATTTGATCTAAACTGCACAAGTTGAAGAATTTCACCCTGTGAACAAGTGTTCTCTCTGTCATCAACCATAAGATCTTTGTGCACAGACTGCTAAGTGGTGCCTGCTCAAAGAGATAAAAATCAGTCATGCCTACCTGCAGATGAGCAACCACAACCCAGGAACACACTTGCTCTCAGATGAGCATACTGTCCACACTGCTCTTGCTCTGCTGCTCTATACACTCTTTAAAGATGCTATGCCACTTCCACTTGTGATACAAGTTCAACTGGAATAAATAGGGAGAAAAAAGGTAATTCTTGAACTATCGAGCTTTCTAAAGAATCCCTGTAACTTTAATAGTAGTACCACACCAGCAGCCTTTAACATGTTGCTGTGCTGGTAGATGCACATCAAAAAACAACGTTTAAGCTGTGAAAACAACGTGTGATTTGCTGGATCAAACCAGGGCTTAACATGAAGCTAAGGACGGCATTCCAAATTACAGCTCATCTGATCCAATACTTGGAAAAATCAGAAACCTAGCAGTCCACAGAATATTAGCAGGGAGCCCACCAGCCCCCTAAGGCAACAGACTGTGGGAGCCGCTGAACCACACGTGCTGCCCCAGCAGTGCCGCAGCTGTACGGCAAGGCCAGACTCACACACCTCATGGACCTGCCCTGGCAAATGCGACCTGCGCGGCCACGGAGCGGATAAAAAAACCAAGAAACTTCAGTGCGCAAACTGTTAGTTATGTCATCAGATGGATAAACTCCTATGATCCTGATTCAACCTGCACTGCACACATGGAGCAGTTTCATCTCTCTGAAACTTAGAAAAACAACGTCTTTCTGTCATCAACCAGAAAAGCTTCAGGCACTCCTCTGTGGCTTTAATCCGGGTTGTGGGACCGTGCCTTGAGCCACGAAGTCATTCCCAAGACACTTTTCCAACAGCCTGCGACTTGCTCAGAACCATTTTCACTCTAGGGCCAAGACAAATATAAAAAGCGAAACATAAACCCCTCCGCCCCGCGCACCTTCTCCGCCCGGCCCCGGTGCCCCCCGGAGCGGGGAACAGGAGTACTTGCGCTGCAGGACGCGCTGCACACAGGCACGAATCCCACTTCCGAAGCAAAGCGCCAGCCCCCGCTCCGCGACCGCCCGGGCAGCGCCGCGCCGAGCCGAGCCGAGCCGGACCAGGCCGCAGGCAGCGGCAGCGGCGGGGCGGAGGCGGGGCCGGGGCGGAGCCGGGCGCGCCGAGCGGAGGCGCCGGAAGGGCCCGGCAGGCGCCGCGCTGCCCGTCATGGCTGCCGAGGTGAGCTCGTCGCGGCTGCCCCGGCACCGCCGGGTGCCCCCCGGGGCGGAGCAGCGCGGGCCCGGCCCGCGGCAGCGGCTGCAGCAATAGCAGCAATAGCAGCAATAGCAGCAGTAGCAGCAGTAGCTGCTGGGGCGGAGGGGGATGGAGGGGCCCCGCCGGTGCCGCCCCGGCCTCGGCGGCGGGAGGCAAAGCGCCGTCGCGCAGCTCCTGCCCGGGGAAGCGACCGTGTCAGTCTCCTGTTCTTCTGCCAAAGCGTCCTTGTGGGAACACGGGGCAGAGACGCGCGGCAGCCTCTCACACAGGGCTCGCTGCTCCCGTCAGTTTCTGCTCCTGGCATTGCCTTCTGCTCGTGGCCGTGGGAGAGGGATCGTACCCGTCTTTCCAGCCACCAAAAGGATTGGGTTTTTTTTTTTTTTCCTGCATTTTAGGGACCGTGGTGCTGTTTTCCAGACTACATATCTATTTTTCTTCCCCTAGGTATCATTTCAGAACTCACTTGATTCAATATGGCTTTGATTAGCCGAAAAAGTTTCCAGTTGTATTCATGCAGCACACCAGCAAGCAGGTCCGCTTTGATGACCCTAAGGAAAAGGTTGAGCTTCATCAGTGGCCAGCAAAAACCCCAAAAGTGTAGCTTCGTGGCCATGAGGATGCTGTATTTGAAAGATAAATCTCAGTATATATTTTGTAGGAAAAAACACTTAAAACTGCAGATGCAACCACTTTCTGTTAATGAAACTGTGCATCTTCGTGGAGATATCAGGAACTGTACTGAATCAAATAATGTGTGGATGGATGAGCAATTATTTTTCAAGAAGTTGAACAACCTTTGTACATCAAAAGAGATTTTTTACTTTCTTAGCTCTCTAGAGGTCATGTCTGATACTATGGCCTCAGGAGCCCTGCAGAGGATTTCTGAAGTTGAGGTGGATGACAATGGTCTTAAAAACCCTGGACTGTTAGAGAATGAAGTTTTCAGGGCATTATGCTTCCAGTTTGAATTTGAATCCTCAAAACTGTCAAACACTGGACTGCTGAATGCATTGCAGGCTTTGATAAAGCTTCGTATAGATCCGCAGAGCACGCTGATGGCAAGCCTGCTTTCAGAGAGCGAGGAGAGGCTTGGTAAGGGACAGCTGACTGCTGAAAATCTCTGTGCTCTTGGAGAGAGTTTGCTTGAGTTGGAAGGCCCAAGTTGTGCAATGCTGGAACAAATTGTGAACCACATGCAAGAAAAAGACATTGAGAGATGGAGTCCTGAGGAAATAGTGATGGTTTATAAGATACTGCAGGTGACTGTCAGGGAAGGGAAACAATGCCAAAACTTGCTAAACAGACTGAACAGTGTCACTTTACGCACGGTTTCCCAGCTAAGCCCAAACTTCGCAAGTGTAATACTGAATTCACTGGTGGTTCTTAGTCAGACTCAGGCAGTTCCCTTAGTTACAGCGCTGTGTAAACATTCCGTGAAGCATGTTCCCTATTTCACAGATCATGAACTGGTTAATGTACTGGAAGCCTTCCTGTACTTTGGGCAAAAAGTGAAAGTTTTTACAGAGGCACTGGAAAGACACATCCCCAAGTCCATCCTCACCATGCATCCTCAAACAGTCAGCAAGGTCATGCAGTATTGCTGCAGAAAGAAGATCCTTTCAAAGCCCATCTTTGATGCAGTGGCAGAAGGTTTCATTTCCAATGCTGACAGACTTACCACTGACCAGATTGCTGCATATATTACACCCTTTGGGACTCTTAACTATCTGCCTCCAAGTGCTTCTTCCTTGTTCAGGAAGCTTGAAACTGTGCTGCATACCCGCCTGAGGCACTTTCAGCCTCACACCTTGCTGCACCTGCTACACTCATGTGTCCTTATTCAACGTTATCCAATAAATTTTCTGCCAAAGGTATTTAGTCCCTATTTTCTGCAAAAGCTTCAAGGTAAGGAGCAGAGTTTCTCCTGGGATGTTCCATGTGTCTTTCTATTATGTAGTTTGTTTCTTGTCAAGCACCCATTTTTTATCGCTTTCATTTGTCAAATCAACAGTGACCTGATCCAAGTGACTGGAAAATAGTGATCAGGAGGCCAAAGGCTGTTGCTTCCTTGTCACAATTGCCATTGTCTTTCATGTTCTGTCATTTAGATGAGTTTGAAAATTGCACTGTACAGTTTTAAAACAAAGACTTGAATTCCCTTAAAGGAATTATTTCAGTTAATCCTTCTGGTTTTCTAGAAAACAGTGACCTGGTGTTCCCCATATTTGTCCTTTTTCTTATACAGGATGCTAGAACAGCCCCCATGTGATAGCCTGTTATTGGCTCTAATTATTGCACATTTCAATGCCTTTAGACACGAATCTGTTATGAACAACACATCATTTTGAGTTATTCCCTATTTGATAGTAAAGAATTTTAGGGTCATTGTAGAGAGATATATGCTATGCGAGAAAGATGACTGCCTTAATAAGATTTCAGCTAAGATTGCTCTATTAATTAAGGTAAAGTTGTCAAAGTGATTAGAAACGTTGGTCACTTAATTTTTCAACATGAAATACCTTAAGGAGTTGATTTTTATCAAGCAGTCAAATGTCCAGAAATTATGTGGTATTATCCACTACTTGCAGATTAAAAAAAAAAAAAAAAAAAAAGGGGGAAACAGTGAGATCCTGGGATTATAACCTGGGGAAAATGAAGTTATAAGAAGGAGATATTTATCTAAGACCTCAACTCAAATTTATTCTTCTCTGTAGAATGTCCTGCATCTTTTGGATCCTCATTTATTTGGTGAAACAATATGACAGTTTTAACTAAGATCTTGCTAGCTGTATATTCTTATGTTGATATTTCTGTAAATAATTTTCTCATTTTTCTACCTATGTGATTTCATACTGATCTTTCTGCTCGTTCAAACAATTACTGGGAATTTTAATGATTAAGTAGCTTTTCTGCACATTATACTGAATAGCTTTTCCTAACTTCTGCATATGGTTTGTGTAAAGATACTTTGTTGAAGGTACACCTGAAAACCTGAATGTTGTTGTTTCAGCTCAGCCACCTGGTTTGAACAGAGCTGCTATGTCCCAGCTAACCCAGCTTTTTCTGACTGTCACCCTGGAATGCCCATTTTATGAGGTACAGTACATGTGAAACCAGAAGTGATGTTAACAAGAGGAGATAAGGTTATTAGGGCCCTGTTTATACTTAGTTGAGTGTATTTCCCATAAAAACATTGGAATTGGACAAAACAACTTTCTTTGATGACAATATGGGGCATTTCTACCTGATTGAATTACTTGATATATTTGTATGAATGGAAACAGCTGTGCATTTCTCATGAACGTTGATAGCATGGAAACTTCCTGAGGATGTTCTGGTGGTTGGGTGATTTTTACGTTTCCAGCAGATCGTACCTAAGACTTTAGGTCTCTCAATAGACTTGACTTTGAAATGCACAGAATACATTTTGCTCTGTTAGTGTGAGGTAATTACAAAAATGTTATCTCCCTTTTGATTTGGTTTTCTGTGCTTACGTAGGGTCCGAAACTCCTTTCAAGGTATCAAGTAAAGGCCTTTCCTATGCTTCACAGTTCTCCTGATGTTCACCTCTTTAAAAGAGTAAAGACTGGATTACTTTATTTACTGAAAAAAAGAATCTATTTTGCATCAGAGGTATCAACACCATATTTCTATGTAGTTGGTAAGTATCATTTCTTTAGATTAGTAATCAAATATGTGTGTGTATGGTACCAAAGCTTTAATTTCTTTTGTGGGCATTCTAAATTCTGCAAATACAGAAAAAGTAAACTGGGATACAAAATCCTGTAAAATATCTGAAATTTGGGAACTTTAAGTAAATAATTTTTAGAGTCAGAGAAAGGAAAATGGAGAGAAAAGCACTGCAGTGTTAATTGGTATTTATGCAGCCAGTCTGCATTGAAAACAGCTGCTAATGCTTGTATTCTGTGTTTTTATTATCAGCTCCTTATCCATTAAACAATTTGTATAATGCAAAGTAAAATGAGGCAATGCCATTTGCCTGATCTCCCTGCTTTAGTGGTGAGTAGAAAAAAAGGAGGACTGGAAGGTGGTCAGCCCTGTGCCGTGCTCAGCTGGGCTCCTCTCCCCTCAGCAAGAGCTACTGACTACACACTCGGTCATGGTTTGTGGGTTCTAAGACAGGAGTGAGCAAAGCAGAGTGTTGTGTGCAGCAGGAAAAGAAACACAGAAAGCAATGATGACGAAAGGCACGTGCCCAGGAGGGGTGGATGATAATAAGATGTTGAAGGAAGGGAGTCTTGGACACCATGGATGTCAGAAGGATTTAAAAAAAAATAAAAAAAGGGCATGATTCCAGAGTTAGTCTGCATGTCAGCTTTCATGGGGATGTTGAAGTTAGCAAAGAGGGAGAGAGTGTGTTTCTCCCCAAGGCCCTCAGAATTCCAGAGACCCTAGCTAGCACAGCAAAGTGCCATTTAACTGCATTACAATTTTTAGTGGACTTGGAATACTACTTTGCTTGTTAGCATTATGAAAGGCTGAACTGTTACTAATTATCACTCATTTGTGTTAAGTCTATACAACTTTTGCTAGCCTCTGTGATTAAAAAAAAAAAAAAATTGTGATAGTATTACAGTTATTTAATAAAACAACTGTGAGAGGATGAGAATTGCCGTAGAAAGTTTGTTATAAGAAATGACTTTTAATGTCACTTCTTTTTTCATCTACACGAGATATTGAGATTAAATTAGATGAAGAAGGTTTTGTATTGCCTGCGGCCCAACTTGAAGAAGTACACAGACGGTAAGAGAATAAAAGAAACCACTGGTAAAATGTTGATTTACACTAAGAAAGAGCATCCAGGGTGAAAACCTGGCAAAATTTAAGCTATTTGCAGTTTTGCCATTGACTTCAACAAAGTTCAGGTCTCATATCGAAACTGCTGGCAAAAGGACAAAATTAACAATCTGCTTTTTGCTCATTGTTTTGCCACCTGACTATACAGTGTCAGACAGTTAGTCTTTTTACTCAGTGACAGAATCAAGTGATCCTTATTTGGATTACAGTAATGTATTTTGATATTCTGTAATTAATTTTCAAATTAAAACTAAATTCTAAATGAGTGTATTTGCACAGATTTAAAAGAGTTTAAATCAGTTTGAGTTCACAAACTTACTTCTGCCAGGAATCCTGTATAATAAGGATATTTGCTACAGATGCTGGTTTTTTTCATTGACAAATGCGTAGGTGTTTAAAAGTATGTTAAACAGGGGTTACTTTGGGAAGCCTTGGATACAAAGTTAAACAACCTTGCTGGTGTGGTATTTGGAACTGCAATCCTGTGAATAAAGCAAAAGACTTTGAGGAGGTTAGGCTTTTTCCAGCTTAACCTTCTGTTGAGGTTTAAGCTGAAACCAGGACACTTTCACAAGACTCAGAGACTAATACAAGTTCTTTCCAAGAGCCCATGCTTAAATGTTTAAGAATGAGCTTTAGTGGCTTTTTTTTAAGTAATAGCTTTCATAAAGTAAATAAAGTCACAATACAGTTAACATACTGAAAATTTAAGCAACTTTTTAACAGTAGATATACAAACTTCGGTTTAAGTTGATGGGATTTTTATCACCAAGATTTAAAAATATAGTTATAATCCATGCTGCCAACCATATGTACAGGTGTAGCTTATGCAGACATAGCTTAAACTTAACTTGAACTCTAATGGATTTAACAGGTAAATTAGTAAGTTAAATAAATTTAGTTGCTAAAATGTTTTCTAGCTGAGGCAAGGTTTTTTACATTTTTCCTTCTAGAAGAATTCAAAACAGCTTACTAATCATAGCATTAAAAATATCATGCTCTCATTAACTTGCATGGTAATTTTTGTTCAGAGCAAATAAAAAACCTTTTCAGATCAGTTTCACTAAGTTTCAGGGTTTCACCTCCCACTCTTAAATTGAGTGATTTAAATAATCCTGAACTAGGTAACTCCCATCCTACATCTGATTCAACGAGGTGTAAGAGGGAGGTGCTGTCTCATGCTTCTTAGAAACTGCAGCAGTTATGGTGATTAAAATAGCTGATTGTTGTGGTTTTGTTGGGGTTTTTTTTGATACTACACTTATGCTTGATTTTAGAATCGCCCTGTGTGTTGATGGTCAGAATAGATTTTGTGCTCATAGCCACAATCTCTTGGGAGAAGAAGCTATTAAACAGAGACATCTTCAGTTACTTGGTTATGAAGTTGTGCAGGTAGAGTCCAAAGATAAAGGTTTATTTTTGCTCTGGCTAACAAAATAAGTAAAAAATTATTTTACAATATTTAAAACTGCAGTTTGAATTAATTCCTAAAGCAGATGTAGTCTTGTCCTTTCTATATTATGTTCTCTCTGCCTAGTTTTTGCCTTTTTGAGGGTGTATAGAAATACCTTTTTCTTCCTTAGATTAATTAGTGTACTCTGTCTGTGCTTTTTGCCACATAGTTGCTGCTAGGAAGATAATCTTCAGTGATTAAGATTCAAATCTTGACTTAAAGGAAAATGATGTGTAAGAGTTCATTAGAATTGAAATTTTTAATCAAATACTTTTTTAAAAGGTTTGAACTTGGAGTTTAAAAATAGGAGTTAAAAACAAGAAGCTGCTTTGTATTGTAAATAATATTTTCACAACAGAGTACAACCTTTATTTTGCCTGTTAATAAAAGATATTTTTTCTTCAAACATACCTTGAATGAAAGCTGTTGCTTTTAGTTTTTTGAGATTTTATTTTCCACTTATCATCACTTATTACGTATGCCCAACTCCATAGTATTTAGCTTAGTTTAACCTGTAATAGATACCACTTTTGTTTCACAGTAATCTCTATTCAGGTCCTTTACAGATCAATAATATATTTAGGATTAAATCTTTAATTTTAAAACAAAAAAAAAAGATATTTGATGTGTAATTTTGCATCTGCTTAATGAACATCGGTCTTATTCAGTTATTTATTAAAAGGTATTTCCAGCAATCATTTTTGGTTTGTTTCCAGATTCCATTTTTTGAGATAGAAAATCTACAAAATACCAGAAAAGTGGCAGATTATCTACACAAAAAAATCTTTCCTTGTACATATGGACTCAGCAACTGACACTGGAGAATACCACTGGATCACAGGCTGAACTTCTTTACTACAAAGTGTAAATTCTGTGCATGGAAGAAGAATTTTTTTTTCTATATAACTCCACCTCAGAAAACCTGAGCTTCTGAATGTGAAACCTTCCAATATTTGGAACAATTAACATGTAAAGAGTAATAAAGAGGATCATATTTTCTTAAGATTTGTGTCAATATTTATTACAATTTTACAGATATAAGTGCCAGACAGTCAGTGCTGTTTTTCCCTCGTATTTTAAATGGTTCTAATTTACAGCTGCAGCACATGGCTATTCAAGGATACTGGCCAGTCTGAATGGACAGAATATGCCTACAGAATACCTACTAATCAGGGCTTTTTTTGACAGTATAAGAAGGAATTGTGCAATTTATTTACAGCTGCTCATGTGATTTCCCAAGTGTTTCATAAAACTAAAATTTGAAGTAGTTGTAGAAACAGCATTGGCTTATTGGTTTTATTTAAGAGCTGTAGAGTGCTGTTCAATAAAGAGCAATGCCTTACAGAAAATGAGAGCATTTTTAATAAAAAAGGATTTGCTTTACTTTGTAAAGTAACACTGCCACAGGAGAATGGACACGCACAACCGTCCCTGTGGGGCCACCCAGTCAGTGTTCCAGATATATTCTATTTGTAGTTTTGCCTTTGGTGGCCGTTTTAGGTAAACTGTCTAAATGGGGTCATGTATACACTCCAGAGTTCCTCCAGGTTACAGAAACTCTATGCTCTGAAGGTCACAAGAACTATGTCCCATGGCAGCCTTTTTTATGTATGAAAAGAAATTCTGGAACTGAGAACCAGAACCAGTACCCACTTCAGCTGGAACCAGTGTGCCCTAATTTGGGTCAGTGAGTTGCTTTGCAGATGGATGAAGGCAAAACAAGAGCTTTAGTTCTGATCACATCATGTATACTTGATGAGCTGCCATGTAAAACACATTTTCTGGTTAGCTTGGTTAGTAATTCTCTGTGTAGAATTACTATTTATGAGTAGCAAAGCAGAATTCCCAGCATCACCTAGTTTGATTTTCACTGTTGTTTTGATCCAAAAAAGGTGAAACTTTCACATCATGGACATTCCGTATACTTCACCAGTAGATACAGAATGGGGCCATTTTTTCCTTCCAAGGCTACTGTTAATAATTTGTGAGTTGCAGGTGTCTGTCAATCTCTGAAGATTACTGGATGCAAAATTCAGATCCAGAATATGATTTACATTGTGTCATGCTGTCCATTCTGTTTGTGTTAATTTGTTGCATGTTTAAAACCCTTCCTCACAGTAGTATGTCAACACTGGCAGGTGAGGGAGCACCAAAAGGTAATGAGATGCTTTCTAACAGTGTAATGGTAAGTTCAGAATATCAGTAGCCTAAGAATTTGTCACTTTAGCAAAAGAGAAACCGAAGGAGAGCAGCTGAAATGGCTTTGCAGACATCTGTAAGGAACTTATCCCTAACACAGAAGAAACTGTCAGGGTGTTCTTTTGACACTGAGCACTGAAGGAAGAAGTGACCCATTCAGAACTGAATGAGAAACAAGTAGTGGGAAGAACAACCTGTGAAAGACCTTCAAAAGTGAGTAGGGATGAAAAGGGTGTGACATAAGCAAAGAAATGAGATAGGAAAACTCAAACTGGTCTTTTGATGTTTGACTTTCTCCGTGGTGGAAGTGAACTGGTGATGCCTTTCTCACACAGGCCAGAAGGTGGTGGTATTCTCAAACAAATTTGCTTTCCCATAGTTCTTCAAACACAGATGGTTTGTAAATAAAGGCTACTTAAAAGAAGCAATTTGTACTGACTGTCCCAAAGTAAAAATAACTTGCTAAGAATATGGCCATATTCCATCTCATTCTTTGCTGGTATAACTTTGATGCTAATTTTTTGAAAAAACATTGTGGTATTACAAAACATTTCCTTCTCCCTTTGTTTTACTGTGATTCCTTTCATTTAATGCTGCTGAATTTGTTTAGTGAAGTGTTTATTTTTGAAAAGGAATGTAGCAGTTAATGTCCTCTTGTCCATAGCCCAGTGCATGTAGAAGGTCATGAATAATGAAAGTAACAAACATGTCTCAGAATGGGCTGCTCTATGTGCTTTGCTTCTCACATCATGCCAAACAAGTGCTATTGATTGCCTAATTTACTACTTTTTCAGGTCCCAAATTAAGAAGGTTTTTTTTTCTGTTATTTTTTCACTAGGAGTCTCAATGTATTTACAAATTACATAGATTTCCTATGTCTAAATACCTGACAAAACCAGTGTCAGTCACAGCTGTGGACTTCCAGTTCTTTTTCTGGTATGATCACTCTGGCTGTTCCTTTCTGAACAATACTGCCTCAGCTTTAAACAACAGGATCAATGGCTCTTGAGAACCAAATTGATGCATACCCTGCAGGAGAAACTCCTCCTGAAATTACCTTAACATTTTAGTACTGGATTCCATGAAAGTACAAGGCATTAAATGTTTAATCAGATTTAGACATTTGTGCTAAACATGCTTTTTAAATGACTACTGCTCAAATCCTTGTGTTTTTTCCATACTTTCTACCAAATTATTTAGTGCTTGTTCTGCTAGTATTGCTTTTTCTTTTTACCCCTTTTTTCCAGATTGGATACAGAACCAATGATGATTTTTCTTGTTAAATCAGTCAGACCTTCCTATAGTGGAAGTCAGTGAAATGAATATCTGAAATCAGCTAAACCCAGATTTTGTCTCTTCAAATGCAAAGCACTCAGAAGTTCCTTTTAATTCAAGTTCCACTTGAAGTCTACTGAAACCACTAAGCATGTAAGCCCATCCATTTTAGAAAATTCTGAGCTGAATCTCTGTTTCAGCTGCTGTGCACATAAAACAATGTCCCACAATTCTCTAGCAACTCTGTAAGGATTGAAAAATCTGTGACCACTGATACCTTGAGGGGCAAGCTTGCTTAAATGTTAGGTCTGTGAAGGGTTATGTAGAAGCAGTGCCCAGAATTGCAGAGACAGCTTTTGACCCAACAGGTCTCATTCCCAGTGTTGCTGCCTAAAATGCTCAGCTCTTGTCAGTGCTGCTTTTCATGAGATTTTTATGAGAATGTAAGGAGAAGACATGCATTTTAATTAGCATGAGAAAAAGTGCAGCTGCTATTTCACCCTATTTTTAATCCAGATCATTCTCATTAACTAAACTGTAGAGGAAAAGGCAAAAGCACCATATTGCTTTTCAACGTGGGGTTTTTTTCCAGATAAATGTTGCTGGTGATGACAGACACGAGAGATTTCACATGGATCCAGGCCTAGAGAAGGTTTTTTCAATGAGCAGGGTGGCTACTTTCCCCGTAGATTGCTGCGTGCAGGCTATAAACCCTCACATGCTCTCTGGTTGCTGGGTCTAAGGGCTTATTTACACGCTTCCCATACTGTGAAGATGTCACCACAGGAACAGGTCTTGCCATTTCCTGTGAAAACACAAAAGTCCCCTTAGAAGAAAATCACACAGTGAATAGAAAACTTGGCAGTTTTCTATTGCTAAATGTGCTGTGGCCAGGGGTAAAATAACTGACAGAACTGTACAGCATCTGCTATATGGATTTGTTTAGTGCCCATACTGTTCTATCCCTGCCGTAGTTTTTTATGTATCTTAATAAACATGAATGTGTCCCTAGATGACACTGATGATAAGATATGGAGCTGTGGACTGATAATTTTTTACACAAATACATACACACACGTGATTACCATGTGATTACTGGCAAACTAAATGCTAGAAAAGCACAGATTATATTTTTATTTTTATTGTGCACTAAGTTGCATGATTCATTTGAAAAATAGGAGAGATTTGTGCCCCCTGTTACAGGAACACCTACCTTGCTTGCACAATTCAGTGAAAGCACAGCTTGAAAAAAATCAAAGCCTAAAGAAAAACCCTGAGCAACCATGAGTCCATGCAAGCTTTCCCTGAAGGAAGTAAAGCATATACTACTTTATTTCTGCACAATGAAAGATTTTACTAAAAATACTTGTAGCTGTAAGATTACAGAAGTAACTGCTTTGTAATGATGGAAAGTGGACTTGATGAAAAATAACCTGACCAAGAAAAGATTTTAAGCTTCTTAGTAAGCTGCACTTTAAGTGACTCTGCAATCACTATCTGCAATCTGCAGTTCCTTCCTGTGTTACAGCAACAGGGAGCTATGGAGTCAGAAGGGAAAGACAGGATTTGTTTGTTTTTCTTTTCCTAGCTAAAGGTCTCAGATTTATCAGGCTGCTTGTATGTTTGCACACTGACTAACACAGTAAGCTTGGTCTGCAATGTGTTTATCTAGTCTTATAAATAGTATCTGAGAATCAAAATGCAGATGCCACACCATAGTTCAAGTGCAAGCAAATAAACTTTTTTGCTACAACACACACAAGTCTGAACAAATCAGCACAAATGTCCTGCAAGGATGCAGGTGGGAGCTCAGACTGGAGGGATCTCATAGCAAGGCAGTCAGCTAAGAGACATTTCCAGCCTCGTGGACAGAACCTGAGATTCTTGCAAAGATACTGTAAACCCTTTTTTTAAAAAACAAACAAACAAAAAAACTAACTAACTAAATAACTAACCCACTCAATAGAAAAGCTCATTTCAAAACAACCATTTATCCCCCAGTTCTCTTGCCTACATTACTCCACCCATTAAAAACTATTCAGTACACCAACTTTTAACCCCAGAAGAATGAAAATCAAGTCAAGAAGATTGGCAGGCAAAATTAAGACCATTTTCTCCCATGCCCTAGTTGTGGATAAACATTGAAAAATGAGAAACTAAAAAATCTTTGTACCATCAAGAAAGGCTTTGCTAGCAATACAGGATTTACAGTGCTAATGATACACAGAAGTATGTAATTCCAATAGTTTGTGTTCCTTTTAAATAACTAAGACTCAGTTTTCAGCATCCTTGGTAGCACAGCGCTGACTGTGCACACTGGCATTTCATCTTTGTGGGTTTGGCATTCAGTGGGTTTCAGATTTTCCAACAGTTGGCTGGGAAGCATCCTGCTACCCGCCTTCGCAGTGTGTAATTCTAGCACTGCTAGCACTTGCAATCAGCAATGGCAGCCCTGTGCACACACTCCACTGCAGTTACTCAGCTGCATGTAGCTAAACTGAGTATGTGTCACTGTACTCTTGAATTCCCTGAGTGCACCCAGGCTATCTGCAAGAAATGAGGGGCTTGCTTGCCCCTTACTTTTCCACTTCAAGTAAAGCAGTGTACTATGGAGGGTTCAGCCTGTCTGCTTTCAGTGTTGTACTAGAAAGATGTAAATTGTGGCATTTGTATTTATTAGACTTTGTAATTTAGTTATTATTATATAAAGTCTGAGAGGGCCACTGTGATAGTGAAGAGGAACTGAGTATGTGACTTGCACTTAGTTATGGTTACATCCAGTGTTGGGTGTCATGACATGCAAGAGGATCATGTTGTAGTATTAAGCAGCTGTGGGTTTGATGTGTCTCCCTGCTAATTAAAGGGCTGGATTAAGGGACACCTGTTTGGACAGTCCCTTGTGTGCACTGCCCAGCAGAGCTGGTATGAATTCTGGCCTGTACAAGTTTGCTCTAGGAAGAAAACCAATAGGAAAGTGAGTTCTGTTGATGCAAGAGCTCACTTGGAGGTAGGGCTTGGTACAAGGGGAGGGAGGTTGTCTTTGTTTTGTTCAAATAAAAAGTTTAATTTCTACTTGGAGTAGTCATTTACATACCTTTTGGCCTCACACAGATTTGCAGTTGAGTTACTAGGCATGAGCAGGTGATGCTCATGGGCACTCCTGGGATTCCTCTGGGAGCATCTAATACTTCCTGCACTGTCTGATAGAGCTGAAGGGCATTATGGCTATGCACTTGCACTGAAATGCCTGGCATATATAACTGCTAGTGAGACAAATCACAAGCAGTGGGCTTTGTCAGAAAAAAACAATTTTATTACACAGAAATTAGAGTAATTTGAACTCTTGTGTTGCTCTTCCTTCTTCCTTCTCTATACATAAAACCCTCAATGCGAGCAGCCATCCTTAGCCTAGCCATCACATTATATCCCATGAACCCACTGGGATTTTGAGGTCATTAGTACACAGAGGTTACACTTCATTTGGCTGTTGACAGCCTCTGCCTCTATGTGCAGTTCTGTGTGTGTATGTATAAATATAATTATATATACAGACACTTGTATATATGTGTATTATTCAGATGCTGCATGGAAAAATACATGCATATATATTTATGCATACATATGACAGTATTTCTGTTTCCAAGGGTGCTGTGTAAAACCATGGCTATATTTACCTATAAGTGCACATCAAACCCAGATTCTGCTGCCCTCAAATACTTTGCCCATCCTTTTCCAGGCATGCCCATGTGTTCTGATTGACCACACCTTTGCACTAGCTCCCTATGAATTTCCTTCCTGCAGGGCAATCTGGTATAGGTTTTCTTAACAAACTCACCAGCTTTAGAGACTTGCCTTCCACAGCAAATGCTGGCGTAGAGAGGGTGGGTGTCAGAGGACAGTAAGTGAAGTCATGGCCTCCTAATCCAGTCCCCTCAGGGAGAACAGTTTTCAAGCATCACAGAAATAACTGCAGAACCACCTGAAATGCAACTCTTGAGGGGCACAGATGGTTCAGAGTACACCCTGAACTCTGCAAGAGAGGATCTGCCTCTTCCCCCTTGCTTTAACTTGCATATGTCTTGTCCTGGAAATCTTCAGGATATGAAAGAGCAAGAGCTAATTAGGGTGTCTTCATGGGATAATGCTTTCTCCTAAACCTGCAAGCTGAGTACAATGATGTTCTCCTTCTTTCTTACCATATAGGCTGCACCATAAAGGGTAAAACAATGCCTATAGCCTCCAGTCATGTCAAAAAGTACAAAACACATTTAACAAAGATAATTACGAATTTATAAAAGGGTTACCTCCTCATGAATTTTAAGGCCACGACCCTTTGCGTGTTTTCTGTCGCAGCATGGAAGATATTGGTCGTAACCTTCTGTTTTTCCAAAAACGGCATCATAGGTGAAAAAATCTCCTGTCTTGAGAAAAGGGGAAGAAAGACTAATTCACAGAATTGCTTTACGTTGTAGATTACAGAACACATGTAGTCAAATCAATACCTAAACAGTGCATATATTGCATGAGGTGATGACAACTTCATTAGGAAGTTTGGGCCCCTCCTTTGGAATAGTTTGCAAAATTACCTAATGACACGTGGTATCATTTATTAAGTTTGTTCAGCTCTGAAATTTCTCTTGTGGTATTTTACTTCATTTCCCCCCCCTGTAATCTGTTGTAATGTTTGGAAATTTAACTGATCTGTTTTAATTTCCTGCACTTAATTTCTCCTTCACAAATTCGTGTATTTGTCAAATGATCTGGGAAAATTAAGTAAAAGCAAAACAGGCATTTTCAAAAAGACAAAGGGATTCTCCACTGTAAACATAATTTCATTTCTGATTAGAGCAGAATTGAGAAACATGCCACAGTGATAATCCAGTGATCCAGTAGTATGCATGACACACATGTCAGGCATGAAAATAAAGCACACCCAAAACCAGAATATTATTGTTTAACTGTTGACACAGTTGCATCCAAATAAGCAACATAAAAGATCTGCTCTTCCAACAAAGGCGTTTGTGAAATCCAATCAAGAAGTTCTCATAAGTGGAATCAAAGCAATTTCAAAACCAAAAAAAGTTTTCAAAGAAAAAAGAAAAAGCAAAATCCCTACTGAAATTCGCTGCCAGTTGTTACTGAACTTCATTAAAAGGTCCATATTCTGTTAAACATGTCAGTCATCACTGGCTTTGTGCATGGCTGACTAAAAAAATGGTGCGTTTTGTTGGGCTTTTTTTCTCCTCCAATTTTACAGTGTGTCCAATTTAACCTTTGAAAATCCCATGTACTTTGAGTCTTTTGAATTACAATGGACTTCTCCAAATATAGTCAAGTCATGGCAGGTCAAGAAGGCTATAGTGGTTCCATTAAAAGGACACCATAGTTAAGAGCACTAGTGAGACACTGCTGTAATTTCAGGCTTTATTCCTAAAGGTATCTCCATTGCTTGGTTCTGCCAAGAGGAGAGATTATTTGGTATTTAACCCATCTATCCCTTCACTTCTTTGAAACCATTGAGCTTCATAGGATTTCAGGCACGTTCAAGAGCACCCTGCACATGATTTGTCATCTCCATGACTATTTCTGTGCTTCCTTGCTTCTCCTTTCCTGCCCAGGCTAGCAGTTTCATTCAGTGGGCATTTAATTTGTACTCACCACCAGAAATGTTATTTGCTCCTTGCTGTTATTCATCTGGCATTAGTTGTTACTTGTGTCAGAGCACATAATTCATTCTTTCTGGAACTTGCAGATAGTCAGCCAGGCTGTTATATCAAAAACTACCTCGGTCCCAGATATCTATTTAAGATTTTCTGCCAGATGTGTAGAGACAACACTTCTTTGCTCAATATACTGATAACTTTCTGCTGCTGTTTCTCTTTGTTGTAAATGATAATTTGGTTGGCCTGGGTGGTGATAGTGGTGGTGGTGGTGGTGGTGAGCTGTTTCTTAAACCCATCAGAGCAAGTGAGTCACACAGAGCTGATGATAAATTGCACTCAGGGTAGGCATCCTCTGTGTACTGCTGCTAAAGTTAAGTGCTTTGCAAGCATTCATTGGTATTCTGGACACACATAAAATAGGTAATAGCTTTCTCCACGTCTCAGAAGAGGAAACACCAGGCACATTGGCTACAGTAACTTATGTAAAGCAATCCAGGGAGCAACTGTCAGCCAAGGAATTAAAAGGCAGGAATTTCTAGCTTCTGGCCATGCAATGAGCCCATCTTCTTCCTACTTCTCTCTGCTTCAGTTGGTTTTAGGTATTTAAGCTGCAGAAAGGAATGAGATTCCTTTTGCTGTATAAATAAAAAGATTCAAATTATCTAATTCCTAAATTGTGTAGAAAAATGGGTTGAATCTGCTTCGTCCCCTGCGGCTGAGGCCTGGGCTGTGAAGAAACCTATTAAAGAGCTGTTACCACTTTTTGTTTCCACGCCACTGGAGCAGCATTTTTCACAAACCAGGCCGTTGTGAGTGTGAAAGCAGACCATACTGTAAGGAAAAGCTCTACCATGTGGCTGCTAATTCTGCAGCCATTGATAGACTGGATAGACTGTGAGCTCCACCAGCCCCAAGAGCACCACGCCAGCCCTTTGGCCTGCCCTCACCTTGCTCTTTCCCTACTGTTTTGTGAAGCATGGCACCAACTGTGCCCGCTCACCTTTGGGTCAGATCACCTTCCCAAGGAAATGCTGGAATCAACACAAAAGAGTCTGACATTAGAAATCTACTTGTCTTTTAGCAGGACCAGGTGGTCAATGCAGGAAATTTGCTGTTCCTTTAATGCACAGAACAGTGGTCTGGTATGTACCCTGCCCACAACCCAGGGACACAGGATGTGCAAACTCTCACAAACCACCAGTCAGCACTGCCCCGTGCTTGGCGCATTCAGCAGCTTGTCACTTGGGTGAGCAGGGGATTCATGGGTTGTATTTATTGTTATAAATTGCCATAGCATTGCCATGTTACACTGACATAATAGGTATTTCAGAACTTTTTTATGCCAATTTTTGACAAAAAAGCCTGTTAACTTCAATGTCTCACATGACACTTCATAGAGAGAAAAGTTCACCACCCAGGAACTGTAGGTAAGCTGAGGCGGAGGGTGTAAGATTGTTTTAATTTCTGATTTTAAATATGAGGATAGAATGAGGAACAAAGGTGACATAATGCAGCAGAGCAAGGAGTGAGACTCCCTGCCAGTGTACTTGAGTTACTACATGTTGAGTGGCAGTGTACCACCTTCAGAAGGATTCAGTTACAGAGGCATACAGTGATGTTTTGTTTTGAGTAGCTCTATTGATTTTACTAAAGCTGAGCATTGTGGAAAATTTATGCAATGCACACTGAAAATCTTTTCCCTCCAATTAAAATGGAGAAGTTTCCTTATTAAAGGGTTCCCAAGAGTGTGTTAGGAGAAAATCCACTGGTGCTGCATCAAACCCTAGAGACCAATGATGCCTTTCCTAGTGTTCCCCCTAAAAATGCCTCACATTTCATTGCTACCAAGTGGCCTGTCCATCCTCAATCCTTGGCAAACCATGTCTCTGCCTTCTCTTGTCATCCAGTGGAAGACATTACTCTCATTTGCCATCCACAAATAGCAAACACACTTTGCAAAGGCCTCTCATGGTGAAACCTATTACTTTGGCATTAGATAGCTTAGTGATAGAGATTAATCCGCTGCATTTTTGTATCAGAAAAAAAATTCTTCACTGTGAATGTGGTGAGGCATTAGAACAGGTTGCCCAGATAAGTTGTCGGTACCCCATCCCTGGAGGTGCTCAAAGCCAGGCTGGATGGGACTTTGATCAACCTGGTCTAGTGGAAGGTATCCCTGCCCATGGCAGGGGGTTGGAACTGGATGATCTTTAAGGTCCCCTCCAACCCAGTCCATTCCGTGATGCTATGACGATTTTAGGCACCTGTCTGACCCGGTCCCTCACGATGAGAGCCGAGCCCTTGCACCGGGTCCAAGCAGAGTGTCTACACTGCGCAGAGACCCGCGGGGAGAACTCGTCCCTCCGCCCTGCGCTGCCCCCCATCCGACCCCAGCTCGCTCGCTCCCTCCCTCACCTTGCGCGGCCGGCTGAAATAGCTGAGCTCCGGCGGCCCTTCCCGTTTGGGCGGGACGAAGCTGAAGGCGGAGAAGGAGCTGAGGGCAGGTCGCCTCCTCCCCGGCGCGTTGTCGAGCGCCTGCTGTGCCAAACGCGTCCCGCTGGCTGCCGGCGTGCGCGGGCCGGGCGCGGCCATGCTGCCCTGGCTGCCGTTACCGGCGCTGCTGCCCCTCGGGCCCGCTCGGCGGGAGCCGGCCCGGGCGCGGCCGGGCTCGGGGCCTCGGGGCGTTCCGCAGAGCCCTGCCGAGCCTCAAGTGTGCATCCACCGGCTCGTGGAGTTTTGGTCTAAGTCTTGTGCAGCGGCTCCCGCTCCCTGGTCCTTTGTGTCCTTGGAAGCTGGGGAAGAAGGTTAGAGCAAAGCCTGGCAGAAAGGGACTGACTTTTTTTGCTGTGACAGCTTACGCTAGACCCCACATCCCCTTTTCAGTGGATAACTTGAATAAAACTACACCACAGCATGCAATTTCCACCAGGATAAGGAGCCAGTGTCTTGAGGAGCTTGGGCTTCTCTCTTCGGACAGCAGATCACCGACTCGGGCAAAGGCTTTCACATGCTTGTTTAAGTCTGTCAGGCTGGTGCTGTGACCTCTTCCATGTGGAGCTGTTCCAGTGCCCAACCACCCTCTGGATGAGGAACCTTTCTCTAACATCCAACCTAAACCTCCCCTGACTCAGCTTCAGGCCTTTTCCTCAGGTCCTGTCACTGGTCACCACAGAGAAGAGATCAGTGCCTGCCCCTCCTCTTCCCCTCATGAGGAAGTTGTAGACTGTGATGAGGTCTCCCTTCAGTCTTCTCCAGGCTGAACAGACCAAGTGCCCTCAGCTGCTCCTCATACAACTTCCCCTCAAGGCCCTTCACCATCTTTGTTGCCCTCCTCTGGATGCTCTCTAAAAGCTTAATGTCCTTCTTAAATTGTGGCACCCAGACCTGCCCCCAGCACTCGAGGTGAGGCTGCCCCAGTGCAGAGCAGAGCAGGACAATCCCCTCCCTTGCCTGGCTGGTGATGCTGTGCCTGATGCCTCCCAGGACAGGGTTGGCCCTCCTGGCTGCCAGGGCACTGCTGACTCAGATCCACCTTGCCATCGACCAGGACCCCCAAGTTCCTTTCCATGGCACTGCTTTCCAGCATCTCATTCCCCAGGTTGTATGTACATCCAGGGTTGCCCCATCCCAGGTGCAGAATCCAGCATGGGATGCTCAGCCATTTCAGGCAATGCAGTTGGAAAATTCTCTCACACACTTTTGTTGGGAACACTGAAAATAAGTGTCTCCTGCATGTAAATCTCAGACCAACTGTAAAACTTCTCTGCCCTAGTAGTACCTGGCTCCTAGGTTTGATATTCACCCCATGGTTATCCTGGTTTAATACATATATGTAACTATGCCCATGCTGCTTCTTACTGTGGTCCCTAGGGATCTGCAAGCAGCTTGGTTTAGTTTATCTTTGTTTCCTGTAACCACAGTTGTAGAGCTACTGTCCTGTGGGCACAGCATTACTATTATTATTGCTACCAGTATCTTTTGGTAAGCACTTTCACAATAGCACTCTCCCAGGCATCTTGAATTTTACTGAACATCCAAAATTTATTTAAAATCCCCCAACTTTCAGAGTACCAGAAATCTTCACAACTGATTGTTTCAGGCATCTTGGAGCCACGCAGTAATTCAGGCCTACAAAAGTCTCATCCCTATGATGTAGCTGCCACTCTACCATCACTAACCTACTGAATAACACAGACTCCTGCTTCTTTGTGAGTGTAGCATGGAGGCTTTATAATCTGCAGACTGATGTGGGTGGTTTTTTTAATAATTTGTGACAATTTCCATCTGCTTATCTAATAATGTCCCTCTACCAATTAAGATCCTCTTCTTCCTGTAGCATGGGCCAATTAGCACAGTGTAAGCGAGCAGTGGAATTGAAAATCCAACAGCTGCCTTACATCAGCTTCCTACGCAGAGACCCGCTTGCCACTGTGCAAGTGCTTTTCTGTAGTTTAGTCCGAGCACAGAGAGATAGCAAGCCCATTTATAAAAAGCAGCTCAGCTGAAACTGCAGCTATAAATAGAGCCACAAGAAACTGTTCACCACAGATATCAACTAAGCTAGGCAAGAGCTCTGAAGTCAGATCTGAAAGATTTCTCTCCAGTTTTCTTTCTACTGTTCTCATGTAGCTTGTTTTGATTAACATTAAATTGATGGCATTAAGTTGAATTACAGCATTTGGATGCAGTATAGATTGTCACAAATATTGCTAGATGCTTGTTACAGATTTGCAATACTGTTGTTCCCTCCCCCCTGCCCATTTGAAGTAATTAAAAACTATGCTTTTCACTTAATTTTTCCTTCCCAGTGAAGGTAAAAATCCTTTTAGAATTATTTGAAACTTAAAAAGGCTTTTCTTCCTGGTCACCTTTTGCAGACTGCCCAGAAGAAGGATATGAATGCCCAGGGGGGTTTGTTCCAGTTGCAACCAGACTTTATTAATATGCTACTGTTAAGTGTATGTTCTTGTTACAAAATAGCATGGAAGGTCAGTCTGTTTCCTTAGTAACTTCAATTCGAACATGTAAACACTGGAGCAATTTTAGTCCATATGATGAAAACTATGCATTCAAATGCATCTGAGCTAAGACACCAAAGCGTTAAAAGTTGCTTTGAATTTGGTGTTTTGGTGATGATAAGTTCAATTGCCTGCCTTTTTAGAGAGTAGTAATACCCCCTCAGGTTCCACTGCTAAGATGTCTGAGTTTTGAACATGTTGGTATGTACTTCTATAGCCATAAAGTGTCTCAAAGGTAGGGGCACTGTTCTGGAATGTCAAACTGGCTTGTGCAATAATTCTGAAAAAATGCCCTAAAAGAAATATGAAGCAAATAATAGTGGAGCCAGGGAGAGAGGCCACAAAGGAGACAATGATAACTGGGGGGGACAGGATGGACACAAGAGGACAGGGGACATATAACTGGAGAGGTCATTGATACACAGAAAAAACAGTAGCTGTTTTTTGCTACAAGCTGAGGTGCCTGTTTCAAACTCATGTCACTTAGAGCTGAGTAACCTGCTGTCAAATTAAGTCTTAGCAAGCCCTCCCCTGTCCTAGCTCTTTGACCTCAACATGTATCAGATTGCCATGTGGTCCTGACCTTCAGCTGAGCCATGAAGGAGAGACAGTCTTTGTCGAATATGTTCCATTGGATGGCCCTTGAAAGAGGCTGAAACAAAAATGGCTCAAAACCTGTCCCCTTTCTACTGCCATAGCTTTGGGTCAAGCCAGTTGTTTCACAGAAGTGCTTGTTTTTTCTAGATCCTAATTACTGACTGACTGCCACCTCAAACAGGAAGGCTTTTCAGAAACATTGCATCCCTCCCACAGGAGACAATCCTCCATGAACTTCTCCCATTGAATCCTTCTCACAGTCTGCAGTTCTTCATGAACTGCTTCAGCGTGGGTCCCTTTCATGGGGTGCAGTCCTTCTGGAACAGGCTGCTGCAGTGTGGGTTCCCCATGGGGTCACAGGTCCTGTCAGCAAACCTGCTACAAGAGTGGCTCCTCTCTCCATGGGCCCACAGGTCCTGTCAGGAGCCTCCTCCAGCACAGGTTACCCACAGGCTCACAGCCTCTTTGGGGCATCCACCTGGTCCAGTGTGGGGTTGTCCGTGGGCTGCAGGTGGATCTCTGCTCCACCATGGGCTTCCAAGGGCTGCAGGGACACAGTTACCTCACCATGGTCTGCACCACCCACTGGAGGGGAATCTCTGCTCTGCTGCCTGGAACATCTTCTCCTCGTCCTTCCTCACTGACCCTGGTGTTTCCAGAGATGTTTCCTCCCTGCAGCTGCTGATTCTGCCACATTTTTTATCTCTTCTTAAATATGTTATCCCAGAGCTGTTGTTGATGGGCTTGGCTTTGGCCAGCGGTGGGTCGGTCTTGGAGCTGTCTAGCATTGGCTCTTTTGGACATGAGGAAGTTTCTGGCAACTTCTCACAGAGGCCACCCCTGTAACCCTGTCCCCCTCTCCTTGCTACCAAAACCTTGCCACACAACCCAATATAGCTGACTGATATCTGCTCCAATTAAAATCAATATTCTGTTCAATAACTTTCTTGGTAAGTAGAGTAATATACAGTTTTATACATGAGGTGACATAACTTCCATAAAAATTGCTATTTATAACACTTTTTTGAATAAAACATGAAAAATTCTAGTACAAGAATGTCAACCTTTTGAAATACTTTCACACACATTTTTTCCTGTCAAAACTGAGATGTTCATGAAGAGCGTCCCAATGGCTACAAATAGATTTGGAAAATACTCTATCCAAAAAATGTCAAACAATTCTTGGCAGAATCTTTGTTTTAAACAGGGCATTCTACAACATAAAGGGGTTCATATCTTCATAGTTGCAAACATTAATAAAATGCCCTTATCTTGCATTTTGACATATCAAAAATTACATTGACCTGAGTAATTCCTGCCTCTGAATTTGAAAATGCTTAAAATTAATATGTAGCAAACTTTAGGGTGAACTAGTTACAGTTGATTTATATAACATTTTTGACAAATCCACACAAATCTGAATTACTTCAAAGAACAAAAAATTATCTCTTAATTACATGTTTTATTTTAGGCACATATATCTCATTCTACATTTATTTCCTCCTCAGAATCACTCTGCTAATTTAGACAAGAAATGAAGAATAAAACTAAAAATCCCTAGACTTAAAATTGTTTGGGGTTCACCTGTAAAAAGTCTTGAAGGCCACTATCTACACCAAGTGAAGGAGAATCTGCTATCTGAAAATGAAAAATTAATCTATGTTCATACATAACCACAAAAAGAAGGAAAACTATGTATCAAAGTACAAGAAAATCTTATCTTTTAACAGTAAATCTTCTGCTATATAAAGCATCTTGACAACATAGCTTATTATTTGTCCCAATATGAGGTTTTAAAAACAAAACAGGACAGACTTGCAAAAGCTCTTCCCTCACTTTGCTTTAGAAACAAGCAGACTGAACTACCTGTGTCTCAGTGGAAAAAGGGAAGGTTTGTAGATATTTTACAAAATGGAGGAAGCATATAGGAATATAAGAAAATGAAAAATGCTTTTCACATAGCATAAATAAGACACTAATGTCTCTCTTTAGAAACAGCAGCTAAATAGCATTAATTTACAGGTGATCCAAACTATTTCCATAGTTTATAAAAAACATCTGCCAGTCTAATCTTTCTTCCTGTCCTTTGGTAGCCCTCCATAAATTGGAACAAAGCACTGACTTTGAAAAAGAATTCCAGCAGGCTTCCCAGGTGTTCCCATTTGATTTTCTTTTTCCTAGACCACAGTGAATCACTCTTACATTGATCTTTTGGCTGTTGCCTCACAGTGTGAAATGCATTTGCGTTGTACTTTTAGAAGTCCCACTCTGTGGTTCACTAATGAGCTGCGAACTATGTCACCAACATGGAAGTTGTAGAACTTGATGAATCTTACTGTGATGTGGAATCTATGGAATGTCAAATACTGATTTACATCATTATCATAAAGTTTTTCAGGTTACAGGCTGATACAGGAGTAGTGTTATATCCAGTTACTGAGGCCGAGATTGCTGCAGGAGGAAGAAAAAGTTCTTTTCATAAACGAATAGAGACAGAGAAAAAATAAGCCAGTATAAACAGTAGATGTAAAATGCATTGGAAGACAAGAGGTATTTATTAACTACAAAGAGCTTCTCAGCTAGAAAGATAGTAATACCCAGCAACTGAAGGCTAGAGAGAGGATGGTATGCGCCGTTCTTTGTGTGGGCAAATATATGCATATCTTTTGCCCACTTTCTTGTTCTTTAGCAGGATTTGCCTGCAAGAATCTAAATGCAACTACAAAATGAGAGAACACCACCAGTGAAATATGAGTGCTCTGAACATGGGCATTTTCAACATGCTCTTGGAGGGCACATATACACCTTTCTTTATATTTCATTGGACTAGTCAGCTCCCCGCCACTCAGATGTTTTAACATTTCATAGCTTACAGAAATAATATTGTTTAACTTTTATAAAAATCACAGAAACAAGGCTATGAAGTTAGGTACAAGGTTTGTTAATGATGTGCAAGAATACAAATGAAAGCAAAATCCTGAAGGCACAGGTTATACCTGAAAGCTGCACATATATATGACAATATAATAGAATCAACTTCACGTAAGGGTTTTCACCCACAGTAAGAAATTACTGCATTGACGTGTGGTAATACCACAATGATTTTAAAGGCCCAGAGTACATTCGAAGTCTAAGAAGGAGATCAATAGCTTCTTTCAACGTCCCTAGGACACATTTATAGCAAGTGGCGAGGAGGGATTTAGGAGAAGTCTTTAGTGACACAGCCAAGTGACAGCTAGCCAATGACTGGGACACTGGTTTTGCAGCCATGTGAGCTATTTAGAAAGTCTTTAATTCCACTGGAAAACATTTATCTTATTAATCAAAAGGAAGAAATAAAGACAACAAAAATATTTTTTAATGAGATTTTATTAGACTGAGCACCTGTCTTGAAAATTACTGTTTAAAAGTCTCCAGCGCTGGATGAAAAATTAAGTGTGTCACGTTGAACATAAGTGAAATAACTTACATTTTGCTTTTAGACTAACTTAAGGGGATCAAGATTCAGATTGTCTGTTTTACAGCAAATTAGGCACTTTGAAATCTACTGTCATTCCAATTCACTAGTGGGCAGATGGCTGCTGTGAGTAAACTGTGCCACATTCAGTGAGACTGGACTGATGCCATGTATTTGTGACCCACAATTTTGAGAACTTCTGAAAGGACACCAATGCTATACAAATGTGTATGTAGGTTTCATGAATGAGCAATCTGAATACTTTTTACATTTCAATAACATGCCAGAGGTAATAATGCATAAGTTGACTTCCATATTCATATGGTATCAGTCAGAAAAAATCTTGTAATTATATGCTATTTTGTAAACAGAATTATTTTCTTGTTAGGATACTATGACTAAAAAAATTGATTCCAACAAAGCAAAACTTAATTGTTACTATCTGTGCTTCAAAGGAGCATAGGTAGTACAATTACCTACTTTTACTGTCTTTCAGCTGGCTCGTCTATGAAACTCTGCAAGTGTGAAACTTTTTAATTTAAAGGGACTTAAATTAATCTCAAATATCCACAAAATAGCATTTTGCTCATACTCATGTCCTAGTGAGTATAAATGAGATTATTAATTTAAATGATAAATGAGATTATTACTTTAAATATCCCACAAAATCCAGCATTGTAAAGGTTATGTGAAAGGCATGCAAGGGCAAAAGAGGTTGTCAAAGTGCAAAATGGAACTTTTTCTTCTCTTGTACAGCTTGTCCTTGTTATTGTTTAAGCACTGTGGGCCAGTTGTTAAGTAGCAGCACTGCTGCTGTTTTCAGTATCCTCTACTTTGCTTGTGTTTATGGATTTGAGGTCAGTCTTCTGTATGACCTAGAGAATAAGTGACTGCAAAGTGCCTAGGATGCCACCCATGACTGAAGACAGTAGAGCTGATTTAGTTTCTGAAAGGCAATAGCAAGTCTAGCAGATATTATTGACCAAGACTATTGAGATAGCTGGCCGTAGCCTACCTCACCATCTAACTACTGAATAAAAAGCAGAGGCAGCAGCAGCAAACACTCAGCTTTGGAGCGACAGAAGCCAAGGAAGGAAGCAAAACTAAGAGACAGCAACAGTAAGACAAAGTACATATAAACTTTTAATGAATTAACCTTACAAAAGACAATAGCTTCAAAACACTTGACACGTTTGTACAAAACTATTCCAGCATTGTTAGTTCTCTCTTCAGAAAGAATGCCAGCAAGCCACCCAACATGTCCCTGGCTATGAGATGCAACTGGTGATCACATCCAAATCATGTGTGGACAGAGTAAACTTATTTACAATACTGTATACTTTAATACCAATTAGAGGATGCTATTGGGGAGCGACTGTATTTTCCAGAAAACACCATGCATCAGAAAATAGTATGCACCCCTAGCTTTATTGCCTTTTTTCCCCACATTTGTCACTAACACCTCTCTTTAGTCCTTTCAGGATGCGTTACCTCCTTTTGATTCCTATTCCTTCTTTTCTTGTCTTTGAATAACAGTGCAAGTAGCAGTACAATCTTCCAGCCCTATAGCGTACATCACAACTGTCCTTGAACATAGAAATATCAAGGTGCAAAATGATGGCTCATGGAACTATTCTGCAGCCATATTAAAATAAGTGCCACATACCAGAAAATAGCACGCATGTTAAGGGCCAAAATGTAGTTAAAAGTGCGTGATACTTTCCTGAAAATATGGTACTGATGACACGTACAAGCATCTTCAAGATGCCACGTTCCCTTGTGAAAGGGATCTTGTCATTTCTGTATGTACAAAGTATGTCTTCAATTCTCCTTTTCCTTTTACATTTATTATTCCTCTGCAGGTGCTCATGTACCCCAGTGTTTGCAGGACGTTGTTTGTCTCCTCTGTAACCTGCAACAATACAGAAATACAGCCAGTGTTGATAACAAAGCAAAGCAGAATCTTTTTCCAGGGTGTGAAGGTAACATAATGTTCTGTTCGGTTATAGGGGGCTTGCTGTAATGCTCATAAAGCCTTTAAGGGTCTCAAGTGAGGTTTGAACACCTTAGCTTTCAAGCAGTCTGTTGCTGGACGCCCATTCTAATCACTTATATCCAGCATCTAATTTGCTGTAGCCACTTCTGTACCTAGGGTTGCCAACAGAGGATATCTTGTAGATAGATGAATGGAACTAGGGACAATACTCTTCCTACCTCACATAGCACTTCTCTCAACTTCAGGAGCTTATTTTCACTTCAGTAGGCCCAAGCTTCCCCATCTTTCTACAAATACTAAGGCTGTGTAAATGAAGTGATGGTAAGGCTCATGAAACGATGGTTAGCATCACCTTTCAGAGCTGCTGTTGCCACTTTCTCATGCAACTGTTGGTGAACCAAACTTTAGGCCATTCTGCCATTTTAGGTGAAAGCCCACTAGGACACAATCAAGACTTACCTGTATTTTATCTAAGACACCAGTGCTGTCCATCCTGCTGGCCACATTTACTGTATTGCCCCATATATCATACTGTGGTTTTTGAGCTCCAATTACTCCAGCTATTACAGGTCCATGGTTTATACCTGGAAAACATCAGAACTTAATGTTAGGAATGAAAGGAAAGGCAACAAAGCTGGTGAAGGCCCTCGAGCACAAGTCCTATGAGTAGCCTCTGAGGGAGCTGGGGCTGTTTAGCCTGAAGAAAAGGGGGCTCAGGGGAGATTTAATCACTCTCTACTTCTGTCTGAAAGGAGTCTGTAGCCAGGTGGAGGTTGGTCTCTTCTCCCAGGCAAGCAGCGACAGGATAAGACGACAGTCTCCAGCTGTGCTAGGGGAGATTTAGGTTGATCATTAGGAGGAATTGCTTCACATAAAGGGTGACTAGACATTGGAATGGGCTTCCCAGGGAGATGGTGGAGTCACTGTCCACCAGTTGGAGGCGTTTAAGAAAAGACTGGAAGTGGCATTTGGTGCTATGGTCTAGTTCACCTGGGGGTATTCAGTCATAGGTCAGGCTGGCTGATCTCAGAGGTCTTTTCCAACTTAACTGATTCTGTTTTTTTGTGAAGATCCACCAAACAAGGACATACAGTGCATCTGGCATATAGCAAGTCAATGAACGCAACATTTGGCCCTTGCTGAATAGTGAGTATGGCAGCAAAGAGTCGTTCACCGTGTTTTTATCGACCATTTATGGCAGGAGAATGTTAGTTACAAAAATGCCAAAAGTCAGTTCATCTAATTTTACTTTTACAGCTCCCTCCCATCCTGAGTAACTTGCTATTTTCAACCACTGGCATCCTAATAAACTGCTGCTGCCATTATTATGTAGCACGAGGAATACACTGTGGGTGAGCAGCAGCTTCTGGGAAAACAGATATAGAAGAATTTCTTTAAATTTCTTCTTGCAGTGAAAAGGGCCTCTCCTCTCTGCAATAGTTGATGGCCCCATCAAGTTACTTTTATAGTATTCTTCGCTTATTAAATTTAGAATAAACTAATGTGAATGAACTGAAAGGATTTGAAGCCTTGTTCTGAAGGCTGAATTGACCACAGAATGGTCCTAAAGAACTGCAATATAAATATATATATTCAAATAATTTGATTAAGCACGGAGTAGAACAATATGGTAGAACAATATAGTCCCTCATTAGACTCTGGGCATTTTTTTATCTTGTAGTCAGTTTGTAACCTATGTTATGTCTGGAAAGGGAGTGAGCTGTACTCTGCTAGTAGGGAAACCAGGAGGCAAAATCCAAAGTACTATTGTTAACCAGCATCAAATGTACTGTAATTGTAACTGTACATACCAATGAGCAGGAAAGCAAAGTTAGACCTAGTGAGAAATAAACCCTGAACAAGTGAGTTGTTTGGACTTCTAAAATTATTTCAGTGGATCATAACTGATTTCTGTTACTTCATTGACAGAAACCTTCATTAGGGTTATATATCCATGCAGAAAAATGAAAGTGTGATTGTAGGATGGAGAGGGATCTCAGAGCTCATTTAGTATGTAACATGGCAGTGCAGGCTAGCAACCACACTATCGGCCCACTTGGAAACCCTGGAAAACGTGACTGTAGAAGTTAAATTGGGAAAATATGCAAAGACTACAAGATAACAAATAGAGCCTGATATATATTTGTCTAAGTGCTTGGGGTTAATTGCACAAAGGGACTTGGGCCTTGCAACACTTTGCATTAACAACTGAGCCATGGATGGGTTTTTCTACTTCATGACATACAACTTGTAGAAAACTCTAGGGAACTAAGAGTGGAATCCACAAAACCCATCTGCTGGGTAGCCCAATCTGGCTAGAAGGGAATATTGAAGAGATGTGTGTGGCCATGGTCCAGAAAATGGGGCAGTGCAGTGGGACTTTCCTACAAAATACAATGGACAGGAAGGGACTTCTGTTTTTTACCTTTTCCTGAACTACCACTGCTGATGGTTTGAGGAATACCTCAGGGGCTCAAGAGTCACCTTCAGATCCCTCCTACTTCAAGGAAACTTCTACCAGTATCTCTTAGGAATGTGTTCTGGCAACCCAAGCACTGTGGGATATACTGCTCTATGTCATTCCTGCTGGTGTGGATCTTTTTTGCACGACACACATGAATGTTTGTTGGGGCAAGGCTGGAAGAATAGTACTCTCACTACAGGTGAATGCTCTAACCAAAGGTGATATCATCTATCTGTCTCTTTCTCTCATATCCAAGGCAATATTTAATCATTCCATGAAATGCAATGCTGTTCAGCAGGAATGACAGAGAATATCTCATTGTGAAGTATCCTACAGCCTGGGCTCATAACTTAGCCTCACCCAAAACCAGGATCCAAATTAAGTCATCTACAACACAGACGAATGTTCTAACTATGAAGTTATATGGAAAACAACACACCAGCCTCTCTTCTGAAAGAAAGCAATACCTGTGCAAAACCTGCTGCAAAAGCATAGCTGAGCTTGTCTCATAAATCAAGCATCTCAACTTGCAGAAGGGGAGGAATGCTTAAAATGTCATCCAGGTGCTTCCCTCCCTTGCCTGGCAAGGTCAGAGCAGTGTGTACCTCCTAAATCACACTAGCATTTTGGGTACTCACAGAAAATTATGAAAGCTGAGGCCTCTAATAAGTTGCAGAAATTTCAGACTTAGTTGTTGGCCAGGGGAGGCTTTTGCAAAGGGCAGTTTGGGTACAAGTCCTTACAGTGGGGACTAGGTCAGAAGTAGTTGTTAAAATGTTTCTGTGGCTATAATTAGTATGGATTTCAGCTGCTTTCATCATCAGGTGGTGAGAAGTAGAGAAGAGAAGTGAAAATGAAGTGAAGATCTCAGTGGTGCCTATATTGGATTAAGGTGGCACAAATACACTTTGGGGCCCGTGTTCCTTTTTAGAGTTAAAACATTTTTCATTTCATGAAGCAAAGGAGTCTGAGTTCTCTGGAATCTTTAGCAAAGAACTGTAAAAATCCAGGGTGAGTGTTTTGTTTTGGTTTGGTTTTCCCCTTTGAAAATTTGCTTCATGATCCCCACTTGAGAGGACTCAATACTGCTTCAAGCAGTTTGCAGACACAGCCCCGGCACCCAGCAGCTCTCTGTCTGTATTGAAGCTGCTGATATAAATGTGTTTGCAAGTATGTGCCATGTCAGCTATGGCAAGAACTGTCAAGTTCTGTAACACTGAGAAGGAAGCATACTTCTGATTTGCTTTGTCATTTTTAGCTCTAGCAAGGAATACAAAACATATTGGCAAAGGAGTGCCCTAACGAGCCCCTGCTTCAAGTCAGAAGACAGCAAGTTTTGCCAGTGGGTGGCACTGTGAAATAGACTTGAGAGGAGCAGCCGAATGGAAAAGCAAGCGGCACAGCAAGAAAAAGACAAGACAGGAGAATAACTGTTGGAAATCAAATACTTCTGACACGTTTACATAATTTATGGGTTTTCAATATTTGTTTACTGTTTTCATTTCACACTTTCCACGTTACATATTGCATTGTGAAACTGCTGTGTACTGCTATCAGGAAATAAACATTTTGGAACATATGGTTCTTGACCAGCTCTGAATTCATTTATTCATCATTCTTTCTATTGCTTACTGCAGCTGTCTATTTCTTTTTAAAAATACCATGATGCACAAGAAGAAGCAATTAGAAACTGAAACATAAGGGATATCTCTTCCCAAGATAAATAACTAGTCATCTTTGCTCTTATCTGAATAACAAAGAAGACAAATATTCTCCCTTGTCTAACGCTGCATTTTTGTGTGCTTGCTTGAGTTTAGTACATGTAAAATATTTCAAACTCCAGCCTCACTGGCCCCTTATAGCTCCTGTCCTCTGAAAAACCACTTATATAGTTTTGCAAAGCCCAGTCTAGAGTTTTCTTGTGTATTCTTTTGGTATTTGTAAACTTCAAAAAAATGTATGTGTCTTACAATCTCTACAATAATTTTTACAGAGTTACCATAAAACCATTCAGAGCCATGTGAACACTTTTTTTTCAAACATTCTTTACATAGGAATACTGCCCTTTTCTAAGTCTAGCCTTGCAACACTGTAGGGTTTCAGGAGCTGGGGTTGATGGCCAATACCATGTAGGCTGCTTTTAAACAGGATAAAGATGGTGCTGTTTACTATCATGGCCCTTTTGGTCAGTTCTACTACTACTTTAACCAGATGGTACTTCACACTGAATCCTCCCCCTTGTCCATAATATTCTCCTAAGAATCCTGTGATACTCACCTACTCGTAACTTGAAGTCATTGAATGAATGCTTGTTTATGACATCCAGTTTTGCCACCAAGGCAAATGCGAACTCCACCATGGTTCCTATGTGCATATACTGTCGTTCAGGTTCCTGAATTCGAAAGACAAACAAAAAGTGTAAAATCATTCTCGTGAGCCTTGGATGCTGTAAGAATACAACCAAAATATGTTGAACACTTGAACGCACTTAAGCCCTTAGGGATGGCCTAGTGTCAGCAGGCAGATGCAGAAAGTAATGTAGAACGTGGTACCCTGTCCAGCATCAGTAAGATCAAACAATGGCCGAGAGACAGGATGCATTTTACTTTGTACAACCAGGCAGTCTAGAGGTGATAGATCCAAACCATGCCTAATCTAACATTTTGATTGTCAAGTGATTGAATAGCTGCTATCTAATCCCACAGGTACTCAATATCTATGTGTGCCTAGAATTTGTTAATTCATTTTCTCTAAGTGTCTGCTTCTATTGTACTCCCTTTCATAATAAATAATGCTTGTGGACAGCCACACAGGGATTCCTCCCTCACTGTTGCACAGCTTAGCTCCCTTCTAAAATGTGTAAGATTCAGTGAAATTCACAATTTTAAGAGTTCTTCCACTAATCTAATCTGACAGATAAGCAAGTACCTCTGAGAACATTTAACAGACCTGGAAATGAGTAAAACACAAGAGGAAGAGGGCAACCCCACTCTGCCCCTTTATTTACTAGCTCAGAGCTTATACCACTTATAAAAGCTGTAGACTTAATCTCTCATACATAACAAAGTAACCTGATTTCTAAGTACTGTTTTGAGTCCTTTCAGGCTGAGGAGAAAATTGATTTTGGTGTCCCACAGCCCAAGGTAAGATCCTGACAAGTGAATGTTTTCATAAGACATGGACTCATTGATCTCTATGAGAAATTACTGAATCTTCCCCAATTCTTAAGATAAAGTGACAGAGGAGACGGACAGATTACAACTTCAGAGATGATTCACAGAGTGCATGCATCAGCCTAGGGTGGGACAGTAGTGGTGCTTGCTGGAGCAGCTGTTTAGATAAATGAAACCTATTTCCTTTGGAGTTCACTCCTAGCTAAAACAGATGGTTTCCTGTTCAGTTGATATATTCAGACCCCTTCCTTAGGCACTTAGTCTTCCTTGGATGCTTGTTTTAAGCTGGGGGTGGTTCCCAGCAGTATGTCTAGCAGTCACTCACCGCCACACTAGGTACTGCAGGATCTGTGCATCTTTGGGAATCTGGAATGAAGGCTGCTGAGTTCTGGTGGATTTCCTTTGAGAATGTGAACTCAATCACCAAAGGAATGCTAAACTGTGGACCCCCTGATTGTGGAAACAACTCAAATGATACATTTCTTCCTTTGCAAACACTAATTTTAGTTGTGATTGAGAGCTCTCTATGTCTTCACATCTTCGGTCTTCAGTTCTGCATTTTTTTCATCCCCTTCACCCTCTGTATTAAATGTCAGAGCTAATTTAAAATAATTCTTTGCCCTCAGGATCCTTAGGGTCTATAGTTTATGTGGTAATTGCTTGTGTTTAGAAGGAACATGAGTTTGGCAAGAACACATTAATCCTTGGCAGAGACTGTGTTGATTCTTAATTGCTGTCTCTCTGTCACCTGTAGTACTGTAAAGATCATGGCAAAAGCAAGGTTTTTGAATAAGTTATGAATTGCTTCTCTGAACTTAATTTCCACTGACTGCAGTTCCTAATCCCACCACATTAAGTAAAGTAGAAACAAAGGAACACATTCTCAGTACTGAGTCTGAGGGTTCTGTAAGTGTATAGCAAGTAAGGCAAATCATCCCTCTCAGCTTACAATGGAAAACATTAATTCTTGCAATCTTTTTTATGCTCTATAAATCCAGTACTGATGCAGCACATAGGAATAAAATGCTGTACTGTATTTAGAGTAGAAGGCCTGTTTTAGCAAATACAGAGGTGGCATTTTCAAACTGCAATGTGAAGAAAAATTCACAGAGATTACTAAAGTATAAACTTGTCCAGTACAATACAATCTATGCTAATAAGAAAAAACTAGGCCACATTATTATACATAACCTGAAGCTTAATTAACAGAATTTTAGCATTCATTTGAATATGCTTTTTATCAAGCAGGAACATTTTCTTGTACCTGACACTGTTCTTGGTTGGGTGTAGCACTCAGTCCTGTTGCTGCCATGTAAGTGCTTCCAATGGTCTTTATCTTTTCAACTCCGCTGAACTTTGGCTTTGACAATAACTGTAAAACAAGGACAGTCATTCCTTAATCACATCAGCAGCTCTGTTACTCTAACACCCATCAGAGCATCAAGTCTTGGAACAGTTTCTATGTAGACCCCAAATGGCTCACAAATATATACAGGATGAAGGACTTAAAACAATGATTACGGAACTCCAAGGATAGGGAATTTCTGTCTTCTAAAATACCTTTTTACTATAAAGGGATGAAATTTATAGTAGTGAGAATAAATTCCATCTTATTTTATATACAGCTTTTAAAAGTCATTAGACTTTGCACTCATGTGATATTGGAACTGGATCATCATGCCAGCCAACAGTTAAGCTTGAAGCAGCTTTCTGAAAGTAAGCATCTATTCCATGCCAGTGGAATAGTCCATGCCAATGGGTATAAAATCTGAGGATTTTAGTTCATATCCCAGGTTGTTTTGAACATTGTTCAAATGGGTTTACTGCTAAAACTGCTAAAAGCACTCTCCAAATGGGTTTACTGCTAAAACACCCTCTATAGCTGCAGGTCCACAAATCCAGACTGCGCTCTCTGAGTCACGGCATGATTTTAATACCTTTTCCTGGTATCTTCATCACTAACTACTTTCTTACAGACAAATACTGTTCTCAGTGAGGCCTTTATAGATGCCATTTCCCAATCCATCTGTAGTCATACTCTCTACTTGCTTCTAACTTCTGAGAATGGAATATTAAAACTTCTATAATCCTTTGATTTGCTTGTGTATCAAATGATCAGTGCAGATCAGGTATAACACAAAAGTTGTATCTGACTTTGGACATTCATATTTAGAACTTGTGGTTAATACATGGCATGTGATGTGACTGCCTCATGAGCTGCAGCTAAAGGCCAAAATTAAAATTTCTGTCAGGTATACACATAGGATTCTCCTTATAGAAAATCAAAAGCAATTCAGTATGATGTCAGACCAATATCTGATTTATCCCACATAAATACCTTTTTTCTTTAATACTCCCTGTAAGTATTTTCCACGTGACCAGGCACACAAAAGTTCTTTTCTCACAGCTCTTCCACTCTCCCTTTCAAGTATGTTTTCTGACTGTTGCATATCATGAGTTAGTAAGATTGAAACCATATGTCAGTCACCGTTGTAAGTACATACATCATCAAAGTCCGCAATGATCTCATTTAGCAGCCTGAGACATTCCAACCCTTCCTTATTTACATCAGATTCTGTGTAAAATTCCTTGAAATCCGGAACGGAGGCAAACATGACACAGACGCAATCGTATGACTGGTGATACAGATCCTGTTCAAAAGAAAACAGAATAAAGAAAAAAATCTATCATACCCAGCTGTAAATAAGTTTCCTTATTAACATACAGTGTCCAGGATGCAAAAACAGAGGTGCTGCAGTAGTTGGAATGCCTTAAGATAGTGGTTGGATTTTTTTGCATTTAGTTGCATTTATTAATTCTAAATAATATATGAACCTGTTCATAAAACGGACTCAACATATTCAGTTGAAAATATTATCATGATTTTTTTTTTCTTCCTGAACATTAACTCTGTGAAAACAAAAAGTTCACTAATTTATTAGATAGGGCCCATCTCTGAGTCTTCTTATGAAGAGAATTTAGTCTGGCTTGCATGGCTGAAAATGTATTTTGTAAAAATATATACAATTTATTATTAAGTGTTTGTTATTGTAGTAACTAAAAAACTGAACCAAAATCACAAAGTCAATGTACTACAAATGCATAATGCAATATGACCCTGATTGATAGTTCCTGACCTAAAATGACAATATGCCTAATAGGACAAAATAATTATTGTTTCTTTTGCATAAGAAGGAGCTGAGGCAAAAAGAAAGAAGTCACCTGAACTGAAACCCATTTATGGCAGAGTCTGCACTGCCTTCTGTGACCACTGAAATGAGAGCATCTCTACTACACAGAATGATTCTGGTGCTAAAAAGGACCACCTCCCACTACCCCTTCAATTTCCTCTCCACTGCCTTTGAATGTTAGACTATCTCTTCTTTCAGTTCAAATTCACATCCCAAAAAAAAAAAAGACAGAAAGAAAGAAAATTTATTAAACTAATACTTAAAAAAGAAATAGCATCTACACACAAAGGTAGACATAGCAATAAAAGAGGCTGTTATCTACTTTGATGTAAAACTACCTTCAAGTTGTTATTTGAGTAAAAAGGGATTTCAATACTCATATGAAAATGATTTGTTCTGTGAGTTCAAGAAGCATATTATTTCCCTTTTTACTTAGCAAAGCTTGGGTTTTGCAATTAGACTGGCAGTGTGTCCTTTTGAAAGCGTGTGGTGTGCCTGTATATAGACATGCACAGACATAGTGGATCTTTACTGCTGATGTATAACTAAAAAAATAACAGAACTATGGGAAAACTGCTGACTGCCCCATGCCAGCACAGGTGTGAGGGAAGTTTCTGAGCAAACATGAAAATAATGATGGACAGGGAGGAACACGAGCAGCTGGAGGAGATAAATTATTTATTGCTAGATTTTTGTGCTCCTATATTTTCTAAGGATTCTATAACCATAGCATCACTGGAGCTCCACCACAACTATGTGCAGTAGGGATGGAATATATTGCTGGGATTCACAGCTCAAGCTGTTATTCTGTTGTTGCACCATGATTAAATCCAGATTTCTGAGACTGTGAGAAACCCAAGGGTCAAGCCAGTAAGGAAACCCAGTCTAACTGTGAGTGTGTGGTGTGTGGTGTGTGGGGAGTCAAGCAGGGCACCTGTTGGCTCACTGGAGCTGCCCACTGTGAAGGGGATTCTGTTCCAGCTCACATGGTGCAGGTATGACTGCCAGAGTGGCTCCTGGATGGTCATATGGGAATATTTTCTTAACAAGGTACAGAGATTACATTTTGTGGTTAACTCAGCTTTAATTCTATTTCCTCAAGTCCCCTTCCCTGTAACTTCATTTCAATTTTGGTAATAGAAACCCATTCCTCCTCCTTCCCCTCTAATACTGGGGCAATATCCATCCCCACTAATGCTCAATAACATAGCACCATCATGGAAACAACAACGAGCGGTACTATTTATAACCAGGTGAGTAGTAATTGTGACGATCACAATAAATTTCAGAGAATTTTAAGGAGTCATCCCAGCTAGATTATTTTGATCATAATAATAAAGGATATTACAATCAAGTGCTTTAATTTTCCTGAGAGTTCTTCTCTTGAAACAGTACACTCCAAAATGTTTAGTCAGAAAATCAAATGCAATACCATTCTAGGAAGGAACAGCTTTTCTTCTTTTAACAAAAATAAAATCATCCTGTCCTTTGCATTCAATCATTTTATTTTTCCTCTTTAATAACATCTGAAATTCAAGTATGTTCCTTTTACTGTCCCCTCATCTCCAATGCCTGAAATCTTCTTGGGATAGGGAAGGCAAACCAGTCCAATTCTATCTCTTGGAAGGGTACAGTGGTCAGCTTCTCTGGGGCAGAAGTTTTGCTCTAAGTAAGGTGCTAGCTCCATCCTGTAGCTAATGAAGCAGGCTTCCTCTTGCTCAGTAATGGGCTTGCCAGTAAGCTTGCAGCACAAAAGCTCCCGAGCACTTTTTACTAAAAGGGAATCTGAAGGATAACAGCATTAAGGAGAATGCTGCACAAGCCAGGTGCAGATATATTTAATCCTGGCCCTGTTTCCTGCTTTTCATTTTATATTTGATCCTGTCTTTCTCTCAATTGGAAAGTAATCTGTCTTGTATCCAGCATGCAGACTATAAGCAGAAACCCAGCTCCGGAGGTTCTGGTAAAGCAAACAAATCTTTATTACTTGCTCTGAAGGAACTTTGCTTTTTGTGTATTAGCATTAGTCAATGTATATCCTGTTATAAAAAGACCTTTGTTGGTCATCTGAAACTACAACCCCACTGCTCCCAGTTAGCATTCATTCACTCTTTCCCTTTTCATTTCTTCTGCCTGCTTTTCAGCAGCACACTTTGTTTTTCTTTTTCTCCACACGGCTCCATGCATAAAATACTAAGGGAAGTAGTATTTTGAAACAGAATATTCATCTATTATCTTAATCTTAATCTCAGAATTTGTTTTAAACAGAAAAGAACATACGTAAAACTATACTAACTTGAATGTTTGCAACTAAGGAAAATGTGGACAAATTTCAGTGTTGACTTACGTATCCACACAGAGGAAACAAAGGCCTGATCTGTCCTAACATCCTTAGCTGTATATACATGCACACATACAGAATGTTCTTTAAGGTTCAACACAACCTTGCTGACATTGAAATAAATCTGAAGACATGACAGACTGAATACTTTCAGGGATTTGAAAGGGTCTTCCTTTGAAAACTGTGTTGAAAGAAACAAAAACAAGGAACAACTTGAGGGGTTTTTTTTAATGGATGACATTAAAATCATGTCGAATTATTCTTACTTCACCTGACACGATGAGTTGGGGAGCTCAGCATATTACAATTTCTGGTCTTCCTTAAATTAAATAAACTCGTTCCAACCCAAGAATCTTGAGGAGTGACAAGACAAATCCAGTTGCCAATACAAAGGTAAGCAGATGGTATTGCTCTGCTGGGGAGCTGAGATGGAGTAGCACATAATCAAGAAAGCAATCTCCTGATGGTTTGCTGTGGTTAATGCCTTAACTGAGAACTGGAGCTGAGTCAACTTGGCTTCCAGTCAAAATCTTCACTGCATTCAAAGGAACCCCCCAGCAATTTTCTTTCGATGTTAGCTACCAAATGAATATTTGCAGGGAATACTAAAGTATTGATATGATGTATCAATAGCTTAGTACCGCTTAATGCAAACCACAATGAAAGGGAAGACATTGTCCTTTTTGACTCAGAAAATCAAAAGTTAATCCCTTAATCTGCTCCCTGCCCTCTTTTGTCAGTTTTGGAGCAATTATTTGGCACGCACAAGTAATTCAAACTCTTACATTTAAGATGTCTACAGCTGTTACTCTGTCTAAATGGTTTTATTTTTTCTTTTTTTTTTTCTTTTTCTTTATTATTACTATAAAGGAATATTAAGAGCAGATCTAATTTCCAGCAAAGTAAAGATGGATCTTTTGGGTGACTTTTCTGGTGCTTGGATTAGGTTTGTAAGCAGTGAGTAAACAGGTAATTCAGTGCTCAGAACATCTTTCCAGAATTAACATAACCACTGTTTCAGGGAAAAGGTAAATTTTCGCTCTAATGAACAAGCTCTCCAGTCAACAGAAGAAAATTCAGAACCTAGTTGCAGCTCCACTCTGATCATGGAGGAAAAAGTATCTGAATGCATATGGTTTAAAATTAAACCCATGTTGATTCAACCATGCCATTATTCCTCTTCTTCACCTATTTTTACCGTCCTTCAATAGGCAAAGTGCATTGCCACTTAGGAAAATTTCAAGGTACTACGGTGCATTCAGTGCTGTAAAGCAAACCTTACAGGAAGGAAAGCGGGAATGAAAGTGACTGTAAATCCTATATTTTCACTGTAAGGACCTACTGTTCAAAACAGCATTAAGTGGTATTTCCAGGATACACTGCTTTCTTACAGAGCAGAGGATATACAGAGACAGCTGACCTCATTCTTCAGGTTTCTTGCCAAGAAGTGTTCAGCTACGTGGGCTGGAAGCACATTCTCCAGAAGCACCCGATTTAGGTTCTCCATGGTTTCAATCTCCTCCCGCTCTTTTTTGAACTTGTTCTTCCACAGGAAGTCTAACCTACAGTAATATTCATTCTGTTACAAGAGGACACAGAAGTAAAGAAACAATAGGCATCTTGTCCTGCTGGAGTACAGGTTTAAGAGACAAAATAAGCACAGTATACAACCCCTACAATGCTATTAGTTGGCTACTCAAATACAATTCCAGATCCCACAGAAGTCAAACCCCAAGCATATACTTTGTGACATATATTTTACCAAATCCAACAAAAAGGACCAGGAAAAAATAAGAAAAGTCACAAGGTGCCTTAAACAATGGAAGATTTATTTATCTGCTCGCAGACTTTAGTAGAAATTCATTCCAGAAATTAAATTCTGTAATGGGAACAATTTATTGTTTTGCAACTTAGTATTATTTTGTAAGTGCAGAATTTCTCTTAAAATAATGGGCATTTCAGGAAGACCCTAACTTTTACTAACTCTAACTTATGCCATGCAACCAACCTGGCAAAAAGAAAACAGCCTAATGATATAATATACATTCAGTTTATCAAATCAGGATCAGACTATCAAGAATGGCCCAGTCAGTTGGGCCAACCCAGTTGAGCTTTCGTTTTGTAACTTGCTTTTTTTTGGTTGGTTGGTTGCTTTTACACTCCTTTCTGTAATACTTTATCCTGATTTTCTTTTTGTCCCACAGTTTTCATAATAGCTTTCTGGTAACCACAACAATACCTGGAACTATATGAAAATACGTAACATCCTTGCAGTATTGGTATGTTTTGAGATCCAATTTCATTAAAAGTGAAAATTTAAAATTCTTCTTTAAAATTAAAAGTGGTGAAAAATTAATAAAACTGAATTTTTGTGGAGCTCTCTCCGCTTCCTTTCAAGATTGTCAATGTTTTGTCATAAATTCTATGGCATTATTTCTACAGTAAAGCCTCCTCTGGCCTATCTCATTTGAGCTGATAAAAATCGAGAGCTATTTCAATGTAGTCTAATGGTGTAACACTACCAGGCAATCTCAATGAAGACTATGCTATTAACCAGGATAATATGGTTATGATGGCAATCTTATTATAGAAAAACTTAAAAATGTTAGCTAGTGTTATTAGCAGTCAGTAAGCATTCACACAAAAAATGAGAGCAAGTCCTTCTGACTGGACAGTGGCTGTCACAGCTCAAAATGATTCATACATATTGTATTGAGATCACAGCCAAAGATAAGAGTAGAAAGTTGAAATTAGATGGTATTAAAATGATTTGGCAAGCTTTTAAAAGATAATGAAAGAAAAAACTGGTGAAGCAAAAAATGCATCTGCCAAATACTTGCAGGATGAAAAAACAGTAAGAGGGAAATGATTCCTCCACTTAAATGCATAGAGAGAAATACAATCAGGTTTCCTTTGAATTGGTTGATAAGCGCCAGGTACTATTTAGATATTTAAATACAAAACTGAAAGAGAACATCCATAACATGAAATCATTGTTAACACACTCTCTTTGTGCTGATACCTATACTACTAAGGACAGAATGCAGATCTCAAATGCACTGCAAAAGAAATATTCTGGCTATTCTGACTCGAAGGTGACATTCTTCTGAAAATAAAAGGGGTCCTGACATCTTAGAATGTATCACACTGCATCCCAGAAATCTGGACTTTGAATGTCAAATAAACAAACAAGCTGGATATTTTAAATAATTATATGTTACTAAAGGATATTTGCAAATTCTAAGCAAATGAAGAGTGGGCAGAGACTTAAATACTTGTACAGACAATCATAAAGGTACAGAGAACCTGAGAACAGATTTCTGCAGCAACTCAGAAATAGGATCTGATTGTTGCCCTGTCATTGTGCCTGTATTAAATGGCAATTATCACTCCTATAAAGCTTGAGGTCATGAACAGGGTTTTTTTCAGAACAGTTCACATTATGCAAAATACATGCAGTCACTTTTTTAGAATGTCTTTATATATATATATATGTGTGTTAGATATCTATACATCCAAGAACTTAGATGTATAAATACACATAGATGGTAAATTCAAATGCCACCAACTGTATTCATGCAGAAAAAAATCCAATAAAACACAGGGATGTCAAAATTATCAGCATAAATTGACAAAAGTAAAGTGGATGCCTGATGAAATTAGATATCCATACATTTTACCAACTTTGTATTGAAAAGGTGGTAGCTAAGTGAAGTTTCAAAAGGATGTTTCTTCTTTAAAAGCTAATATCAAACAGATAATTTATTTACTACTTTACTATTTACTGAATTAAATTTAGGCTGCTACAAAAAAACCCAAAGAGAACTCAGAAATCAGAAAATAAATAAGAATGTATTCTACAATTTGCTTTGAAATTAGAAAAGTCAGCATATCATATTTCAAAAACAAAAAAAGCACTAGCTTATTAACTTACTTTGAGTTGTGGTGGTTTTTTGTTTATTTTTTTTGTTTGCATGATATGAAACTTGTGATGGGTATCCTGATCATTCAAAACAGACAGAGAGTTAGAGAGCTGACAAATGGTACAGATATAACGCAAGTCTTTGGAAAAGAAGCAGGAACAATAGAGCAAGGTACTTTGGAAAAAAACACTGAGTGCTAAGGAAAAGAGCTATTTAGACATATTGGCTATAGCTGATACAATTGGAAGAGTTGACATACTTTCTGTAAACATGCCTCCATCTACTACAAAGAAGTAAATGGTCATGTGACTAGCAGTGAAATTTGAAATAAGTTTTCATTGAATTCTTTCAGAAGAGGCTCTTGAAGAGGCTACATTGTTCAAGAAGAGAAGAATCCCCTCCCCAGAATAATAGCTCACTAAAAAACAGAACAGAAACAACAAAGCAACAGTTTTTACAGCTGAGGGAAGCTGCCGTAAGCACCTCAGCAGTAGAACTACCAATGAAATTCATTGTGGATAACTACAATATAACCAATCATGGAAAAAATAAATAGCCAGCCTACAGAGTAACGGGATACATATTATTTTAGGTATTGTTGAGAAAGGAATTCACAGACTATGTCAATACTGGATTCAAAGCAGATCAGAAGAGAGATGTAGTGCTCAACAGTGTTTAAAGTCACAGTCAAGCCCACACCAGTCTGGATTCTCCAGGGAAGGGTGCAAGAGTTGCCATTCTCAGCACACTGTCTGCCTGTCACCAGCCTATTACCAAGTAACTCTCTGGATCTGTATGCAGGGTGTAATGAGTCACTTTGCTCAGTGTCAGGAAATGGTTGTCGCCTATGCTGGCAGGGGCATCAAAAAAAAGCAGCTTTGCTTTCTCCACCTCGCTTTTGTCTGTTCACTCCCATTCCTCTGGCACAAGCATTGCTGTGGCCATGCCATAAATCTTGAAAATAGACCTGGCTCAAAGCCAATCATTTCTGCAGGGTTAATTTTTAAGCCTGACCATTTCCGTATTTTAATCCACTATACATCTTCACAGCGAGCTGTGCCAGTACAAATGAGGAGACACAAGGATAAGAATGAGCAGCTGAGGGAAGGTCTGCTTCTTCCAGCAGTGATGCTGGCTGTGCAGCTAAAAGAATTAAGTAGGCTTATAAACCATGAAATATTATACTAACTCTCCCTCTCTTCATCCCCACCGAACCAGAGGCACATATTCCCTGCCTCTGCTTTTGCATCAGGATGGGCATCTCTATGATCAATGGTGAGCAGGTTCACAGAGCTAGGCTTGCAGGAAAGCATCCACTTTTTGTTTGGATAAACTTTTTGTTTACTCATCCTGGGGACAGAGGGGCACCAATGGCAGCTGAAGGGAAGTGGAAAGGCCGCCCTTTTCATCAGTGGCTATTATCTGTAGCATTTTAAAAATAATCAGATATCAAAAGAAGAAAAAGTATGTATTATCTGCAAAAAATGCAATAACTAACAGAGAAATTACTCGTATATTACCCTCTGTGGAAGAAGGGTAAGGAAGATTTTGACTTTGTTGGCACTGCCAAGATGGCTCAACAGCATCCTGCACCACTTAATGAAAGTAGAAAACAGGAAGTTTAAAAACAGAAAGACAGACGCTGTCACATGACTTTTTATCAAACTGTGAAATTCATTATCAATGTTGGGAACACCAGGAAGATAAAATGGGTTAAAAAGGGATCAGACAGTGAAACTGAAAGCAGAAGAGCCAGTAGCTATTAAACATGACCACAGAAATACCAACTGGCAGAAAGTGGGAGGTATATGTCCCTGGAAAGGTCACTCTATGCAGGTTGATTTCCTCCCCTATCTTTTTCCAAGGATTTGCTACCAATCAATATCACCAACAGTAACTAAAAATGGCAAGTCTTAGGCCAGTTATGTATTAAAATTAGTTCATAACATTTTCCAGTAATATTCAGACTTTGCTTGAGAGGGTTTGAAAATGTAGGTTTTTTCTCCTTCTTTTTTAAGGGAGAATAAGTTAGCAGAAAAATCAAAGGCAAGATTGAAGAGTTATAAATAAGTGGTATCATGACAAGGATCCTGGACCTACAGCTCTGAAAATGAAGACTTTTTCTCTTACAGCATCATTTCTTAGTTGGTGTGACAGAACACCCGTAGTTGTTTGCAAAAAAAACTGTCTTGTTGATGTGACTGAACCCACAAAGAAGTCTTTCCTTTCCCAGTGAAGATGATATTCCTTCTCTCCTTTATTCTTGGTATTGCAGCCTCTGTCTCCATCTGACACTTTGGTTGACAGGGACTAAAGGTGACGTGATGAAGAACTTATCCCTGTTTCTGAGGGGAAGTAGCTGTGCTCTACACCCACTCTGTTACTGTCATCAAATGAACAAACTCTAATGTGCTGCTGGCAACAAGGCAGATGAAGAATGTTATTTCTAAATCAAGAAGGATGTTCCCCACTAAAATACATACTGCAGAAACTGCCAGATAAGAATTTTTTGGGTAGTAACCCGCAGGGCCTGCATGGCAATTTAAATGACAGTGATTACCTTTTGAGGAATTGCAATGTAAATGAATGATTTAAGGACAGTCTGGCATAAAATCCTTTCCAAGGCTGCAGTCTGTGAAGGCACAGGCTGTTCATGAGATCTCACATGGATTGCCTCTTCCATTTCAGAAGTGCACTGCATTGTTCTGGCACAAGGGGCTGGAATTGCAGCTTTTAGCCATGAACCCTGTACAGGCCTGAGGACTTAGAGACTGCCCTTGCATATTCCCTCAGCTTAGTACAGGGTAAGACTGTTGACATCACATTTGTTCTGAAAAAGCACAACTGGGTAATAAAAAGAGTAGTTTCCTGTTGGGTCACAGTTTTAGTGCAACTGTGGCCTCAGCATGTGGTACACTTCCGTGTGTGCACGCTATATTGTTTCTGTGTCTGCACCAAACCATAATAACTGTGAGGAAAATAGCTTACAATTAAGCAACCAGGGAGACAGCAGATGGATGCAGACAGATGGGAGCAAACCGGGAAGCTATGAGCCAGTATGGGTCAGAATGATAAGCAATAGTCACAGCACACTATCAGCATAATGTCAGTGATAGTTACTGGTGAGTTTTAAGGGCATATTGGAAGGTAAGAAAGAAAATAGCTTCATAGATGCTCCTGACAGTCCTTTGCAAGGGTATGGGACAGAAGAGGACAAAGGTGTTTCTTTGAGAAGGTGACAGGCTGCATGTGGCAGCTGGCATTGTGTCCACTGGTGCAGGTGAAGAGAAGTGTGTGTCTTACCTGTCTACCCAAAACCAGTAATGTGATGAAGAATATGAACAAGGAAATTGAGCCCATTGTCTTCAGGTCCTTCAGTATTCCTGGCCTATAAAATAAAATCTTAAGTAAAGCCAGCTGCTCCAAAGTTAAACTTCAATTAAAATTCAAGCACAAAAATAAGACCACAATTTATATCTACTGCTTTCTGGTATGTACACTAAGAGCATTTAAATATGAGATGCTATATTATTTGATTAAATATCATTATTTATGTTATGTAGCTTTAATTACCTCTACTACATTCTCTGCAAACATACCTACATTTTGAAGTCTAATAATAAGAAGAGGATTTAGTAAAAATAATATCCTTTTTTAATTACAAATGGAGAGCATTTGTGGCTTAGTCTATACAAGTAGAATAAAAATCGATTTTTAATGCAATAACACTATTTCCATAGTGGAGAGCTCGACCATGTCCAATGAATAGGAAGAAATGGAAACTAAAGCATCTAACTCCCAAGATGCCTTTTCACATGAGAATTACAGGAGGCACAAACTAGATCTTGTACAGAGTTTATTAAAAACTCTGCTTTGGCAAAAGTAGAGGTAATGGGAAACAGTTTACACTAGAACTCTGCTACTCATGCCACTGAAACAAGAACCCTGGTGAGAGATTTAGGAAGGAAAATACCAACAGACACAGAGCTTGACTGACAAAATCAAAGCTGCCAGAAGCACATCCTCAGTCTAACCCATCCCCTGGTTCTCCATCCCATCACACAGATAACCCTTTCCACTAATGCAATGGAAACAAAGACCTGAGTTTGTTCCCATTTAATGTTTAGATATAAGTGCAAAGAAAACCTACACTTTTAAAAAAAATTATTCAGTGAGATCCTTTTCCATGATTGTTAGAGCACAGTAAAAATGATATTGAAACTACACTCTGAATATCCAGACTTTCTGGTGTGGCATATGCCATACACTTGGCCTACACAGAAGAAAATCACCTCTTTGTTTTGAAAATGAGGTAAAAACTACAGCTGTCCAAAAATTATTTTATACAGCAATAACAGGAACTGGAATCATAATTTTGGTCTTACATGTTATCACCTGTAACAAAGATTTCAGCAGTGTCACGAAAAACTTAAGATACAATTCACAAGCACAGCAAATAAAATAAAAAAGATACAAACTGTTGGTCTACTAATTTTTTCAATAGCTAAGCCTGCATTTGTAAAGATTTAAGACTATGTACTGGTTCTGGGGAAGCTGATTTTCTCTGGCTTGTAGCAAATATGCTTTAAAAGCCTTAATGATGTACAGCCTGAGGCTTAACAAACTTGATAATGACTTCTTTGTAATGTCCTTTATGACAAAAATGCAAATTAAACCGTTATCTATTTCCTATAGTATGTGGTTTTAATGCCTTGTCCAGACTTATTTTATTCTAATGCTCTGAGGTGTGACATTAAATCAAATATTAACTTCAGCATGACAATGAGTTTACATTGTGACTCAGATTACATAGCCAAACACGTATGTTCCATGACGTAAGAACTACCATGGGTAGTATTTAACTTCAGAAAGACTGGAGTTAGCCACCTACCTTCTAAGTGGTGCCATTGCATACATAAATTTGCTGTAGTCATCCAGCATGGGCCCATGAGTGTGCAGAAGGATGACATTGTAGCCCACCAACGCAATCAACATTATTACCATTTTCAACTCATAATTTATCCTCAGGAAAACAGAACAGGAAATGAGCCCTAATATGCAGCTGTATATAAAATACTGGCAAAGAGAAATCAAATGGAAAATATTTAGAATTTGGCTCTTGAGTAGGAAATCATGCATAATAAAATGGTCAGGCTAGTTTAAAAAACAAATTATTGACTGACCACTGAAGTGTGCAATCTATCACAATCTGGGACACTATGGTTTATAGACAGCCAATAAAAATAAATTTACGCTCCCTAATTTTCACCCTTTGACACTTTTGGTTTACTTATCTGCATTTGTGGGATACCACTGATGGTGTTGAAATCTAATGTAGGAGTCTGCTGCCAGCAGACTGACACAAGATTTATTCCTGTTCCACTGTAAAATTTTCATTCATGCTTGAGTCCCACGATTACTCTGGATGTCTTGCTAGCATTTGGGTCAAGGTAAAATGTCTAAAGGCCTGAAAACAACAATTTCATTGCCTATATTTGCAGTTGTTATAAACTGATGCAATATTCAGTTGTTATGAACCTCATAGATATGCAATTTTACAAACTCTAGAAATGCAGCTAGGATTTGAAAAATACAAAGCCATTAACAGGACCTATGCATAATATAAATATAAAAAATCCTTCTCTCAAATCCCGTGGAGTAATAACCATATAAAAACACATCCAATTGCTAAAAAAATAAAAGCCTTTTCTTTCCTATGTCATATATATCAACAAAAATATGTCTGGTTGAACTTAAATTCCTGGAACAATATTTTGTCCTGATACTTTCTGGAAATTGATTAGGGCATCAAAATTAATGCTAAAACAAGAATCATCACAAGAATCATTATCTTAGTCTTTAATATGCAACACCTTTGCCAGAAATGCTTCCTGAAAATTACAGTCCTGCACCTTGCAAGGAAGTTTCTTTTCTGAAACTACAAAGAATTCTATTTCTAGTCATGCTATTTTCAGACTATTGTTGACTTGTTGATGGCAGTACTTTTGACAGAACCTGAATCACTGTATACTAATTTTGGAGGATCACTAAGAAGGTTAATTTTCACAGCCCCCATCAGACAGAATTGATCTACCATCTCAATCTTTGCTGCTACTGTAATTTGCTCGGAGATCTGGTTGAAGTAAGAAATAGATAGAACTATTGTTCAGAATCACCAAAAAATGAAACTCCTCTGATAGCTGCATTTCAGAGGAGGTCACACTCCAAATTTGGTGTTACATAAAAATAGCAGCATCCTTTTTTGAGTCAATAAGGCATTCTACTGTTGAAATCAGTTTTCCAAAGGGAAACAAGCAAAGGCAGTCTTGAATCCATATACTGTTTGACAAAGACCCAGAAATTTTCAAGTGGAACAGTCTCTGACAGTGTTCCATAGGAATACATAGAATAGATGGAAAATTTCAGACAAGGGTGGATGGATTAGAAAAGAGTGGAACAGCCACACATTTAAGAATGCAGACCTTGCATTGCAATGCAGTGTTTCAGTAAGCAAAAGCAGACCTGGAGAGTCTGGCAATCCGCAGAGCAGTGAAGCTGAGCAGGTGCAGACCCCTGGTCTGCTTAGTGCATCCCTCAGCCACAGGACAACCTCAGCCAGCTCAGCCAACTTGTCACAACCCAGGAGCCTGCAGGCACTTCCCACGTGGTACCAGTGTGATGCCGCCTCTGATGCGGCCTTGGCTTTATCCAACAGTGCAACAGCAAGTTCTCATGGATGTCATTTTTGTCTGACAGCTGAAGCAGTGAATAGCAATGCTTCCTTTTAAGAAAATTCTCTAACAGCTCAGAGGAGGAAAATGCACGGTAACCTCTCCACAGACAGAATCTGCACCTCATGCTGTACAAATCAAGATTCTCAGCATCTGAAGGGGTGTAACTCCATCTATCCTCTTTTTCTTTCTTGTTCTAGCTCTAATAAAGGTATTTTAACCAATACCTGACAGGCCGAGTGCCTCTCTTACTGGGATCACAAGTCTGGTGCCTTGCACCCGGGTACTACACACTTAGGATCCAGCCCAGTGCATTTGCTCTCTTCTCTTAAAATTTAAGACCTACAGTTCTGTGGGTGTAAAGACCTTTACTGAAGTAAGAAGGAGTTCTACTCCCATATGTCAATAGAGAAAAACTTGAGGACAAAGTCATTTTGTAAAAAATTTCCTAGTAAAATAAAATATATCCCAAAACTGCATCTTTTAGACGTCGGTATTATAACTTCTATTTCTTTTAACATGTGGAGGTGGCAGCACTGACACCAGACTGTATTTTTTCCCAGGAACAGATACACACATCAACTTCTATTACATGGAAATGACAGAAGCATCACAGCAAAACTGAACAAATTAAACACAAAAATGTCCCTATAATTTACTGATGAATCTTTGCTAAGTATTTTTAAAAAGTAAGCTATACCAATCAAAAAAGTTATTTTGGGGGGTAGAGAAGGAGGCAGATCAATTGCTTTGCTTCAAAATGAACTGAATTCAATTGGGGCTAAGGTAATTCCCAAAGCTCCTATGTACTCATTTTAGATGACAGTCAATAGATGTCAGGTTTCCTATCATAAATCACATAAAGTTTATCGACATGAATAAAGCTTGAAACTAACACACAGATTCAAAATAACAAATTTTTAATTTAAGGAAACAAACATTTGTCAGCTTAAGTATTCAATATCTTATACGGTGAAGAGAGAGAAATTTTATTCCCAGAATAAAAAAGAAAAAAAATATCAAAACTGGTAACTCAAAAGGACTTTGTAGCTTTTTCAAGCTGAAATATATGCAGTGTCTGAGGATGAAAACAATGTGTATTTGAGAGATGTTTTAAAGGTTTTTAAATCTTTAGCTAACTTAAATTTTTCATTTATTAATGTCAGAAGTGAAATTTTAACATAATTTTTTCATGCCAGTCTATCAAAGATGAATTGTCGTAGATGAAAGAATGTGTTTTAATACTTTAAAAGCTATAAATCCTGAAATCAGGACACATAGTTTTGGTAATGGTCTCATTATTTCACCACAGAGATAAAATAATCTCCCTTCTCCTCTTGCCACCACCAGCTTATTCATACAACCCAGCTGACCTATTTTGATACAATATATGGCTTGTTATTTTCAACTGCAGGTCTTTTGTAGTCCTTCTAAGAATCACTGCTCTCTAGGACACAGCTCCCACTTTTTCGCAGCAATGTCCTTCCCCCTCCTCTTGCGTGTGCCGTTGTGCTTTTGTTCACACTAAGAGATCTTCTTCAGATCAACTCAGATCTCTTAAGCAGTTTATACAGTGGTACATGAGAGTTTTATTTCCACCCCTCTCACCCCATCTCTTATCAAATACACAATGACAGGAGTGTGACAATTCCACTGTCAGTGATGTAAGTGGTGAATATTTTCAGGTCAGCCACCTGAAAATATTCCCACCATGGGAAAACTGTCTGCAGACTAACCTGGCTTTCAGTGCACAGTCTGCTTTGGAGACACTGTGTGTTACCTTGGTATCTTGCAACGTGTTAGCACGGATGAGTTAAGCTTCCTTGTTATCATGCTGTTTCCAGCTTTTTTAATCTGACATTCATTAAAATCTCTATTTTCAGAAGTACTAATCTCATTTAACTTCCCACTTACTTCAAATGCAGTTGCAGCTGACTAAAAAAAAAAATCAAGCTTTTTCTGCAGTCTTAAAAATGGGTGGGTGTTTAACTTCAAGCAGATCTGGTAACAGTCAATTTAATGTAATTGTTGTAAACAAACAAAGAATTGTAAAATTAACTTACCGGTAGGAAAAAACAGTTATTTTGTATACACCACCGTGTCTGATTACTTGAATTAGAAAAACTTGCATTTGATGAATTAAGAGCTGAGGGAAAAGCTATCACAGCATTATCCAGGAAAAACTAGAAAAAAATAAACATATAATCCATTAGTATGACAGCTGTTTAAGGTCAAAATAGAGAACAGAAATGGAGAAGCAGAGAAAGCCTTGCCAGTAACCATTTAACTTTGGTATTTCACTATTATTTTGTATCTTACTTTGAAATAGGAAAAGGAAAATGACATAACATGACTCCTTGTTCCTGCATTCTCAAACAAAAACAACTTTTTTAACCTTCATCTGACACTTTCCACTGGAATAAAAGACAAAAGGATCTTTGTTATATTATTTTCATATAGCAGAATCTCAAACACACAAGAGACGATGATGAAATAAATTCGATATGAATAATTCCTGGGTTTACCTCAACTGAACGTACTATTTAAACACAGGAAGAATTAAAAAAAGAATAAGAAGTCTTTACTGAAGTTGGTTTACACAGATGCAATAACATAATAATGCTGACATTAATATCGGGACTAATGTCATTGAAGCAGAAAAGTGGATCCAGTATCTCCTGGGTCATCAAATTCAGCCAGTAATCACACACGAAACCATCATCATACAGACCCCCTTGATGCAATGATCCAGTGCTTTCTTAATTTAGATTTTGGTGACTACATTAATTCCAGTAGTTTGAATCTCAACATTTAAGCTGTTTCTACATTTAACCACTATTCATGGCCAGTTCTCATGTTTTTCTTCTTGTCATAATCTCATCCTTTAGCTTTCACATGGCTTCTTTCTCTCCCGAGTATTTACAGTCCTAATATTTAGTATCATCTCAGCCTTCATTGTACTCATCAATCTATGTTTTTTCTACTTCCTTCCCTGAAAACAAGCTCTTCATTCCCCTAATTAGTCTAGTAGTCACCCTCTGTACATATTTCTTTCAATTCAGCCTTCTGAGTGACCAAAACTGCAAACACGCTTCCCAGATTTTATCAGTAGGTCATGCAATAGTTCTAACACTAATTCTGCAGAAAATGTATTTCCGTACATCCTAGAATCACAGAATCGTTAGGGTTGGAAGGGACCTCTGGAGATCATGCAGTTCAACCCCCCCTGCCAAGGCATGGTCACCTAGATCAGGTTACCCAGGAACATGTTCAGGTGGGTTTTGAATGGCTGCAGACAGGGAGAGTCCATGACCTCCCGGGGCAGCTTTTTCCACCCTCAATATAAAGAAGTTCTTCCTCATGTTGAGATGGAACTTCTTGTGTTTTAGTTTATGGCCATTGCTTCTCATCCTGTCTCTGGGCACCACTGAAGAGTCTGGCACCATCCTCTTGACACCTGCCTTTGAGGTACTTATATGCATGGAATAAATTGAATATAAAAATTGAATTTATATATCTAGAATTATGCTCCTTTGCTCACAGCTACAAAACCTTAACAGCTCACTGTACCTCATGCAGCTGGGGCTCAGACAGATGATGGTGTTATAGGAGCTTAACACATTCTGCACGTGGACATCACCCCAGCCACTAACACCATGCTCAGCAAATGTGAGGTAGCTTTCCTTCATTGGGACTCACCTAGGTAAATGCAGTTTATACTTACCATGAGTTCAAAGCAGTCACATGGATGGTTATTGTGATTCAGCTGAGTTGACATTAAGCCCACATAATTAATTAAAATCCTGAACTCATCACCTATCCACCTGATGAGCTTCCAACATGTATCAGAATTTCTTGTCACTAACCTGTCAGACCAACTATAATCTTGAGCTTTTTACTACTAAATTTCATCCTAGTTCTTTTACTCAAATGTGGAAACCATGTTTTTACTAGAAAATGGACATATCGTGGACCAGCCATAAAAGAGAAGAACCAGAGCATGTAAGACAGAAGGACTTAAGCACGTACACAGGGAAAGAGTCCATGGGGAGGTTGTGAGAAAGGAACAAGCAGCACTGGGGAGGATGTGAACAAGGAACAAGCAAAGGAAGAAAAGGATAAGAAAATGCAAACTGAAGGACAGTTGTGACATACACGATGGACGAGGTGACACACATACAAGAGCCAATCATAAAGCATAAAGTAGCGTGTGAAAATAGGCCTTAACCAATAACAATTATGCACGATTGTGCATAGGGAAAGCAAGAATTGTATATTAGGGACACTAATTCATCAATAAAATGGCTTCTGCCTGATTCACATTGAATCGTGTAGAGTCCATTGTTTCTCTCCGCACTCAAATCCACACCTGACTTCTTCCTTTCTAAAATTCCAAGCCATACCTCACAGACACTAACTGTCACCTTAATTCATTAGTGAATTACATAGTTCCTCTTATACACTAAATATGAAAATCCACATGTGGTTGACTACAGTAGAGATCCACAGGTCACCTCCCTCTCACGCTGTACTCTGCAGGTCGTCACCGTGTAACCCACCTCTAAATTCTTTCTTCATTTCTGTCTTTAACTACTGTTACAGAGAAAATCTGAACTGCTTCACTCAGAGCAACTAAATGTGGATCAAAATGGTTTATTGATGTACTAATGTTAAATCTGTCAGTCATAGTTCTGTACAGCCAAGTTTTGGAAACTTGCAAGGACAGAGACCCCACAATCCCCCTTAGCAACGGTCTCAGCACTGTACATGCACAGTGACTTCTTTTGTCTTTCTAAACACTATCCAACCTCCCATGTCACCACCCAGGTTATGTTTTGTAGCTCTGCTGAGAAGAGTCTGAAACCATTATCTCTGTAACTCCCCTTCAGCAGAAGTCCAAGGTTGTGGATTTGTGAAGGTCTTCAATATGCCACGTATTACAAATACCAAGCTGGCACTCACCTGTGTTTGTACAGTTGCACTTTCAGGTTGTTTTCCTTCTCTAACATGACTGTGTATGTGAAACTACACATAATTTACCTGCCATCAGTGAAGTACAAAGTCAGGACCAGGATCAGTACCAGAAATATAACAGATAAACCACAAAAACAGACCCTACAAAATGTTAATAAACACCTACAGATGTTGTAACATCCTTCTGTAACTGATCCCAAAGAGCTCTAATGACGTGCACATGCAGAGAGTTACACCCACATCTGCCTCTTCCCACAGGATGTGTGGGTGAAATGCACACACTCCCTCTTCTGGGAATGCAGGGTTCTGGCACACCCTCCTGAAAGGAGATGCAGGTGCTCTAGTTTTATGTGCCCCTGTGCAGCTCCCTGCAAGTTGTCAATGCACATGCTGGAGAGTGAGCCCTGCGAGTCCATGTGCAGCGACAAACCTGAGCCGTGGTCCCTGCTTGTCCCAGCCCAGGCTGTTTCCTGCCCATTTGCATGGCAGGCAGCTCACAGTATCTGACAGGGAGGCTGCTCCTGCTGGCTGAGGCAGAGGTGTGATGCCAGAGGGGTGACTTATGACAGTGTCAAAATAGTGTTTTGACAGTCATCTGCTTTCACTCATAGCTCTCTGTCTCCTGTTTCACATTTCCACATTGCCCAGAGACGTTGTGGAGTCTCCCTCACTGGAGATATTCAAGAACCATCTGGACACAATCCTGTGCCGTGTGCTGTGGGATGACCCAGTTTGAGCAGGGAGGCTGGACCAGATGACCGCTGTGGTCTCTTCCAACCTGACCCATTCTGTGATTCTGTGTTTTTTATACTTCTTTTCACATTATTTCCTTCTTTACTTAAGAATTTTCTGAAGTCATTTGGTTACTTTTTGAGCCAGCTGATGCTCGCCTGCCTCTTTTAACAGGAATAATTTTGGGCAAAAGCCCTTCAGACAGCTTTGAGGATTTACTCCTCCTCCCTGCCTCCAGCTATTTAATAGCTTTTGTTAACAAGGGCATCTGCCAAGGGCCCCCACATCCAACTAACAGTGCATATACTTTTTCTGTAAACATGAAATATTTAGTTTCAGAATCCCACCTTATTCATGTCCCCAGAGCAAAGATTATATAACATGAAGAACTCAAACACAATTATAATCTAGAAACACATATGGTATGCATATTTATATATGTTAATTTATATTAAAGCATTTTAATTTTGGTTTTGAACTTTGCACAAGGCACTTCTGACCTATAAATGTTACCTGTATACACAGAACATTATATGAAATATGGTATATCTTTGCATATATTAATAAATTAATCTATTAATAAAAAGGAAAAAAAAAGGATATGGAAGTGTTGTCACCTGCCATGAGCCAAACAACACTTATTTCTGAATGATGTGTTTTCACTTGTCTTTCTTGTCTCTCATCAGTTATCTACATCTGCTATCACGCTTTAAAGATACATATTGTTCTTCAACATAGTATTTTTTGTAAGAGTAGGTTCAGTCCTACTAAGCAGTCACACCTACTCAAATGACTCAAATGAAAGCAGTATTTTTTATGAATTCCAATGTTTGCCAGGAAATGTCTGAGCATGCTACCATTAAATTCTTATTTTAACTTCATATATTCTAACAGCTTTTTCTTTTCTTGCGTTCACATAACCTGCAATCCTCAGTTCTGACTTTTTTCTGCCTTGCATAATGAAAATACCTGCTTTCAATGGGAGCCATGTGGTGACAGACCCTCCCCCCAAAACACGGGAAAAGCAAATTAGTGCATCTATTTTGTTCTTTGAAAACAACAACATAATACACTAGTTTAGATCTCATTAAAAGGAAGTCATCTTTCTCACTCAGGTATGAAAGCATTTGGATGTAGAATGCCTATCACAGCTTCCACTGAAAAATGCCAGTTGCTCTGGCAGGTGAGTCAGGACTTTTATTCCCAGATCCTCACAAGAATGCCCCAAGAATAGCGTGAAGAATCACAAACTCTGGTATCATGCCCCCTCTTCACAAGCTCATAAGCAGACGTTTAAGGACAGCCTGGAATGCTAAGTTCCTACCAAGACTATTATGCATTTTTTTACTAAATAACAGTGATACTGAGATATTGGTAAGTTGTAAAGGGGTGGGTGATGAAAATCCAGAGAGTACTGAAATGCATTTAGCAGAATTTTTAGAGCATTTTGCCTCTGGGTTTGTACAAGACTTCTTAACATCAAAGTGCTCATGCATCTGTGTTATTTGGTATGTTGTGGCATGTCTCTTGATAACAGTCAAATGTACCAAATTAAAGTTGCTCAAAAATTATTTTTTATTAAAGTTTGGGTAGCAAGTGAAAATGCATGACTGTCTTTGTGCCACCATGTATTCAATTCCCAGCCCCCTGCAAAGGCAATATGCAGTGGCAAGTCCCTGCCTTGTTCTCTCTTGTCCCACCAACAAGAGAGATGAGGAGCCTGCTGGGCCTTTACAGACTCAGACACCATGATTTCTGTGTTTGACAGATATGGAGAGATCCTCACTTACAAAGGCAGTGACAGCACATCTCTTCCCACACCCTTGAAAGAAACCAGAACTTCTGTAGACATGATTTCAGAGCAGTGTCTCACCTGCTAGTGCATCTCTGCTAATCTAGTGGACCTAGACTGATACTGATTCTTTAAAGTTTCTTAAATCCTGTCTATAATCTGGAATAGATTTGTGACTGAGCACTGCAAGTACGACTTAAATAATATGACTTCAGCTGTACATTCCACTTTCTGCTTCCGACTCCCAGGCCAGGTCAACCTCTAGGCAGTGTCTGTTTATTCTTCTTGAAAGACATGCATTAGGCACCCTCCAAAACAGGGTCTTCAATGTGCCAGGCACTGTCAGGATGTATAATTAGAGTGTATGTGCCAAAGAGCTTGACAATTAAAAATACAAGGTCAGCAACTGTATTAACAGAGTCAGCTACACTAAAAGGAAGGTACCTTAAAGAAACTAACTTTCCACTAAGAGAATGAAAGCAGGTTTGATTAATTATTTGTCATTATTTAAAACAGGGTATCATTCATGACTTAGAGGAGGCTAATACTTGCATCATTAAAGGCAGCTCGTGCTCACGGACGTACATTAACCAATGGAGCAAAAACACTCAAACCTCTCTCAGTCTTCACATTCCTAAACACATGCTCTTTCAGAGGAAACAGTCCAGAAGCTAAAATTCACTGGATGAAAAGACAGGAAAGCAAGTAATATCTACAGAAGGGCCACAAAGATTATCAGAGTGCTGCAGCACCTCTCCAATGAAGACAAGGCTGAGAGAGCTGGGGTTGTTCAGCCTGAACAACTCTCCAAGGAGACCTTAGAGCACCTTCCAGAACCTGAAGGGCCTACAAGAAAGATGGGGAAAAACTCTGGAGCAGGGTCTGTTGTGACAGGACAAAGGGTAATGGTTTTAAACTAAAAAAGGGTAGATTTGTACAAGATATAAGGAAACATTTTTTTTATGATGGGGGTGGTGAGGCACTAGAACAGGTTTCCCAGAGAGGTGTTGGATACCCCATTCCTGGAAACACTCAAAGTCAGGTTAGACAGGGCTCTGAGCAACCTGATTTAGTTGAAGATGTCCATGCCCATGGCAAGGGGGAGTTGAACTGTGTGACCTTTTAAGATTCTTTTGAACCCAAACTACTCTATTATTCTATGATCCTGAATCTTAAAGCTGGTAGTTAAGAGTTAGTGGGACAGTATAACCCTGAGATCTTGTTGCTGTGCCAAGAACCATTCATGCATTTGATGCAGAAGTCACTGAAACAAAGAGCTGTTGCAGGACTCTTTCATCATGCCATGTTCCTTGAGATCACATGGATCCCAGAGGATGGTGAGGCACAGTCCTTTGATGTATTGTATGCAGTCATTCCTTCAGCTACCAACTATTGATCCTTTGCAGTCATGCAGTCCTACTGTCCCTCTGGGATGCCTGGATTGCTCTGTGCAGGATACTTTCTCATGTTCAGTTTAAAGCAGGTCAGCTTGACAAAAACAGCTTTCCTCAGCCACTGACAGTTGTCCTTCTCTCCATACAGCACCAGACCTAATGCTGAATGGATCACCAGATCTAATGTGTACCCTCTCCCTTCAGCTCAGAAGTATTTGATACTTGCGTCATGTTAGCTGATTTTTAACTTCCCTCCACTGATCAGGACTACATACATCTCAAACCTGAAGAAGAAATTCAGATGTCTGCTAAAACAGCTAATTTCAAACAAAATTGCACCCCCACTCTTTTCCACTGTCCCTTGACCATGAAGACTGAGTTTTATTTGACATTTTGGTCTTAATGATGATTTATTAGGTGTGGCATGGTTAGACACTTTTTATCTCCGTTAAATCCTAATGGCTACATTTTGCCTTTTTCTACTGAAAGGGTTCATGGAAATCAATGCAGTTAATGGACTCTGCTATTAAGTATATGTTGCTTGGAGATATAATAATGATGCTTCAGAGTCTCTCCCACAATTTGCTAATGCAAATTTCACAGTCACATTTGAAGTCATTTTTGCTAGTCAAACTATTCAGGTTTAGTTTCAAGGTGGAAATTGTACTTAAAATTATCATCTCATGAATATCATGGAACATGATTATTTGTAACATTGTAACATTGCTGACAAGGCACTGAGACTTTAAAATACAGCCTATTAGGTTTTACTATAATATTCAGTCCACATAAAATTGGAAGTGAGCCAATAAAATTAAAACCTCTATCTAAAAATTATGTACTGAACAACTCCTTTTTTTTGCTAGAATGTCTTTTACTAATTGAAGGCCAAATCTGAAATGGACTGTACACACTAGTAGAACTTTAGTCTAAGCAAAAAACAGTTGCTGACTATATCTCCTTTTATATTTTTTAACATACTAAATAACCATATGCACAAAGTCTAACTCAAAGTATACTTTCAACCCAAGTAAGTTCTTTCTTTTCTTCTGATATATTTACAGAGTTTAAAATAAGGGAAAATCTAGCCTGATCTTCATTTTACAAGGTACTACATCTCTGGGGTTTATGCTGTTCCATAACTTTTGCATGGCTCAAGGTTGTCATTCAAAAAGGCACAGAATCTTCAGCTAATGGAGAATCAACAGCTTTTCAGAATAATTATTTCCATTGCTAACTGCTTTCACGGCTGAAAAGTCAGCTTATATTCTCATTTCCAGCCACTGCTTCTTTGAGTTTCTCTTCTCCCAGCCTTACACACTAAATTCAGCTAGGTGAATTTTAGATTTTGAAAATGGAATTGGTTTAGAGTTTCTCTCCTCTCCTTCAAAAAAAGCAGGAAAAAGAAAGAAGAGAAAACTAACATTAACAAGCTAGGAAAATTTAACAGTAAAAATGGAGAGAACACTCTACCAGAAATTTCAAGTGTTCACATTTAAAAGCCCACATTACATAATTTGGACAAGTTTAGTACTTAGTGTAACAAATGATTGACTAAGGGTCCCCTGAAATGTGAGAAAACAAAATAGAACAGTGTAGATACCATCAATCTCTAAGTTCTTTATGAATCCTAAGTAACAAAAGTACCACAACTCAGGGAAGCATTAGAGTTGCAATTTCAAAAGCACTGAAATGTGAATCTTACTCACTTGAAACGTGAATAATATCTATGCATTAATGTTGCAATGAAAACATTGCCTAAATAAATGTTAGAGTTCCCATTTTGCAGATACAGAACTGAACTGGAACACTTTCACAGATTTACAAACAGAATCCACCTTAGCCAACAAGACAAAACAAAGGAAGATTTTTGATCCCATATATTGCTCATCCATTAGAGAACAGACCCTTCAGACTGAACGAGATCATTAAGATTCATGCTTTGAGAGCACTAATGCCAGATTTACTCTATGATTGCTACAGCTGCAAAAGAATAATAGAATTACATGGATTTTCCTGGTTAGGAGAGAAAAGCACAGGTTGAAATCACTTAAGCAGACATAAGCCCTAATGAATTTGGAGTTCAGTACTTTTGAAGTTTTGATGTAACTTTGATTTTCTTTCTTATTTTAGAAAAAGACAAGCACGTGAAATCAATAATGTATACATTATGATCATTTTGGGGAGCATCACAAAACTGAATAGAGCTTAGTTTGTTTCATGCAAACTCTTCCACACATCCTGTGAGGAGATACTTCATTTATTCAGAACGGCTGTTTTTCTGAGTCATCTATGCACAATTCAAACCTGGGATTTAATTGTTTTCTATTCATTATAAATAATATTTTTCTTTAGCAAATTTAGCCAGGGTCTGAGCTCTTGTTGAGCAACCTGCTTGCAGAGGTCTCCATTACACAGCATGAATTTTTTTTGCTCTGCTTGACATTTCTGTCTCTGGCAATTGTTATCACATATGTTCCTGGCATAGCCACAGAACATAAATTTAACATCTAAACAAATACTGAATAACACAACAACGACAAATCTTAAATGAGCAAAGAACCACAAAAAATTACCCCTTTTTCCCTTACCATGTTGAATACAGCCATGGTTAATATTATAGCAGTGGTTGTGAATGTAAGAGTGATCCTTGGCCAAGGACGGTTTGCAATTATTCCAGATGATTTCAGGATCCACAACAACGAAGCTGATGCTTTCTTGCTACATTGCTAAGCACAAAGAGTTTAGAAAAGAGAAAAAAATATCATTAGTATATTAATTAGTATAAACAAGGGTAGAACTAAGACATCTCAAGATTGAGGGCAGCATCAATCTTGAAACATTGTACAGAACTGTTTAACTATTATAGTCTCATGAGAATTACAGATCATGATTAAACATTAAAAGAAAGAAATTTATTTAAAATATCTGCAATGACAATCACTTCCATTAAATAATTATAATTTGCAAGTACCTTACTAAACGTTCAGTATATATTATAATAATAGCAAAATACAGAGTTGACAGCAGTGTCATCACCTTTAACATCAGCAAAACCCTTGAAAATAAACTGACGTGCCTTGACTGAATTGAAAGAGTCACATTTAGTAGCCTCTGGAAACTTCAAAATGTAAATAATGACTCTGCAAAGTCTTTGACACAGAATAAAGGCTAGCTATATCCCTGCAGCCCTCAAAACAGGAGAGTTTCCGGGGTTTTCTTTCATTTTTTTGGAATCTTGTTTAATAATTAGTTTTAAATGGAAAATAACTCAACAAAGCAAATCAACCTTCACTAAAACTATCTAGAAGGCAAATAAGCATTTCATAGAAAACTGGACTTAAATTTGACACAAAGAGTATTCAGTGAATAGAAAAATTTTTTTTACGTAGTGGCAAAAATTACCAATAAAAAACTCTGACTCATTTAATCTGCTTCTAAGAAGACATTGCAAAGTCTCCATTCATACATGCATAGTGCCTAGAGGCACAAGAGGCTCACACAGAATAAACAACAATTTGTGACACATCCAATAAACATTAATTTTCTCAAAACTTTAACAATGAGGAGATAAGGTTGCCTAGAAGCATCTTGTGCCCTTTCCAAATGTCAAATTCAGTTTTATGGAAACCTCTGTAAAAAAGGCAAAGAAAAGTTAAGGAACATGACAATCCCACAAAAATAATTGTTTTTTTCAATGTGTTTTCTCTATTTACTTAATATTATCCGAGATTGCTTTGCATATTGCTTTCACCCCAGCCCCAGCCATCAGCAGAGATACAAGCTCAGGAATGAGAACTCAAGCACAAAAAACTAGCAAACACAGGACTTAACTTACAGCACTGATCTATTTGCCAGGTTCAATAGCTATGGCACATTATGCTAAATTACACCACTACCCAACACATGTGATGCATTTTGCATGAAGGTCTTTATCATACTGTATATAAGCCTTTCACTCCTAATTATGCATTATTTGGACAAATCCTCTGCATATGCAGAGCTTTTTTTACATATTGTTTCCTTTTATGACAGGGAGTTTTGCTGAATTGGACAGGTTCTGAGATCAGTTTCAGGAAGGTCAAAACAATCATTGGAATCTCAAGGATGGACAAAGAAAAGGAGAAAAAACATGCAGCTTTTATATACACATTACTCCTCCCCCATATCAAAACCTCACCCAAATACATAAACTCAAAGGACCTGCATTTTTGAACAAAAAAAATCCTGCTCAAAAGGCTTTTTGAGCTCCCCAACCTTGTTCTTCACGCTTAAGTACACAGCAAATTTCAAGATAATTTGAATCCACACGTAGTTTTTAGAGAAGTTTTGTCATCCCTCCCACTTCAATACAGTAAAAAGCACAAAGCTTTGATTGCTGCTGCTGCTACAGAAGGGGAGTGTTCCGATGGATGCAGGGATTGGATCTGTGTGAAAATGAATAATTTAGTTCTCTGTCTAGTCTGCCTAAAACCCACTGAGTCAGGGAGCATGGATTTATGGCAAATTAGAACAGTCATGAAATCATGCCTTAATTACTCTTTACCTTTTTTATAGTTCACATGGAACTTTATTACAACTTAACCTACATTGTTCCGTGATTTTCTTGGAAATTTAAAAGCAGCTGGAATAGTTTAAGTTGCATTAGGGACAAAACTAGGCAAGTACACTGAGAAAGTACTAGGAATATAAAACAGCTAAGAAATCATATCTATAAAGCTGTACACTCTGTTCTTTCTGAATTACATTACAGGGAGACATACTGTTCAAGGAAAGTCTTTAGGATTAGAAATTCCAAGAAAATAAGCTAATGATGGAAATAAATTATCTGGTCTAAATCAGATATATTTTATTATGAATTTTACAGGGTTTATGTTATCTGATGAGAGGCTAATCAAATCAAACACGAAGACCTGGTGATGATCAAAAGGGCAATGACAGTTGATGAGTAACCTCATCAACAGAAGCCACTGAATTTGCTGCTTCTAAGACCACTGAAAGAGGTTGCTGCAGTCATGATTTCTCATGGAAAACCTACCAAGAAGCCTCAATGAAAAAAACTTCCTTTCCAGGATGCCCTGCAGAGTAAGGGTGATTCCTGCCTAAAAGGGTAGCAGGCTGGCACAGGACAGTTAATTTTGCAAGTGAACAGAAAGAAACTTGGGATTGTGTAAATATATCTTAAGGGCATAGTGGGTATGTGGAAAACCTGCATGACATTTAGAGGATGGGACACTTAAGAGAGGAAAGGAAGGCATGAATGTGGATCAGATAAGTACAAGCATAGGTAGACGGAGATGAGAAGGGATGAAAGGAAAGAGATGAAGGTGAAAACTTTTCTAAATGAGTCTATTGCATATAGTTATTAAATTCTATCTCTAACAATCTTCTGTGTAAGTGCAGTCCTTATTCTGAGCCTGCATGTGTGTGAATGGTAATAAACTTCATGCTGGACTAGATGGCAAGGGGCACAGGATGGGTGCCAGCCACTGGAGAGAGATCACATGGGTGAGGCAACTGAGGGCTGGGTATCAGTAGCCGAAGTGTGTCAGACCAGTCCCTGGGGAAACCCACAGGGTGTGTGGGGGCATGTGTGTGTAACCATTAAGAACATTCAGACAGAACTGGTTGGCAAGTAGGAGATCAACATTTGGAAAGACCCAAGGTTTCAGCTAGTCACTTTATAAAGGGGACAGAGCCTGGGTATGGATATTGTATTGACTAAAATTCCACATGCAAGACCCACAAGTTAAAGTGTGCCTGTGGATGAGCACAGTCAGGAAGTGTGTATGCCATCAGTCCTGATCCTCCAGAAAGAAGGAACTAGACCACCAGTGTTGATCTTGTTTACATGAGTGCTGCTTGTTGTTATGTGGGTGCTGTAAGAGAGCTGTTCTGTCCATGGATCTGTGTGACTGCTCCTCTGTGTACGGTATATGCCCGTTTTCCTATTGGGAATACATGCCCAACCTCACTACAGGTTGCACCTGGGACTTCAGTGAGAGTGGGACAGGAGGATCTCCTCCCTGAATTTTAAAGTCCATCAAATTGTTCTTCAGTGGGTCAAGAAGGAGCACTTCCCAGCTGCTGAACTCCACTGGGCCCAACAAGCTCTAGCAGCTCTTACTTTCAATTTTGTAATTGAAAGTTCAGTAACAGATGCAAACAGTAACAGCTCAGTAACAAATGCAAAACAATGTTGTAAAAAAGTTGCTTTCATGTTTTAGTAGTGCTACACAAAGTAAATTTAGTTTTCTCTGCTCATATGAACAATTTGTGTTATCTTAATTCTGAGGATAAAATTAACTTTCACATAGAAAATCCCTGCTTAATCCAAGTATCTAAATACAAGAACGCTGGCATCAAATGAGGGTGACTTTTCAAACTTTTCTACTTTAACATCAATGCTTCCAATTGTTAAATTTGAGCTTTCTTCGTATTTGAAAGCAATCATTGAAAAAAATTAAAATATAGAATTGCTGAGACTACTTAGCGATGTCCATGCTGAGAACAGCATGTATTGCTGAGAACCACCTTTGTTTTCCAAGTACCTGGAAAGCAGGTACAGACTTATGCACCTTCTGTATGAAAATTGCTTGCAATAATTCCAATTTTTCTTTGTTTATAATATTTTTGAACAATATCACCTGACCTTGTTAATACATTTTAGCAAGGAGGAACTAATTTTCTACATTTCTTTAAAAAACTCTTTTTCTGCTACCATTAAGGAAAAACAAACAAACAAAAAAAGGCAACTTTATCACTAAGAAAAGGTCTGGAAAAGAACATAAGCTTCTGGAAACAATATACCATTCAATCAATGTGATTAATCAATAAAGAGATTCTACTCTTCCCATTGCTGTTGCTAAATTATGGACACTGCTGGCTCTAACTGGAAGAACAATGTGAGTGATGTTAAGAGGGCAACTTCAAAAATGAAGTTGTAGATAGTTATTTCCACTTGTCAAACAGAAGCACAACAGGGTGATGTATTTCTTACCAGGCTGCTTAATGCACAGCTCTGAGTTCTGGAAGGAAAAGACCCCTGTTTATTTGGTATGTCTGCCATGCCCACCTTGTTTGTTAAGACAATGAGGGTCCTGAAAGGAAAACTTGTGGCAAAACCCTTAAAAATCTTAAAAAACCTTAAAAATCTTTAAGCCATTGAGTAGATATTCCTTGGAAAACACGAAAGAATACACTGTTGAATAATAATTTTCTGTGTGAATACCAGATTTGCTGAACTTCATTTCATTTTTGAGCAGTCCAAATCCAGTCCATATGTAGTACAACTGCAGCATTTCAATACAGCTGAAAATTTGGGGAATCCCTGGAAGCAGAACTGGAGTGGTGGGGAAATCATTAAAACTACTCTTAAGAGCAGAATTATGCTTATATATATTCAGAGCAGAATATATTTATTTTGCTGATTCCATCATCCATCTTTTGTTGTAAATATTATGTCTCCTTTGAAATTTTCTGAATAAAATGGAGAATGAGATTTAGGAAAGAAAGTGATCAGTTCTTGAAAGCATGCAAGTAGGATAAGACATCAGATCTCAGTAGCACTAGAGTATCACAGTGTTTATTCTAAGTAGAGCTGGCAGAATATGGTTTAGTATTTATCATTTACTGACTAGAAATAATAGGTATTTGTAGTATGAGAGGTGACTAATGTATTACCTTTTCATCTGAACATGTTAAATCTGATATGACAGCACAGCATGATAATGAGTAATAACTTATTTTGAATATTCAGGACATTACAATGTATCCTGTGTTGTCTTTCTACACACAAAAACCTACTTCAGCATTTAATAAAATGAATGCTGTCTTTCTGAGTAGGACCAAGAAACTGGTGCGAGAATTAATTGTGACAGCTCTGTCGTAGATGAAAGACAGTGTTGCAAGAGCTGTCACACTTCTCCTTCACATGCAAGCTGAGGTTGGAACACCTTCACTGAAAACTTCTTATTTACAGAAAGCCAGTGAATCACATTTTCTATAGTTCTATTGTTGTTCTTTTCATTTTACATTCAAATACAACTTGATATTTTACCAATACTGATGCTTCAAAAATGCAATCAAGAGAAACAAAATTCAGATTTTTTTACATGCTCGTTTTTACTCAGAGTTGAAGAAGACACCAAAGTTCAAACCCAAAGAGCTTGATGACAGCAATTACACTGACCTAAGCTTGGAGAAGGGGGATTTTGCTATATAGGCACAAGCTTTTACTTACATATTTATTAATGCTTCTAATGTTGACAAAAAGGACCAATGTACTTCTAAAAGGACTACTGTAACACCAAGCTTTTGAATTCCACAGTGGCACCTGTAAATCTAAGCCAGGCATTTTGAATCACACAAAATGTATCCAGGTGAAAAGTCTACTCAATTTATATTTCATGCAACTGGCTGGAAAAAATCTAGAATCCTAAGTAAATAACAGCAAAAACTAAAGTCAGTATCACATTTTTAATTTCACCATACGTTGCAGTGTTAATTATCCTTTACAATGGGGCATGTTAAAATGGCCACGTCGTTCACTCAGCTACGTCATTCAAAGGAAAGAACAGGTCAGTGACCTGCACAAATATGCCTTTAGGCACTCAGAGTTCAGTCCTGGCACTTCCTGTGCTGCTTTCCTCACTCAAGAAAATGTACAGTGACTGTGTTATATGCTATTTTAAGTTAAGATGTTCTCAGTCCCTCCCACCAAGGTTTTTCTTTTTCTCAGAAAATATTTAAAGAGCCATTGGTTTTGAGAAGAATCAAACCAGAATGACATTTTAAGGACAATGCTCAGGGCACTGAACTAGAGGAAGGAGTTCTTGAATGCTATGTTCTACATTGTCCGAGACTTGATCTCCAAGTGAGATGCTACCATCCAAAACCTGTCTCACACAACAGGAGCTCTGATCTGTGGCCATACTCTGGTACTAGCACATCACAGATATCCCCTCCAGGGATATCTGTAAAGACCATTGAAAACAATCTGGATGCTCTCTGCTTTCCTGCTTTTTTGATGACCATAGGAAAAATTGTGTGCACACCAGGAAGCACACTTGGATATCTCTTCATGTGAAAGTAACTTACAATCTCATCATGGGCAAAGACACTAAAGGGCAGCATTGCTGGATTTTAAAAGTTATTAAAAGAGAATTTTTGGCAAAGCAGACAAAAGGAATGTGGTTTTCACCAAGTCAGGCAAGTTCTTCAGCTGCCTTCAATCACATAACTAATGTCGTAAACATGTAACTCAAGAAGCTGAGTAAGAAGAATTATTTTTGTTACTTAAATCAGTACATTTATAACAATTCCTGAAGTCTGAACATGGTACTTAGTTAAGTGGTGATGGATTTGCTGTTGTAGTGCCCGTGCTAGAGACTCATCAGAATGACTTTTAGGATTAATGAGCCTCTTTCATGGACCCTGTTGTAGGTGCCAAAGTGCCTCTTAAGGTTCTCCTTGCCTTCCACTGTTTTAATCTTCATTTAAAGGCAAAGCCTTACTGCTGAAGAAACTAAAGGGCCTGGATCTTTCATCTGTATCTGCATTAAGAGACAGTCACATCAAAGGTAAAATTGCAGATCGAAAATAATTTCCAAGTAGTGCCGGTACTGATACTCCTTTCCTTGCAGAGCTTTTAAATACCTTATGTGTACACAGTTGTTCTGACTGTACCTAAGTACCAATGCCAATTGCTTTAGAGTAAAATACAAATCCCTGCAAAATAAAAAGGTATAGATTGTGTATCACTCTTTATACAGTGGTGTGGTGTAAATAATGTGCTCTCTTCTAGCAGGGACAGGGCTGCTCAGGTACTGGCTGCCCTTTGTCAGAGGTGACCTTAAATCAGAACATCTTTCTCAACTGTGAAGCCAGTTATTTTCTGCTGTTTGCTTTGCTGGCATTGTGTTCTGCTAATTCCATGATTCAACTGGGTATTTAAGGGACACTATAAACATGTTCAGATGAGACGACATTACTTCTATCTCCTCTGTTAGCTTAACTAGTCAAATAGGTTTGCAAGGTAGAAACATACGCAACAAAAAACCATCTCATATTAATGAAAGTAACTGGCACAAAGAGTATGTCATATTGATTAAGTGCATGTGTGTCCCAGGTAATGCAAAGAGATTTTTGAGACAGTACTTGCATCAATGCATAAGGAACGTCTGCTTGAGATTAATACTTCTTTGGCCAGCTACCTCCGCTACCCCAAAGATCTTTCCTTTACATGCTTAGTGTGGGGTTTTTTTTCTACTGGATGCATTACATTTTCCAGTGTATCACTTAGGTACCAGATGTCTGCTTCCTTGAACTCACAGCAGGAGGTAAAACACATCTAACACTTACCAGGTCTGAGGTGTTTCACATGCATTCTATGAACTCGTCTATACTTCAGGAAGATAAAGACAAGAGATGCAGAAAATAAATGAGCTAAAGGACAATCACTGTCCTCTATCCCTCTACTTGGGAAGGAAACCTCTCACGGAAAATTCAAAGAAAATATTCAAAATTAATTAAAAAGAAGGGCCTACATTTAAAATAAGAAAATATAAGACAAAAAGGATCTTTATGACCAAAAATACTCATAATCTTTAAGAGCATGAGTATCTCTGAATACTGTGACTATCCAAAAAAAAAAAAATTTTATAGGCACAAAAAAGCAGTCAGAACATAAAAGATATAAATTCCTTTCAAACTTCAGGATAAATGCCATTTTAGCTAGGATTGAGCAAGGTTTAATGCCTATGGGCAAATGACTGTTTCTGTGAGAACTGTCAGCTCTCCCTGCCCTCGACCTGTTTGCCCAAGCCCAGCAGGGAAGGACACACCACAAAGACAGGCTCTGGAAGTCTGTAACCTCCTTATTTGTGCTACTACTCTGCTGCATCGTTTGATGGAAAAATGCCTACTCTTCTCTAATGGCTGATATTCTCACTCCACAGCAGACTGAGCTGGACCATGCTGCAGTGCTGCTGAACAGTAGAATCAATTAGTAAACTCAGGGTGAAATGCTGAGCATAAATCTGTTCTTACAATATTGTAATTAAATTCCGTAAGAGCTAGTAATTTTAGCATTACAGTCTGGATTTTTTTTTTTTTTTTTTAATTTTGCCAATGAAATTAAAATCATACAGAGAAACTTGTTCAATGTTGGTTTTTGTGTGACTCACTCTGTGGTGGTGACAGACATTTATGATAGGTGAACACTGAGAGTGGAAAGTGTCAAAAGTACTAAGACAAGCACATAACACAGTGATAGCTAGGTGTCCTAATCTGAACTTAGATTTTGCTGTCTTTACTGGCATCTCAGGTCCCACTCTGTAACTCTTGTAACAGTTCTGTAAATATTTGACTACTACTGCAAGTTTATGTACCAGGTACCAGTGCTCAGGCTGGTGGTGAGGCCTGACCCTGGCTGGGCACCTTGGGAACACCAGGCCAAGAAAGAGCCCAAAATGTTGGGCAGAGAGAGGAGGAAGGAGCAAAAAGGGAGAAACAGCAGAAGGAACACCAAGGTTGGAGGACTGGGCACTCCATGCTGGAGCAGATAACCACTCTGCAGCCCATGGAGGATACATGCTGGAGCAAGTGATGCTCCTGAAGGAACTGCAGCCTGTGGAGACCCTACAACTGAGCAGGATGGAATTGTGAAAGGAAGGAGCAGCAGAGAGAAATGTCTCTGTACCAACCACTCTCCAGCCCTACTTGTAGTGCCTGATGGTAGGTAGAGGACTCTGGAGCAGAGGAGTGAAGGGGAATTTGGGATAGGGAGGAGTAATAGTGTGGCTTTAATGTTTGTTTTTGTTTCTTACTACACTAATCTCTTCTAATTGTCAATAAATTAAATCAATTATCTCCAAGTTGAGTCTGCTTTTGCTATGAAAGTAATCGGTCAGTGATCTCCCTGCCTTATCTCAAGCCATGAACTTTCTCATCCTATTTTCCTGCCCCATCTTTCTGAGTAAGGCAGAGTGTGTGAGCAGCTGGGTGGTGTCTGACCTGTAGCTAACTCACCATATTTCATCTGTCACAGTCAGACAGGCACAAAAAATTCTTGGGTTTTTTGGTGCATTCTTAGAAGAGAGATATTTGGTGATTTTAAACTGTGTAATTGTGTGCAGGTACATGTACACACAAGCAAATCCACATTTACTACATGCCTTCTATAAGGGTTTACAAAATCTTTAGAAAAAAGGTGTGAAAAAACCCCAAATAAACCCAAACCAATTCAGCCTTAGGATGATAAAGCCTGATTTCTGTTAACACTGTCACTGTTGTGTGAAAACTCAGATATTGATACCAGTTTCTTTGGAACTTTAGACTTTTTCTTCTACAAAGAAAATGTTTACAGTTATGGATCAGATAGTTCAACAAATATGCTACCAAAATACGACATAGGGTGTCACTGTGGTTAAAGCTGCAAAACAATACTTGGATTTTGACACAAAGGAAGAAATCTTAGGGAGAGAACAAGGGAAAGAAAAACCTACTGCTTCTTTTGTTAGCTGCTTCTCACCCATCACCTTAAGAACTACCTCCATGCACATGAAGGAGAGACAACACTACATCAACTATGGTCATAACTTTCTGAAATCTTGTTAGCAGCACAGCTTCTGTATTAGAGCAGCTGAACTCACAAAGACATGGCCATAACTAACTCTCCTGTTCAAGTTACCTAGGTTAGAACATGACAACTGGCAACTCATCAGAAATGCAATGACAGGTCTCCATTTCTGGGAACTATTTACAGTATTTATGTGACATGGGCAAAAAGTCATAGAAAATAGTTGTTAAATGTTGTTCAAGTGGCACAACTGTACAACTCTGACTTGGGATATTGCTTAGCCACCCTTTAAATGCAGAAAAATGTATTTGTATTCCTCCTAAGTAACACTATAAATAAAAGCCCCAGGAGAATGTATGTGGCAGCACTTCTTTATACCATTCCATCAGCACATCTTTTTCCTACAGGAAAAGGCTGGCTTTTCATTGAAGGATTTGTTTTTTAATTTGCTTATTCAAGAGCAGTGCTCTGACTACGTCATTTTACTCTCAATCTGCTGTCAATAAAAAAACAGCAGTCAACCATAACATTACATGAGAACTAATTTTTGCTATTAAGTAATAGCAATACCTCTAAGATCTCACTCTAATGATTAAAAATATTTAAGAATATCATTGCATTATATTTCAGTTTAATTCCTGAGCAGTGGCAGCATCCCTACTTATTGGAAAGATAACTGAAATGCACATTAATTATATTTTCTTAAAAGCATGTCCTGGCTAATTACAAGCTTCACAAGAGCAGAGAGAGAGAGAAATTATAAAAACCTACTTCCTCTATTTCTTTCTTTAACTACCTTGTTGTAGTGTTTTACTGCACACTGAAGTAATTGTCTTTCCCACGTGCTTTCTTTACAAAAGATCTTTCAGTTTTCTCTATGGGAGCTTACACAAGGACAGAGAGGGAGAAGTGGGGATGCCACATTCAGATTGCATTCACTTTTTTACAACTCCGGAAACTCCTTATCCTTATTATAGATGGAGTTCTATGTTGGATCTTTTTGAAAACAACTGAGAGGGGGACATGCTGAAATGCTGAAAGGTTTGCCCAAATATTGAATTACATTCTCAAATTCAGCATAACATTACGTACACTAATAGGTATTATAATAACACCTGGACCACTCAGTGCCAAAACTGGAAATTTACTATAACATTTTATATTTCAAAATAGTTGTTATGGTGAAATAAATTACTTTAAACTCCAAAAATTGTCTTATACAATACTTAAACAAATACACAGTCCCACAAATTAAAGCATTCATAAGATGAGTCATCTTCTGTAAGCACAACAGCAAAAATTTTTGAAAAGGCAATTTATCAAACAATAATGAAAACCTCTCACATGCTCCAGCTTCACATGAGAAAGAGAATATTAGTGTCGATACAGACAACCACTGCATTGGCATTTTCTGCTTTTCAGATAAATGAGGACATTTTACAGAAAATCACCATGGACAAAACAATGTCCGCAGAAGCCTGAGCATGCAAATCCTTTTTCCTTTAACTGGTATTCTGCAAAGGCAGAGTGACTTGGCAAAACCAGAACATGTTATTTCAAAGAAACCATCAAATAATGGATTAGATTTCCTTGAATACCTACCAAAAGCTGTCCAGCAAAACAGATAAACAAAATGAAGGAAAGCAGGAGAAACGCAGCCCCAAATGAAATTCCAAGAATAGACGTTCTAGAAGAAAAGGAAAAGGGGTATTCATTTCTTTGTTGCACATTTGTCACATGACAGTTCTTTGTCTATAATACTGATGATATGAAAAATTACTAGGTGCAAGTTGCAACTTCCAAAGATCAACACCATGGAAAACCAATTCCAATCTTTACCAGAACAGCAGGCATTTCCCCAGCCATTTTCTCAATTCAGGATTGCTTGAATGGGTATTACCTCTGACTTTCCAAAGCTATTACCACGAGAAGCTAATAATTTCCACACATATAATGACAGAGCACATTAACAGCAGCAATATTTTGTTTTAATTTTAGGAAGCCTGTATGAAAGAAGATCCTTATTGCTTTATGTTGTTGATTTTGTAATAATATAAGAGTGTAATAGATATACAAAATGAACTTGCTGGTGGTGTACATTCACCCCTAAAAGGCAGAAAACAGCACAGGTCAGTGATGTCCATTTTCAGTGTCTCACAGCAGAACCTGCACTATCTGTGATGCTGATCTTCCTTACTCACTGTTCCAGTTCATCCTTTTCTTGCGTGTTATAAATAGGAACATCTAGCCAGACGTAGCATCCCTGGATACTCAGTGAACAGGGCTACAGTAATAACCTGTGAATTCCTTCATTCATTCCTTCATTCATTCTGCAAAGGCGGAAATCTCTCTACAGGAATACCACAGTAGAGCATAACTGCTCCATCAGGCACCATGTGAGAGCTTCTTATCACATCTGCCTAGGGAAAGATGCAGTGGAACCAAATTATGTTTAATGAATGCCAAGAGAATACCAGAAGCTCTGGATCAACTGAGTTGTTTAAGCATGGGAACTAGATGCAGTCATGAAGTCTCTCACCTGAGTACCTGCTTTCAGGTTTAACTCCAGATTTGACACTTTTACAAAATAAAAAAACATCTCTCAACTCCTCTGAGCATCAGCAAACATCTTACTTTATCAGACATTATATGCCAGAAATGCTAGGAAACGTTTTGCTCTGTTTTAACAACAGAGTTGTATAAAATATTTTCAGGAAAGAAAAACAAAGCATTAATGTCACCAACCAATCTGATGCCATTAAAAGCATTTTGGAGAGTAATTGATGATCTTCCCTGCCAATCATTCAGGGAACTTCTTATATGTTATTAGTCATCAGATTTTGGGCTGATGAGCACAGCTGATGCAAAACAAACAACTGGCAATTCACAACTTATATTAATCATGAAACAATATTTCTTTTAAAAGTCATTTGAAGAAAATTATTACTTATGAATACATGTTGTCCAAGAATTTCTCATCAAGACTGAAACAGTAAGCTGTACATCAGAGTATTAAAACTAGTCTCTACTCTTAGGAATTGAAAATCCTGTAAGCAACAGAAGAGATAAAGAAAAGGAAAAAAAGGAAAAAACCAACTAGAAAACATGAACTAAAGCCAGTTAGAAAAGAAACAGGTTTATTTTTTATATATGCATAAACACTTGCATGTATGTCCCTCATCAACATTCAAGGAACCATTCCTACATTTCAAACTATAGCTATTCCTTCTCTGATATGAAGAATACAAAAAAGGAGCCTTAAAAAATGACTCAACACAAGAATAGCCTTATCAGTCAAGTTTGGAGTGCATCCTTTTAGAAGAAGAAATGAGGATGTTTGTGAGAGAAACTGGAGAGCAAGGGAAATAAAATTAACATGGCATAAAGAGAGCTTATGCAAAGAGTACTTAATCTCCTGGGCAACAGGCTAGAACAAAAGGTCTTTGTAGCTGTTTCACATAATCAGTGATGCTATTGAGGGGGCACAAGAATTACACAGCAAGGTGAACAGGACAAAGAGAAAAGGACTGAGGGTAATAAAAGTGCTATCTTAGAATCCAGATTTGAATGGTGAAAACACAGAAAAAGAAAAACATACTATTTTTGCTCCCCACACCCCATTCCTTCCTGGGAACAGCAGAACTTCTGTTTCAGTTAGGCTAAGACAAAATAGTTTCATGCTGCTCCTAGAAGGAAAGAAGTGGGCTGAAAATGCTATAAAGAGAAGAAAAATGCTAAAAATTAAGTGCCACCATAAACAAGTCTCATTTGAGGCAATGACCATAGGAAAGACACAACATGATTTATTTTTTGTCACTGGAACATTACAAAAACAGTGCAGGTCTTTACAGTAAACTAACCTTGCTTTTACTGTGTAGAGTTATCAAATGCATTGCATTGACAGATTTGGGCAAAATATTTAGTCAGAGGAGCACCTGAAATTGCATAAGCCAGGTAAGTTTTTGCCTGCCTCTTCTATGCTTCAAGGAATGACCTCATTCTGCTCTCTGCTACAGTGCCCCACCAGAAACCCAGACAGGACAATCCCTGACCATAACCTACAGAGGGACAGTTTAAAAATGAGGAAACAATATGAGAAATTCTCAAGCTTCAGGTAATTCCATGTCAAAATAAGATATGATCTTAGCTAAACTTGCATTTTTTTGGTTTCATTAGGAAGTATCTCTTTTGAACAATTTATTTTTATCAGTGGTACAAGATTGGAAAAATATATATATATATCTTGTTGGTAACAATTTAACTGAAAACCAGAAATTTACTTATGAAGATATTGAAAAATGCAGAAAAGAATGTGTTTTTCTCTACAATTTTGTAATTTTTAGGAAAATATGTGACTTATGGCACATATCCTTTAATGGGATGTAGAGAATTTCCTTAGCTTGTCAGGTAATTGATATCCATTTTCTGAACTACAGGACTGCAAACTCTCTTGAGCTGATAAAATCACAGTGAAGACACTGCAAATGACAAGTACACAAGCCAATACTGAATTCAGACTTTTTTGGTACCTAATAGTAGCTATTTATTTCTTAAAGTAGTTGATGTTTTCACTAAGCCATCAAAGGATTCAAGAGCTATGGAAGTTTCAATGTTAAAGCAATATCAGTTCAGTTTTATAACTCTCCTTGAGTTGTTTGTTGGTTTTTTGTTTTGGGGGTTTTTTTGTTTGTTTGTTTGTTTTTGAATACAGCAGAAAAATAGCAACGATGGTTTTCTTTTATTTATTCCATCTTATATCTTACATGACTGCTTTTGGACAAACTTTTTAAGTACTACCTTTCCTATGAAGAAATTCGATTGTGCCTGATTGAAAATATTATGATAAGGCCTCCTAACCACGACTGTTAGTTTGGCATGACTCAGGACAAAAGGACACAGTTTCTTAAACACAACAGCCTCAGAGAGTGAAGACTTGGGAAGAATCTTAAATGTAGCCCCTAATAAATCCCTTACTTGAGTGCTACAAGAAGTATCTCATGTTCAGTAGAAATATACTTTCATCAATTCACCAGTTTGCATTTCAAAGAACCAACACGACCAATTCCATGTTAGTACCAATTCTGTTTGCTTAAATAAAGAGTGTAGTGAATTACTAGAGATATGTCTCTCACTTGGTAAACCAAGAATTCTAGAGAGCCACTGCAGGCCTGTTCCAAGGAAATGTAATGATAAAGATTTGCTTTCATTTTAATGCCAATGAAGACCTACTCCTCATCATACATTTCACTCCAAGATATTGTTTTCTTGATTAGATTTATAATTACCACTTTGTGTAAAGCTTATTATTAAAACACATCACTTTACTGACCCCAAGAAAATTAAAACATAAATAAATTATTTCAGCCTTGAAAAAAAAGTCTTATGATCTTGAAGATATTACTTAGGACTTGCAACTCGCTGGATGTTACTCATCATCAAATATCTCCAAATCTACTTTTAAGTAGCAGGCTGTCTGCCCGCACAGAAATCAATGATATTACAGTACTGCAAAACCAGATTAATGGAATAGTGAATCAATAAAACCCAGTGACAGATTTAGTTCATCTCCCTGTCTTCATTAGATCACCATTTTAAAATCCTGTAGAACTCTTGGAAGAAAACAAAAAGGTTAGATAGAATTTTAGTAGGAAATAACATTTGCAGTATTGGAGTATGTTTGATTTAAGCTACCTTTGTGATGACTACATACACTGGTGATTTTTAAACTTTTTTATTGTTTTTGCTGTTGCTGTTTTTCTAATTTGCAATGCTCCCAATTTTCCAGAAAAGATGCAGGTACCTGTATAATACCTTGCCTTTCTGTCTTCCATTTTTGCATCTATTAAAATAACCCACAGACCACTTGAAGCTGAATACCTCTCACGTTGGTAACACCTGATTTTACACTTTTGCTTTTACAATTTAATATGCAGCCCAATGAAAGGATCATAAGACACTTAACATTTTGGTAATGAAAATGATAAAGCATTTATCAGTGTCTTTTTCTCTGATGTTAGAAATACCAGAAATACCTGTAAGTTGGAGGACATTTTCCTTAGCTGAATACAGCTCCCTAGAGTTTGCTGATATTCTGATATATTTTAGTGAGCTAAACAATTGGTGTAAGTGACATAAGGATAGAGCAAAATGAGCATCTGACTACATGCAAGATAAATGATAAATCTAGATTAATTTTCACGACTGAAATCAAAACCAAAAAAAAAGATTCAAAAATCATACTGCTGGCCGGGAGTAGTTGGATCCACCTTTGGCTTTCGGGATGTGGCAAAACATGAATTTCCCTGAATTAATTCCTTTACTTATCAAAATACAGTATGAGCTTGTAAAATAAAATTTTCCACGTGTCTTAATTTCATATTTTTGCCTGAAGTCAGATTCAACCATGTGCAGGATACTGCTGAATGCTTGGAAGAGTGTCCCTTGGTTTGTGTCTCCGTTTAGAAATTAGCTGGGAAACTGCTCCTGTAACACCTGAATGGAAGTCCATAAAAATTTATCCATGTTCTAAGTCTGCAGTATGGAAAGTCCATTTATAATGTACTAACAGTTCCTTCTGGATTTGACTTAATATGTGATTAAATGCTACAGAACAAGACCAATCGCTCAATTGTGGTTATAAAGAATAATCCTGAGAGTACTCTACAGGAGAAAGGACTGTGAGTTAAGAAAAACCCTATGACAGGGAATATGAAGTGTTAGCTTTAGAAACGATTGCTATAAAACAAATCTCAACTTTCCACTGTGTAAACAATCAACAGGAAAATTTAATTTTAAGAAGTGTAATAAAACATCCTTTATTGGAACAGTCTTCTGGTTTTCAGCCTTTCTAGAATATATGCAAATATAAATCATCTCATAATAGATAAATTCTGGTAAAAAGCATTATTCCAGAAATGTATTTTAATATTCTAAAATTAATTTTATAAATATACACTTCATGATTATTAATGCTCTGTTTTCATGCTTAGTATAGCAGTATTATCTTAGTGATATGTTAAATACATTTATTTATCACAGTTCCAAACTCTACAATCCATTTTGTTCCACTCCCATGTCCAACTGTCACACTTATTTTTAAATGCAAAGATAAAAACTAAAAGGAATGAAGAATTTATACTAATGTTTGGCATAACACCATTGACAGCGTTTAAAATCAGAAACAAGCCTAACTTTGAAAATCAGCTGAAATACCCAGTCTTTTCTGTTCAATTTAATTTCCATGAACTGACATCTGTAAACTAACAATTCTAAAATTTTTTTACTTATATTTCTTTCTTGTAATATTTTTTACACTAATGAGCAAATATACATAGGAATGAATACACATTAAATAGGACTTACTTTGGCAATACCAGAATCTGTACAACAAAAATGCAGAAGAATATGAGGCAGGCACAAGTTACATAATACTTGAATGCAGGCAGAGTAGTTGCTCGATACTGGAAGAAAATAAAAGCAAACATTAAAAACACAATCGCCAAAGCAGATGAAATATAACCCAGCTGAATTTCCAGCTTGAAGATGCACATAGGTATAGGCAGTTTTTAGCAACAGTATATTTCCTGTTCTTCAGTGACTTCACATCCACTCACATAGGGCTTGGGATTATCAGACATAGTATTAACCCTTTTGCTTATTGAAGAACAGCCACGTCAAATGGTTTTGCCTTGTTCCCCCAGAGAGCAGACTATCCCAAATTCATCAGAATATGCCTAATTAACAAAAAAATCCCCCTCCCAAAAAAAAAAAAAAAAAAAAAAAAGAAACCCCACCAAAAAAAGTTAAAGCATATGTTAAAATTTTTTTAGGAATGGCCAGCCATCCTTCACAGATTCCAAAATTCTTTGTGATTAATTCCTCAAACTGATTTTCAATTATTGATAAATACTGAATGGGCTGAAACAATTATAAAAAAAGTGTAACATTAATTTAGACAGGAAATTTCTGAGCACAAAAAGTAGCCGAGCGTAAGTGTGCTACAGAGCATAGCTAGCAACCACACTGATATTTACTGAACCTCCATTATTACTTCAGTTAAAATATTTCATGTCTTTGTTAAAAGGCCTCATATGTCCACTGTTACTACTAAACACTTGATATTCTTAGGAGACAGTCGATTTGATCTGTTTTGTCATGAGAAAAATCTATTTATTCCTAATTAGTCTGTCTAGAGACATGAGAATTAAGCAATGAAATATTTATCGGAGTTGCTCTGCTATTTGAGATAGATATATCTAGGTTGAAACCAATTAAATACTCAAAGGCAAATGATCTAAGTAGCTATTAAAGTTACTTAGCCTATCCTAGTTTGGCTTTTTTTTTTTTAAGGATAAAAGTTCAAGATTTAATTACTAAAAAAAAATACAGCAAAGACTATTCACAAAGTGCTTGAGATGCAAACTTCAGAAAATGGAAAGTGCATGAGCTGTGCCTTCCAACTGCAAGCACACAGCTGTGTCTGCGTGCTTAATGCCAAGCTCTGCCTATGAAGCCAGTGCACCAAACTTTACATGAATTTGTAGAAACTCACTTTGGCAACACAACAGCTTTTTTCACTTTTGAATTGTATGACAAATTAAAAGCAATTCTTATCACTTATCTAACTAAATTATAAGGCACAAATATATCTTTGCTTGATGAGTACTTTTGCAGCAAGTTCTGCTCTTCCACCTGTCAAATATGTTTGTGGACCTGTTCAACAATTTTGGATCTTGAGCTGCAATTAAAATTTCACAGAATTCCAATCCACTTTTAAATTTGTCTCAGTGTTTCATACTTCTCAAGACATTTCCTAATGAAGGGAGGCAACTCACTCCTTAGGTTAAGCAATTATTTTGCTTTATTATCTTTCTGTACTTTCAGGTCCCACAGGGCCATAAAAGCTTCTTTTTAAATCAAATGCAGACTTCTTACCAAGTTCTTTAAAGTGAAAACTGGACTGGTGAGTCATTAAAAGGCGGCAAAGAAAGATATTAAAAAGCTGGATCCAAAAATAACAATTAGCTCTTTGCTGTTCCACAGCATTCTGCATCAAGATATTAGACTTCTACAGGGAGCATTGACTCAGCCAAATAACTTAGCTCCCAAATTTTCTCCCAAGTCATTCTCCAAAGTATACATACGACGTTTTTTTCTCAAGTTCTCTTTCGGAATTCATTGGTTAGTAACACCCACATTAAAATCTTAATGTGCTACCAGACACAGCTTTGATCCAGTCAGTGAACCCCCAAACATGAAGGATGAAACCACACCAGGTCTTGCTTCTTCTCTCTTATGAAGTCTTCAAAACAGGCTCAAGGAGCCTTGAAACCTTTTCCAGCCAAATGCATTGCCAAGCAACACATACCTCTGTCAGGTGGCCATAACAACTATTCTGCTGAGCTGGGAAAGAATCTGAAAATCATTTCAGCTGCTTTGAACTGAAAGACATCTACAAAAATAATTAAGTATGTATTTGACCACCACATGGGATGCAGAGGATACTTGCTGGACACTGTGAGCACAGTACAGGAATACTTCCTCTAGTCCCTTCTCAGAATAAATTCATGAATTTATACAGCCAGTTGTGGTCCAACCTTCCTCTTACTTCCCTGAAGGACAGCATAGCTGTTCAGCCATCAACTGCCCTATGCTAATGAGAAAGCAGAAAGAAGGAGCTTCCCAGTCTTCCTGATGAAGTTGTGTCAGTATGAAGAAATACACTTGAGGTCCACAGGGCCATAAAACAATGCAAAGGCCTGACTTATTGAACTTAATTAAAAGAACTTACTTCTTTTTCCAGAGTCTTATTATAAAAAAGAAGTGATATCCTTTGAATGTCTTCAGATTTAAGCCACTGCCTAGAAGAGAGAAGGAATATTATCACTGACACAGGAATAAAGTAGTCCTGTCCTTTTATATTACTGAAATGCAGCAAAATAAGAAAATCAGCTGGGATAAAGCAAGTTCGTGTGTATTGCAGTGTATATGGTGAATTTCATTTACAGTAAAAGTGGAGACTACAAATGCCCTCTCCTTTTTGACTCTTACTGCTAAAGTACACTTAAAAAAAAGCTCAGATGAACAATTGTTTTTCTGTTGATCATTCCTAAGGAGAATCAAGGGAGAGATTTATATGATGTAATTCTAACAGTGATATTCCACTCATGTCCAAAATACTGTAGTATATCCAGCAGACAGAAGTGAACCTGAGACAAAACCAGTCCTTCAACAAGGTACCTTTAGGAAGGGCACTGTTACAATATGCAGGAGTGGTGGGTAGGTAAGTTAAACTTCACAAACTTCCTATTGCAAACAAAAATGTAACAAACATTATTAAAAGCAGTGGAGGGATTTTGTCTTTGAACTGTATGGGTCTCTTGACCACAGCCCTGTACTACAGAGGTAGATTTTGATCTTTTTGCTGATTATAAAACCTTCTTCCCTGCTATGAGAAATAGCATAAATATTTGCATTGAAATGACAAATCTATTTTAAACTAAGTGAATCTTGACAAAAGCTTGACATAGCTTTTACAATATGAAAGACTACATTTATTTTAATGGACGCTCTTCAATGGAAATAATAATAAATAATATCTTTAATGGAAAAGATATAGAATATTTTAATGTCAAGAGAGTTTGACTGCTTGTACCTCAAGGGCGCAGCGCAAATTTGAAAACAAAATATTAATTAAGCAGACTAGTTCTATGGACATGCAGTATTTGAGCTTGAACAATAGTAGCAGGGCCTGAGATATTTTTTCCAACATTTCCAGCAGTAACTTTAAATTAGGCTCTAAACTAGTAGTGTAGCTAATGCCTTCTAAATAAAAGGGAATGTCTCAACTGACAGTCTGTAATGCAAATAAGTAGCAGCAGTGAACCACAGTGGAACATATCCTAAATTAAAGTCCTGGAGAACAAGAGTGGACAGAGTGGAGTATAAGCTATTAGCTTTAATTTGTGAAATAGAAAATATTTGTTTCCTTGCCTGGGAGATTGTCCCTCTTCCTGTGCAATCAGCTGCATTAAAAAAGGGTCTGTAAACATAGTCAGTTCTTGGAATGCTTAATTCAGAAATATATTTCCCAGTTTGCTCTGCAATGGTTCCCATCTATGTCTGATCATAGTTAGGATTCTGAGGAGAAAGGGAACTGGAAGGCTGGTGTACATATAGCACTATTTTGTTTGGGTTCAGCTGTAATCTACTGGAGAAAACACTCAGTTTGCAGAACATTTTTGGTAAACTGTGAAAATGAAAATGCAAATCTTTTTCCATTTAGTTACAAAAATTAAACAAGAAGTAACCCTCTTCCCCAAATAGGTAACTAATTTCCTGTTTTTTCTTATGGCATCTGACAGGGGAATTGATTTAATTACCATCAGCACACTGCTAAAAAGTTCTGTCTGCAGATCTACTCCCAAGGGCCTAATTTGGTTACACACTTGATGGCATGTGAAGTCAATAGTGCCATTTCGAGCACGTGCTGCCTCATACTCCGCATTACAAGCTCACGTTGTCAGAAGCTATCAGTTCTTCTTTAAAGTTCAGAAAAAAGCTATGCTGGTTTTAGGTAGCAGGTGCTGAGAGGTCTGAGATGAGGGAAAGAGTACAAGACAAACAAATGGAAGTGGAGACTGAGTACAAAAGAGGGAGCACAAAGTCACGTACCTCTGGCAGAGACATAAGGGCTAAAAATTTCTACCTTCAGCCTCACCCCCTGATGAGTCTGAGAATTGCCAGAGTATTTGCAAGTATCTGAGGACATGTCTCCTGGGAAGCTAGGTACCAAAGTTTGGCTTAAATTCTTTTGCAATTCCAGGAACAACTCAGACAGACATCTGAATTCTGCCTGTATCCACAGAGGTGTGTGGTTTCATAGGGCTTGTACTGCTTGCCAATGGACAGCGAGGAATTATGCACAGAACACAGCAGCCACCGTGACTTAAAGGAAAAAAGAGCAAAGGGAGCGTGTCCTTTCAACATAGCAACCTGCTCACCAAAGACCAACTGGCTTTACTTTAGCCCCCTCTGTAGGTACATATTTAGCTAGCAGATCACCATCCCTCCATCTCATGCCCTACACCAAGGCTTGGGATGGCATAGCTAGGGCTGCTCATCCCCAGCCTGTGCAGGACAGGCCCTTTGAGCCAGCAGTGCTTTGTTCAAGATACAGGGAAAAGAAACACATGGGAAAGTGTGATGTTACACCCTACTGGCTAAGGCAGAGAAGCTCTTTGTTCTTCACTCACTCTCACAATAATGTTTTTTAACTTTTCTTCATTCAGTCACAGACCTATTTGCCATACAATCCAAACTTTGCACTTAAAAACATTTAGAAATGCCAGTTTTCTCATAGATTTTCTTAAAAGTTTGCTCCTTGATTCACAAAAGCAAAAGCTTTAGTTTCATAACCACTCATTTGCTCTAGCTGATAATGTTATTTTCATTTTACAGATGAAGAGTTGAGGCACAAAAATGTGCACAGTAATAAAGAAAACAAAAATGTGATTAGTTTTGTGTCCTAAATATAGGAAATGTTTTATTTAATTGTTCTGTGTGCTTAGCCTTCACAGAGTTAAAATATTATTGAATTACCTGGACGTTTGAGGAATCAACACTTTTGACAACTTATTCCTGAGAATTAATCAGTTGAATCATAGCTTTTAAGAGATTCATTCAGCTAATCAATACAGAGCTAGGTAGAGAATCTAGTTTAGGAAGGTGACATTCTGCCTTTCTGATACATAAGATAATTCATCTTTCTGCAATTTCCCATGTAATTCACAAAATGCACCGAAACTTTTTCAAAAACCTTTTTTATCCCTAAGTTTCTCTGAATTCTAGGTAATAATTAGATAAGACAGGGTTTCTGTGGGATAAAACAACATACAGTATGGTCACACCAGTATTTTAATGCGCTTATACAGATGCTTTACTTTTGACATCAAAACATCATTTTTAAAATCCATTTATCAGAGCAAGCGTACCTAAAGACACGTAAAAACTGACAAAAATTGACTTTATATATCTGTTTTAGTGAAGTCCAGTATAATCAAAAGGCTTTGCCTATCACACGACCTACCCTATTTCACTGTATTCTTTCTATGACCTGTAACTATCAACACTTTTCTAAAATTACTGAAAAACATTTTCCTAAATCCAGGTACCATTTAATAGGATTAAAAGGTGAACAAAACCCAAAATGTGACATATGAACATTAAATAATTAGGTGTAATACTCAGGTAATTAAGATTCTGAGTAACAGAAGCAGCGGGGGAAACATGTAATTAATCACAATTATTGTCCACATTTTTGAAGGGCAATTCCCTTGTTTCATCAGAGAAATATAAGAAGCTTCAACACTTATTTTGGACTGGTATTGATTTCTTTCTCAGCCTTATCTATTCACAGATAAGGAAACAGAAAACATAATACTGCCTCCAGCTCTTCCTAGGACACAGAAAAAAAAAATACATGGCAGGTTGTCTCACCCAGCAATTCCAACATGCTATCAAGATTAGCCTTCTCTAAGAAATCAACCAACTGAGAGACATTAAACTGTGGTTTTAGGGAAAGTTTCTAATTCTGAGGAATTGTTTCTGTGACAATTGGGAAGCATCAATTTTCACATAATTCTGACTCCCGAGCCAGTTATTTCTTGTGTCTTACTTCTCTGCCCTCAGGTAAGATAAATCTGTAGTGCTACAGCCTTGATTCTACAGACACAAACAGTTACAGAGCAAACTCCCTTTGCCAGAAGATCAAGACAAGTCAATGCCTCTGTCACACCATGATTCACAGGCACTGTCTTATCTCATATAGTAGAAAATGTTACTTTACAGCCTATCTGCAAAATGTGCAGGGCCAGTATTAGTGACACCTTTACTGGTTTCAGACTTGGTGTGCCTGTGGCAGCAAAAAATACTAAACAGTGCCCTCTGTTGCAGATTTATGTCAAAGTTGGCATGGTCAGAGAGAACAAAGGATAAAGCCCTACTTTTGGGCATTGATTCCATCAATGGCTTGGATCATCCTCTCATTCAGCTCCTCCTCAAACCTTCTTTTCTGGGATTTTGTTCTGAAACGACAAATATGAGAAGTTACTTCAAAAACAACAGCTGTCATAAACTTTTGAGTTTATCACAAATTTTTTACATTTATACTGCAATAGCAACTATAGGCATCAGGCACAATGACCCTTGTAAGAAGCTGTTAAAAACCACCGTAAGCTACAGTCTCACACACAAACACACACACTCACAAATCTAGAGCTTAGCTCTTAGGGAGCACTTAAATAAAACACAAGAAAATATCTCATAAAAAACCAAGACAGCTCAAGAAATTCTGGTCTAAGGGAAGTCTTCCACAGTGTTATAAATTCATGAAAAAGAATGGGAATATGCTCAAATTCATAAAGCATTCCTGTTTCTTGCAGTTATTTTTTAAAAACCTTGTCAAAATTGTATGATGAGCACACAATGTATTAGTGCACTGGTCATAACAGGTATTCTCTACCAAAATCCTGCTAACTCTTCTTTTCTTGGAAATACTTTATTATTTTTAGTAAGACAACTGAGCACTGTCTGAAATTAGTTTCAGGCATACATCATGTTTCTCTATTTATGAGCCTTGTAACTCATCTGCAATAAAAAAAGCTTCTTTACTTTTGCCTGGACTCAGCATGAACCCAACAGAGGATCATCAGAATGGGATTATCGTTGCTAACATAAATTGCTGCAAACATTATCAATCCTTTCAGTAGTTGTGCTTTCCTTCAGGATGACTTATCTCCAATATTGACAGATGATGTCTGTATTTGAAAACTTAAATCCAATGTTAACTTAAAACCAATGTTTTTTAAGAAGTCATCAGTCAGGTCTGAAATTTGACTCTTTGCTCACCAAGATATTCTTAAGCTACAAATTGAACCCTGTCAAAGGTAACATGGATTTTCCTCAACATCAAGATTTTGGGTTATTTCCCCGAAACTGATAACCTGTTGCAGGTTTCAAATTAATACAGAAATTGTATTAGTGTACTTACAGGAACTTTCAAAACCTCAACTGATTTCATGCCTACTCAATGCTATTGAATTTAGGTAAAAAAGTGCTTATAACTTGTTTTTCACAAGAAATCAATCACAGAAACAATCTACCTAGACAGATGAGGAGACACTGTCCAACCCCAGTTAATCCTCTTGGCAGATCCTCAACAATGTAAGACTGTCGTGTAATGCATAAGAGCTGACACTTAATAGAAGCCTACAGTCAGGCTTCAAACCCTACATTTTCATATTCTAATAAAATACTGATTTTCAAAGTGTTTATGATCATTTCAGCTCTCTCATGTGAGAATGATTAACTAGGTTATCTAGAATCTTATTTACATGTCTGTCTCACTATGGACATTAGACGCCAGCAACGGAAGAAATTCCTTCCATAATATGGTATCAAGACACATTTTTGTACCTTCTGAATCTATTCTGGAGCGGAGTTTAGAAACACAAAAGCAAGACCACAATCTTCAAGAACTGCATTATTTCCAAATGCCACAGTCCAATGATCTTTCACTGCCTGACCAAAATTCTTTGGACATACTGTCCAAATGTAAATGTGCAGTTTTAGAATTAGACTCTTTTTATTAATAGCATGCATGTTCAGTCAAAACTTGTTCATCTTCTGGAACTTAGCAATATTTTAGGTAATTGCATAGTAACCAGAGACAATAAAACCACAAATTTTTAAGAGGTTCATTCAAATGACTTTACAGTATTTATGATATCATTATCTGGCCCTAGTCATTGAGGTACCAAGCAGGAGCATGAAAATTTAAAGCTACTGTGATCTTGTAAACATTTTGTGTAGCAGGAGCACTAGAAAAGACCGCAAAACACCTTTTGAATATCTATTACTGCAAACATATAAAAGACTTTAAAATAATAAACACAACAACAAAATGAAATTTAAAAAAATAAACACAGCAACACAAATACAAAGCAATTAAACAAATATACAAAATGTCTCTTTTGGTACACATTATTATCTGTTGTAAGAAAAATTAACAGCCCTTTCCATCTTCCCTTTTCTTACCCCTCTCTGGCATGCCTCCCAATTTTCTTTATATAATTTTCTTCCCACTAGTAGAGTACATGGTTTGTAGTAGGTCACCAACATACCAATTCAGAATAAAGCTATTTGTTATCAGGAAGTGAATTTTCAATTCATAAGCAACATGTTTGCCAAATCTGTTTCCATAGTCCTTCTTTATGTAAGAGGTATCAGCACTTACATAAAAAAAACAGTCTGCATGAGAAATGGCCCTCACTATTTGACAGCATACCAATGTATATTTATTTATATGGACTTTCTATGAATAACTGATTTTTTTAAGATTGATTTACCTCTCTCTGCAACGCTGAAAATGATATTGCCCCATGGGAACATCCTAAAAAACAAACAAACAAACAAAAAGACCCCTATTAATTACAATAGACCTTAGTAATATTAAGTAGCTTTTAAAATAGTGTTGAAAACAGGGTCAAGTAAGGAGAAAAGTTTCCAGTGTAAATACTTTTAGCATTCAATTAAATCTGTCTAAAAGAAAAATCCAGCCAAAAGTGGAAGATGGAGTGACCTGGAATAAAACTCATCTGTCAGTATAAACACAGGATGAATTAATACAACAATCTGAATCCAGGAGTGTTTTGCTTTACAACAAAGACTTCAATGCCACCACTGTTTGGATGTAGCCCAAACTCTTGCCATCTTCAGCAAAAACCAGTCTTAAGTGTTTTTGAAAAAAACAGACCTCAGTGGCCAAATACAGACAATGGTCATTGTTTTCTAATTAATAGCAACAGCAGCCATCACAGCCACATTTATTTTGTGATTAATAGTGATGACTGGGTACTTCCTGTAATGAACCTGTCACAGTCCACATTCTGATGCACTATGTTTATTGAACAAGAATATGTCTCATATATACAGGAGCAAAACTGAATGCTAATGTTCTATCAGAATTCACCTCTATGCATTCACTTTTCAGAAGTAGAAGATAATGGAATGTATAAGACGTAGATTGACAGCATCTTACTGACAGCAGTAAAACAGTGTTAGTAAAATTAAAAAGAAATTTGTTCAGTGTAAAAGATGCAACATTGCACTATAGTACTCTAAAACTCAGGCCTCCAACCACAGCTAATGACTTGTAGGTGCACCTTCAAAAGGTAGATGTTACAATGAGTATGGATTTGGTTCCTGGATTACTTTGAATAAAGTCCACTCCAAGTAGCACAGGGATTATTCTAACTTCACAGCCTTCGCTCCAGGTTTGGCCATGTTCCAAATGGAGAATGTAGCTAAACAGTCAATAAATCTCTAGGAATTTCTCTGTATTAAAGGATTTCCTTCCTAAAGGTGTTGCATTCTGCCTTTATGGTCAAAATATCTTTCCACAAGATGAACAGCAGCCATTGTACATGCTGTGGTTTGGGGGTGTCTGAGCTCAGAGCATCAAATATGTATTTTAGGAGGTATGCTGGACTCCTTATAATTCAGAGATGCACTTACAGAAGAACATGGCTTCTTACAAGCTAATCCAAAACTCACATTCCAATGTAAAAGCTTCCAGCAACTTCACTGGGTTTATGCCCTGTACAACTGCATGTATCTTCTTCTACCAGAAATAACCAGGTATTTAGCAGTGAGCAGCTTTTTCCTTTCAAATATTGCTATATTGTACAAAATGACATAAGTAGGCCCCTACTGTTGTGCTTATCTTGCCGTTTTCAGTGGTCATGCTGTCCCTGTGATGCAAGTGTGCAAATGGCTTGGCTGCTCCCCAGGATTCCAGGTACCGGGTCATGCGGACAGAAGCTCTCATTTTGGCTCCATCGAGAGTATGCCGAGGCCGAATGTGGTGCTGAGGGCTTCGCTTCTCTCCCTGGTTGACAGAGGACAAAAGGTGATATCAGCCTTTGTGTTCATGACCTTTTGAAGCAGCAGTGCATCATCTGGCGCCACAGATCTCCATGATTAGGGACGTATAAAGGGAGAGGTGCTAAGAACCCGCAATTCTTAATGATATTGCTGGGAAATATCAGAGACTTATTTCTGAAGAGCGGGAAACATTTGCACTGCAAACATTATATATTTGTAGGCAACAATAATAGCTCTGATCAATATCTTCTTGTAGTGAATTATTCAATAAAGAGATTAGTGGTCCTGCTCAAAATCAAGTATGACTGGCCACAAAATAAAAGTACTACTAACCTTAGGATTGATTACAAAGTAAGTCTTAACATTATGCTCTTTCAGATATGGGTCCCTCACATCTCCATCCCCATCTTCCACTTTGTAAGCTCCATTCAAATGGGCCAAGGTGACTGAGGTGATGTGAACACGGCTGAAATTATATTTTAAAAGAATGACAAAGTCACAAATACTGATCAAAAGCAAAATTTGAACCTGATCAACATTTTTTACTTGCTTTCGCATACAACATTTTTATGCTGATCACTTTATTCCAGATTTTAGAAGCTGTGGTGGCCTGTGGGCCTGTGGTACAAGGGACAAAGAGAGTCCACTGGTGAGACAGTCCCTAGTACCAAAGGTTCCTCCCTAGGTTAGGGTGACAGAAAAGGCTTCCCCCAGGATGCTCTGTTCTGCTATGTTAATGTACCCCAGTTCTGCTTCCCTGGCTGGCCCATTGGCCTCCCAGCTCCTTATTACTTTACATGTCCCTGCCCTAGAAGGTTCTCCACTCCCTGTTCCCCCCATTGGCCCTTGCCCCATTGCCACTCCCTCAGAGTTTCCCATTGGCTCCCATACCCTTGCCTTGCCTGTGTACTGCCCCTGTGCCCACAGACCATTGGTCCCTGATGCTCCCTCTGCTCCCATATATAAACCTGGACCCTCCACTGTCCTTTGTTTTCATCCCTGGAACCCTTCATGCGTGTGGCTGCAATAAGTCTCTCCTGTGGAACCCCATACGAAGACCCTTCCTGCATCTTTGCTGTCGACCCATTTTATGGAGCTATCCGTGTGTGTGCGCGTGTACGCGAGTGTGAGTGTGTGGTGGTCCTGCCGAGCGGCTTCGCCTTGGACACGCTTTCAGAAGGTCGCGGCTCCTCACCATCCAGCACCGCAAACCTGGAGCACGATAAGAAGTTCTAATGGGCATAAATCTAAAAGTTTCCATCCACAAAAAAAAAAAAGCTCCTTAAATCACAGGAAATACTGAGTGCCCCAGTTTTGTTTTTTTTTTCCTCAAGACAGCACCTAAGAATGTGTTGGGGCATCTCCATGAAGGCTGATGGCTTAAGACGTGGTGCCTATGCATTTCTCCATGGCTGAAAAGTTGGTGTGTCCAAAGGTTAACAGAGAAGACTCTTACCCTGGGACTCCTCCAGCTTCCATGTGATTGGCCAGGGTAACATCATGGGACCACACATCGTACTGCCACTTCTGCAGCCCAATAACACCGCAGAGCACATTCCCAGAGTGCACTCCTACACGCATGTTAATATCAACTCCAGTCGCATCTCTCACTTTCCTGCGGTTGAGAATAAAACCTCTGTTAATGTATATAATAAGCCCTTTGTTTTCTTTTAATTTACCAGTCAAATTATGTGGATGGCACACCTGTGGAAGTGCTCAAGGCCAGGTTGGATGGGGCTTAGAGCAACCTGCTCTAGTAGGAGGTGTCCCTGCCCATGGCAAGGGAGTTGGAACTAGATGGTCTTTCAGACCCATTCCAATCCAAAACATTCTATCATTCTATGATTCTATGAAAGAAGCATTAACAGTAATAACATTTACTTCTTTTTAGCATTGCCACCATTCTTTTAATGCTATGATTATATATTACCTCTCCTATTATCTTTATTTGCAACAATTTGTAAAAATATTAATTCTCAAGTCTGTGTCTGAAGTTCCTTATTTTATGTTCATCTGAAATTATTTGGGAGGGCTGACATGAATAGAGGAAACGTTTTTAGTCTCAGAGTAGAACCTAAGGACTGTTTTTGTTCTACAGGCAGCTTTTGGAGGTCTTGAACTACTGTTACACACCCTTCTATCTAAAGACCCTAATGTTTCATCAGAGACCTTCTCATATCTGTCATATCTGAGAGGAAGGATGAAAAACCCAGCACCTCAGGCTATTCCACAAGCTGGGGCTTGTACACTCTTTGGGGATATGGGCTCAGTGCCTTTCAGGCTGTGGAGAACACAGGCTCAACAGCCTTCCACATGCTTAGTGAATGCTGCACCCACTCGAACATTATGGAGCGATTGAAAGGCTACCCTCATCGTGCAGACCACATCTAAACCTTCGACTTTTCCAGTGACAAAGTATCTGTTCACCCCATCCCAAATCTCAGAAGGGCCCGACACATAAGATAGGCATTTATCTTTGCAGAAGCAGCTCTTCTGAATCACAGGGGTGACTGAGGTCAAACAACCAGGAGGACATTTCCAGACATATGTCATATGCATACCCTATGTAGAGAGTAATAAAACTAATTCAGTTATCTATGGGCTTATACAGCCCTAAGAAATGGGAAGATCATAACTTAACTGGATTTACTTATTTAAACCCCAATTCATGTGGACCCAAACCTAGCCAGTAATAAGGAACGTGCACATACACTTGGAGAAATTCGGGGTGTTAATGGAAGAAAAAACTGCAGCCTAAGGAACTCAAATGGCTCCTGTATATGAGTTGGGTGTATAGTTCTAGCAACATCTTTGATCTCAGTGATGACAATTATCAGCTCTGTACCTTCTGAATTATTGAATTAAGGTGGCAGGTTTCTCTTTTTTTTTTTTAAAGGGAACATAGAACACAACAGGCTTAATTTGATATGGTAAATCCTACATTTAAGCAGGAGTTCTCATGTGTTTTTTTTCTGGGAAATGAAAGTAACAGGAGCATGACTGAAAGTATTTTAATTCCGTCTGTCTCTCTCAAGTGTTTATTGGTATTTCTTTTCACATTGCCATTTTACACTGCTCTTGTGTAGCTGACACACTTGAAAATGAACTGCCTGTAAATGATCTTTGTAAGCAGTTGGCAAATGCCAAACACCACTTTGCTCCGCACAAGGGATACGACAAAAGCTTAGCACTTTGGAAAAAAGTGTTTTACAAAACTGGGCAAAATGTGGAACATTTATCCTCTAGGAGTGCTTGTCAAAGGACTGCCCTTTCATATTCTGCAGAGCAGGCAGAATAAAGTCTGCTTTGTAATAAGCTCTCAGGAGTTAACCAGGGGAGCAAGCAGAATTGTACCACAACTGAATCTTTTCTTCTGTCTCACAAATTAAAGAAACCATGGAAGACATTAAATTAGCAGTGTAACTCTGGACCAAATTAGGGTTTACTAATTCTTCTATCCTGTACTCCTTGAACAATCGCTATGACAATGCAGGCACTGAATGCATTCAAGAATGTAGGCTATCACATCCCCAGAGGACGCTTGCCTTACCTACAGAAGTATATCTGAAACTTCCCACCTTTATTTCATTTTCTGCTCCCCCTGTGTCTCTGGTTTCCCTCAGCACAGCACAGTCTGTGTGCCCAGCCTGGATGGGCAGTCAAAATATTCATAAAGACTGTATTTTTCTTATTGCAACGTGAAATTTGAGTTTGTAAGGATTCTACATTTTTCAGAGGCATGGTTAGCTTGCAGGTAATTCTAGCAACTTTACTCCACACAAGCAAGAGTTCAGGTCATTAGGAAAGCATCTACATGCTTTACCTGAGCTTTATTCTTCTATAATTCTCGACTAAGGTATCTAAGACTTACCTAGCCCTGTCTTACACACTTTAACACATTGAGTGAGCCTTAGGCATTTAGTCCCCTGCAAACTGCCACCTTTAACAGCATAGTTTCCTTTTGGATCAGACCCGCAGGAATGAAATCATACCTAAAAGAATTCTTCTATTTTGTATCTAACATTCAAAATGGTGTAACCATCTTATATCCAACAGTTTCTTTCACTTTCCTCTGAAATTGAGTTTGTTTCATGCTACCAAATCAAAGGAAGTCTTTGAGAACGTGTGACTGAGAAACATCCAAATAAGGAAGTCACCAGGCAGACAAGGGGGTAGACTTTGAGCTGAGTGGAAACATCTCATATATTCACACACAAACATATTTTGCCTTAACAGATAAGCTCTGGCCTTAAAGCACCCGGTTAAGGTGGCCAGCTCTCAACATCACAAGCAGCACTGGCATTTATGCCTTGATAAAGTGAGCATCCCACTCCTGGACAAGCAGGCTGCAGACTATAAGAAACATTGGATTTGTTCCAACGTGGAACAGAGAAACAAAGCAATTAATCAATGGGACTACAATCCATGTTTGAATGGAACAATCCATAGCATAGTGAAGCTGAATTGCTCAAAATGGAGCTACACATCATTAAGTAAGAAGACTGAATAAGACTTTGTAGTACAGATCACCTGGCAATTTGGCAGAATTCCTCCTTTTTTGCTTCCAGGAGAACTGGAACTGAAACCATGTTCCGGTGGTAAAATCTCTATGGAACTACCAATATAAACAGCAAACCACTCTATTTCAGTAGCTTATGGACCGAGGGGGCAGTTTGCACCTCAGTGACTGAATAGAACAATAATTTCTATCTGACAAAAAAGGTATTTCAGATAGAGCAAGTCAAATATATTGAGTGACACACTTCCAATTGCAAGAGTATTACTACTTCTCATTTTACAGGGCACAGAAATATGTCAGGAGATGCTTCCATATAAAGATGCAGCAATCACACAACAAAATATGGAGCTGATTAATAATCAGCAATTTTCATTCACCTGCAGGCTGCGACACTTGACATAATACTTTGAAAGGCTTTGAAAACACAGGGTACAGATTCCTCCCTTCTTCTGTAAACAGGCTGTGGTAATCAGGCATCTGTCTATGGGAGCACTGTGGTTTCTGACTACAGTAATAAAGTCAGATCAGAATATGCTTTACAACTAACATGTAATTTTCTAGTCTGTAAGGCTGCTCTTACCAAGAACCTGATTGTACAGCATTAACAACGAATATACTTGATAGCAGCTTGAGCAGAAAGTTATTTCAGAGAAAATTGGAAGTTCTGAAGTGTGAGAACTGACAGATTGCTCTCTGAGCTCAAGTAAAACATTGCATTATGATGTGTGATATACTTTGGTTCTTTGTGAAGGGCACTTTATGGCTCAAGCTTAGTGTTGTTTTTCCACCACTCCGTAACCTCCTATACTTTTTTCTCTAAGTAACAAAGAACAGGTTGATCAGAAACTCCATGCAAATACTTTTAACTCACATTTCTCACGCAGCACACAGATGTTTTGAAATGTAAACCAGAAAGCTCTCATTTTCACTCAAAGGCTGGGGAAAAAATCCCAACATTTTTAAGCCAACCAAACCAAGCAGCCCCCAAGGGGGGGCAGAACTTTGGGACTAACACCCTTTTACCAGCTGCTCTACAGAAGGGATGGTAGCTTTAGATCCTAGTATGCTAGAGAAGCAAATGGTTTAATTGTGGTTTAATTGTGATACTGTTCTAGTATATCTAAGTGAAAAAGAGAAACATCCTGTGAAAGCAACTAAAATGCAACCATATCTGTAGACTCTAATGTTTGGCAAGGAGAAGTACTCCAAGTACCCTTTAAAAAATAGGTTTCTTTGGACACTGTGTAAGGTACAACCATAGGTGGATGAAGAACCAACATTTTAGAGAATGCAGCAACCTGATTCCTGTACTGAGATCAGTTTTACAAAAGATTGCTAAAGCAAGGAGATCAAAATACTGGTTTCCAAAAATACTACCCCTTTTCCATGAACACATAAAAGGGAAAAGAACCAAATTTGCTTTAATCAACCTACCCATACAGTAATTACCCTGGATTGAATCAGAAGACCAGATAACTAAAAGCCAAAACCCTCTTGTGACTGCAATTACGCACATATGAGGGTAGCACCTAAGGATTAGAAGAATAATTTTGTACGGCTACTTCATTAATCATTAACACAGTTCAACACAACTATTCATTTCATGATGATGTGCACACCACACATACACCTCACAGGGATGGGCCAATTCCTTACTTTGCTACATGGCCAGTGGTTAATGTGACCTAGACAAAAACATAAAAATTGGAACTTACACTTATAGAAGAGCACACCAAGTTTTAAAATCAAAGTTCAGCTGGTTAGAAAAAAACAAATCACACAAAGGACTCCCAAATATCCAGACCTCCACATGATACATATTTTTGCCAAGTATAGCTCACCTAGATATACTATAATTTTAGTGAAAGGAAACTGGGTTTTAAGGTTTTTTTTAAAGTTTGATACTTACTTAATGGCTTCACACATGTCCAGTCCCATTTTCACACAATTCTTGGCATGATTTTGAAGAGATATAGGTAGTCCAGAAACACAGTAATAGCAGTCACCTAAGATTTTAATTCTCATACATTCATTTTCCTGGAGGAAAAAAAAAGCAAGGTGAGATGGTCACTTTTAACTTGAAGTACATAAATGACGGGTTGCTGTTACAAAGACTGACTTAAATGATAAAAGCAAAGTCATTCTACTTAAGCTTGTTTCAGTAGAGAAGAGCTTGCTACAACAGAAATGCTGGGAGAGTTTTGTATGGTTGATCCCTCCACCCATTATGGTCCTTAATGGGCAAAAGCAGAAGTAATTTCACTGCAAAACATGTATGTGCAGCATTGCTCACACCTGAGAATAAAGAACTGAATGAAATTATCGTGTCCTCAATCCATATAAAGCCTTTTTGTTTGAAATATGAAATCAAAAGATGTAGTTTTCCACATTTACATCTCTGAAAATGTACTGTGGAATGCTTCCAGAAGCTAGCAATCATAACAGTATTTCTATATTTTATACTCTAAGGCCATGTAAAGATTTTTGTTTTTTAAAAAACAATACTGGGCAATAGTTTCTGAACTAATAAAAACACAGAAAACTTTTATCTGTTCTGAGGTTTCTGATTTCACCTTCACACATGAAATTTGGTTTAATTTTTATAAAAATAACACCTAAATAAGCAGAAGAAAAATTTCTGATTGTATTTGATTCTTTTCTTGAGTAATCAAGAGGCTGTGGTTAGTAATTAAAATTGGTTTGATCATTATTGTCTCTCTTCTCCTTCAGTCTCATAAATGCTTTTTCTGAGATTGGAAAACTGACTAACACTTTTCTATCTTGAGTTTCTTAATCCTTGTTATTGCAAAAAATCTATTTAAAGAACTGTTCATCTGCCATTAAGCTTTATTGGACTCCATGAGCTGTCTCTATTGGTCCTATTAGAGAGCTATCTTGGGTTTCACAGACTGTCACACTGGCAGAAATGCACTGCTGCACTCAGACCAGAGCCAGATCTTTTTCTTCACACGTTTCAAATCCAATCTTCCTGCCAAAGTCTCAGAAATGCTGCACAAAGGCCCCAAGAAGAAAAAACTATTTTAAAGATGACTCCCTTATTCAAACTAACAGTAGCAGCCCATAGCCACCCACCTTGGCAATCTGATCAAACTTGCCAAACAGCTCGTTTAACATGTGCACCAGCTCCCCAGGTGAGCAGTCACTGGCCAGGCGAGTGAATCCCACGATATCAGCGTACAAGATGCTGCAATAGAAACAAACAGAATCTTGGTCACAGCTTCCTTCTGCAGGACTCAGATCCATCAATCAACAGCAAAACCTGAAAGTAAGCATTCTGGACTTCACAGGGGTATGTCCATACCCAAATCAGCCACTAGTAAATGTAGAGCAATAAATATGACTACATTTATAGGGAAACCTATATTTACTTTTATGGATGTTGTGTTTATAGGCAATATATACCTATATTTATCTTTATAGGTGTTGTGTTTATAGGTAATATATACCTATATTTATAAGTATTAACTTCTCAGTTTACATACCTTTATAGGCATACCTATATTTATAGGTGTTTATAAACATTTTATACCTGAATTTGTTACGGTATTAAAAAAATAGAAATATTTTTGCAAGTCACAAATCAGCAAAATAATGGCAATATAAGAGTTTCAAAGAGTGTGCTCACAAGAGAACATGAGTTTCCTCAAAAGTACTGCAAAACTTTTAGTAAAGTGGTTTCTAAGAATATCATTCAAACTAACTTGTCTCATCAAAAAATAAACAAACAAACAACTAATCAAAACAGGAAAAAAAAAACTTGTAAAGAAGAAAGAATGTTTAAAATAAAAGGTGATCTATTTTTCCAGCTACTAGAAAATTTTAATTAATAAATAATTACAGCTGTCAGCAGAATATTTTATCCCAGGTACTATGTAAAATACATATGTGATACAGCTGCCTCTGTTTACATGATATAAATCCTGAGAAATTGTTCCAGTCAAGAAAATTGCAAAATCGGAATCATACCACTGACGTGAATTACAATTTGACTAGTATACATGGAAGCAGGATTTGGTACTTCAACACAAAAAATGAAGATGCTATGAAAAAAAGCCTATTGTGTGGCTTTTTCTCAACAACTCCTTTGTATTATAACCTTTGGGGCTCTTCTGGAATGTAGCATTGTCAGCATTTGATCAAATTAAGGGATGCTACATATTAAGTTAATGAAAAGAATATTTAAAAAATTATTTTCTTAATTGCTCCCTTAACACTTTCTTTCAATTTCTTTTGTCTGAATGCTGTTGATACATTTTATTACAGTACAATACCTTACATTGGTGTGCCTTTTGACATACAAATTGTGGAAGTTATTGGTGTTTTCCAGCTGGCCTGCCTTCGGACCTTGTAACCTCTGAATGATCTCTGCTTTCATTTCCATGGCAATGTGAGCAGGCAGTAAAGAAAGTAGAAGACGCTCCTAAAATTTAAAATGAAATGTCCACAGTTTCTTTATGGAGAATAAAGTTAGTACGGCATCAATACTGTGCAAGGCACACACTATTGCCAATACTACAGAACATTTTGAGGAGGCTTGCACTGAGGCCTGGTATGAACTCCAAAGTCAATCAGTTCCTTGAAGAGTGTGACAGAGATATACACACATTTCCAAGTAATACCTGCCTTCTTCAAGGTTTTGTGTATATTAGAAAAAGGTTAAGCCAAGCTTAACATTTGATGAAGTTATGTACAGGAATCTATTCAATATCCGAGTAGGATGCAGCAAATGAAACGAGTTGTAAGGCCAGTCCAGAGAACTTTCAGGGAAATGCTGTCTGATTCAGGCAAGAATAAGATACATCTTTTTATTTTAATGTATTTAAATGCTCTACCATAATTTTAGAAGTTAGACTGAAATTAAAAGATAAAATACAGACACAGAACATACTGAAACTGATGAACTTTTGCAAAGCATTTTGATAGGTACTCTCCCCTTCAATATGGCATTTGACAAAATATTTTTTTTTAAATTAACCTAAAAGCATATTGAATATTAAAAAACCCCAAACCCTAGATATTTTTCCTCATCATTTGGTATTAGGGTCTTCCTCTTCATTTGATATTATGGTCTTCCTCTTGTAAAGCTCTCTGACGCTTTCATTTTGCCCATTTTACCTGTGACAGCTTTGCACTGAGTTCCTACTTCTCTGGAAAACAGAACAAGAACTCTGCAAAAAAAAGTCCTTCTTGCTTTATCATACTCCATCTTGAAACTGAGAAAGGATTTCCTGTTTTCTCATAGGCAGACAGGAGAGACTCCTTCTGGCTAAGGATAAAAACCAGAAGCCTGAACCAGTGAGGAGGGGGGAGGCATCTGAAAACGCCCTTGACAGAACCAGAGAGAGAAACAGCTACACCAGAAAAGATGATGACCCCAAAATGTGCATGATCCTCAAGTGTTACTCAGAATAATGCATTTTCTTTGATTCACAAGAGTATTTTTGCAGACTTTGCAGTTCTGTTCACGAAGGCACCAGAAGAAGTACAGCCATTAATCCAATCCTCTGCCTGGGATAATTTCTCCTGTTCAGGTCTGATGACCTTGAGTAGAGCATGGCAATAACAGGGCTATAGACTCTTCTAATATTTGCAGCTACCTTGGCTATCTATCTCTGTCAAGTATAATGAAAAATTCACATTCCTCATAGCATTTGTGCACTTGCAAGCATAGCATTCAATTACATGAGGCCCTGTGAAACTGATCTTGCACATACTTGGCAAAAAATCTTCTATTTCAGTGAATCAAGACAGAATCTTGCTTTGCTGCTAATTAATATTGAACTAATAATTTATTTCTTAAATGCAAGATTAATTTAGTATGTTTAGGCACTTGAGCAGGTTCACATCCAAGAGACTGATGTATTTTCACTGGTTATGTTCAATGGCAATGTTTCACTTCCACAGCTCCTTGGTGGAGGTATTTTGCTAACTTATAAATAATATCTGCACAACTAATTGATTTTTTTCATAACAAAATCCTACTCTTCCAAGTTGCTCTTTATCTAACAGTACAGGATTGTTCAGACTTGTTAATAACTATAATTACACAGTTAATGAAGAGGTGAGTGCTCTTAGCTACAATTTTACATCACCATACTCCTTTTGTACCAGGGATAGTAAATTCAAGCTGGTTCACTATCTTCCTGTGACTGTTACGATTCCAGACACACAGTGACGCAGGCACTCAACATCCAGGTTACTGCTTACATCTTTGAAACTCAGAGAGGCTGGCAAAAGGTCATAAAGCAACAAATGTTTTCAAGGAAGCAAGCAAAAAAAAAACCAAGAGAAAAGGTTTTCATGGAAAGCAGCATGAAGTCAACTACAAGCTAAAGAATCGTATGAGGCAAAGAGAATGCCCTCAGTTTGTAGGGGACATCAGGAGAGATGGACTATTTCCCCTTCTTTTTCTCTTCAGGCCATCCCACTATTCCATTCTGCTTAAATAGCCTGGTGAAGCTGTTCACCACACCAGAATTCCCTCCAAAGAATGTTTTCTTTCCTCCATTTCCACCGTACTAAAGAGAAGGTTGCAACCAGAGGCTGCATTAGGGAAATGCAATTGGTGAAGCACACTGCAGAACACCTTGCCATGCCCAGCTGCACATACAGCCTTCAGACACCCTGCAAGCATTCACACTTCAATCCTGAAGTTATCCCTATTGTGATAGATGATGTGGACTGTTAGTTTTAATTTCTTTCACTAAAAGACAGTTGTGAAAGAAGGTGAATCTCAGCTACTTATGAACACTGTGGCTGGGCTGGTCAGCTAAAGATCCTAAGAAATGCAAAGCACATAAGAACACCTCCTTCTTCCTGTTTTGTCATTGCTGTTGGCTCAAAAGAGAGGAGTGGAAGGATCAAAACCACTTACTGATCAGCTTGTGGTGCCTGATGTTGTGCATTGAAATTCCTGCAGACTGGAACAATGCAAGGAACACCACAAATCAAGACTGCTGCTTATGCTGGCTTTATATTTGGTAATACATTCCATTCTGTACTGTTCTCTCAAAAAGACAGAAAATCTACCCATCAAAAACTAGGTGAACTGAGATACAAGACACTGACTTTTACACAAAAATCTTCCTTATCCGTAGTAACTAGAGAAGCCACTCTCAGAGCTACAGTCTGTAAGAAAAAAGTTGAAGTAATTCTGAATGCAGGTCAAGAGGTACCATTTGAAAGACTTCAGACTGAAAATAAGAATACCTGCTTCAGGTGAAACTTCTGTGCTATGACAATAGTGAAAATCTCTTCACAAATGTCCTTCCCTAGAATATTAACAACATGACCTTAGCAGCTTATACAGGGGATTTACACACACAAGACTGTTTCCTGACTGTTCGTGTTCCCTGGGACTATGCTTTCCTCTCAGTCACTTCTAGCTGATACCTCTCAAGTCCTAGGGCTAAAAGATGGAGCCCACGATCTATACTGAGCACAAAATTAAAGTCCCTTTCAATACTATAGGGTTAAGTACTTCTCTCTTCTCCACCTGGACCCCACTAGGAGGATAGCAAGTAGACATCCTCCCTGGGTTTTCTCGCTGAAGTTTTTCTGTGGTATTTATCAAACTGTTATTTGAGTTCCTGTTCACTCAATCTCTCACATCCAAGTCCCTGAATCATACAGATTACTTCAGCAGTGATTCTCAGTTACACATTACTCCTCTAAGCTGTATAAACTCTAGTAGCTGACTTAGCTAGAGTAAGTTAGCATAGCTCAGTTAAAGAACATAGCACTGTGTTGTTTTCGGCAAGGCAGCAATTGCGCTTGAGTATCTTGCACAGTATCATGCTGTTGTTATGCAGCAAACAAGCAAAATATCCAAATACTAGGTACAGGACATATTCTAAAGTGCATGTTTCACAAATCAACCTCTTCTTGGCCTGAGGCAATAATGCTTTATTTATTTGCTCATTCCTGTTTTATTATGTGAACTACCAACACTGATTCACTCATTTGTACAAGATTAAACCACTATCAACTCTTTACTGTAGCATAAAGCTAAGAATTTATGGATTTAAAGGCCAAATATTCTTCCATCTAGTCTGATCTCTTGAATAATATAGGCAACAGAATATCATTAAGGAGAAACAAAGGTAGTCTGATAGGACTCACTATATTAAAATCAACTTTCTGCCTTGCTGTCAGTGGAGAGAAACTGTCCTTCAAGGCATTTCACAGAATCTAATGCTGAAATTCTGAGGTAGCAATACTCTCTCTCTCTCTGTTGTCTAGGGAGGGAACTGCTGGTCCAAATTTTGGTCTTACTGGAAGAAATGTCCATCTTTGTTGTTAAGCTTCTTCTGATATCCAACAAGTCTGCAGAAAAACTATATATTTGTAGATCAGTAAAGGACTATAGGAATATTTTTGGCCCTACAATCGCATATAGGGATATTTTTGTCCCTTTCAATGTTATTTAGGGCACTGAATATTGAATTCTGCTTTTCTGTGGGTTGGATTTTGTTTTCAGATTCCTGTGGCATATATCTAATCATCTATTTAGCAAGTTTGACAAACAAGGTCAGTAACTCAGCAGTAAGAGCTCAAGGAGCAATTAGCCTACGCATGCATCCTGCTTCACTACAAAGTTTGCAAATAAACACAAATAACATCAAATTTTCAGCTTCCCTTGAAATATATAAAGAAATAACTCACAAGAAATGAATTTTGTGATTCCTGACCACAAAATGATCAAATAGCCAAGAAGCTGACCAAGATTATCGTCAATTATAGTACTGTTTTCCCAGATCTCATGATCATTCTCTAAAATACACCTACAAGAATAAATAGTTGTAAATTGTTTTTTCTTAAAGCTAACTTGGACTCCTAACTGTGAGGGAAGACGACTTCTTAAAATTATTTGCTATCTCCTTAAATTTAGCCTATGTTAATAACCTCCATCAACCTCATTACTTGTGCTGAGGCCAATAAATTGATTTTACTCATACACACCACAAAAGGTATTCAATCTTGGCTGCAGAGACATCAAGAAGTGGACAATTCACCAGCTTCTAGTGGTTAATCTGCTGAACTGTTAAAAACTGTTAAAAATGTGTTCTGTATTTCTTACTTTGAAGTTTTGGCCCGGTTACATCTTTCTCAGCTCAAGATTAATGTCCCTACTCTTATTCCTGTAAACACAGATAACTGTCTTTTTGATGAGGTAAATAGACTTAGGTCCAAAAACCTCCTTCTCCTAAGTGTTTTCTACACTCTCTTCTCAAAACTCTCAACAACCTTCAAGCATTTTCAAGGGTTTCTTGACACAAATCCTAACATTTTGCTCCAGTAAACACAGACACACACATATTTATTTCCCACAATATGTCCATGACTTACTCTGTGCAACCTTCTGCTGTAACATACCCAGAGTTCCTGGTGTGCTGTTCCATGTCTCCTACTTTCTCCAAAATATTATACAAAGTTGCAACCTTAAAATATCCTAGGTGTGGCCCATACTGTTTTAGAATTATGTCTCTTCAGAAATTTATTAAAAATTCTCTTGATTGTTTATAAAGTATTCCATATTACAGTATTTATTATCAGACCAGTATTTACATTTTCTGCAAAAGTTATTGTCTAGGAATGTCCTCACATACCTCCTAGATAATTAATAAAAATACAGAATAGCATAAACAATGAGACGTGATTCTTGCAGAACATGATACACATGCCAACTCATAGAAGACGTCCAGTGATAACTTCCAGTTACTCTACTTAGAAACCATTAGACTGTGCTCTTTTGGTGGGAAGTGTCAGTATTTTTATGCTGAGCATCACTGCATCAAATACCTTACTGAAATCTTTTGATTTTGGAAAGTTACTTAACCCAAACCTGTTCCCACTAAACACTGAAACACATTTTCATATGACTCGATTTCCTACCAAGTTTTTGAGTGCATCACTCTTATTTCTTTCCAAATACAAAACTATTACAGCAGAACCTTTTATTTCATACTGATTGTTTAAACTCTTTCCATCTAGTGGCAACCCTTCCTTGGTTATGATGGCTTTTTTCCTGGAATACTTCCAAAATGCTGTTATTGGCCTTGACAAAACCAGACAAGGATCAAAGATTTTTTGTGACATGCAGAAGTCTCCCAACATATCACAACTTTTGTCACATTGAAGTATTTTTTAATACATCTAATTGCTGCTTTTGCTTTCACTCATGGCTAGCCCAGGCTTTATGACACAGATAATGTCTTTCCTGATGACAGAACTATGAACTCTCATCTGTTCTCATCTGTTCTCCTAAATGGCCCCCCATTGCTAACAACATTAATTTCTAATTTTTTTTTCCACATGGAAAATGAGTTTTTCCCCAACCTCCCCACTGTAGGATTTTTTGTTTTCATGACCCTTTGGGTGAAATTTCAAGTGTGGCAATGCCAGGAGCCACAATATCAACACCAGAAAATCAACACACACACAAGGGAAATGAAAGCACCATCCTCTCATTCCTCACTAGTTCCTCAGCCATGAAATGCAAATACCCTCGTGAAGTTATTCTGCAGAAGACAAGCAGTGGTTGTCCAGGGGCTGCTCCTGGGAGAATGGGAGCCCCAAGTGAGGGCTGCCAGTGTTCAAACCCAAGGTGGCCACTGAGGTCACCAGCTCAGATGGCAACGAGATGTGTCCACCCAGGTGCTGGGACTGGACCAGGGCCAGGGCAAGGCCCACTGTGGTGCCAGACAAGGATCAGCCCCCGCGGTGCTGCCTCAGAGCCTCTGCCTGGGAAAGAGAAGCTGCCCTCCCTACTCTGTCCCTGAGCTCCAGCCATGCATCCAGAAAGGGGCCAGTTGTCTTCAAATAAATTTGCAATGGCTAAACATCAGTGGTGTGACTTGCTCACTGCACAAGAGCAGTAAAGCCAATGCAGACTTTCAGCTGAAGTACAGGCAAGGGTTTGCAGGCTAAATACGCAGTGTTGTGCACCCTCAGTGTGCCCAGCTCATTTGCTGTGGAGTAGATCTGGAAAGTAGCTCTAGCTGCTGTGTCACCAGTTACCTCCACATCCAAAAAATACTAAACCAAAGCACTGCCACTGTTTCAGTGTAGGGGACTGAAAGCTCATTTAAATTCACAGGCTCACCACGTATTTGGCAAAGACAAATTCCTTCACAGAACCTAGGGGATGCTTAATGTTGATGCATAGATTACAGTTTACATATGCAGGCTGTTTATGACTAATTTGGCAAACAATGTTCACTACACCTTCAGAAAACATGCCTATCCTGCGCCTGTTCAAGTGACAAGTCACCAAACAGCACAACAATAGAGTAAAAGGGAACATACCAACATACACAGCCAGAGCTGCTTAATTAACAGAGAATTTCAAGGTTTATTTATGTCTGATCCTGTTAATTCTTGCTTTAAGTTTTATATATATCAAGAACTGATGAACAGACAGAAGCAGCATTTTGCAAATAATCAGTTTGATGACAGTAACATGTTTATTAATATATCAGTCTTTAATAATGGTGAAGTATTACAGTGCTAGCAATCTGGCAATTGCTCAATACTGTTCTTTTAAACAACAAACCCTTTAACTCCAGTACAACTCACTTCATATTTTGATGAGAGGAATTTTGTTATTTTTTCAATAGAAATAAGGAAAACCAAACCCATCTCTCTTTTTACACATTTTCCTTCTTCCAAACCATCTATGAGACATGTCAGGGAAGATATTCAAGAGTACTGCTTAGAAGGTATCTATACAGCCATTTTTCAAAGACAGACATTTCCTGTTCGTCTGTCCAGTTTAGAGCCAAACCTTGTGGCTGAAAGCATCAAATCCAAAGCAAAACCAAAAGTATTTCTAAGGCACAGCATTGCATTTAAGTTGGAAGACCACGTCTGAAGCACACTGACAGCATCACGACCTCCATGCTCTTCTAAATAGCTCGAAACTGGTTGTTCTTACCTCTGACATTGCCTCCAGTGTTTTAGCCATCTGTTTACAGAATGCTTAACATGTAAGAATGGATTTCTTTCTGTATTTCACTGGTGATTTGCTAGTATTTTACTGGATACTCTACAGATATCACACATTTGAGTGATAAAATGTTACTCACCACACAGAATAAGGATCAAAACCAAGAATCAGTCATCTAGCTGCACTTGTCAGGAGCTCATAAACCCTTAAAAGTGGGTCAGACAGAGCAGTGAGAAGCAGGGCCAGACAGAAATAGAAATGAATCAAAACAGTCAATCTCTGTATTAGCTTAGTCAAGAGTAGAAGTATCTAAACAGAGGTTTGGCCCATACAACAGCCAGTTTAAATAGAGATAAAAGTTTAGTCAAGTAGAAGCTAATTCTAAGAGTTTATTTCACCCATAAATTAATGAAAAGTGAACCTACAGCAAGGATCTGTCCTACTTCTTGTGAAACAGTGATGATAAATTTTAATGTTGCAAGCTGTATATTTTAACACCGCTTTTCTGAGCACCACTATTCATTCAACAGCTCACTTCCCAGCCTTGAAGACAGAGGAGGCTGACTCACACTAGGTGGAAATCAAAGAACAGGCAGATGTCTGGAGGATATACGCTGTTACTGCATTCATAAAGCAGACCTTTTGTTTCCTTACAGTGGTCTAAATAAAAGGGAACAAGAATGGTTTTCATTATATTTCTATCTCAGCAATGACAGTTTCATGTAGAAATCTCCCAATTGCTCTTTAATGATTATATTCACCAGCTACTAAAGATAGAAAGTTTTCAATTAAAAAAATTGCTCCCCCTGAAAAATAAGCAAGATAAACACAGTTTTGAAAACCAATTCTCTTTATTTTGAGGAATCTGATCAAGGGAAAAAAGCAAGAACTTACTGTATGGCAGATATATGCTAAACTATTAATTAATACTCATTACTAGGTCTAACCACAAAACAAAATTTAGCATAAACCATAGCAAGGGTTAAAGCTTTCAGAATTGGTCTGGTTTTATTTTCTAAACATTTTCTGAATTTTATTCTATACATTTTATTTTCTAAACATTTTCCATGTCACTGTGTATACAATTTTGGAGGTGTTTTCTATGGTATGTTCCAGAGGTACTTACACATAATAAATTTGCAGACAAGGAACTCAGACTTAATTACAGATAGGCAGGAACTACCAGATCTTTGAGTGTGTTGTCATCTAGGGAAAGCCTGTCCCAGGAAGAAAGGTACTAAGTCTGTGTGTGCAATGCATGGAGAAAATTGGAATCATAAAAATGCAACTGAAAAAATTTAGATCCGCAGGAGGAAGCCACACAAGTAGAAAATACTCAGAAGAAGGTGCTGCTTATGATTCTGTACAAAGAGCCACCAGGCCATTACCTCCAGGATGGAAGGAGGTACCTTTATGTGCTTGGAACCCTGTTGTGGGCAAAACAGTCTGCAGTCAGGTAATTTTAACAGAATTAATTTAATGTAAACAAAAAAAACCTCTCATTGCTGATTGCAGTTTTGAAAAAAAAAAATTTAAAAAAAGGAACATAAACACTGAGACAGACTCTTACACAACCATCTATCCTCCACACTTCCAGGTCTCAGTTTTCACTATTTTTGCCATGCATTATACTCTGTCCATCAAAACCCCTGTGCTGAGCTGGCAGGAAGAGTAGGAAGCTGAGATGGCATGTGTGATAGTTTCTGTCTGTCACTCTGTGCTTCTGCTGCCCTATGCTTGAAGGTTTCTGCTGCCCTTTTACTCCATGTCTCTGCTCCAGCCTGGGACATTGATGGGCTCCTGTGCCCTCTGGTGTGTCCCTGCTCCAGCATGGATTGTCCATGTCCCACAGCGCCTCAGGAATGAGGCTACCTTATTTGGGTATAGAGAGTCCTCTCCACAGATCAGCTTGTCTCCAGCCTCCAGAAAATGCCTGTTTCTTTCTGAACTGTGTTTGGGTGGGAGCACTGGTTAAGTAACTTTTTGACACCCAATGGCTAAGATTTGGTACACAAAGCAGGTTTTTTCCATGGCAGTTTTGTGTGCCCCATGGGAGGCTGGAGGCAGCTTTGGCTGACATGAAGTGATTCACAATGACCCCTCTGCCAGCTCACCACCTCAGACCCCTGCAACCTGTGGCCACCAACACAGGCTCTGTACAGCACCACAGTGCCCAGTGGTGCAGAAATGGGGTGTCAGCTCCAGAGGTGTTCAAGCTTTAACCGGACATCCACAGGTTAAACAGTGTTCTCCATGTGCAACCCTTCGTCAAAACAGCCCTCTGCCAAAATGAGACCTCAACTCTCTTCCCATCCCCACAGAGAAGTGCTTATCAGTGACCATGAGATTATTTTGGAGGTAGAGTCTAGAAGTCTCTTCAGGTGAAATTAATTTTCTCCAAAATGAAACCATTTAAAAATCAATGAAGCAAGTACAAGATTTCCTCTCTCTGCAGTGCTCCAGGTGAATTCCCTAATCCCCAGGCTCCTGCAGAAGGGCTGCTCTGCTTCCTCATTCTCTGTCATGGGATGAGCAATCCAGTGGAGACATTTGGCAAATGTCCTTCAGCACAGCAGAAGACGAGCCCAGTTTGTCTCCTTGAGGAATTAGGTCTGAATTCTTGGCCACACATGTTGAAGGGTTTAAAACAGGCCTAATTCTTATCAATTCCATGTTCTTTTTCTATTGTTTTGGAATCCTGGTTTACACACTGATGTCTGCACATTTGTACATGTGTATACTGTGAAAAACAACACCAAAGCTGCAGCTGATTGGTTTTGACAGTGCTATTTCTAATGCCATATGTGCATTAATTAAATTTAATAGATTAATTAAATCTATTCTATGATTACTGCACTTAAATAACTTCCACACCTTTTAGAAATTTGGGAATAGTGTGCGCCTTTTTTACCCAACATTGGTTTTGGTTATTTGCAGCACATGTCATCAATATGCTCCATACCTTTATTTCATTTGATTCATTTTGAAATGCTGCATTTTAAACACTGATTAACAGATACATCCATCAGAAAAATATGTTGACAGTTAAGATCGCCTTGCTGTTCAAAGAGATAAAATTAAAAGAAGGTAATATATAGTAACTGATAACATTTTACCATGTAATTCACAGTATCATAATCTATTATACATCACTGAAACCTCAGCATACAGGCACATAATACTGACTATTTAAGCTACAGGAACCATAATTCCTAGAAAGGAATAAAGAATAAAAAATGTACATCTTTAGTGTAACAAGACATACATTTTCATGTTTGGCTCCTGCTCCAGTCCTCTTGGTGAAATTTTTTTGCTGCTTAAAAGCTCTTTCTGTATGATATTAGCAACAGTTACAGAGTATGTACTTCCTTTTCAGACTGGCATTGCTGTTCCCACCAACTATATTATATAATTTTGAATAAAATGGTAAAATATGAGACTGCTATATGTTTTCAGCCCCTCGTTTTAAGAAATGCTATAAAATATTCTTTTTGATTTTTGTTAGCACACTATTGTTATTTATAAGCAAGAGGGACTTAATTTCTTTTTCAATCCTGAGCCCAAGGTACACCTCAAAATAGTTTCCTCCCCATGGAGCCTCAGAGCTGTCTTCAGCAGCACCGGCACTGCCACATCCAGCACAGCTTAGCAACATTCAAATACCAAGTCCTGCCAAGAATCCCCAGAACATGTGCTCAATACACAGATGTGCTCTGATGAACCAGGGCCATCCTATATAATCAGTTTGGGTCACTGCAGAACTTGCTTGTTTGCAGTTTGCAATACCAGTATTTAAAAAAACCTGGGGGTTTTGTTGGGTTTTTCTTTTGGTTTGTTTGTTTCTGTTGTTGGGGGGGTTGTTGGGGGGGTTGTTTATTTGGGTTTTTTGTTTTGTTTGTTTGTTTCCCAAGGTGCATGACTGGAAGGGAATGCTTCACTCTTAAGTCAAGTGGATCTGTCTGAATGAGAGCCACTTTGAGCTGCAGCAGAAAGAACCTTTCAGAAGACTGGATGGAGCAATCAGGGAGAAAACACGAAGACACGAGATATTGCTCTGCTGCAGTGCACCTGACTTCAGCATTTCCCACTTTCTTGACAGAAGATTTCCCAGAGACCCTGACAGGACTTGCTGAGATTGTTTCAATGATGGAAGCCACTGGAAGCTGTTGAGCTAGAAGGGCTTTCTAGAAGGCTGTAGGAAACTCTACCCTGCAAGGACTCAAGATGAGATTTATTTTCAGTTTGGTGTTTCCTCTGTATCATCAGCAATTCTTGGCCGACGAGTTAACCTATTCTACTTATTCTAAGTAAGTTAACTTTGCTGTAAAAAAAACTCTTCTTTTTTTTGAGACCTGAAGCTATTCCATCCAAGGACCTATAAGTCATGCTCTGTCATACCAAGTGTGGTTTAAAGTCTGAATAAACTCTCTCAGTGATCCAGCAGGTGAAGCCTTTTTAGCTGTGACTACTCCTGTATGGACTGCAGCCATGCAGCAGCAAATTCTATAAATTATTTGGGAGCAAAATGTCGTTTTGTATTTGGGCAATTGGAGAGAAACTTCCATTGCAGAAGCTCATCCCTTAGCTTGTAACTGCTGTCCAAAGAAGGACACAGCACATACACACGGGAATTATTATTCATTGTTTGTCAGATAAAGGCCTGCATCTTATCTGTCTGGTGAGATATCAGTTCCTCTGCTATTCTCCCATATTGTTTTCCTTTCGCAGTCTCCAAGGAAGCCTGGTGCTTTAGTCTGAGACTGTATGCTGGAATATTGACAGCTGTTTCAGAGCAAGAGCTCAATCTTCCTTGCACAAACCTACAGCTCTCCCAGCAGGGCAAAATTCACTGGATTCAGGGCAGTAATAGCTACCCAGACCAGTCACCTCCCATCTTCCAGCACAACTTCTTCAAAGTTTGTTTTTCTCTCAACACTAAGGGGAAGGTGACATTTTGATAACAAGTTCTGTTGGTTTCAGCTAACTTTTCTCATCTATAGGTTCACATTTGCATTATTCAGGTGCTTGTTTTTAGTATCTAACTGCAGCACACTGAAAGGATGACTCCCCAGATGTACTTCTTTCATTCAAGTGGTACAGAAATCCAACAGTTTAAGCAATACAGCACGTTAATGTCTCTGCTCCCAGTGCAGAAGAAGGGAGTAAACAGAAAGGAATAAAATATGGCCCAGGAAGAACTGAAAGACCAGCAATAAATCATATTTCCTCAGTGTGACAAAGGAGACAGAAAAATGGCTGTGCCAGATGCCCAGATTTAAAATACCTTCAATTATGTAAATCTGATGGTTTTGCTTTTTTTGAAAATCGTCAACAAGAATATGTTGGGCTACACCAAAAGCTGGGGCCCAGGCTTCACTGCAAAATGGAATAGTAAATACAGGTGCTACTTGCAAACACTAGGCAGAAACACTTTTCTGAAGAAGCAAGGGAGACGCCTGCTATTAATTTCACACTAACAATTGGCTCTACCCTCAGTATCCATGTTATTCCATAAACAAATCTATCTGGCTACATTAAAGTGAGAAAAGAAAGCCCTGTAAGTCTGCCCCTTATGTATTCCAGTAAAATCACGCTTAGAGTATTCTTTTCATCTTCTAGAAACATAAACTACTGTACATAAACTACTATCTGTATACCTGCACACACAGGCTTTACTTTATACATGAACAGAGATCTAAAAATATCTTCTATAACAAAGCAATTTCATTTACAGATTTCCTCTGGGTAGCATAAAGCTCACTGTAAAAGCTGACAGATCTTCACACTGTGCTGTGCTATGTGACACTAGAGCAATTCTGTGAATAACACTCTGCAGACTGGTGGCACATGCTCCAACAACAAATTACTGTTTCTGGGACTTGTAGATATTTTATGCCTGATAAGCAGTCGACCATAAAATAGCTACAAATTTCACTGAAATTTTTAGGTTTTGGAACAATGCAGAAAGCTAGTTAAAATTAATCTGAGCATGAAAGAAAACTGAAGGGACACGAAGGATGTAAAAAATAAATGCATTTTTTAAAAAATTCTCGATTGATAGAACTAATAAAATTTTAAATATTTGATCATGTAAAGACATTTGTCCTTTCCCATGCCTCCTTAGTTTCTTCAAGACCTTTTTGTGAGGGTTCTTGTCTTCCAGAAATCCAGGCAGCCTGTATCAAATGGATTATTCTCACCCACAAGATTTGAAACCTTCAGAGAATTCTTTTTTCTCTACAAAAGCTGTCTTGACTTTTCTTTCATCTATCACCCTCACCCAAATCCTGTATTTTACTTCCACTAATATGCCTGAACAGACACTGGCTTTGTAAGTCAGTAGTCCTCTGGTCTCCCTTGGAGCTCTGCAAAAATTGGTATCACAGTTGCCTCCCTCTTGCCCTGAACTATCAGCACAACTCTTGGTGACAGACTCCACCTAAGACATGGCAGCAGCATTTCTGTTGTTTCATCCCTGAGCTTCTTTAGGTCTCTCTGCCGAATACATAGACATGAGGATTCATTACCACTTACTTTATTTAATCTATCTATTCCTTGACCTCTCCTCCTACTGCTTCACCTTGAGATAAATGTTGCAATTAGTCTTCCATAAATATAGAAAACCCTTTTCCACCACAATGAGCACAGGAGAATTAATAAAAGTAGTCACTAGATTTACTATGGGGAATCACAAGGCAAAGTTCTGAATATGAACTTACTCTGAAAAAGATAAATCAGTTAATTTCTGCACAGTTTAAAAAATACTTGATGTTTCTTTGTAGTAATTGTTAAATTTACAGTAACATTTATTTTCCAATGCCAATTTAATTTCCCAAAAAGATATTTTTTTTCTTTTCTCTTTTTCTTTAGTATCCCCCTTAATCTAAGCAAAATTTCAGATGCTTTTGTACCTATTTAAAATTACTCTATTACCAATTTTTATACATGTTAACAAAGTATTAAATGCTAGGAATGGATTAAATTGAATTAATGTGCCTTTCTATTCCTTTTTTTTTTTTTTTGGTTGGTTGGGTTTTTTTGGTGGTTTTTTTTTAAGGTGGTCTAGAATGAACTAAATTAGTACTTTGTTTTCAGTGGTGGAAGGAAAGTAGCTTTCTCATGGTTGATTTTTAACATTTTCATGAACTTGCAAGAAAACAAAGCAGGCAAGCTAGACAACACAGTCTAATCCTTTAAAACATTTACTATTTCTTTTTATATGTATTCCTTATCAACGGGCACTTGAATTCACCCAAGATGACTTACAAAAGTTACCTACAAGTAGGTAACTTAAGGGTGTTTAAGGCATGACTACAGAGAGCTTTCTGAGGGAGTACCTAACTTTTTACCTATTTGTACTTTATACAATTAGGTACTGTATACCAGCTTACACGTTCAAAGGGCACGGGTATGACAGAATGTCTTAAATTTCTATTTTTCCAAATCCTTAAACCTGTGACTCGCATAGTAAAACTAAAATGAAATCAAACCACAAATTAATGAAATCATACCATGTCATCTTCTTATTCTGATGTAACTCATTATTAAAATACCCTTTTTTATATCTATGTATCTAAATATTAAAAAAACCCATTCATTTCAATAAGACAGTGTATTTCAACAGTTAATGCTACACAAAATCCAAACACTAAGTTATCCTACAGCATTCAAGGCCAGGTTGGATGGGGGTCTGAGCAACCTTGACTAACGGAAGGCGTCCCTGGCTGTGGGAGGGGGCTTGGAAATATATGACCTTTAAAGTCCCTTCAACTCAAGCCATTCTATGGTTTTAAGTCTACTCCCTTTGAAAAAGGGAATTAACCTAACACCACAGCTCTACAGCTGAAAGGCTAAAATTTTCCTTTGGTTAAAGAAGAAAATTTGCGAGCAAATTCTCCTGCACAGATATTGCCCTGCACAGGGATATCAGACACAAGACAAGACAGGAACATGTGGCAATGGGGATACAATGGCAACACTGCACCAGTTATAATTACCACAAAGTGATGGGTACAGTGGGGTTACAGCAGTCCCTGCAGGGCTGTTTGTTAATCTGCTCAGGAGCACATCTTTCACTGAAGGGTAAACAACCCTGCATCGCTGTTAACACAGTCAGTGACTCAGAAGAACCTCTCACTGCACCTACCCCACAGCTGATGCCAGAATGTTCCCAATACCAAAACTATCTCACAAAATAAAAAACCTCTTTAGAGGGTATTTTTTTTTTTTTTAAATATGTGGACTTTCCAAACTAAGAAACCAATTCATTCAATACACTGAGGCTAATCAATCATGACCAACTCAAGCACACATTTCCATGGAATGAAAAACTTGCATCATATCATATCATATCATATCATATCATATCATATATCATATCATATCATATCATATATCATATCATATCATATCATATATGATATCATACCATTATCATTCTTATCATCAGTTTTATCTTCTTTCCTGGAGCTCTGGGCTTTGTGGTTTTCTGAACCCTAACCCAAACCCTGACCCTGACCGTGATCCTAGGAAGACCAGGAAATCTAGAACTGGGCTGAGTCGAGTACCAAGAAAAAAGAAAACAAGAAAGCAAGACTGGGGCAGTGTCACACTCCCCTTGGCATGACTTTCACATTGTCAGTGACCCTGTAGCTCTGGGCTTTGCAGTTTTCTGAACCCTAACCCTAGGCGTAACCCTAACCCTAGACTTGGGTGGAGCCAGAAAGTTGGCACTGGGCTGATGCGAGTGTCAAGAACAGAGAAGAGAAAGGAACAAGGTTGGGGCAGTGTCGCGCTCCCCTTGGCATGTCTTATTACCTGCCCAGTAAACAGGCTGAAATTCCAGCATCATTTAAGAAACACCAGTGTACTGCAAGTGACTTTGTGCATTTCTTGTCAACTAACACTAAACTTTTCAGTTACCCTCTGTTTTTCCCTCTCAGTGAAAATGTGTTTCATTGCAGATACTTGCCTAGTTGTTGTGGTACTTTAAGGGTGAAGAGTTTTAATTTATTAAAGAGAGTTTCAGATATTATGCCTGGAAAGGGAGAAAGACAGGGAGCCACTTAAAAGGCAACAGTGGTGTGTAGAGTCTATGCTTATGATCAAGAAAAGACAGAAGAGTTTCGCAATGGTTCTCTCTCTTTGAATCCAGTAGCAATGCAGCTCTTCTCTAAAAAATGTGATATACTAGACAAAGTCAGTGACTGAACCATATACTGACCTTGTATTGAATTTTTCATGAGTATTAAAAAGCCCAAAATTGCTTGAGAACGCCACAGTAAATCTCTTTCCCAGAAAAGGAGGTGCTAGAATGCCCTTTGAAGTAGGCATATGAGGACAAAGATGCTGCAAAAATGAGTACCAGTAGGTAGCTGGGGGAACTCTGGTCAAGTAGTTTCATGGACTAAATGTTTGGTCCATCCTATAGAGAGAAAAGGTGCTCAGCAACAGCCTGTGCAGATCTGAAACCACCGACTAAAGTGGTTTTAAGTCTGCTGTGTGCACACACACTGTCTTTCGCCCCTTTGCCCCTGAACCACAGCTTTTAATTAGGATTTAAATAGGGTTTTCTGAATGTCTCAATGATTTTCAGTGTGGATTGCATATGTTCACATTTTTAAATCTGAGAAGTGTCACTGAACTGGATCGATTCATGAGCAACTTGAAGCTTTCTCAAACAAGGTCCGAGAGATCCACTATAATGCTTGGTCAGGATCAGTCATCTTCAGGACCTCTGGGGACACCTGTAGAGGACAAAAATCCTTTGATGTATGCTGAATGCTGTCAGGGCTTTCCTAATTTTAACAGTGATGTCAGGGAGAAGGACTGTATTTTAATGGGATTTTGGGGGTTAAAAGGATATTGAATCTCCTTTGGAAACTTGCAGTGCACTTTCAGTAGTGTTGTACATTGTGACCATTCCTTCAGCTCCCTCCATCCCAAGTTCAAGTAAGGTTCACCGTATTTCTCATGGCTCTCCACAGTCCACAGTTTAATTGTCTAGTTGAGCTGCCTCAAGGATTATGTAAGGTCCCAAAAGGGCTGAAGTCCTTATCTATTTCCATAGCATGGGATTTTTTACCTTGTCACTGCGATTCTGAGTACTTGGTTTACTCCGACTAGAATAGAAAATAATAGCATGCTTTTTCTGGAAATCACCATAAATCCTCACTATGACTAACAGGCATTTATCACATGGCTTCTACGTTTTCATCATAATGTAGAAAATTCTCTCTCTTTCTCAAAATGGACAGTTGTTTTCCTACACATATTCGTACAACATACACTTTTTTTACCAAAATCTCCACAAGCATCAAGCTGACTTGATTCTTTTTTTTATAGTATGTCCCAGACAGTATAGCAGAAATTTTGCAGATTTTACATGTGTCTGCATTTTAAGGCATCCCAAATATGCGTGGTTCTACTTAACTGTCATCAGAGTTTCCTGAGAATCACCTACTGCATCCACGTTTGCATTACAGGCATATTATACTATGGTTCTGCCACCTCCTTTTCAGTGCATCATCATTCATACTCCTCATACTTGTCAACCAATTCACCTTCAGACAGTCATATCTTTAAAATGCTAATGTATTCTATGCTATGCAACAACGTTCTTCTGTCTTTTACTGGCTAGATGAAAATTTTAACTGAATGGAAAAAATTAGGAAGAAACTGTGGAGCAGTGATTTATGTAAGTTATAGTACATCTATTTATAGCATTACACAGCTTTTTAATCATAGTCTGTTGGCATAATTAAGAATCCTTGCACAGAGTTTGAACAAAAACATAACAACAACAATAATATTTAATTGCATTTTAGATGCAAAAATCAATGGGGTTTCAGCTAAGAGCAATATGTTATTCACATGCTACTGATCCTAAGCTGGGTTGTGACATACTGTTTGTTCCTCAAACTCATTGAAGATGCACACATTAATTTACAAGAACTACAGAAAATGCATAGGGGAAAGAAAATTGAGTCCTACAGTTTACACAAAATAAGGAAAATGGAGAGCAACTTTATCAGAGGACACACACAAGATAAGCAATCAACTCTCATTAGAATGGTATATATTAATAGAGTAACAAAAGATTACGTATAAAAAGAAGGTTTAACTTAAAAAGATGGTATAAAAAGAAAACCAAAAGCTTGTGATTTTGATTATATTGTCTTTTTAGAACAATAAAAACCTCAGACATCCTTGGACATATTTGTAAAGTATTTGCATGTCACAATAAAAGCCCCAGGCACACTAACTCCAATCTTCTATTTTTATAACTCCTCTAACAAGCTGAACATATTTGTCCCCTTCTGGTACCAGAAAACAAATGTTCCTTCTTACTGTGTGGTGTCTGTGCAAGTATGTATTTTAAAATAACCTGGAAGAATAACTTAAAATGCAGAAAGAATACTGGTGCATATTTTTTTGTAAATATGGAGAGAAAATGGAGTTATTATGAATTTAAAATTCCATTCTTCACAGACAGATTTTGTCCAGCAATCTCTACACTACAAAATCAGTGATGAGGAGTTACTCACCTGGAGGAAACCTCTTTACTGTAACTGTGGTTTTCAAGAGTGTTGTCGGTATGGAGAGTGTTACAGCTGCACATTATCCCTGTGAGCACTAGGCCTATTTCTTAATTACGTAAAGAAAGACGTGCAGCCACAGTTGTTGCAGTATCATCAGCCCTGGGCTGCCCGAGGGTTCCCTTAAATGCTGTAAAGGGCATTATTAAAGGTGTCTGTGATGGACTGACTCATGAACAAAACCAGATGTGACCTTTAAAGCAAAGGGAATTTAACAACACTTATTTACAATATTATTTTCCCTCAGTGCTCCCACATTTGAAAGATCACAGTAGCCAGTATAGTTCAGAGCCAGGAAGGAAGGCAGGTGTCAGGATCTACTCTGGCTAGAGCATTTCTAAAGGATCATATATACGTAACTGGAGAAACTGGAGAAACCCCTCCAAACCTGACATTCCTTTCAAATATTAGGAATAGAGAAGAGCAGAAAATCATTAAAAAGCATGAAAAATAAAGTTCTGGAGAAACAACTTTCACTGAGCAATAGAAACTAAGGATTTTTGTTCTCAAGGAGTTTAACACAGAGTTTGCAGGGCCAAAGGAAGACTGAAATGTACTGCAGAAAGACCCATAAAAAACTATGTAACTTTACATTCCTACCAAAAAGAGGCGATTGGGAAGATGCAAAACTATTAATTCTGAGGTATGAATCAAAGAAGTTGATACAAATTAATGTTGGAGTAGAACGGGTTTTACAGCAAAGTGCCAAAATGAACGGGAACAATTATCAGGGCCATTTACCTTTCTGATGATACAAAGTTACTTGTAATAGCTAGGAGAAAGATGGGACTGAGAATAGCTGAAGAAAGGTCTCAGAGGACGGAGGCCATGGTTTCACAAGACACATAATACCGTGTACAACCAGCTGTCACCAATAGCTCCCTTCCAGCCTGCCCCACCTGCAGCTATTACGGTCCCCACGCCCCTTCCGTGAGACCTCTGTTTCCATCGGGCATGGGTGGCAAGGTTTTGGCAGCTGAGGACCTGCAGAGGTGGCCTCTGGGGAAAGAGGCCAGTAGCTCTGCCACAGATCCATTGCAGAACACAACTGAACACCAGCAAAGCTGGTGGTGTCTTCAGGAAAATGCATGTGAAGAAGGGCGGAAGAAGCCAGACAGAGAGAGAAGGAAACAAAAGGAGTGAGATAAAGCAGAGGGAACACCAAGATCAGCAGAGGAGGAAAAGCTCTGTTCTGGAGCAGACATCCATCCTGCAGCCCATGGAGAGCAATGCAGACCAGATGGACATGCCTGATGAAATTGCAGCCTGTGGAGTGCCCACACTGGAGCAGAGGAAAACCATGAGGAGGAAACTGCAGCAGCAGAGAGAACTCCTAGGTACTGACCACCCTTTATTCCCCTCCATGGTGCTTCAACAGGGTAGGGGAGCTGAGAATGAAGGAGTGAAGTTGGGAAAGGTGAGAGGAAAGATGTGGCTTTTTTATGTCTCTTTTGCTTCTAATTAGGCCAAACTATGTTATTTTCAGGAGATTAAGTCTGTTTTTCCCACAGTGGTAAATGGTAAATTATTCCCCTGTCTGGATCTACAAGCTTACAAGCTTTCCCATTCCTGTTTGTTTTCCCCCTATTTTCTCCCCCTTTCCTGCTGGGGCTGGGGGGCAGTGAGTGAGTAGCTAGGTAGATGTTTGGCTGTGGGATATGGCTAAACCACCTCAATACTACACTTTTCTCTAAATGCTACAGGAAACTTCCTATTCAATGTTGGAAAAAAGTTTGGGATTGTTAGGCACCATTAGAGCCTGAAAATTTATTATCCTGTGTAAAGTCATCAATACAGTAATTTTCCATTATCTGCTACAAGCAGAAAATTAAAAAAGGCTACACAAATTTAGTACTGTCTTACTGCTTGAGTAGTCACATTTGATGACCTATAATGAGAAATCTGGTAACTACTGAACATGAAAAATCCAATGAAAGTAGCAATGAAGAAGAAACTTTAAAACAGGCACACTGTAATCTGAGCTTTAGACTATCTAAGACTGACTTAAGCAGTCATGAAATAAAACGATGCAGTCAATAACTAAAGCTACCAAAAGGAAATTATTTTTCACACCTTATGCAGTTGAGTTGAAAAAGTGTGCCACGGGACTTGTGGATATCAAAATTGGTTAAATGCAACATCAATTCTGGTTCATTAAGTAACTGGGCCACACATTTTCTTGCACTCAGATAGATCACTGGGGAAGCATATGCCCAAGATTATCTATTGCACTTTTTCATAGGCGTATACTTTTGTGTTGGTTTTCTTCCCCCTGTTTTAACCATGCAGAGATGCTCACAATGTTCAGGAATAAATCAAGGCTTACTTACAGGACTTCTTGTGATTAGCTTAAAGAACTGAGAAGGAACTTAGCTTAAAAATTTGCCCCTGTTAAGCTTATGTCTGCTGTAGCATGACCCACAGCACTCTGTGGCCCATAATGTTTACTCAGCCCATACCCACATGACTGGAACCTCCTGCTGTTGTTAAATTTGCCACAGGCAAAGACACTCTCATGTCTCCTCTGTCTCGTATTTCATGAGCAGTTCCTCATACTCAAGGAGAGGTTGAGAATATTTAGTAGCTGGGACTTTATCTTTTACATTTTAGTGTTTTCAAAATAGATGTCCTCCTTTATGCAGACTATCTAGGGACGAGTAGCAGGCAGGTGATTTAGTATTTTTGAGGTTTTTTATTGAATGGCCATCTAAAAAATGGGAAGTGGGGGTAAGGATGCTGAATACAGTTTGAACGGGACCAGCATATCAGATATTCACAAATATTAAAAAGCACTAGTCTGATTAATCACACAAAATAAATACAGTAGTAGGAGTCAAACTATTATTTTTTCAAAGAGTAAACCAGTCCTAGTTTTCATAGGGCAAAAGGTCTCCATGAAAGATTGTACAGGAAAAAAATGTACTTTGAAAGAAGAGATATACACGAGGGATTTAAGATCTGTCCCAAGAGATGAAAGGAAGCATGGAAGAAGACACCTATTTACTGGCAGAGAGAGGCATGAAAGAACGAAATGGAATGATATTTGAGAGTATAAAATTCTTTTTGAGATCATTTTAACAAGAACATCTGAGAAACACTAAGGATGCACAAATGCAAATGACAGGAAAAGAAATGCTCCTCGATGAAGTTATTTACAGTGTGGTTTGGGGTACTCAAAGTGATGAATTTGGAAAAAGTCAGCTGCAACTCTTTCTCCATAAGATTTAATTACTTAGTGTGAAATAGAAAATCCAGTGCACTGGATATAAATAACAGTACAAGAGAAAGACAATAGTCACTTTATTAAATACAGAGCAACCCCAAATGCATGATAGCTGAAAGCTGAAGACTCTAACACAGTCAACAGAGTAAGACCATGAAAGAGCCTTCAAATACAACCAGCTGCAAAAAGAAAACACTACATAGTGTTAAGAGGGAGGAATCTAAAGTTACAAAAAGGCTGGGTGAACATATTTTCTTGCAATTCCAGGGTACAAGATTTGAGGGATCATGAAGACTTCCCAGTAATTGACTAAAATGCATCAGTGCTGCAGCTATTTTGGATTTTTCCTTAGGTCAGTTTAATATCCTACACAGACAGCTGAATTGTATTAATAATATTTAAAATATGAAACCATTTCAAATCGCGGTTGTTCAAAGCACTGAGGCAATTTTATTTTTCTCACCTTAGAAGGAAAAAGATGAATACTACATATTTATATTAGATTTTGGTTACAGCAAACAAGCAAAAATCACTTCTCTATTTCAATTAAGTGCATGGTGGCTTATGTAACTACAGTCTAAAAGCAGGAAACCTACTAAAATGGAGTGGTCAAAGAGCAGTGAAACTGTGGAGACAGTTCCAGTCTGGCACTGGTAGACAATGGAACTGATTTAATTATGGATTCTGTGTGACCTCCAGTAAATTGATTTTTAAACAAACTCAGAAATGCAAAGGTGAAAGGAACAATAGCACATTATATTCCAAGGTCCTCTGAAATGTCAAATTGTACTTAAAAAGAAACATAACACAGCCAAAGTATTCAACATTACAAAAAATCATCTGGACCAGCTGGAGAAAGTTAGACAACACAAAGTATGAGAGACCAAGAAAACATGTCCTACAAGCCACAGTGGAGGAAACTGGGCTTGTTTGCCTTACTTTAGCACTTTATTGTTTTAGCGATAACTGAGAGGGGACAATAGCCTTCAGGTGCATGTAAGGTTCTAATAAAGAGGAAAGGAATCAACTTGATTTATATCCAATGCAATTCACAGGCCTAGATTGAATTGTGGCTTATTAAGTTGGGCAAAAGGGAAAATATTCCCCAAAGATAAAGGCAGAATGGAACACGTTATCTAGGAAGGGTATAGAAGCTCCAGATTTTGTAGGGACAGTTAAGACAGACACCTGCTGAGGATGTTTCAAGTATTCTGGGTCCCACCACCAAGCAGGGAGAAAGATGAAATAATCTCTTTATATTTGAGTCTTTTTTTTCTACACCGTACAAAAAAACATCCTGAAGTAGGAATAAAGCCTTCTATAAATTGTATTTTGAAAACAGATCTAGTAGGGTTTACTCTACACTTGCACATCTGCTCATGAAAATTCTTTGAGCATTTCAGTTAGAGGAACAAATTAAGTTCACAAAATGCGTTTCAGTACATATAGAAGAGATGAATGTAGAAGTTTTAAATAGTTAAGCCTGTGGACTTTTGCATTCTCTCTCACTTCTCTTTTTCCTTTTTATTTCTTTTTGAATCTCTGCCATCTGAAAACACATTAAAACTGGAGGAGGAGGCCGGAAAGAATTCATTAGTGGCTCTGGTAAGGATTTAGAAAGCAAGTGCCAGGTTTCAGTCAAATAAGGTAATACAGGGAGAGGAAGTTCAGGGAAGGTGTTTACTGCCACCACTACTGCATTTTAAAAAAGTTAAATTTTCATCAAGATGTCACACTTACTTTCACCTATAATAATGTACAAAGCTTCGTTTCCACCAGAACTACCTCAAGAACCAATGCAGCTGTAATTCTTGGGTTTGTTTCCTTTAATGCGGCAACCAGGCTTTTTTTTTTTTTAACAAGAGGACATTTGTCAACGATAATGAGTGTTCATGTGATAATTTAGATTTATACAAACATATGATTTAGTGTTATACAACATTCTGGTTTAAAAATTAGCACAGTAGCACAGATTGAATGGCTTGCAATTGAACTTCCTGGCAGATTTCTAAATGCAATTTACTGAGAAACATATTTTTATGTTGAGTATTTTGTGTAGCAAGCCTGAGACATCACAGGTTTCCAGAAAGCTACTTGATAATCTGGAAGAACAAATAAATGCAATGCTTTTAACAAAAAACCTACTTGCCTCAATGTCCCTACACGCTGAGAGCTGTTGTACACAACCATGCTGTAGGTGTGTATACGTCCAGGCATCCAAGGTTGGATGTGCACCTTTTAGCTCGAGGAGTATCACCATGCCCATACCACTTCCCCTTCCACTCCCTATAAACTCACACTCCTCTCAATCGGAGAGACCTTTGATTTAAAAGAAAACCAAAATATAATAGAACATGAAACATGGCTCTAAGAGTCAGCAAGGCATACAGGCTGTGAGCACCTTTGAGGGCAACACAGTTCACAGAACCTCTGCTAATTATTAAGCAGTTTTTCTTTCTCATTTCATTAAGCATCCACGTGTACGATTCTTACCAATACCTGTAAGGGAAATGGGATTGCCTGAAGAGAAGCCTGATGACCTACAGGAATAGATTCATTGTCCTAACACCATCTTGGAACACAAATGGATTAATCCAATGACAACTCCAAATGGAAGGAAAGGGTTTTTCTTCAAAAAGTCAAATCTGTGGGTCAGGGTCCAGACTGACAAGTTAGATGGCACTGGCATGACTGCAGTGCAGCTGCAACACAACTCAGGGGGGACCAAGGGTTACAGCCTCAGGAAAAAGCAGCTCCTAAGGGAAGGAGTGAGGAGACCGTACTCTTAAGTTCTTAAACCTTTCATAGCAGCTCTTAGAAGCAAGTTGGTCTTGTACACAATCAGTTGAGCTCCTAGAAGGTAGCAGAGGGGGCTCATACTTGACACCTATCACTTGGTAGGTTTCACTTTTGGTTGAAAGCACCTGGGAGTAGTATATTTAGCAGAGTTGTATTTTTTTCCTAATGGTGTTTCCTACAGTAGGAAGCCTTTCATATCCAGGAAATTGCTAAAGGGAGGTAAGGGTTTGGAGGGAAGAGAAAAGAAAGAGAATATTACAAAAAGAGAAAGGTAACTGATTTACAATCTGAAAAGAGTTGGAAGTAGTATCTAGCTAGGCCATGGACAAGGATATGAATGTCCAGAAAAGTCCCAATTTAGCCAGATTGCTGAGAAGACCTTAAAGACAGTGACCACACCTTTCCATTATAACCTGAGCAGAGTAAAGCAAGGGGAAAGAACACAGTGGCACATAGGGTTCAGATGTCCCTAGCTTTAGTGTATGTGCACTGGCAGTGTAAATGTTCATGTGGGCAATCACCTAAAGAACAAAATGTATTAGGAGTGATATAAAGAAGATATTTAGAATTGATATGATTATTAACAATGTTAGAAGAATACATAACTTTTGGTGAGCAGCAACACAGAAGTTATTTAAAACACCCAAAGAAAATGAATTCAGAATGAAAACATATATTTACAATACGGAAGCAGGTAGGTTGGAAAGCAGTAATTCTGGAAAGAATAGACAGCTCATGGTACTTAACCCAATGAGCAGGATCTCCCAGCATGCTGCTGCTGCTAACAAAGTCAATGTGACCCAGAGACTCATAAAAAGACTTTTTTATGGATCTTTATCTCCTTACATGAACATAATTGACAACAGTGTGTTCAAATATACTTGTTATAAAAATGATCCAAGAAACCATGAAAAGGTCACACAAATGAACAAATGCCTGGAAAATCCTCATTACAGGGAATCCTTTAAGATGTTTAAGTTATCTACAATATTATAAGAATATTTATGACATGACTGAGCAATTCTGCATGTTAAAAAACAAAAAGAAGACTGGAAAAGGCCTCTGGATTATCAAAATGTTAGTGATCTATGTGTAGTTCCTCTAGGCACAATATCCTGTACTCCCTATCTGTAGAGAATAATGTTTAATGTGGAGAGTTGAAAAAGACATAGCAAGGTTAGTAAGGAAAAAGAGATCTAGTTGGACATAAATAACTTTTATCTGGAAATAAAATGGCAATTTAAAAATGAGGCAATTAATTACGGGAATAAGTAACAATTGAAAACTTTGGACTTGCTGTCAAAAGACATTCTCTTTCTAAAAAGAATGATTTTTCAGCTAATAATTTTAGCTTTTGTAATGTGGCTGACAAAATTTCAGGTGCCATGACAAAAATTAACATTTGCCTGCCAGCTATGTGTTTCATCCAAATTATCAGGATATCTATGAAAATGTGGTAATTAGTATCTGCTTAAACTATACATTTTCCTTATAAAACAAAGCAGCATGACTCATCAGTTTATCTGATTATGTTAGATGTAATAAATTACTGCAGATCAACACACACAGAAGCAGCTGAAATCACATATACTTCACTGCAAAATGGTAAATGACCTTTTCTCACAATGAAGTCCTGAGGTAGGAAAAAGATTACATGCAAGAACTGCAGTGTCTCTATTGATCTCTGCAGTAGATACTTGCACAAGGCATTTGCTAAGCCATTAATTTCAGAATTGTGGACAATATGAGTGTCTTCATGTAGGTAACTAGACTTCCAATATTGGCATCTCTCCCTCTAAGAGTGAAATATACATTCCCTGGGCTGAAAGGCACATTTTATAACATTTCAGAACATGACAAAGCCTTATTTCTACATAAGGAGTCTCTCATAGCTCCTACAAACAATTTAGCAGAGCAGAACTGGGAAAATAATGGTTAGGAAAAGTGGTCATCCATTAATAATGTTTTGCTATAAATTTGAAGGTCATTTCCCAGATCCCTGAAAAAGCACTGAAAGGGAAGTATCCCACACTTGTTGGACCTCTGGAGTTTTCCGGAGTGGTAAACTGAAAAGCTGCCAATCACTCTCCTCACTGCTCCATCTCTACAGGGCAGAAGCTCCTAAGCAACTCTTTAAGTAGTGAAGTATTATGAAAGAATAACTCCAGGGGTATAATTAAGATGCAGATTGCTAATGTAGTACATGATCCTTTTGCAGGCAAGGAACTGAGTATCTTTTCTACCTTACAAAAGCTCTGGTCAGCCAGGCATGTGTGAAGCCTCTGTACCTCCTAACCCTACCTTTGTTACAACTTTTGATCTACGGGTCTTGGTCGTGACATAAAACTTGAAATCAAAAGTTTCATATTCTTACTAAATATTGAGCCTTGGGGGATAATTAATTGCAGGCTCTTCTTATTGTAGTATCATCATGACTATTTAGTCTATTTCAAATTCTTCAGTGACTGGAAAATCTGAACATAATGAAGTGACAATGGGTATCTATTTTATTTTCAAATAACTCAGCTTTTCTTAACAAACATATATTCCTCTGGCAAAATTACTATTACTCTCATCAATAAATAGGAGCAAATATAGCTGCACTATTCCTGGCATCACATTTCTGTAAGCAGTCAGTATGAGAAACTTAGAAAAAATTCAGTAGCACCCAACAGGATTTTTTATTGATTCAAAAAACATTCATTTGCCAGTATAGGATATGATTCAAAGTGACATTTACCTTTTCATTTATTTCTATCTTAAATCATAGTATTTCTGTATGTCATAGCACTCTGTTCTAGGAAAGACATTAAAGAAAACCAGAGACTCACTGAAAAATTCAGATTGGAAGTGACCTCCTGAGATCCATAGTCCAGTATCTTGCTCCAAACAGGGCTAACTCCAAAAGTAGATGAAGTTGCTCCGGGCTTCTGTAGCCCAGAAAATACAATTTTACCACGACATCACAGGCTCTGTATTCAACACCGGGTCTCCAGACTTCTCGGAGCTTGCCTTGGGTCTGATTTTCAGATGTGGCAGCAGTTGCCTGGTGGACACATGCCTGTTGCTTCTCTGTATTGGCTTTGCTCTGGGAGCACCCAGGTGGGACAAACAATCCCTCTGGGGTCATAGGGCTGGGGAACAGCAGTGTATAGTTTTGAGTGGAATAAAATTGAGGAGGAAGAGGGTTCAAACCGCCAGTATTTATGTCTTCCTGATGAACTTGAGACATCTTGCTGTGAAACCCCTGCTTTCTGCTTGAATAACATTGGTATTATGCACTTCAGGATCCAGAGGGACACATGAAGCATAATACTCAAAATCTTGTTTATGGACTAAAAGGAAACAAACCTGATAATGTACACACACACACACACACATATAAAGCTAAGAATTTACTGTTAGTTTACATTTCTTTCTAGCATAACTTCACAAATCTTAACAGTCTAATCCAATAATCAGTATTACTCTTGCTCTAATTATTAGAGAAAAATAAAGAAAATAAAACCAAATAAAAAAAGAAATACTTCTATATTAACAAAGCAAAGTCTTAGTAGTAATAATATGGTTTAAATTGTTATGCATACACTTCTTATTTTACAACCCTTTTTCTGGTAAAAGGCCCATGCTTTAACTGTTCCTGTGTGTCCTAATGTGGATGGGTTTCAGCCTGGCAGTAGTGGTGAAAGACTTTTAGCAAGTCATCAGCATCTGAAGTCCTTTGTGAGCAGGAGTATGATGGTGATGTTGATACTGACGGTTACTTCTTCCTCAGTCTAGGATCTCTTTGCAGTACTTTCTAGATACCTGGTAACAGATATCTGGTATCTTTATACCTTGCTATTTATTTGCTGATCTGCAAGTCTATGCTCTTGTTCTTTGTTCCCCCTAAAAGCACTTGTGTCCAGGTCCAGGTCTGTATTTCTTCAAGTTACCAGTGGTGATTGGTCACTTCTAGATCCTATAGATCTATATACTTACAGATCTGGAGTCTCCAGTGTCAAGCCCGTGTACACACGTGTATATGCACAAACATTGCTGAAGTAAAAAATGGATTCTAAAATTTAAAAGACCAACACTAGTCTTTGTTTTTCCCATTTGCTAGCCTTGAAGTTACAAGGAAAAGGAAAATGAGGAAGCTCTTCAAAAACCTATTCCATATTCATGAAAATGTTAGTAGCTTACCTTTTAAAAAGCATTTATTAAACTTTCAGGGATCCACATTTTATATATTAGTTCCAAATAATGTATTTCAATGTTTCCATTCTTTACTAAAAGCCTTAAACCTCATAAATGTATGAGGCTTCTCTGTTTTAGATTAATTTTAAAACAATTTTGAAATATTTCAGTTCCTTTAATGGTATTGTTTCACCATGTTTCAGTGAAAAAGTTAAAATCCCACTCAATGATTTGAAACCTCATTCATTTTCATCTGCTACCCGAGTAGATGGTTTCTAAAACCATCATTATACTGCCTCCTTCTCAAAGACAGCATTTCAGAGAACCCACTGAACACCAACACCTTACGAACACCTCCCCGCGGTGTTGTAAGAACCTCTCAGTGTATATTCCTGTGTCTCACGATGCAAAGCCCCAGAAGAGAGAGAGAAGAGCAATTATACTGCTGTCAGCATTAAGATCTTGCACTCAGCACTAGTGAGTCATTCATTACCCCTACAAACTGTCAGCCAGACTTTTATCAGGGAGACAAATAACACTATGAGAGGCTATTTTAAATACATATCTTGAAATAAGACTGCAAATTCAAAAGAGGTCAGAATAATTTCACATTTCTCTTTCATAAACACTGAAAAGAAATAAAAGATGTGTGAGAAACACCAAAGTGGGCTTTGAAAATACTGCTTTTTACCACACAAGTTCAAACGTGGCCCCTGCCCTGCTGGGAGGTGTCACCACCCACAGCTTCCCGTCCCTTTGGGACCATCCAGCCTTTGCTGTGAAGAAACAGAAGAAATACACAGTGGTGTGGGTACAGTATGTCCAACTTGTACCCCAGTATATACACACACCCCCCTATTTCACCAGATTCTAATGTGTGTTGATCTCACTTAAAAACAACGAATTATGGTGTTTCTCTTGAGTTCTTTGGTGTAATTGTTGAGTGGTATTGCAATATACTTATCTACTGATGTATCAAAATGGTGTTTTCAAAAAGGCTATTCAAAGACACACAAAAAAACCCCCAGTAACTGAAAAACAATGGTTGTCTACATTTGTATGAGCCTACTCTCAAATAATATAATAGGAAATTCACAGAATAATTTGAAACATAAATTGTACATCTTTCAAAAACAATTATAAAAGACATGATGTCCATGATCTGGAAATATATGCAAATTTGACCTGGAGCCCTAATCATTTAGAAGCACATCCTATGCTCTGCACTTGTATGAAAGTAGCTTATACAAAGTAAATTAAACTAAATTAAATTTTTTTCCTGTTACAGAGATGTAGAATCAAGGGTCATGCTACAACCTTTTACAGGCTAATAAAGGCTTTGATCAAAAAAAATGCTTTTTAAAATGCACCATGCTCCTACTGTTTCATTGTATCCCAGTTCTCTAAAACTGTCACCAATATGATCGACTTGCTTCCTAAGTACTAACAATGTGGATGATCTTCTGTATCTTCTTGGCAAAACAAGCAGTGTTAAAGGACAGACTAAAGTACATCCACTTCTGAACTAATGTCTGCAAACAAGGAAGTGTGTTAATCCTGGGGAAAAAAAAACACCTACCTTTTTAAATGAATCTTCATTTTACCTTTTCAGGTTTAAATATCTAATGTCCCTAAGTGTGATAATATGGAGGTACACGTCTTCATTTTTTGGTTGGAAAAACCTTGACAGGAGGTAAGGGGCATACATTAAGGGGTTGAGGGGATAAAGATCAAAGAAATCTATAGAAGAAGATCTGAAATTCTAATGAGCTCTTTTTGAGCTCACTGGAGGTCAAAAAGATCACTGATTTCCACAGAATATTTGGCTTTTGTTCAATAAGACATTGACCAGTCTGTTTCTAATCCAGCCCTGCAATACACTACTTAGAGCTGTGTAGATGTCTTAACTAATTTGTCAGATTTATTCCTATCAAAACACAAACATGACAACACACACTTAAATATATATAACAAATTATGTACAGTTTCCTTGATTATTCTATAAGAACAACAACATTTATCAGTTAAAGGTGGTTTCGCGTCTTTCCATCTTGCTAGGCTACAGCATATTTGAGACGCAAGTACTACAAACCCCAAAGAAACAGTATCTGCCACAGAATTCCTGGTAGTTTTGCTTCTCTTCACTGTCAAGTTGTCAATCCTTTCTGCAAGACCTTCAGTACACCAAAGCTACTTATTTATGTCTTTCCATAGAAACTAGTAACCTTTAGCAAAATAATACACATTTGCAGAAAACATCAGCTAGAACCATATCTGCGGTAAGTACGGCCTTCTTACAAGAAGCATCCTTACTCCTTTGAATTCAGTGTCCAGTAGCACAACCCCCCTTCTTCCTGCAGATAAACAATGCATTTCCTATGCTGGGAGGAAAAAAAGCAACTAATAGAAACCTGGGCCCTTACAATTGTGCTCAGTTACAAAGTCCACCCATTCCCTGCACACAGCTTTGGAGGCAGAGGTGCAAACATAAATGACTGCTCTTACAAACCTCTCCTGCAGCAGTACCTTATACAAATTTTGCATCTAATCATCAAAACTTGCTCTTACTGTAAACTTCTCTCCTTAAGATTACTTGAAATGTTTTGTAGCAACTTCAGCCAGTGTGCAACCCAAGTGCCCAGCAGAACAAGGATAACCCTCTGAACAAACAACCTGTTAAAGCCCTGGTGTGGACTTTCCATTTGCATTTTTTAAGAAAAAAGTGTTGGTGATGGATCTTGAAAACATTAATTTAAAATGTCTAAAGGCACTTGTGAGACAGACATAACAATTAAGGTCAGCTGGGACACATGAGGTGCACAGCAGCACTTTTAGTGACAACAGACACCTGCCAGTGAAGATTCCATTTTCTGATTCTTTACAGTTCATAGAAGTTCGAGTCTTGGTGACCTTCAAAGCCAAATGAACCTATCTTCTTTACTACTTGGTGAACTGATTTGTATTTCAAATTCTCTTAAATGAAGCACCTATCTGTCAGGATGATAGGATCTGTACAGAATTTGCAAAGAGAAAAAGAACTATATAAAGCAATCAGAGAATTCTTTTATTCAACTGCTGCAATAAATGACAGATAGTATCATTATGCAATTCCCCTAGCTCCTCTTAACAAACCTGACCCCTAGAACTATATCACGTGATTCATCAGTATTTTGGATTCAAATGTTTTTCAAAAACAATGCAGTAATATCTTCTTGCAGAGATTTTCAGCATTGATCTTGGGCATGAATAACTGAAGATTTCCAAAAGCATGTGTGTACATCTCACTGCTTATTCCATGAGGACAACAAAAGAGGCAGTGTGCAAACAGAATCTATACAGCATTTTTAACTTTCTTTATCATAAATATTTTCATAGAACAAGTGAGAAAAAACATAATTTGACAACAGAAATAACTAAAACACTTTCCTGTATTCAGATGGAATCTGTGCACAACCAATTCAAAAGACTTTGCATCTTTCATTAAGTAATTCAATAAGTGCTTTTCCATTAACAAGCTGAATTACATAGTGACGAAGAGGGGGACAGTGTGAAAACAGAAAAACAGCCCCAGACATGGGTGTTACTTTACCTGTTGCCTCTTCTCAAATTCTAACTTGATACGGGATTTGATGCAGTTGCATGTGTCCTGATACGTCTGCTGCAGCGCGAGTTCCATGAGGTGTTTGTGGTACGCTCCTGCCAAGTTCCCGCAGATAAAAATTATTACATTGGCCAATATCTAGGGGGATTAAAAAAAAACAAGTGTCAGGGAATTTACATAAATATATTAACAGATATTAATCCTAGCTTGCAAAGGAAGATTGCTGCAGTTAGATATTTTGCTTTTGTTTGTTTTCTAGCAAAGGTTAACCTTTCAAAAACCCTTTAAAACTAGTGGCAACATCCCAAGCAATAATAGAATCATAGAATCAGTTAGGCTGGATACTGTTTTAATTCAGGATTAAACAGGAATGAAAATGAGCAACATGTTTGCCTACTCAATGAGGTACACATTTTCTGCAAAAGGAATTTCAGCTCATGTTAGACTTCACTGCTGAGTACCAATTAGGTGGGATCATCACCTACTGATGTAAAGCAATAGCTATGGTTCCTAACAGCAATGCTGGAAGCCATGTTATTGCTATGCTCTTTCGGCAGCATTTTCTATTGCAGTGCCATATGAGTAAGGGCCGAAAAGTTTCACCTACACACAAGAAAAGCCTGACCTGCATTTTACCTCAGCCTGATCCGCTGCTATCCATCAGTCAGCTATAAATAGTAACCTTGGTGACGATAAGCAGTGTCTAAGGAGCAAGATTTGACAGCTGTCTGCTAGAATATACTTTTCACTATTACCAAAACAACTGCAATTGCCTAAAACACAGAACTTTAAGATTTAAGATTTAGGGGGTCACACTTGCAACATGCCTCTGCATGCAACAAGCCACGAACATGGGAAATAAGTTTGCTTAAAAAATCAAGGCCTTTTCTGCACTTGACCTTTGAAAAGGACACAATATTGTGTGGTGATGCTAATACTTTTAACTGTGCCCAGCTTATTGCTGCAAATAAAAGAAACACATTTACCATTCTAGCTCACTCAGAGCAAAAGAAACACAGTAAAGTAATGAAGCCAATTCCTAATTCAATAACAAAAGTAATAATAAAGATAATATTAAATTGAAGCTGAGATACAGCTGCAGTCTGGTCAAAGCAGGTCTCTATCGTCTCTATCTGTAAGGCCCTTGTGTATCATATACCCTGGATTACAAGCACTGCCCGATGTCACAGTACTCATGGTCTGGAGGGGAAGGAGGAAGAAAGGAGGCAAAAATTTCATTAATCCTTCACAGATAATCTAATCATGAGGTTTATGATAGATTTCCCTGGTGATCATTCATGGGTTGGTTTTGGTGTACCTATGTACTGGGCAATCTTTCGTGAACTGCTAGTAGTGTAAGTAAAGCCAATACAAAGAGACAGATCAGAAAAAAGTCCAACAGTGTGCTACAGTGGTTCAAAGAAAAAAGATAAATTGTCCTATTAACAGAAATCCATCTCCTTGTGGAATATGTTTTATTCACAAGAAAAAAGAAAACCATGGAGTTTTAATGTTCCTTTTGTAAATGGAAACTTTAAAATGGCAAATACATACTTTTATTTTCCTCACAAATCTTAACATCGTTGCATGCAATACTTGTTCCTCCATCTGTGACATTTCTGACATCTCACCTCTCATGGCTCCACAAAGCTAAAAGCAGGAGCTATCCACCTTTACTGCAAAAATGACTGATGTTTTCAGTTTGGTAGAACTTTTCTTTCTTTCCCTAAAACTTCAAGATTATGGCATTATAATGTTTCTAAAAGCAACATCTGAGTTCTTAAATTTTTCTAAAATAGATAAATCTAAAAACAATGAGAAAAATCCATATTTCACTTTCTCCAAAGAACCTCTATTATGAAGCAGAGGGATAAGAAATAGTTTTCACGGAACATTTCACAACAGCCAATAATCTAAAAAAAATCCACAAACATATGAGATTATGGTGTACAGTAAAATATTTGACCTTAAAATGTTACAGTGCAGATACTGCAACATGCTGTATCAGACAATGAGGCCCGTAGAGAGAAGTATTTATGGACTGATTCTTGCTAGATGTTTCAGAGATGTTTATTTCTCCAGCCGCATGGCCGGGGCTCTGCCGAGGAACTGTTCAATCACGGGACCTGAGGGTCCTTTGCCCACGCAGGGGAACACAGAAAAACCAATGGGGAACGAGGCTGACCAGGGGCAGGGCAACCCCGTGCTTCCCCCCAGGGCCCCTCTCCCAGGGCCACATGGTGGGGGGGGAAAGGACCCCGACATTTCACCCGTTTATTTTTAACAAAAGAGATTTAATCTTAACATTGAAAACAACTGGGTAAACATAACAAGAACAGTTTCAAAATAAAACAAGCCACTCTTCTGAGTCTTTAAATGTCCAAACAGATTCTCTGGAACATCTTAGGGCTGACAGAAGGGACATAGAACTCTCTGAGCATGCTTTGTGGGGAAACTGAGGCAGGAGAGGGTTTCTTCCATTTGTACCTGTTGGAACTCTAAACAACAGTTAATTTCTTCCCTCCCCCTCTTCATCCCCCACTCGGCACCGGAAAGGGATTTTTGGGGAAACAATTGGCAAAGGCATGGTCTTGTGAGGGAAACCATGGGTGAAAAAATGGATTGGGAATACACTGGGAGTAATAGGATACAGGGTAAAAGGGAAAGGTGGGATTAAGAAAGGGAGACTGTAGGGGGGGCTTATAATGGAGATATTGTCTAACATGACTACGATTTTTAGTATGTATACTGCCTTTTACAGGAACACCATCAGGCCCAGTGACCTGCAATGCTTGTAACCCTTTTCTACCTTGCACTATTTTGAACTCCACCACCTCTCTATCTCCCAAGCTTGGGATGTATTTTTCAGGGTTATTCTTTTTAATAGCAGTTCTATGAATGAGTATGTCTTGCTGGTTGTCACATCTCGTTATAAAACCATAATTTTGTGTAACATTATACCATTTTACTATTCCTAAAACCTTAGCTACGGTGATTTTTTTCCTTTTTCCGAGTGGTTGCTGTTTTCTGTCTTGCTGCATTTTTGCTTTCTCTTTCGCTTTCGCTCATTCCCGTGTTGGAATTGGTAGGGTTGTCAGTGCTGCCGGGGCCATTGGGGCTGCTCGTGCCTGCACGCTCTTCCCGGGGTCGCATTCGGGGCTGGGCCGCCCAGCTTCCTGCGTGCCATCTCCTCTGCTCTCAGCTGCACTGCCACTGCCTGGGGCCGTGCCGGGGTCTCGGCTGGGCCCCCAAGCGATGACCCCCCCACCCCCTGCTCCGGTGCGCGTTTCGGTTCGGCGCGGCTCCGCTCCACCGCCAGCCGCCGCCCACGCACCGCCCCTCTCGGTCGGGCGTTCACGGGGCTCACTCCACCACGTGCCGCACGGGGCCAGGCGGGCACCGCCGGGTTGCGCCACTCCCGCCACGCCTCACTCCGCTGCCGACACTGCAGCTCGCATCGCTCCGCCCATGTGTGGGAATTGCCTCGCTGCTGCTCAGAGAGGGCTCGGTCCACGTGGCCTGGGTCGCACGGTCCCTGAGCCAGGCTTCCCTTTGCCAGCACACAGCTGACATTGTTCAATGGTCTCGGTAATTAAATAATATTTACGAAAATATTCTTCCATCGGCATATATTTTTGACTCAGAAATTAACTGTGTCCAAATGGTCTTCCAAAAGTCTTTGGTAAGAATTAAATCCCAAGAAACATAGAAAAAGTTCTTAAACAACCATGAAAGGAAATGTTTCAGTTCCCTTTGAGCTTGAATTAAGCTAAAATTTACAAATTGTTGTTCAAGAATCTTTTCAAATTTAAGATAAATGTCCATATGCGGCTCTGAGAGCCAAGAGTCTTTCCACGGTTCCTCCATAATTTAGAGAGCATATCCAAACCAAGGCGAGAAGAGAGGGATCTAGAGTGGTTTTTACTCACGAATTTTCTGTCCTTAGGGATCAGTGTCTTGCCAGCATTATCCACCATTTGTTACAGTGCAGATACTGCAACATGCTGTATCAGACAACAAGGCCCATGGAAAGAAATATCTATGGACCAATTCTTGCTAGATGTTTCAGAGATGTTCATTTCTCCAGCCGCATGGCCGGAGCTCTGCCGAGGAACTGCTCAATCACGGGACCCGAGGGTCCTTGCCGGCACAGGGGAACACAGAACAACCAATGGGGAACGAGGCTGACCAGGGGCTAGGGAAACCCTGTGCCTCCTCCCCAGGGCCCCTCTCCCAGGACTACACGGCAGGGGGAGGGCCCCAACATTAAAATATTTTCTATTTCTTTGTAAATCACAATCGCTTGATTCTGCTTTGGTGTCAGCAGATATGGATCAGTGAACAAATATCTTGTGCGACAGATCACAGTGCAGGGTAGGGTGTTCCAACTGGCAATCACTGCTGGGTCTTAAAATGAAATTATGAAGTAGGAAGAAATGCCCGAAAATAAAGACTGCTGGGCATAGAAAATGCTGAGATATGTAGTAGGAACTAAATGAGAACTAAATTGAACTGAAATAAACAGTGTGCTGTCATGATCTCTAGGTAGATGTCACTGTTGAAAGGCTGCACACACACTCACTAAATGAATTGTCCAGTTTCATAAAGTTATAGACCATTTAAAACAAAACTCCAGGAATATAATCAATCAAAATTAAAAAATATACTGTAAAGGGTAGATGGAGGAGTAAATTATGAGTATCATCTTCACAATCATAGAAAAAGAAATTACAGTTTTATGACTGAACTAGCTGAAGTGAGAAAATAGATGGAAACAAGTGACTGACAGGCAAGGAAGCTAATTAACCAGGCTTTTCAGATACTCAGTGGGGTAATTCAGTCCACATGAAGCTCTGTGATGGCTTCCAGTACCTGAATTAAGCTGTTCGAAGACAATGCAACATATCTCAGCCACTGCCATACTTAGCGTAGATCTAACGCATAAATGTGTAAGTGAATATGCAGATAGAAACTGTGTTTAAAACACCCTTAATTCTTTTGGCTAGCATGGAGTTCATTCAGAAATGTGTCACTAAGGGATTAACTTAGAAATAAAGTTCAAGAAATGGATGAATTGGTTTCTAAACAGATTTTTTTTTTGCCTGTATTTATTCTGGCTTAAGTGTACATTTCTGCTATTGAGCAAAATGCATACTGTCAATAGAGTGTTTAGTAGTAAGTGCAATTAGCATTACTAAACAGAAAAGGCAACATATATATACTTCTTCCTGAATATCTCTCCCAGGTCTGCATTTTCCTCTGAATTGCAGCCCAGTTTCAACATACCAGCTGGTCACGAGCTCCATCCCTGGTTTGTTATAAAGTCTCATAGGCATTCTCCCAGCAGAGACAGGTCCAAAGTTTTCCTCAGTCCAAAAAAATTAACTAAGCTTCCCCCTTTTTAGGCAAGTACTCTAATCAATATGCAACCATACCAAAGGTTTCTTCTGTTCAGGCACCTCCTCTGAGAAGATGTCATGCTGTGAATCCTACCTGTACCAAAGCATTTGGAATGAAATCCTGAGTCAGACCAATCTTCTACCTTGTCATTTCTGTAGGGTAGAACCCTGCAGCCTCTTCCCCCCTTTTTTTTTTTTCCCTCCTCATCCTTGCCTTCCCCCAACCCTAGATATATATTAGATAATAAGAAAAGCTGTGGTGGATCTTCTGGTAATAAATTCTCCATCTTTCTGTGAAAGCTCTGATAACTGTGCAGATTAAGCTGTAGCTGAGAACCTCTGTAGACAATTCAGGCATAGACTACACAACATGGTTAGGGCTTTCTCCCAGGAGAACAAGCCTGAGCTGTGGAAAAGAGTGCAATGAATGATGGTAACTCAACAGCAGAAAAAGACCAGGGTGATCTCAAAGACACTGTTGTATGAACCTGGTTCACGCCCTTTACTAACCGACACTGTATGACCAAAACCCCCCAAAACCACAATATACATAAATTCCACTAAGCTCCCACTCAATTCACCATATGGAAATACTGAGTAACACAGCACAAGTTCCCATTTCTCTGTACAGTTGGAGTGGAGAGAGAGGCAAATCTATCTCGTGGGCCATCTGCATCCCTTCAGATATATCCATTATGTACACTGTGCTGAAGTTCCTGTTTTATCAATGAATAAATTCAATGTCTACAGAATCTAAGTATGAGTCAAAAATTAACACAAGGAACACCAAGATACCACCAGGAAGTATCTTTAATCACTTAAGGAACATAATCCTGGCTGATGTCTCCTCCACCTCTTTTGACCTACAGAAAACTGCACGCTTCCAAGCAAAGGGGCAATTTTACATTCAAGCACAGGTATTTTTCAGTATCAGTGAACATCAAGTAATCAGATGTCTAGTGCCTCACTATCAAAATAGACTGTATTTAAAAGCAAATGAAGACAAAGTTAAGCAGCTATGACTAATTTCTCAAGAGAGTACTACAGTTCACTGAGTTGCTCAAAAAAATGTAGTGTATCATATAGAAGTTCAGCTGATAAAAGGTGCCCACAAAGGTATATGTATATAAAGAAGTACTATGCTATACAAAAACAGAAGAACTAGAATACTGATTGCTGATTCTGACTGAAGCATAAATCGTTTGTTAAATATCTTAGAAACTGCTATTCAAATACTGAATATAAAAATCAGAATTCTCCATAGATTTTCCCTGCATTGAAAGCTTCCAGTTTTGAATTATATGCCACATTTCCTTCCTCTTAGATATTGTGCATATCCTTCCTGAATTCTTGCATAAGCAGAATTTTTAACAACAACAAAACCAACACAAACAATTAGCAATTTTTTCAATGGTTAAATTTCACTTTTCTTCTGGATAAGAAAACTGAGGAAATGGAAGCTGAGGGGTGGGCAAAAATGGCTCATTTATAATTTCTGCATGGAAATAAATGTGAGAAAAAAGACTTCGTACATCACTGACAAAGTGCAAATTCTTTAGCTCTGCAAAGATGAATTGTCTCTCCCTCCATTTGATCTTTCATGTAATGGTTTGTGGTGTGACTTGCCAAGCTAGGGAACAAGTTTGTGCTGCTTTGGAACCTGTAGAGTTTTAGACTTGGACATAATTCAGCTGAAAAGAACTGGGTAGCACTGGGTAGAAATGAAAAGCAGCATTTTAAAAGGAAATGTATAGCCACCATGTAAATCAGTTATTCACGCACTATGCCCAATACCATTATTTTAAGTAGAAGTGTTCAGAAGGTTCTCCAGCTACTCCATGCAAAACTCTTGCACATAGAGCTCTGGCCAGTCATACAATGTTGACCTTTTCTTCTTTCTCATTTCCAGACCTATAGAAGTCTAACATTTTAATACATTTCAGCGCCAACAAGCTATGTCATAGCTCACAAGTAGGATGACAAATTTGAAAATGGGAGATATTTGTCCATATGGCAACCTCTGTTTCAAAAACCCGGAGTTTGGGGAGGAGTGAAATTACAGGGCAAAAATTTTTGCAGCTGGCCGAAAACTAGTAATCTTGTGGTGCTTGATCTACCAGCTGCTGCTACAGAAAGTAATACCTGGCCTTTTCCTGTACTTAATGAGATCACTAAGGTGGGGTCTTTATTACGAAAGCTCCTGTGTTTCATGAAGAAATGTAGCAATCTCTTAGACTTCTATTTCTGTTTTAGAGATTGTTGTAAAAGTTTATGAATTAAAATTATTTCGGTGCAGAACACGACTGGCTGAAGGACAGAGAGATTATGGGCAACTGCATACTTACTTCCTCATTAATTCAAAGTAAAAACAATTTCTTTAATCACTGCAAAATTATTTTAATAGTCTGAAAGGTCAAAGATATTTAAATCCTTAAATACTTATGAAAGCCACAATAAGAACACACTACAGATGAAGAGAAGGAACAGGAAGATCCACAATCCTCAGACCCTTTGTCTATATCAAGGAGAATGTCGAATGTTTTACAGCAAGGTAAGTAGAAAAACAAGCTGCAATTTTTCAAGAAACAGCTCAATTAAAAGAAAAACCACAAACCAACCAAAAAACCCCCACCAATACAAGATTGCTGAAAATAACTTCGAAGCAACAAAAAAATAAAGATTTGAATTATTCAGTATCCTAGATGGTTCCATATTTCCAGTGCTAAAATAAATTTGGTAAAGAGTCCCTTTGTGGAAGAGGAATTGATGTCATTTTACAAGCCAGGAAGTTGCAATGTTGTCTTCTAATTGGGATGTGTAATTCTCTTTGTAGCTTTTGCAATCAGAGCACTGAGGACAGCAGCAGGATATTCCTTTTTTGTAATATGTATGTTATTTGATGTGATTTTCTTTTTAACATTCTTGCAGACTGAACTTTCTCATAGCTCTGAGGTGTTCTGTGGAATGACTGGATTTATTTTCTTCAGCTCTGGGCATACACAGACCCTATCTATACACCAGTGTAGATAAAAACAGACCATAAACTGTAAGCTCTTTAATCAAACCCAGGAAAAATAAACAAGGAACAAGAATCAGAGTTATGGCCCCTTTAGAACACTTCTGTGTAATACATATAATCAATATCATTGACTCTAATTAATAACTCTTCATATTTTGAATCTAATTTTTTTTTTGTTTTTGCCAGAGGGGAACTCATGCTCTCTTCTGTGAGAAGGAATCAGGCAGGCACTGCATTCTCCTGCCTGCCTGCAGAGAGGTAATTTGTGTTTACATGCGCCTCTGGGATCATTTAATTTCTTTACTACTAAAACTGATCTTAAAATGTTCTCTCAAAAAGACTGAGATTAATTTTTACGTCCTGGATGTCATATACTGGTGAGTATTAGTGTGCTAAAAGAATTAAAAAAAAAAAAAAAAAAAAAAAAAAAGAAATACCATAAAATTAAAACAAAAACAAAAACAAACAAACAAACAAAAAAAAACAACCTAAAAATAAAATCTATGGAGTAATACATCAATCTTTGACATGTTACAGAAATAATCCTATGTCTGATCTTAAAATAACTTCAATCTTTTCCTATAAATCTGGTTCACTCTTAAACCTCCACCCACTGCCCTCCAACACTAAAATCTCAAATGTAAGTACATTTACTTATGGGACCAGCACTACGTTGCCAAGTTTCATGTGTACCAGTAGATTTCTCCTTATTTGCCCCGATCAGGAGTATTACTAGGCTATCTCTCCTGCACTGTCTAGCAGTCTTCATGAAGTTTATTTCATATTATTATCTACCAGTCTTAATGAAATTTCTTCATATATCTCTCAACATCTTGCCTCCTGGCAAGTTTTACAGAAATTAATCAGTAAGTTCAAAAGCTACCAGAAGGAAGGACAAACAGATAAATGAACCGATAATCACGTATGTGCTCATTATTCATGTACTGATATGCCTAACCCTCAAAAACCTAATGTTGATTTCAGATTTCTCCCATAATTTTTGTAGTTTATACTGTATGTAACTGCACTGCATATTAATACTCTCAGTTATCAATATATATGGAAATTAAAATCAATGGACAGTTTAGAATTACATGGATAAATTACAGTAACAACATATACTCAGTGCAATTTTTCTATTGCACTGCAAACAGTTGGCAATTAATATGTGCTTTAATCTATTCGACAAACATTTTGAAATTCTGTTTTTCATTATCTCTATATGAAATTCTGATTTATATAAACATGTTTTTCTCAGGTGATATTTTTTTCTATCAGTGTTCATAATGATCTGGGATAAGCTTTTTAGTTAGATATACTCAAGAAATTTTTCTGCTTGTCTGATGAGTATGACAAACTTTTATCAAGCTCATTTTTCATAATTTGGCAGCCTGTGTTAGGAATCAGTGGTCCTTGGCTATATAGGTCGCAAAGAATGTGTTGGAGCAGAAGGAAGGATAATGACAGTGGTGTATAAGTAGGGAAAGTGATGACCCACAGAGCTGGATTAAACAGATTCCAGAATGTCCTCAGAGTCAGAGTTATTAATAATGACGCTCTTACAAGTGCCTGTAATGTTTTTTAAAGAACTTGAAATATGTTGAGATCTCTAATCAGTACTTGGGTTAATTCTTAACTGGAATTCATCCAACAGTAAAATTTGCTCTTAGGAAACCTAAAAGTTCTATTTTCTGGTGTCAGAAAAATGCTGTCAAGAGTCAGCAAGGTGGGACAAAGGAAGTATTAAGTTTGGTTTACATTTGGGAAGGAATGAAGCAAATATTAAAACCTCTTCATGCTGTTGCTGCCAATTCATTCCATCTTCACATAAAACATGCCATTTTTCTCTCCTTTGTGCCTCAAAACTGTCAAGATGTCATTTGTCAGGTCAGGCTTTCTATTCCACAGCCCTAGTGTGAAGCATCTTGGACACCCTGAAACAGTTTTTTTCTAAATCACATGGTTTGTGGAAGTATATTCTGAGTAACACCTCAAAAGTTAGCACAGTACCTCCAATTCATAGAACAGAATCATGGGGTCATAGAATCATTATGGTTGGGAAAGACCTCTAAGATCATCAAGTCCGACCATTCACCCAGCACCACCATGTTCACCACTAAACTCCGTCCCTAAATGCCACATCTACACATTTTTTGAACACTTCCAGGGATGATGATTCCACCACTTCCCTGCTCAGCCTGTTCCAGTGCCTGATCACCCTCAGAGTGAAGCTATTTTTCCTAATATCCAAAATAAATCACCCCCTGGCATAGCTTGGTGTCATTCCCTCTTGTCCTCTTGCTTGTTACTTGGGAGAAGAGACCCACATCCATTTAAAACCTCCTTTTGGGTACATATATAGAGTGAGGAGGTCTCTCCCGAGCCTCCTTTTTGCCATCACCTTCTATTCGTACCAGCATTAGTGACAACCCCTACAGAGCAGTATTTACACTACAGGCACCTAAAATACTACACAGCATTGTTAGGAATAGGCTGTTACTCTCAAACTAGCTGAGAGCAATGATTAAACAATTGGAGGTACTTGTCCAGAGTCCATGCCTCCAGACTTGTTCTGTTCTTTTACTCCTACCTTCTGTTCCTTGTCTTTTAAAGAGCTATTTATCCATGCACAGATCTTCCCTCTCAGCTTCTCAGTTCACTGAAAAGGTTTGGGCAAAGGACACCTTCAAAAGCACACAGCTATCAATGAAATCAGCCTCATCTACGTGTTTGTTGACACCTTCAGTCAGCTTCAAGATACTTTTAAGGAAAGACTTCCTTTTACTCCTTTCAAAATAGAATGTGTTTATCTCATTCTCTATTCTTACAGCTTCATTTTTTTGCCTCATGAAGACACTGAGTTTGCACACCTAAAGTCTCCCTGACCCTTTCTAGAACCTTTCTTAAAAGTTCATTTTCATATTTTCTATCTTACAGTTGTCAGGAACCAAGGTCTATTTTAGACCAATCTATACATGCTCTCCTTCACCCATCCCTCCAAGAAGGATTTTAATGTGAGATTTTCTTCAGATTCTTCTTCAGTGAACAGGCATACAGAAATTGTTTCTCTGTGATAGCCTTGTCCTCCCTGAGTATTTTTGTAACCTCTGTGTCAAATGTCCCTACAGACGCTATGGAAGTCCTCTCGTAACTCAAGTGCTGAAACAAGGATCCAGCATGCAGGTAAGGGGAGATTGGTTTGGTTAACTGCCATAGCTCTAGTTGCTATCTAAAACAAATTACATACTTTTAGGTGTATGTTCTTCAGACTCCTATCTGACCAGTGTAAGTGCATACAAAGGCATTTTGCAACACTTTAAATAAACACTTGCACAGATGAAATGTTTTCACTTTGGCTAATTAACTCTAGTGGTGCAAATAGATTCCAAAATTGCTGATATAGCATGCTAATTAGCAGAATGAATAGCAGGGAAAAAATTGCAACTACAATAGGCACAATGACAAGGTGAATTGAGATAGCTCCATAAGGTATTCTATTCAGCTCTATTACTGTGCATCTAAGGCAAATATTATTTTAACTGAATTACAATTTAAAACTGCTTATGATTATGTAATATTCAAAGTAAAAAATTTAATTTCCTATCATTTTCTGACATATTTTGAAATATTTTTATTGCTCACATAATTTACTCTTTCCTGTGTTCAAAATATACTCTAGAGGTTTTGCTTTGTGGATAAACCTACAAATTTTGTGTACCATACAAGAAGCAGCTTTTAGGTTATGATTGCATGGAGGGAAAATGAAATGCTGGCAGTAAACACAACAAAGTTTTCGCTTCCAAAGAATGTATTTCAAAAATCAAATGGGTTTAATACTAGGAACATGAAGACAAATAGAAGTCACTAAACTGGCAATAGTGCCATTTCCATGATAACCTGCCTACTATCTACACCTCTGCCTTACCACCAGACTTTGCATTTAACACACTTCTTACAAATTCCTTTACAGTTTGTATACTACATTTCTACATATTTTAGAAACAAAAAGCTGTGAAACTACTATTGAAATACAGCATGATGCTTGGCAAAAACTGACAGGCCTTCCAATGTACAAAGAGAAGTTACTAATAATACGAAGGAAAGAATACAATTTCCAGATGATTGCAGTTATATTGCATTTATTAATTTCTGACTTCATTCCCAAATGTGACTGGAATATTATTGGAACACTATGGATAAATTAGAAATAGTCACATGAAAATACAACCTCTTTTTGCAAATTCTGATGCACATGTAGCAACCAAAATAAAAAACCAATTTCCCTTCTCTAATGCTTTCAGTCTCCTGCCTGTCTTTATAAAAGATGCCTGTTTTGAACTGGCATGTTCTAAGATAATAGAAAAATTACATAATAAGTGCTCCTAAGCAGCAATATGAACAATGTAGAAAGTGCACAGGACTTGCAGGATTTTTTTCTGCATGGAATGACTATTTTTTAATTCTCCACAAGAAAAATAATCCTGTACAAAAGGAAAATTCCTATTTAAACCCCCTACTGGTTGCTAATACAAGTTATCTTTTACAGCAAAGTAAGTTTCACCCTGCAACCAACCAACCTTTTAATAATACAGCCTGCCACTAGAAAGATTTGACAATACATCATGAAGATATGAGGTAATACTACACGAAAGAAGACCTGGAGCAGTATTTCTCACACACCAACCCTTCTTAATCAAAGAAGGCTGCTGGAGCATCCACATATTGCAAAGTAATGTGCTATCTGAGGGAAGCAGGTCTCAGCGCCACATAGAATAGCAGATTAACTTTGCTTTTCAGTTATGTTATGTTTAAAACACAATTTCCCAAATCTGTAAATCCACATTCACACTAAATTAATTTTTCTTCACTTAACATTTATCTTAAATTCAATTTAGTGCATTTGAGTGTATGGACACTATCCATGTTCGCCTCTGGGACAAGAGAAAACAGCCCTTTCTCTGTTTTACTAACCAGTCAAACATATTCATGTAAGTGTTTCTCAGTTCTCAGCAACAGGCATTTATTATCTCTGCTTTGAATATCCCAACCTGATCAACAAACGCTGCTACCTTGTTATTCACCATCTTCTGCAGAGAAAGGTTTTCAATATACTTTTCCCTTTGAGGAAAAGACAAAATCACAGCTAGGAACCCGCAGTTATCCAATGGCTCTAAGAGAGCACACATCTGACTCCTTTCCTTCTCCACTCCCACTGCTCATTAGACATTTTTATGAGCTGTGGGATGTTGAAGAACAACACAGGCAAACCTAAGCTGTTCCAACTCTCCCAATTCATTTCAGCACAAGTTTACCACTCTGCACAGAACTCCTCTCCAAGCAGTTTTCTGCAACAGCCTGCAAGCCAGAGGCTGCATGGGAAATAGGTGAATGTTACAGAAGACTTCAAAAATGACAGGCAGGTCAGTCACTGAATGGCCACAATGAATACCACAATGATAAAAGAATCATCAAACAAAGAGTTAGCAGGAATTAAACTAGTAGGACATAAAAACAGAATTAGAAAAGTTCATTAATATATTTAATGACTATGCACTAAAAGCAAATTAAAACCTACTCTAAAAGCATCTCAAGAAAGATCTAGCTGGATTTAACAAACTTTTATTCAGCAGTCTATTTTTTCATAAATTCTTTAGAGGCTTGCCTGCTATTATATATTGTAGGCAATATTAATCTGAGATTTAAATGATTCTCTACCAGTCTTTCAACACTAATTTAGTATTCAATATAGAACTCATCAACATGCTTAGAGTCAACTAAGCAACATGCTTAGACTCAGTTTGAAAATGGTCAAGGGATAAATCCAAACAACCACCAGTACTCAATTCCAACACAAATTAATAATAATAAACCACCTCATATCTGAAGAAATTATAATTTCATATGCTGAAAAAAAAATATAAAAGTAAACAAATTATAGCACAATAGTTGGAAATACACTGAAAATTTCTATTATGGATAAAGGAAAAAATTAATCTCCTACCCCAACTAGAGACTAGTGTCAGGTGGGTAATTAAGAACTGAAGTACAAAGGGAGTAAAAAGATTACTGCCAATATACAGAACAAATATAGTAAAACAAAAAAAAGTTGGAATTATTGATAAATTATCTCACAGTAGAAGAAAATGTATAAAATTTTAAAATACAGAAATTATTATATTCACCATAATAACTTCTATATTACTCATACTTGGAAGAAATATTCAAAGCAAATCAACTGCCTTAAAGACTCAGGTTAAAACACTATGCTGACCGAGGTGGTTATAAAAACACCTTTCCATGGACATGTCTAAGAAAATCGCTCACAGTTATAGACAAGGCTGCAAGATGAATCCTGGATTCTAAACATCTCCCAAAATTAATACTTTGCAGCACATAAATTATTTTTACGTTTCCCACATTTGGTATTGTCTGCTTGTTTTAATAGCTTGATATTTGAAATATCAAAAATATTATACCCCACCCTCCATTAAACAACCTCTCTTCTCCACAATCCTTATTTTTCAAAGAAAATTAACAACATATCCAGGACAGGAAAAGTAGAAGAAAATTAGCAAATTACAGGGCTGCCAACCATCTTGCTCTGAACCACATGATGGGATGCAGTGGTGCCTGCTGGCTGGCACTCCCTTCCCTGGGAAAGGGAGTAGGAGAAGGGGGTGCCCCACAAGGACACTGCCCTTGCCTCTGCTGCATTCCCCTCTCTTCTGTGAGCCCCAGGAAGCCTGCCCAGATCCCATGCTAGATTGGGTCCCCAGGCAAGGAAAAAATTACAGGCTGCACAAAAGAGCATGTAATACAGGAGCTGAAGGGGGGAAAAAAAAGAACAACACAAAAGGGAGAGTAGGTGGAAAATGACTAAGTTTAATGTGCTGCATTTTGGATGAGACATGCATGTTACTGCTGTTAAAAATAAACAAACAAATTAAATACTCCAGATTTGCCTCCCATCTAGCATGTTTATGGTAGTTACAGGAACTTCTATCATATCATGGGAAATGTTTCCATAACTGAGGAAATTTAAATCGCATTTGAATAAAGATGTTTTGGAAACAAGTTGACTGCATGTCTTTTACTTGCCTGTGCTGTGCTCAGTTGCTAGCTTTCTGAGGAACTACTGCAGCAAGGGACTATCAAAATAGTGTGTGACGTTAACTGAGACATGGTGATTTGGTCTTTAATTAAGGTCAGCATGACCTAGGTCATGGCAAACATCTCCGAGCCTTAACGATGATGGGAAAATCTATTCACATGTTAGAATCTAATTTCCTCTATGTTAAAAGACACAAATCAATCTGGATTTTAAAGCACAGGTATAGCAGTGTCAGACTGGATACAGAAAGGCTCTTTAGAAGCTCTGTGGCAGACGAGCAGAAACAGACTTTGGTTTTCTTCTTTCTGTGCTGCTTTCAAAGGTTGTCAAAGGCAATCACCATCAAGACTAGCTGCATGGGGAGGGAGCCAAAAACCTTGATAAGAATTGTCAGGTAAGGAACATAATATTGATCTCAGCAAAACTGTGGCACCAGATGATCCTTGCAGCTCCTTCTGGCTTTGTAATCTACACATCAGTCTTTACTTCTGCTTGAACAGCACCCTTCAGACCCTAAGGTACCTTCTGGCCCTGGACAAGTAAGGGTTATAATGATTTCCAGGCTCATGCTGAAGATACAACACATTTCATGTTACGGGTGCAATGTCATTAGATTCCCCACAGTGCAGGTGGAGACAACAAAATTACAATAAGGAAACCCATTAAGTTATACTGATTTTTTTTAAAACCTTAAGAAAGCAAGATGATTTTTTATGTACCATATGAAAGATCCTAAAATACATAATGATATTCACCAGATCTGTTCAGAATAGACAAGAATATGGCCAAATACAAGATGTTATTTTCCACTCCAGATTGAGCTCTTCCTTTGCATTAATTGTCCTCATGCTACAAATGTAACATTGGATGTTTGAGGTCAAACTGTATGACCCCACATATTAAAAGCAGAATTTAACCAATAAGGAAATTGAATTAATGGAGGCATACAGCATAAAGATGACACTTCAAAGGACTTCAAATAAATCAACAGGACTTCAAGAGATGAAGCCAGGGAGACACAGGTCAGCTCTTCTGAATTCCAAAGCAATGTACCGTGGCACTTTGGCACTAATGAAATGTTATCACTGCTCTACCTTTGGAAAACACAGAATTTTAAAACAGTTATGTAACTGAATATAGCTTTGGATTTATTTTCTTTTTTTATCCAGCTCAACAAACTTCACAGAAGTGGAGGAGAATTAACTTCTGTTACATGTCTTTGATTTTGATTCTCTACAACACTATAGAGAAAGGGCAAAACAAAACCACCCAAAACAGTATTAATCATATTTGCTGTTCTATTTCCAAGAGCTTGCTTATATAAGTGTAACAGTGTAGGAGACTTACCAACTTTTAAAAATAAATTGTTAGCTTTCCATATACACTATGGTTTAGCACTGTCCCTTACCACAGCTTTCTCCACCACCCTAAAACACTGAAAACAGCAGTAAAAGAAAACTGAACCTCTACAGCCTCAGTGTATCTAGGAGGTATATACACAACTTTCTCATCCAAGACTATTCTGCCCCTCTCAGAGGCAGCACTGTGTTCACAAGGTCTGTGATTTAAGCTATGAGTAGACCAACTTGATGGCCCATTGCCGACATCATGGCAAAGCACACCAACTTGATGGAGAAACAGAATTTGTGGAACAAAGGCTTCTATACTTGGGCTCAGACTTACAAAAATGTCCTGTGATATTCAGATGTGTTTAATTCCAGCTGGACTCACTGAACTAAAATGGACGGTACTTGGACACAAATGTAACCAAAAAACTTCACTAACCACAGCTAGAACACAACAGTATATTCCAGAGACTTTGATTTGCTATTAAAAAAACATGTGTAGAAGAGGGGAAAAAATATATATTTACCTATATTATGTACATTATATATATAATTTTGCATATAATATATACACACATACAGGCACTAATACTGTCAATACCTCATATAATGGAAAGCATTTTATCACTGCTAAAATGCTGAATACCACAGAACATACTATGAACTTTCCTGAAAAATTATGGAATTAACTCATTTCCAAAATATGAAGAGATCTGCAATCCTAAAAGAAAATATGTATGAGTTTTGAGCCATACACACTGTAGTTGTACTTTGATCCATGTCTTGGACGCTTGTTAAGGGAAGATTTTAATATCTGAAACATAACACTCCTTTGAGACAGTTCTTATGGCTCTTTTGTGAACTGACTTTGTCAGCATGAGGCACAACATCCATAATGCATTCTGAAAATTTTCTTAGCAGCAACTACACAATTATCACTGCCTTATTTTGGCATCCAGTTAATGAGACAGTAACTGCATTATCATTCAGATACACTGCCATTTTTAATGTTTTTTTGTAATTCATTTCTATTTATATATTCTCTTGGTGAATACATGTACTTAAAGAGGAATAGAGTTACTTAGGAAAAAAAGAAATATTGAATTTTTCCTCCTGGTCTGGGAAGGATTCTTTGCTTCTAAGTACAGATTTTCATTTCCCACATCCCTAGTAATATGGGTATAGAATAATTTTTTTTTTCATATTCAGCTTCACAACTCTTAAACTGGAATTGTTAAGAAAAATAATAATGATAATAATCCAATAAGCAACAACCCCATAGAAACAAACCTAGCTGCTCAGTTTTAGCATAATACAGTATAATCAGAACCACTATTTTCTCCTTTAGAATCATTTTTAGTACAAGCAGACCTCAACATTTTAGTTTCTGACATGAAAAGCGAATGTATTTATTTCTTTTACTTCACCCCAGTTAATGCATAACAGCTCTTCTGAACCTCCTTCCCAAACTACGGAATCATGCGCATTTTGTTAAGCAAAATGTTCCAAGTCTTCCCATCAAGATTGAATGGGTCAGGTCACAGATCTTTCATTTCCTTCAAAAGTAACATTTCAGCTAATTTGTGCTTGCCTTGAGCATCAGGCTAGTAATTCTTTTTTTCTCTTTATTCAGGGTCATCAGAATTTACAAGGACCTACTTCCTTATAAACAAGCATGTTATGAAGTATTAATGGATTTTCTGTCTTACAGACTGTGCTTTCATACTGTGTAAGAGAAAACTTTCAGATCAGAGAAAGGCAATAAGGAAGATCAAAGGTATGGAATGGCTTCTAAACAAGGAAAGAGAAATATTTTTCAATTCTCCAGGTTGGGAAAGAAATGATAGGGGAGGTGTGACAGAGGTTTATAAAATCATAAATGATCTGGAAAGTGTGAACTGAGCTCAACTGTTCAGTCTTTTCCAGTGTAAGGATATGGGGGGTGCAAACAGATGACAGGTTTGAAACAAGCAAAAGATGGTTCTCCTTAGAACACAGGTAAACTGATGAACTCTGTCACAAGAAGCTGTTAAGCAAGATGCACTATACTGAAGGAATAAAAAAACCCCACATAAATCAAAAATTTTAAAAGGCCCAGCTAGGTCAGAAGAAGCAGCAAAAAACAGGCTTGTAAGAAAGAATAAGTAAAAAATAAGCAAAAACAGATTTCAAACCAAGGCGTGAGGGAAGTAGAAAGAAGACATAAATCTTGGGAGAAAACTACCAGCAATTTACAAGGAGCAATTTGAATTTGGAAAGCTAAAATAAAATGGCAGACTTCACAGGATCACAGGAGGGTACAATTGGAAGGGACCACAAAGGGTCATCTGGCCCTAACTCTCTGTTTAAGCAGGGTCATCCTAGAGCACATGGCACAGAACTGTGTCCAGATGGTTCTTGAGTATCTCCAGACTTCTGACTCTTGCTAGTTTATAGTCAATGCTAACCAAAGGGTGCCACTTTCAGAGCTATCAGCATGATGGCAAACAGTCCTAGTTTTCAAGAAGCAAAGATTTATTTTTCTTTCCATAGTGCAAAAGAAGCCAATTTAACTGCACACACTTCAAGAGCTAAAGAGCATTGCAGGCACAGAGGAGCATTACCTTGAAGCACTTAAGTCCAACTCTTGCCCTGCCTCTGTGTCAGGTATTTCAGGGATGGAAAGAGCATTCATTACAGTAAATCCCTTTTCATAAGCTATATTCAATCTTTCTCAAAAAATAATAACAACCTTTCTGGATTGACTCTAACACTCTGAGCTCATTTCTGTTCTATATCCTTACATTACTTTCAGTGACATTGAGAGGAAAAAAATGTGCTCCGCTACCTGAATGCTCAAAGTCTCTCTAGAGACAGCATTGTCTGCTTAGGCAGTTTGCACCAGAAAATCTTCCCCTTCTCTTTGCACCCCCAGAGCGACTGCCTGCAGCAATCCTTCACTGTCAGGTATCATATCAGTTCAGTAATTATGGAGCAGCATTTCCACACTTATTGTTTTGTAACTCTGATACTGATGTGGTTGCCTGAAACTCTGACACTGATCAGCAAATGTATAGTAAAAAATCAACCACCTCATCTTGCAGTAATACACATGCCTGCAACTCCCAGAAGGAGACATGAAAGTTTTATGTTTTCTCATGATGACCACAGCTTATGGATTCAGGGCTGACCACATCCCACATGGGAATATGAAGGGAAGGGATGTCCAGAGGAGAAAGTGTCCCTGTGTTTTTCACTGTAAAGATATTAAAGTCAAATCTTCATCAAGTTCACCAAGAAAACCTAGACAAAAGTCATAATGCTGTTTACAAACATATGGAATTCTATTTGAAAATACGTGGCTCCGGTTTATGTTTATGTCTGGTAGCCTGACAGAGGCACAGCTGCTGCAGCACCACAACCCCACATCCATCCATTTGTGGGGTGTGTGGAACCCCACACATACAGTGCATTTATACACATAACCATAGCCAACCACACAGATCAACACAGACGGAAATAACACAAGATCAACGCAGCACTCGGGCAAACACAAGCTGCACCAACATCCTGGTCCTGCTCCCCTCCCTGGCTGACCAGGATGAAAGCAATTTAGCACAGAATACATATATAGATATGTTATATATCCCTCCAGGAAGTGGCCACAGATACCTAATCTGTTTTCAAGACCCAGCCTTTGGACCATCACGCACTTGCACAAACAGGTCTGTCTCTGGTCTGGCTTGGACTCCCTGCTTCCTCCAGTACTTAAGCCACACCTCTCCAGTATCCACACCTCTCCAGGCCTCCACCCTCTCCAGTATCCAACACAGGCTTATGGCCTCCTCTCCCACTCACCAGTAGTGTGGTCTGACCAGTCATCACACATGCTGAGATACACACCCACAAAATACATGTGCAGCTGCCCCAGCTCTCAAGCCCATCTGACCCATGGCCCCCCTGAGTACCAGACGGTACCTAGACCTCTCCATTACCTCCACCTGCTCCACTACAACACCTGAGACCCTGTGACACAAGGGTTCCATTCTATGGTCTCCCCACACACATAGACAGGCACAAGCACGCAGAATAGGTGTTAGAAATGGAGGCTGAGAAGAAGACAGGACGAGCAGCATGGGTCAGGGACAGGGCATGGCCAGCTAACTGGGCTGACCATCAGCCTGTTAACACATGGTCACCCCTTTTATTGCCTTGTTCCTCTATTCTCCCACATCTGTTCCTCCCCCAAACCACTATGATCCCTCCTTTTCCCCATTTTGTTTCCTCCCCTAAACATCCCATCCTAAGTCAGTTGACTGTCCAATTTGCTCTGATTAGGTTATATGGGTTTCTCTGTCACTGTTTCCCTGCTCCTTCATATTTTTGCACATTAGCTTTTAATTAACATTGACCTAACAGCTGATCCAATCTAAGAGTCAGTGGAGTTTAGAAAGCACAGACAATGTATATCAGCAGAAGGTTGAGACAAGGAAAATATCCAAAATATCCAAATCTAGTGTGTAGAGACACATTTTTTCCAGACAGGACCAGCTGGCTGCAGCTGCAATGATTATCCCAGTAGTAATATGAGAAGGATTGGAGTCACTGCTGGGGCTGCTCCAGCAGGACTGAAATGGCTCTCCAGCACACCTTCTGCTGCCTGTGGTCTCCTCTCAGAGGAGGGAAAGGGGCAGAAATTTGCCACTCAAGACCCATCAGTATCAGTCTCTCATTCAAGACCTGCACCAGGCAATTCAAATGCAGAGCTGGGTTTAACACTGACTCTGCTAAGGAAAAGAGGGTTCCAAAGTGAGATCTTTATTTGTACTCTGTTCTAACCTTGCAGGAGCTTAAAGGTTACTGACAAAGCCCAGGACTGACGGTGCAGGTAGGTCCAGGGAGGATACAGAGCATGTTTACAAAGGTTACTGCTTGCTCCCCCACTGTCCCAGGCAGGCCAGCTCTGATTGTGTGCAACCCCGGGATTTGACTCAGGAATATTTTTAGCAAATGCAGCTCAATGGAGGCTGAAATAATGTAGTTCAGAGAAAATAACTAGATAATGATTTCAGGGACTATGTGTGTGCTATGTGCAAGAGATTCTGCAGTGACGCAGTCAATACCAATAAGAGTAGAATGGGAATCATCTCTGCATTCAGAGATCAGTGGTGCAGCATCAATAAACTGAACTGAGGTGAGAAAGTTCCAAATACCCAAGGAAAACATTTACTGTCTAAATGACTGAATAGCAGAAAAAAAAAAGGTGTCATCGCTGCTGACTGAACAGCAAATAAAGCAAAATCTTAGAGCAAATAATAGAGAACATTATTAAAGGTGCCTCATTACCACCTTTCAACTTTTCCATATTCTACTTCTCCTACTTACCAGCATTTATGCTTTTGTTCCCATTTTCACAGAGATAATTTAACGTTTCTTCTCTGTCCCCTCCTTTTTGCTGTACATTCTTTTTTATAAATTGTGGCCATTTCTGCACTTTCAAGACTTTTGAATTGTTATCCTATGCTTATTTTATTAAAAAAGAAGGGAGGAGAGGGAAAGGGGGGCAAGACAAGCCCTAAGGATCTTAACCAACCTGACTGTATTTGATGTTATGAAATAAATTAAACATGATAAATGAGTGGATCTAAATAGTCTGTTAGGGCAAAAGAAATGGGGTTGGAATGCCACCACTTCACTGCTCTGCTAGACCCTGAGGACACCGTCAGTACAGCAACAGCCTCTTCAGGTGTCACACAGAGGGAGCACCATCTCCTCTCTCTGCTCCTGCCCACTGGCCTGTGTGAGTTGGCTGGAGCAGGCAGACCACCTGGGAGCACTGCTTCTTGTCACTATGGGCTGTTCTTTCCACAGGCCAAATTTTAATGATTCACTCCACAGGCCAAGCAGGATGCATGTCTGTGTGAACATGGAAGTCAGCATCACCCAGCATTCAGACACAGTCAGCAAAACCCCAGCAGACTTCCCTAGAAGCCAGAACTCCATCTCATCACCTACATACTAGAGGAAACAGGATAATCACACACCTCATATTTGCATTCAGAGTGTGAAGCTCTCTCACACAAGCTGTTGCAAACCTCCTTGAATAATCCCAACAGTTTAACTAAAAGTACGTATGTGAGTAAATGCTTGTCAGGACACAGACTTTTCCTGTCTGAAAATCATTTGGGCAGGATCTCATCTCTACATGTTTAGGGGTAAAGTGTAGCAAATAACACTAGTAAATAGGACAGACAATCCTGCTGTGGTTTGAACAACTGTTGCTGTGACAGAGATGCTGCTGAACTACCATACAGAGTGAGACAGCATTCAAGACAAAGAAGATTGTTCTAAGGTGGCCACTAGAAATCTTTTAAATGAACAAATTTCTTCAGAGCAAAACTTGATTTATCTCTTTGGAGCAAAAGTCAGTTTTGGCTTCTAAAGCACAAAAGTGTGTCTGTGTTGAAGAACTCAGAATCACATGCTTCAGAATTTGACCTACTCATTTGCATTCATTAATGTTGAAATCATTTCCCCCAGTTTAATAGTGACCCAATGAACTTTCAAGTCCTTCTTTTCATCCTCTTCTGTAGCAGTGCATAGTGGCAAGAACTGTTTAAACGACAGGCACTGGGATCTGGAATAGTTAGTATTTCTCATGCATGGAAGTCATCCTACTTACAGGATCAATGAAACCAACTATTCTTGCTTAGAAGAGAGAAAAATTTCTCTGGGTCAGATTGATAAGAATTGATAAGGGTGTGGAAGGCACCAGCTCCCTTCTTCAGCATCTAGAACAAACATCTGCTGGGATCCTTTAGGGTGATTTTGCTCAAGTGTTTGTTTCCTGTCCTGCTGAGGCTTCAGTCAATGATGGCCTACCAGCCTTAGTTCTGGGCACCCATAAGCAGCTGAATCTTCTGCAGACCTACACTATTTCAACATTGGTAAGTCTTAATTACTTGTTGAAACAGACTAGAGGGCTGTGGATTAACTGTGCTATTGTATATCCAAAGACACGGAAGCTGGCCTAAGGTTCAGATTCAGACAGATCTCTGCACAGCTTTGTGTTTCCAGAGCAGCGTAAGTGCTTTCACACAGCCTGAACTCTCAAGGCCCCTGGACCTGAGCTAGTCTGATGCAGAGACAGCTTGATTACTTCAGACCTGGGTTCTTGTGGCTTCTGAGCTGATAGACTGCCACACATCTGTGAGAAAATACATCCTCAAAGGAACAAAGAAAATTAAACTGCAAATATATTCAGGAACATAACTTTATGTCTGATAAACCACAGCCTGTGCTGTTTGCAGACTGCTGCAATCAAAGTTGTAACTAATACTGCCCCACTCAGAAACAGGTAAGAGCTAGCAGAGTCCAGGCAGGTGACCTTTGCAGCAAATATGCAGCATACAGCCTTTAGTATACTCAGAACCAGTTCTAAACTGATGGCAGATAAACATGATTTATTACACATAATTAGAGAGAGGCACAGGAGAGACATGAGTCCTTCTCAGAGAGAACAAATAATGATGCCACTCACTGGGTATGCAAGAACACATATACCTTGAGAGGGGAAAGAATATGCAGTGCAATTACCAAAGGTGCAATTCCTGTGAAGAATTAGGAATTCATGGATGCACAGAATCATAGATTCATCAGGGCTGGAAGACATCTACAAGATCATCCAGTCCAACCATCCAGCCAGCACAGCCACTGTAACCCCTAACCCACTAAACCATATCCAAACCACCCAGCACCAAATCCAAGTTTACTTCAAGGTTTGCAGATTATGTCCTCCAGCTGGGTCTCTGCTGGTAAACCAGAGTGGAAGGCAGTTTTTAATTGCATGAGCATAATTTCTGTATAGCTGTTACCCTGCTCACTAGCCCCATTTTGATCTGGGCAAAGTAGTATTTTCCCAGAGCCTTGACGTGTCTTAGACGATAGAATACGTCAGGAATGTTTTGGAAGAAGCTGACACCTGACTGCCGTGTTTGGGGAAGGGAAAAGGGGTGGGAGTTTAGGCAGGTAAACAAAAGCTGGGCTGTGCTACCAGCTCCAGGGCCAGAGCACAGCTCCCCTTTTACCAGCAGCACAGCTGTAGCTGCTAAGAAAAAAACCCAAAAACATGTGCAGAAGTTTACCTCCTTTGCTTCTGGCCTCCACATGCGTATTTGGGAGCATTAACTGATTCCATCACGCACAGCACCCACAAGATGGGCACTTGGAGGCCGTAGTCAAGGCAGTTCTGCAGCCAGCATTTTACTGAAACACATGGCAGAAGTGTGCTGAGGGAAACAAGGGCTATCCAGGGACTTGCATGAGCACACAATGCCATGAATGCACAGGAGTGCAAATTTTGGAAGATGACTGGAAGAGGAATGACTTCTACTTGACCAGCAGCTTAGCACTGTTGGATGGCAGGGGCTTAGAGGACAAATAGAAAGATCACATCCTAATGCAGGCATCTAAAATAGATGGAGTCTTGTCAGAGACTGAAATAGTTCATGCCTTAAACATTGAGATGAAGTTTTAAAGAAGCTGCAGCCACAAAAACCTCCTTGAAGAACTTTGAACTGAAAGTCAAACTGTTGATTAGATAAAGGGAAACACATTGTTCAATCACCTCAGGCTGAGGGAAAGATTTGCATCCACAAAAGGCCAAAGCCACCAGCTGCAACTATCCCTGGCTGAGTTTGGGGTGGGGGGAGAGCACGGCTCACACAAGCCAGGTTTACACAGATTCCCCCCAGCTGAGGGGGAAGGAGGAGGTTTTAGGTGCCTGGTGCAGCCTCTGGTGAGAGGCAACAAACACCCATTCTCTGATTACACAAACTGGCCCAGCTGTGGAACCCCCAGCCCCACAGGGCACATCCACGGGACATTCCCGTGAGAGGCTTGGCCCCACAGGGCTGCACGTGGTGCAACAGACCCAGAGTCTGCTGTGAGAGACTGACCCCCACCCCAGGGGGACATGGCTGGACATGCCCACCCAGCCTGAGCATGTACACCCATGGGACTCTGTGCCTTCTGGGGGACCTTCACCACCGAGAGAGCAGCTGGAGAGGATCAACGAACATCTCTGGGATCCACGGAGTGGTGATATTTTCCTTATTCTGACCCTGTCACTCTTTCTGTCCCCCCCACCTATTTTCTACTTCTTTCTCTCTCTCTCTCATATTTACCATCAAATGAAACCCTTACTATCGTCACTGGTGGATGGTCTCGTTTGCACCTTAATTTGGGCAGAGGCATTTCTAAAAACCTTAAAACTGGATCATTACAGGTCTTGAACCATTGCAAGGTGGATTCCGACTCACCAGAATCTTCTCTACACAACAACAGGTGTTTGTGTTCCTGATCCATATTTTATACTGCACCAAAAGCAGCTGACAGGATGGGGAAATGTACTCACATATTGATAGTGAAAGGCATTTTTCTTGTACTGAATTCTTAAAAATAACATGTAGACTTAGACAGTAACTCTTTGAGTCCATAAAATGGCAAAGCATCATGTCTAGAGTGAGTATCACTCACAGAATTTAATGTTCCAGCTGCAATAAGATAAGAATTAATTCACAATAAATTTGACAAAAAATACCAATCTGCAAAAGTACTATGTAACTGAAAAGGCTGGCCAAAGTCTGTGAAAATGGAAGGGAATCAGCAAAATTAACCCAGATGAAGTAACTAAGATTCTTTACCCAAGAAAAATTATTTGAACAGGCAGTAATACAAAATTCTGAATTCATGGGTTTAACCTTTTCCTGGTAACTTATTTACATTAAAGTCATCCTTAAAAGGATATGGAATACAACTCCCTTGCAAAAGGTATGCTGTATGGGTGACAGTTTAGTTGCTGCTCCAGCCTAGAAGTACTGGAATTTCCAAACACCTGTTTTAATTTTTTTACCATTTTGGAAGTAGAGTAGCCTCAAGACTGAGCATTCTGACATAGACATTTTATAATTTCAGGGACATACTGAAGGATTGGGGTCTTGTTCAATGTATTAATTTATATTTTGGAAAATTAAAGTTGCTAAATGAAATTGTCATTTTTAGAATAAGAAATGTAAGCTAAAGTAGCATGAAAGTGATAAACAAATATTCACTGCTGATAAAAATATTAACTTAAATGAAGCTGACACAAATGTCAATCTGATCCTTTCAGTAAAGCTTAAGAATCAATGCTAACTGGAGTTATTTGACAACTCATGGAGATATTTCCATGATTTAAAAAAAAGGAGGCATTTATTAGTTATCTTCTGTGCTTTGAGGATTTCCTACACTTCTCACCAGATCTATTTTCCATGCACTTCTTAGATGCTGATTTTGGGCTGCAGGTAAATGGTACTTTTGAAAACCCACATGGCCACCTGCACACATGATTTCATTTCACAATAACAGTTCTAGGACTTTGCTGAATCTTCCATCACAGTAAGTATTACAGGTCTTCCCTTTAAAGCCTCAGGAACTTTTTGGAAGACATCCACATTGTCCGTGTTTATGCTTAAACACTCTGAAATGCAATTATACATTCTCCTACATATCTATGATCTTGTAGGCAAGTGGCCTCTTCATAAGCACATACAAACTGTACAGATTGACTTAAAGAATGAGTGAAACCCAAAGTACATCTGCTGATTGTGAAAATTCGGTAAAACCCCACAGCAGATGGCATTTCAATATCTGCCTAGATTAAGCATAAAATCAAGAGCAAAGAAAAGATGCAATAATAAAACACATGCCTGCTTCACTGTGCTGTGCAGGACAGAGCCTTCCTCTCTCAAAGTGGCTCCCAGCTGCTGCACAATGTGCTGAGCCAGACTGTTGGAGAGAGCAAAGGGAACAAGGCACAAAGTACAGGACAGCGGCAGCTGCTGCTACAAGGAATAGAGCCTCCCCTCCTTCCATGGCGGTCACTGCCCTCCACACCTGCAGCAGGAACAACAGCAATTCACCCCGTGAAACTAAGCAGCAGGAAGCAGGAGTTGTTTAAGCTGCATTACCTTCATGAATAACCCTTCTTCCCCATCTCCTTCAAAAAAAGGTATTCAAGGAAAACGGATAAATTCAGCCCACAGTAACAGCTTTTAGACATTCAGACTGAATGAAGTTCCTATGTGCTTTAAACTTTCACTGTGCAGCTTTACAGCCTCAGGGGTTGTACAGCACTGGATGTACTTAAAGACATGGGCTTTTTTCCCAGACTTTTTTAATAAACATGATTTTTTCTTGCACCGTGTGATAACAGCATAAACCAATTCCTACTCTATTTCTGAGCCCTAGAGCTGTACATTTTCTTCTTTTATAAGTCAATGAATACTGATGCTTTTTATTTTTATTTTTCTGCTGTGCCACTCTATTACATAAAACAGTTTTTTGTAAATATCATCACCTATTAAAGTTATTCAGTTAACAGATGAGTTTAAATCAGTGTTGTAAACAAAAAAGTATATGTCTTTTGCATGACATACTGCATGGGGATTAGAACCTCTAAATATATATTACAGATGACGTGTTGTCCATCTTGGAAAAACCTGCTACATTTCTGATTATGAGCTTTTGGTAGAACTTGTTTCAAGATGTGTAGTGATGAAGATGGCTAATTTTTTTTTTTTTTTAATAGAGCCACATTCCCTTTTTCAATTCACTGTTGTTTGGTTTATTTGGTTTTTTTCCTGAATAGGCTACAGCTATTGATTTTTAATTTTGTAAGAGCAGACCTCAGCTTAACTGATGGAAAATGCACAAGATCCTGTGCATGTAGCCTTGGAATTTCCCAAATCAAACATTCCTGAAAATAAATGTTAAGAATAATCCAGGTTATGAGATCACACACACAAAGACTTTCATAAAAGTTGTTACAAATTATTTCCTTTTGCTGTATGCATTCCTGAACAAAATCCAAAGCTGATATAAAATTGTATGTATGCACACATGCATTCTGCCTAGCTGTAGTTTTGTGCCTCTAAAGGTGACCCCTTTTACAGAGCTGAAAGAGCCACCAAAAAAAAGGTCTAAGGTAAAGAACACTACTTAAAAAAAAAAATAGTTTTTAAGTGATTTAGCCAAGGTTTGGAAAACACTTAGCCACAGCTCATGAAAAATGATTGCAAGAGCAACAAAATTGCTTGCTGAGACAGTAAAACTAAAAGACTAAAACAAAAAAAATTGCACTCCTCATATAAATCATAGGGAAAAAGAAAAATAGAAGCTTATAGGATGTTTAATTATTTTGGTTACCTCTTTTTTTCAACAGATTAAGAACAAAATTACCTCTAATGATAGTATCAAGCCATTAGTTGACTAGTTGATAATAGAGCAGCAAAACCACAAGTATTTGATTAGAATCTGTTCTGTTTTGGGAAAAAACAGGTTATGTGTTTATAGCAAGAGGCGGCAGTTAAATATTTTCCATTCCAGAAATAACTGAAAGGGATGTTAAAGTCGTGAAAGCCTTCTGAGCCAAATGCCTTAAGACCAGAATTAGAGTCATGTTCTATTAGAGCAGTCCTGAAGCAGAGAGAACATCCTCTGCTTGGCAGTAGGATTCTCACCTGGAAAGAGGGGGCAGAGTCCCAGATTCCAGAATGTGTGCCTAGTAAAGGTTAGGATTAAAATTTTCAACAGAAAAAAGCCCCAAAACATACATACACCGTTATTTTTTTCATGAACTGAGGCTGGAACACAGGACTCTTTTTCCCCCTTCCTGTCAGAGATCCCACAGCTGTGCACTAAATTCCCCACAGACGTGCACAGGGAGAGTGTGTTGGGTGTTTCACTGTAGAGGCTGTGTCTCGGTGCTGAGCAGGGCAGCACACTGACCCCTTTGTAGGCCTGGCCCCTATTAGCATTTGGCATAGCTGCAGCTGCTCCTGGCACGCTCCTCTAAGGCAAATGCCCACGCTGCAAGAAAGATGTTGATGAAGCACAAGTGAGGACTCAAAGAACAACTGTGAAAGTGATGAAAGGCTTAGCTAGTGCAAAAGCAGGCAACTCATTTATTTTACTGACAAAAAGGTTATGAGGCAAATTCATGATAGTCTAGAAGCACTCTCATGGGAGAAACAGAAACTGGATCCTATTGGGTCTGTCAGCCTACCGGCCAAAAAAAATGAGATCCAGAAGCTGGATGACAAGGCTAGACAAATTCCTACTACAAAAGATGAACAGAATTCTAACATTGATGCTCAACAGCCGTGGAAAAAATATGAAGGCTTGTGGAAGCACATCTCCATCATTCTCCATTTTTAAACCAAGGTGGATTCCCTCGCCTGACCGACATGTAGGTCAAACAGAGACTAGTTCATGTAAGCAGCAGACAGTCTGTTGAAGGATTCTTTATCCCAACAAGAGGCTTTTATCTCAGTATCTTTAACCGCAACTGACACTGGATAATCAAGAGGATCCTAAGGTTTTTGGCTTTAGAGAAGCCACTTTTTTGATATAAAATTTTTCAGAGGATAACAAAGGAATACAAAACCAGTCAGATATGCTCTGCCAAATTTCAAAATGAGCAAATGCTTTGGAACATTGATTTTTCTCTACTCATAGACTGGAGGTATGATTAACTTTTAAAATGCTATGGGATGCCAATCAGTCACTGAAAGATGGTGAAAAATTGAAGAGGGTCCAGCAGAGGCCTATCAAAACCATTATAAGGCAGGAGAACCTGGCATAAGAAGTGAGACTGAAAGAATGTTTGTTGAGCCAAGAGAAAGCTCAGAGAAGATACAATGGAAGTCTCAAAACATAGGAAGTAATTATAAAGGAGATGCAGGTATTCTATACAGAAGAATGTTTGCTACATATACAAGATATATATATTATAATATCCTATATCAGCTTAAGGTATACAATTGACAAATGTTATTTCTCTTTTTAGTGCAATCGGTATCTCTAGTCTAAGCCCTTATTTGTAGTCTCGATTTTCAAAAGCAAAGAGCACAGAACAAACATTGTTTTGCTTACACTCCAAAGTATAAACAATAGTAATCTAAGAATGTACAGAGGGCAAATGAAAGGAAATGAGGGAGCATCATCTAGTCCTTTCCACAAATTTGCAAGAATGCAGTGCACTCAGTACTTCCAGTAACTGCCAAGCTATTCGTAACACTTAACATGTTTTACAAAGACAGAATGGAAAACTAGTAACAACCCGGAAACGAAGCACTCTTAACAATTTACACATTGCAGAAAGACTGCCATTCTTTGTGAATGAAACAGAAGGTTACAGGAGAGATGAAAGACAGTAATTGTGCCTCACAGACCATGATTTCTTTTGATTCTGTAGATGTGATGTGTCTAAAAATACAGTATCTTCTGAAAGTATTGTTTTAGATATACCAAATGTTGATGATCTAGAAAGACAGGCAGGAAAAATAAATAATTTTTGCAAGCAGCAACTTTAACCCAAAACTGTTTTAGAGAAGGAGTGGCAATCATTAATACTGCTTTAGCCGTGCATCTATGCCAGCAATAAAAGCCATAGGTTGACAAAAAAACAAAGAGTAATATTCTCCCTGGTTTATTCCACTACAAATATCAATAACTGTATTACTGAATTATTTAAATATTATATTAACTGCAGGTGACCACAGTTCTTGCTTAACATACAGCATAATTTCACAACCTCCACAAAAAACCACTCAACTAATCCAAATCAGCAAGAGAAAAGTAAACTTACCTTGCTCATCATTTAAAACTTATACAGAGAATTACATCTTAGAACATATTTTGTTTACCAGACTTCAATTTCAGTATTCCATAGAACACAATTTTGCAGTCATAGCTGGAAATAAAATGTATTTTCCTGAACAACAAGTTACAAGGCAAGACATTTGTAAAATCACTGCAATTATCCTTTGAGACACAGTGTTTTAAAAGGTAAGTAGAAACTATTATTTGCTTTGTTCTTAATGCTATTCACAACAAATAGTACGATGTCTTTCCTGTTCAAGTAGTATGTTTATAAAAATGTGTTCACTTTAAAGCTTCAGTATCATTTTGATGCAAAAGTTAAAATAATTCTGTTTCCTTAACATGGCATAACTATACTAAAAAACCAAACCCATGTATCTGTTTTTCAGAATGAAATCTTATGTTTTCCTTAAAAAATACAGATTTCTATCAATGACAGCTGGGCTCATCACAGTACTACAACTAAAACTGTAATAATTCACCATTTAAAAGATCTTCTGTAAAACAGTAAGGAAAAACAACTAATATTTGGATTTTTATAAAGTAATAATCTGCAGTATGTCATGTGGTAGATTGTCAGAGTTGAGTTACAATCCAAGACACAACTGCAAACACAGATGGGTTCCCAAAATGTCATGGAGTCTGGAGCCAGCCAGTCTCCTTCAATCATTGGGACCAATCAGGGTGAGGCTGTAAAATTCCTATAAATGGCTGAGAACTACAGAAGGAGGACAAGACCTACAGCAAGCTTGTAGAGGGCAGTGTCTCCCCAGCAGATCTTTAACCCCGCAGACTTGAGCGCATTCAAAGGAACAATCTCAAAGATAACATTTTGATGCCTGGAAAAAATCCTTGGTCTTAAAAGCAAGGCCTTAACGAGGTGAGGAGATGAACAATGTGGTTTACAAACCAGAGGGGTAATGCATCTACCACAGGACAGCTGCATCACATATTTTTTCAACCAATATAAGTTTTTACATTGGTAAGTGCTATGTGGCTGTAGATTCCACCACTTCCGTGTGTAATTTAGGAAGACATAACATTACTGACACCCTCATTATTAGAAAACGAATTACCTGTGAATTAGCAATTCAGAAATCAAGACAGAAGTAAGTTTATACCCCCAAGCACCCACTAAGGCACTCCCCTGGCTCATTTACCAGGCTATTCAATGCACAGTTAATCATTAACTCCACAAAGCACTTACCTGCCAAACCAAGTGCTCCTTTACAACAGCTGAACCTGACAGACACACGCTCAGCACAATCGTGTGAGATGCAGAGGTCAGGACACTGGCAACTATAGCATCCCTCATGTTGAAGGGCAGCATGGTGTACACCACAAAAATGATGAACAAGAAAAATGATACCTGTGCAAGACAGAAAGACAAAAAAGAAGCATGTCAAATTCACCTCAGAATAACATTTAAAAAAATAGCATTTAATTTTGAACTGGCTTCAGCATAAAGTTACACCCCAGTTTTTCACAGGAAAGTCATTGCTAACCGCTGAAGAAAATTATTTAGACAGAATTGATTTTTTAAGAGTCTTGGAAAATTTACAGCATATTAGGCTTAAGAAGTGCAGTTTCAAGAAACTAAATCATGGTTTCAGATACAGAATACTCCAAACTTTTCAAATATAACTTCAAATTTATACTTTCAAATTTTTATTTTTATTAATATTCTGTTTACAAATAAAGGGAGAACCCAGGACGGATCAATTCTGATTGTGACCTGCTTTACAAAATAATCTGTCAAACTCCTCACAGAGCCTTAATTTGAATACAGAGAGATTTTTTACATCCTAAAAGTTCACAATTTAATTTATATGACATTAGGCAAAAAAAAAAAAGCCCAAGTTCAGCCAACCGTTTCGGTTTAACAAGATCGTATTTCATGTATATCTGCACAACCTATGTCAAATTTCATAAAACCAGTACATTTTAAGGTAATACATTTATTAAGTCATGGAAAACAGCTTCAGAAAATCACAGTCCATATGCAGACTTTCCTGTCAGCCTCTTTTAAAGGGTACTAGTGTCTGAACAAACCTTATGGAACAAATGCACAGCCCAACCCATAACAGCAAAAGGGATTCCTTCACTATCCATAGAAAATATATATTTGATGGTATGCTTATGTTCCACACCCCACAACACATTTGAGAAAATGTAACTAGATTTGGGACACAGGTTTTGCATGCATAGGTAAGTAGGTGATTCTGAAAATGTGTCAGCTTGTATCTCCATGTAAGGCTTTCCATCAGTTTGAGTTGACTTGAAAGCCTATTCACCATCCAGCAGTTGTATACACACAGTATAGAACTCAGAAAGCTCCCAGGCAGGTATGAGCAAGAGTAATTTGCTGCTCACTTCCCTTGGTGTCAGTCTGTGTTCTTCACATCTTCATGTGATAATTACATAGTCAAAACTGAACCCGAAGGCATGTGCACCTACAGTACAGTGGAGGCATTCTTTTCCATCATGGAGACAGAACTGGATGGAAAAGACTTCTCCACTTCTTCTATCCATTCATCTTTCTCCAATCCCTCCATTAAGATCAATCCAGCTCCTTCCTGATCTCTCACACCCTTTTCAACGCTACCAGCTCTCTCATATACTCAAGACTCAAATAGTTCAAAGGCATGAAATGAAAGAGAAATACAAAGGAAATGATGGATAATAAGAGAATTCAGCAAGAAAAAGGCAAAGCTTTTGTTTTGCCTCTATACTCTTCCAATCTATCAACAGAGAGCACAAAAAAAAAAAGTGTTTGACACCTGGTTGGTTTCAGTCCTCCCTAAAAGTTTCCATGGTGGTCAGATGTCAGTAAAACCAACAGCAAAAAAAGGGTGTACAAACTCGGTCTAGGTAAGAGAAGGGTTATGCCACTATGATGTTTTAAAACTGTCCTGGGCTGAGGAAAGATCAGCTGTGATACTGCCAGAACCAACTGATAGTCTTAAAACTTGGGGAAGATGTAGAAAGCTCTGGCCGGCTAGAAAAGAGAAACAGAGCATGCCTCTGAAAGGCTGAGAAAAGGGGTAAAATTCATCAGATTCACTTTAATTCCTATAGCAGTAACAGACAATAATAATGCATACACAGCAATTCATAACCAACAGTCCTGAAAGTTAAGAAAAACATAGCTAACAGCTAATGTGATTTTGCTGAGAACAAATCATGTTAAGCAATCACGTATTCTGTCATGATGGCAGGCATCGGTATAGGGGAAAACCTAAATAATGAGTTAGGCAGCAACAAGGGATGTGAAAGGTCCTCTAATATCAGCATAAGATAAACAGATGCGAAAGGCAGAATACCCTACTAGCATGTAAGACCAACTGCCTAAAACGTTTCCAGCTAAAGGGCAGGCTGAATGGGGCCCTGAGCAACCTGGTCTAGTGGAAGGTGGCCCTGCCCATGGCAGAGGGTTTAGAAGCAGATGATCTTTAAGTTTCCTCCAACCCAAACCATTCTGTGATTTTATTATTAAAAAATAGTTTGAAGAAGAACCCCATATCCAAGTCCTGGAAGAACAATTTCAAATGCCCCCATTCTCAGTGATTTTTCAGGAAAAAAAGTTTTTGTTGTTTCCAAGTCTAGCTTTCTCATTTCCTATGTGGCATTCACATATTTGTGAAAATTTTATTATTAGAAAATAAAAATATATTCTTCTTTAACTGGCTTGTCTCAAAAAAATATAACTTGCCTATTTTTTGATATCCGACTTTATAGCCAAACTAAAGGATTCACTCAATTTGTGAGATACAAGCTAAGTACTCTTCAAAACTCATTAGTGGATGTAAGACAGAATACGATGCTGTTGCTTTTCAACTTTGACATAAAACAGACTACTAAGCATGTGAACAAGATTTTGACATTTTGCAATGCTTTTAGTGATACCAGCAGTATCAGCTCCACATTCCTTGTATATCTGTAAACAACTGTCTGTTCTATAAGTTACCTCACTGCTTTCCTTGCCCAAAATAAATGGATAATTTCAACATTCAGCAACTACAAACAGAGAACACTTTTAGGAGGTTCAACCCCTCTTGACACTACATGTTCAAATAGGCTGGGTTGCACAGGAACTGTGTTAAAGAACACTTGATTAAAAAAAATCGACCCATCAATTCTTATATTTGCATATATTTGCAGTCTTGAAATTTGGTATGAGAATGCTGTTGCAGAGCAGGACATCTATCAGTCATGCTAAGACAGAAACTCTCCTCCAAATTACATGTAGGAAATGCCACCTGTCAATTGCTCTTTAATTCTTGGCCACACTTGCTTTTCTCCTATTTCTAGTAGGAGTCTAATGACTCAAGAGAGCTCCTTTTATCCCAGAGGTTGCTTTTTTACTTCACAATGGCTCAAAAGTGTTTTCCCCACGTAGCCTGAAATAAGATGCTTCTACCCTTCATCTTGATCACAGACATACATAGTATGTAAGACTTGGGACCTTCAACATATTTCAAAATGCTAGTGTATTTAAGTTTAATAAGGTAGAAGTTAATACACAAAGGCTTTTGAGCAGGTAGAAAGAGGAACAGGCTTCTTGGTCTGAGTCACAGTCTGCAGAATGGTCAATGGCCCTTGCCGTTGATCTTTATCATGAATGGCCCTTTCCATTATCATTTGGTAAGAACTGGCAGAATATTGCTGATACTAACATTAAAAAGCAGTGATGCCAAGCTCTGAAAGACCCCACTATCTCATTGCAAGACTTGCTAATGCTAATGATCACAGCATGCCTGCACTCGGTGTGTGTTCCTGTCAGTAAACAACAGCATTAATTTACAGTGCACTATTTTTGACACTATTAAAAGTAGCCCGTTCCACCAAACTGTGCCATAACCACAAGGCCTGTCACTGTTACGTTGGAAGCAGACTTTCATGTGAGTCATCACTACAACTGCCTAGCTGAAACACACTTCTTGTCCTGATCTGAACTTACATTGCTTTAGGAGTTTGATTCTCAGATAATTTATCCATGAGTTTATGTTATCCATACCTTGGAGATGGAAGTGCTTGGGCATTGATGGTGGGCATCACAGCATGTAGCATTCACTTTTGGTTAACACTCTTGTAACATCTTACACAGAAGTATGTGGCTTTCCTGCTTTGATTGAGGGGTATCCAGGACTCTGGCCCATCACTCTTGACTGTCTGAGCTTAGCAAACTCTGAATGGGTTTACTGCTCTCTGTATTTCTTCTCCCATACTTCAGTAGGGCCACATTGTCATCTATTATGTGAGCAGTTCTTTTCCACAGGGATTTAAAGGACGATGCACTGCCGTAGTGTAGCTGCCTAGATGGGTATGTAACAGACAATTTTTTCTGCAGATTTTGTGCAGCTGCTTTCAGAAGGGCAGCAAAAGTCCTTGTACAGATTGCTGCAGTGAATCCACTGGAGAGAGCTGGACACCAAATGGTACAATGACACCATGGTGTGGGACATCAGTGATGATCATGAACCCTCACAAAAACTCATTCTTGTCACAGAACACAACATAAAACTATGAGTAAACATCTTCGTGCATCATGCAAAATGGAACGATTCGGGCTGCACAAGATAGAGAATTAGATCCTTCTTTAAATTAAACACATTCTGAGCATTTTTCATGTTGGCAGTTTTGTCCCAGCACCTCTAGATGTATATTGGCTACTACAGCCTTTAATCTGTACTGTTGGCTGTGACCTAGGAGAACTGGTATGAAGGTGATAATATTTGGTGTTTCACAGACATTGCTATTGGAAATGTCACTAGTTTGGACTGTGATGGTACGAACTACAGTGAACCTGAGCCATTAATCAATCCATGCTGGGTTTTGTGGACACAGCCTATTCTCAGAAACTTTGTCTCCCTTGTGTCACCAGTTTCTACTCCTGAGTGGGGTTGCGTTGAATGTAATGAGTATGTGGAGTAGAAACTTTAACATATTTTACACATTAAAATTGTCTTTCCCAGCACAGGATATCACAGGGGATGTTGTTTTGGCACTGAGCACAACCGTAAAAAAGATACTAATCATTCATTTTATACAAATAATGTTCCAACAATGACTCACAATTTGTCACCTAGACAGCCATTTTTTTAAACTGTGTTAAGATGGTTGATCAAAACTGGCTTGGCATGTGTAAAACTCACTCAAGCTAATGTTACTCTGACCAGAATTTCCCCTTGAGGAGTCCAATACGTTGGCACTGAAGCTGGCCTGCAAATCGAAATGTACCACTTCATTATGAGTAAGGGGAAAGCAGTGCTTTGGACACAGCCAGCGGTAATGAGGCTACAGCTAATAAAATATCTGTAGTTCTTTGCGACAACTGAAACAGTGCTGGCTTTTCACTGGGTAATCATAATTAAACTGTAAAGACTACAAAAACTCAAACTAACTGGTCAGCCCACTACAGGATCACTTTCAGAGGTTTTTCAAGATTAGTTTCCCCCTTGCTGTGTAACAGGAGTAAAAAGTCATCAGCCAATTGAAGAATTTTCCCTTGCAAAGACACTTAGATTCCAGCCACTGATTTCAAATCCTGTCTGTATACCTAACTGCACAGAAGACACTCTAGCTTTTCTAAAGAAACAGCTAGCTTTCATAACATTTGGTACAACCTACTAATCTTGACAAATAGTTACAAATACTATGTTCATAGTTTAATACCATATATGTTTTATGGCATCAGAAGGGTATTTATACAAGCTATAAAGTGTATATTAAAACTTTATGTTGGCAGAGTAAAGGTTGCAAATATGTAAAGCTCTTTGACATTGTACTTCTGAATTCCAGCCCTTAAACTTCTAAAAGCTGGGCAATGTAAAAAAGAACAAAACAAGCTACCCACATAAAACAAAAAAATTCACTGAGTACTAAAATCAGCTTCTGTTCTGAGTCATCTATAAAAAGGCTTAAATTATGAAAACATTGGATAGGTGAAGCTGGAAGTGTTCACCAAATCCTGAAACACCAGAAGAAAGGGCACTCAATGAAACTAAAAGGTTGGTTGAAAAAAGGTGAAAAGGAAGCACACCTTTACCTAGTGGATAGTGTCCTTCTTGAACTTTCTGACACAGTAAGTTGTAATACACTATCAGGATCACAAAGATATTAAAAAAATTCATGGACACCTTATCCATAAACCAACAATCAAAAATAGGGCAGGGAGATGTACCCTCTGATGTCACTAACACACGTGCAGAGGCTGGGCAAGGTAGGAAGGAAACTGACCACACAAAGTGATCAATTTGGTGTGTTGCCTTTCAGAAGCAGCTTCTTTTGCAATTCTTGGAGACCCATTACTGTGCTGGATGGACTATGGCCTTACCCTGCAGGAAGTTCTTGTGTTCTGGTGCTAAGAGTCAAAAGGGCTTCAGAGGAAAAGATACAGTAGTTATGACACAGTACCCTCCCTGACTTTAAAATAAAGCAAGGTAATTCAGAGAAAGAACTGAAAGCCCAGTGAGACTATGAATAGAAAGCCCTGCAGAACCATTCCCAAGTTACAAGGGAACTGGCAGAGACGAACTTTGAGCAACAACAGGATGAAACATACAAGAAGCTAAATACTGATTTGTACAAAACCAATGTTTCTCAAGTGCCTGGTATGCCATAAACCTCAAGAATAAAGTCAACAAGGAAGATTTGTTTGTGATTCACTCCACAAAATTATGTCCACAATAAATTATTACTTCACTGTTTTCACCAAATATAAAGGTTTTTTTTCCTATAGTTGTCATAGAAGTAGTAAACAACTCTGTAAATCAGGCCCTGTTCTTGATCATAGAGAACTCTCAAACTAATAATCCCTTTATTTTTGCACAGCTCTGGGCTTAAATGTCATCAGGAAACAGTCATTACAGCCTCTGCCAAAAAATTAACAACAACCATTAGCAAAATGGGACAGAATAAAAGCAAGTTGATTGCACTAAAATGGATATTTTAAAATAATTTTACAAAAAGAGACCTTCAAATGTGCTCCTAAAGTCACATATTAATGTGACAATAAGATGAAAGACTCCAGAAAATGAAAGAAAATTCGTATTTCAAATAATCAAGATATAAACTGATTGCTTGCTGTCTACTGTGTGATTGCTTTCTGTGTCACAGAACCTTTTCTTTCACTGAATGGGATCAGTAACAGAGACATGAGATTTTGACCCAAGGAACATCAGCAGTGACTCACCAATTCATAACAATTTTTGGTCCTTCCTGCTACAGAAAGAGGAGACCGAGCTACCGTCATCTCTAGTAGATTTGAGATTATTCCTGAACACACTCAGAAAATGAAGAATTTAGTTTACCTCCTAACACCTGTTTTTACCATCATTCTCCTCCTCACTTAATTCTCTTCTTTCCACTGTATCTTTCCACCCTTGTTTCAACCACATTATAGTCTAAGTAGTCAACAAGTCAGATATGTTGTGCTGCAACACTGCTGAATCCCTGCAAGTGGAAAGACAACTTCATAACGCACCATCTAACCCAACAATGGCATCTGTTTGCATTGATTTGACTCTTAACTGCACCAGATGACAATAAGCCATGCCTTTGTTTTTTTCAGTGATGAGACAAGTGAAAACCATCAGAGATAGTGAATTCATTGTTCATCCTTGTTATTTTCCCCTCCTGTGTTTTCCTGTGTTAAATATTAAAATCAGAAACTCACAATTGCAGCAATAATTCCTGATCATCACAGCAAGCACTTTCTCTAAAATGGACAGCTGATACCCTCTTTCAAGCAATCATAATAATTTTTTTTAATCTAAGGACAGTGAGAAAGGCATTAGAGCATGTTATTAAAACCAAAGCCTTGTCTTTCTATGCCACCATAAAAGTAAAACCAAATGTATTTCTTTCCGGCTAAGACCATGCTGCATCCTATTCAGAACAATACCATACAAGTCTAAACTGCAATTAAATTAACACATTTTAAAAGTGAAAAGATCAAAATGATTAGACAGTATATGTAAACAGACTCAAATCCAAAGCAATAAACTGCAATTTCACAGGGACTATTAAGGAGGTAATTTTATAACACTCAAGCACCATACCTCAAATCTGAAGGGAGTCAAATAAGAACATACATTGAAAATATTTTCCAAGTTTCTATGACAAGACATACACAACTAAAACATAAACTACTTTAAAACCTAATCTGGTTAGAAAGGACATGAAAATCCATGTTAAGGCATGCATGCTCACACATACACAGAAATAGGAGCTATGACAGCAATTAATTAAAATTAAAAATCAAATGCACTAATATGACAGAAGAAAAATATACCACATTACAGGAGATCCAAGGAGTTTTTTCTACAGCTTAGATATAAAAGAGGGCTAACAGTCAATTTTACCAACTATTATAAGAGAAAGTAAAACTGTTAATTCCAACAAAAAAGCAGAACCATCAAATAAAAATGCCTGTTCTCTACCAAGGGAAAAACTAAAGGATATGTTTACATAGTGCTAAACAATAATTGTGGTACAGTTTCATGTTCCAAAATATTAGCTCACAAGTATATAAAGCCACAGATACTAATGTTGAGACATTTTGGAACAGCAGGTCCAATAAAACATGCTCAAGCATCTTATAAGAGTTCATTATTATGTATGTTTATTTTCCATACTTCCTAAACACCAAGTTAGTTCCAGAGAACTGAGGTAAAATTAGATTGGTAAAAGGTAAAAGTCGGAAGTGAAAGCAGAAAGTACATGGTCAATTTTACACAGAGGACTCAAAGAATTTATTCAGTATCTTCCTAAGTGTTTAATAAAAAAGAAGAGGAAGAGTGATGTGGCAATGATTGATGCGGTTTTAATATTGTTCAGGGTATTCAAGAACAGCAAAACATGGGAAAAGTTGCAGAAGTGATTCACGCTGCTGTGACTGGGCCATAGCAGATGAAATCCAACACAATAAATGTAAAATAGGAATGGAGAACAGAACTTTAACCGAACACTTCCAGAAGTGGGCTTTACCTTACTTTCTACATCCTCTGATAAAGATACAAGACTCACTGTGAATAGCTCTTTAAAAAAAGAATGATAGCAGGGGCTGAAAAGGCAAATAAAAGGACAGCAATTATTAGGAAAAGAATAGAGAATCAAGCATTGTGATGGCATTGTATGAATCCATGACGTGCACATTTCTTGAATAGTTCACGCACTTCTCCCCCCATCGTAAAAAAAATTCAAAGGTGAAAGAAACTATGTTGGTAACATCTCCCTCAGCATTCTCTTCTCTACGCTGAACAGCCCCAGGTCTCTCATCCTGTCTTCAAATGAAAGATGTTCCAGTCCCTCAGTCATCTTTGGGGCTCTCCACTGGACTCACTCCCTTAAAACTGCATTGCTTGTGTGCTGGGGAGTGAGTCCAGGACTGGACCCAGCACTTCAGATTTGATGTCACCAGTGCCAAGGAGTGGAAAAGGATCACCTCCCTTGACCATTAGGAAGTGTGTAGCTCTTCTTAATGCAGCCCAGGGCATGATCACACAACCAGGTCCAGTACCACCTAAAACCCTGAGGAAGTATAAGCCCTGACAGACCCATCCCTCTGACATACTGACCCACAGGAACATTGCAGCCATCAGAGTAGCCTTAACAACACATTGAGTAGCCCTGGAAATCTGTGTTCGTGATTGTCAGAGAACCCACCAGGAGCAGTGCTTGAAAATAAAGAAGGAACTGAAGCAGGAGCACACAGATGGTAACACTGATTAGCCATTTTCTTTACATATCAGAAGCCCTCCTCTCCTTGAGATACTCAAGTGTCAGGAAAGGGCAACACACCCTGGTGAGCTGACATTTGCTGTGACAGGTGTCAGAATGAAGGGAAAATAACCAGACAGTGATAAAGGGTCATGGTTGTGGTATAGCTGGTGGAAAAATTTAGATGAGTGAAGTGCCTGAACAAAGAAACTTAGGAGTTCCTTTGCACAAATCAATGGTCTCATATAGCAGCGCAAGCCAGAAACTGCTGCAAAAGAAAGACATGGTAAATTGATATGACTCTGCTTACAGAAACCTGATAACCTGAATAGATGGTTTTTTTGCAAATTATGGTTTATCCTAAACATATATTTTTAGGCAAAACAGAAAAGAAACACAAGGCATTGCCAAGAAAAGGAGACTGTTAATGACTGTCATGAAATACTGTGACTGTGTACAGTGGTAGTAGCATAATGTTAATGGGAAAGGAAGGAAACAGATTTCTTCTTTAGGAGAGCTGACAAAATAGGACATAACACCTCCTTGGGAAATTTTATTAATCATAGAAACAACACGCCTAGAAGTATAAGACATCAAAAGAGGGGACAAAATCATGTTCAAAAAAACTAAACTGTGAGGGGGAAAAAAAAAAGGAAGAAAAAAAATCACAGCATTTTTCATGGGGCTAAAACAAGTTTTGTACCACTTACTCAAAAATCTGTGTTATTTCCCTGTGACATCTGTCTTTCCTGACGATTTTCAAATTGTCTGCTAAAACTTTCCCAAAGACTTTAATACAGGATGAAATTACCACTCTGGTTCTTGCACAGTGCCTTTAGGACCTCAGCCTTTTCCCATTGCTCAGAGCTTCCTGCTTGCTAATTGGCTGTTAGGGCCATGGGCCTGAAATGCCAACCCAAACAGCGTTGCTGTGCTGGGCTGCATGGAAAATGACTGCCACTGGCTTGGGTTTCACCTCTTTCCCCCCCACCCTTTTCCCCCTCTTCAGCTGTGGGGTTTGATTTATATTAGGGGACCCAATAACAAGCATCCCAGGATCTCAGCAGCCGCTGACATCAGCGTGTTCCAACGAGCACTGCCAGCATCCCATGCAGGAACAATCATCCAGAAGTCTAAACAGCTCCTGAAGAGAGCCACATAGTCACTACAGGGTTAAGTATCACAGGGAGAGAGCTACATGCTGCACTAGACGGGACACACAGGAAAGGATGCTGATCTGGGGTGGCCCTGATGCTTCTCCTCCCAGCTGGCCACTGGGAAGAGTTTGTCTTCTCACTTTGCTGGATCTTCCCTATTTTGTTTCTCTTCCTTCAGCATTAGAGTCAACACATGCCATCAGCTATAAACCCTGCCAATAAATCTTTGTGCATGAGAACTTGTCCCAACATCTATTACTCAACATTGTCTTCCCCTCAACTTTCGAAGCCTCCAAAGTGATTTCTAACTTCAGAAAGTAGTCAGATTTTGATAGCCACTAAGATGACAGCCTTTACATGAACACTGGGGACCAACAGTGCTAGCAACCTGGATGCTTCTTCCTTAGGAAGGAAGTAGGGAAAGAGACAGTCCAGGTTTCCTTTCCCATTTCACTCCAGATGTGCCCTTTCCATAGGGCAAAAGGCACAGGTGCAGGATGCAAAAGTTGAACATCAATGTAGGAATGGACATGTGTACCAAACCTAGTAATGATTATGGCAATAAAAATCATCGTCTCTTCTCCAGTTTTGACATGCAAAAATTCCATATATTTTACTCATAACGCTCTCCCAAGCAAAACAGAATGAGGGAGAAGGTATTCGTACATTTATTTTCCACTGCCACATTTTTCAAACTCCCTTTTTTGGGAACACTAATCCCTACTAGATTCATTGTACAGATCAAAGCTGTTAATTCTCTTACAGGGATTTAATTTCAATCCAAATTAAAGAAAAAAAAAGTAGTTAAAATAATTTCATGGTAATTCATAGAAATTTGACCTGCTTTAATAACATAGATAAACCTTCACTTGAGATCTGTCAGAGATTTTTGCTGTTTTACATAAAGACTGAAAGGAGAAAGAGGATTACACTGGAAAGGGGTTACACAGAAATTATATGAAGGCTTGAGTTTAACCTGACAGATAAGCAGATTCACTATTGACATAAGTCATCTCAAACTTCTCTCATTGCCTGCCTCTGTCCTGCTCAAGGTCAAATGCTTTCCTCAGCCCAGGTTTTCCACAATGAGCTTTTCCTTCTGAATCCAAATTTATAGTAGTCATACTGTAGCTGGGACTTACTCTTCAGAGTTTTCGTGGATTTTTTTTGGAATTGTGAATATAGGAATGTGGAAATAAATCAAAATGATTCTATAAATAATGTCTCTGTAAGTGAAAAATTCTCAGATGTATTTCACACACACACACACACACACACACACACACTTTATTATGGAAATGAAAAATGTAATACTAGTCATTTCAGTATGTAAGTAAATAAATATAGACTGATATTACTTTAACATAACATCTGTATCTAAAACAATGTTATGTAAAATTTAAAGTAATTTTGCAATAGAGAGCAACAGTGGAGCATTTCCTTAAACTGGGTGATCTTAATCTTTATAATCCTGATTTAAAATTCAGAGTCCTTCATATTCTAAATACTGCAACTATTTTTATAAAGTGTTCGTCAATTTAATGAATAAGGTAGGCCCAGCTACTCATGAACCAGTGATGTGATTCCATCTGTAACTCTTAAATGTAGCTATCTTCTAATTACAAAGAGATTCATTATGTAGCTGTAGGATTAGTTAATGTGGTAGACTAAATTAATCCCAGTAGGAGGAATACAGAGAAAAAGTTATTCCAACCTGTTTTAACAAGCACAGGATTTCATGTCTCACTGCGCTGCAAGTATTAAAACTAGTCAACAATTAATTTACATGTTATTTTGCAGAAAGTTCTGCCTTGCTTGCTGAAGAGACTTCCTTGTTTCACACCTTACATTTTACACCTTTCACGGTACAAAGCTTTTTCTCCTCAAAAGTTTTCAGTGGAACAATTTTTATGGAAGTCTGGATCCCCAAAGTAAAAAACCAGCATACTCAAAATCCCAGAAAGCATTTCACAACTTCCAAGAGAATCTTGGACTGGGCCTCTGGAGGTCATCCTGTCCAACCTCCTGACTGTTTTCAAAGACACATAATAATCAAGTAACTTCATATAATGGGCACAAATCTCAATAATTTATTTTTGTCTACCCAAAACTGTATGTGTTTTTATGGAGTGTGGAATTAATTAAAAGAGACACTAAACAGAGAAATATAACATAAAAACCTAAACCTTTCTTTAATATTTCTTCTTCCAGTAGAGAATAGCATTTGTGTTATCAATAATGATATTCAATTTTTCAGGTGAACAGAACAAGGCAATTCCCCTAAAATAAGCAGAATACTTTTAACCTCTCTACTAAAATACCCAACCCCCAAACGATATACAAGCCAAACCCCCAAATCCAGTCAAGTTCCCAATCTCTGTACAACCGGAAGAACCTGCCAAGACTAGATGCGTCACAAAATGGCAAAAAATACATGGTCACATTCTCCCTAAATTCTCACACAGTCTCACTTAATGGAATCACACAACTTTGGCCATGAAAAAAATAGCAGGAAAATAAAGGCAAGAATTTGCAGATACTGTTGGGAATGCGATGAGAGAGACACCGCAACAGAAGTGTGAAATACAAATGTGCTCCTTGCAGTTATTGCAACACTACAGTAGAGATCTTCCCTCCTATTTTGCCATCTGATCATTCACATCCACAGAAACAGATGCAAACAAGGAGACAGCCACAGTAACAGAAATGGCTAAATGCTACCTTCCAGTCAATGTTTGTGGATCATAATACAGAAACCAATGGAAAATATGCATGGCATGTAGAAGAGTACAGTCATACGATGATACTCTCATACATTTCTGAGATGACTGGCCAACTCCAAGTAAGAGTGCTACATAAAATCCAAAGTCACTGCCAACCTGCTTTAGTGCTAACAAAGTAAATTTAAAAAAAAAAAAAAAAAATGCCATGCACCTGAGAAGCTGCTGAACTTGACACCATTTTCTTGACAGTTGAAATGAAAAAATCTATTCTTGCAGTCAGATCAAAGCTCTGATCATTTAAATAAGCCAGAGAAAAAAATTAAAACTTAAACTAAACATCGGTCCTGCATCCCACATTTCTTTCCCAGGCAGTCTATCCATAGGATTAACACATTACCTTCACCAACAAACCTATATCAACATACATTCTTACTAAACTGCCTTATTCCTTCTCTCTGAATGAATTCACAGCTGCCTGGTCAGTGCTAGAGAGGAATCTGACAACACCCAGCACAAAGAAAGTTTCATAAAGGTCAGAGGGAAATGTTTCCTCTGTTTTGCTCTGTGGTTTTTTCAGATAGAAAAAAGGAAAAGGGGGGAACTATTTCAAAGCAATGGGATATATTTTTTCTTCTACTTGTTATCATGCCAGCTGTTGGGACAGGTTAAAAGTCAGCAAAGAGACTGGCAATCACTCTGTCTAATCTACACCAGTGTGCCACAGGTATTAATTCCACTTAAATGAGAGGATACAGTAAGATTGACAAGCTACAGCTGTAACATACAATGTAAGATTCAAAGACTGAAAAGACTGTACATGGAGCATGAACACTGCCAAGACCAGTGAAAGAGAGTGTTGCACCTCACATTAGGCTGGCAGTTTTTAGGTTAATAATTTAACACAGCACTGTGTCTTTGCACGGTCCAGTGAGAGGGGACTTAATAATTCTCTGCCCTCGGGTAGGAACAGCTTTATCCAGGCAAGAAAGGAGAAAAGGATGATGATGTGAATCTTAACAGAACTGTAGGCCTGACTGAACGTAAAGAAAATATAGATGCCCAGATCAAATTTCTGTTCCATGAATAAAAATTTAGAGTTTGCGTAAGAACAGGTTTCCTCTGCACAAGAACATGATGCCCAGCCACACAATTAGATGGATGCTGCAACCAACCAGACAGAAGGAGAGAAGCTTCGGGGCTAATCTAAGGGTAACTTAATCTAGGTGTGATCTTCCTTTACTTGTTGCATCCCATCTCAAAAATATTTGCAACTGAGTAGCTGTCTGTATTCCTATTTTGTAAACAAATTGCTTATTTTACAATTATTTTAACCTGAATTGTGTTATGGGCGATTGGTAGGTTACTGGCAAATACAAAGTGATAATCCTTAAAAATGAGATACTGAATCATACCCCACAGTGCTCAGTACAACTCCAGAGATTGTGAAAGGAAGTGTCACGCTCGATAAAATGTTTGGAAACTAGGCCGGCTGGAGTTTGTGTGGCAGAGATGTCTCCTGATGATAAGCACAGAAACACGTGAGCAATGACCTTACCTCCAAGAGTCTTCCAGCAAGTCTGGAGTACCTATGAAGATAATTCAGTTTATTTAATCTATTCCTTTGCATCAAGAATCATAATTCACATCTGTTTTTTTCATGATAAGGAGGCCAATGAAAGCAACGGTGCACCAAAATGCCATGCAGGAAATAGAGAACAATTATTTTTAATACACTGGATGTTCAAATCCATTGATAGTTAAGTATCTCCCAGTTTTACAGATGCTACTATTTTAAGGTGCAGCGTAACTGTGTCAGGAACATGACTTAGCAATCGTAAGCTCCACAGAGTCACAGACAGGTTAGATAAATATCATCATCCTTGAAATAAGACAGCCTATGCCAGTACACCCTGACAGCAACTGAAAGAGCTGTGACAGTCCTTAGCAAGAAAGGGAAACAGAGAGAACATCAGGTATCACCAGACTCCAGCATCCCCACACTCGTACTTCTAAACCGTCATAAAAGTACTTCTGAACACCCATTATAACATCTAATTATACACATCTTGCAGACACTGTAATTATTTCACCAATATGACAGGAGAAATCTGAAGCAGAACTCCACAGCTCAGAGATGCAATTTTCTACACTTTGAAGTACTAATGGACAAATCTCGTTCTGCACCCAGTCCATCTTTGCAAGAAGCTTTCTCATAAAGGAATCGTTTACTGAAAGCTTTAGATAAAAATGGAAAGAAGCATGAATTAAAAATGACAGGAAGAAAATTTAAAAACAGACCACAATAAAAAGTAGGGCTTTCAGTGGCACCTTTCACAGTCATTGCTAATCTGAAAAGAGAGACAGCTAACTATATTTACAAGACAGGCAGTATTTGTCATCACTTCACAGAACTTGAATAAAAAGATAATTTATGTACCCCCCTTGCCATTTTTAGGTGAAATTATTGTTATCGCAATTACTATTTTCTTTTTTACCACAGATATTGTAATCTTTATTCCTATGACATTTTTAGTGTATATAAAAGCCATGCAAATGTTTCTTTTTCCAGATCAGGGCATCTTCATTTACATCTTCACGTGAGACACTATATTCTCTCCTATACCCCTACACACAAATCCTTCGAGTTGGAAGACTCTCCCAGACCCTGGCACCAAAGCCCAGCAGTACAATGTCCAGTGATATTACTACAGACGTGTGCATGGGTTTTCCCTCAGATTGCATCCTGGAGATTCATGGCCTAAAGACTTAAATTTGCTGATTCTTTTCACTCCTGACAATGTTACTGAAATACACCTGCTTCCCCTTGTTATCATGTAAAATTATAACAATGTACTTCATTCTCAGTAATTTCCTTCCTCTCCTTAAGTGTTATCAACATGGGAGTTTGGGTTCGTTTGTCAAAAACTATGCCCCTCGGAGTCAATTTATCTGTATCAAACTTTACAAATAGAGTACAGCAGCTTGACCCTTCTCACAGCACACATCCCACACACAGGAGAAAAAAATATAGTGCAGTGCTTTTGCAATATAGTGCAGTGCTTTTTTCCTTAAACGCACTTATCTTTCTCATATCCTTTTACCTTAGGGCCACTGACTTACTTAGGCACTGGCATAAAAGAACAGTGTATCAGTTTCTGTACAACTGAACATTTTCAGTGTGCTTTATTTTCTATTTTCTCTCCTCACACTTCTTCCCATTACAGTTTGGAAACTATTACTGAGCCAAACATGCAAGTTTCACCTAACCAAAAGAATAAATGATCATCTGTCAAAAGACTGAAGAGCACCAGTACCATTTCTAATGTGAAGCCTGACAGGCAGCCCACAGAGGTGTAAATATTCCAGTGATCCACCCTGAACCATGGCAATGTCTACATTATCCCAGTAACTTATAATGTTAAATTGTTTCATCTGTACTGTAGTATTTCACATGGTAGAGAAAAATATCTTTAGTATATTCATCATATTCTGCATATGCTACCAGAAGTGGAAGTTTTAAATGGCAAAGAACTGACAGCTTTTATAGCTCTTACACAGCTACCTAAAATGGTTTATCAGTATCTACAGTCACAGTTCAAAGGTTCAATACATTCAATCCTGCTATGGACAGACAGAGGGTACGATTGGTAGTAAGAAAACAAGACTCTCACTTTTCAAAGGGAGCTAAATAACTATTTTTAGTTTGGGTATCTTATTCGAAATATAAAGAAAATGTCTCTGCATTTTCAGCGTAAGAGTATGAAGGACAATGATGTTCACTGTAAAAAAAAACCTGCTCTCTAACCCCAAATGTTCTATCCTCTATTCCCAAATGCCTGCTAATGTCATAAAAATAATTACAGAGACAGAGAAGATCCTAAGCCTCCAAAGTAGAGAGACATCCCTCTTCCCAAATGCTGTCCATCCTTCATAACTACACCATGCCTTTGCCTTTTCCACTCACTGATTGGTTTGGGGCTTGGGAGGGGGGAAATTGGGGATTTTGATTGCCTGGCAGCAGCACAGATAGATACTAGAAACAGTTAATTCTGCTTTATAAACAAAGGCAAAACCCACAGACACAGGCAAAGAATGTGAAATAATGTGGAGAAAATGAAAGAAAGTAGGTAGCTGGGAAATAGCTGTAATGTTAATGGACTATGATAGTCAATGCAAAAAGAATGTACATGCTTCTAATGGCAGCATATGGGACCTTACTTATGTTCCTAAGCTCTTCTTTTTAAATTCTCTTGCAGACACAATGATCTCCACTTGTGAGCTTTTTACTAAATTCAGTGCCAGCTAATGCCAGCTTGTGATGACTGCTTTGGTTATCAGCGAAATAAAGAACAAGACAGCCAAGTGCTAAGCCAGCACTGCCCTGGCACAGGCCACCCATGGCCACTGTTCTTCAGAGGTGTCCATGCCCCAGCATGGGTCACTCACAGCCAGTCTCTTCTTAGACTGACAGAGCGTAGATTTAGATTAGATGTTAGGAAGAAATTCTTCACTGTGAGGGTGGTGAGGCACTGGAACAGGATGCCCAGAGAAGCTGCAGGTGCCCCATCCCTGAAATTGTTCAAGGCCAGGTTGGATGGAGCTCTGAGCAACCTGGTCTAGTGGAAGGTATCCCTGCCCATGGCAGAGGGACTGGAAGTAGATGTTCTTTAAGGTCCCTTCCAATCCAAACCATTCTGTCATGAGTCCATGATTCAGAAGGATGCCCATGTTTGATGGAGTGTCTCTTTTCAGGTGGACAGCTCCAGCCATATGTGCTCTCAGCAGCCTCTCCCCTTATCTCCCCAAGATCATCTCCCTGCCTGCCTCTGCCCCAGCAGCTGCAGCCACTTCAGTGTCTGGCGCCCAACAGGGTGCTCACACTGGTTTCAGAGCTATCTGGACCCCACTGTGACCAGGACAGAGAATCCCACAGCCTCTACTATGAGTCCATGCCATGTATCCCCATATGCTTCCCCAAAATGCTCTCTTTGAAGATGTAGTTATTGTCAACTTGCTACTTGTGGAAAAAAAAAGTATTCTGACATCATTTGTACCTAACTCTTCTGATTTATAAATCATTAAATGTGCAAATACATATTTACAAGAGTCTATACCTCTGCTAATGTTTGAACTTATTTCTAAGGAAGCTGATTAAAAGTTCTTGAGCACTTCCCCACACAAACCTATTAGAATTACACAGCTGTGAGTACTAGGCAGAACTGTTTATCATAAAAAATGCCTACTCTTCTAAATATGCTGCAACACAGATATCTCTGCACTATCAGAGTGCAGTGAAATGAAATCTAAACAGGATACAAAGCTTTCCTTTAAGGCCAGAAATGGAAAACAAAGAGTGATAATAATTTAATTATGAGACTAAGCAAAGCTAGCAAATATCCCTACATATTCATAGCCCTACTTAATTAAAGAAAAATTATTAAACCCCAGTATTTTGGAACATTTCCCTTCCCCACTTTTCTATGATTTGAATTGCAGAAAAGCTTAAAACTGAATGAGTGCCAGGCAGGCCAAAGTCTGCACCCCCGCTGTGCTCCACTGATGCTCCTGGGCTCTGGATGTATTTGTTTCTCAGTCATAAGAAAAAGCTCCTCCTGCTGGATCATGCAAGCTAGTCTCACTCCCAAACGAGCAATTCCATATCAGAAAACCCATACTACAGATTTACAGAGTAGAAATAAGTACAAAAAGAGCATCAGTGTTAAGCAAAGCTAAGCACAGCCAAGTGCAAAGCCACAGGTCTCATTCATGTAGCTCAGTAATTATGACAAGTTCCCACTAATGCTGTAGAAAGAAACTTTAAAAAAATGTTTTGACTTTTCAAGGTGAAATACTCCATCAGTGTTACCCTCTTTGTCCAGAAACTGAAATGAGCCATTAAAACAAGCAAAAGTCAAACTGACTTTCAAATTTTCCTTTTGGACTTAGTAAATAAGGAAATGAAATTCCAAATAAAAATTCCACTGTTTACAAAACTAAGTCCATTTGATTACATTAATAATAAACTAAGAAAATAATTTCAAACTTTTTTTTCAATGGCATTGTTCTTTTAAATGCTTCCCTTGGATAACCTAATACATGCTGCTTTAAGCACTTCCCTTAGACAAGTAAGTAGGTCCACTGACCTTAGAAACAAAACACTTCACACCTCCTGATGTGTCATTAATTCCATCCTCTGGGGAGGTTATGGAAAAATAATAATTAATGTACTGCCAGAAAACTGTCTCCAATTTCAGCCCGTTTCCTTAGCTACCAAGTGATGTCTTAGTTACTTTGCTTTTATTAAATGTGTAAATCAATGGTCACTATTTTTTAATGGGGATAGTAAATAACTTTTTGATTTAAAATGTCCACTTTAAATCTGGAGCCGCATCTCCACTCAATAAAAATATGCTCTTGAAATGCTAGCCCATATGTCAAACAAAGCCTGAAACAGATTCTGCTTTTATTGAAAGGATTCTTCTTTTAATTTTCCACCATCAAATCTAACTTTTTTTACAAGAACTTTCCAACCACTTAAGATTTGCCCTTTGATATGAGAATTTTCATCTTACTACCCTTGAAATCTTGCAGAAAGTTGTTTTTGTCTCTGAAGAATTAATGTAAGGCAGCAATTCTAGAAATGTAGCTGAAATTTCCTGGGAACAGTAAATTCAGCTCTTCAGCATTCTCTCTGTTACCCCTTTCTCAATACTTTTCTCATTTATTTATTTATTTATTTATTTTTCGATTTGTGAAGCAAGGATAAACACCTTCTCAGAACACCTGGTCATTTGAAACAATTAAAAATACTTCTAGAGAAAGCCACACTGCGGCATGATTAGTTACCAGCAGCACATAATGTGGTTCCTTTCCTGTTCTCATTTAAACTGTTTCACAGTAATTTACTACTTCAAAGGCTTATTTAAGGCAGGTGTTTCAGTGTCCTATTGGTTAAATTTGGATTTGAATTGAGTGGCTATGCTGCTCAAACAAATCCAAACATCTTTTTCTTGTCTTTCTCTAGGACCCCATTTACCAGACAAACAGACAAGAATGAGAACAGTGACAAGACACCACTGCTACAACATTTCTAGTCTGTTTTGTCTACTCTTTGACATATTTCCCTGTTCAAAAAAGCCACCAAGCCTAAATAATAAAGAAGCCCTATTAAAACCTGGTGTTGAAGCTGTGCAGGAGAAAGACCACCTCCTACTAAATGCAAGACTGGAGAGATAAAGAGCCTTAAGGAGTTAACAGAGAAGAAGCCAGAAGGAGGGGAGCTAAATGGGCTTGAGGGTCATCACTCCACTTTCATGAATGTGATAATTTCCTTTCCTCAGGGCAAATAAGAGCAGCAGCATCCCAATGCTGCCAGTTCAGTGACATACTTACATTTCAGCAGCAGTGGAAAACTCACCTCCCTGAGCCCTCAGTCCTCCTCTTCCACAGTATATCCCCAAGCTAACATATGCAAGGAAAACTAGTGGACAACTTCCCAAAACTGTCCTTTCAGGGAAATCATCTTGTGAGGGCTGCAAGAATATTTCAGTGCATCTGTATTGCTGAAAGAAGACACTACTCGCTGGAGTGAAGAGGATGCCCCAGACAATCCAACTGTTCTCCTTATTTACGCTGACTTTGTGAATGCTGGCATTACTGACACTAGCACAGCTGCCTACCACTACTGATACACAAGAAGAATCAAGTTGTACAAGTCTGGTAATGCTTTCTTAAGAGAAATATTAAGGTATTGCAGCAGTCCTATATGTTAATGAAATGTCACTGTAATTTTCCTCAAAAGAAGATTGCTAATGCAAAATTCTATCGATCCTTCATTTTCAGTTGCTGCCTTCCATATTTATCTTCAGGAATAAAGAGGTAAGATGCAGCATTCAGAAATGCTCCTTTTGCCAGCAAGTTCCCTATTCATCTCTGCCAAGAATAAATTAATTCCAATGCAAATATTCCTCTTATTCCACTCCTTAGACAAGGTCTTACCTAGAATTTCTGGCAAACAAAAAAAAAAAATCTTTAAAAAGTGTGATGATTTGGTTTTGAAGTAAAGACAAATCACTAACTACTGTGGAGTTTGGTTTAACATGCTGCATGGCACCATCTTCTCTTTTTGCTGCAATTCTCTATATTTTGTACTGTTTTATGAAAGGTGGGAAATAGATAAACAATGCAGAGGCATAGTAGGGTTGCTCTTTTGCAGGGTATGAAATTCAACAGGGCCTTTCATCCATCTGACAGTTTTTCTTGTGTGGGGCAGTACAGTTGCACAAGTATGCTTAGTAAGGCTGCCCTTTGAAAAAAAGACTTCTCAAACAGGGCGAAACTTGATTTAGAAGGGAAAATGGTCCTAGCTGGGTTTTAGAAGGTGTTTTTTCTCACAAAAAGACCAGGTGATTTTTGCACATCCTGATTACTTCTCAAACTGTCCGTTCCCAAGCACATTATTGAAGTCCTTGCATCTTGAGGCTCAGCTCTGTTCACAAAAATCTTTCAGCTGCCAAACCAAAGATAAACTTTATCTCTTATTGCTGTACTGTTTGCCAAGCAGTCACAACAAAACAAAACCAACAAAACAAAAAATGAATAAACAAAAAAACAGAAACAGGAAAAAAAGAAAGACCAACCAACCAACCAAAATTTTCAGGTTGGCTTTGCTTCAGAAAGAAAGAGACTAGCTTCCCCCCCAATTTCTGCTTTGCTCACATGATGATTATACCCTGTATTGTTGTAGCTCTTCTGTCTGCACTCACTAAGGCCAGAAATTTATTCTTCTTAGGTGAAAGCCAGGATTGTCTGATGCTAGTGTCTATGGCTCTTTTACTGAGAATCAATCCTAAGACACAAAAATTAAAAATACCTACATTCTCTCTTCTCCTTCTAAATCTGCCTTTTACTTCATTGATTTACCTGTAAAGAAACCTGCACCTCCTTCCCACTTGTCTTTCATCTTTCTTCCCAACATTGTGAATGTTCCAAATCATGAGAACATGAGGTTTTTTCCCCTTTCTGGTGCTATCTTCTACTGAAGGAAAGCAGTATCTCCCTACTTCTGAAAGTGACTTCTCAGTTTACAGTGTGAACTGAGAAAACTAGAGCTCAATCAGCCCATCTGTAAAAACAGCTACTGGGCATGCACAACATATATCTCTGTGAAAGTCACTGTGCGGGGTGGAAAAGATGGGCCCCTAGAGCCTTCACAACCTACCTAGGAAGATAAACCCATTCCTCCTGGTAGAACACACTGCAATTCCCTCCTTCCCCACGTGTCTGAGTTTCCTTCCATGGGAAATGGCAATGTGGAAAGAACGATATCACCCAGGTCTCATGAAAACATGACATTTAGCCAGGGTTCAGTCCTGGGTATCAGACCTACAAGATGTACCACAGAGTAAATAAGACACAGCCTCTCAGACCTAAACAATATAAAGGCTGACTTGCTTTCTCTGTCTCTCTGTCCTTCTCTGAGGCTTTCTTCTAGCTCAAGAGCAGTAACAGCAAAAACCATTTAAGAAATTGTTAGGCAACGTCACAATGGCCAGTCATTTGTCAGAAACAGAGAAAATAGCCTCAAAAGAGCTTTTAACAATCTGAACTGTGTAATACTGCTAACCTGCTGGTAGACTCAACCTGCTGTCAAACTGAAACTCTGACTGCTCAAAGCCAAAACGAAAGAGTTTTTGAAATGTTTCAAACATGGGAGGGCCCAGGAAGCCACATAAGAGGAGAAAGGTTTGAGGAAACATAGAGGGAGAAAGTTCATAGCTCATCTCTGAGGCAGATGATCCAGCAGCTAACACACCTACAGTCAGCCATAGCAGCTAGCCAGGAACATCCATGTGGAGTAGTATTATTTTTAAGTACCCTACAGATGAAACAGAAGATATTACATCAACGCACCTAGGCTTAATCACTTTAAACCTCCTACTTAAGTGCTCATCAGCAGTAGAAGCACCAGTCATAAACCAGCTCTCCCCTTACCTACGAAAGACAACTGTCTGTCGAGACTACCAATTTATTCCACTAAAATCTGAAAAAAATTAACTCCACAGGCATTGAAAGTATTAAAAGCTCTATTTTCAATATAATTCAAGAAATTACATCCTTAAGATCAATATGGTACTGATACCTGCTACACTTCTGCTTCCCTTCCACTACTGATGTCAGTTGTGATCATGTTTCTCAGGAGGACTGATGCCATGTAGCACTTATTTTTCAACATTGACAAAAAATAAGTAACAGAAATCTGTAACACATAGATCAGTCTCCTTTTAAGTAAAAGACAAGCAAAGCTCAATTCTTTGTCTGATTCACATTTATTCAATCAGGTAAAAAGGACCCTTTTCTGTTTTCCATGTTGAAATGATTCTATGAACAGCAGGGAACAACAGGTTTTCTCTTATTTCTTATGCTAGCCTGTAAATTAATGAAGAAACTATAAATTTATACATAAAATTTCATGGGAATATTCTCTTTAGAAGCCACATTTTGCAAGATAATTGTTTTGAAATGAGAAACCTCTATTACAGGCTTTCCTAGAAGAACAGGAAGATCTAGTGCTTTGCTGAAAGCTCCCAGACATCTCTAGTCTACAGGCAATATATTTATAGGGATGGCTTATCTCACAAAGCCATTACTCACCTATTGGCAATTACAGAGACCAAATTCATTCCCAACTGTGAAACATCCCCTAGCAACTTCAGGACCTGATTACATATGGGAAAATAACATTGAGATCATATTTTAAAATTTAAAACCCTGCTCAGCCCATTTTTGGTTTTTGGAAAGACCTATGTACAACCATTTTCTACTCTTTATACTGGGATTAAAAGCCATGCTGATTATACATAAACTTGAACAAGATGAGGCATGGCAGTATTTGTCCAGAAGAAAACCATATGCATAACACTTCTGCATACTGACAATATGAGAGTTTTGGGGAAAAATTAGCAATTATCAATCACTCAGATGGAAATAAAATTATGTTACTGAATTATTCATGAACAGTTCTAAAATAGTTTCCTCATCAGTCCTGGTTGGTTTTTTCTTCCCTCAGTGTCCTCTAGATTTAAATCAATATATACTAGCAACAGAGTCAGTCTTATCCAGGCAAATACCGACCACTAACACAGTTCTCTCTGTTTATTTTACTGTCTGGACTGCTGCTGCCCACGGTGAATGAAAAGACGCCTGTCTCCCATAAATGTTTGCTGTTGGTGCAACTTCTTTCACTGACCCCGTTTTCAAGACTAATGACTTTCATTTCTAGTCCAGCGCTTTCCAGTATGGTATTCACTTAACAAAGCTACAGCAGTATATCGGTCTAAATACAACTGGTGTCTGGCCTTCAGTGCTCATGCAACATTAATTTAAATACAAGGTAAAATATTTACTTCAAAGTCAGTCGTATTTTACACTGGTCTTTTGTTACAGAGGAATTCAGCCCTCGGTGGTTTGGGGTTTGCGGGACAGGGTAGGCTACTGTCTTAGGAGAGATTTAGTCTCTCAGTTTTATGAAAGAACATACATAAATTCAGGTAAATCAATGACCGATGTGATTTCTCTAAACAATTCAAGTCTCTGAATGCACAAAACCCTCACAGAAGTGCCTGGGAACAACTCTATTTTAAGGCTGGCATTCTAAAATCAGCTTCAAATGGTATCTGCAGACCTGTTTTCCTCTAAAAGCTGCTATTTAAAATCAGTCAGAAATGGCAGACAGAATAATTGTTTAACCTTCAGACTTACTGGCAGGTTTTGGTTGCTTTCTTTCTCATTTTTTAAGATAAAATTCAGATATTGAATAAATCATTCCTTGGCAGTCCTGCTTTTCATTGCTGACCAAGTTAACAGCAAGAAAATGTCACCTGTCCTGTGAAAATAGCAAACTCAGTATGTCACATAATACAAAGAATTTTTTTTTGAATGATTTGGTTTAGTACTCTTATCATTAGCTAAAATAAGCAAGTGGAAGCACAGATAAAAGTTATACCCATAAAATATGTTACTTTACAATAAAGTGTATGCGCTGCTCACACAGACATGACTGGGCTGTGCAAGGGAGCACCTAAAGAGGACAAACCCAGAAACCGCAAAAGAAGAAACCAACCTGGTTCTAATTCAGAGTAACTTCTGGCTTGTTTGAGGGTTGGTGTTTGTTTTCCCTAAAATAAACACTATTGACTCATTTGCGATGAACTTTAGAACCCATGGATGATTTAATTCTGATGAATTCTGCGATGCAGCTTTTGCTTACAAACTGTAAAGCAGAAAGCTCTCTCTGGCACAAGGCTTCCAATAGCATCGAGGAGCTAAAGGGTAATTGAAAATCTTCAACTTCTGATATCACCTCAAGCAACAGTTATTATGATAAGGGGAACCAGGAATTTTTCCAACCTCCTAAGAGAGAAATGCAGAATGGAATATCCCAAGGCAAAGAAAATCGACTGGAAAGATTAAATAGATACCTGGCATCAGACACAGGATATCTTTGACTCTTTTTGACAACTTTCCAGATATCTAGAAAGTATCTAGACATTGTACATCTATAAGATAGTCAGATATTTTTAATTTGACAACAGGCAGTTGCACCTGAAAGAGGCTGTAAGGGATTGGGGCAGAACTATGGGAATATGTGCTACTAATCCATCATGCTTGTAGTGACAGAGGGAGCAGCAAACACAACTGGGAAATACAGAAAAAGCAATATCCTACACTATACGAGACACAGCTTATGGACAGAGGAAAATTCTGTGTCACACAGAATACTCCCACTGTTTCAGGTTGATAGCTATTTTAAAATTACTGAAAGCTCTGATATATTTCTTTTTCTTATACTATTTTAAAATGTTTATTTAAATGGATACTATATGCTTTAAAAGTGCACATAACAAGGCCAGGTGTATGCACCCCAATAAAAATATATCTATGAAATCAAAACAGGAGTGTTCACTCTCAACTTTTCATCAGCTGAACTCCTGACAAATCCAGAACAAGGGTTCCCAAAGAGCCAATAGCACATAAACACTCCAGGATCCTAGAGCTGCTGCCACCTTTAGCAGATGCAGCATTCAAGCACGAAAGTTTTATAAACCCTGATCCAGAGCTTTTTAAACTCTTTCCTAGAAGCTACAAATAGACACTCAGATTGGCATCTGAAGCATCAACTGCTTTCCTCCTGCACCTTCTGACACTGTCACTTCTGTAGCAATTCAGCCAACATTACATAAGGCAGCACAACAGCAAGGCTCTCTCCTAAGCATTAATTCTTTCACATGGGTGAATCAACTAACCAGACATAACAGAAAAACACATGAAATTAATTATTCTAGTCTACGTTACATTGATTTCACAGCAGCATAACTATTAGGAAATTTCCAGATTAATTTCGGATGTGCTATCTTGATAGTAGTCCCTGGACTGGATTTAGATTGGTTCAGTGATTAACATGAGAATTCAGAAGTAGTCAAATGAACATTTAGAAACAGTAAAGTGGGGAACAGTGGATGGAGGAAGATCTGAATCTCTGCCTGCTTCATCCCATTTAGCCTGCAGTGCTGGTGTAGCTCTTTGAAGCGTCAGTATGGGGGAAGAAACTGCATTACCCAAATACCATTTACATAATCATTTTTTTAATATCTAAAGAAGACATTTCTCTCTGTTGTTACTTTAGCTTGTTCCTTGTAATCATACACCTCTGACAATAAATGCAAAATGTATGCTAATTTCTTCCATCCTTCCTACTTCAAAGAATGAGATCACCTCTAGCAGAGCAAGTATTATCTTTATATGGCACTGACAGGAAAACTGTACATTAACTGGCAATTCATTATTTTGCTTCCATCGGAATCCCTTCCTGCCCTTGAGAAGAGAGAAATCTCTAACTAGTATTTACAGTTCTGAAGCTTCAGAGAGAGAGAGAGAGAGAGATGCTCACAGGCACCTGACAGGAGCAGTGGGTTTGCATTCTGCTCCAAACCTGTAAGTATTATTCCATGCATATGGTTGTTTCTGTGGTTTTTTATCATCACTATCCAGTGTCACATGATGGCAGATAAACAAACAAATTGACTGCTTCCATACTGAGCAAGGATTTGATATTATCCTTACATTCACCAACACTGTATTGGAGGTTTCGTGCCTTTCTTTAGGTGAAACGTGTGTTTTTCTCCCGTTAAAATATCTTTAGATTGAGCAGCTGCCGCTATTTTAAGATTTCCTCTGCTAGGAAGTACAAACACCAGGATCCCCATCTCTGATCTCTGCCATGCCCTGCAGCCCCTTCCCCAAATAGCCCCCAGGTCACCATGCAGAGCAGCCGGCAGCCCTCAGCACTCCCATGAGCCAACACTGAGTAAACAAAACACTCCACAGCCACTCAGGGCTGGTGCAGCCTGCACAGAGGGGCAAAGAGGAGAAGAACAGGTCTGCCTGCAGTGATTGCAGCCAAACCCCACCTCCACACATCCTCATACAACAAAGGTACCCCATTTCTTAGACCAGATTTTTTGAATATGCTGCTCTTCCTTTTCTCATTGTATTGACAGCACAAAATTATCAGAGAGCTGTTTTGGTTGGAAAAGACCTCAGAGATCAAGTCAAACCATTAGCCCAGCATGCCAAAGTTCACCACTAAGCCATGTCCCTAAGTGCCACATCTACACGTCTTTCAGATGCCTCCAAGGATGGTGATTCCAACACATCCCTAGGATGCATGTTCCAATGTTTGACAATCCTAATGATGAAGAGATTTTTCCTGATATCCAATCTAACTTCCCCTGGTGCAACTTGAGGCCATTTCCTCTCTTGTCCCATCACTTGTTACTTGGAAGAAGAGACTGACTTGCACCTTGTTTCAACCTCGTTTGACCTAAAGCCCACTGCCTTCCTCCCATCCACTTTGTCTCGCATACCTACGGATCACAGCTGTCCTCCAGCCAACCATCTGCACAGGTGTGCATCGCATGAGCCACTGTGCTACCCAGTGCGTTGATTTCCATGTCCTGCTACTGGCAGAGCTATGCTGAAAGGTGAGCAACCACACCTGTGATAACCTGATCCAAATGGGAACGCTCCAATTTCTTTGTTCTCTCTTCTCCTAGACTATTTAATTACTTCAGACAACACCATGAACACATCTCTGATGCAGCCACAAAGGCTTGTCCGGCTGGAGGAGCTGCCTGAGCCAGCTCCTGACCAGCGGACTGGAAGGCAAACAGTGGCAATACCAGCTGTCCACCACCACTGCCAGTTTGTCAGCACTGCGCAAACTCCTCCAGCACCACAGGGTCCTTCCTCTTTCACACCACCTCCGCACAATCTTTGCCACTTTTTCCTTTCTCTAGGCTCACCACCTCGCATACTCTCCCAGGAAATCAACACCTGGCAGGAATACTCTCTCCTCAGCATTACCTTGATCCATTTTGAAGTGGCCCTTGGAGGTTTGATGCTGCTATTGAACTGCAATAAAGCAGGATGTTGCCAAAACGCCACTGTGACAAGCAATCGATTCTGCTTCGCAAGCGCTCCGTGAAAAATCTGAGCGGTAAAAGCTTCTGATGGCCAATAATCCACAAATACGACCCATGAAGGAATTTTCAGTGTGTCCACCAAAATTATAGCTGTTGTTATAAGTACCTGAATTTGTTAAACCTTCACTTTTGACTATCAATATAGACAAAACTTTTTAGCCATAAAACTCCTTCTTTTACACAAACATACAAAAGATGCCAGATAAAGTAATTCCCTATTCCATGTTACCTGAAAAAGGGCACTGTTCTGGAAAAGAAAGAAAATCCTTTATTCAGCTTCATAATCTGCAAGTGCTGCATTGATTCTCACATCAAAACACCTCTAGTGGGAAGCTGAAATACTAAGCACAGAATTCAAAAGTTCTTGGCTTCTGAGACCAAGGGGGTTTTGTGTCCCCTTACAGCTTTTAGAGGGGAAAAAAAAAAACCCAACCAAATGAATACAAATTTTTTTTAAAAAGTCACAATACAGCATGCAATTTTGCAACATAGATTATCTCTTGGAAATCCAGTGTAATCAAAGGTGAACAAACATTACTGTTGATATATTTAATAACCATTTTTTTATTCATGCAAAAGCAATCTGTTGAAGGCTTCATCACAAATCTGAATGAAGCTGGTAACAGACGGTTTCTGTATCTCATTTGAAATGTAAATGAGTCATTCCTGTCTTTTGGGGAACTAGGATAGAAGAGACTCCTCTTCAGTCTTGTGGTTAAAAATAACTTTCCACTCATCCTACACAATATCCCCTTTAAATGATCCCTGCTTCGCATTACTTTCATGATGACCTATTAAATAAATGAGGACATAATGCAGTCTCCAAAATTCAACCAAAGTCAGACATTTGAAATAAAAATAAGCATATGGAACACAAAACCTGATACTGCATTACATTAAAAAATTACATATTAAGATTCAAAAAATCAAAAACGTACAAAATAGGGGTGTGAGATACTGCACAGAAGGGCTTTGAGCTCTTGCTAGTCTTGACTGTTCAGAAGAGGGACCTGATGCTCCAGGGAAAATTTCCTATTTGACTTCAGGCCCTGACAAATACTGGAATTGTTCCAGGTGGTACTTCGGCTGCTCTCCCTTCCCTTAGAGCAAGCTGAAAAGCCATTACCCCAGGTGTGAAGAGGCTGTGTAATCTTTGTCTATAGCCATGCAAATACCTTCTGATAATCATGATAGAACGCTTGCCCAAGTACAGTGGATTAATGACTCCAACATACTCACAACTGAGCCCTTCTGTGGTAGCTTGTCAATATTAGAACTACTAAAATGTCAAAGTGGACAATGGCAATACACTATTTGGGAATTCTAGCTATAGTAGTCTATTTACAACCGTACAACACTGTTTTCTCACTGCAAGAGGTTTAATCTGCAATGAAGACCTCAAGAACAATCTTACAGGAGGCTTCTTTGTAGATTTTAAACCTGTTTTCTGGACTGGGGACAGAATAAAGCCTTTCGCTAGGAGACTGGAGGGACAGATTGGATCAGAGATGCTGTTCTGGAAGAGATTCCACTCTGAATACATTGGTGGAGAGAACCACAGTTCCACATCACGCTTGGCCCATTTTGGGGGGTCCTCCACATTGCAAGGCACGTAGAAACAGCCAGATGCTTCAGCTACATTTAAATTACCTCAAGTTATCAGAGGCCATATCAATGTACTAACTACAGTATTAAAACAGGGTTCATTTTCTGTGTCAACAAAGGTCCACTGTCAGTGATTCCCAAACCTCTGGCATCAGATAGAACTTCCCACCACAATATCACTAGGCAGCAGGTCAGGAAGAAGCTCTCACAAATCAGTGGTGATTATGTTTTAATATTGCATAATTAGGGTATAGGAGTTGGGGTGTGTTGGAGGAGTGAGAGATTTGTGCTTTCAAGGAAAGGAGGTGGGAGTTCAGGAGCAGAGACATTTCTGGATAACAAGGACCTGGGTTTCTATGGGATTGCTCAGCCACCAGTGTTACTGTGGTTTCTCACCCCACCAGATGCCAAGTGCAGCCTCTTCCCTAACTCAGGACTTCAGTTGTGAAAAACATATGGCCCTAAATATTAAAGCTCTGTAAAACAAATTCAACCTTAAAAGTTCTCCAATACCTCCAGTCAGAAAAACAGTATTACCAAAGTAGCACTATCTGGGAACTGAGAAATGGGATTTGAAAGTAGCAATTTATTTAATAGTAAGAAGAAACCTAACTAGAGCAATATTTTAATTGCATAGACACAGCTAGGAGTATTTTACTATGCAGTTACAGGTTAGGTGGTGGCTTCTTTGGGAGGATTTCAAGGATAGGATTGCTCAGCATGAAGGAAGTGTTAGAGCACAGCAGTTTTAAACAACAATTGTTGGGAATTCATTTTGCTACTCTCTGGTTCAACAATTATTATCCTTTGCCACCTAAGGGGATACTGAAAAAGTAGTCACTAAATCCGATTATGTTAGATTTGTAAGCTTTTTTTCTCCTTTTTTTTTGTTTTTCTGAAACCTGAGTATAACAAAATACAGAAAACTGTGAAAAAAGCAAAAAACTTTACTTTTATTACCAGTAAGAGATTGAAGCCATAATATTTTCAGCTACATTCATAAGAACATTTTTAGACAAATTCTTTTTGCCCAGAAATCTCTTTGCTTTAAAATACATTCCAAAACTGTGACAAGTTTAATGTATTACTTCATATTGCATGACTTCAACAACAGGCCCTGCCTAAAAAGAATGACATCCTTATGCATATTCTGCATTAAAATGATTCTATTCAAAACACACACCCCCTCTTGCTAGTGTTATTTTTTTCAAACACCTGGGGATCTATATTAATATTAGTATGTCAAGTGTTAAATTGTATTTAAAAGTATATAAGATAAATTTTCCTATGTAAAGTACTTGACGGTGTGGTGTATTCAAAAAGCAATTTCCGTAACAGCAAGAAACCTTACTAGAGTTGTATGATTTAGTAAGATACAGCAGCCTGAAATACACAATCCTGCTGACCTTCAATACTTCAAAATCATTCCAGTTTTTATAGCTCCTGTTGTTTGCCATCCCATTTCTATCCATTGCCACTGAGTATACAAACGAAAAGAGTTTAAAGTCTGTTTTCTGTACAAACAAAATGCACACTGCTCCATGCCTACTCAGCCGGGGATTTTATTTACTGTCTACTTACCAACCTACCCTTAACTAAGGACTCTATTTCTTTCACATTTTCAACACAACCTTTCTTTACCTCTCCCTTCAGCCATTCTCCTTCCATGCTGCTGGCCTGGAATCATCTATTGTCCAGAGCTATGTGACCAACTTTCACTTCCAGAGAAAAGGAAAACACCAGAGTATCGTGAAAAAACGTGCACTAAAAAAACAATAGCACCACTTTCACACGAACCATTCCTCTGCCTCCATGCCCAGATCTCCACACTGCAGAGGTGCTCAGCTTTCATCACATTTCTAGGTGGCTTTTTCCCAATATTTCTGCTGCATCTGATGCTCAGCCAGCACACACTGAACAGCCCGTGGGCACAGGTCTCATCCCATGGAAACACAGGGAAGTAGAGGCCAGACACAGTGATGGTGGGATGCGTCCTGACTTCAGTCCTCTCCCACTCTCCCTGAACAAAGCAGTACATCTGGCCTGACAATCTCACTTTTGATAAAGCAGGTAAAAAAAGGCCAAACACCACCCAAGAAAACCCTCATGTAAGATTTGCAACAAAATAGCAAAAAACTGAAACCTGGCATTTTACTAAGTAAATCCCATTTTGTTTATAAATCCGTAAGATATGTGGTTGCTCAGCACAGTAAATAAGAGAATACGAACTCTGCAAGAGCACAGGAGGCAAAGTTGTTTTGTTCTGCATTTCTGCATGTGAAATCACTATTACGTGATCAAAACCAACAGCTAAATAATGTGTCACAGAAACCATGCAAATTCTACAGATCCAGAAAGATTTTCCTTTTGCAGCTTCAGTGGCCACATGACCCTGAAATGCCATAAAATGCCATTCCCAGAATGTTCATGTGGCTTCAGAAAAGTAGCACTTACTGAAATGCAATTAAAAGTCAATAAGGACAGATGGGGAGAAAAGAAATTTAGAGGTTCTAAAGCACAGATTCTTTTGCTAGCCTCTCTGGAGAAATACGTCCTGTCTGCCCACATCATCAATGAGCATAGAACTCTTGGGCTAATCTAGAGAAAATTATAGTATAGAAATAAGTATGACCGACACATGATAATGTGCATTTATACTGCACTTTTCTGCATTTGAGGCTTTGTCATCAATCAAGATTTCTTTCCAGTCTTCATCTCACCAAAGAAACATGACCTTTCTCACCAAGCCAACCTTTTAATGGAATTTAATATACAAATTAATGTCATTCAGACCACATACTTTCCTTCTCTTGTCAATACCTTGGGTAACCCAGCAGACCTGGCAGTTTATCTACATCAGACCTAACAAAGACGCAAAATTGTAGCTGATATTCTTAAATAAATTTCTAACTGGTGATCAATTCAGGTTACTGTAAAGAAAATAAAAGGCATTCATGTCTACCTACGAAAGACCATAATCTCCTCTATGTGAAAGCCATTTAAAGCACCAATTTATACTTATTTGTACAGGTGTGTAAGTAGTATGTACACATTGTCAGGAACTGTCATTACATAACATATGCAGTCATAATGGATAATCAGTGTGACATGGGAAAAAAGGACTTGCTCAAATCTCTGCCTCATTTAATAGCAATAAAATACTTTCTGTTTTAGCTCTTTTTGGAAAGCAGAAATTTTCAGGCTTATGTATGTTTAATATGTTTTAATTAGATGTTCACCTTCTTTACATGACAGACTGTTTAGTCCATGTCTTTCACAACTGTACATTATTTGGAAAAAGAGATTTGATGATTAAGGCTAACAACAGTGTAATAAAGAAAAATGCATACTGTAGTTACTATCACATTTACTTAGGATCAGTTCCATCGCAAATTACAAAAATATAAAAAAATTACAGAATCTGGAAGATAAAGCTATAATACTTTGCTTGCTTATATTACCAAAAGAAGAATAAAAATCCCTTGCCACACAGGTTTTTTTCTTTCCTTTTTTTTGGGGGGTGGAGGGGAGGCAGAACTGCAAGTGTGGTCAAGGGGAATATAACCAAACTCAATTTGAGCCCTCAGATATTTGAACTTGCAACACTATCACTATCATAATGACGCCTAAAAATTGTAATTTATGAAAACTCATCCCTATTGAATGAGGCAAGAACTATTGTTATGAAGACTACAGCTAGATTAAGGCAAAAAAATACAGTGGTAACAAATGATAAATTTAGGAAAGGCTGTGTTCATTAGTAAGCGGGAGAGGAAGCAACTATTGTGGTAAATATGAAAAGGTGCTGCAAACTTGGGAAGAAATGTATGAAAGGAAGAGCTGAAAAATGAATACAAAGGAATTGTGAAGTAACCAAAACAGGCAGAAAATAGTTAAGGACATTCATACTACAAATGTGCAAACTGATAAATTACAGAAGCCATCTCAAATTGGCATACTACAACAAAGAAGAAATCTAGAATCACTAATATGTAAAGAGACTGCACAGAGTACAAAATCCAAATTACTGTGCAATGCCCCATGAAGACATGAGACAGGGTGACTGCAGTTACTAAGTGATCACTTCACCTGCCATTTTGGTTCTTGGGAAATGAAGATATTTGCAAATCAGTGAAGTGTTAGAGAAATCAGAATATTTAAGAAGAGATTCAGGCTTGCCAATTTAAGCAAAGATAATTCCCTGAAAAGCAACATAGAGAATTTATATACATATATAACTTAGCTAAAATGGTATGTACGAGAAGCAGATAAGAAAAATGCAATCTAGAATTCAACATAATTAATACATAGTCAAGTTCTAAACTGTTCAAAGTAAATCTGCCAGAACAATATAATCCAAGAACTTCAGATGTTAAATAAAATTGATACTACTGATAAATTTATTATTTTACAGCAAGTTTATTTTAAGCTATAAAATCAGTATGAAGCTTTGGAGTAGTAACAGGAAAGTACTTTTTCCCAAACTGGCACAACAGCAGATGCTGCACTGCATGAAAACACCATTTATTTTTTGAAGTCTTGTGAATACATTTATGTGGAGAGACAGAGGGTGGGGTTTTTTTTCCCCTGATAGACTGAAAAGGCTTTTCCTGTGACACTGGCCCAGGAGGCTTAGCCTTTCTGCAGTGTTGAAGCTGGGAGATGTCATGTCCTCCTCCCTGATACGGATCTCCCAGGTAGTTACTGGTTCCTTTTGAAAAGCTGCTCCTTTTGAAACCTGCCTTTTGAAAGTCCTCTTGCCCTTCCTGTTCTCAGCCCTTCTCCAAACCAGTCTCATATATTACCTAAAGAGGTGGCAGAATCATAAAAGATGATAAATACCTCTGGGATCATCCTTCATCAACACTGAAATGTTGTCTGAGAATTGACTATTATCTTGATCCATTATTTTTCTCCTTCCAGTTTTTTTAGACAGTCTATTGCTGAATTAAACAAATATAAACATCAAAATTATGTCCCAATAAACAAGCTTCTGCTTCCATGTGAAAAAAAGGTCACATAGTAAAATAAAACAAAAAAGTCACTAAATGAACATGAATAATCTCTTGAAAGCACATCTATTTTCTAGTTCTCAATGAATTTATAATTTATGATGTATAATTATTTCTATAACTTACATTTAATGATACATTTTTCCTAAAAATCTGAGCTTCACCACACTTGAATTCATGCAATAACACCATCCTATGACCTAATTACATTTGTATATTTAAGATACCTTTAAAAATTAATTTACCAAGATTTTAATAACTATATATTCTTTTATGAATATATAAAACTTGAACATACATCTTCTACAATTCATATTGACTCCTACTACATCAAATGTATTATTTTACCTCTTTATCTCTTACTTCTGTAAAACCCTATAAACATAGCACCTTGCATGTCAACAAAGGAGCGTATTGTTTTCTTTCAAATATTAGTTAATTTAAGGTAAGCAAGGTTTCCTACTACCTGCATAACTGTAGATTTGCATCCTAACAAGGGAAACTGAAAGGATTTCACAGCAAACATACTACAAACTGCAGGGACATGGGGAAAAATTCTGCTACCTGCTTCCTAGACTAAAAGAGAAGCGATCCCCTGACAATCCAAATAATCAGATTCATTTAGCACCACAGTTGTGCCTTCAAAAAAGCTACCAAAACAGGGAATGCCCTCAAAAAACTGAGGTCTTAATACGGAGCTTGTAGGAAACATTTTCACCATTCTATTTTATTATTTCTTTGTTCAATAGCTCACTAGCTAAATTTTTACCGCACCAGAAACCTGCAAACTGAATCAGATTTGAGAAAAAAGGCAAAAAAATGACCAAAGGTCAGGCTCTGTGATGATACACCCTTACAGCCCCCAATTCACAAAACTAAAAACATACAGTATTATGTCCAGTTATGTCATGTAAAGGTACAAGCTTTTCCATGGTAGGCAGGTATGCAAGGCCAAAGAACTCAAACTAACAGACTAATGCAGTATCATGCCAAAACCTTCCCTCCTGGAAGTCAGGCAAAGCATTACATTTCTGAGTAAAAGACAATTCCAATTAATGATATTTGCATGTCTCCGTTAAACCTGCTAGCAAGAAGTGCTGGAGAGCTGCTTTAATGGTTCTCTGGTAGCTCTATCATACAAGTAATTGTTAACTCTATGTGTACTATGAAATTATTAAATGTTTATTTCCTAATGTCAAATCAATTATTAAGCACATAAGAAGCCATATGAAGGGCTTGAATTATTCATTTCCATTTGTCACTTGGTCTCTCAATTTCAGAAACATCAGAAGAGTATGACATTTAAAATCAGTTTCAGTATTCTCAGAAACATTCATATTCTTACTGATAAATGTTACTTCCCATCAAAGAGAAAAATCTTGCCACATTCATGTAGTGCATATTTATCCAAGTCTCACATTTGTATTGTACTTCAATATGTACATTTGCCTCAACAAAATTCATTCACATGACTTGCACTGCAATTATCACATTGCATGTAAACTATGCAATAATCTTGATGAAAACTACCATCAGCTCAGCCTTTGTACTTAATTGTCCCCCCATGATGAAAAAAACTTCAGGAAATGGAGTCAAGGAAAATAAACTAGCAGGGAAACAAGAATTTCATAAGGATCTTTCAGTAAGTTCCAGGACACATCCAGTCTCTTCTACTTCATATTACATCCTCTCTCATAAATGTTATAATGAATGCCTAAAGAGATCAGAAATTGACCCAAAATTATTATCCCCAGATGCTTTAAATTCTGAGACTACTTCTCCAGAACACTGGAAAGACAGAAGATATTTAGATAGCAAAAACCATGAACTTTTAAAATTCAGAAAATGCATCTCTTCAGCTTTTAGATGAACTTCAGGCACAGGTCAAAGTAAATTGTCATTTAAAACAACTCAGTAGTTTCCAGATGTTCAGTAGAGCATTAGGAATAAAGAACTAAAAGGATGCTTCTGAACCACTGAAGTCCATGTTTCTTCAATTGAAGACACTGACTGACTCTCAGCTAAGGACAGCATTCCTCACTGTAAAACCAATTCATTATTTTAATCTTTATTATCCTGGGGATATTAACCTCCACAAACTGAGTGCCCCAATGGCTATGGGATGCATTTTAATGTACAGTTTAATTTTCATTACTGGCCAGATGACTTTTATTTTTGTGTGTGTCACTAACTCTTTGTCTTCCGTAGCTTCTCCTCAAGTCTGATGTCTGCAACCACGGACTATCTGTAGATGGCAGTCACACCCCTCAGCATTCTTCTCCTCTGCAGATCTATACCCAAGTCAAGCTCTTCTCAACTCCTCTCACAAACTCCCCTTTCTCCTGGTGATCTTTTGAATATATGCAACTAGAGGTTTATGTAGTCATCCAGGCAAGGATTCATCTTTAGCTGGGTACTTTGCCATCACAAACGAGTTTTTGTCTGGACACATGTCCAAATGACCCAGTGAACAGCTAATGCTTCCTCTTTTCATTCTGCTTGTCCTTGCTGTGTTTTCTACTGATGAACTCAGTGTATAGCTGCAACTTCTGCTGTTAGTCCCCAAATGCAGGCACCTCATATTTCCTATTATTGAATTTCATCTAGCTGCTGTTACTGCAGTCCTCAAGGTCAAGCTTTTCTTCCCCGTAACATTGTGGTCTTTAGCTGTATTAGGAATCTTTGAACTGGGTCATCAACAAATTTCATTATAGCAGTGACATTCAGTTACCCCTTCACTAGTAAAAAAGCACTAATAAAGGGAAACATTCTCCAGAGAGCTCTCTGAGAAATCCAGCCAGAAATCTTGCTCCTGCCTGACGCCCTCTAAAGTCACACAACCTGCCACCTCCCCTCACCTACATGTACAGTTACCTTAATAATGGTCATCTCCCTTTAGCAGGGCTTCTAGTCTCCTGTTTGGCACGAAAACAGATTTTTTTTCTTTCAAAAATACGTTCCCTACTCAAAACAGTAATCAGTTAATTTTTCACAAACTGCTCTCATAATGCACTGCCATGACATATCAAAGGTTAACAATGGCACGTTGGTTATGCCAATGGGGATTTCAGGGGTTCGCACACTATGGTATTATATTAATTTACTGTATTGCTGATTTTAATAACTGGCAGGTCTCTCTAATAGTTCATCTTTTTCCTGTCTTCTATACATATATAACCATACCAGACTTGATGAAACCACTTAAATGTCTTCCTATTAAGCCTGTGACTTTATATATTTATAAAAAAAGCATCGAGATAAAAATCATCTGTTCTCTTTCCATGAATATAACTGAAAATACAGTATATACTGGTGGATTGGGGGGTTCTTCTTTTTCTATCGTACCTATTCCTAAAGCAGAGTATCGTCTGCTTGGCAGGGTCTTTCCTTTTCATACAATGCTTCTGGCTTCCTTCATGTCCTTTTTCAGGTGAATATTCACCTACAAGTTACTGAACCATGCTCCTTCAAGATTTTGTTCCTTGTTTAGGATACTCATTCCTGAGAGTCTGGTTAATCTTGAACTTAAAAAAATGTTGAGTCTTCCCCACACTCCAGATCCTGAACAAGTGGTATAGCATCAACCCATCCTCACTTACCTGTGCTGCAGGGATTTCACTACACCTGCCTTGCTTTCCTCAAATATTTAAGAATACTTTTTTCTCATACTGCTTAACCACAAAACATGTTATTGATTATTTAGGGCAGGGCTGACTTTAGATAAGGCAGGTCCCATGCAAGGTGTGGAAATCAGACCCAATGCAATTCCACACAAAGACAAGTCTTCCCTTTCTGCACACCCATTTTCTCACCACACTGCCTAATACAGGAGCTAATTACCACAACCACAGAAACTCTGTGCAGGCCCTCACCCCTCAGCACACAACAGTTATCTCCAGGTGCTAAGACAGTACCAAAAAAAAAAGAGATTTATAAAACTAGTGCATAAAATTTTGCCCACACTTCCTAAGTCAGGACTGCTCCAAGGCCCGAATTGAACCATTCCATATCAACACACTAAAACAAAACAAAGAAGTATTTTAAATTCTGCTCAAAGAGCAGAATTTAGGCTAAAATAATCAAACATATATTCTAAACACATCACTCTGGATATTTTTTTAAAAACCAAAAGTGTGAAATTCCACTTGAAGTAATTTCTGTGCTGTAACTGAATATAGAGGAGGAAGAACACATCTGGTGCCTGCACTGTGCAAATGTATTTATGATTAAATAGAATTGAATACCAAAATCCTGCAATGATAGAATTCATTAGACTAGTATAATGCTGCATAATTACTCTTTTTTTATATCATCCACTGCATGCTTTAAGAGCTCTTTTTACCCATTGATATCAATGTGCTATGTCATATTTACATACATCCTGCATAAAAGGCTGAGGAAATATTAGACATGACAGAGGGTGACACAGAAAGGCAACTGTTGTACAATAACTACACTGTCAGCAAAACAAGAGGAAACTGATTTAAATTCATTCCCCAGCATGGAACTCTACAGACAGGTACTGGATTTACATTTTGAAAGGAAAGGTGCTTCATACTATAGTAAGGAAGAGCTCTAACACAATAAAATCTATACATCGCTCCTTTTTACCAGCTCTCCTTGCTCAGCTTGCCTGCCTTGCATTACTGGCCCTCCACCAACACCCCATCCACAGATTTCCTCATGGACCTTGCTAAACAAGCATTGCCCTTGGGTCTTTCCTCACTGGAACCATCTCCACACATTACTGCCAGCAGGCAGTGGCTCTCTCTGAGCCTCCACATGACTGCCTTTCCTCTGCTTCTTTCCTACCAACCCAAGTGTCTCATGACTCCTAGCAGGCAGACCAGTCTCCCTCCTGGCTCATGCAAACTGTAGCATATGAAGGTCCTAACAAAGGATCTAAGTTCCCCAGGCCACCAAGGAAAACCAGGGGCTCCACTGCCACAGAAACTTGGGCTGACAGCAACAAAAGTGGGTTGCTACACTTCTTTAAAATAATTTGTCAGGTACAAAAGACTTTTGCCATCACTCTTTCAATTGTTTTCATGTTAAGCCACTCACCGTCTCCCTAAGGCACGCTCCATCTCCCTCTCAGTGTACTCATTGTTCTTCACTGTTGGCACAGAGGAGTAAGGGAGTTTGGACACCCAGAAAGAGGTAAGTTAGCTACTACGGCTGATGGTGCAAATCTGCTGGCTGCTCTCATAGATGGGTTAGTGATGATACCTGGGCAGTCCAGTGACAATAACAGCCTTTGGATCAGGCTCAGCAGGCAATTACAGAACCAGCATGGAACTGGCAGACTGGCACAAGGGACAAAGCAACTGTCCACAGCCACACTGTCCTCCCCCTTCAAACAGCGGCCAGACACCCACCTGATAAGAGCTTTCTCTCCAAAACTGTAGCTGCAACCAAAGAAGAGTCAAGGAAATGGAGACTGATAAAAGCAGTCTGCAGGGACAGCAAAAAGGTAGCTGAAACCAATTACTATTTGCACTTATTTCACATCAGCCTACAGATGTCTAATAAAAAAAACAAAACAGTGGTCCTGACCAACCACTTCGTTTCCAGCCCTCTACTAATTGCAGGTTATTTGAGCTATGGGCCTGCAGGCTAAGGAGGAACTGCTCTGCATTAAATATATATTGAGTTCCTAACCAAAATAATCTCTCTCAAGAGGTATTTTTATTGTGAACAAAAGCTGCAAAAGTTCACACCTCAGGTTCCTTAAGACAACAAACTACATTGAGCAGCTGCAACAGCCAAAAGGCACATGAAAATCATTAAGCCAAAATTTAAAAGATGAAGGGTTGCCACTCAAAGGGCTGTGCACAAATGACACAAAAACATGCTCTTTCTATTTACTGTGGTATGCAGAAAATCTATCTTTCAATAGCTACTAGTACAACTAAGAAATACCATATTCTTAACATGCTTAAGATTTAGGGGACATGAAAGTTACGATATTTTTAAACTCTCCTGGACCAGAACAGAAGTTAGGCTGTAATTTGAAGTAAATTAAAAGCAAATTAAAGTAAATCTATATAAATATGAAGTAAATTAAAATAAAGCACTTGTTTGGTAAGTTACTATGCAATAACTGACTCTTTTCATCAGTTTCTAATTAGTTAACGTTGACAGAGATATATTGAAACCTAACTAATTTAACTTTTACACGGTGTCTCCTTTCTTTCATAAAAAGCATAAAGGAATCACAAAACCACTCTAATATGCCAAGTAAAATGGTTTAAAGATTCACAAAATGTAAAATTTCAACAAAGAACCTGTCAATCATCACCAAGGAAGGATTTTTCCGATTTGATTTCACATATAAGAGAGAACACCAATTATTGACCTACATATTTTCAGTGCAGAGCAAACAAAACAGCAGCATCACAGGAATACAAGGCAGTATTTTACTACTCACAGATCTTTTTCAAATGTTTGAAAACATCATAGCTGCAATTAGTCTTTTGTGTAACGTGTCAAATTCCCAGAAAGATGCCTGTATTTCCATAGTTTACTCTTAATTGACACTAGGCAAAAGTACACCTACAAAAGCAATCCACAAAAGTGGTCTGCTGTTCAAAGGGGGGAAAAAAAAGCAGGTTTGGGGAAGTGAAGGGTCCCACTACAGGGAGCCACAGGGAGACCTTGGACTCCCAGCAGTGGCCAGGGGCTACTCTGGCACAGCCCCTCTCCCAGCAGATGCCAAAGACATCTGCCGCCAGGTCCAGGCACTCCGGAAAAGCCCTGCCTTCTCTCAGCTGGAGCCTGCAAAGCACTCGGCAAGGCGGCTGCCTGGAGCCAGCTGCTGCCGGCAGAGCAAGAGAGGCAGCTCCGTCCCAAATATCCTTTTCTCCAAGCAGCTCTTGCACACAAAACAAAGAGAAGACTGAAACATCAGAGGAGTTGTGTCCTGGCAACCTACAGGAAGACAATGGCTTTTCCCAGAGCTCCACAGTCCTTCCTCTGTCATGGGGCCAGACACATCCCCTGCATGCTGTGGGAATGCCTACATTTTTCCTAAGAGGAAAGCAACGCAGGACAAATCATTTTCACAGGCTAAATACAACTCCAGGACTAAGACATCAGTATCCCTCCTACATCTCTTTCAGTCCATGTGCTTTGGAAAACCATTATCCCATTTTCAAATACCAAAATTAAATTCAGTATCTTTTGCAATGAATAAATAATACGGCCAATTAAATATTTGCATCTAAGCTTGAACGTCTGAAATATTCTAGCATGACATGACACAACTGCCAACGAAAACAAATCAAAAAAGTAAGACCAAGTGAATTATCTAGACCTGATACTACAAAGATACAAGCACTCCCAGAGTGAAATCCATATCTAGAAAAAATTATTTCATGTTCTGGTTGCTTTTTACTACATGCAAGTGTGACCCGGTTTGGTCGTTTTAAATACTGAAAAGAAAAAAAAAAAAAACTAAAAAAAAAAACCCAAACAAGGTAGGAGGTTTCTTAGATAATTAATCCCACAACCTTCCAAGAAAATGAAAATATAAAGTTACCCACAAAGATAACGGCTCCAAAAGTATTACTAACATATACCAGTAATTTAAATAATTTACATTAAAGAATTTAAAGGAACTACTTGAAGTTCAATATTTGCCCAAGCCTTGGCAAGATCTGAGTAAAAAGTCAGAGAATTTATTTCAAGTCTATCTCAAGGACCTAGAAGGCATTCTGGATAGAGTAATACCATTTAAAGGTTAAACTCATAGAATCAGCATGAAATTTTCAGAAGACATATTTGTATGTTCAAAAAAAATTTTCCATCCTTTGAAGAGTTTTAAAAATATTATATGAGGAGTATTCCTGTGTAGAATGGTTTGGGGAAAAGAAAATGATGTGGCAAACTCAGAAGAATCGATCAGACACAGCGTTGGATATTGCACATCAGTTACTGATTGCAGCTATTAGGCTGCAATTATATTTTTCTTTGTCTTCATTACAAAATTTTAAAAATGTGAAGGGTACTTCACTGCTTCTCTACTCATCCATTTTTCCAGACAAGTAAGGAGACTCCCAGTCCTTTTTTCATATGCATTGCTAGAGAACACCCTGAAGACCACAGAAAGCCTACACTAAGAGCTCAAACATTTTAAACTAAGAAAGATAGCATCAGCAGTGTTGAACAAAACTAGCATTTACTGCCATGTTAACTGGCCACTACAGTCAAATATTCACTCTACAAAGGTGATTGGGATCAAGTATTAATTATACAAAGGAACTTAAAAATATAAAAGCAAAATCCTTCTAATATTTCCTAATATATTTTAAGTATGCACATCTCTGGTATTTCTAAAACAGATGGAGGGAGTCTCAGCATGCAACCACTTAGTCCCAAAAACATTTCGTGAGATGTCCCACAAAAATGAACATGAATGTTTTTGTATAGAATGGTTCTTGGAAATGTACCCAATGGAATTAAAATTAGTAATAATGACAGTCTTACCTGGTCCCAGGGACAGATGATTCCTCCAAAACACATAAAGAGATATCCCATGGCAACAAGACATACCCAGACCACCAGAGAAAATATACGAAGCAGCTTCTTAAATACAGGTTCTACGCAGACAAGGATAAATATAGCAAAAAAAATTGCTAGGGCCGTTGGAACAGTTATTAAAAATGCCACGTGGTCTTCAACTTCCTGGAAACAGAGGAAAATGAAAAGGAAGTTAAAAGCTAACGTAATTAAAGGTCAGACACCAATAACATACTCTAAACTGATTGTACATGGAGATCCCAAAAAGACATGACTGGATATCTAAAGCAACTTTCAATTAAAATACGGTTTCTTTCATGGTAAGAAGCTGTTATGTGGAGCATCATCTTCATAACTACTACTGCAAATATTAACCACAAGAGCACACCATTTCTTTTACTAATCTGAGTTGCAGTAGGCTGTGAGAAGTGTGTGCAACATGAGGTTGGAAAGCTGGTTCCAAGCTCAGTCTGCAGTAGATCCAGAGCCCATGGCCAACCAGCCAACAACTCCACTGCCAGCACACACAGAACGGAGAGGGATGCAGAAGAATGAAAGCTTGCAACAGCATGAATCTGCAGGAGAAAGAAACATCCCCTGAAGCCTAGCATGCCCCTGCAGAACCTTTTCACTGCTCTGCAGACTGAAAAGACCCATCACATCAGGAGAGGTGCTGCTCTGCAGACTGAAAAGACCCATCGCATCAGGAGAGGTGCTGGAGCTGAGCCAGGCAGCCCCATCTGCTCCGTGTGTAACAGCCAACGCAACCACGAGAACGTGATGGGTGACAGCAGCAGGGACTCTCTTGTGAGAGGTACAGAGGTGCCCATGTGCTGACCTGACACACCCCTGAGAGCTGTGCTGCTTGCTGGGGGCTCATATCAGCAATGCCACCAAGAGATTCCCAAGCCTCATGGAGCTCACTATTACCCACTGCTGTAGGTTCACACGGGCACCAGTGACACAGCCAGGAGTAGTCTGAGCAATACCAAGAAGGATTGCAGAGGGTGATGGTAAGGGACTCCAGAACACAAGTAGTTTTGTCACCAATTCTCACCAAACTAAAGTTGGCAGGCGAACAGAACTTAAGTTCATTCCACTCCTAGAAGTTTGATGCCAATACCAGAAAGAGATGCTCTGCATCTGAAAAGGGATTGCAAGTCAGCAGGAGAAGGAATTCCAGCCGCTCTAGACAGTACGCTGGCTTTGGGGGCATGGGAAGTAAACAAGAGATGTGCATCTGGGATCTTATCACAGAGATGTGGTGGGACAGCTTCTATGACAGGAGGGTTGGAATGGAAGAATACTGGCTCTTTAAGAAGAACAGGAGAGGGGAGACAAGGAGAGGGTGCTTCCCTCTATGTCATGGAGCATCCCCTGCCAGGTGACGGATGAGGAGCTGACTGAGAGCTTATAAGCGAGGTTAAAGGGAAAGCAGAGATAGGCAACATTACAGTGGGAGTCTGCTACAGGTCGTCCAACCAGGAAGACTCAGAAGATGAGGCCCTCTATAGACAGACAAGAACAGCCTCGTGTTCACAAGTCCTAGTCCTCATGAGGAACTTCAGCCACCCCAATACCTGTTGAATGGGCAACACAGCAGGGCACGAGCAATCCAGGCAGTTCCCAGAATGCGCTGATGATAATTCCCTTCTCCAAGTGGTACAGGACAAGGTGGGTGGGGCTTTGAGCAGCCTTGTTTAGTGGAAGGTGTGCCAGCCCAGGGCAGGAGGGTTGGCACTAGGTGATCTTTAAGGTCCCTTCTAACCCAAAACACTCTATGATTTAATCTTATTTGAAGCCGATTGAGAAAACTGTAAATCACGCTGAACAATGCAGCTGTCAAAATGCCTCACAAATCAACTATGTCCACAGCTCTATAAAAGTCTTTTTGACAGGGATAGTTGCAAGGTACTATATGATTTGCTTCTGCTTAAAGTATTTATCTGGAAGTACAGACTCTAGATTACATATATACATTTCCTCCTAGCAACTGCTTACTTTGGAATGTACAAACAACACCCAGAGCAAGGACTAGAATATAACGTGAAGTAAGATTCAGAATATTCAATATTTAAATTTATTTACAGAACTTACTTGTAAGTTACTACACTAACATCTTTAAATCATCTAATGATGGATGCATTAATAAAGAATAAATATTTGATTTTCTATTGCTGTATATGCTCAAAATGGTATGCCTGATTGAAGTAAAACACCACTATACCAAAGTACAGTCACGGGATCTTTAGTCATTCCCCAGCTGTTCTGAATTCTAACAGCCTCATTTGCAGCAACAAGGATTCCCAAAAGCAGGCCCCAAATGCTACTGCTGCAACAGTAACCACAGACTTCATGCACAAAAGCCTCAGATCCATTTTTCATGCTGGTGAAAGCTTCAAGAGAATCTGAAAGTACGTATTTGATGATTTGTAAGACATCTAAGCACAAAGAAACAACATTTCTTTTTCCCCTTTTTTTAGTTGCTTCCTTAGTGCCCTGTTAAATCTTGTTTATTGATAGATTTTCAAATCAAATACATGACATTTTACTTAAAAGTATCTTAATATGACTTTTTTCCTTTCTTATGTATATAAGACTTGCTTCAATTAAATCAAAACGAAAAATTTACAAATAAATTTGTAAATTTACAAACACTTAAAAATGCCATCAGCAGGGTTTGTTTTTAGTTTTGTTTTTCCCCTGATCTAGTAAGTTTTACAACCTGATATCTAGAGACGCTTGCTGTAAAAATCTGTCCCCTTCCGCTGTTCCCATTTCTTCGTTTTCCTTGCTGCCCTGCCTGCATGTGCACCACAGACTGGGACACCCAGCTGCTCCCAGCTCCAGCCACCACCCTGACAGGCTCAAACCAAGGAGACCACCACAATATACCCCACCCTGCCAGACAAAAGTCAGCTCATCTTTCCACTCTTCTTGTTTTTAATGCCCTTTTGGATTTATGAAGTCACACATTTAAGCAATTGTTATTGCAACACTGACTTTTACGGTATAAGCAAAAAAAGTGTCAAGAAATTTTAAGTGGTGATTCTAACCCTGAAATGCAAACACGAAGCTTCCAAATATCACATACACACATGAAGGCTTTCAAGCACTTGGGTAGTCACACAGAAAACAAAACTATGGCCTTAAATTTAGGCACAGGGGTTAGTGTCTGCACAAGTACAGAGCTGCATAGAGTAACATACGTGCAATCTTGCATAGTAAAAATATAAAACCTACCTACTAGTAGGAAGAACTACTGATTTATATATATGAATGTTGTGACTTTTGATCAATCCAATCTAAGAAACTTGTTTCAGTTAATTGATTCAGTATCTGGCACAACCAATGCCAGCTCAGTTAACATCAAAAGCATTTAACTTCAACCTTTGACTTCTGCCCTTCCAGGTGGGATTGCCAAACTCTTGTGGCAAGAGACAGATGTCACAGGCAACAGGACAACATTAACTTCCTTGCACCATCTGTCACGCAGCCCAAGTCACAGCATCAAAGGAAGCCACAGGCTCCTGGAGTAAGTCAAGACTGTGGAAAAACACAGATTTTAATGATGGCAAATTGGCATTTCAGCGATAAGGATCATGCTACAAACATACTAGGCGAGAAAATCCAGATGCACTTCAACTGCATGCTTCTCCACATCGGTAAAAAATAACAAAACTACTGTACTTTCTGGGAGGATTTGGCTTCATAACAAATCAACAATATTTAGATGTCTGTTTAGAGTACATGAATGCTCATGCAGCTACATATATTTATATGTATTCTATAATTAGATCAATCCATCAAAGTGTTTGTTCCAAATTAACAGCTACTCAGTTTCCTTTTTTAGGCATACACTGATTTCAACACTTAGCTATTTTGATCACTAAATCTAAAATTTTACTTCTGCTTTCCCCCCTTCTCAGGTTGCCTACTACACAATTTTACATTTTGATTTAAATGGAAGGAAATAAAAAAAAAAAATAGACCACACCGTATCAGGTCCTGAGCACAGGTGACCTCTCTGAGCTGACACAGGACAACATCCTTCTGTGATGACAAGCTGCTTGCATCACACCATACACTAAACAAATTCTGAAGTAAAATTGAAATTTAAAGACAGAATAGGGTACACATTAGGCAATTCATAAAATATAGGAGAAAATAAAACTTTATTATAATTTTACCCTTTATGGAAACTTTATGTGTACAGGGGGATTTTCACAATCCTGCCTTTAAAACACATGTTAATGTCAGGTCAAGAAAAGCAGGCCCTGTAAGGCAGAGGTTTATTCTGGAAGCTATTTTTAATTACTTCAGAGGAACTAAATCTTTACAGAATTGTAACTTTAAGAGCAGGACATTTAGAACTTGCAGTTTCCAGAAAAATATTTGTAATTATTAGTGTATTTAGCAGGTTGGGTGTTGCAAAAACCTGAAAAATCCTGAAGGTTAGCTATTCTGTTACCTTAACCAGTCCTCAAAGAGGTGGGGGGAAAAAAGAAAAAAACAAACCCAAACACTTTCCTTTTTTTTTCCCACTAGTCTCAGAAATTAAAATACACCAGAGGTAACAGAATTAAAATATCAGCATGACACTTTTGAACATAATGGCTAAGCCCGCAATACATGGATCTTACCTGACAGCTCTGTCTCCCTGAGTGTTTTCTATCTTGCTGTCTTTTAATTACTGAAGAAATTAAAAAGTCTACTGTTAGAAATTTTTCCAACCCCCACAAATTCTTCCAAAGTGTGATAATCTTGTTATCACCAGTAAAATCTGAAGAGTCGCTTTCACTCATCTTTCCAAAACCCACAACCTTCTCTCAATTGACATCCTGTTCTTTCCCAGATAATGTCATGCCCTCAGTTTAATTTTAAACACCAAAGCCGCTGTAGAGCACTTCACTGTTATATATAAAAACATAGTCAGATGAAACAATCCATAAAAATGAACAAATAAGCAGTTAAAATGCCAGTTTTAGCATAAAATCTTTTAACATGGTCCCTCATTCTTTTGACATATTTTCTTTATTCTTTTTTGATTAATGGAATTCAACAGCAGTCTATATACAGAGGACTCCTGCTGGGATCTGAAATATCACACGCTTTGAATTAACTCAAACCATTTACCACATTAAATTCCTACTAAAATCACTTTTTGCTGAGATCAATGAAACACTTTCTAAATGTAAATATAAAACCAAGTGAGTAATGTTCTTCAGACACTGATTTAATTTTTTATTTCATACATCTATTCAATTTTCAGTATCTTCAATTTCATGCAGCTATTTTCAAAAGTGTTGAGTGTTACAAGAAACGTTACAGGGCTGAAGGATTACTAGCTTATGGACCTCTCAATCAAGCATCCTTCTTTAACCAGTCTGACTTAAAAAATCTTTTGAGTTGTCTCTGTGGAAAAAAACCACCCATTTTTCCTGCAAAACATGTTCCAGGACTTGAGACAATGATTTTCAGAAGACATAATCACCCTTCTGTTTGTAAAACTGGACAGCATTTAAATTCTCTAACATCTCAAAAATATCTCTCTACAAAATCTGCAAAAGTCTTCTGGCTACTTGTGACCCCTCTCCTATGGTTTTATATTTTAGTGACTTTGCTTACGGCTGACTGCACTGTGTGCCATCTGCTAGACAGCTGGAAAAATCTCCATTTTACTAAGAGGTGCTGTGCCCTGCTCCTGGCCAAGTAGCTGTACAGTTTCATCTAGGATTTCATCATTTAGGACAACAACTGAAAAGTTCTGGCCAGCAGTCCCAGGTTTCTTTTCCATCAATTCCATTAGTATTACTCCATCTCCACTTCAGAAATTGTGCAGCATCTTTAAGGCCAGATGCTATTTCCAAGACTGCACAGTATTTTCTGGATCCACAAGTCAGAAAGACTTCTCTGTCTTTTGTGCCCACCATTTATCTTTCATAACATAAAACTTTGCTTGTTATTCTTGCTTAGATGCATGGTTAGAAGCTTTCACAAGTGCTTTTTTTTTTTTTATAAGGACATTAGCAGAAAATTAACTGAACTGTATCTTTGAATCAAACCATCCTGAAGTTTGTGTCAATGAAGCTTTTCATTTTCACTAAAGCCCTATGTAGCTGCATGCCCGAATATTTTTTCTCCTTGATTCAGCATTCCCTGTCTGGCTTAGCAGATCAATGATAACAGCATCAGGCTCCAATCCAGTTCTTTCATGATGTCTGCTGTCTTGAGAAATTCAGTTCTGTCTATTAATGAGTCTGATGTGCAGTCTACACTTGCTGCTAGCACACAGAGATATCTGACTCCCCACTAGATGCACGTCACTCCAGCCATTTGCACATCATATGGATCATGTGGCATTACAACTGCCCAGCTGCTGCATGATGTTCCATGTAACCATGAGAAGCAGTTCTGCATCCATGGCCACATTCTATGCTATTCTGTATTCATTAGTACATGGGAACATTATTGGAGCAGCAAGATTTCATCCAAACCCTTCCGATGACATTCTGGGCTACCTGGGGCCTTTCCCCAGGCTTGAAAGACGTGAACAACATGTGCTGTAAACGTGCTGCCTGTATGAGAAGTGTGCAGTTTTGCACCAGTGCAGCACCTCTGCTGCAATCCCACAGGAACTGTTCTTTGACGTTGCAGGCGATATCCCTGTGAGCACACAGGACTAACAGTGACAATGCAGTGACCAGCCCTGCAGGTCTTGTGAACACCCCTCTGACCACCCACGTGCCTGACTACTGAGCCAAGCACTTTTGGCCAGTGGATTTTTTTTTAGCTAGTCCAGCTACATATAGATATTATTTATCTTCTCAATTAGTCAGTAGAAAATGATTGTATCCAGATTTTTCCAAGTTTGCCTGATAGCTATAAGTGAACCTTGTCTGCTTCAGTGTTGTAGCAATGATTATCAGGAACACAAAGTCTTAACATGCCAGAGATCACAGACTTCTCTCTTTAATGCAAAAAACATCAGACCTCACAGAGTGTTTGGAAAAGCTCTTTGGAGGTGCCATGGCTGCTGTGCAAATAACAGTAATAGAAGAAGTTGAAATAAAAGTTCTGGAGGCAAAATATTTGTTGCTAGTGAAGAAGCAGAGAACTATTGTAGCATTCCCATAAATGGTCCCCCCAAAAAAAACCTGGGTGGAAAGCAAAAGTTTAATAAGCGGCTAAGAAAATGTGTTCAAAAGGGAAATTAAAGAAACTGAGAAATTTGGGGAATAGGGATTTTGTCTCTAGAAGGTAGCTGAGCTTCACCTAAACTAGATAAGAATGAGTTTGCTAGCACTTGCAACATCATAGGAAAACATTCAAATTGAATGTTAAAGATTGATTGTTATAGAAACAGAGTGCATGGTTCAAGAGAAGCAGTAATGTCAAGGAGACTGGTAAGTCTCAACTAAACGAAAGGACAGAAGTTGATTAAACTCAACTAAGGAGGTTTCAGCAAAGGAAAGGCAGAACAGATTCTCTTTTTAAAATCTGTCAGAGAAATAAGACACCCATTCGAAAGTAAACACTCTTCTCTACAAGCCTAGGAAGCTAGATGGAAGAACTAAAATGCCTGTTGTTGAAGCATTATTTACACAATAGCCTTACTGAAAACTTGGTGTAAAAAAAACCATCAGCAGAATAATGAAAAAGTAGAAAGAGACTGAAAGCCATACACTTCAGCAGGGACTGAAGAAAGGCCTCTATTAACAGTCTAAGAAATTAACAAACAGTATAAAGTGGCTATGAGGAAAAAAAAAAAAAAGAGACTGAACAGCAAAGCCTCATAAAAATAAATTACTTAGAGGACTGGTTATCATGCAGATATAAGGAAGGCTGTCAAAGAAGAAAACACAGCAGGTCAAGGGACACTTTAGTGACTCCCAGATGGATTTGCTAAGGATCACAACAGCAGATGGAAGCTGAGACCACAGTCTGTGTCTCATGCACTACTGAAAAACAAAACAAACAAGTACACAGATGAAAAAACCCACCCATATGAAGAAAGAGAAAACAATCTTGAGATTAGTCTGATCTCAAGAAATGGAAAGAATCTGGTTCACAAAATATTGCTATTGAGGAGCTTCTTTATACCAATGACAAATCTTGTTAAGCAAACAAATGACAAGACCCAAACACCAAAACTGAAAGGGGCAGCTATAAGCTTACAGATTAAAATCTTTGTAGGGAGCCTGAAGACACTGTAAAACTCAGAGGCACAGGGCAAAAGCTAACCAATTCCCCTAAACAACTTGAAAAAGACTAAAATACAACCAGAACGCCTCAACATCCAAGTAGTGAAGCTTCTAAAAATTATCTTTAATAGGAAAAAAAAAAAAAAAACCAACAACCTGAAAGGGGATAAAAAAGGATTTAATATAAAGATTCAATTAATATAAAGACTCAATAATGCCAGCCAAGAAAAGAACTTGCTTGAGAAATTATTTTTAAGAGTATACAAATAAGTAGTAAATTCTTTTTGAAACATAATCAGGAGTTGGCAGCCTGCTAAAGGACTTCCAAGCAAACAGACAATGCAGGTATTAAAAAAAAAACAACCAGAGAAGAACAGATTGTAGCAGAAAAGGTTCGAGTTGTTTTTGTTTTGTTTTTTATCTGTGTTCAGTGTGGGATAATTCTCATTCCAAAATAATCTATGCAGGGAAATACATCAAAAAGTCTGTCTCAAATTGGAGCATTAGTGAAAGGCATTACAGACAAAAGCAGAAATTTGAAATGTAAAAAAAAATATCACCACAAGCAGTCAGGATTCACCAGAAACGGCCAATAAGACTCAAAGAAGAGAAAGCTAAAACAGCAGTAGCATGTAACCTGCACCCAAAAGTTCCAGAGTATCCAAAGACAGACATGTGATGTAATGCCAGTCTCTCCTGGGATCCTTCTCAAAGACTAAGGGAAGTACCAGCAGGCCTCGCATCTACCCTAGGAAAAATTGTTAAAAACAAAGGTACCAAAGGCCTCAGGAATCCTAGGGTATGTGTTCAAAATATCCATAACCACTTTGGGAAAAGGGCTGAATAGAAATCTGGCAAAGATAAGGGTCAACTATGAAGAAACACAAAAGGATCTCATAAAAGTCACCATGGAACAAGAAAATGGCAGATGAATTTCAGCAGAGATGTGTGTGCAGAGATACACCTCAGACAAAGCAATCCTAATTTTATGCACAAGACAACAGGTTCTTGGTTGGCTACTAATACTTAGAGAGATTTGGTGTTTATCATAGCCAGACCCATTGCAACATTACTTAGGTCCTCACCAGCAGTCAAAAAACAACCCAAAATGCAGAACATAGGAAAATAGAATAAAGAGGTGAGAACATCACAATGCCACCTCAATGCATGACGAACACCGTAATTCTGGTTCAATCACCACTTCCAAATGATAGTTTTCAAGAATGGTCAAAGCTGCAATACAGTGGCTAGATTCTAAAGGAGTAACACTTGGTTTTAAGGTTTCTCTTCCCTGCATGGAGTGCAGAGACTGCCCTTTAATTCAGCTCTTCTGATGTTTAAAGGTAGTGTCCATCTCAGGCCAACAGGAACAACCTCCACTGGATCTATCCGCATGCAAAGGTGTAGCCAGAGCCCCATGAGCCCATGACCATTCCCTACTGCCATGGAATACAGGACAGACACCTATCCCTGCCAAAAACATAATTAGTAGAACCAGGATGTATGTGCCTCTATACTTTATATTCAAAAATATGCCCTGTGCAAATACCATGTACCCAACCTGAACAGTAAGCGTTTTTTTTATACAGCCTCATTTGCCGTATCAGCAGTTTTCTCTCTCTTGGTTTATTTTCCACAGATTTGTGTCCTCTCCTCTTGCTAACCACATGTCATATAAAATCTGTCAGTGCATACAACTATGTATTTAATAAGCTGGGGTTCAGAAGGCCCACAAACAGGGTCAGGGAATATGAACGGGACTGTCGTGCCTTACGGTCATCCAGCAGCATCTCAATCTTCTCTTAGGCTGCCAATTATCAAAAGTTTTACTTTAAAACACGTAACAGCCTATGAAAAACAGGATGGTCAAACCCAGTTACCAGTGGCTACGACACTCAGCTGGTGCACTTCTAAAATTGTCCTACCCAGTGGCAGTAGCTGGCAGCCACAAAACGAAAACCATGTCCCAGAGACCAAGAACAGTTACTTACATTCTGCTCCCTGGAATGTCCCCTGTCATAGGTTAGCAAGCATAGTCCCAGAAGTGATGTCCTTGCCAAGGCGTGCTTACAGCTTCCTCTGGGACCTGATAGAACCTATCAGCTGGCCAGTTTGAATATGGACAATTCTTTAAGCCACTTAAAATTGTGACCGCCTCTGTGATCCACACTTAAGAATAGAAACCCTGAGGCAGAGTTTCTTTCTCTCGTTCCCAGCGCTGGGACAGGTGGCTGTGGGCCCCGTGTGGGGGCCAGCGGGCCAAGCCCAGGCCCTGCTCGGGCCAGGCTGGGCCGGGCCACGGCCATCCTGGAGCCGATGGGCCCTGTTCCATCCATGGAACCCCACCCCCCCCCCCCACAGCCCTGCTGTGGGCAGCTGGAGCAGCTCGACTCTCCCCCCTCTCCACTTCAATAAGCCACATTCCAGCTGCAAGGGTGAGATTAACCCTTTTAGTGCTGTGAAGAGCTGAAAACCAGAGGGAAGAGAAAGAGGAGATGCTTAAAGCTGAAATTCTCTTGTAAAGCTATGATATATCAGAGTATCCCGTTGTAATTTCATGGAGATATGGGGGTGGAGTGTTCAACTCGTAAGCAAAAGCACCTGGGCTGAGATAGGCAGATGCTGACGCAGCTGTAATTTCATGAGAAGTTGAACAGGGAGTGATGGAAGTGATGAGGACTTTTGCTCCAAATGGGAAAGGAGAAACCTCAGTTCCTAGAGATGCTCCCAAAGATTTCTTAGAGATGAAATGCTCCCAGAGACATGGGTGAAGAGAACTTTTGTTTCTGAACAGCTCAACCTTAAAATTGTACCCCAAAAAACTTCAAGAGTGGACCCTCAAAAGCAGTTGTGGGAAAAGCTGCAAGTTGGGGGAAGGGACTCACATGCGAGTAGAGAGACTCCTCTTCCTGAATGGACTGAACAAAGTTATTTGGAAGTGGGCGGCTGTCTCGTTGTGATAATGTTTTCATAGCATGAGCAAGAGAGACTCCTCTTCCTAAATGGACTGAACAAGGTTATTATGGAAGTGGTAAACAGACTGAACATCTCAAGGGTTGTCTTTTTACATTGTCAGTGGGAGAAGGGAGGAAGGTGGGGGGAGGAGAAGAATTCTGAAGGTGTGGTATGATTTTTTTTCTTCTTTTAGGTCTGTTAATAAACTTCTTTATATTCTTTCAAGGTTGGTGCCTGCTTTGCGTTTTTCCTAATTCTTATCTCACAGAAGATAAACAGTAATGAGTATCTGGACCAAACCACTACACCAAATTGGTGTTTCCGCCCAGTTACAAACCCAACCCGCTACAGTCCCCTTCACAAGAGGGGGGATACAACAAGCAGAAAAGTGAGCAAAAATCTGTACTTTTGTAATTATTTCATGCTCCAGAGGTAATTAAAACCTACTCACATCATTTATTAATTTTTAATGTAAATACAGCAATCAAAATATCTTTCTTGCGTACTTTAATCTACATGCATTGGTTCTGACTTCCTCTCAAAAAAGGGTGGCTAAGTAACTTAGTTTAGCTTGTTTTTCAGATATTCTCAAAATCCTTCCTCCTATTATAAAAATACTTTTAAAGAAACTCTCCAGTAAATGCAAATACTGTTTATACAGGTCACAATACATGGAAGATAAACTGAGTAAAACACTTAGGAAGAACGTATTATTTTGTAGTTGACTATATTCAAAACAAGTCATTGTTGAAAAAGCTCCATCAGCTAAACATTAAGGGTAATACAATACTTCTTCACAAGACTCAAAGACATCTTTTTCAGATTAACTACACTGTAGCATGTATTAAAAGTGAAATTATGGCCTTTCTTGTACACATATAGATTCATCGATGTCTGAAATACTCATTCAGATTTGTAGAAGCCAGAAGTACTTATGTGACTGTTTGAGCTATTTAATACTGACAGTTACATATTTTGGCTGTCGCTTTTAAATTGAAGCTAAAAGGTGGCTTTCCCTCATCATTTTCCTCCTGACATAATAACTGGAGAATCTGGCTGTAATCAAGAAAAAATGTCAAGATGCAACTCACTTAAAAGTAAGGATCACAAAATTTGAGCCAGGGAGCACATGAGCTTCAGCACATAAGGAAACTGCTCATTTTAAAGGTTTGTTTAATGAAGAAAAAGGTACACTTAGGCTTCTCTCTCTAATGGGTCTTTTAAAAATACATTTTGCAAGAGTATCTATCAGATTTATCGGCATAATAGGGTAGCATGAAAAATAGTTTTAATATTGAAAGGCACTACTGTCATTTTGTAATTACTTTTCAAGTATTTCCTAAGGTTGTGCAATTACATACTAAACACCTTTATTACTATCACAACAATGCTCTTAAAATTTACTCCCCTCAGGATACTTTTGACACTCTCATAAGTCTCTCAGCTCAACTGACTTCAAGTCAAAGAGATACCTTAGTAGATTTTTGATTTCAAGATCAAGAACACATTCTGCAGTGGCTATTATTTCTATTATGATAAAATTTAAAATAAAGATAACAAACATGTTAACTTACACTTAAATTATAACTGCCAAGTAACATCTCAGGAGTAAAACTTCAGACATATTCATAGGAAATAGAGCAAAACAGATTCTGCAAATACAGGCATTTCTATTTTCTGTTAGTTGAGGGCTTTTTCATAAGTACTGTTACCACATTTCATTAAAGTACAAGTAATATTAAAATTAAAAATTAAAGAAAACGGAAACAATCTGGTAAATTGTTTTATTGTTAAACAGATGTCACATCACTTGAAGCAACTTTATAAAACCCCACCACCTATCAGTCAGGTTTAAAAATTACCAGAGCTCACTGGTGCAGAAAACAAGCCCCAACGAAAGTCTATGGCTGTTTTCTGGCATGAACTCAGAGGGTGGGGATGCCCTGTGGGGTTTACCGGACAAGCTACTGGTCTGGACAACCTACCCTACCACCTCCTAGGTCTTGACCAGACTAGACTGTTCTCAGACCACTGTGCTGCAACAAAGGACCACCACAGTACCTGCATCAAGGAAAGAGAATTCACCCACCTGTAGATACAAAAATGCTGCTAGCAAGGATTTTCTTGCTATTTTCTAAGTCCGTGAGAGACTTTTCTCTCTTGCAGAAGAGGTAGCAGAGTTATGTAAACAACCAAGCCACCTGCAACCTTGAAAAGTCTTGGTTATGGTATAGTAGAAAAATATTTTGACAATGGATGTTTTAGGATTTTAGCCAATCACCCCAAGGGGTGGTTGAGCCTTTGTCCAATTAAACTATGAAGAAAAAAGTCTATAAAAGAGTTTGTAAAATAATTAAATAAATCAATCTTGCTGCACAATTTCTGCCTGCTGGATCTTCTCCTCCTCCTCCTCCTCCCTATGGCTGTGGGACACAGTGATATACCATAGGAACCAGGCCTGCGGTAATACCCACCTGCCAAGGCTCATGAAGCAACAGAAGTGATTTATGAGGAGAAGCTGGGAGAACTAGGAGTGTCTAGCCTGGAGAAAAAAAGTGGTTCAGTAGGGACCTTAACACTTTCTACAATTACCTCGAAGGCATAGCAAAGTGGGTCTTGGTCTCTTTCACCAAACAACAAACTATAGGACAAGAGAAAATGGCCTCAAATTGTATCAGGGGAGGCTCAGATTGAATATCAGGAAAAATCTCTTCACCAAAAGGGTGAGCAGGCTATCCAGGGAAGTGTTGAAGTCACCATTCCTGTCAGCGTTTAAGACACACGTAGATACGGCACTTAGGGACATGGCTTAATGGTGGACTTGGCAGTGCTGGATTAATGGTTGGATTTGATGACCTTAAGGGTCCTTTCCAACCTAAACAATTCTATAGGAACAGGAGCACTTGCAAGCAGGTGCTGAGCCAAGTTCAAAGAGCATCTGTTTTCCTAAAACATCTCTCAGAGGAAAGAACATGTCCAAGTCCTCAGCCTGAAATCAATCTTGCTGGAAAAGGAGCTGGGGGGAATCTAGTCTTCCTAGGATTTTCCTGCCAGACTGACCAAAGTACTAGCAAATTGGAGACAGGGATATGGAAATTTAACCTGAAATGGAAGGACAACAATCCCATTTATCCAGTCAGTGGGCAGACACACTGTGCAGGCCATAGCATTTAGGGTCTTTAAAAGGTCCCACACTACACAGCTCAGCTGTGAGGAGGTAGGTGGAAAAAAAGTAAGGTCGAACTACTTTTGCAAACCTTAGTGAGCAGCTCTGAAAAGCTATTTGGGAAACAAAGATGGGCCAGAGCACCTCTCATCCCAGCTGCTCCCTGGTGTATGCAACCAGAAGCCACTGCCCCTGCACTTTGGAGTACATCTTCCAGGTAAGTAAAACTTCAAAACTAGAAGCATGGATGGTGGAAGAAGTGGATGCTCAGACTAACAGGTCATGATTTGTGGTCATTTCCTCTGTCTCTCCTAGACACAAGCCTGGAACAGGGTCACACCAGAAGCAGCAAGGGGCTTCTATATCATGTATGCACCACTAAGAACAAGAGTTCTGATTAGAGACAAGATAAAGAAAATGTTTCTATACAGGCTGGAGAAACAGACAGCTGGGAGAGTAATTGTAGACACAGCCTCACACTCCTCTGTACAGATGGTGTAATAGTCCCCTCAATTTTCAGCATCACCTGAATAAGGTTCAGTGTCTGAAGGCTGCTTATTCGAGATATAAAAACAAAAGATATGCAGAAGAAAATGCATGGAGCTGTTTTGGGGTTTAGGTTTTTTTCATCAGGTTTGACGCTCAAAGAAAAAAAAAAAGTCGGGAAAAAAGGGTGGAACTGTGCCAATTCACTTGTTTTTGGATCCAGATCCCCCAAAACAGAAGTTTAATCTGTTGGCATCTTCTCATCATCACAGATTAATTTGGCTTGAGCTGATTCAATTCTTTTTGAAGTATGAAGAAGCTACTATGGCAGCATATAATTGGGATCACAGCTCAGCTATCACTGGGGATGTAGGCACAGATCAAACACTACCAGTGTTCAAATGAACTTTGTTCCCATGATGCCTGCACAGCCAGCTGCTCAAGAGATTTGCAGAACACATCTATCTGTGTGAAGTGTCCATCAGTTTGGAATCATGCACGGAGCAGTCTGGAAGGCTTCAGTGACCACTACTGTTATAATAAGTTTTCTTAATCACAGTGTCAACGTAGAGACTGTGATCTCTGGTTAACACCCTTAATCTAGAAGAGCTCTTGAAGACTCAAAGAAACATTCACCATTTTATAGGAGTTTTAAGATCCCCACAAATGGGCTGGATATATCTGTCCAAAACAAGGAACTTGAAACCAATTTTTAAAAATTTAAGGAAGATTAAGCAGACTGGTATTCACAGGTCCATGGCACATCCACTATGAAGTTGCCTGTATAGGATTTGTGAATCCACATACCCGGCTTGAGGCTGATAAAGACAGCAGACAATTGGAGCCCAATACATCATCTGTCTTCTTCCCATCGCACAACAGTAAAGAACAGCTCTAGTCAGTATGTTATTTATCATTTCTGCCAGCTGCAGTAATGATTAGCAGTTGTGGATCCACCATTTTGAGTCACAATTTGTGACATTAAGTAAGTTTTCTATTGCCAAGGTATTCATAAAACTTAAATTTATTAAGATTACAATTACAGTTAAAGGCTAAGCATTTTTCCAACATTGCCATACCCATAGTTTTATGCAATTCTTATTCAGAATTTAGGTTATTCAATACGAAAGATGAAACAGAGGCATGCAAAGTGAGGTTGCCACCAGCACCTCATTAACTTGATGGCTGTTTCCAAGCGTGTTAGACACAGGCAAATGAGACAAGCTCTTAGCAGCAATGAAAGTAACCACAGATGTACTGGGACTGTCATTAGTGAATGAGAAAGAAGCAGCAGCCCAGACTGATGTATACTGAGGAATGAAACCAGACAGAAAGCCAGGCAATTCCTGCTTCAGACAGGAAGATACAGCAACCTTTACTGCCTGACTAAAGAGGTAATACTGCCTTACAAAAGTCACTCTCAGAGAACATCAGAAGGAACATCTGGCAAGGACAGCAATATCCTAAGACTGTATCAAATAACCAGCAACTACAGCTAGAAGAATATATTGCTATATGGTGTCTAGAGACAAGAAAAAAATAATTAGGAACATAGGATCTCCTCATGGAACATTTTAATAGGGGACTTGAAAGCAGAACTGTACAGTCAATTATAACTGGAATTGTGGAAAGGCACTGTAAATACACTGATGTTTACTTTGAATTCCTTCTCATGTTGGTAGTAGCAACAGTCTGTCAGAATGAGTTTAAGCAGAGGTAGGATACCTCCTGGGCACAACAACCATAGCATCAAGCATGCAAAGAAACCTCTGCTTGTCCTTCAATTAGCGAGGATTTTCCTACTTCATTACCTTTGCTGTGATTTAGCTTTCTTCTTGGGGGAATGAATATACCAGAATTTGAAAACACCATAGCAGATGCTTTGGCTTACTTTCAGTCTGCAAGGATTCCAAGGAACATTTTCAGACCTTGGGTATTCTTGGACTTTGGGAAAACAGTTGGTGCTCTTAAACTAAAAAAAGCTGTAAATTACACAGGGTTGATCTCGAAAGATTTCCTAAAATTGAGAGTACAAATGATCTTATAGTATGGGTGTATTATTCTATGCAATTAGGTTATAACAGACCACCTCAAGAATAGAGATATAAAATTACATCATCAGTGTGGTGACCTTTTGGTGTGGATGGAGGAATTTTTCAGACCCAAACTGATGAGATGACAACATTACCAGAGGTACGTATCAGATGCTTTTAGAAAATGATGAAACATGTCTGCTAAAGCTACTTTTTCCACATGGACTTGGAACACTTTTCCCCTGTCATTTCAGTATGAGATTCTGATCGTGGAAATCTGGAAGGGCTTGGCTGATGTCCAGCTTTTACCAGAAATAACAAGAATTTATTTCAGGAATAACACCAAATAGAGGGAAGGAGGATTTGCTGTCCTTCTGACCAAGGACCCAAAGAAATGGCACACCTCAGTTCAAGCCCCAAGAGGCTTACAGGACCCTCCTGACCTTCCTCTCCTTGCACAGTATCAGTCCTCTGCCAACCAGGTTGGCAGCTAAAAAGTTTTCACATCCTCCTTCAGAAGGAGACAGCTACTTCTTCTTCTATGCAAGATCAGCTGACAGTAAGTTCAGTCAGTCTGATGCCAAAAATCAATTCCTGCAGAACGTACATCTGCCGTGGTGCAGGTACACCCACCCAGTTAACTGTGTTCTGTCTTTAAGAACCATTGACTACTCCCCTTTTTGCTACAGATTTGGATACGTCAGTGAAATACATGTGCAGCCCCCCTTTAGTTGCTTGAATTTATAAATCCGTATAAAGGTTCAGGAATCTTAACTGAGCCTACCAGCACAATCCTGAGCTTTTCAGGAACTTCAAAGAAGTGGTTGCGGGGGCAACTAATACCTCTGCTCCACAGACAGTCCTTAGGTGGCTGACCCAGCACAATCTCACTGTGCTTTGCAAGAGGGAAGGCAACTCAATGCCACATTGCAGAAGCACTTTTTGCTCAACACATGCTCCACTTGGCCAAGGACATCCTCAAGAAGCACACACTGGCACACCAGAGCCAACACACCAGCAACCACATCTTAAGAGCTTTACAAGGTCACACGTGGCAGCAAGACTTCGGGAGGGAGATAAAGGCTGCAACTAATGTTAACACCACACAGCAGACTTACAGGACTTGAGCAAGGGGAACAGGCCAGCCTAAAAGAAAACACATCTGTATCTCGTAGCAGACTGGTGAACCGTAAGTTTTTGGAAAAGGAACAGAGAGACGATCCCAAGAGGTTTAGCTCTTCTCCCACTTACAACACAAGAGATAAAAGATTTTGCTGTCCCTGAAGTGAAGGTTCTTATTGAAGCCTATATCCATGGACTAGGCACTCTTCATTGTGTGGAAAAATGCACGGATAAAGGAAAGTTATGGCCTTCCAACAAATTGTACAATTTGGGCATCACTCCTGTCTTCAGTCAGGCTTTGTTTCATTATGTAAGAAATGAATCACAATTTCAGATAATTTGGGTACACTCATACTTTACACTAGGAACTTAAAAATGGCTTTTTTTTTTTTTTTTTAAATCTCCTGCAAATTGTAGTTGTAAGAGATATGCTCTGGCCAGAGACAAAACTGTTCTAGATACCACTAAAAATGGCCATAAGCTTTTAGTACTAAAAAGGGAGAGAGAGGCGAATAATGAGTTTTTCCTACATATTACACTGAAAGAACAATACAATAGTCAGAGAGAAAATGAAGCTGACCTCTGGCATTTTTATGTCCTGAAAGGCTTTCGCAGGTTTGGGAAAATCATTTACTCTCTATTGATTAAAGCAGCAGCTAAACATGGATGACTGATCTCATTTTGCCAGTTTGCAGTTCATGCCACATAGAGAAATACAGAGGATACTCTGACACAGGAAATTCAAAGGTTGATACTATCACTACATTATTTAAAACTACAAGCTGTGAATGGTCATCTTTCAAGCTGACTCTAGGAGTTTTGTATCTAGTGTTTGAGGAGACAGAGTGCTTAATTCCAAAGGTCAAAATCACAATAGTTTTCTGAAACAAAAGCAAAATCTCCCAAGAAACCTCTCTCAGTAATAATAGCAGTACATTGTCTGAAAGAAAAGTAATCAGATTTCCAGGCACACTTTGTAAGTAATCTTGTTTACTGTAATTTTGCAACAGCTTTCATAAATTTTTCACCTGAAATCAGAAAGGCTATAGCTTGTATTCTGACAGGTTGAAAGAGCTGAGTAAGTAGAATACATCCCTGTGTGCCTGGCGGTGTTTGGGAACACTTAAGAATACTTCGCCACACAAAAAAACCACCAAAAAAAGGCAACTCAGACAACACAGTGATATATTTTAACAACCAAATCAAACATTAAAATAGAAGGAAAGCCTCCTCTCACTTCCATTGGTTTCCAAGTTTTTTTAAGACAGTCTAGAACATAAAAACACTTCACACTTCATGAATATCCATCCTAACAACGTCCAATCCCACGTTCCACGTTCTAAGCTGTTCTATGAAGCACAAGCAAGAAATACAAATTGAGTGTTATAGCGAGTCATTTTGGAGTTCTGTCTCCACAACAGGCTTACGTAATTTTCAGTGAAATCTTAAATGCTTTGTACAAAATCTAAAGGAAACAACTGTTAAGAAATATTTCCTTTAACTTCAGATGCATAGCACAGATCTGCACAGAACTATCCCACTTCACTTCCATTGGTCTCTACAAAATTAAGTCTTCTGTCAAAACAATCACAACACGTACAAGTTGTAAAAAAAGAAAGATAAGGATATTAATACCAGCTTTTGTGGCTCAGATACTCCTAACCACATGTCCCTTTTATATCATGAGGCACAAAAAAATGACTAAAATTCCACAGCTCTATAAAATGTATATCCTTTATTCAGATGCGGGAGAAACAGATCTAAACCTTCAGGAATATTTTAAACACAAACACAAGCAGAAACTAGACTATAATAAAGCGCTTTTAGGTGAAATTCTGGGCAGGGCGCCAAAGGATTTTGTCCAGCATCCTGCGGCTGGAAGTCCATACAGGCAAGCTTTCTCTCTGCCTGAAGTTACTTTTATCTGTAGACTGGAAACTTCGATGAACCCCACCTCTTTCTCCACTCACCCATCCAGTTGTTAGCTACAGAAAGATAAAGGCTCAGGAAAAAGGTTTTAAAAGCATTTTTTTCCTCTTCCGGTATGTCTGGAATTCCAAATGCAGACTGAACTATTAAATTGACTTTCCGAAGAAGTAATGCCTGGCAAGATTCAGCCAGCTCACAGTTTTGTTTCCGTAACTTTCAGCAGTCCTTCCTTTCTGGGTCCAGTTTTATGCCACCTTCGTTACTGTGAATGATTTACCTCAAGAAATGAAATTACCAAAATAACCACATGCATCTTGTAAACAAGCTGTATATCACACCACGACTGAAAAGTACAAAATTTAGTGCTAAACACTGTCAAGCCCAAATTCTGCCACCTTAACTGTGGGCAGGTATAGTGTACATCTCCACACTTTTATCTCTGCCTGACAGACTTCCAACTCCACCTTCCAACAGTCCCTTCAGCCCTGATGCACACGCACCCACATTAACATACTAGAATGAGATAAGTTGTCAAACCCGTATTTTGCACACAGAGCTCCAAAATTTAAACCTTTCGACATTAAACAACTGAATTATGAAGCATCACCATTACTGGCCTCACATTAGCTCTTTTACAACTGTTTTCTATTTAGTACGAATTGTTGAACAAAAAGCTCAAAACACAATACAAAAAGCTCAAACACCAAAAGGAAATAAACCACCAATTGACTCGAAGTTTAGCTAATCCTGCAGGCAGTTTCTGCAGGTTTTAAGACAAAAGTTTGGTTAAGCAAGAAAGCAGGATTCTCTGTATAAGCAAATACTAGCTGCAGTGCCCCTAGGAGAATCCATTAGATTATACGGACCGACTCATCCCTGCCTTTGGAGATAACTAGCTCTATTCAATAAACACCAAGTTTTCCAGACGACCATTAACGGATTTATTTTTTACAAAAAGAGGGGGGGAAGAAAAGGAGTCTGAGACCACTCAAATACCCATTCTTTACTTCAGAAGTATACCGTAATGCCAATAGCCTGCCTCTAATCATTAACAGCAGGAAAACTCTCTAAAGGAGCAAGAATTTTACTGCCCTCTGCAGCTTTTCCTTTGCAAGGGCAAAACGCCACCCATTTCTGGGGAGATAAACTGATACCGACTGTCATTTGCTGCTGTGACACATTTTTCTTCCCGAAGGCTGGAAAGCCCACGCTGAGCACGCAGAAAAGACATCCGACCGACCAAACTTCACCTTCCTTAAAAACGAAGGCTGTGCTGTCCCAAAAGCTTTCTGGAGAAAATGGGTCAAACGCTAGAATGGTATCATGGGGGAGGGAGGGAGATAGCACAAGGAGGGGAACGGCCCCTGCTTACTCGCACTAAAAATATTATTTCAGATACAGGTACCGACGGCATTTTTGTGCGGCGATCCAAACCCTGCCACTACAAAGGCCACCACGGCCAAGCCGCCAGTTGGAAGAGAGCGGAGCCAAGGAATTAAGTGAATTAAACTCGATGCGCTTGTTGACTCCGTTTTCGCTCCATCAGCCGCGCGGCCGCTGCTCCAGCGTCGCCTCTAAATATCGGGCAGCAAAGTTCGGGCGGGGGTTCTCCGGCCCCCGCCGCCACCTCGGCGCCTCCCGCCACCAACTTTCCGCCGCAGGAGCTGCAGCACCGGCTCTCGGCCGCCCCGTCCCGTCCCGTCCCGCCCCGTCCGGCTCGGCTGAGGGTGCCGGGTGCGGCGATGTCAGCGGGGCGGCGGGAGAGGGGATGCCGGGCGGCGGCAGCGGGGATGCCCAGGAACCCGGGGATGGCGCGGGTCCCGGACCGGGAGGGCGTCTCTTACCAGCCCGGAGGCGAAGAAGACGGCGAGCAGAGCTAGGCAGGCGCCCATCACGATGAGGAGCAAGAAGACGATAAGCGGGTGCTGCTGGCTCATGCAGTAGTAGGACTCGTAGAGCCAGTCCCGGGATCGGGACTGTTCGCCGCTAGCCCCGCAGCCTCCGCCCGCCTGGTCTGCCCGCTCCAGCAGGTAGCGGCGTCTCCTCCTCATCATCATTGCTTCTTGCCACATCGGGCAGAGCCCGCGCAACTCCCTCAGCGCCGCCGCCGCCGCCGCTGCTGCAGGAGGCAGCCGGGGAGTGGAGTGGGGCGCGCTCCCGCGCGGGAGGCGGAGAGGAGGAGCCGCGGCGGCGGCGGCGGCATGGGCATGGTGCGCCGGGATGCCGCGGCCGCCGCGCAGCCCGCCCGGGGCTTGGTGCGCCTCCGGAAGGCGCCACCCCGCACGCACATGCCTTGCCCGGCTCCCCCGGAGGCGGAGGCGGCAGGAGCGCTCCTCCTCGCCGGGGAGGGCAGCGGGCGCCCGCCCAGAGTGAGCGCCCCAGGGCGGCGGCGGCGGCAGCGGCAGCGGCAGCGGGAGGTGCCTTCGCGGGCGACCGTGAAAGAAGCCTCTGCCCCGCGCCCCTCCGCCCCAGCGCCGGGAGATGCCCCCGGGGTCGGGCCACCTGCCCCGGCCTCCGCCTGCGTGGTGCCGACAGCCCTCGCCGCCCGGAGGGGCGCGGTGCCGCCGCAGCTGCCGCTGCCGACGGCGGCCGTGAGGCGGAGAGCGCGGCGTGTTCCGCTCCCGGCCCGCCCCCGGCGGCCCCGGCCCTGCCCGGCTCCCGCGGGGCCGCCGCTGCCTTCCCCGGAGAGTGTGGCAGCACCTCCCGGCGCCTGAGGGAGAGACATTTGGAGATTTATTTGAAATTACTCCCACGGGCGGAGGGCCCTTGCAGGACTGTTTCACTGGGTACCTTTTCCGGAGGCGGAATCCCCTTTTTAGAAATCATACCTCGATTTTTGTCAAAACCAGCATTCAAGTTAGGAGGAAGTATAACATACATTTTCCCCAGCTTACCATGTTCCAAAGGACTTGGTTATTCCTATCAAAGCAGGCGCTGGAAAGATGCTGGACATCTAACACTATTAAGTTACATATCTCTCGTACTGGCTGAAGCTTTGTAAGCACATACAGGGAGTTCTGCATCCCCAGCCCATTGCTTCCCCGAATGTCCCTTCCCACAGGTGAAGTCTGTCTCTGCGCTCTCTGATCTACCCTCTGTTGTTGCTTTGTCACATCCTGAAATTCATAGAGGCTGCCAAAGTGCTCCCAGGAGAGGAAGAGACAGAGCAACACAGATGCTAATGGGCCTGAATGTCCCAAGGGTGTCTCCTGGTGATTGGAGTAATGTTAGAAGCAAGAGGGACTTGGGAGTACTATGCTCCTACAAAAGGTGGAAAAACTGGAGCTAATGTAAGTGGTCATAAATTGTCATAAATGGGAGACACAGAATAGAGGGCTAACCATTGGAAGGTGGAAGAGTGGAAGGTAACCAGGTGAAAGAGAAGGCAGGTAACTAGGATTATATAGACCAAAACTGGACTGTGAACTAATATCTATTCAACACCTAAATCTGTGCCACTGATTTTTCTATCTAGAAAAAGGTGCATCCTCCACGAGTATAAAAAAGCAAAGAAACCAATAGCATGTATAGCTCTGAAGCCCTGTCCATGTATTTGCACCTCTTAGATTCCTCAGGTTTTCTGGAGGGACGAGACTTGGGCTTTCCTGCCCCCTGTTCTCTCAGCTGGCTGGATGGAAGAAAAGCTGCTTGTTTTTCATTCTTCCTTCCCCTGAAGTGCTTGCTGGGGCAGGAGGAACATATGAGGAAGAAGTGGAAAGTTACAACTGCACCCACTGTTTTAGGAGAGAGAGGGTGAAAAACTCTCAAAAGCAGCAGTGATAAGATTGAAGGATGAACACAAATCTCTGTGGGGAGAACATTCTGGCAGAATTAATTGCTGGGAAGGAGTTAGTAGAGGTGGGTGTGAGAATTTTTGCAACATAAAAAGGCTTTACTTGCAGTCACTTCAAAAATTATGGAGTTGGCCACCCTCACTGTCACACACACATATATAGTGGGATAAGCATAGGCAGTTTTAAAAAAATCAAGAGGCAGACCAGAATTACAACTTAAAACCTCTTTTAAAAGCAGATCTCAGTATCTGGTATTTGAAAGCATTCGTGTTTTGATTTCTCAGAGGTGGAAAGACCAATATCACATATATACTTCTTTAAAATTCAAGAACAATTCCATGATCCTGTAAGTACTCAAAAAAATGCAAAAGATCTGAACAGGCAAAATGAAGCATGTTCTCTGTTCTGTGTGTACAACAGCCATCCTTGCAAAAGCATTTGAAACTTAGACAGTATGTTAATACAGATGGTGGAACTGGTTGTCTTCTTCCCCCAGCTGATTCTGCTTTAATAGATTTCCACTGCTTTCCACCACCCTGAACCTGAACAGGACAGGCCATTCCAAAGAGTTTACCGTGATGATCATGTCATTTGTTTGTTGTTTCAGTAAGACCTTATGCCTGTAACAGCTAATTCCTCATTATATTACTCTCATGCAATTTCTCAGGAAATAAAATTATAATTCCACAGCAAAAACTTAATTAAACCAAAGGTTGCCCAGTAGTAATCTCAAGCCTTTCCAAAACAATGGGATAAGTGTAACTCTCTTCTGAAAGACCAGACATAAGGTGTTTCAACAGCAGAGCAAGAGAAAGTGACATGGTAACAAGAGGAAGTAAAATGATACTTTCTAAACATCACCTCCCCAGGGCACAGGTGTAGGCAGTTCCTAAATGTGCAAGTCAAACAGATGAGGCCGAAGGCCAGCTTGGCTGAACCGGGATCTTCTCTTGGAAGTAAAATGAAAAAGGAAGGTGTATGGCCAGTGGAAGCAAGGACATGTGACATGGGAAGAACACCGAGATGCTGTTTGTCACTGTAGGGAGAAAATTGTGTGGTCAAAGCTCAACCGGAGTTGAAGCTGCCAGAAACGTGGGGGGAAATAAAAAAAAGCTTTTTCAAATATATTAATGGCAATAGGCAGAATAGAAACAACATCAGCCCATTACAGGATGAGGATGGTCACCTCCAAAACAGGGACATAGAGAAGGCAGAGGTGTTTAATGCATTCCTTGCCTCAGTCTTCAACATGGTGGAACAAGGGGATCTCAGTGCCCTGAGCTGGGCGACCATGACTGAGAGAATGATCGAATCCCAGTCAACCCTGAATTGTGTGGGATCTGCTGTTCCAGATAGATCCCATTAGTCCTGATGGGATTAATCTGAGAATCCTCAAGAAACTAGCTGATGTCCTCCGAAAATCTCTCTTGACAATTTTTGAGCAGTCTTGGGAATCCAGAGAGCCCCATCTGACTGGAAGCTGGTGAACGTTGTCCTGATTTTCAAGAAGGGCAAGAAGGAGAACCCCAGAAACTACAGGCCTGTCAGTCTGACTTCAGTGCCCAGTAAAATCATGAAATATATTATTCTGAGAAGTATCAAAAAGCACCTACAGGACAATGCAGTAACCAGCCACAGCCAGCACAGCTTAAATCCTGCTTGTCAAACCTGATTTCCTTTTACGACAGGGTAGCCCACCTAGTTGATCTAGAAATGCCATTAGATATAATCTTTTTGGACTTCAGCAAAGCTTTGAAATCTCTCGAAAGAGATGAGCAAATATCCCAGCAAAGCTGTGATATGGACAAAATATCCAGCATACAGCTGGATCACCATGTTATGTGATGGATGGCTCACAGATAGGGCACAAAGAGTTACAGTGCGTGGGGTGACGTCAGGTTGGTGTCTAACTCAGCATATTCCACGATTCCATGATTCTATAATTCCACTAAATGTTCCCACTGGACTCTTTTCTTGTCCAGCTGATGGACTCCCCAGCTCTACTTTCCCTCTCCAAACTAGAAACCTGCATCTTCCAACTCATTCTTCACAGTCCAGCTAGAAACATCCCACACCTTAATGTCTAAAACCCTTATCAGTTCTTAGAGCAGATCTCTAGATAGAGGCAGTGGTCCAGCGGAAAAAACCCCACACTGTCATGTAAATAATGCCTGCAACATTCTATATATGGACAAGGTAATTGAAACTGTGCTTCAAATCTGTTCAAATCTGTTCAAATCTGAACTTCTAATTTGAATGCTCTACTTTTTATTTTACATATTAACACTTCTTTTTGTCCCCACAGGATGCATTTAATTAAGCGAACATTGTTGCAGTTGAATGAAAACTATGTCACTGCCAAAGTTGAAATGCCATATGTTTTTAGAGACCAATTACCCTAGGTAGCTGAAAACAAACACCCTTACTTGGCTCAACCTGAAAGTTTGCTATGCCTCAGGGAAAAGGAAGGTACAGTGAATTCTATAATCTGTGGCTGAAAAGCAAAGGACTTTCAGAAAAAAAAAAGCACTCTTCATGTATTCTAGCTTATTTCTCTAAATGGAGAACAAAAGGAAAGCTAACACTTAAGATTGCCAGAAACTATCTCCTGTGTACCCTTGGGACTCCAACAACATCAAAGAATTTGTTCCTTAGCCAGCTGGTGTCTAAGCATCTGTTGTACCCCTCTGGAGAAGCAAAACAACACAGAACAAAAGGTTGAGGTCCACAGCTGCTTGTCAAAGCAACCATGAGCCAGAGGCATTACACATTGCAGTAGCAGATTAACTTAGAGAACTTGGTCCCTTCTAGCCTCAGCTGTTCCGTGATTCTGTGTTATCACAGCTTATTTCCTGTGTCAAGGGATCTGTGATAAGTCCTAGGGAAAGAGATAAATAGGAACAGGACATACAGGAGAACCTCTTGTTCCCTGCGTTGCTCTCTTTGCCACTCTGGCTCAATCTCCATCACCTCTTTCCTTCATTTTCTCTTCTCTGTTGTCTTCTGCATGAATGTTCTGGTCAGGGATACAGACTAGCTCTCAGCAGAGAGAGAACAGAGACAGGTCCTTTTATCTCAGCCACTCTATTCAGCTGTAGGATATCCCAAGCCACGGGAAATAAATTGCAGGGAAAGATGCTGAATCCCACAGTCCTGCAAGATAGCAAGCACTCAAAAGAGCCATAGCAACTGGCCTGAGCAAAACACTGGCTCCAAGTCCACTGGTGGTCAGGTTCCCCCCCTCAGCAGCGGGCCACCAAAGCTGCCCACACTGCAGCCTTGACACTGTGCTGCCACAGCCCAGCTCTGCCAGGGCACCTCATGCTGAGCTGAGGTTGCGGGTCGGGTTGCCCTACCAGTACGATTACACATAGCCAGTGCCTCAGTGGCACTTCCAGAGCTTGGATGTGGCAGCATGGCCGAACCCAGGTCAGCCAGCCCTGCTTCGGGTTGCTCTGGGGAGACATCAGCCCGTGAGCCATCCCTGCCCTAAGATCAATGTGTTAATACATCTGACATGACTATGGCTGTAGAAGGGTAGTATTAAATGTTTTTCACGGGAGTTCACACTCCCTGTGACCTTAATCAGCTGAGAAACTGTAAATTTCATGGGCAATTACTTAACAACATTATCTTCTCCACCAGGGATGCACTTCTATTATTATTATTATTATTATTGTTGTTGTTGTTGTTGTTTAAGACTGAAGACTGCTAATTTTTACTGAATTTTTCTGGATTCATTTTACTGAGTTCAGTTAACAGGACTTGCTCTTTCAAATCTTATAACTACAGCTATGTCCTACTGTTGCTCTTCAAAAAATGATGACATGATTTCCTACAGAAATATATTGGATTTCACACACCTGGAACCAGGTGAAATTCACTTTTGTTTTAGGTATAGACTTGCCTGAGGTGTTTACCTTTGTTATTTAAGGTGCTAAATTACAGTCTTACTGTTCTATAACTGCTTGTGTAATTTTTCTGCCTCCCTGTTGCTGAAGACAGTATCTGACTTTGACCTCTCTCAACCTCCATAAGCTTTTGAGAGTATTTACTAAAAAGTTCTGAGGTTATTGAAGGAACTACTTGAGATTTAGATGATCTGAAAGTACCTCAGTAACCTCTCTTCTTGCACTATTTCATCACGGATGGTGACTACTTTGGTCATCTAATCATAGATAACCTTTTATTAAAGATTGAAGCAAGATATAGATCAGATTTTAAAGGGTGTGGGCCATCTGTGATTAGCTGAATGGTGGGCCAACTATTTCCAAAGTCTCCTCCTTTCAAAAAGTATGTGACAAACAAAAATTTATCCAGAAGTGCATCAGTTTTCTCTCTGCTTATATCTTGGCCTTTTATTGTGATCATGCTATTCTTTACACTCACTGCTGTAATATGACTTAGTTTCCAAATTCCATATAATATTATACTTTTTCAGTTTCAAGACATTAGCCTTCAATTATACACTTCCTAGTCTTTCATATTGGGACAGTTTGCACTTAGTGGTGTTACTTAGGAAACCATCTACCCTTCCAGATAACCTGCTTTCAGGTAGGAGATCTTGGGAAGGTGGGAGGAAAGCAATAAAACTTTGGAAATTTGGAACTGCTCAGGTGGTTTTATAAAATTGCAAATTAACTGGACAAACTAGAGACAAGTAGCATAGGCAGCTCAGGAAAGACCTGTTCAATGTATAATTACAATCAGAACACTTTTACAGCTTTCAAATGCATAAAGAATAAGATGAAAAATAATTTAGAACATACAATAATACCTCCATATTGATCAACTATACACCTTCATCTTGAATTGTATTGCCCTCCTTACCCTACCTTATGAAAAACATTGCAGAACTAGAGACAGATTCTTCAGAGAACAATTAATCAAAACCAAGGAAGAGTTTCTTCTATTTAGCAAATATATAGGACTGTTACCCACACAAACAAAACATAGGAGGAACCATACTAATGCACATAACATTACTTTAGAAAAGACTGCTTGGAACTTATGTTTTCTTTATTTGTTTTTTTAAGAAAAAGGATAGACTGAAAATTAAAGGAATGAAATGCAAAATTATTAAGAGGCGTATGTTATTTCACTCTAGTAGTTAATTTGTCAGATCAGAACTCTTGTCACAAGAGGCTTCTAAAACAAGAATTTCAGGGTGACAAAACTGATTTGGTTTTATATGTTTGTCAAAATAAGTTTGATAATTGCCAATAATAACATAAATTACAAGGAATATTGATGCTGCTGTTTCATGAGTAGCTTCAGTGCAAGGCAATAGATGCAGAGATGAATAAAAGTACAAAAGGCAGATTATGTCAAAATGGGTTTCTTGCATCTTCTACTGCATAATGATGTGGCTATTTCTTTTTCCATTCTCAAAGGCTGGTTACTAGCATGGATTATTCTTTGTTGTCATTCAGATGGGGACAGTGGTGTTCCAATGAATTTCACTGATTAAAAGAAATGCTGATTTCCTGAATAAAGGGCGAGATCATTGATTTCAAAAGCTACCGAATCACACAACACAGTCTACATATTCTTCCTTCAATAAGGAAGGCATATATATAGTAAAATTATTTTGGTTCTAGACATTTTATTATGATCTTTACTCCATCTGCACAACCCACTGAAAGTAAAAAAAAATGCACCTAAAGCAAAACTCTAACTGTGCAATGCTTCGAAATTACTCCAATGATTAAATCTGATACAAGGCACTTACTGACCTATTCAGGTTAATCAGGTTAACTCATACTACAGACCAGAAACACATAAATCTAAATACAAAACAAGCAGCTGAAATAGAGAAATGCGCGTAGGTAAATTCATATCCAAGAAAACCATATTAATGTGCATCTAAAAACCATTTTTGCAAAATCTCTGTGTTTGTTTCAATTTTTCACTCAGTAAGTCTCATAGTTACGTTAAAGGAAGCTTCCTACCCACAGAAGCTGCAAATAGCAGTGCAAATAAACAGCACAATCCTGCAAAATTCAATGTATGAACCGAGTTCTGAAAATACTTAAAAGCAAACAAAAGTCTATACATGTTAATTCTGGGATTTCTGTGAGAATTTTTGAAAGCTTGGAATTAATTAGTGAAATAGGTTTTTGCAAGATGGAATGACAAGTATTTTCCCTAGACAAAAAATTTCCTGCTTTTAATTTTATAGTCGTCTTGGCTCCATGAAAGTCAATCTGGGCTCATGTTTTTGTAATTATTGTGGTATTATTTATTTAATGGCCAAAGTTTTGCTTGGACTGAGAAAAGAATACTCTAGGAAATGTTTTCAACAAGTTAATATTTAAATTGGACTTAAGCACAAAACTACAGAAGAGTTGAACATCACAGATTTGGATTGAACAGATTTGGATCACAGGTAAATTTTATCCGTAATTTTTCCACCTGCCAGGGCTATACTCTCACTCCTGCAGAGGTCCATTTCTTCCTCTCCTTCACAGCTTCAGCCTGATCTGATAGATAATTGCCTCATGCTCCCTTTGGAGATGGGGCTGGCGCTGCTTGCTTTCAGACCTCTGTTCTGCCACTTAGTGACCTTAGTACAAAACATAACCACAGACGGCTTCCAGAATCGTGTGAAGCTGTGTGAGGTAATGGTTTCAGCTGCATATTTGATAAGAGCACCCAGCAGAAAGTTGTAAGAATTGGAAATGTCCCAGGACCCAAGTCTGCAGAATTCTGCCGAGAGTGATGGATCCCAGGATTTTGGAGAAAGTCTTATTTCTGAAGTGAGGAAGGAGAATTGAGCTGTTACTGAGGATAAGAGGTTGCTCTCGCCATGAAATCCCCTGGTGCTGAATGAGTGATAGAACAAGGTGCTGGAGTTTGGGAGGCTGGAGACATTTTCTGAAGGGAGGCTTTGGGTGTGTGGGCTGAGTCAGGTCCTGGCACTGTGTCACACCTTAAACATAGAGATTGTGGGCAGCACAGCCTAACCCTACTTAGCACTAAGGAGTGGGGAGCTGTAGAGTAAATGTCAGTGGTAAACCCAGTCCAGCCCTTTGCCTTGCTGCTGAAGCCTACCTCATGCTGGGAATGTTTTTCTAGAGAACATGGGGATTATCAGGTCTTGTAGCTTTGGAGAAGAGTTACTAGTATTAATCAAAAAATTATTCCAGCTTTAGAATTTTTCTTCAAACCAGCCAATGGATACACAACTGCATATCCACAATGAGTATTTGGAAGGGAAGCTTATAAATAGTTGTTAAAGCAATCTTTCAGATATTTGAGCACCATCTTATCACTAAGAGTCTTTGTGTAAATTTTTCCATTCTTGAGATCAAGATTTTAAAAACTAAAGTACCAGAGACCTATCCATTTCACAGAAGCTTTCTCTCTCCTTAGGGCCAAAAGAAAATTCACAACTGAGGCAGCAAGGGACCAATGATTGTCTAGTCTGACCCTCCCTGCTCAAAGCGGGGTCAGCTAGAGCAGGTTTCTGAGGAATGTGTCCAGTTCAGTTTTGGGTACCTCCAAGGATGCAGACTCCTCAACACCCTTGAGCAACCTGTTCCAGTGTTTGATCACCCTTAGAGTAAAAAAAGCTTTTTCTAAAGAGTATTTGGGATTTTGCATGTTGTGCCCATTGCCTCTTGTCCTTTCACTAAGCAGCACTGAGTCTGTCTCCATCTTTTCTGTTCTCTGCCCCCTGTCAGGTATTTATACACATTTATATCATCCCGAACCTTCTCTTCTCCAAACTAAACAGTCCTGAGCTTTCCTCAGAAGACAAATCCTTCAATTGCTTAATCAACTTTGTGACCTTAGGTTGAACACATGGCTTGAAACATTTGTCCAAAGTCCAGCATCAGTCTCCTGTGGAGCAGGAAAAGGCAAAAGAGGGCAATAAACTGATGAAGAAATACAAGAGGATGCTTAAACAAAGTAGAAAACAATCAAAGGCAACAGTGACAGTGGTGTAGGAGTATTTTGGAAATTTATCAACAAATAAAGGAAAGGATATTAATTATAAGGCAATCTAATAATGAAAATAATTAGAATAAAATCATACAGTTACAGAAAATATCCAGTTATAAAATAGGTTTTTCATAGTGAAGCAAGTTTATTAAAAAAAAAACAAAAAACAAAAAACTCCAAAAGAAAAGTTGGCTATTACCTATGCAGCTGGGACATTTAGAAAAGAGTGGAATTTGTAAGTGTAAGTTTAAGTACAAGTAGAAATCTCAAAAGACAATCACAATTCCCAGGAGCAAAGCATGAAATGCCATAATTGCCATGCTGATATACTTAGAGCAAAAAGGAAAAAAATTCATGCAATCTTATCTAATTTATAAACTGATTGCATTGGTCTGAAAATTTAAAAATATCCAAAGGAACAGAGAATGATAATTTGCTCAATTTAAAAAAAAAAAATGAAGAAAGAAGAAAAGGAAAAAAAAAGAATAAAAATCTTTTGCTATGATTACTACCTCATAGGCAAATCCTGGGTTTGCTATTAGACTGTAGTTTTATGTTTTAAACTAAAGAGAAATACAGGAGTTTTCTGGATCTGTGAAAAGCTCATCTTTTAAAATAAAATAAGTTCTAGTCCTTGACTGTTTGGGAAAAATCAAAATCTATAGAAGTTGAACAAATATTTTGATTAAGAAAAGCCACAGTAAAACATGATGGGGTTCAGGAAGGTCAGCACTACTTTTGTCTGCTATCAATGCCTAATTAAGCTTGGGAGCTGTTTTTCTACCATTCTCCCTGAAGTCTCATGCATGTGTCCCCTTTATTACCAAATTCACAGGTCTGGTAGGAAACAGTGACTTGCACCTGATTTTTTCCAATAAGGCTAATGATCTCAGTTATAGAAAAAGACAAGGGATACAGTATAACAGAAATCAGGACCTAAGCATATTATTCTTCCACAGACCCTATTTGATCTTAAACTCAATTTATTAGCCTAACGGGATTTAGGAGGGAGAAGAGGAAGACCATTCAGGCCCATGTGTTTTACCCACATCAGTTTTCATGTCTGAATCAAAAGCTGTAAAATTGATATTAAATATAGATTGGAGAAATTGCCCTGATTTAAATGAGGTACTTTCTTACATTATGCATAAGCAAGGCGTAAAACTCTTTGTTGCAGGATGCTGTGAATGCTAAATATTTGCAAGTGTTCCAAGTAGCAACTTGAGAAAGATGTGTGCTGGTGGAGGAAATCTGGTGCTGGCCATTAGGCTCAGAAACAACTTTTACTTCATAAATATCCTGAAAAATTAGTTTTTCACAGCCACAAGTTACCAAAGTCTGAAAGGGGAGTCAAAGGAGACACTACTACACATTTTGTCCAATTTTTATACACCTTCCTGCTGTAGCCTTATAGTGCAGCTGGTTTGGTGCTGTAAGTTGGTTTCAAGCATAGCTACAAAAAAAATATGCAAAAAGTTTCTTTTGCTCTCTGATCAGATGACTATCATCCAGGTTGTTGTAGCTGTAGCAGCCAAACTACCCAGCTTCCAGGTTTCTGCTGCATGTCCTGTGGTTTTAATTCTGATTTATATATGGTGTTGTCCAGCTTGTTTTAGCTTAATTATTGCATAGCTTTGTTCAGCTATGTAGTTGTTCTGCTTCTAAAGATATCATGACAATAAAATGTACCAAACCTAAGTAACCATGGTTTAACTAACCCTGGTGAAATTGGGAAGCATGAAAAAATAACTCTGAGCAAACCCAAGGAATGAACCTTCAACACTGTTTTCCTCTTAACAAAAACTCAGGTCACTGACAACTTCCTACAACAATCCACTTGAAGGGTGAGAGCCTAAAGGGCAAATACTTTGTATTACTAATGATCTTTAATAGAATTAAGAAATATGGAATACAAGTGCTTGCAACTGGACTAAGAATTTGCTATATTTGATTAGACTGTTACAGCATTAGACCAGCAGTAAGTTATGGTCTTTTGTTACTTATCATGAACTTCTGTGCATAATACTAAGCATGTACCACTGGACAATGCTGGAGACATTCCTGGGATCCATGGACCTAGGATCTCACTCAGCAGAACCTTTACTGAGAAGAGGCTTTGCAAAAAATCATCTCGATGAAGTACCCAAACTATTCTCCTAGAACCATTCTGAAGTTTTCTCATCTTGGAGAGCAGCAGTCTGCATGCATTGTAATGCTCCTGCTATTATAATTGGAGTTTCTGGAGTGTTTCAGAAATCTTAGAGGATAGTCATTAAGACTGGTAATAGAAAACAGCTATCTTTTCAACAAACAGATCAAGGGATGCAATTTAAGTTCTCACCCACGTTGTACTCTCATCCAAGGCTCCAGCTGTATGAAAACAAGAGTTGAAGTCAGTACTACATAAACTATCACACAAAGTGAGATGCAAAGTCATATCCTTTCCCTCTTTTACTTTTCCTAGAGAATTACCTGTTAATTTACCGGTGAGCCACGACAACCCAGCCCTCATTTAGGGAAGTGAAATGCATTCAGAAGCTAAAAAATACCTGGCTTTGAAACTCACCAGATGACTTCTGGCCAGTGAAGAAGGGACTATGTTGTCCAAGAAAATTTTGGGTCAGATATTCCTTTTCTCCTTCTCCCCCCAGATTCCCATCTAGAAATAGCAGAAGCACAGTTACATCGCAACAGGAACAGTCTTTCTTCTCTAAAAAAGACGGACATCCATAACAATGATAAAAAAGCACAAAAAAATATTAGTCTTAGCATTGTGCCAGCAGCTTTTAAATATGAAGAACTAGTTAGAGGTGAAACCATTTAAATTACACAATTACTGCAAGAAATCATAATTTAAAGATAAGTTCATTCTTCTGTTATTGTTGGGCCAATTCCTGAGTCTGTGTAAATACTGATAAATCCCATTGAAATAAGTCTCAGTCCAAGGCACCAAACACCTTAATACAAATAACTTCTGGGATACAAATTCTTTCAGGGATATTCAGCATTCCTATGAGTGTGATTTATAGAACTCCTCTGATCAAAAGAAAAGTCACATCCCTATGGCTTTATGTTTTCTTTCAGCCATACCAATTTCCAAAAAAAAGTAGAAAGCCTACTGCAGGAACACTACAAATGGACTTATATCGCGTCTATATTAAGTAACACTCAACTTATAAACTCCTAGAGTGTTCCTTGGCAAACAGCTTTGTTCATTTGAATTACTGCAAAATATTGAATATATGAGAATATGCTCTTGGTGATCACAGCCATTCATTACAGAATGAAAAGCTGAATTTGCAATGTCAAGGACATACATTGAGAATTTTTCCAGGTGGGATAACAGGTAGAAAAAGAATTGCAAAAAAAGTACATTTGTGAGATGCAAATGCCATATAAAGTAGAGAATCTCAGAAATTAAAGTGGAAGAGGTAATTAAATATTTTCTTCTGTTTATGTCAAAAGTCATTAAACAGATTAAATTAAAGTGCATGGAATTTCTGGGAGAAAAGACATCGCCATTTTATAAACCAGAAACACAGTGAGTGATATAAACAGTCCTTGATAACACTCTTAACACTCCTCACTCTCCCTCTCTGATAAGGACATATTTTGAGATAAAGACATGTTTTAAAAAAAAGCATCTGTGACTTAAAAAAATTAGCTATGACAGATCATAGAGGATTTTCACCAACTCACCACCACCTCCCGAGAACATACTGTTGATATTAATCACACTTTATCCTTTAGCTATCATTGTAACAGAATATGTGCTAAGTAGCTATTAGCTTAAGGAGCCACTAAGTGAGCCTGGAAACATATTTTCATTAACACTACATGCTTTCTGATGTTGCAAACTAGGGTGAAGCATTGGTAGCAGAGAAGCTGTGAGAAAGACTAAATGAATGATTATCTGATCCAGTGCCAGTGTATAAGGACTAAGTATCTTCCTCTAACACAGTGGGCCTCCTCACTGTCAGGGGAAATCAGACATGGGGAGGAGCCACTTCTTGTATGGTTGAGTCTGAATGTCTTCAGATCCTTTGAATTTTGATGCCGAATCCTGGCGCTGCATGGACACGAATTAAAAATGAAGCATATTAAGTCTTCAACATGAAAATAAAACTTATTTTGATTTTCCAGGAGATATGACAGTTGAAACCAGAAAGTTTAGCTCAGAACAAATACTTATCTGGACTGAAATTCCATTTGGATAAATATATTCTCATGGTAAGACAGGCATTCCTAATATATTATATTCTATGCCATATTTGCCAGAGGTAGCCTTTTCTTCATCCCTCATCTATAAATAACTGCTTCACTTTTTTTATTACTTGAAATATTGTTTCACTTTGCTTAAACAGAGGGATATGATTATCATAACATTGTTACTGTTATTATAAGCAAGACAATAGCATTAATGTAATCACAAAGATGAAAAATCAAGTGCAGAAAATGCCAGAGCAAAGGCTGAAAGCTTTAGCCATCCTCCAGGTATTTATTTGTATCCCCAGGAAACCATAGCATACTATAAAACAATGTGGAATATCTTATCTAGTATAACAAATCTATATATGGAACATATATTCTTCCTTAGTGTGTTTGCTTCATAGATTTGTGTGATCTAGAAAGCATGCCATGTTTAAGAAAAATTGTTGATTAGCATAATATGGGAAGAATAGTTTAAATTTCAGAAGAGAAACGTCTTATGCTTGAAGCTTTTATTCTGAAAAAAAAAAAAAAAAAGTGAGCAAGATTTATTATGTGAATGGGTTCCTAACTTGGAATGAAGAAAAAATGAAGTTGCAGACTGGTGCTGAACAGCTGCATAAGAAGGAGACATGCAATAAAATCGTACAAACTATGAAGAAAAAAAGATAGTTGATATCAAAATCCACAGCAGTGTGAATTATAGATCAAGTGCCACACAGTCTACTGGTCTGTGGAAGAGTAAACCCTAAAACTTCAATGCTTTGTTGTAAAACTGTTGGCAGAAAGCAAAAATTGATTTTGTAACAAGGGTAGACTCAGAAGTGTTGAGAATTCCATATTACATGTAGATAATGCAAATATTCATCTTCCCAGTGCCTAGGAAGGGACTTTTAGAAAAAGGTGGCAAATTTAATTCTTCCTGGGATTGGTACAGCTCATCTCAGTGGAAAAAACCCCCAACAACAAAAGACACACAACATTTTTTGTAAGGATCAACTGTGATGAATTCTTAGAAAATATATATACTTTCCCTTTGGGAAAAAGATACGAACCACAGAAAAAAATCTGGACCACTTTAAAAAGATGAGAAGAAAAATGAAAGGTAAAAAAATGTGGCAAGAAATTATGTATAGGAAATGTAACAGGAAAACCTGTAGTGAAAAATTATTCCTTTAATTACTTGAGTTGTAAAATCAAAGCCAAAGAACTACTGAATATGAGGGGATGCTATGACAGGGCCTGTGGAGAGGTCTGATGATTAGGCATAATTTTTTCATTCAGTTGCAATCAGATAGCTATCAAAGTAAAGATAATTAAGAAAAAAATTAGGAGTCCATTTTGTAATAGAGAGGAAATATCTCGGTAGAAAAGATGCTTTCAATTCACCTAGACCTGATTTAATTTCATCCTAGGGACTGGTCGATGATATCTGATTTCTGTCCATGACAGCGTAACAGACTTCAGAGAAAAAAAAATAGTTGAGTATTTTTAAATCCATCTCAGATGGTATTCTCATATGCAAACCAGGAAAAAATCCACAGACGAAATTATTATAAAGTGGTTACAGGTTTGCTAATGTTCAGAAAGTCTCCACTGAGGGAGCAGCTATTTCTGACTCAGTGCCTGAATGAATGGAGCAGTCTAGAAAAATCCTGTGCAAGTCTGTCCTAAACCTGGTTCATATTTTCATGTGTAGCCTGGGGATGAGAGACCAGAATAGTTTATTAAATCTGCAAGTGAGATCAAGCAGGAAGTGGACTCAAGCATATTTGAAGTGAAAATGAAACTTAAGCTGCTGGGGATATGATACAAAGAGACAGAATTCTGCTGTGCAGAGCGAAACCCATGGTGCTACCTACAGGTGGGACAAATCCACTTCACACAGAAAACAGAAAACATCTGATCTGGTACAGACATGCAAAAAGGGATCTAAAGGTTGTTGGTGCCCCATTTAGCACTGGGAAGGCAAGAGCTTGAGCACTCTGTTCAGAGCCTGGCACTGCTGTTACAGGAGGAGCTAGGCCACAGTAAAGATAATCTATAACAGAAAACAGATTGGATAAAAGACTGGAAAACACTGAAGGCAGTTGGGAAAAACAGAATGAGAAACCTCTCAAAACTGAGGGAATGGTTGGTTCATACGATGAACAGGGAGAGAAGTGATGGATTGTAGGTTTAGTGGGGAAGATTTTAACAACTCTGTAGGACTTTTTTTTGTCTAGAAAGATTCTTACACCACTGGAACAAGTTAGAGAGCATCTGACAAGATGTGCACAATGGTAAGTGATCCTGTTCTGGACCATGGGATAGGCTAAATGACCTCTTGAGTCTTCTCTTCCAGTCCCATGATGACTGCTGCAATGGTGTGACCATGAAATTCAGGTAATTGCAAGTTCTGTACTATGTGGTTGGTTTTAATACTTGGAATCTTTAAAGCAACTCTGAGATATGTGATAAATAGAAATACTATCTTGGAAGAAGCTTGGTTCGACATAGTCTTGATTTCCACAGACCATTAGCCTGTCTACTAATATATTCTGTGTTAACATAGACTTTAAAAATATTTCACCAGGTGGTGCTGTTACACATAACCTTCCAAGCCTTACCCTAGCCCCTGGGCGCATGGCAGTCTTGGGAAAGCATCTGAGTATTCTGCAAAGGTGTCTCTAGAGGCAGAATTAGTTTTGGTCTTTGATATAGCTGAAAGACTTGTGGAAAGAGGAATTGTCAAAATGGCTGCTTGGCAGGCCTAATTTTGGATTGTGTAAAGGATGTGATAAATTCTGTATGTGTATATAAATATGCCTGTGTGTATGTATATTTTATGAATATATTTCCTTTACTGATCTATCCATCCCTCAAAGTCCTTGATATGACAAAAGAAGGATCATACAGCCTCTGAGCAGAACGCTGCCGTCCATGAGTGGTGCATATACCACTGTGGTACCAAACACGTGGTCTGCAAATGTACTAGGAGAAGCACAACTAAGATTAATTCATTTAGGGATCATTTTTATTATACAGCACAGCAACACAAGTGTTCTGTGTTACATGGATAGCAAAGATAAGCCTTATATTTATTTAAATTAAACCAAACAAGCTTTGGGAGACTGTATAATTCTGCTTTCTAAATACAGAAAATGTTTATATTGTCCTCTTAATGTTCTCTTTTATAAAAAGAGGACATTACAATATATTAATTAAAAATATAGGATACATACAAACTTTCACTAAAACTATGAAAAACATAAATCATAGAATCTATAAATCTAATTTAGAAGCAACTTTGATGGTCATCTAATCCAAACAGGTTCCTGGTCAAAGCACAATCAATGGGATCAGGTTGCCCAGGACCTTGTCCAGGTGAATGGATGGATATTCCACAATCTCTCTAGGTGGTTTGTTCAAGTCCTTAACAGATTTCATTTGAAATTGCTTTCCTTGAATCTAATCAGAATCTTCTGTGTTGCAGATTACCCCTATGCAATGCATTCTGCATTTTTGGGAGGAGCCTGGCTCCATTTTCTCTGTGCCATTCTATTGAGAACTTTAAAAAAGAAGTAAGAAACTCTTGACTTCTCATCCTAAGACTAAAAAAACCTATTCTCTTAGTCTCTCTTTCATGCATTCCAGCCCTAATCAGCTCCACTGGACTCACTTGGGTATGCCAATATTTTTAAGATGCAGTTTGTGCTGCTTCAGTTGCTGCTTGTCCCATCCTCATCTATCTCTGAAAATAATCTGCCACAACTTTTTCTACATATGCTTATTGGACAGTTCAAAACAATAAGATGTCTCTTCACCCTTCTCTTCCCTTGAAAGTCAAAAAACCCAGTTCTCTGCAGCCTCCTCTCACATGGCATGTGCTGCAGTCCCATAAGCATTTTGATGACTCTCCACTGGACTGACACCAGGGTAGCAATGTTCTTCTTGTACTGGGAAGCCCACAAGCAGTCCAGCTGTGAATAGCCCAGATAGGAAGTATCACCACCCTTGACCTGTTGGCTACACTCCTGCTATGTTGTTGCCCATCCTTGCTGAAGGTACACCTAAAATAAACACTGCTGCCTCATGTTTATTTTACATCCTTCTTGTACACCAGGATTTCTCACTGCTTTCCTGCAAAGCTGCTTTCTAGCCAGTTGGTGCCCAGCCTGAATTGCTGTACAGTTACTCCACATAAAATTGTGGGACCATAAATCTATATTTGTTGAACTTCATGAGCTTCCTCTCAACTTATCTGCCCAGCTCATTGAGCACCCTCTTAATAGCAGCCCTGTCCAGTGTATTGATCCCCATCTTTGCTAGTCCATATCTTACCAAATAGACTACAAGAATACTGTGTGATACTATGTCAAATGTTTTGCCAAAGTCAAGGTAAATGCCCTGCGCTTTCTATTCCCTTCTCACAGAGTCCAGAATAGTATTATGAGGTGTATTAGGTGTATTATTAGGTATATTATTATAGGTGGGCAGGATGTCCTCTTGCTAAATCTGCTGCCTTTTCCCTATGACCCTCCTGACATACATATGCCTGGCTAGGGCTTCCAGGAGGGTTTGTTTGCAGTCCTGTGGACTGATGTTGGACTGAAGGTCTGTTATTATTTGGGTTTGTCTTCCCAATCTTCCTGAAGAGGGGTGTAATATTTGTTTTTTTCTGCTCATAAGGAACCTCCTTTATTTGCCATGACCTTCTGAAGATGATAAAGCATGGCGTTACAGTGACTGTGTTCAGCTCCCTCAGCAGCCTCGAGTAAAATCCATTCAATGCTGTGGATTTGCATGTGTGTTACGGTCCGGTTTAAACCCAGGAAAGCAAAGCAAGCTAAGTCTCTGTGCATAAACCGGAAAGAACTTAGAAGGTTCAAAATATTCCCAGAAATGAGACTAAAACCAAATGAGATTAAACGTTGATGCCAAAAAATGGATGTATTTTATTTAATAGTAAAAGAGTCAAAGAGAAGGAATGAGAAAAGAAAGAAAGAAAGAAATGGAAACACACCAAAGTGTGCGTGGGGAGTTGGGGAACAGGGAGAGGTGACAGGGGTTGGGTGAAAGCATATCATCCTTCTGAGGGTCCCAATGACGTCTCGTTGCTTCCCTCCATCCGGTCTGCTGGTGGTGAGGGTCCCCCGTCGCTGCCGTGGCCACGCTGCTACACGCTGCCACACCACACGCTGAAGAGTACAGAATTCTGTGGATTAATACACACTTTGGGCCAGGTGGGAACGCCCACATGTCTCCCTTGCAGGGGCTAGCTGGACACACTGTCCCTTGCAACACTGAGGGTCTGTTGCATCATCTCTGGTGCTCTGGTGCAGGGTCTGGGGACCCCTTTGAGGGGGGCTCTTTGATGGGCCATGTCACCCCCTTCTGCTGTGGATAAGCTTCCTCCCCCCTGGTGAGGACCCCTCAGCTGGGCTCCTCTGCACAGTGGAGGATGGGCAGTCACAGCACCTCTGACCACAGGCTTTTCCAACACACACCCAAAGCCTCTCCTCCCTCCACCCTTTGGTGCGAGGGTCTGTTCAAGCCTGGCAGCTGATAGCCCTGGGGCTGTGGTCTCCACCTTTGTTAAGCCTGTGCTTTGTGAATGTCCCCAGCCCTGAGTTGTTACTTTATCTTCTCTTCATCAGCGAGCAGTGTCAGGCCTCAGTCAAGGCCAGGGTGCGGTAGTCTTCTCTGCAGTTTTTGTAATACAGTTTTAAGAGTCCTTCAAGAAAATGTTTAAGTCATAAACTGTAATATTTCAGGCTCTGACAATGTGCAAAACTGACTTGATTGCTTCCTAATTACTTGCTGAACAATGGATAATGCTATATTCCCGGAGACTCTGCTAGTAGGCTCAGTGACCCAGGAAGTCTGATAGCAGATGCTGTAGGTGAAAACTGAGACAGTTAAAAGGCATTGGGTACCTTGGCCCTTTGTGTTCCCTTGGATGTTGATGGACATACAGACGTTCTCATTGCTGTTCTTTCCATCTATTTTTAATTTCAGCTGCAGCTGAGCTTTGGCTTTCCTAACTCCAACACTTCTTGCTCAGGTAACATCTTTATATTCCTGCTGAGTAGTCTGTGCACATCTGTGCCTGTCATGGGGTTCCTTTTGATTATTGAGCTCAGTTAAGGGGTCCTTGTTCCTGTTGACCTTCTGCACGTGCAGAGAATGACCTGTTGTTTTTTGATGAGGACATCCTTGAAGAACTACCAGCTGTCCTGAGTTCCTTTGCTCTTTGGATCAATCTTCTATGGAATTTTGCTAAACAGATCTCTGAACAAACTGAATTCTAACACCTGGAAGTCCATGGTTCTGTTCTTTCTATTGTTTTGCATGGTTTTCTGAGGATTTTAAAAGCCAAGGTCTCATAATTAATGCAGACAAAGCTAACTCAGTCTTCCCACTATCTGGCAAATTCGTTTGCAAGAAACAAGTTATACAGAGCATCTTTCAGTGTTGTATCTACATTCTAACCTCCATCTAGGATGGAAATTGGGTTTTTTTCCTTTCCTTAACTGCTTGTTAAAAACATATTAATCTTTAAATGACAACCAGCAAATAGATCAATAAATATTCAATCTGTTTCTCTGTACAAGATTGAAATAAAAATGCTAATAGGATAATTCAGGTTGGAGAGGACCTCAAGAGGTCATCTCCTGCAGGGTCAAAGCTGCTGAGCACAGAGTAGGGTGAGCTGTGAGGTCAGACCATGTTACTGAGGGCTGTGGCCAGTCTGGTCCTGAAAATTTCCAAGGCTGGAAACAGCACACAACTTCGTTATGCAGCCAGATCCACTGCTCAGTTGTTGTCATAGATGACAACTTTTTCTTATATCTATTCTGAACCTTTCTTGGTTCAGCTTATGCCGGCTGTTTGTCCTCGTCTCATCCCCATGAGCAGCTTGCCTCCATCTTCCTGATAGCTTCCTCATGGAAACCATCAGACTGCAGTTAGGCTCCCCCAAAGTTCTCTTTTCCAGACTGAATGAGCCCCATTCCCTCAACCTGTCCTCATATGGCATATGCTTCCTCATTTTATGCCAGCAAGTTTACCATTTCCAAGTCAGTTTGCAGCATTCTGTGACATCAGGACCAAGCTCTCAGATGTCATTCAAGAAACTTTTAGAACCTATATGAAGGTTGAAAATCCCACTTTGGTAGCAGATGCCCTGGGACGCTGGCACTGCACTGATGAATATGGCAATGGCTAAAACCCCTATGGGAACCCAAACTCATGTATTTAATCTCTGAAATGTGAAAAAAACTTAAAGAAAGAAAAAAAAATGCAAAGGAGTACCCTACTAAAATTTTCAGAGATGAGGATCAAAACATATTAGGGAAGGAATCATTATAAAGTAGTAAATACAGTAAAAATTTAAAAGGCTTTGTCAAGTTAAACTGTGTAGACAAGCTTTTTAATTTCTTGAAGGTAAAAAGTAGGCCATTAAATGTGTTAATAATATCAGAGCTATCATTTCACTACAAAGAAAACTCCCACTGTGAGATAACTGTGCCCTTCTACCACCTAATAACTTTGTTAATTTCTGAATTGCTCTAGTAAGTCCAGCTGTTTACAATTGGCCATAGGACAAATTTAGTATTTTCTTCTTCGTATAAATTAATATGTGCTTGTTGATTAACCCCTCCTCACACATGGTAAGTTTTTCCCCTACTTATGTCTAACTAAAGTTTTTCATATTATGGCATTATAGCTTTCTGGTGGTGTATTTTATCACAATAAGCAAATGTTATCTTATTCCTTTGGATACAGAGAAAGTAAAATAAAATATATCGCATTTAAATGGCCATGACTAGCTCATGACTGTAGTGATTGAAGCCTACCTAGTGAGATAAAACTAATTTCTTATAATATTGCTTAAGTGTGACGTAAATAATCCAGATTTTTGAGTAATCCTTTAGCTGAGGGATGAGTTTCACAGATCTTTTAGTTTACATGAGCTGTATGAATATGGACTTCTAAATGGGTGGAACTCTTTACCTGCAGAGGTTAAGGTATGGGGTTTTTTCCTAATCTGTAACTTCTGTGAATGATTTGACTCCTTTGGCTGAACATGATTCACGTATTACTATCCCCCTTTTGCTTGAACTCTTGTATGTTTACTTCTAGAAGATAGATCTAGATCTAGATATATGTGGAAAAATTAGTATTTGGATATATGCAACAAGCCAAGATTGCTCTCACATACACAGCAGGCTATAAAAACAACTGGATCAGGTAGTGCAAGCTGTCAAAGAGGTTTCAAGGATTAGACATTGAGTCAGGTAAGCATCAGCTGATGGACTGAAGACAGAGAGAGTATGTCCTCATAGAATAAAAAGATCTTAAATTTCAAGGGTGAAATTAAATGGCTGGTAAAGGGTTTTATGCAGTTTGAAAGGGGGGAGAAATTTGTGCATCAAGAAAATATACCCAAAATGCTGTTTCTGAGCAGTCTCCTGTTATTCTAAATAGGAAGTAGTTTATTTCTGTGATGGTCAATGTCACCAAAAGAACTTAGAATTTTGCAGGTATAGAAGTGTTAATTGGTTTACTTTGACTGATTATTTGTCAGATGTTTTTCTCAAATGTCAAGGCAACCAAGAGTGCTGCAAATCCAGTGCCACATTTTCTTTCCACAGATTGAGACATGACTTACCAGACCCCTAAGAAAGTTCCACAACAAATTTTCTGCACTTAGTAGACTTTCTTTTGTACATTACTGTTGACCAGAAAAAGAGAAGAATTCACAACCCTGCCCTGATATCAAACATGCTAGAGAACAGAAATAGTATATATGGACATCTATTCTGTTTCAAGCATTTGAGCAAGGCAAATGTCTTGCTGACAGCTGAAAGCATTCAAAAATATATATAGCTTTTTACATACACTTGTGTTAGTGATAGCTCAAATCCAGATGAAATTAGATGCTATTAGAGGAAAGCATAACATCAAAGGAATCCATGATGGCAATTCTCACTTGGTTTGGAGCTGACTTTGCCATAAGAGCTAGATCCAGCAAAAAACATGAGAATGATTATCCAGATGAGTTTGCAAATTTCCAGGCAGATAAATCTTGCCCTAAAAACCACACTGCTATTATTTTGTTTGCACATGTAGTTGTTTCAAAGCTTACTGTTTAAATGCACAAAAGCACTGTTTGAAAGACTATTTTTTTTCTATTTTCTATTATCCTTTTTACTGGTAAATATGTGGAGCTTCTTGCTTTTAAATGGTTGCCCAGTTCAGAGTTCCTTAAATCAGCAACTTAAATTACTTAAGAAAAATTTAAAAATGCATCTTAGTAATTAAAAATGTGTTCTCAGACCTATAGATATATATTCTTTTATTTACTCAGATGAGCTCCTCCACTTAGTTTTTCAGGATTACTCACAGCCGTGATATTAAACATGCATATGGGGATGAATATTATGAAGTCTCTAGACCCCTTCCAGTTCTATTATCCAAGGTTTCTTTCAAATCTCTGGCCTTTTTAGTATCCTCATTCAGCAGCTTTCTCATCTGGGAAGTATATAAAGGAATCAAATCTTACTTGTTGAGAATTGTATCATTGCTTTAAAATGAAGGAACACCAACATGGACGTTTTGTTATTACAATATTTATCTTCAATTACCAAGCCATCATTAGTTACGGTAATAGTTAGCTATCATTGATTATGGTAATAGTATGAAAATTAATTGCTGAAATTAATCCCAAATGCATCTTCATGATGTTCCTTCTACCAAATTAAAGACTTTTTTTTTCTTACTTCAGTGGCAGCTGCTCTAGATACAGTGAAATAATATAAAGAACAAGCTAAGTATAAAATTACATTTCTGACTGTTATAAAGGGCCTTTTTGTCCTATGAGTCCTGATTCCAGCCAGGGCAGGGTTAATTTTTGCAGTAGCCAGGAGGGGCATGGCCAGGACCCTGAGGTTATTCTATACTACCTCATGCTGTTCCTAAACCATGACAACAGGGCATCCACACAAAGCGAGGGAAAGAATATCTTATCCCAGGTCCTACATATAAACCATTTTAGTGAGAGAATGCAGTGCAGATTATATAAATCTCATGACAATTTGACATTGTAGAAAGTCTCAAATAATTTATCAATATTAATTTCAAACAAATTGGTTTTGATTTATGTTTGTATAGTTGTAACTATAGTAACACTATTTTATAGTAGCATTAGTTACTTCTAGTGTTGCAATGATCAGCATGTATTCTGGACACGGATTTTCATAGCAATGCAGTGAGAATGCACACGACATTCACTTGTCTGTGTGGAAGCTGAGGAAGCTTTGCCCCAGTGTCTCTGTTTAGTCTGAAGTGTCATTGAAAGCTGTTCGTCCTAGTGAGGCCAGGGTCACAGGTTGGAGAGAAAGAAACTATGCACACAACAAGTCAACAAATAATGGAATCATTCGTGTCAGTAGGACCAGTCAACAACTCAATGCTACTGACAACAATCCACTTAAGGATTCTGGTTTCAGAATTCAGAGCAGGCCACAGGAAATGCCTGAGGGTACAAGGGAGCCAAACTTGTGTATCCCTAGGGAAGATGGATGCAGGGAAGTGAAGATGGACTCACACAAGTCTTGAAAACTCTGAGAACACCCTCAGAGCAGGTCAACGCACGTTTCCAGGATGGCAAGTCAACCTCAAACTCTGTCCTGACACTCCTGACAGGTGACCAACTCCCAGAAAATACTTTCAGGATTGCAGCCTGATGCAAAATATGTTAGAAAAAGATAAGAGAAGAACTGCAACCTCTTCAAATGATCATGTATTTTTCTGCTTCTTTTTCACCTATTAGATGAAGGCTGTCATCTTCCTCTTAAGTGTTCTCTTCTTTAAGCTAGAAAGTCCCTTTGTTTAACCTTTTCAGATGATATATACGACACTTTAGCTGCTTTCCATTTTTATCATCAAAGTTCCATTAATTGCTTTACATCTTTCTGGAAAATAAAGCTTTCCTAGGTACTCTATGCTTTATGTTTATACTTTCCTGTTTATAGCCTGTCTGTTTATACTTTCCAGAGCGATGTTTATGTCTTTTCACACTATCCTGACATTGTTATGTCACAGTCTTATCATCATCCTCCATAGTCTCTTGTATGTTTTTTCTGCATAATTGTTAGGGAGACACTTCAACTCATGCCATCCAATCTTCATGATGTTTACCATTCCTGCATAGGATGACATGTCACGACCTTCTGCTGAATTTAATTTATTTTATGACTTCCTTTAAGTAATTTTGGAATTTTTTTTTCTTTCCAAAAGCTTAACTGGAGTCAGAGCAAGCAAAATTTGTAGCTTTTCCTTTGTCCAAATAGAGCAAGAAGTAGTGGACCTTTGCAGAGGATATTCTGATTAGATATTCAGGAAAGAATTCAACTGCCAAGAACAGCAGAAGTGTGGGATAGAGTGGGTGTAAAATCTTCATTGCTAAAGTCCTTCCAGATCAGGATCGACAGGCATCTGTCAGGAGTGACATAAGTACAAGTACAAAAGTACTTTATGCCAGTAATGGAATAGATGAGGCTGCTTCCAATGATTCTCTGCACAGAGGAAACCAATAATTGTTTGGAGTTGCATGAGGCTGCAGAGTAAATTAACCACAGACCAGTGAAAGAAGTCTTGATAAAAGAACAAAAGCTACATTTTAATCACATATGTCAACATGGGGTCTTCAAAAGTAATTCATAAGGATTTCCAAAGAATATGAGGCATCACGAGCTTGGAAATAACATGTATGTAGAGAGGATCTGTTGTTTGAAATTATTCTAAGCATGTTTATACAAAGACAAGGCATCACAAATTATCTTTCATTAAAGGTGATTTTTTTTCCACAAATAATGTTGTTGAATATTTTTAATTTGATATTTAAAATCATTTATATGATGCTCAAAAGTTTGCTTCCACTTATGCAGAAAGACATTGCACACCTCTTTGTGTGTGTTTTCTCTTTCAGACTTCACCTTAAAATCTCAGTTTGCATTGAGCAGAAGGGGCAGAAAGTTTCAAGATGTGGTGATACAATAATAAGTTTTCATAGCGATATTCTCTGGGGAACAAAAACAAAATAAACTTCACTCTTTACATGGTAAGTACCACGCAGCAAGGTTGGGTGGGAGTGTCGCAGTTTCAGAGACAGACAAGCAACAAGACACACTGGGTTCATGCCAACTTTTATTGAGTCTTCTTCCCCTTATACAGATCTGAAGGTCTGCATGGTCAATCCCTGTTGGCCAAACCAGTTGCCCCCCGGCCAATCAGCCAGTGGCTGCTCACTTCCTCAACGGCCTGGGCCTGCTCTCCAACAGTCCACACTGGTCAAGTTATATAATCAAGGTACTTATAGAATTAGTCACCTTTCGGTTATAAAATGGGTATTAATTATAATTGTGAGGCCTTCAGGCCAGCTGTTGGCCACCACAATAGGTGAGAGCAGCCTGTCTTCTACAGTTGGTAAGGCTTCAAGTGCAGTGCTTCATTATTATGTTCTGGTTTCTGCAAAACAGCTTTGTACTTCTGAAAACAGTAATTCAAAACCTGCAAGCCTACTGCAAGCAAAGTTCCCTCAAGGGATCAAGAAGTTAACCTGAATTTCACAATAACTCATTTCTTCTGAAATGGTTTTTTTTATTCTAGCAAAAAGGATCTTTTTACAAGGTTGGTTCTTGCAACAGTATGAAATGTACAATGGCAAGAAAGAAATATCATAAGAGTAATTATAAGTAAAAAAATATTGTTTTAACTAGTTTGGTCACAATATAGTAACTGCTAAAAATATACCGAAATTATTGTAAATACTTATGCAGAAATTAATGGCACTCTTTGCTTCCTTTTGTGCAGAGATTCTTTCCTCAAAGCTCTACAGCAAAGAAAGTATACCATTGACAAAAGGAATACTGGGTACAAGTTCATAAAGCTTTGGGGAAAAATGTTTATTTCAGAACTGTAGGTTTCTCTAGCAAGCGCTGTAAGTTAAGTCAAATGCAATATTCAAACCTGAAACGGTGGTGCAAAATGGGACCTTTATATCTTAAAATTTCTCTTTAAAGATAGCTTCATCTTTCTTTAAATTAATTAATTCCCAAACATATGATTGAGATCAGCCAGAAGAATTTCATGCAGCACTGCTATCAAAGAGCCAAGCTGCAAAAGACTGTAAAACTCTATTGGGAATAGACTAACACACAGGGGGATGCACGCTTCTAAAATGAACCTAACAGTATTGTAATTACTTTCTCCTCAGATTATGGGATATCTCCATGCAACTACTCTGGCTGTATTTAAATCCTTAGGCCATTTTCCTAATAGTGGTATCACGTTGTTGCATAACACACATTTCAAATACGTGTATGTCTATATGAGCAATTTAGTGTAAAAACCAGGAACACTTATTTTAGTTCTGAAGGTAAACTCTGAACGAGTTTGGATGCTGCTTTTTCCGATTGCCGATACTGTTTGTGAATTGTGCCCTGAAAGCCACTCTTCCCACCCAAACGGAGTGTGATCTGACATGGCAAGTGTCAGGGACTGCTGGTAATAAACTGTTGAACTGAACAAATGGTTTTATGTACTGGGAGCAGCAACAAAACGTTATACTCCTCTTTCCCTTCTCCCACCCCACTGACATTCTGCTCAGGAGACAGCTGCAGGATCAGCCCGACCTCACAGAAGGTAGTCACAGCTCAGCTTTTATCTTGCATGTGAGAGGTTGACCTAAACCAAAGAAGACAGAACTATCACAAGGAGCTCGAAAAAGAGAGCAATGGTGTAAAATAAATGACATTTTAAACACCATCAAGGAAATGCAAATGAGCAAAATTACTTTGCAGCAAAGGGGTGTCTCCTGAGCAAAAGATGCACAGGAAATTAAATAAAGGAGATGTAAGAAATACCTTGAATGTGTGACTGAAGTAGAAAATATTAAAAATTTGTCTTACAGCTTTAACTTCTAAATCCTCCAAATAACTGTGTCACTGCACAACACCAAGAAATTAACAGCTGCCGTGTGACAGCTGTTAGTCAAAGTACCATACAGGAGTATAAATCAAAATAAAAAGCTCAGTTATCTTAAAATAATTGATTATCTGTTTTTATAAGAGTGTTAATCCAGCAATAGAAAAAATTAAAACTCCAGCAATTTAAAACTTGAAAAACAATAAGATCATACCACCATTAAACTCTTCTTGTAATTCATGCCCACTGTAGAAGTTTCATAAGGTAAAAGGAAATGAGTAATGATTAGAAAATGGTAGGTCATTTGATTTATTTCACTAAATAACCAAACTTATGAGTACATAGTTATAACTCAACAAAACCATTAAGGAGAAATGAGAACTAGGATCTCTCTTTCAGAGGAGTTTTACCATTTATGCTCCTTCAATACTTATTCCCTTTATTGGATCTGTCAAGAAAGCTTATGTTTCCCTTTTAATTAATAATACTTTGCATCTGGCTCAGTCATGTAGAGTGAGATCTCTAACTTTTACTGAACTTTCAGAAGTGTGGTGTGTGTATGACATTTTGTTTGTCCTTATGAGTCTCTTTTTCATTCCAGTATGTCCACACGCTTCCTGCTGCATGTTTCTTATTTCAATTAACTGCAAAAATAGGGGCCATATGCTCCTCCTCCCCCCCCTTTTTTTAAATAATCAGAGATAAGCACGTTAAAAACTACAATTTAGTGTTATGAACTAAGAGGTGGAAAAAGCCTGAATAACTTATCAACTTGCTTCTGTTGCCAGTTTGAAAAAACATCACCCTTGGAATTCTGAGCGCAAGTGTAGGTTCACCAGATCATCAACTGCAAAGCATATGGTATGGAATGCTTAGAAAAGTGGTGTTGAGCCAGCCACCAGCAGTAAAAGTCAACACGGGTTCACAACAGGAAAATAACATTTAACTAATTTTACATCCTTCTCTGATAAGTCTTAGTGGGTGAAGTGAAGGTAGTGGATGTAGATTTTCTGATTTTAATAAGGCTTTTTGTCCCTCACAGCTTCCTTCTGGGCAAGTCATCCAGCAGTGGGATGAGCAGGATCACAGTGCATGGATGAAGAACTGGTTGAAGGGCAAGGCTGACAGAGTTGTAGTGGATGGGGCTGCATCTGTCTGTCACTCTGTTCCACTCTTGGGCCAGTTCTGCCCAGTATGTTTATGAGCAACCTGGGTGCAGGAGTTGAATGCACCATTAGCAAGTTTGCTGATGAGACCAAACTGGGATGTGCCATTGGTTGTCTTAAGGGACAAGATGCCTTGCAGAGGGATCTAGGTAGATTGAGACACTGGGCTATGATAAATGGGATGAAACTTAACAAGTCAAAATGCTGAATCCTGCACCTGGGACAGAGTGACACCAGACACAACTATAAATTGGGAGAGGAGAGGCTGAAGAGCAGCCCCATAGGGAGGGAGATTTGAGGGTGCTGGTCAGCAGCAGCAGCTCAGCGTGAGTCAGCAGTGTGTTCAGTGACAGCCCACAGCCCAAACCCCGTCCTGGGGAGCATCACACACAGCATCACCAGCTGGCCAAGAGAGGTGATTGTCCTGCTGTATTCAGTGCTGGTGCAGCCTCAGCCCAAGGGCTGGATGCAGGGCTGGGCCCCACCATTTAAGAAGGCTGTAAAGGTCCTTGAATGTTCCCAGAAGAGGATAATAAAGCTGGTGACAGGGCTGGAAGCAATCTCCTGTGAGGAGCAGCTGAGGACTTTGGGCTTGTGTAGTTTGGAGAAAAGGAGTCTGAGCAATGATTTCATTGCTCTACAGCTCCCTGCAGAGGGAAGGGGAGAGGGAGGTGCTGAGCTCTTCTGCCTGGGACTCAGTGATAGGACTCCTGGCAATGGTTCAGAGCTGCACAAGGAGAGGGTCAGATGGCATTAGGAAGCATTTTGCTGAGAGGGTGGTCAAACACTGGAACAGGCTTCCTGCTGAGGTGGTCAACATCGAAAGCCTGTCGGTGTTTAACAGGCATTTGGACTGTGCCCTTAACAACCTGCTTTAAAACTTTGGTAAGCCCTGATGTGGTCAGGGAGTTGGACTGGATGATTGTTGCAGGTCTCTCCAACTGAAATAGCCTGTTCTATTCTATTTTAATCGCACCATAATTTTAAGACATATCATTGCTGATGGTTTTAACTGCAGCTAGCTGCAGATAGTGAACCACAAAGTTACCTTGGCTAGATGTTTCTACCAAGACCATTTTTTAACCCCGAAAGATATTTAATGAGCTGCAGTATGACAGCAGAGCCATGTATCTTGCTCCAGATTCATCCTTCCTCTTTTGATTGTCCATTCCTGCCCCACAGCACTTGTATAAAACATAGAAGTCATATCAGAAAAATCTTAACAGGGCAAAGCCCTAGCACAGCACAGGGCAGTCTGGAAATCCCTGAGGTGTGAAAGGTAGAAACCACAGAATAAAAAAATTCCCGTACATAATCTCACTTTAAGTAGCTTCCTTTTCTTTTTGTCTCCCTTTACTTCACCAATAACATGAGATGTTTCCAGCTATGATGTTTACTTTTATGGAGGCAGAAATCAGAGCACTCTGGAGATCATTAATAACTTTGTTTGTCTTACTGTAATTTGTCTGAAGAATAATTTTAGGTGTTTAATAGTGGGGTTTTTCTCAGAGAATGGCTTAGTGATTATATAGATATGAACACTTCCAAGTCCATCTTTCTGAAATTCAGCAGGCATTTTCCAGCAGAAGCTATGCTTGCCCAGTGGGGAGCTTGTGTCACAGATGTCCTTGAGGTAGAACACCCATCCTTGGGATCGCAGATCTCCATCCCTGCTGAAAAAGCATATTTCCCAAAAGGCTTTTTTTTTTGCATAACCCATACTTCAGTAAATTGAGTTTTAAGTTGAGCTGTGCCATATTGCTAGAAAAAATATGCCAGTCATCAATGTTCAGTTAAAAAATGCCATGGATATGAAACTTCAAAATTGTGTTGGAAGAGAACATAAGTGAGATTGTCACATGTAGACTGAGCAGCACATGTTAGAAAAAAAATTAGTTTACTATTTAGAGTTTCCTCTACTCTGTAGCCTTCTTCTTTTGTTTCAGATTCTGCTGACTGAAATGTTCTGCTATAAAGTACTTTCTTTTTTATATTGTTTCTGAACATGTGCTCACTCCCAAACTAATTTTCAAATTCCATTGAAGACTCTTAGCAGAACTGTTGGTGAAACCATTTATTTATATTCGTTTTACTGATTTTTAGAGGAAAACTATATCTATACTGGTGGTATGAATGTTCATTAACTAGCTGGAATGAATTAAACTACTGTGAAAGACTACTAAATTAAATGCATTCAAGTAAAAGGAAGCATTACTCACAGGCTCCAAGCATCTGCCTCAGTTGAAACAGGCATCAAACACTGGAAGCAGCAGAGCCTTGTTTCACTGTGAAAAGAAATTATCTTAAGCCTTTACACTCAAGAAGTTAAATCAATGTACTGCACTGGCTACAGTTAAATAATTGACAGCCTATAGGACAAACAAATGAGATAATGCTGAACAAATAAGGACAGGCTAATAAATTACTGAAACATATGCAGCAGTGTGAAGGGGTTATTTTCATGGATTTGGAAAAGGCAGATTTATTTAGGATAGTGAATGAAAAAGATCTATGAGAACTGTGAAGCAACAACAAAAGGTAGCACATATATTTTCCTAATTTTTAGAAAAAATATTGCTTTATGCTGTTAGGAATAAATAAGAAATTGGGAAAATACTTGCCTCTTTAAAAAATTTACTGAGTTGTAACATGCATACAAACAGAAGTAAAGTAAAAATTGCAGAAATGCTACAAATATTAAATACTAAAATACTGCACAGAGCAATCCTACATCTTTTCTCAAATATTTAAAAAAAAAAAAAGTGCATAAGGAAAATACAGAGAAAAATCTTTAATTAAGAAGATGTTTTTACTGGCAAACTGAAGACCTGTCTCCTTTCTGGGCACGGACCTGTCACTGCAGTACATTCTGGGGAGTGGTGTATCACAGACTCTTAATCAAAGATGCTCATTCTGCATCTAGATTTTTCCTAGTGTCCTAGCTTTATTATACAACATCACTTTTTCACTTATTTTTCTTTAAATATTCTCTGAAAATAGAAAAGAATTTACACTTATTAGACACCATCAGTTTTTGTTTCAGCCACCAATAAAGTTCTGCATACTAATAAAGGGTTGGGTAGGTGTTCTGCATAAGACAGTCCAAAATCAACTTTCTTGTCCCTTAAAACTTTCTAAAAGGACATATTGTTTGCCACAACTTCATCAGGTGTAGTTCCATATTTTCAGATATGATAAACAAAAATTTTTTGTAGAGTTGTATGCTTAAGGAGACAAAAAAAGGTCAAAGATAGAAGTCAAGATTTCAGAAGGGCTTGCAATAGAGAGGAAAAAACACACAATTTTGTCTTTTACTCTTATTCTAGCAGAATTTTAAATTCAGACAAAAGAAGTTCTGTATTTTGGTCCCTTCCTTCCCTTCCATTTTTTTCCTCTCTGCAACTCACACATAAAAAATAAAGGTGCTCGTTATGCATTGCATTTGTCTATTTAATCTTTGAAGCCTGATGAGGTATGAGGAAGAAAGTCATATTTATCTTTCTCTATAAACTTCAGAAGTTTATTTCTTTGATTCATTATCTATTACATAGAAGTTGAGTGAACATGGGAATACTTTCAAAGAGAAAATAAGGACTTTTGCCAACTAATTGCAGGCAGAATAATGATTTTTATGTATAGACTTTGAGTTTCATATTTCATTGGTGGGAGTGTTTCAAAGGAAGAGCATATATTTATTTTCTGAAAAGATTAAGAAAGTTCTCCTAAAACCTTTCAAAGACTACTAGGATGACTGACAAATTTGGCAAATTTTTCTTTTTCTGTTTCCTCTTCTTGGGAGCGGGGGTGGGGGGGAACATTTTTCCTATGTCACATGCTAAAATAGCTGTCAAATTCACTACTTCTTGTAATTTACAGAACACCATATAATATTTTGATCAGAATATTAAACGTTCCCAAAAAGTATTTTATACTTTTTACTTGTAAATGAATGCGTTTTGGTGAAAGGCCTTAATGCAAGTTAAGCGTTGACTCGTATGTTAAAGCTAGTAGTGCCTGCAGTCTGTGTACTGACTAAGAGTTCTGCTTTTGTTACTCAACATTTGGGGATGTAAATTTATGGCTGAGTTATCAAAGAATGTTCAAACATTAAATTTTTTAAATTTCTGCTATTTCTAGCTGAAAATATTTTGCATCATGTAAATCATAGTATAAAGGCTTCTGTATATAGATAATATTGTCCGATTCTTAACAGACTCCATTATGCAGTTAGCAAACAGTAAGATGAAGTGGAGGAAATAATATGGAAAATGCCATTTCTTCTTTCCCAAAGCTTCAGTTCTTGTATTTTTTTCCTATCTTATCTAGAATCGATTTGTAATGAGCAGAACTCAAGTAACATAAGGAGAAGCGAACATGTTTCCTTTCCTACGACAACACTCTGGAAAGGAGAAGTGTTATAATTATTGGTGAATCAGAACAGCAAAATCATGTTGTCTGCAAATCATGAGGAAGGAGATGCCTGGTTTGGGACTTCCTTGGGATTTCACTTCCATGGTTATTTTCATTCACTTCCTTCTGCTGTTTTGGCCAGAATCACACCTTTCCCTAAGCTTTCCACAGTTATATCTAAGGTGCATTCAAGACTAAGAAAGAATCAATAATCCAATGGGCTCAGATGTTCTCACTCAGTTGAATAATTCAGACTCCCTTTGTTTTCACAAGAAGCTCTGGAAATATATGCTGTCCATTTTCCAAGTGTTACTAACATTTTGCAGGAAAATGATAAAACCGTGGGAAACTCTCATAGATGGCACTGGCACCCACAGACACAGTTTGTGTGCTGTATGGCCAGCTGCAAAAGCAGTGAGTGTTTAAGCTGACTACCTACCCCAAAGGAGAGTTGTGAAGTGAGGGTGAACAGAAGTGGAAAGCGGTGCAGGCTGATGAAAAGTGTGCAGCCTTCAGTTCTGACTAAACCTGCCACACACCTGTAAGGCTCTACCAATGTGCAGCTTGTGTGGGTTACAAATTCCCAGCTGCTCATTGCCTCCCTCCCAACCCTGGCAGCTCTGGGATCCCTGGGAAGCAGACCAAGGCACTCCCAGCTCTGGTCAGCCTCCAGCAGTCTCCTCAGCCAGGCGCCTCTTGTTAAAGATGCACAGATCAAGTGCCAGCAAATAAAATGATGCTGTTGTCATAACCTAAAACTTACATCTCCCATAGGAGATGAATTTTCCTTGTGAAATGTGCAACAGCAGCTGATAAAGTGTGTACAAGATCATTACTGACTGCATTTTTCTATTATATGTTTCAAATGCTGAAACAACTGCTCTGAGAGAAATATATCTTGCTTTTGTTCCTCTTATTCTGAGACATAGTAAAATATTTCCATCTTTTCATCTGCCTTTTCTTGTGTTTTCCTGTCTTTCCAATGCTGGTGTCCCTTCATTCATGCAAAAGCAGCCTGCATTTCACATTAATCTTTTCACAGTCTGGCTTTCACTCTTGAAATGTTCAGGTCTCTGAGGAAAATGTACAAAAAAGTTTGCAGTAAGTTGTCAATGTCTCCCTCCAACTTTTATTTTTCCAGAGGACTTCTTAACCACTTTACTATCTAATCTTTCACTAATTTTGCCTCAGTGGCCATTTGCTTAGAATAACTATAGCCAGATAAATTTTTTACCTTGTAATATGTCTCTGGATCCTTTTCAAAGTGCTCTGAATGTTTATCATGCCACTGTGGCTTAGACTGCTTTGAGTCATGTTCTGCCAGCAGTGGTTCAGCCTTCATCCTAGCCATCTCTGTCTCCCAGTCCAGCATTCCAGACCATTAATAAAAACATTTGAAAACATACCTATATATGAAATATTACTGGCATGGATACAAATAAACCAGTGCTAGTAATACTATCACTTTTAAATATAAGAACATTGGAGCTGCAGCACATCAATAATAAAAGTCATAGCAATTATATTACAGTTAAAAAAAATAGTACAGACCACATTCATTTACTATGCAAGCAATTAAACCATGATGTATGAACTAATGCTTATGACAACAATATTGCTTATAATATTTCCTGGGTTTTCTGCAACAATAATCCAATATTGCTTATTGTTTGATTCCAAATTTTGTGTCAGTAAACAGACTGTTAACTGATGCAACCATGAAACATATGTATTTTGACTCCTCCCTTCTGTAAATGTTATCATATTTTGACATGTTCCACTCAGTGTCACAGCAACATTTTTTTCCAAGGCTATGGCAGACTGTAATTGACCATAACCTGTGAAACAGGTTTATGTAAATCATCTCTTCCACCCAAGATGGTGTGATATGTAATTCCAGAACATTCAGATTGTATCTTTGCTTTTTTTGTACTTTCTTCCTATGAATTACAAGTATCAAGACAAGCTTTGTCTTTCTCCAGAAAAATGTATGGCTTCAGGTCACTCCTATGTAATTATTACATTATTTAAATGTTGAATTGAACTAATCTGGAATTCTGTGATCCCCTCAGCAGCTTGTCTCAATGTTTTAAATACAGGTTGCCCATACAATAGTGTACTCAAAGCCCTCATTTTGGTGTTTGGGTTTTTTGGGTTTTTGGGGGTTTTTTGTTTACCTCCATCTCCACGTACTTAAAGGCACCGAAGTTCTGGATTCTCAGTGTTTTCATAAGCAGGTCTTATTCAAAACCTGTCACAGAAACACGGAATCACTGAATGGGTAAGACTGAAAGGGACCACCAGATGAGGGTCATCCTAGAGCACATGACACAGAATTGCATCCAGACAGTTCTGAAATAGCTCCACAGCCAACTTTGTTTAAAATCTGTGCTTATACTGATATTTGAGATTTGAGGGAAATAACAGTAAAAACTCCATAATTTGGATGAACATTCTTAGGTGCCATAAAATAAAGCTTTTCTTACCATGCTAAAGATGAAAGGATCTCCTTTGAAAATGCTGTTTTCCATCATGGGCTGTTATTTTGATTTTAATACAGTACCCTGCCCACTTCATAACCCTAAATTGCTGCATTGTTTCTCCTCATACACCATGTGCTGCAGTCCTCTGTTTCCTGATAGCCTTCCACTGGACTTGCACCAGGACAGAGGTGTATTTCTTATGCTGGGAAGCCCACAGGCAGGCGTATCAGTCCAGCTGTGAAACCCTAGTGCTAAACAGAGGGGAGTTCTAAACCTCCTTTGACTTGCTGGCTACGCTCTTGCTACCACAGCTGTTGGCCATTCCCTGCAGAGGCAGACAGCTCACCCATGTTTACTTAAAGTCTTTGTTGTACACATTCTTTCCATCCAGCTGCTCTACAGCCTATGTTGCTGTAGAGCAATTCCATCCCATGTGTGAGATTTCTGGAGCAGCACATTGCTATACAAAAATCCTAGGAAAGCAGTCAGAAGGCTTCACATTTAGCTGATCAAACATTACAAGGGACAAGCAGCTGACAGATACTCATGACAGAAGAGAACAGAAGCAGCCCAATACCTTGAAAGATGGTTGTTGTGTAGGTGAATCAGCAAGGAGGAAGATGTCAGTTTTCTGAAGCCTAACATACCTGTTCTGAAATGAAAACAAATTTTGAAGCCACTTGTAGTGCTAACGTATGTTCCTTGTTGTGCTGTGTTTAATTTTCAATTGTTGAAATGGCTGGCTGATTTACATGAAAAAGGACTCTACACAACAATACCAGTTGTTTTGCCACTGGTTGGTGAGACAATACCAGAAACATTTTAATTTTTGTTGATAGTGGACTAGCATGAAGCTTTATGTTGAGTTAAAGATTAGTTTACTATAACAGAATAGATAAGAATGTTACCTACATAAGGGTTCTCCATCTTCCAAATCAATCCCTTTCTTCTTCCACTGTTTTAAAGAAACTTTTGCTGAATTATTAATTTTATCAAGAAAACTTTGGTAGTGTAATCAAGAATACAGGGATATAACTCCAGTTATGGCCACTCCAACAGACTTATGACACCCAGTTATAGATTAATCAAATTCAAAACATATGGGCTGGGATCTACAAGAGGTGAATGGCTTAAGCATAAAACATTACAAAATGTAAATTAAATTTCCATAGAAAAAGCCAAACTACAATTACCATAGGAGTCAGTACAAACACAACTAAAGAGCATGGAGTAGAGTTCTAATTAATAGGAGAAAAACCAGTATCATCACAAAGCTCTGCCTGTCTCTGTTTCAGGCTCTGGTTTCCACTGGAGCTTTATTGATTAAATATTAATATTCTACCCTTTTTTTCCAATTAAATTATAATCATGTCAGTCATAAGTTGAAAGGTCATTTATCTAAAGAACCTCACTCCTGATTCACTTCTTTCATCTTATGTCTTTTATTTCAAACCGCTCTTCTTTCCCTGACAGAAGTATTGAAAGCCAAAATTGACTGAAATGTCAACTTTTCAAGCTGTTCAAGAAAATAAAGAAAATATATTATAAAATGGAGGATGTTTTATGACCTAAGTTTGGGGAAATGTGTTTCCACATCTGACATGCATTTAAACTTTACAATAAACTAATCCTGGTTCGTAAAGGAAACAAAATTATGCCTTTTTCTATTATTTGTAGAGATTTTCTAAAATTTTTACAATGTTAGTGTATTTGATGGCAAAATCCTAAAGTAATACCTTGTAGAAATCCAATTTCCCTTTCCCTTTTCTTTCCCTTTCCTTTTTTTCCCCTCTGAATTTCAAAAGAGGTGCATTTTTCCAAGTCCCTCAGACAGATACTTGAGGATAGTCTTTATGAGCAGGGCATAAAACACATCTCCTCTTGAAGCAGCTCATGTATGGATGATACACAGTCCTACACAGGATTGCTTGTGCCTGATTTAGTACCCCAGCTCAGAGCTATACCAAAACAGGGCGCTTTTTAATAGCCCACAGGGCAAGCTCAGGACTGCTTGCAAGAATTCTTGCAAAGACACTTCCTAGCTTGCCAGTGGGACCTCAGCAGGATGCTGCTGATGCTTTTGCAGGGAAGATGTGGGTTCTTGGTCAGGAGCAGGAGTCAGTGCTGGAAACAGAACCTGATGCCCATAGAAGTTCCAGTTCTTTATTAATTATTTAAAACTGCCTCAGAAATAAAATAAACCACCTTCAGACTCCTGGAGATATTCCTTTGTAAAGCAAGTAAATGGCATTCCTGCAAGAGGTAATTTGCCAGAAATTTACCACTGCTATCAATACTGTTGAGGGAAGTAGAGGCGCTGTGTTTAAAAGCCTCAGGCCTTTCCTCATTATCTGATTGTTTCCTGAGCAGAAATAATTTCTCTGTCATCTCTGGCAAATTAAACTTAAAAAAAAAAATCCAAGTGAGCTACTCCTTAAGATTTATTTCCTCTGTATCAGCCATCAGCCTGTTCTCTTGCATGTCAGACCCATGCCAATGAGCAATCTGATCTCATACAGCACAGTTAAGAAAGATTTTGAGTAACTTGAGAAAAAGGGACTGGAAATGTATCATTTCTTTGCAAATGCATGAGATGTGGAAATTCTAAAGCATTTTGACATTAACTCTTGATTCTAACTGGCTTTCATGACTCATTCAGCCAGTGAGTGATCAACGAGATTGCAAAAGAAAAGGAAACCATGAACAGCTTATTTAAATTAACATATGTTTACTCAGAAAACTGTTTCCTGTTCTGATTGCAGGTAGGGGTGCACTAACTTTGCCTTCCCATGAATAAGCTTAGAAGCGAAGTGAAAACTTGGCTGAAGCATTATAAGTATCACAACACTTCTGCCTGGTAATCCACATTTAGAGTTCTGCCAGGGAGCACCACATCTGTGTGCCATGTGACACTAAGTCATGCACCCTACTAAGGTTAAACCCTGTCTTCTGTGAGCAAAGCAGCTTTCACTACCCCAGTGAAACTCTTGGCAAACAGTCTTCTAACCACTGTTCTACTACCTCTTAGGTGACAGAGCAGCAATGAGAAAGAGTCCGATGAAAAATGAGCTTCCTTGTGCTTCCCTTCAACAGATTCTGAGTTATGCTTAGAATCTGAGACAGATGTGATAAACCCAGACATGCTAAACATGGGTTTAATTTTTTATTACTGAGGTGCGTTGACCTTGGCTGGCTGCCAGACTCCACCCAGCCACTCTCTCACTTCACCTCTTGAACAGCACACGGGAAAAAATAAGAGGGAAAAGTTCACGGGTTGAGATAAAGACCAATTTCTGTCACTGGCAAAACTGACTAGGCTTGGGACAAAACTAAATGTACTTTACTGCCAGTTAAAAATAGAGCAGGATGGTGAGAAGCAAAGACAAAAATACCTTCCCCCTACCCTTTTCTTTCTTCCCAGGGTCAGCTGCAGCCCTTCACTCACAACTCCTCTACTTTCTCCTCTCCAAGTGGTGCAGGGGATGAGGAATGGGGAGCTGTGGTCAGCCCATAACAGCTCCTCTTTGCTGCTTCTTTCTCCTCACACATTCCATGCTCCAGCATGAACCCTCCACTGGGTGCTGGGAAAGCCACAGCCTTTCACAGAATTGCCTTCTACATTCAAGTTTGAACTTGAAAGAGTGTATCAGCTGAGACTTGCTCCCAACGCAAACCCTTGGTAAACTGAGCACTACAGTTAGGAGGATAAAGAAATCAAGGATGCCTAATGAGGCTCAGTTCCCTACAGAAGGTGGTTCCGTGTCCCAGCACGTTGGCAGTGTGGCTGCCGGCAGCCGCACGCGCCGCAGTGCCACTGACGCACATCGCCTGGCCTGGAGTCAGGCCTGAGCCAGGCACGCTGCTCCCACACTGGGATTCAGGGTCTAAACCAACATGTAAGCCTGGGCTTTCTGAAACCTGCTTTCCTCCCCATGTGTCTCTTTAGCGGCTTCTAAAATGAACAATTTCCTGCCTAGTCTTTCTCTGAGGACTGAGATGCACCATTTGGATGAGGCAGCTGTACTGAACTGACTCATGCTCAGCTTATACTTAATTTTCAGGTATTAAACTGACACTCTGAAACATGGTAGAATTGCTATGCTGTGCCCCACTGAGTTTCAAGATTGATGCTTTCACATATGTTTTCTCAGCATTTGGCTGTTTAAGGCTTCTTTTCTCTCTTCCCCGTATTTTTCATCATCACAAGTTCTTTTACTTGCATCTTTTTCTTACGTAGTTTTTCCTACTGTTGTTTACTCAATGGAGATTCATGCAGCTCTTTTAAAAAGGTCTCCTTGCCACAGTATCTAGTAAGGTTTTTTATACTTTTCTGCTTGTAAGGTGCTTTTATTGTCCATTTCTTTTTAACCAGAATGACTAACGTGGCATCACTACGTAGCATGGACATGGCAGACAATCTGGCTGCTGAAATTTGCAGCTGCAAATATACCCAGTGGAACTGGACTACAGAATTAATATCAGCTTGAGGTTTTTTAATTAAACGGGGGGGGCGGGGGGGGGTGTTTACTACCTAAGGATAGGTGTTATCTTTCTTTTTGTCTTTGTAGAAAGGAAAACAAGTCTCTGAGCTATAAGACCAAGTTCAGGTTACCTGTTGCTTACATGTTCAGGTAGGCAATCTCCACTTGTGAATGGGAAGTACAGCTAATCGAGCTCCTATGCTTTGAACACCCAGAAACCAATGTATTTAAACCATTCTGATCTGGGCACTCTGTGCAAAGTAGTAAAGCTGGTTTTTTATCAATAATCATCTCCTAAGCATGTCCTAACATCATGATAAGGACCACTTTTTTGGGTTCTCCTCAGTTTTTTGGAGGGCTAAGTGATATATTTTCATATAACTTCTCACTGCAACTTAAAATTCTCGTTTTAGAGACAGTTTGTGCTCTTTTTTAGAAATGGTGTAAAGGCAAAGGGCATAATGTGGAAGCCTCAGGGCGATTAAAAACATCGTAATGAGAAAACCTGACCTCATAGGGCTACAGAGTGAAAATAGAGAAAATTTACAGGAAAGTTGTATGTTGAATATGGAAATGTTCTGGATTTGAGTACTGTTGTAGGTACCATCTTGTTGCAAGAACTGGTTTAAACATTCTAAAAATCTCATTTAAATTAATCCAAACTGCTCTTTTGCCTTCTCCCTCTTCTCTGCCTTTTTCTGTACATTATATTTGTCATGGTGGCCTGGATAGCTAGCTCTCTTTTTATAATCCCCCCCCCCCCCCCCAATACTTTTCTGGCATCTGGTCTCTAATAATCTCTTCAAATGAGCTTCCCCCAACCTTATACATGCTCATGTCATCTCCCGCAGGGAGGGATGGCTCAGCTGAAAAAGAAAGAAGCTGGGAGTTTGCATTCCACTCCACTCAAAGAACAGAAAATGAAGTGATGATGACACAGCTGGTGGTTCTCATTCTCACCTCTCTACAGGCACTCTCTCTTCTGTTTCCTGTGTGTGCAGGGACAGTTGAAAGAATCATGTGACAAGTATGCTGGACCAGCTCAGCCCTCATCCTGTGTCCAGTCTACCCAGTGAAGTACTGGAACTCCAGGGAAGGGGCCAAGAGCAAGTGCTACCTCTCAGTACAAAATTTGTGCTGATATCCTTTTCCAGACCTCAGATACTCCAAATAGCATGCACCCTGGACAGATTTGAGGTCATTGATGGGAAATTTTGTAAATGTCTTCAGACATATATAATTGACTCTAAAATATGAATAATTTTCCAAAATTGAAGTGATGAAAATACCCATCTTAAAACTTATATTAACTCCCCAAGTTGGTAGGTAAGAGTTTAGAAAAGAATCCTCTGCATTCTGCCTCCAGGTACTGCAGAACTGAAAGAAGCTGGGCAGAATTCTTTATGGGAAATGACACTTCCTATTTTCCCCCCAGAGATTCAAAACAGTAAGTCCATGTTTCACAGGCAAATCCTGACAGCACAAATGACTCCTTAGTGTCAACCGGGGGTGCTAAGAACATTAGAACAATTGTATCGGGTCAGAGCAGACATCCGTCTAGCCCAGCATCCTGTCTGGCGGTGCCTCAGCGGATGCCTAGGAAAGTGTACGCGAACAGAAGCTTATAAGGATGCTTCAAACATCTGGTGATTTGTAGCTCAGAGATTTTTATCATTGAAAAAAGTATCTTGGAAGTAAGTAAGTAAGTGTTGGTAGAGTTTTTTCCAGCTCTTTTTTTTGTACTCTGTTTTCTTTTGAATAAGCTTGCAGACTCCACAGCCTATTGTCAAGTATTTCCACAACCCAGTGACATGCTGTGTCATGAGCCATGTCCTTCTATGTCTTTTAAATCCATCAACACTACATTTATTCGAAGGTCTCTAGGTCATTCATTACTTGAAGTCTTGTTTCATATCATTTCCTTTCCAAGATAAAGGATCCTTTCCAGGATTTTCAGTTGTTCCTTGTAAAGAGACTACTCCACACCTTCGATCACCTGTATAATCTTTTACTGTTTCTACTTTATTATTTTCAGATGAGGAGCAGAATTGATTTTACAGAATCATGGAATCATGGAATAAGCTGAGTTGGAAGAGATCCACAAGGATCATCAAGTCTAACTCCTGGCCCTGCACGACACCATCCCCAAGAACCATGCCATGTGCCCAAGAGTATTTTCCAAACAATTCTTGAACTCTGTCAGGCTGGTACTGTGACCACTTCCGTGGGGACCCTGTTCCAGTGCCCAAACACCTCTGGGTGAAGCGCCTTTCTCTAATGTCCAGCCTAAATCTCCCCTGACACAACTTCAGGCCATTCCTTTGGGACCTGTCACTGGTCACCACAGAGAAGAGATCAGCGCCTGCCCCTCCTCTTCCCCTCACGAGGAAGATCTAGACTGCATTCACTGACGTTCATCTTCCAACACCAAGAAACGCAGACTAATGCACAAATATATTAATCCCAATGTAAACCCCAGTCCTGACTTTTCAAACAAACCCCACTTTGAGGAGGCGCAAGAGTGGGGCTGTTCCACAGGGGAAGGCAAGCCATGAGCTGAGGGTGACAGGTAGCAAGGCAGACAGAGGCAGTCCCCTCACTTACAGGAGTGTGTCCCACACCAACCAAAACTGAAAAGCACGAGCAAGAGCGGTGACAAGGTTCAGCCGACAGACCTGTGACTGCAATACAAGGTGGTAGGCAGGGCCAAGTCAAGCCAGGAAGTCATGTCACCAAGGCAGGGATAGCAAGGTATATAGGTGCAGCTGCAACATAGCTCAGAGCCTGAGCTTAACTGCAGCTCCCAAGCTAATGGATGGAGACCCCAGAAAATCTTACAGCTCCTTCTTGTGTGCCCCTTGCACAGCACTGGGATCTGGGGTGTCACAGCAGCACTTTGCCAGAGCCAATCTTCAGCTCCTGCAGCTGAAACCCACCCAAGGTGGAAGAGGTGGCAGAATTCCTGTGTCTGGTGCAAGATATGGACAGTCGCTACACAGAAATGATAAAATGGAAGTGAAAAATAACTTGTTTCAGGGGGAGAAGTGGAGAAAACCTCATGTTGTTGTTGTCAGCATGTTACACTTCTTTTAAATGCTAGATGCAGTTTTATAATTTTATCTCAACAAATGTAGTATTTGCTGTTTGTCAGTTTTGTTTTCTTTTTCAAAGTGTTTGAAATGCTCTGTATGTTCTCCAAATGAAGTGAAAAAAATTAGACTAAAATTATTTCATGGTTTTCCTTGTTGATCAGTTTTTAATTTTTTTTCTTTTCTGTTGCTTCCCAAATCAAAATATACATCCACTCCAGGCTGTGATTCACACTACTCTGGTTTAAACATATGCAGGAAACCATAATATAATACCTGGAACAGCAAAATGTAACTCACCATCGAACAGCTTCGAAATTGGTTAAACCTGTTGGAATTAGATCATGGGGAAAGCATGTAAGATTTCTTAAAAATAAACAAGTGAAGAAATGTGAATAATCTTTTCAGATATTTAGATCATTATTCCCTTAAAGTGAGTGGTAAAATCCTGTTAGCTTCATTAAGAGTTAGAATTTAGCCCAGAAGAATACCACAGTTAGACAAGTCAAGCACGACAACAGTTCTGAAGCCCCTACTTGGGTTCTGCATACTGTTTGAGGTGACCAAGACACTGGATGTCTCTACTTCTGCGTGGATATATAAATACTCACAGACTTTGTGAACTCCGTTTAGATCTTTTACTTTGATCTATCAGATCATCTTTAAAAGGAAACTAGGCTTGCCTCCAAATCATACATTATACAATAGTGCTGCTGCAGGTCAGATCCCACAATTACCTGCACTGCTTTGTGACTCTTTGGCTGAGCCTGTGAGTCACAGCTAATGTCACTCAGCACATTAGTTGCCAAAACAAGAGCTGCTTGAAAAGTTATCCTCAGGTCATGAAAGATGCTTCGTCATAGAAAAAGTTACAGAGAGCAATTTTTCCATTTCCAGCACTTGTGAGGTAACAGTAGCTGGAATAAATGAAAAAGGTTGCCCAACGATCCTGGACTGAAGGAATGTACAACAATGTGACTTACCAGCCACACATAGGTCTTCAGGAAATGACTCACCACTGGGAGCAACAAAAATTCCAAGGAATGGCTAGGGTCAGGGCGCACAGCTAGATAGGTATTGTTCTCTTTATATAACTTCTTCCTTTGTAAGAATTGAATACATCAAAAATAAAATCAGCTGAAAGATTGTGCCATCCCTGTGGTACACAAATAAACCTTTGAGTTGATAGAATATCACTGTTACTATCAATTTTCATAGAACATCTTTCACAGAATGATTAATCTAAATGTTTCTTAGCTGGTGTTGCAAAGTGACTACTTCTATTTATACTACAGAGAGAAGATAAAAAATTTCAACAGTCAAGTTTTCCATTTTCTCTTAGTCACCTTTGAACAAATCCTGCCCTGGGAGTGGCCTGGAGAAAGCTTAGCTCAAAAATAATGTTTAGCTTGTTCTTTTCTCTCAGTTTGGAGCACCCATGTCCACGGTATTTCCAGAAATTTAAGAATTTGAATTAATTTTTTTTTTCTAGAATACACTTGAAACTATATCTTTGTAACAACAACAATAAGAAAATCTTTTGTGTTTACCTGATAATATTTTTTTTCAAAGATTTTATATACAGGCTCATCCTCCAAAATCTGTGGAATTCCAATTTGAAGATTCACCTCCACCTGCAAAAGCTGATATTCTCAGGCAACCACATAACCCAGGCATTAAGACAAATACCAGATGTTATAAAGTTGGCAATTAACACATGAAAACATTTAAAATCCTTCATCTCAGTGATGAAGCAAGGAAGTGTCAATACACAAATTTGTATGAAAAATTAATTATAATACTTGCATTTTTCAAGCTTACACCACATGGAGCAGAATACCCAAGAGCCAACAATCCTTGTGTATTATTTTCTTTGAAATGTCTCTCCTTTTTTTCCAGGAAGAGGAAAACTCTGTCTGAAAACTACTTTGTCTGTTCTGATTATAAGATGTGATTTTTCACGTTACTAAAACTACATATGAAGTGTAAACCAATATTTACAGACCAGGTGTTACCTGGATATTAATCTAAATGAAATTTGCATTTTATCGCTGTCTTGGGGTGACTGTTGACAGTGAAATATGTTGACATTGTTAATATATACATTGTTAATATGCATTGTTGACAGTGGGGAAAAAAAAAGGAAACCCACAACAAAAGGAAATATTAATAGGTGTTTGTTTTGGAGGCATAAATACACATATGTTGTAATAAAGAAGCTTATGACTGCCAGTGTGTTTATGACTCTCGCTAGTCCATGATGCGTTCACTGTGTCAACAGTGTGTATTTGCTCAGGAAACATTAGTTCCTGTCAGCATCTGAGTATTTTACTGGCAGCACAAGTGATGTGGTAAACAGACATGTCTTGGAAAGCTCTGGTCTGCTGAAATGCCAGTGTCTCCTCTTTCCCAGCCAGTATTCTAGCATTCAAACCAGCTGCAACTGAAGCCCTCATTCCTGCTCAGTAAAAGCTCAGCTTATTCTGTCTTCTGCTTTTTATTTCTATTTCTGTCATTGCAAGGCCCTGTTTTAGAAGCTAATGGACTGTCATTTTTACAGTGCAGGAGACAAGAGGTGCTTCTGCACAGCTCTCCCTCCCTCTCTCCCATCATATCCCTCCCGGATCACGGCTCCTTTGGCTTGAGAAGAACTGCATACTACTTTTGCTAAATTAAACTCTCCATACCCTTTAATTAAACTTTCAGTGCTTTAGTTAATAGCCATTCCTATTTGGGTGTAACTTAATGATAATAGCTACCCTGTAAAAATATGCTGCTTTCAAGGATGAAATGTCACCATCTAATCTTTTCTCCTTCATTTATTTTTGTCTTTCCCTTACTGGAATGTTTCTTATCAGCTTGCCTTGTCAGAAGAAACAAACTTTTTCTAAAGACTAATTCTCTTCTTGTGAATATTAACGACCTGGCCCTGGAGAGAGGCTCTGCACAGAACCACATCTTCATTTGCTTCCCTTAGAGCTGAATGAGAAAAAATACAGTGAAAATCTGATGTATTTTTTACTTGGAAAAGAGCAGACATGATAAATACAGGCTCAGTTAGACATGAAAGAAGGCCTGCAAGAGTCTTAAATTCTACATCTGATACATTTAGTTATTATTTCTAAAGCTGTTTTATCTCAGTCCACTTATATTGAAGGAAATTGGATACAATTTCTTTTGCTATATTGAGAAGCCTTCTCTTAAAAAAAACTATAAAATGTGGCAAATTTACAAACTCTTTCTTTCTCTCTAGTTTTCATACAAATAGCTGTGGTTGTGCTAGTTTTGAATCCAAACAGTCTACCATGACACTTGAACTCCTAGACAATACAAATATTTGTGCTTCTGAAATTATGGTAATTCTACTGTTTAGCACATCTCTTGATAACATACAGGTAATTCTCAAGCAGCTATGTTTGACCACCAAGGCTATCAAATATTAACTGTACTAGAAAAAATCTATTTTCTTCATTAAAATAAAATACAGATTTTTAAAGCCAGCAATTTAGGAAAAATGTGTCTTATTTATATTCCATTTTCAGGAAGAGTTGCAACAATGAAGCAAGTAGCACTTATATTGTGTTTTATAAATTTTATATTGTGTTATGTCTAATTACTTTATCAATTATGGAAATGTGATTTCATCTGGAATGGATTTTAGTAAGCAATTACTCCCAGTGATGATAAAAGAAAGTGTTTTTTAAGCAGGGACTCTTTCTGACCTACTGAAAAGAAAAAAATTTATAAACAGCATTTTAATGAAACCCACGCCTGGGGCCTTAGTAAAAGCAACTTAATGTTCATCCAGCATATACAGAAAATTGGATTCTGCACTAATGTGCCTAAATACAGAATAAACAAAAAACTAATTATAGACTTAAGGGCTGAATGTTTAATCACCATTTTTTGAAGAATTTTAGCCATTACTAATTGCACAAATGTTGTCACTGGTCTTCCAGTTGTCCTCCAAAATTCCTATGCATACTGAGCAGTCCATCTCCTTATAAAGAGTTTGTGTTTGAAGAAAGCAAAGAAAATATATGTAGTAGATATGATCAGAGCCAGCTCAGATTTTCTGATTAAATGTTTTACTCATGCAAATGTGCTTCATCCTGGTAAATTTTTGAAGTCCTGATTTTCCATCAAAAATCTCACCGCAAAATACTTCATTTCAGCTTGATTTGATTCTAACCAGGGTGCTTTCTGTGGTGCCTTGTGAGTCCTGTACTTCTACCTTCTTGTCTTTTCTTGGGGTTAAGCTACAACAGTTTTAGAGCATCACAGGGCTGGTGGGATTTTTGGTGCATAGTGAGCACTGTTGTCTGGCTGCAATGTCCAACACATTGGGAATCTCTCTCTATTTTCATCCAGTAATCCTCTTCCTCCTCAAAGGTAACATTCCCCCAGGGAAGATACAGATGAACATTAAAGTTAAATTAACATTAAAGCACTTTGGTCATTTCACCAAGCCAGGAGGAAGTAGTTCAATTTGAAGGATTTTTGAAAAGCTTTGAAGTGAAACTGCTGACACTTCTTGCCTTAAAATTTTCAGAAATTTCCGTCAAATTCTTTAGATTCCCCCACAGAATTTTGTTGTATTTACAGAAAGAGAACCAAATCTGAAAAATTGTCTTCTAAACCTTTTTTCTTCCTAGAGCACTTTACTGTAGAGAGCAGTACATGTCAACCTTTCAAGAATACAGAAATACCTGAGCAGTGGAGGTGAAGGCAGAGCTGACCATCTCCTGTGAATGACATTCCCATACAGTCCACCTCTGTAGCATCAGGTCTGTGAGGAGAAAGAGTGAGAGAACTCTTGGCAAATGCTGGGAAAGCAGATGCAAACACCTGTGAGGGTTTTTAACCCTTTTAACCCTTAACTGCAGAAGGTGAGGACAACAGAAAATTATTTGCACAGAATTTGGGAAACTGAGAAAATTCAATTATTGCCTGCATTAACAGAACTCGTCCAGTTAAATTCTTTTCTTGCTTGAGGAACTTGGTTAGACCTTCCAAATGAAAAGCATTTCCTCACCATAAAAAGGATTACAAATTGATAAGCTCTTTGATTTTTGTTGGATTTTTTCCCCTAATTTCAGTCAAATCTTACCATTTCTGAAGAACTGGTGGAGGATTTTTTTTTGTTTGTTTTTTTAACTTATGTTTTTACATTTTACACCTGATCTGTAGGGCTGAGCCATCCCATCTGGACATATCGCCTACAGATAAATCATGTCTAAATTGGCACAACAGAAAACGTAATGGAATATTATGTAATATAGCCACTTATTCTGCCGGAAAAGAAGATTTAAATAGATATTTCCTGAAGTGAGTGAAGTAATAGATTGATCCAAAATCAGAATACAACAAGCCAGTTGAGACCTGAAAAACAGTATGAGACCTTAACTCGCTTACTTTTACACTGCGTCACCCAAGTGCCAGGACAAAAAAACAATTACAGCACAATAATTCATGATGAGCAACAATGGCTGCATTATGTATTTAAAGTTCTAGGAAATACATTTCTATAAGGACATTTCTACTCAGAATGAGAGAGAAATCAGAAATCAAGACTGTAGTATTATAGTAAGTACTCGCAGCAGTACTGACTAGTCTCACTTTGTTCAAATATCAGTGACTGGTTTAAATTGCAAGTCTGAAAATTTTCCCAGTCATTAAAAGTGTCTCCAGTATATAAATAAAAATTACTCTTTTTCTCCCCTGTTTAATAAAGGCATTGCTGCTGGGGGATTGGAGGATAAAAGAGAGGGGTTACTGAAGCTAATTGCATTATCTTTCCAAAATGCACAGAAACTTCCATATTAGCCTATCCAAAAGACAAATACATGTAAACAAAACATCACTGTTATTTTAAAGATAGTATATCTGTAGATCCACCAGTGCCATTTTAGGTCATATTTCAGGGCTCTGGAATAATTCTCTTAAAGTCCTTCCAGCACTGCATAGGGATCTTGGTGGAGGAAAGCTTCTGGCTGGATAGCCCCTGTAGCACTGGAGGAACCCTGGAGGGATTTGCACTGTTTAGAGCTCTTTCTATGCCAGAGATTTAGGGTTAAAGACACACAGTGTCAATGCCATTCAATACTACTTGCCATCTTATTCCAGCCAAAAATGCAAAGGCTGGACTTAAACTTGCAAACTGTGCAAGTTAAGAAGACTCTTGATGGATCTAAGTGGGTGCAAAGAATTGTCTGTCAAGTTTTTCACTCTGGTTTTGAGCCCTCAAGTATGGGGAAAAAAAAGAAAAAAATTGTTTAATGTATCAAACTATGATCCTGATTTGTCCAGAAACAAAAACTGGCACAAAATAGGGAAATTTGTGTCCTGGTTTCAAACTGAAAAGTGACTACTCTTTTTCTGAAGCAAAATAAAACCTAACATTCAAATATGTTTTATAAATATTTAGGAAAAGGGCCAAAAAAAATTGATCTGGCACCTCATGCACGTGTCTCTGTGCAGCAAGAAAAGCAACCTCTCATGACTGTAGAGAGGAACCAGTGCCAACAAGACTCCCAATCTCTTTGCTTTTTGCAGCAGTGGAACTGGCAGGAATGCTCTGTTCCTGCTGTGATATTCAAGTGACAGACACGGCCTGCCATACATCTGAACTCATGTGCTGAGCTGCAGAATTGCTTTCTACTGCTGCTTTTCTCAAAAATGATGTTTTTCTTGTGGTTCCCAGCTGTGAAGGGGCAGCATGAAGCAAGAGCAGTCTCTGTGGGAGTGGTTGTGACGTTACATGAGCTGCAAAACTAACACTTCCTCTCACCACCTCCAAGTTCTCCAGAAGCCAAACAAATGCAGCACCCGGTCCCTCCAGGAGATTTTTCCAGTTCCCAGAGCATTCAGTTACTCCAAATTATCTTCATCCTACAGCTACCAAGCAAGCCTAGCAAAGATTCCCTCCCACATCCAGATACATCCCACACCTGTAGCAACTCATGCTACCAACCACCTACTGGTCTACTCCCCATATGTCTGCCCATTTCTCCAAGGAAGGCAGCTACCAGCTTTCCTGTTCCACACATATGGGCATGCTCTGCACTCACAGGTTGAGTTAATTAAAGGCTAACACTTGGCACGCATCGATCTGCAACATGCCTCAATGAGTTTGAGAAAGTGTCCCATGTGGAGCCACACAGAACTTGGTAGATCTGTTAACAACAGAAAACAGATGGTAATAGTGCATTCCAAAGGATCTTAAATAAAAGCTCCCAACCCAGGAACAGGATTTCTGTTGCTACAAATGCTGTAGGCTAGGATTTCAAATAAATTGTTGAAAAGCATCCCCAAGTCTTCAGCTATTAAAAAAACCAAAACTTGCCAGATCAGATATCTGAAGTTCTGCTCACAGCTTTTCCTAGGGTTATCAAGGAGCATTTCTTCTCTCTGCTTTCCTTGGCCAGGTTGCTCTGCTGAGAGAACCTTATGTTTTTTCTTCTCTTTGCCCTTTGGCTTTTCTTCAGCTTCCATTAACAGCTTGGATAGAAGCTGAATACTTTCTTACATTTTGTCTGCTTCCAGCTCTGATGTTTAGAGACGCTTTGGGACCTTACAAACTGGAGAGTGGGCTTAGAAGATGCTCTTTCCAAGTACTATTTGGAGGTAACTAGACCTCAAATGGACCACCTCTTGGTGCTGTTACTGCTGCTTCTGAAGCTACCCCACTACTCTGGCTTGCATATGAATTGGTGGAAGAAAGGAGAAAGGGAATAAGCTGTTAACCGAGAAAGGAGATGGATTATTCATGGCTCTGACCGATTTTGGAACGGGCTCAAAGTGCTGTCAATTGCTGGTGGTAAATACCAAAAAATGAAAAATGAGCCTTTTTTAGGCTGTGTCAGCAGTATCAATCAGAGCAGTATCCAAAAATCATGAAATAGATACAGCACATTTCTGACTTCTGATGTTCAAGCAGAATATATTTTAAATGGACATAAAAATCAGGACATAGCACCTTTAAGCTTGTTTGCCTACTCTCACTTGTTTCACACACTATGCAAAAGTTGAATGGTTTTTTTGATCATGTATCTGGTTTTTCACAATTGTTTCTTTTCCTACTTACAAATGCTTAGGTTTGTTTTACTGTGATGCTTTTTTCATGCTTACATTTAATTTTCAGGAAGAACAAAGATTTGTTATGATGTGAAACCTAGATCTGTTATGCTGAAGGGTACTATGGAGAGGCATGGTTGAGGGTATTAACTGGTTTTAACTTTGCTACAGAGCAATGCCAAACACACACTTTTTGCCTTCAGTATTTCAGTTCAAAAACTAAACCAAACCAAACCAAAGTAAGTACAGGAAAACCTGGGCATCTCTCAGGCATTTTAAAAATGTCTCTTAAATTGTCTGTATGTGAAAAACAGACAAAGAGCCCTTATAAACTAGTGTGGAGCTCCACATAAGAGACATAAAGTAGACAGAATAGTGATGAGAGGTGTGACTATTTGGGCAGTGAGGTTTTTTTTCAAAGGTAATCAAGCCTATGCTTTTAAATTCTATGCAAAACCAGCACACTGGTGACAGTCCCAATTTGCATTTCTTGGGCTTACTGTTGAGTTAAAGAGACCACTGACTGTGATAATCATAAACATTTAAGGAAATGTTTTTCCTTAATTCTTTGTGCAGGTCTTGGAGAAGAATGGAGAATTCAGTACAGATAAAATGGGGACTATGCTAATAGAGAGTACATGCTAAAAATCTCTTTTAATAACAGGATTTAAAATATTCTTTTAATAGGTTTTGGAGAAATTTTCACAAATTTTAAGTTGAAATCATTGAATTTCTTTAAGGTTTGTTTCTTTTTTCTTTTTCTGCTTAGTAACCCACAGTATCAAAAATACCACTATGTCTATTTTCACGCCTTCCAATTTTAGCCTTGGCATTTAAGGTGAAAACATATTTCAAATATCTAATTAATTTCTTATAGCAACCCTTAAAACTATTCTCTTAATTTAACTTCAAAATAGTTTAGTTGCATTTCCTTCAATGCTTCTCTCTATCCTTCCAACAATCTAGGATTTTTTTCCCCTTTAATTCTATATTATTTAGTGAATAATTTCTTTTTATGTCTTAGTTTGAGAACTATTTAGGCAAAATTGTGTGGTCATTAATGGAAGACCAGATCCTCCAATATTATTTTTGTGTATGTTACTTATACAGTGAGCAAGCTTCTTGGTCCTCACTGTACATATATAATATATTAATATACTAATTTCTACAGCCTTTAGTACAAATATGTACCAACATACAGTATAAAAATCTGTAATTAGAGTACTGCCTCTTTTTACTTGCAGCTATATTAATAAGCATAATATTAAATTATTATACTAAAAAATTAGGTTCTTACAAGACCTCCACTAATGAGAATTTAGAATCCTGTGTGGGAAATCATATCTAAGTGGATGCAAGTAATTAGCTTCATATCTAGCTTCATTTTAGCATTAAAATTCAGTGAGCTTCAGTGGGAACCTTAGACCTAGGACTGAAATTGTTCACAGTGCTTGACAGATTAGTCAGCCATTAATTGTGCCTGTGAAACTAGGTTTTCATCCTAGGCCAAAGTTTGCTTCTTTTTACCATTTGGGAGTTTGATTATATGGATGAAGGTATTGGAGAAAATTCTGAGAATAGCTCTTCATTTATGGCAGCTTTAGAATTGATTTGCTGCCCATCTTCATTTGAAAACCCCTCCTGAACCCAGAGGGACCCAGCTGATGGGCAGCGTTGTTGCGCACCTGCAGACCTACGCGGATGCGAGGCAGCGGGTCATGAGACAAGTGGTGCGCTCGGCAAGCAACATGCTCCATTGCTATGGCCCCTGGAGCAGCCCCCAGCCTGGGGTTCTATCCAGCTCCCTGCTCCGCTCAGCTGTGGGACTGGGACAGCTGGGTGAAGAGGTCGTTTAGCCCACCTGAGTCCTGGACTTTCTTCCGTACCATTAACTTCCCTCATAAGCTCGCTTGTTCCTTAGCTCTGGTGAATTCTTCTTTTCACTCTGCTCTTGGCCTCCATGCTGGGAAGGCTTGGGACGCTCCCCTTCCTCTCCTGATCCATCCCGTGTCTTTCTGGCCCTCCCCTGTGTCAAGGGTGTGTTTGCTTTAGTAGGTGTTTTTAATTTCTTTTCCTTTCGTCCCCTTAATCTCTTCCCTTCACTCCTGGGGAGCAGGCATACTGAACCAGCAGGGCATGCAGCTGAGGCTGTAGCTGAGCTAGAAACTGTCATGGGCTTCCTGGAAACACAAATTGATCTACAAATGTTTGTGAAGAGTCCTGAAACTCTGGCTGTGCTAAACGTAACAGGTTATTTATCATGTCCAGTCACATATTTAACAAAGGAACCTTGTCAAATTAACAAGAAAGGGCCTTGTTCTCATTCGAAAATGGCTAATATATACATATATGTATATAAAATATGCATTTGATAGAATTTAGATAGAACATGTATAACAATAATAATATTTCTACAGCCTGTTTATTCAAATTATTTTACAAGGCTTTTGCAATCAGTAGTTATAGCTTAGAAGTTTTCTTGTGAGTAATTCAATTCATGGCTTCATGAAGGCCTCAGCCTTCAATTCATGGCTGAGGAAATCTAAAGCACTTAGAAGAAAACATTATTTTTTTTATTCACATAATTAAAACATTGATTAAAATAGTATTTAAATTTAATGAACAAATTTAAATGAATTGCACAAAGGCATGTGTACCACAACCCTACAAAAACTAAGGGCCGTATTTTTTATCTGAGATGATACGTTTTAGACATAACCTGATATTTGGATGACAAAGAAGTCTAATAAAATGCTAGATGGCTGTACACATATTATTACATACGTAAACAATTAATTACATGTAGTTTTTTGTTAGACTATGCCATTGCAGTGTGGTGTGTGGCAAAGAATGAAATAATTCAAAAAGATTTGAACAGCATGTGCCACATGGTCCCAAGATAAAAATCAAAGTTCTGCCTCTTCCAAAGCAAGTTACTGCAGAAAAGCTTTACAGGGACTATCTCGGTCAGGGCAGTAACATACAGTGACATTCTTCAGTGCTACAGAAAATCAGTACAATTTCATTACCCTGCCTCCCTGCAGGGTAGCTTGATGCACTTACATTAAAGCCTCCATCTCTTACCTGTTTCTTAAAATGCTTGCTGTTTATGTCTTCAGGGTTCTACCCTAATTTTAGTTACAAAGAACCCTCTAGCTTTATAAAACAACTTGTTTCAGGATTGGCTTACTGTATTTCTTCCTGTATTTAAGAAACAAGACAACCTTGAAATAAAATATGGTTTTGTTTAAGAACCTATGGAATGTCATGCTAATCCTATAACATCTTTGCTTACCAATTAATTTTTTCTTCGAGTTTGTTGAAATTCTTAGATAAGAACCCTGGTTAGTTCTGCTGTTTGTTTTATTGTTTTGTTAAGGCCATAACATGATGAACATTTCATGAAGGACGATAATGAAAACACACCATTAGCCCTGAGTTGCAGCAACATAAACTGAGATAGGAAGAAAAAATGAGAAGCAATGTGGAAGGATGGAGGAAGGACAGCAGCCCCTAAAATGGCTCTACAGATAAGAGAAACAATCTCAAACTAATCTTCTAAATCTTTAGCATTGCGATAGTTGATACCACACAAGACTAATGATTATTCTTTACAGTAGTGGAGAAGGCTAAAAGAAAATATATTTTTTTTTTCCATATATGCAACCAATATAATGTAGTAACCCACTTTTACAACATCTTCATATTGGCTTTGCTCTCAAAGTATCTTACCTAGATATCAGTCTGTTTAAAAATAATGGTATAATTTTCTATCTTCTGATTTTTGTGTGTCAGATTTATTGTTCACATCAATGACAACTTGAAAAAATCAGGCATTAGCCTTCTCTGCAGAAAAAGCATTTAATGCAAAACAACACCGCATATGTTCAAAGTTCCACATGTTGCTCTGCATTACAATTCAGTACTTAACAAGAAAGGCCACTTAACAAAGTAAAATGTAGTTCAGTTCTTTGGGCTGTTTTCCCTTTCTGGGCTGCTGAAAACATCACCAGTTACCAGAACTGAGAGCACATATTCTTTTAAGAGTGGCCCAAGGGCTCAAATTCCTTCACCTTGCACAAAATAAAATGGTAGCAGTGATACCCATCCAGACTGTGATCAGGTGAGTTTCCTGACTGTATTTTAGACATTACAGGACGTGTGGTGTTTTGAAGGGGAAAGATGGGGAATGTAGCTAAAGAGATTTATATGTGCACTCAAATCTTGGGGCTTAATTTGAGTCTGTTTTTCAGCTAAGTAATAAACAGCTATAGAAGTCAGCAAGTCTGCTTCTTCATGGAGGAGAAACTAGAAATATGAAGTCTAACCATTTTCTATGCATAACTTGTTCTGTTTACACACATAAACCTTAGTAAACGCTTTTTCCAGCTGTTCTCTGTATCCCTGAGAAAAGCTGTATCCCATGTACTGCAGAGTAGTAGCATACATGGAGATCTAATTATCTGACATTTTAGATAACCAACTATAGCTGTTTAAAAGTTACATGTCATGTAGGCAGATTGAGGCTTGTAGCCAACACTTACTGTGTACAGATTTTGCTTGAGATGAAGGGAATTGTCTCTCTCTTTATAGCTGTTTTCTTCCAGTTCTTCATCCAGAACAACAACTGTGGTGGCCACAGCAGACAGAAGGATAATTATTAAATGCTTTCTGCATGAAAAAGCACAATTCCTGTTTATGTCAGTCTGACTGGGGGTGCTGTGAAGGAGCATGGCAGGTTCCTGCTCTGCAGCTGGGCTGGCCGAGAGACATAATCTTCCTCATCATTGTTGTGGCTGCACGTAAACCAGCATCTGTCCTTTTCCTGGCCAGAACCACTGCACACCGTGAAAATAATGCCACCAAAGTACAATGTGCACAGTCTGGTATCAACAGGACAGATAATCTTTAACATCACTGAATACTGAAGAGAATCTGCCATGATACCTCCAGATCTCTTCTTAGGAAAACTGTTTTACCAGCTTGACATAGTTGCAATTTCTGCCTCTGGTCTCATGACATCTCATGCTACTGGTCCACATGCTCAAATACATTCAGAAACTGGAAGGTACACACATACACTTCTCCTGTTGTCCCCAGAGGTATTCATTTGGATGACACTGTTATTTTTCTTCTTGCCTGCTTTTTCTCTTTTAGATTCAGTGTGTTCCAGGAACTTGTGAACATTATTTTACTTCAGGTTATACTTCTGGTAAAAGTCACACGCCTTTAACTCAGATAATGTATTTTATTGCTCTTGTATAATATGATTAATGTCACCCTTGTATTGGAGCTGAGATGAAAGCAGACACTACAAGAGCCACAAATATTTTGGTAAAAGGATCCCCTAGTTAAAACCAGAGGAGAAGTGCTTTTAATTCTGCCGTTGATGTATGGCACCAGTGTTAATTCCTTACCTAAGCAAAGCAGGAAAGAATGAGCTAACAACCTAGGAAATAATGAAATGCATGACCTAGAAAAAAAGAACTGTGAAATTAAAAACAAATAAACATTCTGTTCACCACAGTTAAAGAAACTTGGAATGGCAAGATTTTTAAGCTAACAAAACCCCAGGAAAGGGTTTAATTTCCATTTTACATCTGATGTGTCAGTTTTGATTTGTCACTTTTATATGGATCATCCTGAAGCCTCTAGCCAAGGAGGGTAATCTTTTCTTTATGAGAACATCAGCTTCAGGAGAATCCATATAAAGTCAATGTCCCTCATGCTGTTCAAAAATTAGTAAAAAGTTAGCTGGAAAGAAAATGGGAGAGGGCAATGTTGGACCGTGTTTGTTTATACCAAAAGTCAGTGTTACATCCATTATGTACATTATTCCCCATGTTTTTACTGAGTCTTTACTGAGGGTTGTCCATGGAAAAAAACGAAATACAATTAGCTACAGATGATCCCCAATTACATGGAGCAGACTATTTTAGATTAATGAGTAATACAACCTTCTTTTTCTAAAATTAATTTTATGAACAATGTATAAGTAAGTAAAAGGGATAATTCAACTTCATTTGGGATTGATAAATTTTCAGGAGTTATTCATCTGATTAAGTGTATAAGACAGTAGTTCCAGGCTGTGATTCATCTGAAGTACACCAAGCAGGATGGGATTCTTGGTGCTCTGACTAGGTAAAGACGGTGCGCCGAGATAATGGCTTCCTTTATTTGCCACCCTCTTGGCTTGTGCTGGGGACAAAAACAGCATGTTGAACCTACCGTCCTCAGCAGACTCTTCTTTAGCATGGAAAGCTGTGAACCTACTGTCCCATGAGTCCTTTGGCCACTGGGCTGTTAGCTAATTCTGCACTTTTTCCTCATAACAAGTGTGGGCAATTTTTTAGAGCCTTACGAGTGCCAGTTACAGAAGCACAAAAAGGGTGTGGTGAGTTTACTTTGGATATGGTGACCTCTCTATGCCGTGTAGGAAGTCAGTGAGCTTAATCACTCTCTCAGTTAGCCCAGAAACCTTTAAAGCTTCCTATGGCATAAACAAGGGAAGAAGATACCTGTCCCAGTGGAGATGAATTGCAGCTACGCAGAGGCATCTCCTCTGGGGAATGTGGAGGATGACTCTCCAAAGAATTGCAGCTTATATAAGCACAATGTGAATGCACAGTGTGACACAGAACCTCTTCTCTATTTACACATTTGTTTTATGGTAACAAGATATGTCTGCTTTTATTCCTCCTTCTTTCATGGGTTCAGAGGTTGGGAGTGTTTCTTTTATATATAAAGAAAATTTTCCACCGATAAATGAAATTCTGTCCATATAGAGGTATCGAACTGATATTAAATTTGATAGATTAACTGTCTCTCTTCATCCTCATAAGAATTTTTTAGCAATTTTGTGCAGCTCTTCAGCTCTTACTGATGTGGATGAAGAATATTAACTGGCTCTACCATGGTTTTAGGCTTGGTCCAGGAGCCAAGGTAAAGATGCAATCTTTGACCTAAAATGTATTTACTACCTCTCCATAAGAGTATATGAAATGGATTCTGAGCTCAGCACTGATGACTGACAGGAGGAGGGAGAGTGGGTTGCTTCTGGCATTTGTATTGTGTCATTCTGCTCTGAGGAGGGTGAGATACACTCCACTGTGACCATTTGGTGTGTAGCGATTGTACAACTGTGCTGCGTGTACAGCTCTGCTGAGTGCTGGATGGCTTGAGCTACTCAATTCTTTGGGCAAACCATGGTCTCCAAAGGCAAACATGCTTAGGACTGCCCTGGTGTTTGTCACTCTGGTTTTCAGGTGTTGTGGAGCATATTAACACAAAAAATCGAACTGTATAACAATTCAGCCAAATTTTTTTATTTCCTTTTTTTTCTACACATAATACTTAGGACAATATTGTGACCTGGGCAGATGTGCGGTTTGGTTTGTAACAAATTGATTATGAAAGCTGTGATTTCTCAGTACCTTAAACAAATCCACCTTTTATTCTTCCTGTGCCAAAACATCTCTTTGTAGGCTGGAATTTGAGTTTTCTGGCATGTTAAAAACTTTATCAAGAACACATCCTGTAACATACTGTTATGCTTTCACTGCCAGTATAAGGCCTACCTATGTTTCATGTTCTAAGAGGGAAAATATTCACTATATCATATTACATGTTCTTAGTTTGTGTCAGCTGGACTGACAAGCTAGAGTGTCTACAGCTCATCTTTGTGCAGACTTTGCCTTACTCCTGGATGCTCTGCACGCTTCAGCAGGCGTGCCAACATGCTCCAACTCTGTAAGAGAAAAAAAGATTCTCTTTGGATTTCAGATTTGAGATAGATTGGATGGAAGATCTAGAATATGATACTTGCTAGGATGATTACTCCTATCATTTAAGTGGTGATAAAGTTCCTAGAGAAGCTTGAAAATGAGTGAAAATTAGAAAGACAGTTTAAAAAAATCCATTTTCTCACAAAAGAAAAAAAAAAAGAACTTTAATTGCTACTGAAATCCCTCCAAGGGCCTTCTATTTACCCTTTAAAGGCAGGATGAGTATTAAAACCTTTTAAAATTTAGGTCTAAATCAAGAGAATTGCAGAAGGTTCACTGTTTAGATTTCCAACCAGATGCTGTAAGCTGAATTAACAGAAACAATAAATAACATTTTGAGAAAAACTGATGTTTCAGATGATGAAATTGCCTCTGTTTTTCAGAGAATGATGTAGGCTATTCTAGTCCACTAAGACAACATTTCCATGGGTCGTTTACCTTCATAGACAGCAATGAATTTTAAACAAACTGAGCTGAAACATAGCAGAAAAGGGGTATTTTTCACTTGCAACTATATTTTTAAATGTTTCAGGGATATTTTCACTTCATTCAACAGCTTCTCAGGATAAAATTCCGTTCCTCTACTGTACCAATCAAAGAGTCTCAATGCCTGTTCTTTTCACAAACATAAATTTGGCAGGTTTACTCTTTCTTCCAAGGTTTTTCCATAAGGCACCAAATCTAATCTTCTCTGAGCCTTTTAAGGTTTTTAGTGGAAGGTCATGATATCAAGTCTTGAAAACATGAGAGGCAAAGCTTTGCTTATGGCTCTTAACAGTACTCTGATGTCACTTCTTGTACACAAGATATTACTTTAATTACTTACACTGCTTTGGGGGTCTGATAGGAGCAGCTTGATGCAGGGGTACAGTAATTTCACTAGGTGCTGATTCCAGCACTTTCTTCAAAAGAAATTTTTTCAAAACACGATTAGCTTTAAATACATTGTTGATTAAATTAGTCATTATCGCATAAATGTGCCACATTCATTATACTGTATATACACAGGATATAAAATAGTAGTTGTTTAATTGTTACAGTTCATACAGTCTGTAGCTGTCTTTCCTTTCCAAGATGTGAATGAGCAGTAAAGTTGTGGAGCCTCTCATTTGTGCAGCTAGAACTACAACTAAACTCAAGGTTGTGGGAAAAAAGGGTACAAGAACAAATAGATGGAAAGTAGACCTACAAAGCAGTAAGAATGAAAATAATAATATCACTCTTCAAAAAAGTTTTCATCTTTCGCTTGTTTAGGCTCACGTCCCAATCCAGTAAGATCTGATTTTAGTCTGAGACAAACTTACTCATTCTTTTTCACATTCCCTTCCTGTCTCCCATGCCCCACCTCAGTCTCCTGTCCTCCAGGAGAGCTCAGGTGTCTGTGTATGTGCGTGGGGCTTTTGGAATCACTACAGAATTAATTTTAAAACAGGAATCTGGTTAAACACATAATGTAAATAAAGAGAGAGAGCACCTTAAGAAAAAGGAGTTGATTTTGTTTAAACTGTGAATTTCATTCCTTTAGAAAAATACAAGTTGGCTGGTAGAGTCAAGAAAAGAAGGAAACAGAGTTGGAGATATGTGTTATTTAAAATGAAACTTAAAGAACTTCACAGCTTAAATGTTTTTTGTCTTTTTGCTCCATTTTTCAAATATCGGGAGTAATATTATAAAATTCAGCATAGCAACTTGATGGTGCTTGCTGCTTTGAAACACCACATATTGCCTCATTTTGCAAAGGGCCCATTATAGTTTGACCTGTATAGTTTCTTTTAGATATAAGTTAAGGCTGTGGCTTTTCTTGTATTCCGGAGCAAGAGAAAAAGAGGAATATTCATTGTGCTGCCATTAGCAGCCTGTCCTGGGTGAGAGGTGTATGCTGTGGATGTGTGTGTTTGTGTGGCAGGGCGTGGGAGTGCAGCCGCGGGTCAGACCGCAGGCGTGCCCGTGGAGCTTGGCAGTGCAGGTGTGTGCGTGTGAGGGAGCTCTGGCCAGGGAAGGTCAGCCCAGGCAGGCTACTGAGCCGGTGAAGTCGTCCCTGAGCAAGAGCTGGGAGGACCTCTAAGGGCAGCTCTTGGCGTGAGAGTTGCAGGAAAGCAACCGAAGTGAGCCGTGATCCTTGCCAGTACCCGCAGATCACACCTTATCTAGGGTGATGCCAAGATGGTTTTTTCCTCCTGTATTTTATTGATTAACATTTTAAAAGGTCATAAAATGGTAGAAGACAAGATACACAGTAAAAAGGGTTACTCAAAAGCAGTAATAGTTCAAATCAATTAAACCTAAAAAATGGTAAGCATTGAAGGACATTGTTATTACAGAGAAACTTTGCAGATAAACCCAGTTCCTACAAGAATAAAGTTGCAGGAACTTGATTTTTTTAAATAACTTTTCCCCAACTTTAGAAACATCTAGGAGAGATATGGCAAATTTCTCTGGTTTTACTTCTGCCTGACTTTTCTAACTCTGTTCTGTCACTTTGAATCCCATGCTCATCAGGAAATGACAGATATTTTCACAGGCCAAGAAAAACAACAACCACTAAAACAGGGGAAGAGGGAAATTTATAAGATTTCTCCAAAAGTATTATTTAAAAGACTCTTTTCCTCTCAAGAAATATTTTTTTTCAGGGACAGTATGAACCCAGGAACAATGTCAAAAACTGAACAATTGTTCACATGTATAGGCCTGAAGCATGTCTGAATTGCATGGTCATTTAATATCTTCTTTGTACAGCAATGAAACAAAAATAGGCATCTAGTCCAAGCATTCTTTGTATTTTTTCTCCCCTTGTAGAATGAGGACATGTCTGTTTATGCAGTGCTGGATAAAACATGGTGGATTACTTAGACTTTAAATAAGAAATGGTGTGAAAAAACTCTACGGGTTTTGCTAGCAAAAAGGCAAGGACAAAAAATACTTAATTCAGATATTTTTGAAGGAAAGAATACATGTTTTAGTGCTTCAAATATGCACTGTAGTGTTTAGATCTACCTGATCTCTGTGATAAAGAGACAGAGTATAAATCCACACCTGTTAATGAAAGACAATAAATGCACTCTTCCTTTTTATCATTTTAATTGCTAATTATGAGGGCAACTCAGGCTAAACAAAATAGACAAAATAGACCTTATGAGGAGTAAACACAACCTATTTCAGCACATAAGGCACTTAAAGAAATTACTAATGTCTCCTTCACAAAGACATCATGCCCTGTAGAATCCAAGGAGAAGAATGAAAGATCCTTGACAGCTTTTCTTTCCTACCTGTACCCTTGCTCCCATTTACACTGTCTGGGGTTTGGAACTCCTAAACATTTTTTTCAGCACATAGTTTGGACAAATGGTATCAACTAAACCCACTTTTCCTCTCTTTTCCCATAGAAACTAGAAAATGCACTTTGATTGCTTCATGTCTAGCAGCCTAATGCAGTATACTTCCCTATGTATCCTGAAGTCTTCCATCAGATTTGGATGGACAAAAAACAGAACCGGAAACTATGAAAGAGTGTCTACATCTATCTGAAACTTTTGTGTGGTGGTCAATGGATGACTATAGCTGAAATAAAAGCATCAGGCACATTTTCAGAATCAGTCTTCATTTATGTGTATTCCTTTGATCTTTTGTAGATAAAAAAGAGCAGTCCTGCACTTTTCATTCTGGTAATGATTTCTTAGCCACCGCCTCTAAAGCTGTAAAATTTCACAAATTTTAATTTCTACTAGTTTGAGATGTATCTAGTTCCTAAGCACCATTAGAATGCATCAAAGAATAACCTTAATTCAGAGAATAATCCTAACTCAAGAAGTAAACACAGTTTTATACCTTTAGGGTTTTCAAATAAAAGGATTTTGACAGTGACAGATATTTTTCAAAAGCTGTGATCTCATGTTAAATTTCACAAGTTATATAATAATTTTTGAATGCTGAATCACATACATCACTAATATTATACAGAAACAGACCACAAGGAAATCTTACTTCATTTTCAGTAATTATATGCGGAACAAATATGCAGGAAGTATCACAGAAACCCTTGATTTTTAAAAATGCATCTGCCACTGCTATGCATCTAGTAAGGATGTACAGAACATTCTGAGATAGAAATGCAAAAATCCCAAGACGATGGAATTCATCCCTCTGGAAGTACAGCATATGTTATGCTACACTTGAGACAACAAATTGGCATTTCTGGAAAGATAGATGAGACTATGATTCCTAACATGTATCAACAATGTTAGATCTAGCTTTAGAGCACGGAAGTAATTTTTCAATCTGATTTTGAATGTTCAACTAGAACCAGTAAAATGAAAGATGATTTTCATCAGTAGGAAATCTGTGTTTGGGTGCAACTAACATGTACAGCACATCTGACTCTCTTGGCTGTATAACCTGTATCAGGTTTATGTGGAAAGGTTTTGGTAGTGCAGGGGCTGAGAGGTGCCTTAAATTGGAGAAGAGGAGGCTCAGGGGAGACATTGTTGCTCTCAGCAACTACCTGAAAGGAAGGTGTAGCTAGGTGGGCACGGGTCTCTTCTCTCAAGTAACAAGCAATAGGACAAGAGAAAATGGCACCAGGGGAGGTTTAGATTGGATATTAGGATAACATCCCTCACCAAAATGGGTGTCAAGAACTGGAACAGGCTGCCCAGGGGAGTGCTTGAGTCACCACCCCTGGAGGTTATTAAAAGATGTGTAGATGTGGCACTTGGGAACATGGTTTAGTGGTGGATTTGACAATGCTGGGTTAAAGGCTGGACTTGATGATCTTCAGGGTCTTTTTCAATCCAAATGACTCCATGATTATGTAAGGAGCTGCCAGTAGCTTCCCCCATGTCCAAGAGAGCCAATAACAAATGACTCCAAGATGAACCCACTGCTGGCCAAGGCTGAGTCCATCAGTGACAGAGGTAGCACCTCTGAAAACACGTATTTTAGAAGGTGGGAAAAGAAAGCTGCAAAACTTTATCCAGAGAAAGGAATAAGAATATGCAAGAGAAGCAGCCCTGCAGACCCCAAGGTCAGTGGAGAAGGAGGGGGAGGAGCTGCTCCAGGCTCTGGAGCAGAGATGCCCCTGCAGCTTGTGGTGAAGACCACAGTGAGAAAGGCTGTCTATGCAGCCCATGGAGGACCATGCTGGAGCAGATTTGCTGGCAGGCCTTGTGACTCCACATGGGACCCATGATGGAGCATACTGTTCTTGAAAGACCGCAATCTGTGGGATGGACCCCACATTGGAACTGGAAGAGTGTGAAGAGGAAGGAGCAGCAGAGACAATGTGTGACGAACTGACCCCAACCCCCATTCCCATTCCCCTGTGCCACTCAGGCAGAGGAGGTAAAGAAATCAGGATTGAAGCTAGGCCTAAATTACTTGTTTATGGAGTATTGCAATTCCTATGTAAAAGTCCTGCTATCAATGAGAAATGCTGCTTTGACTAGATAGTCCCATCAATACTAAAGATTTTCTTCTGGGAAATACAGGTTGAGGTTTAGTGACATGACAACTGTGTGTGGGAATGAATAGCACTATCAACTAAGACAGTTTAATTCATACCAAACACATTTCCTGGTAGTGTAACTTCACTTAAGCCAGTGAATCTACCCTGACAAGAAAATCGCTGCTGCATGCAAGAATTAGACACATACTTGACTTGATTTTCAAAAGTGCTGAATCTTTAACAGCTTTCACTGTGACTGCTGAAATAAGTACCTGCAACTGGACTTAGGAGCTTCATTAGTTATGAAATTTCTCTGCTATCAACTCTGCTAATACTTGTGCAAATGTAATTATCTGAATATATTCAGGGTGGGTGACCAAAGTTGCACTGTGAGATCTCCTTTTAATAAAGTAGGTATTACTGAAGTCCAGAAAACTGTGAGTGTTGTCTTGAAAAATAAGATTACTTGGTTTTTAAATACCCGGCCTTTGCCATTAAAGCTTGAATGTTGTAGCTTTACATAGTGTATATATTAGTGCATACATATCATACATGTATACAAACCTTTTATAATTCCCCTTTCAGTAAAATAAACATTATCCTTTCTTGGTGCATCTCTGAACACTGTTACAAAACGAAGTTGGTAAATCCTGAAAAGAAATTGTGAAGCTCCCCAGAAATTTTTTTCTTACTTTCAAATAATTCTTTCTATAATAAAAGCCATTTGTCAAATATTCAATGAGCAATGCTCAAGCAACTTATACATGATGAAATAGAATAAACAAAGAAGAAATATGATTAGACAAGAAAGCATTTCAAAGGCACTCCAATGAACACACTTGACCAGATATAATTTACTGACTAATTCTTTAAAATTTTTCATTTTTGAACATCATAATGTGGCCTTTGGTATCAAGGATGTATGCAAGGCAAAGACACGTCTGCAACAGCAACATAATAGCTTATTTATTAATTGACAAGGTGAAATGTTTGTTAAAAGATAGTTATTGCACATGTATCTTGGAGTTATCTATTTAACAACTACCCACCTCCTATCTCCCTGAGCCCTGCCTAACCTATGACAGTGAGAACTGTAAGTGTTTGATAATGGAACCTTCATGACACATACAAATGTTCTGGAATATTTTAGATCTTAATTTTTGTAAGTAAGAAATATTTTCTGAACTCGGGTTCAAGTATAGCTTTAAATTTTTGCAGTAGCATTGAGCATCAGGAAACTCAGAGCTGTTAGCCTGAAATATTATTTCTGCTAAAAGAGTGCTGGCACATCTGTAAAGACCCATAGGTCTTGAATCCAGGATCCGTAGTTTGTGAGCTTTAATGAGTACGTGTGTTGATTCCAACAGAGTCCTTGTAGATCTTTCAGGTGTCACTGCTAATATTTCCGAGGACAAACAGCTTGGAAGCTTGAAGTCTTGGCCATTTCTAAAGGATGTATATCAAGCAATTTATAGTTTGGGGTGACCCAGGTAATGGGATTACTCCATAGCTACAGGATACAGACCTCTGTTCTGTCCTCATTGCTAAATGCATCAGTTTCAGGGGATGATTATGGCCCTTGTCCAAGCAGACCCATGAGTCTTATCTCCTTCTAGAGGACTCTGACTGTGTCTGTCTTCTGTGGAACTTGTCTCTGTTGGCCTATCTGTTGTCCCATGGCATTGTGACATTGGTAGTAACAATGACAAGGTTGTGCTGCAGCCCACCAGAACTGTCATTTTCTAATGTGAAACTGATGATGTAACCTGCAACTGAGACACAAACTCATCTGAGATAAGGCTGATGTATTGCATATGGCAGATAAGGCTGAGGTGTTGCATGTGTGTACTAGTTTGAAAACAAACCAGTGGGAGGCACTAAGTCAGAATAACAATTTAATGGAAATTAAAGAAAAGGGGAAAAAAAGGTAAAAGAAAACACTGTCAAACTGACAGAGTCAAGGTACAACCTGACACCCTGTTAGGCAGGGTGGTGGTAGCAGTCTGGTAGAATGGTGGCTGCAGTCCTCTGAAGCGGTGATCCTGTAGTAAAACAGTCTGCTCTTCCTCAGGAAGTCCAATGGTGGCTGTGTAGCTCCTGTCCTCTGGAAATCCAGTGGGAAGCCGGTGTCTCTGGTGTTCAGCCTCAGATTATATCCACGATGGGATGCTTGGTTCCTCCCTCTGGGCGGAGCATCTCACAATGGGGTAACGAGTCATGAGGCCAAGTGTTGATTAGGCTCATTAACAGGAGAATAGTCCGGAGGGAGTTATCTCTGAGTCAGGCAGCAGGACAATGATGGGCAATTAACAGCAAGATAGTCTGGGGGGAGGAGGCAAGGAAACACTGCCCCACCTGGTTTCAACGGCTCCTGAGGATGGTAATAGAATACACTGCAACCCAGGACAATGTGGCAGCAGAAGTTGACACTGTTCATCCTTGCTGCGGGTTGGGATGTGTCCCAGGACCATTGCTGGGTTTTGTTCTGCATGCAAAAAATTGATACACTCCAAAATACTTCCTGAGGCTGAATCAAAATATGTGAATAAGAAGAGAAGCAGAACCCCAGATGGAACTGTGAACCTAAATTATCTGGCAGCATAGTCTTATGACTTGAGACAATAAGCTTCCCTGACCTGAAGAAGAAAGGCCTTGGGAATCTCTAGTGCCCCAGCTTCCAACAGCATCTTTAGGGCATATCTTGAATGGAGATTCACAGGCATCTATCTATCTCCAAGTAAAGACTTGGAAATGCAGAATGTGAGAATTTTGGCTAGGAGAAGGCCTCACACAATTTCATGATTGTCAAAATCAAAATTTGATATAGACATCTTCCTTTAAAAATGCAGAGCTGTTTACTTAAAAATCAGCTGGGAAACTGCACTGTGTAGGAAACCCAAGGAAATCATCTCATAATTTAATGGGTTTGAAGTTCAAAGAGGAGTGATCTCAAAGTAAGTTTGGCATAAATAGATCTTTCATATACCAAACACAACTACAGGAGCAAAGGAAAATTTAAAGTCAGAAAACAGTCATTAGTGGAGCATTATTTATTTTCAAAGTAGTCCCAAACTTGCCTGCTGATATTTACACTCTGTACAAATTTTCACTATCTTTACTGTTTTATTTTGAAAGGAGAGTATGTGGGCTCCTTTGAACAAATCTGTTCTTGGATTTTCGAAGGTGTGTTCAAATTCCAAAATATCAATAGCTCCCTTAAAATGGTAGAGGTGGGACTTGAATTCTTGCACTAGAACTGCAGATGCCAGTATATTTTCACTTTGAAGTTCTGAACATCTAAAAAAGGATCAAAGTGAATATTAGTGGAAGCATACAGGATTTTTTTCTTTCTCAATTCACCTGCTTATTAATTTTGCAGCTACCACTGATTTCTTATTCCCTAAAAGCTATGCAAAACATAAAAGATTAGAGTCTACTATGGATTCCAGAGACAGATGGTAGCAAATATTTGCTACATACTTAGTATTTCCGCATCGAAATATCTTCTTTTTGCTGCTTAAAACACAATATTATTTTAATAGTAAAATAAAAACTGTACAGAGGTCTTCATGGTGACCCACATAGCTCCCAAAATAAAGTCCTCTTGCTCTTTCAATTTGATCCTTATGACTTAAATTCTCTAGAGTTGCACAAAGAGCAAAGGGTTTCTCGTAGCAAGATGCAGGGAAGCTGCACTGACAAAGGTGGCAAGTTCCCCAACTATCCAACAAACTCTAACCTAAAAAACCAGTGCCTCACTTCATGTGAAAAAACCCTTAATCTCTGTTGAATACTCGGGCATCTCTGCTACAGTTTGAGGAATGCATGATTCATCACACCATGACATTCTCTATTCCGCCATTCTCTTTCACATTTTGGTGTTTCCAAAAGATATTGCAAAGCATTCCCACTCCCTTCTTCTGAAGATGGCATGTACCATGAACTCCATCAAACAGAAAATGCAGCCAGTTCAGACATTAAGAGATTTCCCTTATCCAAAACTGCTGAAAGCTTCCTATCCCACTAAAGGCCCATGACATCTGGAAGATAACCATTTCAGAGCTGGCATTACAGGAGACAAGTCAGCACCACCACTGACACTCCAGCCCTAAGCAAGATAACCATGCTCTGCTAAACAGTGAGTTATAAACTGTTTTTATGCAGTGTTGGCACATCACTGGAAGGATACATAACCACACTAAGGGCAGGAACATGCTCGGGACAGGACAGAAGATGCTGCTAGAAAAAAAGCCAATAATGCTGACAATGTCACTGGATTCCTGAACACATACCTACACGTCTGCCAAGAGCTGGCCATGCAGCCAACACACCAACATTCTACAGGCCTTGGATTTGAAATTCCAAGCGAGATACAGGCAAGGAAGAAGTAGCCTGTTTTCTAGGCTAGAGGACCATATTGCCTGTCTGGTCAGTTGGTCCGTTTAAGGAGGGGCTTTTTGGGAAGTAGCTGGCATCCTATTGCTCTCTGGAAGAGGTTAAAGAATTTCTACACAAATATGAAAATGAGCAAAGGTAAAACCTGTGTCTGATGTAGGTAACAGCATTCAATTTAATTCTTCTAGTTGGGTACTGTAACAGTCATAGCCCCACTCTTGGCACACCTCATGTACAGATATATATAGAACTTTGTCTCTCATGCTTCATAGCCCCACTTGTTCCACTTGTTCCACTTCATGGCCACCTCTTGTTCCTCTCAGTCTGTATTTTTGGAATACAAACATATTTTTCTTGCTCTGAATTACTGATATAAACCCTCGGACAAGATGCTGTTCTCTCCCATAGCTTGAAGCAGAGGAAGTTCTTCATCCGGTAGGATGTCTCCAAGTATTCAGAATCCCAAGCCTGCAAATCAGTTCTCTACCCAGTAAGGAATCTACCATGTGAGAGTCATCATTTGGTTCTGACCAAAACTTCTGAGATTTCTTGCACCTGCACTTACAAACGTTTTTTTCTCCATCTCTGGAATATACTGATAAAGGAATTATAGTAATGACATGCCTGTGGTCCTCCTTTTTTCACATTATCTCATGAGGAAGCACACACAGGAAAGCTGGAGTGGGTGAAGGAACTCACAGTGGTGTTGAATACTGATAACCCTCCTGAAGTCACCTTCGGTGAAGAGCTCATTGGCCAGATTTTTCCTGCTGCTGGCTGTGGTAATGAATGAATGAATGTCATTTCTAGTAAGCACTGAACACAATTGTTTTTTCCAACACGTTTTACCAGAACGATTAAAAAAATCAGTGTGAGATGACTTCTTTGATTCCCCAAAAAATGTAGCCATTCCATCTGGCTTTCTGAAACAGGAGAAACTGCCTGCTCCTCAGGGAAGCTACATGCAATACCAAGAATTCTAGTTTGGGTTTTAAGTAGCAACAGTTTTCTCCTCCATGCTCAGCTCTATACCAGGTTTCTTCCCTATTCACAATGTAAAGACCTGCTAATACAGGCTTCTAAAATACAGTAGAAGAAGTGCTATCCATTTTCCTTTTTTTCTCTCCCAAGTTCTGCAGTGCTATTTTTTAGCAGTATAAGGAAGGCACTGTAGGCTTTGTACACATTCGCTAACATTTTGTAAGCTCTAACCATTTTCTAAAGCTCTACCTGCTGCAGCAGCTCAAGGTTTCTCAGAACAAAAATCTTTCTCTCCTGTTTTTATGGTATCTGACTTACATGGCTAAAACAGTGCAGCTGAGATCAAGATGAGATAAAATGAGAAGACAAAAGCAATGGGCATTGTGTCAGGAGTACAAGAAAGATGAAGCAGGTACACTTCACTACCTGTTAAATTAATATTTCATTTTGGATTCGCACATAATTGCAAGAAAATAAACTATCTCCTTTTCTTTGCTTCTTTGTTAAGAAACAGCTTCCTGTAGCCTTATCTGAATGAGTCTAAGATAAAAATGTGTATGTTTTCCTTATATAGTTAACTGAATCTCAAGTACAGCAGTGGTTAGCTAAGGAAAGAAAAATAATATGGATATGTACCCTGTTAAAAGTTTTGATTGAGAGAAGCTCTTTAAATGATACTAAAGAATTGTGTCATACTTTCTGAAATGGGGACTAATGTGTTCCCCAGTGTGGCACAGAACCAAAATCAATGACAATAGATTTACTTTAGTAGGCTGGATGCAATAGTCACATTTTGGGAGGAGCATTATCTCAAACTGGCTTTAGCCATGATACTAGAACAAATAAGGCCAATATTTAGAAGTTAAATACATTCCAATCCATTTAAATGAAATGTATTTGGTTGATACTACCAGACATGCATTTTGCTTTGGCAGGCAGGACATCTCTCTGATGACTTTGGGCCTGAACATCTGTCAGCCACAAATAGAGTTTTTACTAATCCAACCAATACTGAGGGCAGGTAAAATAACTTCAGTAGAAGATTCAGTTGTTTAGTGCCGTGGCTGTATACTAAAAAAATTGTACCTACTGAAACCCGTTAGAAAGCATTTCCAGATCCATTTGCATAACATGCTAATATTTTCTGAGCTCCCCCCTATTCCCTAAGGCAAATTGGATATGCTACAATTCTGAGATGGTGGTACGATGTGCTGCCTCATGCCATGTTAAGGAATATATGCCTATTTCTCTGTGCACTCACTTTTCCCAGACATTTTTACAAATCCTGAAATGATTTTGAGATGTTCTATCTTCTGTGTGTGGTGTTAATTGCTTTAGAAATAGACTTCCCACTAGAGAAAGAAGTGTGAGATGGATGACCATCCAAATCACTGCTTCATTCATTGTTTAAGAGGCAATTTCAAAATTTAAAGCTCTCTAAAGAGCCTGTCAGAGATAGCTGGGAGGTAGACAGAGCAGTCAGAAAAACCCTTAGGGGATTAATTCTATTTAGTTGAGCAGCTCAGATTGCTGTCAAACATTAGTGGAGTAAGAATTTTTGACTTCAGGAAGTGACAATTAGAGGGGGGCCTCTAATTCACGGATATATGCCAGCCTTGAATTCAACAAAGCTCTTCATCTCAGTAAAGGATTTATTTTTTTTTTAGCAGCAGGTTGCACAGGCTGATTATGAACTGTGTTTTTGACATATTTTCTTTCATCAATTTACATCGCTCTGAGAAAAAAAAAAGTGTGAATATCCAAAAAATATTTATCTTTAATTTTGAAGTTGACATAAGTGTCTCCTGCTTTAAAGGGGCCACAAACTACATGCAGGTTAAAATCAGAATTCTGAAAAATCAAAAAACAAATTACAGACTATATTTTGAAAGAAATGTTGACAATAATGGTTGTTAACATCTCTCTCTTCCGTATTTTCCTTATTTGTGAAAGACTCCTAGAATTATCTGTGATTCTCTGGACTGAAAATTTTGCAAAAGTGGATGTCAGTTTATATGTGACATAAACAATCCATTTTATGAATGACGATGTAGAGAAAAGTGCTCATGATACACTGAACATGAAATTTTATATAAAAAGATAGTGCCATTAACACTAAAAAGGAGTAGTATCTTTAAATACTACATAAAATTGAAGCTATGGAATTAATTCCCTGTCAGAAAATAAATATAAGTAATTTAGACAAAACTTAACAGGATTTCAAGGATTATTCATTTACACAACTGCTTTCAACTTAATGGTTGGCAGATGTCTGTCTATCTTTCATGTTCATTGGCATGCTTCCCCCTCCCTTTTCCCCAGAAGTATCAAATACAAGATGGTTGTGTGTCTCACTTGAGGCACTGTGTTTCAAAAAGATTTGAATGAGTAACAGAATTAGAGAGTAGAGGAGCTGCAGGGCAGGTAGGGTGCTTGCCAGAAGGGTGACTACAACAAGTACTGCTGAAAGAATGAATACCATGCCAGCAGATGGTGACTGGGGGAGTTTCTTAAGTACTGCCCCTGAAACAAATCTTTTCCTATATTTTCTTTAACGATGTTGTCATAAAGCGAAGGCGCATGCCAATAAAGCATACTGAGTGTGCTAGGCTGGTTTGCATAAAAGAATGCATGAGAGAGTCTCCATAAAAAAGGACTGCAATAACTGAATGACCAGGACTGAAAAAATGAAGATGAGAATGAAATCGGTGTTGCTATATGAAAGGCAATGCAGCTGAAAAGTACTGTAGATCTCGGTGTAAATTGGGAGTTCCTGCTTGGAAATAACTGATAAGCCATGGGACCTGTATTCTCAACTAATTAGCTACAGGTTTATTACAAGCTATCAAGATTAAGTGCCAAGGAAGGCAAATGCAATTCTACTATCTATGAGGAAAGTATTTCAAAGAAAGAGAGGGAAATATTAGCGTCATTATAACAGATAGGGGTCCATTCCATCAGGAAGACAAGATAAACTCCTGACTATCTGTGCTGAAAAATACAAATACAAAACATGTACAGAGAACTACAAAACCATGTCTGGGCTGTGGATTTGGGCACCCCGCAGTATTTTCTCCCTACGCCTTGCTAAAAGAGTAATCAGCTGGGTGCTATTGATGCTACATTTCACCTTTGTGCCTTGAATTTCTTCATGTAGTGTCCTGGTTTCAGCCGGTGTAGAGTTAATTTTCTTCCCAATAGCTGTGTTTCAGATTGAGGATGAGAATAATAAAGATAACACAATGGTGTTTCAGTTGTTGCTGAGAAGTGCTTACCCTAAGTCAAGAACTTTTCAGTTTCAGGAAATGGGGGAAAGCAGAGGGGTGTACATCCAGATTTCACCCCAACACAGAAAAATATCCTACTGAGTAACACAAGTGAACCTGGAAAAAGACTCCTTTAAAGGAGACTAGAAGAGCTTGTTTTTTCCTAATGTTGTGAAATTAAGACTTAGCTGAAAAAATTTCTTTCTATAAACAGAGGAGAGTATTTAATACCAGAAGGAGAGAAAAATCAAAATAATAAAACTATCATAAAAGCAAATGGATAAAAGTGGTCTATATGTGAGTGTACCTGGATGAAAAAAGAAGGTCTGTAGCAAGTATCAGAACAGTGAAATCCTGAGCCAGCTTTCCAAAAGAAGATCTGTCTGTTCCCAAGATTTATTCCTCTTAGAAATAGAATTTCAAGTGCCTGGGAGGAGGATTATCAGATTTTGTGCTTATGCAAGGCAAGGCCAGGACTCTAGAAGCTCTATTAAACCTGCCTCTGCAAGATTTCACTAAAACCATTGTTGTCAAATAGCTGTTTCTAATTTACGTTTATTTTTGCAGACCATTATTGAACTACTTACATGCTGACTGTGTACAGTATTGTTTTAGCAGGGTAAGCCTACAATAAGTGTCTTGGAGAAATTTAAGCATATTGCCCTAACAATTTTCCTTCCAAGACAGAAGTAATATGCTTCTTATTGGACATAATACCGTAGCAGCCAACAGTGACTCTTTGAGACCATACTAAATACAGTAAAGTGCACCTTCATGTCACTGTTATGAAGTATAGAACTAACTTTTCTAACTACAGAGAGAAGTCAGAATTTGTTTTATGTTTTTGGAGATAGATATTGGGCAGCTGACTGCCTTGCTAGGAAAAAGCTTCTAATGCTAAGGCTTTTTAAGAATTCCCTTTATTTGTTCTCACTACTTGCAAATTCAAGTCCACCAATAACCAAATTGTCACCAGGAAGATCCTCCAAGGTCTAACAGAACCCAAGGACTATCAGCTACTGAGCAGCTCAGTCACTGCATCTCATTTATTCTCTGTCATAACCTATAAATTATTCTTCTTTCATCTTGTTTTCAGTCTTACAGAAGAAATTTGAAGACAGCCTGTGCCTATCCCAGAGAACAAGACTAATCCCCTGACATGCTAAATTTGGGGATCTCCTGTTTATGGCCTCTGAATTGGTGTTAGGCAACTGACTTGGGGCTGTAGCTCCCACTCCAAGAACAAGACAACTAAAAGTAGCACTCATCTGTGAGGCACTGAAGTAATCCTGTGCCTCCAGGACTGTATGGTTATGCCAAGATCTGCTGCCATTGACCCAAGCACAACCAGCAGGCCCAAGGCACATCCTGCCTATGCAGTTTTTCAGTAGAAGAACAATAGAATGGAAGGCAATTGCTACAAACAATGGTATGATTTCCCAAAAAGGGTAGAGGTGGATGCCACACAGCTCAGCACTGCCAGGTATGGCATCACCACAGACACGGTGACTTGTCATTGTACTTGCAGCAGTGATTACACCAGTGATGGACACAGAGCCCTCTCCCAGCAGTAAGATTTTGCCTGATTAATATGGCCAAATGTGTACCAAAGATCCCCAAACCTCTTTTTTTTCCCCCTGAAAACTTGAAGCAAAGCCATGGGAGATGCAGTCAGCTTCTGAGAAATGCAGAACTTGTTGGCAAGGTATTGCTCTCAGCTGATGGCAGTCAGAGGGCTAATACACAAATTTCCAGAACAATTTTCAGACAGCTTCTGTTCATCAGAGTGTTTGCCTTCTGTTCGCCCCTCAGTTACCCTCTGTTCTGTCTTGGTTTCTTTAAAAACCATTCTCCATGTCTTTGATATTTTGTATTACATGTAGGTGTTGAGGTGTTGGTAGTGGGGGGTTCCAGGAATGTCAGTGATGAGAAGGAGAAGCTCCAGAGTGGAACAGAAATCCACATGTCAGCCTTTGGAGGACTGCAAACCAGAGCAGGGGTAAAGAGTGAAAAGGAAGGAGAGGGTAGACCTAATGCTATTTACTGACTGTACATAGCATCCCCCAGTGCATCCTTCACATCCCTCTGTGCCTCTGGGTGGGTAGACGACTCTAGAGGAATGAAGGAGTCTAAAGGAATTAAGATCATCTTGGGAAAGAGGAGAGGAAAGGTTGTTTCAGTGTTTGTAGTTTGGATTCTTACCACTCAAATCTATAAAATAGATTGGCAGTAAATTAAGTCTTGGCAAGTCAAGTCTGTTTTGCCTGTGCCAATAATTGGAAAGCAATGTCCTTGTGTTTATCACCACCCATGAGTTTTCTTATTCCTGTTTTTTTCTTATTTTTTCTTATTTTCTCTCTCTCTGTCCCACCAGGAGCATAGTGCTGGAATAACTGAGCAGCTGGGTGAGTTCGGTTGTTAACTAAGACTAGCCCACCACATATTTACATCTGCAAGATGTATATGAAGATAAAAATCTTAGCTGCTCCCAAGGCTGTAGAAGAAAATAAAATCCTAGGAGAGAATGAAATTATCTCAACTCAGTTTGTTTGTGGTGTCTGCTGATTTCTGCTCATTAATCTTCTTTTTTGTACCACTAAATCAATTGAGATAAGAAGCATTGGCATTTCACTCTTTAAAGTGTCATTCTCTTTAGGAATTTTTTTTCTCTACCATATCAGTGGCACAGACTCATTGGGTGCTTTTCATACAAAGTTGAAGGTTCCTATTTACATTTGTAACTCTTTTGCTGCAGAACAGCTACACACAAAAGATCCCTTTCCTCAATCCAGTGAGACCCCACCTGGAACACTGCATCCTTCTTCAGGGTGTCCAGCACAGGAAGGACATAGACCTATTGGAGTGAGTCCAGAGTAGGAACACCAAGATGATCTGTTGTTGTATATTCCATGCTCAAATGGTTTCTAAGAGGATGAAGTCTTCGAATAGTTCATATATTAGTGAAGTCCTTTGGAGGTTTAGCCTGCTTTTGAGGAACAAGGGAGGAAAGAAGCTTTAGGTTTAATGATGTGCCTTTCTAATGGAACTCTGATCCAATCTGATTCTTTGTTCTTTCCACTTACTTGCATGGACAAATGTATTATTTACCAAGTAATAATTCAAACACAATTAATTTCACTAACATGTATATCAGAAGCAGATTATAGGCAGATTCAAAGGTAACATTTACTACATCAGAAAAGGTGATAAACTGTCCTGCAGGCTGGGCTGAACATGCTTCTCAGAGCACATGGGCAAGGTCACTCAAATACTGCATTCCTGCTCATGCATTTGGTTACTTTCTTGCTTGTGGGAAAAGCAACCTGTTGAAATATTCCCACAGATATGGTAGAGTACAGTACAAATTGTTTTTCCCTGCTAGTAAGGCACTACAGAGCACTCCAGAGATATCCAGTGGAACACAGTTATGTAGGGATTGACACTGTTTCTTACCTACATGTGAACTGGCCAGGCTTCTGACATGCACAAATTTCTTTCTATGACCACCTACAGTGCTTATAGATGCTAGGCTAGTACAAGGGCAACTAGAGCAAAATAACTTTTAAACAAAAAGATCTACAAACATTCCTCCCTTCTACCTTCTGTCACCTATCACTGACCTTTCCAGTCCTGCTCAGACAGATTTCATCAGATTTCCAGATGCAGACAGCACAGTTAACCTTCTGGGTCTCTAAGAAGCAGCCCTATGTTTCCCAGCAGTTACTTAGTGTACACTGTGCTGCAGACTCCCAGCTTCCCCAGACAATCTTCCCAAACCTTCCAACAATCCAGAGAGAGAAACCACACTTCTCCCTGCTGTCCTCCCAGCACCCTTTTAAGGGAAGATAATGTAGAGCACCTGAAAACTCCAGGTAAAGAGTTACTGCCCAATACATGCTCTACAATTAGCCTTTAAGTGTCAAAAAGATTGCCTTCTAATTATTAGTGACACTAATCTGAGGCTGAACCTGTCTTAGTTGTTCCTATATGTATGTAAAAGAAAAAAAAGGGTTCTAACCACATTTACAATGAATTATACAAGATCACAATGTTAAGGGGATATTGCTGTATGTGTGGGGATAATTTTTGTCTCAAACACACTCTCAATAGTGCTCTCCTATTGCTCATCTGAGAATATTTTTATTCTTTTTTTCTTCCCCATGGCATCTGTTTTAGAGAAGCAATATGTTTCTTTGCATTAAACAAATGCTGTACATAGGGGTTGTCTGACTTCAAGGCTCCAGCTCCTTTCTTTTGCTTATGTGCTTTTCATCATTGCTGAAAATATTTGACAAAAGGCATATTGCTTACTTTGGTAATTATAAATCAGTAAATGATTCTGAATGCCGCAGCTGCAAAGATTTGCCTTAGTCTCTTGCAGTTTCCTAACTACAAGCCTTAATATAGTTATCTCTATACCAGGAACACAACAGCATTAGCAAAATTAGCTTTGAATTGTATCTGAACACACTTAAAAAGAGAGGCCTGCACAGTTGGTACAATTCCTGTGCAGTTGTCAAAGCCCTTTAACAGTCCTCCCCCTCCACACTGCTGTTTTGCATGATGTTGTTAATATCACATATACAGACAGTGTCTGTCTTCTATGTTAGAGTTGTATGGTAGGAATTATAGAAAAATTCATGTAGAAAAGGACCTCTGGAGGTCTTCTAGTCTAAATTTACTCTAAACAGGACTAGCAACACAGCTATGCAAGGTTGCTCAGGGCTGTGTCCTGGGGGGCATCAGGCACAGCATCGCCAGCCAGGCAAGGGAGGGGATTGTCCCACTCTGCTCTGCACTGGGGCAGCCTCGCCTCGAGTGCTGGGGGCAGTTTTGGGTGCCACAATATAAAAAAGACATTAAACTATTGGAGAGCATCCAAAGGAGGGCTATGAAGATGGTAAAGGGCCTCGAGGGGAAGCTGTGTGAGGAGTGGCTGAAGTAACTTGGTCTGTTCAGCCTGGAGGAGACTGAGAGGAGACCTCATTGCACTCTTCAACTTCCTCTTGAGAGGAAGAGGAGGGGCAGGCACTGATCTCTTCTCTGTGGTCACCAGTGACAGGACCCAAGGGATGGCCTGAAGTTTTGTCAGGGGAGGTTTAGGTTGGATATTAGGAAGAGGTTCTTCCCCAAGAGGCTGAATACTGGAACAAGGTCTCCAGGGAAGTGGTACCGCACCAAGCCTGACAGAGTACGAGAAGCATTTGGACAACACTCTCAGGGACATGGTGTGATTCTTGAGGCTGTCCTGTGCAGGGCCAGGAACTGGACTTTGATGATCCTTTTGGATCCCTTCCAACTAAGGATATTCTATGAATCCTGGTAAGGGAATGAAGATAATTTCCTCTTAAGGGAAGATAACTGCATGACTTTCTAGGTAGTGTGATGTCATTCATCTGTCTGACATTAATTATGTGTCATCTAAACTGCAGAACTCTCTCTAAACTTAAGACAATTAGGTCTACAATGATTTAGACATCTGTTGGAAGAGCTGAGAAATCTAATTTGGGAAGATTCCATTTATGGAGAGCCATGAAAAGAGGGGCTATACAGCAGTACATTAGATACTTCAGCAGAAACAAGGAGAGGCAGAAGGGGGAATGGAGAATACAAAAGCCAGGAAATGAAGGGTTTGTATTTGGCTGTTCGCTTACTGGAGGAACAGCTTTGTTATTTTTACCATCCTTCAGCTTGTGCTAGTAAAAGTCTTTTTATGGAACATATTTTCTCAAGGCCTGCTTTATAGATGCATTGTGTAATGCAAAGCATGAACCTTTCAAATAGTTATATTAACAACCAGCCATGAACCTGGCTCTGTTCTGCCTCAGTTGTACCTTGTATGCTCAGCAGCAAATAAAAAATTAAAATTGTCCTGAAGAGTCAACAACTGACCCCTCTGTAGAAGCAACACCTCCAGGCGCTGTATATAAGGAGGCTGTTGGCTCTGTATTATCTGCTTTTGACCTCATTTTACTCAATGAACTCTTCAGAGAAGGTAGGGTGGGAGTAAATTATGACTGCCATGCACTGTGTTTCAGTGGTCCTGTCAGCCAGAACAGTCCCTGTGAACCAGTATCGCCACTGGAAAATAGAAGAGCTCAGAGACTGGTTTCTTTGAGCACATATATATTGTGTCAGACCACAACCTGACTCCCCCAACAATAAAGTACAAAAGGATGGCTGAACAAAATCAAGCTGCATGTGTCTCATGACTGTCCATTTGTCCTGATTCTGCAGACCCCTCCTCTGATTATATTACAGAAGGAAGGTTTTCATAAATTATTAAAATTAGGAAATTCAAATACCAGAACTTGATATCAATTATTGGACCTGTGAGTTCTACAATTCTATACACAGAAACACAGGCGTACATTTTTGGTCGTGCACCATACAACCAAATTGATTTTAAGCATTTGTCGAAAGATTCATTTTATCATTCAGAGCTTGCTTGATTTCACTGTGAATTGAAATTTTTTCAAAGAAAAAGAACTCTATCTTAATAGTATTTCTAGCTTATGCAGCCTTGTTTCCTTTTGAAGGATTAGGATATTAGAAGCCTTATAATAAAGCATGAATTGAAAATGAAATTGTCATTAAAATTCTGTGAGAGAGTACTGCAGACCTATTTCAGCCAGTCCTTTTTGATTTGTTTCTCATAATCTAGTTGAAAACTGATTTTAATTGTTAAAATACATATTTGTAAAATATGTCATGGAAAATGTAATCTCAGCAGGTCTGATCAATGGTTTTTCACAGTCTTTCTACTAATTCACAGAACAAAAAAAGAATATTCTGATTTTTTAATGTAGAATATTTTAAATAGGATTCAAAAAAAGGAAAGGAAAAATGGGACTAAGGTAATAGAACTCAAATAATTATGTACATTTTCCCCCCTAAAATTTTGATTAGGCATTTGTTCCAACACTGAATCAGTATTGCAAAATATGTAAGAATTATCAAATGACTACAAAGTGAAATTATTTGAATTTTCTCCATATGGTACAAAGCAAACAACAATCTTGACACAAATCACAGTGCCTGTTTGACATCAGGATTTCTGCCAGAACGTAGGTGGTTGGGACAGCATTTGTGCCTTCTCCATCTAAAATTATACAACTTGATTGTTCTGTCAAAATAAAAAGGAAAACTTCATGTAGTTTTCTAACCTGATGCACTAACAGAATCTGCATGTTCTCAATCTAAATGCTGACAGGGTCTGAGGAAGGAAACGTGTCTCCCACAAGAATGGAGAATGGAGTGATAAATGTATGGGACAGAGATGCGACACGAAGATCAATTGTCTGAAGAGAAAGAATATGCATCAGTAGCAATTCTTTACTAAAGGATGAGCAAACATCCATAAACAGAATAATTTGTTCTTAATTCCAAGAAAAGAGAACGTAATGATCTTCATGAAAAAATATGTCTTTACATGGCATATAGACAACAGATCACAAAACCCCACAACTCCAATGATTTAGCAATCCTTTTTGGAGTCAGATTAAGCACAGCAAAAAAAAAAAACATTAACTTCAACAACACGCATTTTCACAAAGCTTTTTTCATTAGTAGCCTAATTTTTATAGGTATAAAACATTGCCAGCTTTATTGACTTCATTTTCCCTGTTACCTAAGGGGCATGCAGCTGCCAGCTCTCAAGCCCTTTTAACACCTCTCAATAGACCATATGCAGCCCAGGTAGAACACGTTATTTAGCACCTGATGCATGTCACAAAGAATGTCTGGAATTCACAGCCTAATGATCTGCAGACTTCCAGTCTCAGAAGCCATCTTGTATTCAATTATGTCTGGTAACATTTCATGTCAATTTACAGTTCAATCTTTGTGTCAGGATCATTCAGTACTTTCAAAATGACCTACCTGAAAAAAAATCACAGATAACACTGTGTGGTAATTCTGTTTGTAATGAAAATGAGGTTGCTTATAACTCGACAGAGTATGCCCAGCTGAGGCTTGATTTTATTTTTAAGTTGGGAAAGTAGTCGTACAACATGCAAACCCTTCCTGCTCAAATCATGGCACATCCAGGTCAGCATACACCTGGAAATCTTCCTCTGGCATCTCAGACAGACTCTAAAGGAGTGTTTCTCATTCCATGCACCACTTTTTCTGTCAGGAAGGAGAAATTCAGCTATTTGAGAGATCCAGCTGTGAAGGATTTTCTGACAGGAGCAAAACCTGTCTTGATCATCTATAAAATGGAAGATCTGTTCAAGAGTTGTATTTGAATCTCTACAAATAAACAGGAGAGGAGCCATCTATCATGTGTGTATGGTGTCCTCTCAACTGTGTGTTTGGTGTTAACAAATAACATACCCATAAAATCAGTGCAGAAAAAACCAGAAAAAGTGTAAGATATGTTATTGAAATAAAATAAGTTACAATATCAAATTTTTCCAGAGAACTGGATGAGTGTTCTATTTATAGGCTGGGGTGGAAGGAACTGACTGAAGACTTTGCCCCTTGTCCAGAAAAAAATGAACGTGAAGAGCACGTGCAAGGACAAATGATGGCCTATCAGGACCATCAGCAAGAAAAAGAGCTGGCTGCTTGGCTAAAAAATCTGGAAAAGCTGAGACTGTTCAAAAAGTTCCCATCTCTCACTGGGACCTATGTTGCTATGAGGAAGATTCTGTTCCAAGCAGAGCTGAAAACTTGTAAAAGGTAAAACAGATACACCTCGTTTTGTTTAAAAAAAGAAAAAAACATTGCTTCAGTTTTAATCTGCAAATTTTTCATATATCATAGTAGTAGTATGCTTAGCTAAGTAAGTAATAAGAATCAGAAAAATAATAAAATAGTGGTGGTGGTGGTATTAGCATGCAATTATTTATTCCATTTCATGTAAATAAGGAAATTATTTCTATATCTTTGTAAATGTCAGGTCATGCAGAAAGGTTTTCCAGTCACCATCCTTAAATTATTTCAAAAGTCACCTGAGCAAGATTTTAAGCAACCTCACGTGGCTTTTCATTTAGTTTGCTCAAAGGTAGAGTGTGGCTAGACACCTCCAGATACCCTTTCAAATGATAATTCTTCTCTGGCTCTGCAGCTCTATTTTTGAATAACAGGAGAAAGAAAGAAATAAAAAAACTGTGCTGTTCTGAATAAAAAAATTCATTGTCCCTGTGGAGTGATTGAGTTTTGTCTGTCAAAAGTTCCCCATTTTCCCTAACAGGTTGTTTGATGCCAAGTATTTAATTAACATGTTTCAGTCCTTTGGTATCTTCATAAAGTTAACAAGAAAGGAACCTGGAATATGCAACTGTCTTGTTGGCATCCTCAGCATTAGAACAGACAGAAAATGGATGTTTTTGACCTTAGAGAGAAATAGTTAGTTAACGGAAAGAAAATATTATTGTAGCATAAAGAATTTAAGCCCTGAGTCCCTTTAGATGGGAATATAAATATTAGTGGTTACTGCAGATTCTGCAGATGATTTTCTAATGTCCTTTCAGTTCACAATTTATTTCATATTTCTAAAGGAGGAAGTACTGTAATACACAGATTTTTATCTTAGCTCCTTGTCCCTAACTTCATTGCTCCCTAATAGTTCTGTGACAGAGATAGTAGTGGTGTCAGAAGACATAGAAAAATGGATATTTGACTTTACTCTACTGGGGAAATGCTTGCAAAGGTATGATTTTTCGTTACATTGTTTCAGTTTTGATGAACTAGTGCAGTGATTTGCTTTCTGACAGTCTCCAGGAGCATCCCATTCGAGGATCGTTTGTGCTGAACTCCATGATTGTGGGGGTTTACTTTAAGTTATCCTGACCTCAAAGGAAAGCTTAATAGAAAGTATCACCAATGGCAATGAGCAACTGCACACTGTCCTCCAAGCACACAGGTGTAACTGTGTCACTGCCACCCCTCCACTATTGACACACTTTTTCTCATGCCAGCAGGCACAAATCACAGAAGCACAGAATCACAGAATGGGTCAGGTTGGAAGGGACCACAGTGGTCATCCAACCTCCCTGCTCAAGCAGTGTCATCCCAGAGCACACTGCACAGGATTATGTCCAGATGGTTCTTGAATACCTCCAGTGAGGGACACTCTACAACGAGTATGTATACAAGCCTATTCCTATCTGTGAGTGTTTACATGCATCAAATCTGTCCTTTCTTTCACAGCACCATGTTTCCCTGCTGGTAGCTCTGCTGCCTTCCCTCCATCCTCTCCATTGATAAAATAGCTTACACTTTCTGAATTCATTTAGCCTCCCTTCCCTTCCTGCTGTTCAGGGAGCTCGGCTTCTCAGACGCAGAACTGTCCCTCATGGTTTTCTGGCAAAGAAAATAAGAGGAGTCTATCTTATTTTTTAGGACAAATGCATTCAGATTTAATTTTGTATTGTGAATATATTCTGCACAAATATTGCCTTTATGGCTACAGCTGGCCAATACAAAATGCCAGCTGTGCATTAAACCTCTGCAGCCCTTACTTACATTTACAACAAGCTCAGTTTTCACATCCATTGAATCCTTTGACTTTGTTCAGCTGACAAGTAAATGTTCCTATTATTGTACTCTTGGTAATGTAGATGCAGTTTCATGAGTATACATGCCAGGATCAGAAAGTAAATTAGCCATGATGGAGCATCAATTTGAGGCAGAAGCATTCCCATAAAGGTGCTACCTAAAAGTCAAATTCCTCTGAACTTTTAAGTCAGATTTCATTAGCGAACAAAAATATTAAACACCGCTCTGCTTGGTTACCTGACGCAGAACCCAGTTCCTTCTCTGGCACTCTGTGGGCTGAGGGAGCCCTTTCTGCTGTGTTTTGCCATCCAGCTTCTCTCTTGTAGCTTACTGGGTTGTGCACACCACGCCACAAGCATTTTTGCATTTCTAAGAGCGCCTCTTCTTTGTGGTCAGTTCTTCAGCTTGGCCTGAGCCTGCCTTATGCTGCACAGAAGAGACTTCACCCCTCTTCCCTTCTCCGTTCTCTCCAGCCTCCCAACACCTCTGTGGTGTTGAAGGTCTTGCCTTTTCTAGTAAGCTGGGACCCTCCCTGCACTTTGTGTGCTGGGTAGCTCTGAGGGAGGCTGTGTTTTCTCCTCTCTGGAGGCCTCTGCTCAATCTGGAGCAAGGCAGCCACTAAAAAATAGAGACCCTCATGCCTTGAAACAAAACCACAATTTTTGTAGTACAACATACCACACAGTGCGCATAAATTAAATGATGAGCAAACCTGTAGGACTGTTCCAGCATCTTTCACAGTAATACAGACCATTGAACAGGCATTAGAAAAATCTATTATGAAACAAGAAAGAATCAAAAACTATGAAACAGAAGAAAGAGAAGAAAGAGAAGAAAGAGAAGAAACAGAAACTAAACTAGTTTGGCACTCAAGTGTCAAGCTTCGTGACCCTTTTAAAATATTTCTTCAGTATTTTGTCAAACAGTTTAAAACATTAGGTTTCCAGATATATCCACTTTTTTTTTATCCCCTACATTATGACATATTATTTCATATTTTTGAATCTCTGACTGTTTAAACTCTAAAGTTAGTGGTTTTTTTCAGTTGCTTGGTATGACATCTTGAATCACAACTGAGACAGTTGAAGCAGATGAATGAAAAGCTTTGGGACTGCTTCCCTCAGTTCTGCTTATTGATAAGTAGCAAATTCACTCTTTTGTTAACCTCCTAATGTTCAAATGAATATTTCAAATTTGTCCTCATAGAAGAGAAGTAATGGGAAAAACTAAACCTACATCAGCAGTTCTTCAGCAGAACCCTGTAATTGTGAAAAAATGCAGTGGGCAGCAAAGAGATGTGGTGAGTGTTGCTCCTGAACCTGCGTTTCAAAACAGATGTGCTGAGAAAAGCATCATCTTAGAAAAGGTTATGTTGTCCCCATTTGTTACATCTTTTTGTAATTTATTACCTTTCCCATAAACCTTTCTCTGAGGAGGAAGAAGCAGATTAGTTTTCAAAGCCTTTAGAGACTGTAGATGTGTTTAGATTAAGTCCTGCAGCTCAGCTTCTGGGCTGTATGCCACCCACAGGGAGTGGTGATCTCTAATCAGTGGCCCCTGGGATGTTTCCTGTACAAAGCACAGCACTTCTCCCTCCAAGGAGTCAGTATGTCTCCTCACAAGGCAAGACGGCAGAGGACAGAAATGTCCAAGGAGCTGAAGATCTGACCCTTCCTTTGGCTCAAAGAATTATACTGAGACTGTAAATCAACACATATGGAAGTCTGCATCCTGTTACAGGAACCCCCCAAGCATCAAGTATACAGGATTTATTCTCAGCCATTATCCCAGTAGCAAAGCTGACTACTGTGGTGGTGAAGGAAATACATAAAGGGTGCTGTATATTCCAGACTTCTGCTGCTACTGGTCCTGAGTGATTCTGGACAGCTGTGCTACAGCGTGGGGCTTGGATCACCACAGCAGTCCTGCAGCTCTGGGAATGTCCATGAAGAGACCCAGATGCCCAATACTGGTGAAAATGAAAGACCCATGTCTGTATAGCCTCAGTTTGAAGGTGATCTCATTCTCAAGATGGGAACAGCAGGTAATCAGCCTCCAAGAATGAGTCAGTCACTGTTAAGGCTCCTGTGCCCCTGCCATGCAACCCTTCTATCGAGAAATGGAAGTTGTCCAACACTGTCAGTGCTCCCTTTCACAAGCACCAAACACACACTAACCTTCAAATTTTAAAATGGTCATGTGTACTGTCATTGTGCTGGTTATTCCTGTTTGTGGATGTTACCGGCACTGATTTTGTGACATGGATCTTAAGAGACTATGACTACTGGAATTGTTTACCTCTTCCCAATCATCACACTTTTTATTTTAAAAACAGAGTGTAGGAGAAGAAGAGAGCATCATCCAGATTGATGACAGGCATTCATACAGGAAAGCTCAGTCTGCATCCATGACATAAAGTTATATAGATCTCAGGGACAAGAGGAGTATCTAGAAATCAAAATATATTTTTAAAAATCTCATTTACCTATCGATCTACGATGAATCAAATACTGTAACCAGTTTGCTTCCATAACTATTTTCTTTATGTCAGATAGGCAACAGTATTTTCATTGTTAAAATACTTCATTTTAGTGGAGCTTACATGAAGAAAGAAGACATGAAAATATGGAAGACAAAGAAGCACCTTGTAAATATTTTCAATTACAATCTAAAAATAAAGACAGAAAAGCATAAATAAAATATTGCGAAAACACTCAATGTGTTTTCATCTAATGAAGAAGCTTTAGTCTCCAATAAAAGTCAGTAATTTTTTTCTGTAACTACACAAGAAAAATTATATATATTAATTTCTGTTTGGTCTCTTGCTTCTGGACTTATTTGTGCCTCTGGAGCCATACCCCAACCTCAGTATTATTTTCTCTGTTCTTTCAAGTCTTCCCAAGTTCTCTTACCTCTTCCTCATGTGCATATCATCTGTTGTTGATTTTATCTACTTGCTGGGTTTCAGTCACCACATATGCCTAAGCCATATATATTTGTCAGCTACAGGCATATCTTGTCTCTCAGCCTTTTCCCTGTCACTGCCTCTTTCTCACTCTGCTCTGAAGGTTTGCTATGAACTCAGTCTGCAGACATTTACTAAGTCATCATCATCATCATCTGTTCCTGTCTGTTCTCTCCTCTGCTTTCCATATTGCCTTCTGCATTTCTTAGGCCTGCACAAGAGAAGAAAAACACAACAAAAGAAAGACTCAAACAGGCCTTTCATTATATAATGTAATTCGCTCACAGTCTTGTGATCTGACATCACTGCTCTGTGAAATTTGCTGGTTTTCTGAGGAATTTCCTTGGCTGTGTTATCCTTGATAGTTTTGTGCCCACCACTGCATGTTTTAATAGAATTTAATGAAAAAGCTCTTTTCTAATCACAACCATATGCAATGTACTTTTTCTGAATTCTGTATTTTAAACTTCTTAAGCCAATTGGCTTAAGAGAGATTATTTTTGTCTGGAAAATCATCCTGTTTTTAAACTGAAATGGAAGTAACGTACTAGCTGAATGAAAAGTATCTGTATATTTTGGAGTATGTAATGAAACTGAAGAATCCTAAACTTTAGGAGAGTTTGACTTGCCTTCATGAATGCTTTGCTTTCATGTTAAATGCAGTGTTCTTGGGTAGACTGCTGGAGATGAAGTGAATTTCAGGGATGAGAGATTTGCTCATTTGGCAAAGAGGTAACACAGTGCATCTGCTAGCCTTGCTCAAGAGACTGACAGGATTTGCTTCAGACTGAAAGAAAAGCTAGTTAAAAATACTGCAATGTTTCCCGCTTTTGTCCAAGTGCATTAATACTTATTTGTAGGAAAAGATACAGGACAAAAGGAATAAAATCGTATTAAATCTCTGAGTGTTTCAAACTTTATGTTGGCATTCATTCCTAATTGAAAGAGTTCCAGTCAGTTTTGTACAGATTCTGCCTTGATGACAATAATTATTAGTTTGCAAAAAAATGCCTTCTTGTGTAATACAGGCTATCACACATCATCTCTTTTTTTTCTCAGACAGCTGCTCTTTTTCTTTCCTATGAATACATCCAGGCAGATTTCTGATAGCTGCAGCCTGGATCCAGCTTTTGTTTTTCCTATGGGGAAAGTCAGGAATGGAGGTGGAATCAATGACAAATGGATGCTGGAGAGTAATCCGAGTCCAGGGCTGGGGGAGGAAGGAAGAATTGTCAGCTATTTAAAAATAGAAAGTAAGAGATTTGCAGAGCAACTGCAGACAGTAGACACGTGGGCTGAGGATGGGGGCTGAGAGTGAAGGGGAGGAGGGAGGTCTGTGTAGGAGCAGAAGCTGAGGGGTGAGACAAGATAATGGGAAGAATGTGGGGGCTGTGGTGAGGAAGAGGATGCAGCCCTGTGGTCAGAAGGGAATGCACCAGTACACGCTGGGGACTGACCAGATAGAAAAGAGCTGTGAAGAAAGGACCTGAGGGTCTGGTGGACAAAAACTCAATATGAGCCAACAATGTGCCCTTGGGGCAAAGGTGACCAACAGTATCCTGGGCTACATTAGGAGGGGGAGTGTTGCCAGCAGGTCGAGGAAGCTGATCCTTCCCCTCTCCTCAGCGCTGCTGAGGCCACAACTGAAGTCCTGGGTCCAGTTCTGGACTCCCCAGCATGAGAGAGTGACTGAGGTACTGGAGAGAGTCAAGCGAAGTACCATGGAGATCACTAAATAGCAGGAGTATTGCTTATGTAAGGAAAGGCTGAGAAACATGGGACCATTCGGGCTTGGGAAGAGAAGGCTCAGAGAGGATTTCATCAATGAATAAAAATACCTGAAGGAAGGGTGCCAACAAGATGGAACCAGGCTCTTTTCAGTGGTGCACAGTGGCAGGACCAGAGACAATGGGCACAAACTGAAACACAGGAGGTTCCCTCTGAACATGAGGAAACACTTTTTCACTGTGAAGGTGACCAAGCACTGGCAGAGGTTGCCCAGAGAGATTGTGGACTTTCCAAATTTGGTGATATTCAAAAGCTGTCAGGACATGGTCCTGAGCAACCTGCTGGGGGACCTTGCTTGTGAAGAAGTTTCACAAGATGAACTCCAGAGGTACCTGCCAAGGTCCCTTCTGTGACTGTGAATCTTGAGAGGAAAGTGACTCTCGGAGCAGAGTATTAGTAAAGTTACAGTATGGAAGTCCAAATTTGGGGAACGTGAGATGGGAACACTTGGAGCGCTTTAGGGTTTTTGCTGTAAACAGTAAACTGAAACTCAGGAACTGGAAACTTAAGAACCAAGGTATTTTGGCAGAGAAAAATGAGAATTGCATTATGTTATTCCCATTTCTGTTTTGGGGACACAGGAACTAGATAACTGCCCACTTCTATTAACAATATTGAAAAGCACGGGAGATAATTTGGTACCTCTCTTCTGCAGTTGAGACTATGGTATTTTTGTTACTTAACCTTGGTTTGTTAGAGAGGTCATTTGGGCTCACCATACCCCAACAAGAGGCTCACCTTCTTTCATGCACACAGAAAGAGATATGCAATCCCTGCTCTTGTATCATATACCACAGAGTTAAAAGCATTGTGCACTGAAAGGAAACTTAAAATAATGCTCATTGCACAGACTGCAACACATCAGCTTTAAAAACAAAACAAAACAAAACAAAACATCATTTGCTATTGTTGACAGTAGTGATATATTTTTTGAAAGCTTGCTTGCAGTAAATCTGACAGGAAAAACCCGAATCCACAGCCTCTTTTCCATTTTATCAATTTTTATCCAGACATATGATGAGTCTTCCAATGCTGATTTGCTGTTCTTACCCTTTTAGAGTTTTCCCTTGGCTTAATTTCCTTTTTCAGCCTCCTTTTGCTTTAACTGACTTCAAGTACTATTTGTATGACAGATATATCTTATCTTCTTTGAGAGGCAGGGATTTATTAGCACAGCAGTTCCTTGTGACGGATAGTTGTGTAAATGGAACAAATGAATTCTTTCTAAGAACATCATGGGAGGAATATCAGCAAAAAAAGTCAATCAACTGGTTTCTTTTACTGGGAAACTTGCCTCTACATCTTCTGTGCCCTATTTCTCTCCTTTTTTAAATTATTTTTACTATTTCATTACTACATCACTATGGTTTCTGAATTTTTCCAGAGAAATCAGCCTCCAATGGGCTGAATATTGCAGACATGTAAAACAAAAGGCTTAAGAAAGCCTGTTTATTTATTTTCTCGAGTTCTCACAGCCTTAAAGAAATTTTTTTCATATGGTAAGGACATGGCAGTCTTTATAGCATCCCAAAAGCCAGATATCTTAAGCTTCCTCAGTGCTGTATTTCACTTTCCTGAAATGTCCTCTTCGCATACTATGTCTACTGCAGGAAGCCAACCAAGCCTTGAAGCATAAAATACTGAGACCAAGACAGTATCTTCAGGACTCAGAGAAGAATAGGGATGGGTGGAACTGCATAGGATGCAACCCATAAAAGCATTGGCTCATTCCCCTACATCAGGCCACAATTCTTGAGCTTAGATGGTGGCAGGAGAATCTTAATATTTTTAATAGAAACCAGTACAGCTCTTTCCCTTAAAGTGGTGAATAAAAATTCATGGATGGTCTGAAGTTATTCTTATAGGGAACTAACTCTGGGAAGAATGGTCTGTCTTGCCTAAAGCAACGTCCTAGACGTCTCAGTGATCTGCATGGAAAATAGGAAAAACACATTGCAAGAAGAAGGAGGCACCAATAAATGGGCTCAAAAATATGTTGGGGTTTTGTTGTTGTTTATTTTTTCCTCAGAGGAGATAACTGCTGCAGTTGGGGCACAGTTATGACAGATTTTGTTAAGAAGCCAACCTAGTTTTAGAAGTATGGAGTTCTTTCAACCTACCACCCAATAATTCATGAATCAGGCTTCAGATCTCACTTCTCTTTGTAGTCCGGCCAGACACACCTCAGAGGACAACTTAAGAGTAGCAAATAGCATGACAGATTTACAGAACTACTTGGTGAATTCTTGACTCACAAAGGTGAGGAAGCGGAGCGTGGTGGGGATGATATCCATGTCACTCCAGTACTGCTTCTGCAGCTCAAAGTGGTACTTCTCATACAGCTGCCTGTTGTCTTGGGGGGCACTACTCTTTATATTAGGGCAAGCTGATGAAATACTGAGGGAAGATGATGAAAGCACCTTATATTTGGGAAAAGGAGTGTGTTTGCAAGCAGTGGCTTTGTACTATTTAAAGGGACTTTTCTGCAGAATAAAACGAAGCAGAGAGATGAAGGAAGAGTGAAATTATCTTTGTGAAGGATAAAAATTCTCAGCCGTGGCTCTTTCATACTGAATTTCAGATTGCAGCCCCATCAGGAGAGTCTGATATATTCTTAGCCTTTGAAGTAATACAGGCGGTAAATTAACAGTTTTACTTCAGGGAAAGCATAGAAAGCCTCTGGAGCAAAACCACAAGTGCAAGACAATGCTCCATTACAGATGCAGGCTGTCCCTCAAGTCTGCATAGGCTTTTTCAATCATGTTTTCCATCCTTGACTGCAGATTGGCAACAAGGAGTTTAGCTGCAGAACCTCATTTCACCCTTCTTGGTTCAAGTTCATGGGGAACATGGGGCTCGAATAGTTCATGCAGATGTTTGAGAGAAGGACAAATGCAAAGTAAAATCTACATCTGGATTACAGAGTGCACAGAATCAGCGAGTCCTGTAGAATTCTGAATATAGGTATACCTGTGGTGAACACTGAATGTCTGGCTGCAATGTGTCCACCTGCTGCATATGATAGAGAGATAGTAAGAGGAAGTTTCTGTACATGGACTTCACAATGAGATGTATTTTGCTAACAACAAGGGTAGAGCAGATTCAGCTTTCAAAAATTAAAAGCATGACTAGGCACAAATCTAGGGCATGGATCTGGATAGAAAGTCTCTGCAATTCACAGCCTACCTGTTCCTTGCATCTGTAGTTATCAGGAGAAGTAGAGAAATATATCTACCCCGGGAGATTGAAAAGTATGGAAGAAGCACAGGGCTAATTATTCCAGCTTTGGTCTATGCGTACTGAGGCTTTTGGCGATGGCATTCATGGAATATGATGAAAAGCACTACACTGTACATGGTGAAGTAGGAACAATAGTCAATGTCTGCAACCAACACGATGATTTTGAAACCCCAGAAATTGCAAAAAAGGTCAGGATACAAAAAATTCAAAGTCAAATTAGCAGATCAGCCATGTTTTAAAAGATGTAATAATTAACCATAGATGACATAATAATATTAATAATAATAATAATTGAATACTTAATTAAGGAGAGTGGATGAGTGTGTTTTTGGTCATGTGAGTTCCACTGGTTTTGCACAGAAAACTGGTTTAGAATAAGCCATGTCTACATATGCTGTCTAACAAGAGTTTTGTTGTAGCAACTTCATTTAGAACATGAAGAAAGCATATATGCTGTCTTATATGCTCTATATATATGTTCTGCATGTCAGTCACTGTGTGGCCCTGGTAGATGCCACACATGGTTAAAGAACATGGCTTTATGAAAAAATATGAAAAAAATATGAAAAAAAAGCATTTTCTAGAAAAGCATATTAAGATTCAGTGGATAACTAACTCATATTTCTTCTTGCTGACATTGGGATAAGACAGCGTTGAAGATTACTTCAGCTTAAGGAAGCGAATTTTGGAAGCTGTAATTTAGTAGTAGGGCTGGCCAGAAAACAATTTTAAACAAAAAATAGTTCTTAACATCTGTTTCAAAAACCCCTGCAACACTAGGTTTTCAGGAAGAAGCTATATGTGCAGAAAGTAACCAAAGTAATAGGTACTTTAAGGATGTATGCCGGCTTATTTTTGAATTTTTCTTCCTGGCTCTTTTTCCTTGTATTTGATTAAGATATTTATTGGACCAGAGAGAAAATGAAACACTAATTAAGTGTCTTTGTTTGTATCTAGGAAGCCACTGGAGCAGATAATGACAGAAAATACTGCATTAAAAATATACTTACTTTTCCAATTAATAGCTTAGCACCAACTCCAATCAAATAGAAACATGAAATTACCAACAGTGATAATTTAAAAATTACTTAATTATCAATAATAGAAAGTCTGACCAGAAAATTTTAAGCTGTGTTTGAAAATCATTGTTAGCAACACTGACATGGAGAACAGCCCCAAAATATTTATTTGTTGTTTCATTCCTAGTGTTATATAGACACACATGGACATCTGGTTATTTGCCGAAGTAAACTTCTGTTAATTTAATTTTCATATATCCTATTATATTCATGGAGTCTAGCATTCAAGGAGTTTAACAATTCAGGCATGCAAATGCAATCAAAATCTCCATTTGGTTTTTAAGAGACAGAGGGAGTTCTGTTAAGAATTTTAAACTGGCAAAACCTGTCTATCACATTATAATTGACTCTAATTAATACTGCCAGAAACATCAGCTATAAAAATCTTTACCAAACACTGAGTCACACTTAAACTGGTGCAAAACCCTTCTCTTGCCCAAGCAAACATTAGAGAAAATCGGTTCCAATGTGTTCCTTAAAACTGAGCACTGATTGATTAATAAAAATTAATAAAACATTACTTTGGTATTCCCTTATTCTCTCTCATGCATAGACACTTTTTTAATTGAACTAATTAGGCGAAGTTGATAATATAAACACATTTCAGCACCTGGACTTTCATTATTTTTACTTTATTCCTTTTTTCCCCACTTGCTAGCTCTGGGACATAGGAGCTAAATCATCAGTAAGCAAAGTCTGTGTGTGTTTGGTACTGCAAGCCTGAATTTTCACACTATAGGCAGATGAAAGTCTTGAAAATACTGGTGTGCAATACAAGTAGATATCCTATCTATTTTGAAAGTAGACCCCATAAGGAAGGGAAAGAGCAGGTGGCACAGAATGGAATTAATGATATCACTTGTAACAAGAAGCATGAAATAAGATCCCTTGGATACAGTTATTAGCACCTGCCACCTTGTGGGTCTGTGAAAGTGCATCGGTTTTCTGTTAGACCTATTAATCATTGTAAACTGCTTTAGGCACAGTTACTAAAAGAGAAATGTTAATATCCAGCAATTAAACTGATATGGAGGCTCGTTGGCTTTGTACTCAACAAGTGTTCTTGTAAGATCACAGATTTCATAGCAGTGAATTATGGATCTCTGTTGTATGATAACTATTAAATATACAGTAGGAATTTTCTGCTTGGGGTCTTGGAGTTCTGAGTTATGCCCTCAGTCTCTTGGGTCCCTACAAAAGTGACTTACTCTCATATTTTCACTAGAGGTCACAAAACAGCATTCTGCAAAGACGGCCAGACTTGGTCTGATTAACTGGTCTGTACGGAGCTATCTGTCAAGTTCTGCACCACCACCATCTTACCACCATCTTTTTTTTTTTTTTTTTTTTGCCTACTTTTGCAATTATGACATTGAATTCCTTCCTTTTCCTACTTATTTAGGAACTTGTTCACACAGTCACAATACAAAATCTCTCATTTCATAAGTGATTTCCCTGGCAAAGAAATTAATTTTTATGGTATATGTCAGTAATCCCCTTAATTAAATTTAGCAAGATGGAATCCCAAGGTGGCTCGAAGTCGTCAAAACTTATATTGTTATAGCACTGTCCTGCCTCAGAAATCATATCAGTAGGGAGCGATCAGGAAACTAATTTATCTGAGCAGTGATTCTCTTCAGTTTTGTCTTGTGGAGGTTTTTCTGTGGTGTGACATAAAGGATGCCATTTCATGTAGGGATTATTTAATGGAAAATTAGCTACCTGTTGCGAGTAAGTTTCTCATTGATAAACCTCCATGGAGAAAGTCATGCCTGAAGGACTTAATACTAACATTGGCTGTGTTTGAGCTCAGAAATAGTATTTCCTTAAGGAAATGACAGCCTAGATGTTAGCAACAACTAAGGATTTTTAATGGAGCTGGTAGCTGTTTCAGAGCAGAAATCTGATTTAGGTGACAGAGGGGCTTAGATGGTGCAGATGGTCAGTTGTATACGAACAAAGCTAGGGAAAAAAGTGATTTTCTGATAGATATGTGAGGGATCTGTAACAGGTCCATGATGGAAAAAAGGGTTGCTAGCCTTGAAACAGCATATTGCATTCTTCAAAAGGTTAAAAAATAGCAAACGTTCTAGGCTATGAATAGCTCTACTCAACAGTTGTTCAAAACTAACAGAAAATTTAAACTCTGCTCTTCTCAATTTACTTTAACAATGAAATCCAAGAAGACCTCAATTTTTCCTGAATGAAGAAATTACATGTATCTTCCTTCTTTTATCAATTTCTTGCCAAGAATTGGGCTGAGAGAGGTAACACACATCCTTGAGGACTAGGATATTTGTAGAGTCACTTTGTGTAAGAGACGGTCCGAAGATCCCTCATCTGCCTCACGATCATCGCCGAAGACAGAGACTGAATACACAGGAGTCCTGGCCTGGCTGAGGTGGGATGTCTGCCAAGTGTTGCCTACAGGTGTGCCCACAGGGAACTGGTACGCATTCCTGAGGAAAATTAGTGCAGGTCACAATGGACTGTGCCGTTTTTGCCGCCCAGGCGGGAAGAACTGCGCTGAAGTGGAAAGGAACGACCTGTCCTGTACACCTCTCCGGTACACCTGTCCTGTACGTCTGTCCTGTACCTGTTTCCCAAAGCAACAGACCCCATAACAACAGCTGTAGATTTCCCAACCTCTTGGCCAGTTGCCCCTCGCTTCTGAAAAGGACTATAAAGGGACCTTCTGAAATTACTGAGCCCGAGATCTCCCCACGGAAAGCAGACGAATCTATTGGCGGAAGACCACGAGGACTTCGTCTCATCCCTTGGTAGCTATTGCCCCTCTTTTTTCCCCTCTCTACTTTGTTTTTTTTCCTCTCTCTCTTTCTCTTACTCTCTTCTATTGCATTACTGTGTTGTGGGCACTTAATAAAGGTGCACTGTTTTGATTAAAACTGAAACCTCTTGTGTCCTTTTACACTCTGAGATCGATAAATGAACCATCACGACCCCCGCTTGCATTAGCGGATCGTGACACTTTGTTCTGAAAGGATCCTGTCAAACAATTGCTACAGCAGTAGAATATGATCACAGCTATTCAATAGAATACGTTCTGCTACCAGAAAGCTGAACATGGCCTCTGAGTATTCTTGCTCCAGCACTACTGTCTGCAAAAATAAACGTGTGTTGAGGGTTCAATGTTTTGAACCAAAGGTTTCTGACAGACATTAAGAGAGTCAAGTCAGCAGAGAAGAGATGTCGAGCAGTCCTGTATTAATTGTACATCGTCAGATTTGTGGAGTTCAGTATTGATGGTCCTGTGACTGCTTGATTAATTATACACTGTGCTGATTGGCAACAACACACAAGACACCTTCTAGGGCCTAGGAATGTATTTATTTGAGTATTTATACTCCTGCTGCCTCAGGTTGAAAAATAGGCCTAGTCCACCAACAGCTTTCCAGAAATTAAATAACCTTGCAGTTTGGCTGGTATGTAACACCTGGAAAGTAGCCCTGGTGACAGTCAGAGAGCACTTGCAACACAGTCTTACTGCTAGAATATATATAAAAGATAGCATAATAAAAGACGCAATGGTAATTTACACACACACATAAACCAGAATTTAAATAGTTCTTTCTAAGAGAGCACTTCACTTAATTTGTCATAAGTTTATATTATTTCCTAGGCAATCAAAAAGTTGACTTCAACTATTTACCTAGCAAGAAATGTGATCATACCTCTCACTCAGAATCGCCTGAAATGAACTCAGATTAACATCTTATTACAGAAAATGAAAATTGAGCCAGAAATCCAGACGTCAGCTTGAATAAGCAGGGTGCTCATGAACCTGAGAAGTCATCAAATCTTGTCTGTCATGATCATAGAGAATAAGAACAGGATGAGAAAATCCCAAGGTGAGCCAGTAGTCACAGGCACAGTGCTGCACCAGAAACTGAAAACATAAATGCTTAGAGAGCGGGGCTTTTAGGAACTAGAGTGTGATAAAGCATCCATGTAAGAACAAATGAGTAACCAGAGTATGGGCACCCTTTTTTCAAAGACAGAAAGTTTACTAGCATAGGACTTGTTTAGTTTGTAAATCTAGGAACCCCCAGAGTTTTGTCTCTCACTGATTGGTTTATATCAGTTGGGGGAAAGTTATGATAATATGATTTAGTTTTATTTAAAGTCTGTTTCCACTGTGGAATATCATAGTCATAAAGTGGTTTGGGTTTGAAGGGACTTCTAAAAGTCCATCCCCTGCAATGATCAGGGACATCTTTCAACTACCTCAGGCTGCTCAGAGCCCTGTCCAACCTGACCTTGATAGTTTCAGGGATGGAGCATCTACCACTTTTCTGGGCAACCACTTCCAGTGTTTCATCACCTTCATTGGAAAAAAATTTCTTCTTTATATGTACTCTGAATCATCCCTCTTCCAGTTTAAAACCATTATCCCTTGTTTGATTGCTACAGGCACCTGCCCCCATCTTCCTTATAAGCTCCCTGTAAGTATGTAAAAGAGGAAACAAGGTGTCCCCAGAATTTATGCTTTGCCTTTATGTCTCTATTGACCCAATAAAGTATGAAGAGATATAGAAATTTCGAGTATCCTATTGATTAAATTATGCAGGTACAAGTATCTGGGGCTCAACAGTTGGCAAAACCCATCAAATCAATTCAATCTGTTCTGCAAGGCTGCTACTCTGGGTACTCCTGTTGATCTAGTAAGATTTTCATTGTGCAATGTAACAAGTGACAATTGTTTGCCATGGGAGTGCAACAGATTCTTCTGAGCAGGCTGGTAATGGTCGTGCTCTAATCCTCCTACTCACATTACCAGGAATCCCCATGGATCTAGGAACTGACTTCCACCAGTCCCTGTCCTGCCTGCCCATGTGACAAGAAACTGAACAGTAATCATGCAAAGGCTTATGTCAATTAATAGGAAAGGACTGCCGTTGTCACTGAATCATAGAATCATTTGGGTTGTCATGTGATGGAACATGCAGGCAATCCCTGCATTATGAGGCTATTTTCTCCTGTGTGAATTCAAATATATCATATTTTTCTGGCAGGTTTTGCAATTTTAATGCTATCATCTTTGGATCTTTTGGAGAAAAAAAACCAAACAACTTTTTTCCTCTTCTCTATTCAATGTGGTGCTGCTATCTAATCAGCCTGAGATTATTTCCTCTGATCCACTTCCTCACTCATGCATCTGAGTCTTGTTTGCTGGCTTGCCTCTGCAGCTGCAAATATCAGAGAGGAATTTTTTCCAATGTAAAGCACCGCTATGGAAAGATGGGGGAAGCATACTCTACTTGTAGTCACTCCTGCATAAATGGTACCAGTGCAATATACGTTCTCAGCATTAAGGAAACTGGATACACTTCTTATATTTTTGTTCAGATCCATCAGCTACTTAATTCTCAGGACTACAAAGTAACAGTGGATATGGATTAAACTTTTGAGGGAGGAATAACAGTTTGCATAAATATAGCATGGGAAAGAGCCACCGAAATAAACTTTAATAAGGAATATTCAGGATGGAAAAACATCTTGTGATGACCACTGTAGTGAAGAAACTGGGATAGATAGCACTAGAACATCTCCATCATTTGAAGCTGGAGGACAGGTCTTCCTTGAGAACAGGTTAGAGAAGGAGTGACCTAGATTTAGCTGTTGAGCTGTTATGACAAACAGGATGGACTAGAAGATCTCTTGAGATTCCTTCCATCCAGTGATCCTGTAATCCTCCTTTCTTAGAATATAGTAATTAATAAAATCATTACTATTGCTTACTTGACCTTGGAGGCCTCCTTCCACATTTGTTTGTTCATGCGTGGTCTGGTCACATACATCTCTGTAGCAATTACAAGAGTAATTGTACCTGTAGTAGCCTGAAGGGAAGATTGATTGTAGCTTGTGTGAGTGGAGGTCAGCAAACTGGCTGAGAGTCCAGCCCATTCTCTTGCCCTCCAAAGCTTTTTATTTTGATGTTCTGTAATGTGTTTTATAACAACCCGTTACTCTTATGCTCTAAACCAGGAGTTTCACCTCAGTCGCCTCCTTGATGTGTTACAATACAATTCAAAAGAAATGATTAAGCACATAGCTTAAATATGCACTTCATCTCCTAACTAAAGGGCACGTGGTCTCCCAAAACTAGACCTAAATCAGCCCTGCAGTAAATTTAAGCCAAGTCTGAAACAAGCCTAGTGGCTGCAAAAGCTGTAACAGATTGCCTGTATCACCCTCAGCTGTAAGCACAGAGCCTGTTCTCTGCTAGTGCAGCCTGATCCTTGCATGATGGGGTTTTTCTGTTTGGCTTTTCATTTTGTAAAATAGCAAATTTCAGCTGACATCACTACTAAAAAATTGTCTTTTGTGTGACTGGAGTGAATCATGTTATAATCTGTCATGGGCTACCTGTAACCTCAAACCTCGTTTTGGAGCTGTCAGTTGCTCCTTCTCAGAAGGTGGTGATGGGTACCTGATGGTTGCACTTGACAGGAGGTGCTCTAAGGTTTTGAAGGGTTAGGTGACCCTAACTTTCATTATTTGCTCACAATCATGTTCAAAATTTATGAATCTTGAAATAGAGATTTAACAGTTATGGTGAATGAAAAGTTGCTCAGAGTAATATTCACTTGAAAATAAAGTTCCTGTGTTGGTTCGCTACATGCCATGCATGAGGAAGGGCAGTCCTTTATAATTTTTGGCTGTAATTGTTCTAAAGTGTGGCACTAATTCAAACAATACAATTACACAAAGGATAAGATTGACAATTCTATTTTTATTCCAGACAATTCCTGGTTCCTTTCTGAAAATAACTGATCACTTGAAAAAAGACCTAACCAAACAATCTCACTTACAATATTTTTAAAACTTAAAGCCTACTTTGTACCTTCTCCTCTGTACCTTCTGCAATCTATTTGTAGTTTGACTGCCCTTCACTTTTATTTTGGCTAGCATACTTTATTTCTTATGCTTTTAAACAGATTGTCATGAGTGCAGATATGCAAACTGATTACTGGAAAAGAAACTATGATTTTGCTATGGAAACAAATAGTGTCTTTTTGTTCCATGGAAAACTTATGTAGAATAATTCACCTTTCAGAATAGACTAAGAAACATGCTGAGCATATTGAAAGATTCATTTAAACCTCAGAAGCTGTAGTCCAAAGACTTTCGAGCAGATGTATTAAATTCTTTTTAAAAATCTACTCTAGAAATATTTTAAAGAATCACCAACCACAGTACCAAATCTTACAAAGATAAAGTATCAGACAAAAACTCCATGAAGCAGGGCATAGCAAAACCTCTCTCAATTATTTTTGATCAGTCTTGGAAATCTGGAAAGGTCCCATCTGACTGGAAGCTGGCGAACATTCTCCCCGTTTTCAAGAAGGGCATGAAGGAGGACCCGAGAAACTACAGGCCTGTCAGTCTCACTACAGAGCCTGGTACAGTTATGCAGAAGATCATTCTGGGAGGTATTGAAAAACACCTGAGAGACAATGCAGCCATTGGTCACAGCCAGCACAGCTTCAGGAGAGGAAAGTCCTGCTTATCCAACCTGATTTTCATTTTGTAACAAGTTAACCAGTCTAGCTGATCAAGAAAAGCCAGCTAATGTGATCTTTTTGGATTTCAGTAAAGCTTTCAATACTGTCTCTCACAGAATTCTTCTGGACAAAATGTCCAGCACACAGCTGGATAAACACCTCTTGTGATGGGTGAGCAAGAGGCTCACGGGTTGGGCAGGAAGAGTTACAGTGAATGGGGCAATATCAGATTGATGACCTGTCACTAGTGGGGTTCTGCAGGGCTCCATCCTCAGCCCTGTGCTCTTCAACATCTTCGTAAATAACTTGGACACAAGGCTGGAAGGGATACTAAACAAGTTTGCAGATGACACAAAACTGGGAGGAGCTGTTGGCTCCCTCAAAGGCAGAGGCCCTGCAGAGAGACCTTGAGAAATTACATGGCTGGTCAATCACCAACCATGTGAAGTTCAACAAGGGAAAGTGCCAGATTCTGTGCCTGGGATGGGACAGCCCTGGATGTACGAACAGACTGGGGAATGAGATGCTGGAAAGAAGCCCTGGGGAAAGGGACCTGGGTGTCCTGATCTGTGGCAAGTTGAACATGAGTCAGCAGTGCCCTGGCAGCCAGGAGGGCCAAGTGTGTCCTGGGGTGCATCAGGCACAGCATCACCAGCCGGGCAAGGGAGGGGATTGTCCTGCTCTGCTCTGCACTGGGGCAGCCTCACCTCGAGTGCTGGGGGCAGTTTTGGGTGCCACAATATAAAAATTACATTAAACTACCAGAGAGTGTCCAAAGGAGGGCAAAAAAATTGGTGAAGGGCCTGGAGGGGAAGCTGTATGAGAAGCAGCTGAGGTCACTTGGTCTGTTCAGCCTGGAGGAGACTGAGGGGAGACCTCATTGTGTCACTGTTTTACCGAGAACTGGCGAGAAATGACACAATCCAAATCCAAGGAGAAAAGGGAATTATTTTATTATTTACATGCTAGGTTATATATCTTTGTACATGAGAGAGCATGATATGATTGGTTGCTTGACCAGCCTCCCCCTAGAGGGATTGGCTAAGGTTCTCTAACAGCCATTCAAAATATTTTTTCCAGCATACCAAAACAAGGCAGGAAAACAAACCCAGGTGCAGAGATAGAGAATTAGTTTACAAAACCATCTTTCAGTGTTTCTCAGCTAAAGCATGAGAAAGAAAACCTTCACAAAATGCTTCAGCAGCTGGAAAATTCCTCTGCTCCTGCCTTTAAGCATCCACATCATTGTAGTCTACAACTTCCTCGTGAGGGGAAGAGGAGGATCAGGCACTGATCTCTTCTCTGTGGTGACCAGTGACAGGACCTGAGGGAATGGCCTGAAACGGAGTCAGGGGAGGTTTAGGTTGGATGTTAGAGAGAGGTTCCTCATCCAGAGGGTAGCTGGGCACTGGAAGAGCTCCCCAGGGAAGACGTCACAGCACCAAGCCTGACAGAGTTCAAGAAGCATGTGAACAATGCTCTCAGGCACCTGGTGTGACTCTTGGGATAGTGTTGTGCAAGGCCAGGAGCTGGACTCAATGATCCCATAGGGTCCCTTCCAACTCAGCTTATTCTGTAATTCTGTGAAATAAAGCGTGGCCAAAATTGAAATCCTAAAATTTTTGGGTTTTTGCTTTCTGCTATTGGAAATACAAAAACTCTGTAACTGCTTGTGTTTGTTTTTCCTTTAGTACTTCCCAGTTCTCTACATTTTGCTTCTTGGCATGTCTAGATATGCCTCAGCAATAACACATCTGAACAGTTCAGAATGTAGCTAACACAAAGGACTAATGTTCTTCAAAATGTCCTAGGACTTGCTGAAGTAGATGCAATCTGAGATATGTTAATATGCAAGAGAGGGTTTCTTGCAGTGGATTTTTTTTCCTCATAGGTACAGGAGGAGACAAAAAACCTCTCCCTTCATCTTTTTTTTTTTTTTTTTTTTTTTCAGGTGTTCAGAGCAAGTGTGGAAGACCTAGGTCTGTTTCATTCCTATACATAGCATGGTGTTGAAGGGATTCTACTGCTCATTGCATGCCCCCCACAGATGCCTGAAGCATTAGCCAGAGAAGACTGGAAAACAACCTTTTCTGAAACTATCCTATTTTGTGGAAACATTCAAAATTTCTTGGCCAAAATAATGAAATCTCTAACATTTAGTCCTCATGGGAGAAGAGGACCTGGTCTCCTGTCTGTGTTCCATTGGCAGTATTTTATTCTGTGAAAGGTCGTAAGTTACTTCTATTGAAAGGACCACAACTGACTGCTTTCTTTTCCCAGCGAGTTTCCTAAATATATAATACAAGATGTTCCTGTTGTCTCTGGATCAGTAAGAGTTCAGTGTGTACAAGTTCATGGTGAACTAGTGACAATAGAAAGGGAATACAGCTCTCCTGACCAACCCTGCCCTCTCCTTCACACAACAGTGATACACTAAACCCTAGACAGAAACATGAGTGTGAGGTTGCAGGGAGGAAGGAAACCAGATTGGCTTTCCCATATATGCATGACTGAAATGAGAGAGTGTAGGGAAGAGTGGTCAGGGCTATAACAGCTTGTCATCTTCCAATGAGCTCTTTTGAAAATAAAAGAGTGATCCCTGTTTATTTCAAGCTTGTATGGCCTATTTTAAGGGGACACAGTATAGAGGTCAAGACCTTTCTAAGACCCTGAGTTAGTCATCAAGGACATGGAGTAGAATTCAAGTAATAACATTTTTTTTTAGTATTTTCCAGCTGGCTACTACTGGGTGCAATCTCTGAGACTGGAGCCCACCCTGGGATGGCCACTTCTCCCATGCACTGCTGAAGCAACACGTGGCTGTGAGTACTGACTGCTCCACTGCCAGTCAGTTGCAACGATGTCCTTTGATTGCAGTCTTTAAACCTGAATCAGGAAAGAAGTTCTGTTCACTGATATCCATATTATTCTGGAGAAGAATACGACATCAGTGAATGTGGAAAAAAAAAGCAAACTGGAATTTTTTTGCTATTCCTTCATTCCTGTTCCTCAACTTAGAGACTTAAAAACAAATTCACACACAGAGCTTACAAATGAATCAGAAATTTCAAAATTGTTTCAGAACTCTAGCAGATAAGCTAAACCTCTGGGTAACTGTTGGTATAAGCATGTTGGTGTTCTCTAGTGGTGCACAAAGTTTTGTGCTATTGGGGGCAATCATGGATTAGAGTGGTGTTAATCTAAACATGAAGATTCTCAAGTGAAAATTTATACAGTTGTGTCTGTATGAATGCATACCTGTCACCTAGGCTCTACCTCCCGTCATATTTATGATCACTGGTAGTCAAAATTGTGATATGACACAAAGTTCAAAATCATGTGGCAAAGTTGTTCTGCATCACATTTTTGAAGTGAGTACAAAGTGCTATGTTTCCACAGAAGTTCAGTACTGATAGCTGGACCGAAAGGCTGTTAAGCAGGGACACATAGCCAAACAGCCCTGTAGATGCAGATCTCAGATTGCACTACTCAATATAATCAAGTTATCTCCCGGCTGAACACCCTATATGTGCCACTTGGATTTAGGTTTAAACTTAAGAGGCAGATGAAATTTGCAACAAGCAGCCTATTTCTAAATTCTAAGTAAGATGCCAAAGGCAGAAATCCTTCATCCAGCTCCCAGCATTTTAAAATGGGAATACTAACCATAAGAGGAAAACACATCAAGATGTGACATTCTGGTTCCAGTGGGGCTGTTTAAGGAGTAACAGCAACTAACTCTTTTTCCTTAGTTTAAATACTTCAATTATTATTGTTTTTAATAGGTTAGAAATCCTTAGGATCATTTCAGTAAACCTATCATAGTGATATTCCATGTGAACTTATGCTGACAGAACCAAGGAGGTGATAATTTTTGTGAAGGAGCTGGATTGCTCTACTGATACAAAACTTCTCCTTCATTATGCTGAGGCCTGGAGGTTACATCTGATTATAACAGGCACAGCAGCTAAGGAGCTCCAAAGACTGGGAGAGTGGAAGTGTCATGCCACCATGGAATGCAGAAAGCCAAACGGGGCAATTGATGCAACAATTTGCTGGCTACTTTATAATAATCCCAGACGGAAAACAAACATACAAATGAAGCTCCTGAAACCATGGAATACAACACCAGAGAAACTGAAGACTAGAAATAGAATTTATGCTGATAAACAGTCTGTGAAGGAAGGCAAATCTTACTAAACACATCTGATTTATTCTTTAACACAAGTGCAACTGTTAATAAATAAAAAGTTGATTTTCAAATACAGCAGGCCATTCAGTTTGGGGTGGTTATCCAAAGAAACAGGCCCCACCACTTCTTAAAATTCAACTAGTGTGAATTCTAGTCTCTTAGAATTTGCATTCAGATAACTCCTCTAATTGTTTTTATGGCAGTTTCTCAACAACAAGTTTTTCTCATTTTATCATCTGGTATTTGACCTCAACCTTTTTGTTCTCCTCAAAAACTTCAGTATCACACGAGCATGTTAGTCTTTCAGCTACTGTAGTGCATCAAGCATATGGGTATGAGATTGGATAAAAATTGACATTTTGCTAACCTATTTGTTAGGCAGTGACCCAAGAATTATATTAAATTTTTTATGTTTTGCTGCCTCTCTCTTCCCACTGTTTTTTACCTTTCCTTATTCTGTTTTTCTTTGTTACAATCTGCATTTCTCTTGTTCCCTTGTGCTAAATTTTGTATATTTTTTTCCCCTTCTTTTCTCTTGCTCTCCTTTCACCTCCCTTTCTGCTCTGTTGCACCTCATTTGTCATCCAGGCAGCTTCCATTACTATAACACAGTCCAAAAATTTGCAACTGGTTAGGAACTTTATGAATATTTCAGTGTTACACCCAAACCTTGAAATACATTACTGGAGAAGAATAAGACAGACTAAAACCAAATTACTTTTTAAAAGCACTGCTGTGGAAACTGAAATTGTAGATCAGTGTGAACTCATAATTACCAGTTACAAACAGATAAAATAAGACAGATAGGAAGAGTTCAAACAGAAACTTTTAAAATGTCTTATGTAACTGCTGAATTTTCCGGTGGCTGCACAAGAATTACACCTCACAGCGACTAGGAAAAACAAACCCAGTGGTGCTGCTGGGATGTCAGGGCGAACCTACAAATTGTGACTAGTGCAAAGGGCTGATTTTCATGCAATCCAAATTACATAACACTAAAATACTTTTGGTTTGCTTAAAGATCATGTCAGTGTCGTTGTTGTCTGCATGACTTTTAAAAGTGTATCCCTCTGAAAGGGGTGAGCCCTAGAGCACACACTGAAGTCACAATTCCCCATTTCATTTCACGGGCCAGGTAACAAGGAGTAGTTTTCCTTGGCTCTTCAAGTTAAGCACAAATCAATCCTAAAAATTCTGGGACTGGTGGAGAACAAGGGAGAGAGTTTTGTTGAGCTGGAAAGTATCCAGCTCCCAAGGAAAGGATAGGGGACCTGTGTAGAGTCTTGGTGTTGGTTTCTTCAGTGCAACTCCCATCAATGAGCTGGACGTTGAGTGCAGTCAGCTGAACTCCCAGAACAAGGGAAGCCTGCCCTGGGCCCTGACACTTTACTGGAAATTGGGACATCTTTATAGGCAAATATGAAGGATGGCCCAGTTTATACAGCACACCAATGTGTTAGAGAAAGTATAAGACTTTGTATTGGGAAGCAAAAGAGCAGCATTCCTGTAGTGACTGAATTTTCATTACCTACAAGCTCTACCAGTTGTGAACTGAACCTGAAAATACAGGACTAACAATCCCATTCATCCTATCCATTTTCAATAGAAACATATTCTATTCAATAAAATAGAATTTGCAAGCCTATAAATTATCATCTTATAAATGTGAGTTGTTAAGCACTCTAAGAGTGATTCCATTCAGCAGTCACCTACAAGGGAACATTTGTATTGATTCCCACAGGAGGGATTAGAGGAGAGGACTACCATGATGTGCAACCTGTACAGTTTAAAAACATTATTTATGTCAATGATGCAGTTGTCATACATAACTATACACTACAAAAATACTTTGGTGGCATTTATCAGCATGGGAAACCAGTGAAAAACACACCCTAAGTTAGGAAGACACTGACTTTTGGCTTGTGACTCCCATGAATTATCATTTGCGTCTAGTAGTTGAAGGAAACTTTATTTGTACTGTCAAGATTTAGTCCTTTCATGTGAAATCTCTGATTAGCCCAGTTATCTATAGAATGTTGGTAGTTTCAAAAATTGCATAGATTGCAGTAGGCTGAGAGTAAGCACACAGAAATGTATTGGGGAAAGAACCCATCCAGAGTCTTTCAGTAAAAAACAAGCACCAAAAATATTCAAATGCCAGAAGGTGGGAGATTCCTGCATGTGATAGCTGACATTACTGCTTCCCAAGGAAATTCCCAGATTAATTAAGTAGGATCTATTCTTTTATAACTAATTTCATCATTGCTGTGAATCTTTCTTCATTTTTCCTGCTGCCTCTGGGAAATGTAGCTTGCAGAACAAAACAGTGAGCCCCAGAAATGAAACAAGGGTTAAGAATTTCTACAAAAAGAGAGAACAAAGAGGTTAGGGATTGCTTTTTAAGCCTGCAGTTGACACAAAATATGGAGGGGGAGAAGATAAAGAAAAATGGAGAAGAGCCAAGGAGCACAAGGAAATTGCTTTCTTTCCTGTTTCCCATTAACCTGAGTCATTGGAAATGCCCCTAGACTAAACTACATGATTGTGCAATGTTCCACAAACAAGAAGTCAGTATCTCATCCTTGACACAAAGATGTTCAAAAACACAGTCAGACACCATAAACAGAGCGATAACATCTAATCATTTAGATGTCTGCCTAAATTTCAAGGTGGGAAGTGAAAGTAATTATGGCATATGAACAAGGCTAATTTTGGGTGCAAAGGAATGCTAATTTTGCTAATTTGACAAAACTGAGGAACCACATTAGGAGCTAGTGAGATAAAACAAGCAGCGAGAGAGTCTGCTGAAGGAGATAGTTTACCTCTGGAGAAGGTTACTGTTTGGTTATGCTGATTCAGAAAAATCACAGGAAGACTTAGGCTGGAAGTGACCTCCAGAGGCCATCCAGTCTGACCCTGTCACCAAGCAGGCTGGCCTCCTAAATTAAATCAGCTTGTTTGGGACCTTGCCCTCCTCGGTGTTGAAAACCGCCAAGGGCAGAGATTCCATCAACTCTCTGGTCAATCTGTTCCAGTTCTTAACCACATTCATCACCTTTTCCCGCCTCTTTTTCATTTTTATACTATGTCTTTTGTCTACACCTACATACAGAGCCCCATCTTCTCTATCCTGACAGGGGTTTCTGCCATCCATTATGCCAAATACAGATATTTGACATATACAGACATCCACTCAAGTGCTGAGGAAATGAAAACTCTATCACATGCATGGACACATGTACTATGTCCAGCTCTCAGTCTCCCAACATAAGAAGGACATGAAACTGGTGGAGCAAGTCCAGAAGAGGGCCATGAAGATATCAGAGAGTTGGAGAACCTCTCCTGTTAGCACAGGTTGAGAGAGTTGGGGTTGTTCAGCCCGGAGAAGAGAAAGCGGAGGGGAGACTTAGAGCATCTTTCAGTACCTAAATGGCACCAACTAGAAAGCTGGAGAGGGACTTTTTACAGGGGCATATAGTGTTAGGAAAAGGGGCAATGGCTTCAAACTGAAAGAGGGTTGGTCTAGATTAGTAATTAGGAAGAAATTCTTTACTGTGGGGTAGGTGAGGCACAGAGAAGCTGTGAATGACCCTCCCTGGAAGTGTTCAAGGCCAGGATGGATGGGACTCTGAGTAACCTGGTCTAGTGGAAGGTGTCCGTGTGAACTTAAAGGTACATTCCAACCCAAGCCATCCTATGAATCTATGTTTCTGTGACATCATCTTATCAGCTATTTCTTTTCCAGGTTCTAAAATAGAGCCCTTTCTTCTCCACGCGCAAGGATATTGTAGGCCATGTAAAGCTGATTGCTTAAAGTATCACTGAATGTATTAAGAACAGCTGAGCTGAGTTGCAAAAATCACCACATTAGATCAGGTCTGTAGCAGCCATATTTATAACAATGCATGCATTTTAACATTTAAAGAGTGGTAAAATTATGATTTCTCTACCATTTCAATATGACAAAACTGCTTTCTTTACAAGAAAAAAGAATTTAATCAATATGTTTATCAATTGCAGCTATAAAGGGAAATGACCTTCTAATATTATAAATGGAATAGCCAAAATTGTTCAGAAAGGCAGGATAAAATATATTCTGTTTCCTTACTTTATCTAAAAATTGAAATTATTATACTCTGAAATAATTGCCTGTTTGTCACCTATCTGTAGCTAATGAAGGGACAACTACATGAATTTAGCCCACACTTGTCAAATAGAACAAGTGGGTGAACTTCTAAACGTATTTAATTTATCCACAGTGGGCAGCACCTTCTTTTTTACTCCAGTATGTTTTTCTTCTTCCCTTTCCCCCATAATCTGCTGTCTCTTTTCCCTGCCCAAATAACCAAAAAAAAGTTTTTTTAACATAGTATTGTATGAACTGAAAGGCTTACTTGCCTGCAAAACCACAAGAGACCCACACAGAGACAAGATCCTACACGTGCACTTCCTGGAGCAGCAGGAAATGGAAAACAGATAAGTGTCTTGGCATGCTGACAGTCTGGAAGGTGTGAGCTGGGCACTCAGAAACATGCTTACTCTAACTGGCCAGCCAGTTAAGAATCACAATTCTCAGCTGATGCTGAGCCAAATGACATAAATTATCTTTCATGCTAAGGTATTGCTTACAGAGCTGTACTCTGCATGTGGATCCTACATCATGCAGAAATTATTCCATCAGCTGTCTGGTATAGCTGAAATCACAGCATTCTCCTGACTTTCTTCTTTTTAGAAATGGAACATTTCTTTTTATAAGATATTATTGGTTTTACTTATTTTCTTTCAGACAAATATATAAGCAAAGTTTATCCAGAGCTGGAGGCAGACTGATACAATAAAAATTTTACTAAGGGATTAGCATAAGGGTATGTCTATGTTAATCACTGTGGTGATTGTCAGTCTTGCAGACATATGTGCCCTGTATTTTCACAGGAACATTTCTCCAAGGATTTACTACTGTCACTGGCATAATGATACACCACAGTTGCTTATAAACAGCATATGGCCAAGGTGAAAGGACCATTGCTTTTAATGAGCACCTTGTCTTCCTTTATTTACTAGATTGAAAAATCTAGTATCAGCATCTTCTAGAGGAGGGAATACTTTCAGAAACAAAATTATTTCCAAACTAGTTTAGCATGCACAGATGAGTTGCTTTGCCATTACTCCCAGTGCATTGAAACTACATAGTTTCTGATTTGGAAGTGTCTTGCACCTGACCAGACCAAAATGAATTTAGGGAAAGATCCTTCAAAGTCATGTGTATTTGCAGCTGACTGAGCCAGGTCTACTAAAACTCTCTTGGCTACCCCAATTGACTGTGATTTTGAATCCCTGGTTACAGCATACTTTGAAGTTACATTACATGTAAAACCAAGAAGCAGGTGGTGACTTCAGCCAGTGTCTGCTCCAGAATATATGCAGATTAATGCTTCATTTTAGATCAGATGGATGGAGCTGAAAATTCAGGGAAAAATTTGCATAAAAAGAGAACATCAAAAGCAATGGTAAAATGGAGCAGAAAATTTTAGCTTATCAATCATATTTTGAGTTGGCTGTTTGAAGAATTTTAGAAGGCTTTTTAAGTGATTCGTAAACGCAGGGCCGTAAGTGCACTAATAGCCTTAAATTGCTTTGACCAACCTCACTTGGGATCTCCACCCACACAAGCTCTGCAGATTGGTCCCAGAATTCCATTTAAGCTCAGGCTTGGGCCCTCAGTCCTAGACTGAGCTATGGTGTTCTTGTAGGTGAAAAGCATAACTTAAATTGTTAATGCTGACAGGCTGCAGATACGTTGTTGTGGATGACTGGCTGAAATTAAACTTTTGAATTTTCTGTCAGGACCTGCTAGCAAAAACCACTACAGGATTGTTGTAAATTTTGGTAAGACTTGAACCAAACCAAAGCAGCAAATTCTGAATCTGTTGATTAATGAAACAACACAAGGCAAAACCACCTGTGCATAGACTACATACATTTGGGTGAACACAGCTCTGCAAGGGAAGCCACAAAGTATGTACTCATCAAATAGAGTAAGAGATCTATTCTCTCATTTTGGTGGGGTTTTTTTTCTTCCTTAAATAACCCCTGGATCTGCTATGGCTGTTGTTTACTCTACTTTGTGTGTGATACCTGTAGCTGTATGTATCTTATTCTCTGTTTCTGGCACTGTCTCTGGATTGACTTCAGACCTACTAATTTGTCTTCTGCCCTGCCTCCTTTTCTCTGGCTGCACCTCCTCCTAACTGCAATCCCTGATGAGACAGTGGACTGCATGAATCACTCTGCTTTGGTGGCACCCTGCTATGACCCACCCTGCTCAGATATGGGGGGACTGTAACCTCACTGGGAGAACAGAACCCCACCTGCACTACCACCACCCTTTGCTATTGCTCGCCCTCCCTGCTCTGGCTGTTTCTTGGTGGTATCTCAGAACAACAAACCTACCTACACTTCTGGAGACAATGAATGGCTAAACTTCCTGTGCTCGTAGAAATCACTTTCCTGCCAATTTCTTGCCAATTCTAGGCACAGTACAGCCCACAGAAAGCCTGATATATTTTTGAGTATTTGCTTTGTTTTAACCTTGTTCTGGGGAAGGCGTAGGGTAGAACTATGGATTTGGGAAGAAATTAGAGGTGGAAATGAAAAAGTAGAGGTCAAAACCAAAGGGAATGAAAGTAAGAGGCCTGGATTTTCAGAGTACAGTGGAACATTCAGAGCTCCTTGCTTGGCCCTCAAGGAAAAGAGCAATTTTTTGCTCTGATCTGCCAGAACAGCAGGGGCTAGGAGAAAGTCTCAAGAGTCACCAGGAACACTTTGTCAAAGCAGAGAAATGGAACAAAACAAACGGCAATTGGCAATAGATGAATAGAAATGCAACAATATGGTAAATGTCAAAGTACAGCAGTTTTCCATCATTTTTTGGTGAACCAACAGCAAAAACCTCAACTTAAACTAGCTGTAAGACTGGGGCACAAAGACATGTCTGTGGTTAGTCAAATTGTGAACCACCAGCTTGAAGAAGTTATAGAAGAGGCAAGTAAAATATTAAGATGCATCAGGCAAACAATTTCCAATTTTCTATTTCAAATGCTATTATTGACACTGAACTGTGCCATAAATCAAGTCTCTCCTGATGGGAGAGAATTTTCTAAAAGTCCTTGCAAAGAGTTTCAAAGAATAAACTGAGACTTTTCCTGGAGTTTCAATGCTGCCGGATAGTTGTTAAGTCCTATCAGAGGAACAGAGCCACTAGCGTGACCCAGGTGTAACACAGAGCACAGAAAGCAGGAGAGAAGTCTAATTATCAAGATTTACACAGCCTTTTAAAGATAATCTAACCAATAGTTACTAAAAACATATATTATTTTCACTTTCCTACCAATTATTCAGTAACACGGGCAGGAACTGAGGAATTCTCTATCCAAACTACTTTTACTGCAGAACATGGAGCAGTAGAAGAAGGAGAAGGTTTAGAGAACAACAACAATCCTCCATTTTGATGTCTTTTATCTATTTACTACAAAGAGAAGCCCGAAACCTCTAAATTTTTCACCCTGTGACAATCTTACATAGTAGTCTATCACCTAAGTCACAGCACTGTATTTTCTAGTTCTTGTCTGATCATTGGTAATTATTTCCAAGGTTGGAGGTTAAAACAGTGTTGTTCAGGGGGGTAAAAACCCTTTGTCATAGGTTAGCTAGCATAGTCCCAGAAATGATGTCCTTGCAAAGGGGTGCTTACAGCTTCCTCTATGACCTGACAGAACCTATCAGCTGGCCAGTTCGAATATGGACAATTCTTTAAGCCACTCAAAGTTGTGACCGCCTCTGTGATCCACACTTAAGAATAGGAAACCCCAGGCAGAGCCTCTCTGTCTCATTTCCAGTGCTGGGACAGGTGGCTGTGGGCCCCTTGCGGGGGCCAGCAGGCTCAGCCCAGGCCTTGCTTGGGCCAGGCTGGGCCAGACCACGGCCATCCTGGAGCCGATGGGCCCTGTTCCACCCGCGGAACCACCCCACAGCCTTGCTGTGGGCAGCCGGAGCGGCTGAGCTCCCCCCCCCTCCAGTTCAGCCAAGATTCAGCTGAAGCTGCCCTGCTGTCCAGCAGAGATCATGTGACAGACAGTGATAAGCCACATTCCAGCTGCAAGGCCTAGGTGAGATTAACCCTTTTAGTGCTGTGAAGAGCTGAAAACCTGAAGGAAGAGAAAGAGGAGATGCTTAAAGCTGAAATTCTCTTGTAAAGCTATGATATATCTGAGTACCCATTGTATTTTTGTGAAGATATGGGGGGTGGAGTGTTCAACTCGTAAGCAAAAGCACCTGTGCTGAGATAGGCAGATGCTGACACAGCTGTAATTTCATGAGAAGTTTGGACAGGGAGAGATGAACCAGATGAGGATTTTTGCTCCAAACGGGAAAGGAGAAAACCTCAGTTCCTAGAGATGCTCCCAGAGATAGTCCTAAAGATGAAGCTGAGGAAGACCCTTTGCTCCCAGGGAAGGAGAAGGGCCTCTATTCTTAGAGATGAAATGCTCCCAGAGATGGGTGAAGAGAACTTTTGTTTCTGAACGGCTCTACCTTAAAATTGTACCCCAAAAAACTTCAAGAGTGGACCCTCAAAAGCAGTTGTGGGAAAAGCTGCAAGTTGGGGGAAGGGACTCACATGCAAGCAGAGAGACTCCTCTTCCTAAATGGACTGAACAAAGTTATTTGGAAGTGGGCGGCTGTCTCGTTGTGATAATGTGTTCATAGCATGGGCAAGAGAGACTCCTCTTCCTAAATGGACTGAACAAGGTTATTATGGAAGTGGTAAACAGACTGAACATCTCAAGGGTTGTCTTTTTTTACATTGTCACTTGGAGAAGGGAGGAAGGTGGGGGGAGGAGAAGAGTTCTGAAGGTGTGGTATGATTTTGATTTTTTTTTCTTCTTTTAGGTCTGTTAATAAACTTCTTTATATTCTTTCAAGTTTGGTGCCTGCTTTGCATTTCTCCTAATTCTTATCTCACAGAAGGTAAACAGTAATGAGTATTTTGGACCAAACCACTCCACCCTTCAAAACAGGCAGAGAAATATTCTCGGCACTCTGGGTTCCTACATATTATGTACAAACTCATCTAGAATATTGCTGTAATTCTGGCCACCCACTTCAATTCATCTGTTTTTTTCATTATATGTACTTAGCAACATAACAAGATCTCTTTTCTATTTTATTTCTTGAGAAATTAGTTTGAGCCTAACAAGATACAGGCTGGCAGAAAACTAAAATATAAGGGTAGTAAACAAAAGGAAGAAGCTCTTTGTGCCAGAACTTGGTTCTGTTGGTGGAAGATCATTTGAACATAAAGTGGCAATCAATGAGTTTAGTCCAATAGTTAGAAGACCCTTTTATAATATAAAACAAATGGACGAGTACAAGAAGACTAAAGCACATTCAAAGAACATTTTAAGGAAACACATCTCTTGATGTATCATATATTTTTTTCTTGTTTTCACAGTTTCTTTTTAATATGCATCAATTATTTTAATTCAATGGTCTGAGGTTTTTTAGCTGAAGACACCTTTAATTTTTCCAATCTAATGTATCAAATTATTCTTTTCCTTGCTATAAAACTGATATAATAAAGATAACACACTTTAAAACTGAGGGTATAGTACTGATATGGAGTATGAGCTCACTTCTTAATATAGGACCTGAAACATTCTTTTACATTCTACTGAATTTCTCAGGTAGTATACCTCAGAAAGACAAGGCATGTCCAAACCTTTGGCCAACAGAAGGACTGTCCTCCATCACCTCCATCTTTATTACTATGAAAATTGCAACTGGGTGATAGATAAAATAGAAAAATCTTCCAACATATGGAAACATTTTAATATTCCACTACAGACTATGGGGAGAATCACCTGAAACAACTTTAAATCTCTATGTATTTGAGAAAGATAAAAGAAAACGCCTTCTGAAACTTTGAAAATCATTTGGAGAGGAGGACAAGTGACTGAACAGCTTTAATCTTCTCTATAAACAGTCTCTGTGATAGGACAGCGTGCACGCTTAACAAGCTTGCAGATGATGCTGAGCCAGCAAGTGTTGGGAAGAGCAAGCAATATTGCATTTCCAAGAAACAGGGCTCCCACTCAGAGAGACTGTGACAACCAGAAAAGTGGGCCAACAGGAAACTTGTGAAGTTCATATTGATGGAGGAAGATTATAAATAAAAAAAAGTCATAAAAAGATAAGGATTATCAGAATATTGCTTTGATTTTGTCCATGAATAGGTAATGTCTTTTTTTTTTTTTTTCCCAGAAATGACTGTGGATAAAATGACTCTATAAAATAATAGAGAGCTATGTAATCAATCATGCCTTGCAGAGGTTAGGAGGCTGTTCTGTGTCTCTTTCAGTAACAACAGTGAGCAGTGAAGGAAATCGAGTGCAACACTTTCAGAACAAAATTTTAAAAATCATACCCAAAAACCCCCCACATACTTCACAAAGGGTAGCTTTAAGATACATAGCTCCTTCTCACAAGAACTGATGAGGTTTTAGAGTCCCTGGAGGTTTAAAAGGTATTGAAAGTTTTCTGGTGTGGAGAAAAAAGTGCACCACCAGTGGCTATGAAATACAGAAGATGTTAATTATTTTAAAAGAACAAAGTGACTATTTGGAGTGTGCATGTCTGCTCTTACACTCCACCATAAGCGCCTCCCACTGACCACGGGTTGGAGCTGAGATGCTGTGGATGGACCTTTGAACAAACACAGCTGCACTCAGTCCTTGACAGCTTCCCTTTTGATCTTCTTCCATTTTAAGTGAAACCATGAAGATTAAAACCTCCACTTCCCTTTTCTGCACACCCTTTCTCTAAGAAAGCCTAGGCATGTGTCCTGTACATGCTACAAGAAGTGTCTGACATGGACAATCAAAGTAACAGGAGACCGGGGAAAGTGCATGTGGCAGCCTATTAACCCCCTAATTCTGTGATGTTCCCCCTGTTCCCTCCCTAGCCTTGGCCGCTCCCTAGGTTTCTCCCTATTTGCTCCTGTACCCCAACCCCGCCCAGGGACTGCCCCTGGGCCCCTGACAAAACCATCCCACACCCAGACCAAGCTGTCTTTCCACCTCTGAACATGGGGGGGACAAGATGTGATTAAAGCCATCTCAAACCCTCACGAGAGACCCTTCTCTACCTTCTTTACCACCACTGCGTTGTAACGCTGCCGGCTGCCGGATCGCAGGGCTGTCCCAAATGGACTCCGGGATGCGACTGATTGCATGGCCCGAGGAAACCCTCGCTGAGCTCTCAGGGAGCAGCAGCCTGCTAGGCAGAGTCCAGTGGTTACAACAAGTACAGGGTGCAAGTAAAGAGTAATTCAGATGTAGTTGGGATGCTCTAAGCCTCACTCTGGTAGCAAACCCTATTTCAGGAGAACATTGGATATTTGCTTAAATGTATTGTGACTCATTGATGTGAAATGAGAAAAATAAAAGCATCTATTTTTCCCTTGATCTTTCCATCTTGATTGTGTTTCTGTAATACCTAACACAAAGGGAACATCATTTGAAGCTTGTAGTGCTAGCACTAGTGTTATTACTATTAGATTGTAACTTTTAGCAGTGATGACTTATAAACTAGAGGGCCTAATGCAAGCAGCAGAGAAGGAGGCTGTAATTCAGTTCAGACAGTGATTTCACAAATGACTTCCTTTCCACCATGCCAGGCGTAACAAATCTATTTTTCAATGTCTCTTTTCTTTCAATTCCTACTATCTAAGCCTGATCCTTAGGAAACTGGGGGAGATGCAGAGGGGGTGAAAGTCAGGTTTAATGCCTATAACAATATTTTTTACAAAAATAGTTATGTTAAAAAATATTTTTTATCCATTTGTAGTATATTTACCCTATTATTGCATTAATAATGAGCTCATTTGTCAAAGTTTGCTATTCTCCCTTAAGCAAATAATACATTTCAGAAAATCAAGGTATTGCATTTGTCTTTTTGCAAATACACAATGTTTAACACTAAGACTAAATGAGATTTTTTCCTGGAAAGTTAGTAAGTTTTTGCCTCACTGCATAATTAAAAATAAATACAAAATTTTTAACATAAATTCACAAAGTTTTTAGCAGAGGAAACTGTTTTAATAAATGTGGAAAAAAAAAATTTATAAAACTAAATGGTTGGCTTGAAAATGCAAAGGCGGTTTATTTCTCCTTTTATTTAATGAAAACAGGTTTTTTAAAAAAACTGTGCACCCCTTCAGGTTTTTTTAGGATAGGTATAGCTACGATTTAATTTATAATTAATTACAATATCAGTGATTAAAGAAATCAGTGTTCTGGTTTTTGGAGTAATAATGTGCTAATGCAACAAGTATTTCAGATCAGAGAGGAAGATTCTGTATCTACATCATGTGATGTCTTAAAAAGATCACAGTATGATCCCAATTCAGTGTGGAAACCAAGAAGGCCCTGCTTGCCTCCTGTGGAAGCAGAAACATTCCAGCAAGAATTTCCATGGACTTTTGCAAGAGATGAATACCAAGTCAAAGAAAAAGGCTTCCTTTACTACCATGGAGTTTTGTTTCCCTTCTCTTCTTGTTAGAAGGCAAGTACACAGATGCAGATGTGAGGGCTGCAGAGGAAGACCACTCTGAAGCCCATTGGAGGTCTGATCCATGTCCTTTGGAAGAGCAGGCATTTCATGTCTATCTGCCTACACTGACTACATAAAAAAAGCTCTTACTGTGCTGAAGAAGGGTTTTCTCAATTTGTTGAATGGAAATATGAGTTTATTGCTACTCCTGTATGTTCATGTCTGTTTCTTTATCTGGAATCCTAATCCTCTTTTTATTCAGAAAAAAGAGATGGAGCAAAGGTTAAGAGAAGTGAATTTCCTTATGATTGAGAGATATAATAAATTGTAATAGTAATTTTCAATTATTCATACCATTCCTAATTCTAATTCTAATTGGGTTTATGCTCCATTTTTTTTAATTCAGTGATTATACTTTTCCCTAATCAAATTTGTTATCAATCTGAAAGCTAACTCTATCACTATACACAAGTTCTTTGATCAATTAGATACAGATTTTCCTTGTTCATATTGTTTGCCACAGACGTTCTTGGAAATTAAATTCTTTGTTTGATATTAAGATTTTCCAAACTGCAAGGAAACTCTGATCCTAAAAAAGGCATTTAGCACTTTCCAAGTAGTGAAAATCCTATCCATTTATGCTAAACTTTAAGACTCTCGATTCCATTTGTTTACCTTTCAAATTAAAAATAGACAATTGTAATAATGGGTACCTAAAAAATGACTGACAATAATTCCTCAAATCTAAGTCATAAAACTGTGCACTGGTTTTGACAACTAACTACAAAGCAAGAAAAATAATTTTCTTTCAGATCATTATCTCTCATGATTTCTCTGAAACACATGAGGCTATCATCTTTTAATGCCTTTAAATAATATGACCAGGCCTGCAGCATATAATCACTCCTTTCTCATAAGAAGGGTGGCATATTTAGGGACATCTTAGCCACAGAATCACAGAATCAGTTGGGTCGGAACGGGCATCTGAGATCATCAAGTCAAACCTATGACCCAACACCCCCGTGGCAACTAGGCCATGGCACTGAGTGCCACATCCGTTCTTTCCCTGAAGACCTCCAGGGACAGTGACTCCAACACCTCCCTGGGCAGCCCATTCCAGTATCTAATCACCCTTTATGTGAAGAAATTACTCCTGATGTCCAACCTAAATTTCCCATGGAGCAGATAAGGACAATGTCCTCTTATCCCGTCACTAGTTGCCGGGGAGAAGAAGCCGACCCACACCTGGATACAACCTCCTTTCCATCTGCAGCCTGGCCGCCCAAGAAAAGACATAGAAGAAGTAGGTCTGCAAACCCTTCATTTTTGTCCATTTGCAATCATCTGCAGGACTCTCAAGTATGAGATTTTTGTGTGAGCAAGAGTGAAAAAGTTCTAAGGACAAAGTCATTTCAGAATTACTATAATGGTGGAAGGACTATTATGAAAATTGTAGCTAACTGCTCAGTATTTTATAATAAAATAAGTATCAAAAACCACTTCAGGATCTATTGTTAACAACCCTCAAGCCCCTTTGATGTGGTAACTAAATCTAGGACATTAGAGCTAACATGATCTGCCCTTAATTACCAGGAAAACAGTTAATATTTTGTATTTTGGGGGGTCTCTTAAATTGTTTTTATCTACCTAACCAAAATGTTTTCTGATTCCCCTTCAGGGAAGCAGAAATTTCCTTCTAATTTGAGCAAGACACTGGTCAGCTTCATAAAATGACTGCACAACACAAGTCAGCAGGGATTTGGATACTGAAGTGATTTTGAGAAGCCTCAAGAGAAGCCAAGGGAGAGACTCAAGATTTAAAAATAGAGTTGAATTTTCCCTGGAATTGGAATTTTTTTGTCAAAATTGCTTATGATTTTTCAACAGGTGATCTGCAGAGGCAAATTTTTCAAAATTCCCCTTTTGGATTGGGATCTTCCTGCAGAACAAAACACTTAATTTCTTCTATATTATATTTTCCCACATAAAGGAGTATTTTTTTTTTAAAACTGATTAGCAAAAGTGTATTTTCATAACTTTAGCCAGCCTCCTTATTTTACTTGTGTAGAAGTTAAAGGCCAGTCCCTGCTGGCTCCATGACAGCTCGTAAACATACTTAGGAAAGAGGTGTGTCCTACACACTCAGTTTCTGTTAATGTCCAGCTGCATGGCAAGTTGCAGCAAGGAGCCTACTCAGCCCTCTCCCTTTTGGGATCTGTACACCTTACTCTAGCCTGGATGAGGATCCTGTAATCTATGAGAATTCAGCAACAGTCTGTCCTAATATGTAAATTACCCTGCTTTTAGTAGAGGCTGGACAAGCTGACCTTCCAAGGCCCCTTCCAGCCTACTTTATTCTACGATAACATTCTTCCTGCCCTTCCCACCTGACCATAGCCCCAGCTGAGAGCTCAGCCCCACACTGCCACACCTACTCCCCTACCATCTATTCCCTACTACTGAAAACCAGCACCTTGTCTCTGTTCCTCTTCCTATGCCAGCCAGGCCTTCCAGTCTTTCCCATATCTAGCACATACACAGTCTCACCAACTTCATTCTCCCACTCTTACACTATTCCTGTCCCATGCCTAAACACTGAACTACCGAGGAAGGGACCCCTGGTTCCTGCCCGGGCTCACACAGGGACTGTGAAACACAGCAGAAGGGACTGAATGGCTAAGAAACAAGAACGCTTAGTCTTTGACAGTCAGCTGGTTTAGGTAACCTGAATGGGTGATGTACCTGCACAGAAGCACTTGTCCCTGGGGTGAGACACCCATAAGCAGCCAGGACTTCTCGGTAGTAGATGCTCATAGTAGCCACAGCCTGGCAAAAATTTACAGAGACAGTGAGAAACACATAGTAATTTTAGGGCAGTAAAGTCTCACTGCAGAAACCACTCTATTTTTCTTGGCCTTTCTTTTTTATACTATCCAATGTATTTTATTTTGGTTTAACATTTTAAATCTTCCTATGGCTTTATTTTTAGGATATTGTCATGGTCCCTGCAAGTTCCATAAAATCCTTACTGAAGCATGACTGATGTTTTTCCTCATTGATGGTTACCAGGCTTTACATGTGGGAAAAACTCCTGTCTGATTCTCACAAGTCATACATATCATTCACATGATCCTCAGGAATGTCTGGCCTTAGCAAACTTCAGCTACACAGTCCCCTGTGGGAAGTTCCCTTAGAAATTGAACAGAAATTGGGACAATAATCTCCTCTGAACAGATTTTCCATCATTTATATATCTGTGGTACAAGGTCAGATATGGCTTTTAATCTTCAAGCAGTTTGACTTAACTCATGGGATTCCACCACTATGAGCCCTTTCTCTCCTCTGCATCACTTTAATATTTGAAGCACAAAATCCTTTTGAAGTTAGGATGCTTTTAGTTCTGCCTTTTCTTATCAAGGGACCTCATTAGTGTCAGTCTTCTAAATTATCAACAGGCGAAGGGGAGCTCCACATGACTGTAGGTTTTTTTTAGCACACTGCATTGTATGTTTGTTATATAACTAAAATGCTCCCTAGCTTGAACCAATACAGTTACAGAGTCTTTACTTTGGCACAGCCACATTCAAAATGGAGCTTAATGGTCTTACTTGTCATCCTAAAATTCTTAGCACAAAAAAAAAGGGGGAGCATGTTGTTTGCTCTGTGCTTTCACTTGAGTTAGAGGCTAACACAAAAAGCAAGCCACAGAATCAGAGTGGCCAAGTCTCTGAAGGGGAAGGTCCAAACCCACATGTCTTTTTCTATCCCATCCTGCCTTGTGGCCCCTCAGAAATACAAAAGGAAGAGACTGCTCAATTGTGTACTTTGAAATGGAATCTAATTTTGGGCAACTGCCCTCAGCCACCAGGTAGGCTCATGTGTGTCACTGCCATGAGCTGTTCTTCACATGAAAAGTAGAAACACTCGTGGTTTTAATTAGACATCCAAGTTTCTTAGATTACTGGTGGCTTTCAAGTAACAACCAAAACCATGGCACAGGCAGAACTTCATCTAATTCCTGATCCCCACTAAAGCAAAGTCTTCTCAGAGTCAGTAGGTTATTTAAATCACAAGTGATGCAATCACAAATTCATGTATGATAGAAAATCTTAAAAAGACTTGAATCTGAGCTGTTTTATTGCAGAAGCTCAAATGTATTTTATTACAGAATGGATGAGCCTCTTGCACTTTGGTTTGCAGCATTGGGTAAATGTGAAGAAATACTACCACTAGTAACTGAAAAAGTGATGTTCTCTATCCCCTCCAAAATTCCTTTTCATCAAAAGCAGTCCAGGCCTGTGGAGAGCACCTGGGGCCTCAAGTCCACTGCTGGTGCCTGAGCTCTCACATCCAGCCTGAAAACCCCATCCAGCTCCAAATTTCTCATGTCATGCTGTGCCACATTGCTATATCCCTTTCTCAGTCCCCTATCTCAGCTCCACATGCCCTGGTTCAGCCCACTGATATCCTACAGCAATTAAGTAAGTCTGTATCAAGGTTCCTTGAACCCAGACCTGTAAGAGGTGGTACCTTGCTGCTGCTGGTACCTGGCCATGGTTACTGTCACCGGGCCTGAGCAGCAGATTGACATTTTGGCTTGACCTTGGTCCTGTCTCACCACTGGACACTAGCACAAGGATCTGGGCTCTTGGCTGAATGTGGCAGCTGTATTTTCCTTAATCACTTTGTTGGGTGCTGTGGGACTGGGCGCTGGCTAGAGTGCCCTCTGCTCTGCTGACCATATTTTCATGTCCCTGAAGGAACAGTTGACCTTTGCTGCTCCTGGACAGGTGGGAGGGTTTGTTTGTTGAAGGTGGAAGTCTCACTTGCATCACCCTGATAGAAAGTACTCTGAATGTACAGTTCTTGGTTTTCACCTGATTTCAAGGCTGCTTTCTTGACCCATCACTGCCATCTTCAATTAAGATCCTTTTCTCTAAACTACTTGAAACTGCTTTCTAACGTGGTAACTTAGAAAATACTACATTTATTCAGCTAAAATGTTTATGAATACACTGACTAGATTCCTACCTGAAGAAAAGCTTTGGTGACACCTTGCACAATACATCTCTTCCAATTTGACATCAAACCATGAATATAGCTTTCCAGTAAGCTGTATCTGTCCTTCAATTCTTCACATTTATTTTGTATTTTTTCCTTAACTTCATTTTAACAGCAGCATGGAAGATTTTTACTAAAATTGTGACATGGGGTTTCATATAGAAGAGCTGGCTTATTCTGAAATAATTCATTATTGATAAGGCCATGTTGATATTTTTCACTGTGTTAATTCCTAGTTGGTTCAAAAACTGTTATCAGTTTCAACAGCTTTTTGGGAATCAGACTCAGATTCTCTGAATTATATGGTAACAGCTCATGGTGTACACCACCCAAAGAAAAAACAAACAAAAAAAACCCTTCACTATATCTAATTTTCCAGAACCTCCTTCATACATTCAACAGCTCTCAGAGTTAACTGACTGCTTCTCTTAGACCAAATCCTCAAAGTATCAGAAACTGAATTTCATTTGTTTATGCCTATTTCAAATCATCAAGTACTGATACTTTCCAAACTGTTGTCTTTCCATTCTTGTCCAAGCCTTTGTTAATTATATAATCCTAAGGTAATCATTTGGCTAGAGACTGACAGAAAAGATCTTTAACACATTTGCCTTCTTAACATTACTTCTCATTAATTTTTCACTTTCTTTTACCCTTTTCTCTAGCTCTGCCTTAATTTTTCTAACTCTGTTTATAATCTCTTGTCTCTATTCCTTCTTCTCATCTTTAGAAATCTGATTCATTTTATGCTTTCAGTAGGATTCCTGCTTCCCTATATTCTTTTCTATTTTGTTTTCTGGGGCTCTAAGCTTCACTTCTGACAGTGATGGCTGATAGCCAACAGCAACCCAAGGGTGCAAGAAATTGAACTGAAATGGCATTTGTCTTGTGAAATATCTTTCGCAACATCCCCATTCCCCAGGCATTCAAGTATCTCATGGAAGACCACAGTTTCAGTGCAAGCCCAGGGCTTTTCTGAAAGCAACCTGTTTAACACTTTGGAAATAAATGTAAGGAATAATCACACATGAGTTTAAAAGAAAAGTTTTTATTTTTAAAAGAACTCTGTATTTTAGAAAAGCATCATAGAATGAAGAAATGCAGGATATTTTCTTCCTTGTGTTTATAAATCCCCCTTTTACCTATTTATGTTTAAACTGAAAGTTCAAACTGCTTGTGTGTCTTTCAATTTAAAAGAATTCCATATCTTCTGTTCAGATTCCATTTATTCCATGATTTCCCCATTTCTGAATCATCAAAATCCTTTCCTAGATTCTTTTACACAGACAAGAAATGTAATTAATGAATAATTGTTACTCATAGGGTGTTACATACTTCAACGTTATGATTTGTGATTTTTTAATTTTATTTTGTTTGTTTGTTGGTTTAGAACGGAGTCCTACAGTACAGCCCAGCCACCTACAAGTAAAGCTCAGAATATCGGTGGTAGAACAAATTCTTTAAAACCATCTACTGCTTTATCCTTTGCTCTGTCCCTGAGTCATATTCTTTGGGTGAGACACCGCTCTGCATGAGAGATGTTTATACTTTGTTCTGCCAGGATAGACGTTCTATAACAAAGGTTCAACATTAATCCCTAGCTAATATTTGCTAAACTACTTATCGCAGATTAATGTGTGGCTACACAATGCTGATTAAACAGCCCTTCAAAACGTACCCAAAGTTTTCCAGGAGCCTAAATAAAATATACACCACACGATTCTCATTAGCATTTCCAACTTTAATAAGCTTTTTTTCCCTGCATTGGTCTTTTCCCCATTGTTATAAATAATATATAATAGTTATGTATATAGATACTTTAACCCTTTTGGCAAATGATAATACCTCTAGCAATGCTATGTTTTCATATGCTATGCCCATTTCTCCATAGCGGCCTTGAGTATTAAGTACCGAACTCATTGTCATTACTGCAGTTTAAGATCCAAGTGCCAAAGTAGAGTTAAGTGAAGATTCTTCCTCAGAAACAGATATACAGTGCCTACAACAGGTACTAAACCTGAAATCTATAATAATTTATCCACGGTAGGAACATTCTAGTCTTGTCTTCCATTTTTATGACTGAAGCTATTGAAACAACTCATTTAGCAAAACTAACACTGGAAGAACATCAGAGGCTTAGACCAGATAGAGAAAGAAAAACAACAAAAGGTCTTTTTCTGGAATTGGGACTCACTGTGTAAGGAGTTGTGAAATTGAATAAAGAATAAATAATAGCTGAAAGATATTTATGACCTCAATTACACAGTCGTAGTATGGGAAGGCAGGTTTACTCCTCTTCCAAATAATCATTTTTAGTGTATTAACTATGCAAACGGTTGCATGCAAATGGGATTTCAGCTCCTAAAATGTCAAATCGGTAGAAATAATTTGGGAACTAAATAATGGCTTCTTTGCAAATGTCAAATTACTAAAAACAACATAATATTTTTCAGAAACCTTCTACAAATCAAGTCACTTAAACAGATAAAATAGGGGTTCAGGAAAAAAAGGTCTCTCAACTGCTAGTTACAAATAGATAATTGCTAGCAAAATATGCCACTTTTCCTACACTAAATGTTCTTGACTGTTTGTGCTGAAGGCAGTGTATATTCACTCAGAGAAAAACCATTTGGAAGAAGTAGTGATGTGAGAAGAAAATACGCAGTCTTCTGTAACTTCACAGTCTACTGTAACACTGTTCTGATGGGAAAACAAGAAAAGTTGTCACCAAAGTGTTATTTTGTCATAAAATGGAATGAGCGCCGTAGATTGTATCAAAGAGTCAGGTCTGTTTTTATTTATTCCATATCAACTCAGAACAGATATTGCATATATTTAGACAATTTAATTCAATAAAGTAAGTGGTCTGATGGAGGTTTTCCTCTTCACTGCCTATGTGGTTTTTTGTATACTGAGTTCTTGAATTTCTTTTGGACTTTAATCTTTCCAGTCACACAGTACATCTGTATTAGCAGTGGAGACTATCCAGATTGTGGTAGAAGTCTGAAGGGGCACAAAGGAGAGCAAAATAAAATAAAATCATCCAGCATTTATTGCACTGCTCTTTGTTCTTAAGAAGTGAAAGGCAAAAGAAAATTTGTTGAAAAGTTTCTGTCTAGAAGTTTTCATGCATTTTTGCACATTCATGTCACCCCAATAGGAAGAGGGGTATTTTGCCATTTTTATGTATGGGGCTGGAATTGAATAGGTAGGCTTAAGAATTTCAGAATCTAAAGCACACTTATAAAGAAAGGCATTATTTGTCTCATCTGTCCTATCAACACATTCATTTATCTTAAAGACACATGAAAAGGAAACTGCTAAACAGAAACTGAGAAAGATAACACTTTAGCCATCAACAGCGATGCATTTGATTAATATTTCTTATTTTCCTGTGTTAGTTTATCTACCAAATTTCAGACTTAAACTGTAATTTGTTTTGCAAAGCGATCATATTTGGGTATTACAATATAACTCAAGTATCGGAATTACTGACTCAGCTATCAGAGTTACAGATATACTGAGGAACTCTCAAAATATCTCATAATCTACTCTCTACATTTTAGCAGATGAAGTGTAGCTAAGTAATTTATACAGACACTTATCTAATCTTTTCTTATTTACTTGGAGTGAAAGAGTTGGTGATTCTGGGAATAAGTCTGTCCACACGAGTGCCCAGTTCAGAGACACAGGGTTTCAGGGGTGTCATTCCCTGGTCAGTATCACTATCATTTGTAGGCATCCACATTGCTGCTCTCAGAGTAACCTTAAGATTGCCTTCTGATGATTTTATCCTTTATACTCCTTTTTTTTTTCTGAATTAGATGGTCTTTCTCACAGCTCTTCAGCCATTTTTCTCCATCCAAACTCCATGTGAATTAACAACTTGTCCCCAATTATTTTTTTCCATATTCATTTCAGTTTTGATACACCATTGCAGCAGTTAACAATAGAAAATGGAGGAAGGTACTAGTGCTGCTGCTACTACTACTAGTACTGCTGAAAATGGAAGGTGATAAAAGAAAGATTTGGTGGGGCATGGCAAAAGAAGACAGGTTAGGTAAAGATGATAAAGGATTTTGAAACAGAAGATGGATGGGTGGGTGAGAAAGGAGCAATAAATCTGTAAATAATTGAAGGCTGTAATTCCTCGGCAAATATGAAGGCACATGAATATTGGCTGAAATTAATTTCATGAATGTTGCATGAGTTTTTAATAGTTAAATGGTTTGTATGCTCTGGAGTAGTTCAGCTCAGTGTGATCAACATATTGGTTTGGATCTTTATCCCACTTTAGGAGATGGGGATCTCCTGGTAAAGCACTTGGAGAGGATCTTCCAATTTTAGATTGCTCTATGAAAACTGCACTGTGAACAGAACCAGTACAAGGTAAGTGGTGACTACTGGCTCATTTTCTTCGAGAACACTTCGAGAAGACTTCGAGAACACACAGTAATGTACCCATAGGGTTCAGCTGTTCAAACCACTGCAGCCTGGTCAGAGCATCTAACCAGGGAACTCTTCTGAAGGCGAGTCTTTGATCAAGTTTTGAGAATTCCTAAAGTCAGCAAGAAGACAACAATTATGCCTGTTCCACTGCTGTGGGCTTCTGAGCTGAACATGTATCTTCTTATTGTTGCAAGCAAGGATATAAAAGAGAATGTATTATCAGGTGGTGGACTGTAGGGTTGGGAACAGGAGTAGAAAAAAGATTGGGAAACTCTAGCATTTTTTACAGATACTGACTTGTATGGAAGTTTGCCCTGAAGAAGTGGGTAATCAAACATTAAAACTTGAAAATTTCCTTTCATTCTATTCTAAACTCTACATGCATGCTTATTCTCCACTCAAGAAACTTGTCTTTGCCTCTGCTTTTCCTGAGTTTATTATTAATCAGAGAACACATATATGGAAACTTCTTTATCCCTTTGTTTGGCATTTGTATTGTATGGTTTTATTAGCACAGAGCACCTCTTTCAACTTCAGCTTTCTGAACACCTCTCAGAAAGCCTCATCTATCCTATAAGTAGAGATGTCAACTATACAGTCTTCATGATACCTATGAAATTCTAGTTATTTTATGAACATTGTACAAGGATTTCCTGTCTGCTCAAAGGTGGAAGTAAGTGAAAGAAAGTAACTGGAGCAAGAGTCACTGGATGGTTTTATGGAGTAAATTCTAGGTGAGCCTAGCACAATCTTCCTGTCCCAAGGAATACACAGCCTCAATAGTCAAGACACAAAGAAAGACCAGATTTAAATTAAGTTATGGGGTATCAAGCAGAGATCCCAATTGTAGACATTATTATCATGTTATTATCAATATGTTATATAGTATATTAAGACCCTCTGTACAGAACATGTCCATTGAATATACATCTTCAGCAGAAAGAACTAAGAACCCAAGGTAAGAGATAGAAAAATTATTCTGTCATTATTCTGAGTGACCTATAAAGACACACTGAATCTTAAACACCTTAAAGGTCTCAAGCTGAAAGACAGGCAAACTGGAGGCCAGCATATCTGCATGCTTTTTACTATACTGGATTGAACTTGGAGATCTTCACAACCAAAAAAATCTCCCTGCCAATGAACAAGAAAGGGTCAGAAAAACTTCTCATTAATATTTTTTGAATATGACTCTGAGCAGGCCAGCTAAAACTAAAAGGATGTGCTCACACAGCCTGTGTAGAACATATGCAAGCTGAACATGAAGTATAGCTTTGTAGATAAGCCTATGAGTGAGTAGATGCAAAGGCCTTTGCAACAGATACCAAGCTGGAACTTATTCCAGATGTTCTGCAACATGAAGGTGCTCATTTCACACCAATTGGGAGTAGCCATGGATAGGATAGACATGAGCTGTTTGGAACAACTGCTAGAGAAGGCATTGCTCTGTCAAGGAGATCATAAGGACATAATAGAAGTAGTCTTTGTCTGCTTATACTTCAGTCTTCATATTACTCATCCTGTTCCTGATGTTTTCTCCACTGTATCTCATGTTTTTGGTTGTTTGAAGTTTTGTTTCCACTCAGAGCACCTTTTTGCATCAGTCCCTTTTTGGTCAGTCTCTTCCATCCTGGCACCTACTAATCGCTGAACCCTGGCCAACTCTTCTCCCTAGGTTATTTTTGTGGGTTTGGGTTTGTTTGGGGTTTTTTTCCCTGTGTTACATTTCTCATTCTTTTTCTCCAGTCCACATCCATTTCTTTTTATTTGTCTCCATATTTTCTGCCTTGCCTGTTGCTCATACAAGAAATAGAGCTCCCCTTAATTAAGCAGGAGAAATTCTGTGGCAAGGAGACATGAGTAGTAGGGAGGATGGAGTGTCCCTTTCACACACTCTCCTGGAATTAATCTCCCAGGAATTAATTACAGTTGCAGATAAAGGATGCACAATACCAACTCATACTTTGCTAGAATTTTTTTTTGATGTTGTTGGTTATATGCTTTTTACTCATTGTACAGCTTGGGAGCTTGAATCATAATATTAAAGTATAGAGGAATCAAAGATATTGATTCTGACAAGAAGAAATACACATTTTCAATATCTAAGCAGCCATAAAGAACAAGGTGCAAATATTGATTTGGTATATTGCTATCGTTCTTTACTTAAGAGTGTTCGCTGAGACAGTGATGTCAGTGGTCAATGGTGTTACAATGGTTATTGCTGTAGCATGGACTGCAGCTGATCTGACACTGAGACAGCCATTAACATGCTTTGAAATAAAATCATTAGATATATGTCCAGAGCTAAAATTAGACAATAATGTTTATCAGCAAGCTTGAGGAATAATTGCGGTAGAAAAACAGTTGAGTAGACTTTTCCTTGTGATACAATAAACCGCTATTGCATTTTACCACAGAATGGTATCTTGGAGCACGGCTATGTAAGTAAAAAAAAACCCCACATATGTCAGGATCCAGTAAGTCTTTACCTCTTCTGGTTTGCGTTTTACTTCTATTTTTTTCTCTCTTTTCACACTGAAATGGGAAATATGTTTATACTAGGTAATTAAGAACCCAGTACTTGGATTGTTAATACTCCAGCAGGAGGGAAGAATGTGGCCATTGCTCAGAATTAGAACAAAGAGCTATGTTTCTATGGTGGGAACATGGATGCCCAAGTTAGACTTACACTCTGCAATTTTCTTTGCCATGTGGCACGTTGTACACAGTTACTCTTGAGATACCCTCATTTTTCCAGTGGTAAAATCTGCAGTCATTGGAAATACATAAAGTGTTCTGTGCAAATGAGCACAGAATTTTGTTCCGCAAAATAGCTTCACTCCAGCACATCATAGGTAAATATTGTAACACTCAAAAACACAGTTACCCCGTGTTCACTTTAAAATTTCAGATCATGGACTGAGGAACAAAAGGTGAATGTGCAAATAGATTTAAACCAATGAATATGAGAAGATGCATACCGGCAAACACTCTGCGGGGAGAAAACATAAACAGGCAACACAAGTGGTTACTTTATAGGGCTGCTCACAACTAAATGTTCCCAGGTGTTTTTACATCACTACAATTAATTAACCCCTCTTCCACAGTATTTAATGGTTAACAAAGAGCTCTTTGAGATGCTTGATAATAGCTCCCAGTATGTAAAACAGGGATAACCATTCAGTCTTTTTAAACCTCTGCTTTTCTAGACAAGCACACCATAACAAAAGGGGAAAAAAAAGATTGTCAGAAAGAGTTAGAAAGTGTCAGAAAGCTCCATCAGCCTAATGGAGCCCATAAATGACAGCAAAGTACAAGGTAATGGTGTACTTGCAAGCCTTCATCTTTAATGACACTGAAATTTGAGACCATTTTGTTTGTACATTTGGAAAAGCAGTATAAGAATCCTCAGAGGCAATACTGTCAATACTGCTCTTCTTCTTTAAACTAAAGGCTTTTCTTCTTTCATAGTTGTTACACAGTGTTGTTAGGCTGAAAGCAGGGCATTTTTAATGCAATTCATACAGGAACAAAGCAGACAACAGTGCCATGGGGAGGACTCTCACTGCAGAGGTGTGAAGAACACAGGGCTGAGACTGGGACCTGCTGGGCAACCTGGAGCTGGGTTTGTGAATCAGTGTGGAGGCAGAGGTGTGCGGAAGGCAGCAACAGAAGCCTGACTCTGAAAGTGACTCACAGAGTGAGGGAGATGGAATCAAGGAGAAACTATGGCTGAGCTCTGAACTAGGAAGGTCTGGAAGGGAAGGAAAGAATTAGGAGCTCCCAAGAAAGAAAGAGAGGATGAGTATTTTTAAAGATGTGAGCTGGGTGCATAATAGAAAATGCTCTGCTATTTGGGCACAAAACCTCAACTAGATGTGCAACATTACTGAGTACTTTCAAAAAGCAGAGTTTGTAATATTTGTACTTTTTTAACAATAGATGAAAGGAAATGTTTATTGCCTTATTTTCTTTCAACTTTGTGAAGTGTGCTGGTTTGGACTGGGAGAGAGTTTTTTTCATAGTATGTAGTATGAGGCCACAGTTTGGATTCATGCTGGCATTGGTAACACAGGGATGTTTTTATTATCACTGAGCAGCCCTTACACAGAGCCAAGGCCTTTTCTGCTCCTCACCCCATCCCACAAGCGAGGAGACTGGGGGTGCACAAGGAGTTAGGAGGGATACAGTGGGACAGCCGACCCTGACTGGCCAAAGGGACATCTTATACCATATGGCATCATGCTCAGCATGTAAACCTGGGAGAAGAAGAAGGAAGGGGGAGACATGTTTGGAGTGATGGTGTTTGTCTTCTCAAGTCATGGTTACATGTGGTGGAGCCTTGTTTTCCTGGGGATGGCTGAACACCTGCCTACCCATGGGAAGTGGGGAATGAATTCCTTGTTCTGCTTTGTTTGCATGCACACCTTTTTCTTTCCCTATTAAACTGTCTTTATCTCAACCCACGAGTTCTCTCACTTTTACCCTTCTTATTCTCTCTCACTTCCCGCTGTTGGGGGGGAATGAGTGAATGGTTGTGTGGTGTTCAGCCACCTGCCAGCTTAAAGCAGGACATGTAGTATTATGTAAAAAGCTGAGAAGAAGCATTTAGTTATAGGCTGTAAACAGCTGGTAGAGATGTTCCTCTCCCTCTAATACTCAAGGAGGACTTAGGCAAAAATTGAATATGGGATTCATTCTGTCCTTACTGAAGACATAATTCTGTTCTTGAGAGGATAGATGACCTTGTAACCTGCCTTTGTGGTCTCTTCTCTGTCTCAGTTGCAGTTTGACAGTAGTTCCAGACAAACCATTTCTGCAAGTACATATTTTTCAAATATTAACTTACACAATCAATATTAATTATTAACTGGAGGATTCCCGTGCATGAAGTCCTCATATTCCATGCATGTAGACACCACCACAGGAAAAGTGGCTAGGTAGGAGTAGAAGTGGATAGGTAGGAGTTGACTCTCTTGGGCTACAAGAGGTCTTGTAGAGGGATATTTGTAAATGAGCCCTTGAAGCCAAAGACCTCCCTGAAGAGGTTGATTTTAACATCTGGAGCAGAAGTATTTTAAGTATTAGTTCAATAAAAATTCTCTTTCTCTTATGTCAGTTTTGAAGGCAAATATTTTGGGTTTGTGTACTCCTTATTTTTTATCTGTGCTCATATATATTTCCATTATGGTATAATTCTGTCAGATCTAAAAGAAAAACAATCAAACAAAAAAAAAACCTCACCAAAAAAATACCCTCACCAAAAAAAAACCCCAATAACAAAAAAAAACCCCACCTCACACTACCATACACGTGCGTACACTTTGCCAGATTCTTGTGCTGCTGTTTTCTCTGAAAATCCTGTTTATTTTTGAGTGATTTCTAGTCTACTGTGAACAAATATGGAAGAATATGAATGCCCTGGCTGAAAACGACCAGGTGAGTGTGGCCACTCATCTATATGCAGTATTTTACTGAAAGCATACTTTTCCTTGGTATAAAAGGCTGTTAGGAAAAAGTCATTAAAAAACTCCTAAATATTGATGTGAGGAAATGCAGCAGCAAGGGGATTAGGAGACTGGCTTTAAAGCATAAGCTTGCAGCATGTAGACAATTATGACTCACACATCTGTGCTGTCCTCAATGAATTTAGCACTGTAATCAACAGTATATGCATTTGTCTCTTTTCCATCAAGTAAACCAGAAAAGCTTTAGTCACATTTTCCGTTTATCCTTCAAATTCTGTAAGATCAGTATGTCTCACAGTTATCTTAGATGCAGCAGTACTGCCTTTCCATTCATTTTAAAATAAATTCCCAGTGACTCCATTCTGGGAACAGATTTTCTGCCTTGTTTGGGTTTCTGTGTGTAACTTTTAGTTAAAATACACAGGGTAGCTGGCTAAAATCATACACTCCATCTACATCACTGTGTTATTATTAATAGATAAATACAAATAATAGCACTTTGTCTTTTAATCCTAATTTTCTAAGGAATTTTGAGTTAGTTTTCAGCTTTTCATTCAGTCCTAAAAGCTTTTGATCCCTTTCTAAACTTGGCTTGACAGGACAGTACAGCTACCAAAGATCAGCAGATGCTTCAAGTGTCATGCAACTTGGGGAGGGGTGGTAAGAGAGGCACCAGCAGCAGAGCTGGAGTGTGCCCCTCATGGCAGAGGCACTGGGCACTAATTCGTCATTTTTCTTGGAAAATTATTTCTAACCCTTTAAATTTTCTTTCTTTTTTCTTTTCATTTTTTTCCTCCCACTTCTGATCTGTTTAGTTTATTGTCATTTCATTCACGGTATACTGGTGAAAAATTGCTGCAGTATGCCTGCCTGCCTTATCAGTTATGACCAGGTAGCAGCAGATAAGTTCTGATTCCAAATTTGCTTCAAAGTGTGGACATTAATAAAACATTTATAGGTACTAATTGGTCCACCACTCAGTATGGAGCTTCATGCAGAGGTTCCTTGCCAACAGTGTAAATATTTTAATATTGTAAATGTTACATCTGATTTTTACTTGTTGCCCGTACTGGGATAGTCAGCAGGATTATTTGGATCCAGGTCAGAGCTTGCTAAGGTGTATTAGCTTTCACATTAAATCACATTACTGACATAAATAACACATATTTATCCTACAAGCCCTGAAGTAGGAGCTAAACAGTATTTTGCATCCATTGTTACCTCAGGTACTACTTCACCATTTTGTGGTAATAGTTTAAATAAATCATTTTCAAACAATGAATACTTCAAATTAAGCCTCTAGGATAGTATTTAGAAGACTTGTTTCTGCTCTTGAATTTGCTATAGCTTCTGCATTTGACCTTTGGCCAAGATAATTAGGTCTTTGCTTCGCGTGTTAAATTCATTGTCTGTGAAGTGGTGATAATGTTATATTTGGCTAGTAAGAGGTAAAAGCATTCATGTTTGTAATGAGTTGAAATACCATGGCAATAAAAGACAGTGGAGGGTAAGCAAGTGTGTAGACCGGTTTTGGTCCCAAAGCACCTTGTGTTTTCCCCTGGTTCTGCTGGAAATAAAGCTATTTTTCTTCCCTACCAGACCTAGAGTTTAAGGTATTGGTACGAATGTTCTTCTGGCCAAAATCCCACAATAAATAAATAGTATCATCTGGAGTCTATCTCTTGCTTCAGGCAGGATTGACTTCAAAGCTAGGTTTTGTTCAGGAATTTATTTAGGCATGTTTTGAAAATTTCTAAGGATGGAGATCGCCCTTCCTCTCTGAGCAGCCTGTGGCAGTGCTCAGACACTCTTGTGGAGTTTAATTTTTCCTTCTGTCTGCTTGGAATTTCCCTCCTTCAGTCCGAGTATTGTCTCAACTCTTTACTTCATGCATCTTTGGGAAGAGTCTGACTGTGTTTGCTCTTTAGCACCCCTTTGGGTAGAAGAACACAGCAATTACGCCATCCCAAGGCTTTTCTTCTTTTCTAAAAGCCATTAAGGCTTTTAGAGAAATTTGTATGAGGAGGTGGTTTTAGATTTAGTATTTTTTTAGCTCTGATGAATAGACTGTTTTGAAATTGAGCAGCAATTTAAAATTATCTGCAAACACAATTTTTTTTCTCCTGAATTCTGGAAAGAAGTAATCCCATTGTGAATCCTTATTTTTAAAAAGTGATGTGTCTTAATTTCACTCACAGAAGAATCACATCATTTTCTCAGAGCCCAACTTAGTACTTGAGGTGGTTATATTAGCATTAGATTTTACATTCAAGAATCAAATAAGTAAGAAAATTCTTCTCAGTGTTAAAAATAAATAATCTCAGGAAAGGCAATGGCAAGCTGATGGCCAGCAAAGTGACACCAGTGAGGCCTTACACTAAGTTACCCTGCTACCACAGAGCTTAGAGAATAGGCAGACTATGCCAAAACTCTGTGATACCACTTCTTCCTCTTCTTAGGTGTTGGGATAGGCACCATGGAGGGACACAGGATCTCATGAATCTGTGGGCAATTTAACAGTAGACCTTGAAAACTTATTTCTGAAACCTTTCACCTCAAAGTCATGTTTTCCAGAGATAGGTAATTACTGTTGCATTTTTACTCCATTGAGTCCATTGTCATTAATATTTGTTAAAAAATATTTTGCATGTGTTTAACAATATAAGATGGGTATGAAACCCTTAACATAAAGAGCAGTTCTTAATTTAATGAGAAGAATACCTGCTATCTCTTCAATAAATTAGAAGAAAATTTACTTTTGAGGAAAAAATCTGAGAAAACTCTTCAGGAGTACTGGAAAGAAACTGCTCACAAAGTTAGTGTGCTTCACAGCTAAGATCTTCCTGCTGATGCTGCTTAAAGTGTAAGAAGGTTACATATGTGATGAATCACCTTAAGAAGACTTCTACAATTTTTTTGATGAATAGGGGCAGCAGGACAGGCACCTTTTTGCACAAGAAAATTAAATTCTTTTTTTTCTTTCATTTCTTCAGGTGTGGCACTGTGCAATTGTTTTAAATAAATCCTTTCAACCCCTTCCTACCCTTTTAATGCTAGTGTAGTTTGAGGTGAACGGCCTTACAAGGTCAGTGGTTAACTTCAAGCTATTGCCCATCTAGGAACGATGGGACTGACAGATGCAGTTCCAGACAAGGAATGCTTAGAGGACAGTAAGCATGGACCAAACTATTTGAGATGGCTGTGAGTAGTGTTTGCATATTGGCATCTCATACATTATGATGACAAGAATCTTTATTGATAAAGGCACAATATTATGCAGTTACTGACTCACAACCAGACAGCACAACCAGAGAAATTGTTCTGTGATTCTGTGTATCAAATGTATATGTGTTACAAATAATATCTCCTTTTCACTTCTTGACAGACAAAGAGCTCCTAAACAAAGGGTGCATCATCATGGAAAGGTTGAGGTGGTATTTTGTCATTCTGGTTTCATGATTGCTTTTGTGGCTGTCAATAACAAAGCTGACACTCTGAGGAACTTCCCAGTTGGACATTATACCTGAGTGTTGAAATCAGCAACTGAGGCCGAGCATTCAACTCAAATGCTGAATTACGCTAAATGTGATGACTTTAGATTTCTTTAACCCGTGAAGCCTATGATAAAAGGTGTGTAAATAAAGGGTAACTTCGGGAAATTATAGCCAAGTTCTAGACTGCACATTCAACATTATGTGATACGTGATCACAATCTCACTGCAAGCCTGGAAGTCTGGAAAGCTCTATTCAAAGTAGACTTCCACATCCAGTTGGAAAAGTGTTAAAGGAAGACTGGTTTTTGAGGTAGCAATTTAATCAAGTTGCTGGCTTTGGGTGCTTTTGAAGCTTCGCTTCAAACCTTTGTTCAAAACACATACACACAAAAGAGGGAACATTTCCTTCTTTTTGAGAGTTTTAGGCAGGTACTCCCAGATAACCAGTTACTTTGTTCAGGGAAATTATGACTGCCTTTCTTCATCTACAGCAAGGGAGCGTACACTGTGGCCACTTGAGAATTGCACAGCTCTGCTTAGTGATTATCAAGTAATGGCTGATTGCTCTTGCTAATGGGTTCACTTTTGATGTTGTTTGTGTCACGTCACTTCACATGCAGGATTCTGAAGTGTTTTGCTGAAAAGGAGCACAGTGTTAAACAAAACTGTCCTAGTATTTTCTTGCTTGTGAATGTAGGGGGTGTAAGCTATAGCAGAGACACCGGTGCTACATCTCTGCCATCATCATCACAGATAGAATGACGGAAAAATGGTAAAAAAAGATATAGAGCTTAGAATGGTGTAGTTCTTCAAAAAACAATTAACTATTTCCCTGTTATCATGCTTCTTCTTGCTATTTGATATCAAGTTATTAATACTTCATGCATTAGTTTTCATTTTTGAATGTTATCTTCCTGCACTACAAGTAATTCTCCAGTGAGTACTCACAGTTATTGCTCATGTACAGAGGGTGGATTTTTGTTTACATAAAATCCATACTTTCTTTCTGCTTTAAGGAATGATCTGTGAAACTGAGTTAAGTATGGATTGTGCACGGTACTAATTGTTTTACTTTCTTTTGTGTATTATGGCAAATATTTTGCATAGACCTTCTGAAAATGTCTATGTATTTACTTTTTGGTTTTATTTCTTAAAATCTTTATTCTCTTTCAGCATGATTGAAGATATTTCTGTCAGGACAGTTTCTTCATAGAAATCATCCCTGTTCTGAAACATCCTGCAATATTTTTCATTAAAATAGCTAGTCACATGTGTTGGCCTCTCCAGAACTGATGGAGCTTGGGTTTATTTGTACATTTTTATGTTCTTTTTCTATATTGGGATTGCATTGCTGTCAAGAAAAAATGGTTAAAATAACTTCCAGAGATAAATTACTTGGGATGGGATTTAAAAAGCCTGAGAGGTCTAATAAGAAAAATAATAAGTGAAGCAAAAAAACAGTGCAAACAGAAGAGCTGGTGTCTGCTGGCAGACTCAAGACTCAGAGCATTCACTAGAAGACCCATCTTCCAGTTTCATGATTGCTTCAAAGGACATCCTCCTACATCTGCAATATCCCTGAAAGGTGTTTTAATGGCCAACATTTTATTCTGGGGGAGAAGGGTGCTACCCATTTCTTTCACTGAACCTGATCCACCTTCCATAAAGCAACATCTCTGGAATAAGTACTGATGTCTGTATGTACAGTCTTCTAAATTAATACAGTGACCCATAAGTTTATCTTTTTTCCTCTTTATTACATGTATTTAATTAATGAACACTCAAGATTGACATTTCAAGTAGAATTGCCTAGTATGAGACTGAAAGTTTTGCCTCCTTCTCCTATAGCTACTTCTCCCAGTGTAGCTATAGGATCTGGGCAGGAAATATGTTTTAGAGAGATATATATGTGTTAAAATCCTCTCAAAAAAAACCCCAAAACCAAACCAAACCAATGAAAAAAAACCCAAAAAACAACAACTTTGCTGTTCCATCATTAAGCATTAGCTGTTGAACTGAATAATACATTTCATTTCCTCCAGAATGCCTGTAAACACAAAACCAATTTTCCTTCTCTGCCAAATGTAATTAAAAATTGTGGATCATTCTTGGAGAACAGAAGCCACAGTAGTTTGTAAAAATAGATTCACAGGAATTAATTTTAATAGTTTTTGTCATGGTGTTACTGAATGCACATGGAGAAAGTACTGAATATAGTTCATTTTATGTAGACCAAGAGTTACAAAGTCTCTGAAGCTAATTATACAGGGAAAGTTTTAGTGCAAAAGGAAATTACTTATTTGCATAGTGTTAATAGCCATATTTAGAACAGTGCTAGAATTGGAAAAAATTACTTATTTGCACTTTTGAAAATTCAGGAAGGTTTCTAAGTTGATCATAGGATGATAGAAAATTTCTGGTCAAGAGTGACTTCGGGAGGTTATCCAGTCTTACCTAATATTCAAAAAAGTGTCAACTATGAGGTCAGACCACATTATTTAAGACTTTACCCAGATGGGCCTTGAAAATATCTAGGAATGAAGACTGCATAACCTCTCTAGGCAACCTGATCCACTGCTTGACTGTCTTCATGCTGGAAAAGTATCTCCTATCCAGTCTGAATCTCTGCTCTTTCAACTTATATGCCTTGTATCATCCCATTGGCACACTCATCTGTGGAAAGCCTTCTTCCATCTTCTTGATGACATCCTTGTAGGTTTTAGAAGGTTGTTATTAGGTATGTGTCCCAACCCAAGCCTTCTTCTCTCCAGGCTGACAGGCTCTGTTCCCTCAGTCTCTCTTCCCAGACCAGGTGCTCCAGTCCCTTGACTGATCTAGTGGCCTCTGTAGAATGTTCCAGCTTGTCAAGGTCTTTCTTGTGTAAGTGGGCCCAAGGCTGAGTGCAGAATTTGGGATGAAGTCTGATGAAGGCTGAGCAGCAAAAGACAGCAATTTTCCTCCATATGACAGCTACACTCCTGCTAATACACTCCTTGGTACAGTTGACCTGTTGGCTGCCAGAGCACACTGCTGGCTCATGCTCAGCTTGCTGCTACCAAGACTCCCATTCCAGCAAAGCTGCTCCCCCAGCCAGAACATCACCAGCATGTGCTGTTGCCAGCAGTTTCTCCTTCCCAGGCACAGGACTTGTTGAATCTTTTAAGGTTCCTTCCAGACCCTCCCTGAACCCTGTCAAGTTCTTCTGAATGGTAGCGCCACCCTTGAGCATGTCAGGGATGCTGGGTTCTGCTACCCTTCTCAGGTACAGCTCCATAGGCATTCAAGCTAGTGGTGTTACTGCCCATTGATGTTATTTGTGGTAGAAGTGTGTAAAAGTGGAAAAAAACCCCAATATAACAATAACAAAAAAAAAGGAAAATGGTACATCTGAAATAACAAACATGGAATCAACACATGCTTAGCTAAAGCGAGCTTTCAGTCCATCTCTTGGCACAACAAATGTGACAAGTGAATGCAAAACGAAGAATGTAAAATTGTTCAGTCAAAAGCATATCTAAATCCCACATGCTTTTTCTGTGAAATAAGTACCCTCTTTACAAACCATTTTCATCCTTCACACCTGAGTAGACAGGCTGTGAGATACCCTCATTTCTGTGCCACAAATAAAAAAGGAATTCTAGGAAATTTCTTATCCTGAAGCCATTCAATATTAAGAAAAAGAAGATAAAAGAATAATAAAAATCATTATTCATGAAACTTAGTAGTATCTGCGTATGAATGCATTTATGTGTTTTTAAAATAATAACACTATGGGTGAGCTTGTAATGGTATACCAAACTTAAGTTTTATTGTCTTCTGATAAATGTCATTAATGTTTTCATCAGCATGGAAGTTTACAACCAATTTATGTAACCTGAAGATTATTTTCTCCTTGGAGCGGTCCTGGCAGTCTGATACAGAAGCCAAAAATGAATAAGAGGGGAACAAGTGGCAGGAAACTTCCAAAATGAATGGTACATATTGGATTGAGCTAGTCGAAAAGGATTATTAAATTACAAATTCAAAAAGGTATCTACTGGCCAGTTTTCTTTGGTGGACTTTCTTTGCCAAAGTGTATAGATTCATCAGAACTGACAGAGTGACAAGTGGACAAGAATCAGCATCCAGTAATTTTAGTTCAATGTAGGCTTTCATTTTATGATAGGCTTTCTTTGCAATACTTTTAATTTTACTAAAATAAATAAATAAATCTATAAATAAAATAAATAAATCTGTACATTGTGGCACTTAGCTGGTTGCTGCTTAAGTCTGATTTCCCAGAGAATCTGCAGACCTGCAGGTGCTGAGTTGAGACTAAATACACTGAAATATCCATAGTAGATAAGTTAGCAAACAATACCTTGATAATGTAGATTACTTCTCCTGGAAAAAAGAATTAACAGAAAATAGAAAATTTCTGGTCAGTAAGACAAAAGCAAACCTTGCTGTGGTATAAACAGCTAAGGTACTTCTCACTCACAAAAAAACATGCTAATTCTGATGATGATAGTGCCACTTTAATTTTTCTGTATACTCAGTCCTTTGGAATGAAGCAGGAGCTTTCAGCTCAACTCCTTCCTATCCATACAACCACACACAGGACATGTTTTTGTTCTGTTCTCATGCTCATTCCCAATGGGAATCACCAGCTAGCTGGAAAAAGTGACCAGCAAGGTTTGTTTATTAGTATTTTCTTGCAAGATTAAATCATGTATATTTTTACTTTTAGACTAATAATGTCTTTTGAAAATGCAAGTTTCCAGCACTGGTCAACTTAAGCCCCTTTTTTTCTTTATATTCTCATTACACTTCTGGAATCCTATTTAACCACAAATTGCAGTCTCTTTCGCTCAATGAGTGTGAAATACCCCACAAAATTTGGAACCCAATACTGTCTAAGCAACCTAGGACTGCTCTTTCCATATGGTACTGGAACCAAAGCACACCTGTTCTATCTGAATATCACTCTGCCTCCTCATCCTACCTTCATGTAATATATCACCTCACACAAGACACATAAGAGCAGAAATTAATTCGATGGTCTATATTTAAATTTATTTTATTCACTCTAGTTCAACGGTATAGAAAAGTATCAAATGAGATTGTGTAAGGTTCATCGGTAAGGTTCTTTTAAAATAACACACACTTGAAAGTTTAAATTTCACCAGATGAACCATCAGAAAAGGTAAAAATGTAACATGGAGAAGATAGAAATAACACAATATGGTGCAAAATCCTTTTAGGAAATATAAAATGTCTGACAAAATCTGTAGTTTATGAAGACTACAGTTAGACCACATCTGATGTGATCTACAGAGCTTTAAAAAATAAATTTATGTTATAAAACACCTCTTGTATTTTTCTTATAAAGAAACCAGAGAGCATTCTTTCTGGCTTCTTATTATTGGAATAGTATTTAGATAAATATTTTATTCCTTCCATAGCTGTAAATATTGCTGTGTTAAAATGATTTAATAGCCTTTTCTGCTTGGATGGGAGCCTGTCTCCATGTGGGCATTACACACTCTGCATTCACCATTTTGCAATCCACTCCTTCACCTTCTTATGACAGAAACTCTTTGGCTGCTGTACCAATTCAAATGAATTCTCAAATCTGAATTAGATACGAGCTTAGCCATGCCATATGTGGGCAGCATTGTGCACCTGAGAAATGTTAACAGAAGCCAGAACACTAAGCCAGAAGTAACTTTCATGAGCTGGCAAGAATTGCCAAGAAGAGTGATGAGACCTTGGAGCCTAAATTCTGTATTTTTTTTTTTCCAGGAAGATGAGGAATGTTGTGTTTGACAAGATGACTTGCAGAGGCGACTCCCAACCAGTATTATTCTATGAATCCATGATTCTATGATTCCAGATGGAAGAAGTGACCTTTACTTCAGTCTTTGTGTCACAGTGATCCAGACAAAAATCTGGAATGCCAGTTTGTACCCGTGGTGTTGGCCTGGGGACATCAGCCATAGCTGTTGCTCTGGCCAGGGTCCACAGAAGTCTAAAAGTGAATTTGTGCTTGGGATGTAGAATACACACAATTGCACCATCACACCCACTTCTGAGAGCCCACCACCAATCTGTAAGGACCAGTTCAAGCTTGACAAGACCACACACAATGGGCATGATTACAATAAAAGTCCTCCCTTCCCTTCACCTTTGCCTTTGCTTTCTTCCCAATGGCACCTGCAGTATCTGCAGCATCCCACTAAGCTGTTCCTAAGGCTCAGCTGCTCTGCTAAGTCAGACAGACAGCACAGACAGACAGCGTTGTTAGAGGTGGGGCAGGTGTAGAAAGCTCTGAGTTGGCTTCTAAACAACACTTAGGGCAAGAGGATGAATTGGAGCTGCATAAATTCAGTGTGCAGAGAGACTCTGCATGGCTGGTAAAACACCATGAATAATGCAGAATCCAGGGAAAGTCAAAATGTGGTGAACCAGGTGATAAAGAGCCAGGGATAAAGATTTGCCTTGGCAGTGGCTGGAAGAAGGCAGAGAAAACCCATTTTTGACTGCTATGAGGAAAGATTGAAGGTCATGGGTGCTCATGCAGGAAGTGGAAGTTCTTTGGCCACTGCCACACAGGCATGGATGGTCTCATACCTCTGCCTTCCCCAGCAGCAGCTCAGATACCTAGGGAAAGAATAGATAAATAAAGAAAACATGTAGTGATAAATGCCCCAAATACTTTTCCAGCATCAAGGAATTACAGCTTGGAAACTTGCCAGTGCAGAATGATTTGTCTATGTATTACCACTCCACGGATGTATCTCCTTTACACTATCCCTTCTCCCATCAAAGCCATACAAATCATCAGTCATCACCAGCAGCTGGCAAGGAGTTTTACAGTTTAACACTGGGTGATTAACCTTCTCCTTTGATTGGTTTGACCTGCTACTTACTAGCCTTATTTGATGGTTCCTAGGGGTTTTTTTTTGGTAGAAGCAGTGATATGTATCCTCTCTCTCTCCCCCTGTGCACTTTTGATTTTGTAGGCTTTGTTTGGTCCATTTTCCATGACCTCGGTCATCTCCAGCCTAAGTGGAAGAGTTACTGTCAAGTTGTTCTCATACAGAGACTTCCCATACCCTTTATCTTCACTGTTGACCTTGTCCATAAGTTTTCCAATCCTGCTATAGCCTTCTTTGCATTTGAGTTGAATAGAGGAGGAAGTTGGCAAGGAACAGTTTGAGAACTGCATGGCAGTAGCGTGGCAGTATCTTTAGTTCTCTATTCTTTCTCTAATAATTTACCAGCACTTACCATGGATTTTGGCCAAGGGCTGCTTGTGCTGAGCACTCATTTGATGTTCCCATGAAACTATTCATTTCACAAAATAGGCAACTCTATCATATGCAGAGGCATTAAAAGTTGATAATTTAAAAGGGACTGCTGTATGTTAATGGAACTTTTAGAGCAGTCTAGATAATTCCAGGGGAAAAAAAGGGCTGTATGATTTTATTTATTCGTTGAAAGAAAAGCTGCAGGTTTTTATCCAGACAATAAGGAAAATTCTGTAAACAAAATTTTCAGATTACCAAAGTCAGGAATCCTGTACTTTTACGCATCAAGAAACACTGTGAGGAAAACAACTGACCCAGAAACTCCACAGATCATTTTTACCCTATTACATGGAACTTTATCATATAAAATAGGCAGAAGTTGAATGACGTTTCCTGAATTTGCCTAAGAGAATCTCAACAGGAAATAAACTGAGTTGCAGGGGATCTTCCTTTTGGGTTTTGTGTTTGTTTCGTTTTAGTAATTTGATCGTCAATTTTGTTTCAGGACAATTCCAGTATTTTTTCATGTCTTTTAATCTACTGGTTTAAATGTACATTAACTCTATGATAGAAAGCAAGAACTTGGGCTTTGAACTCCAGCATGGAGGATGAGCATTTAATTACTTCTATGGCTTCTATGGCCTTTTATTTATTAAACAGAGGAAAAAATGAAAGTGAACAAAATTTTTTCTACCAGAAGTAATTTTGATGGTCTATTCATGTGCATTTCCACTAATGATTCTTCAACTTTTTTTTTTCTCATTTTTAACCCTGCAAAACTGGGAAATAAACAACAGAATAGGCTTCCAAAACTTCATTTAGAAATTGGAAATGGGAAAACTTCCTTTAACACTTTGGAGAAAATGAAGTTTTGGGGAAAAAAAATTGGGAGAAAAAGTTTGGTTTTGGTAACACCTAACAATATTCTCATTCACTGTGCTTTGAATTTGTACACAATTTTTGCTTGCTTCACTCAGAAATTTGAAATAAATATGCTTATAAAAAATTCTAAATTACTCATAAGGTAGGTAAAGTTGGGTTTAGTGATAAAAATTTGTTTACGCTTGAACAATATAGTGAGGAACATTAACCTCCACTTAATGGCACATTATATTCTTCAGCTGCCCACCTGTTTACATGAATGAGATAATCAATATCACTTGCATAACAACACAAATAAGTACCCAGATATCCTTCCTGGACTTGAGAAACATTGGGTTTACTCTGCATTCAGTGAGTCAACTGAAAAAAGGAGACACCCTATTTTTCACAATGAAATTTAAAAAAAACTGTCATCCCAGGAACCTTCTGAAAGACACTTCACATCTACAGCCTGATTTTGTCTTCAGCTATTACACTTACAACAACACAACACCAACACTTCGGGGAAGATCAGTTGGCATAAAACCAGAGAGAGACTCTGGTGAAACCCATCCTGCAGAGAGCACTCCAGGGCAAAGGAACTGGCAGATGTGATTCCCAAGATCTACATCTTTGTCCAGTGACTGTGGGAGGTACAATGATGGTAGCTCCAGGTAGTGAAGCAAAAATGGGTGTTTTTCCAGCTTCTAGGGACTTCTGCTTTTGCTCTGTGAAAAAAACCATCTGGGCTCAATAAAAAGATCATCATTCCTCATTTCATACTTTGGCTTTTATTTACAGTTAAGTCTTTATCTTTTTGTCCTATTGCAATATCTTTTCCCTTTGTGCTTACTGTGGATAAGTATTATTGCTTTTTCTATTGTAGCAATGCCCAGAAGCCAAGAGAGATCAGAATCCTGATGTATTTGGAACACACTTGGTACACACAAGTGGTAGAATGTACTAGTTTGAAAACAAACCAGTGGGAGATCACAAGTCAGAATTATAATTTAATAGGAAAACCAAAATAAATGCAATAGTACAAGAACACTGAGAGAGTCAGGATACAACCTGACACCCTGTTAGTCAGGGTGGTGGTAGCAGTCCAGATGAAGGGATCCTGTAGAAAAGGGTCTGGTTTTCACATGAAGGTCCAGTGGTGGCTCCTGTCCTCTGGGAATCCCATAGGTAAGGGCTGCTTGTGCTGTTCCAAGCCTCAGATTATATCCAGGTGGGAATGCTTGGCTCCTCCCCCTGGGCAGAGCATCTCACAGTGGGCTGATGTAATTCTATGAGTCATGCGGTGGGTCCTTGATGGCCCATTGTCATGGGTTAGCTAGCATAGTCTCGGAATCAAACAGAGATATCTCCGGAGGGAGTTATCAGGGATGAGCCACGGTAGGAGATAACGAACACTGCCCCCCCTGCTTTGACAGCTTGCAAAGATGATAATAGAATACATGCTTTGGGTTACATCTTACACTGTAACCTAGGAGAAGAAGCAATTTCTACTTGTAAGCATTCACTCCCAAAAGGACATAGTTAACAGAGTGGCAAGAGAAAAAGAAAAATTATTGTGGTTTGGTTTTCTCAGAGTTACACAGCTGGGTAGTGGAAGAGGCACAAATAAATCAAAAGGTGATGGCTGCTATAGACTTTGCAGCGCAACAGAACTGCAGTGAATCTAGCAGGGGGCCAGACTGAGATGGCTGAGGGGCTGGAGCATATGATATACAGTGAGAAGCTGGGAATTTGATTGTTTAGCTTAAAGAGAAGCTCAGGGAATCCAATTGTTGTGTTATTCTGCCCAAAGGAGTTCAAAGAAAGGAGCAAAGACAATACTCAGGCTGGAAGAAGGAAAATTCCAAGTGGATGGAAGGAAAAGCTTTCCTTCTTCTGTGATTCTGTGTATTCACTACTGGATTTTGGCCACAAATACTTCTACTAAACACAAGATTGTTCATCTTCTGAAAACTAGATCTGGTATGGTGAGAAGTCATCTGTGTTTCAAGCAAGTAGCCAAGTGAGAAAAGAAGACAAGACAGTTTTGAAGAAAAGCATTTGTATACATTTGCTCACAGTCTAGAAGTTACTCCGTGATTTCATACTCATGGTGAGGTATTCTTAAACCCAGACCCACATACTTTTTTATTGTCCCAAAAGAATATGATTCTGTGCTATCACATTGTCTTACTGGTTATAACAAACCCATCTGACTGTATCCCTGAACTGAGCCTCTGGTTACATAGATAAGCCAAGTCATGGCCACTGCTGATAGCTAAGACACAGGCACAGAAATAATTGCTGGTGTCACCCTCTACCACAACAAACATTTTTCTAAGATAGCAGTGATTGTCTTTCCGTTGTGTTTTATGTGAAATTTACTTTTTTTGTCACAGCATTTCATACAAGCTCTATCTGTAAACACTTCCATATTGCAGAACTGGCAAAATCTGATAGCAAATACTTAGGAGCTGAAGGTGAAGGGTAATAAAACCAGAATCCTCTTGATTAAAGGAGAGAAAACCTTAAATATCAATTTGGTATTGAATTAAAAATCTCACTTTGATGCGAGCCTTTATTCTTCAGTGTTAGTTGATTCATTTTTGGAGAACAGTCAGAAGCCCTTAAGGAAGTGTTGGTTTGGTCACTGCAGTGTCCATTTTATCTATAACTTGCATTAAATAAGTGAGGCATACTAATGTGATATATTTTTATCTGCTTTGAATAGATATCCATTTATGCATGTCGATAATTAGCAGCTTTTACCCCAACAAGAATGCCACAAGAGGTTTGTTGTTTTGTTGGGAGGTTTTTGATGTTGGTTTTGGGGGGGGGGGTTGTTATTTGTTTCAGTGTATTCCTTTGAATATACTTGTTAGTTTCCTTTAAATACACTTGTTCGTTTTTTGGATGCCTGATTGAAGGTCCATAGAAATGGACAAGACTTTAGATTTCAATATAGTAAGTGCACAATTAGTCTGAGAAAGCAGAAATGTTGCAAAATGATTAGAGGATCAGGGACATGGATCATTGATAAAGGGAACAAATCAATAACTGTACAAGCAAAAGCCTGCAAGCAAAAGGCCTGCATGAGAAAAACCCTCCATGAGAAGTGCCTGTGTGAGAAACAGGCCTGGGAACAAGAAGGGAGCTTTGAAGAGGTGCAGCTGTGCAGATAAGATGTACTGACCAGGAGAAGGGAGGGTGAACTCTGAATTCTTTAATCATAACATAACTAGTAGATGCTTGCCAATGTAGTCTAATTATGTAGAAGCAGAAATGCGCTGTGATAGGTTTAAGCCAATTAGGAGTTAACAAGCTGGTATACTATATAAGTGCCTCTGGATTGTTAATAAACGGAGCTTGCTTTTATCAATCATATTGGCTGTTCTGCAATGTCTCCCCCCGCCGCAGTCGCCGGACTTATCCAACACAGAAACAGTAACCAAAAAGTCTTTTAAAAAGGTCAGCCATTCCTCAGTTTCTTTAACTGAAGAGTTTGCCACAAAACAACTTACTTAATGTAAAACATGTAGCAGTTTTAGTTGCTCTATTATGATGTGGGTTGCTCACTTTTAAATTTCAGACAATGATGTGGATTTTGATAATTTTGCAACCCATCCCAGATCTCTTTAGGAAGAATCTATTTTAAACATATATGACAGAGCAGGCTGTATATTCATGTCTATTAACTTCTGCTTTTCTTTTAATCGCCAGGCAACAGGGAAGGGATGATACTTAAAGTTATCTTGAAAGGTCTTGCATTTTAGATTGTGTTGGCATACTTCATATATTTGTATATAAATTGGTCCTCAGAAAACGTTCTCTAGAATTATAAAATGAGCCGTAAGCAATTAGTGACAAAAAAATAGAGTATGTCTGTCTTTATGTATTTATTTCTGCACTGGGAACAGCGTGTCTTAATATATTTTTTCCAAAGTAAAATGTTTCTAAGAGAATTTCTTTTTGCCTTGTGTATTTGAAACACAATAACATTTTATTGATCTGTGAACTTCCATCAGGTGTTATAATTGCATCAGGTGAAACATTTGGTCCATAATACTAACTTTAGTAGACCTAAGTACTTAGCCAATATTTGGGGCTCTACACACTGTTTATGTTGGTTTAGACACTGAAAATAATGATAGAAGGCAGCTTATCCACTTAACAAAAACCTCTCAAAATGGCACATAATTTTGTTTTCTTGTACTACAAAAGCTCTAATTTAGCTTATTTTAGCTTATTGACAGCTCTGGAGCTTCAGAGACAGTTATGTCTCAGAGCCACACATTTTTTCTGTGCCTGAGGCCACGGTTATTTTTTTGTTCTTCTCTAATGGTTCTTTTCATTGTCTTTTTTCTCTGGTTAATGGGGAATTAGGCTCTGGAAATGTGTGCCATAAGCAGTTAAGCCCAGTTCTCCCAAACTCTTCAGGAAGCCCTGCTATCTCCAGGACAATAGTCTGAACTGCTCTGATACCTGAACTTCTTTATTAGCTTCATTCTAACTTTCTACAATATTTTGACAGTCAGATTTACTCATCATTTGAGTCTAACTCATAATGGTCCAAAGGACCCATTTAGGTTGGAAGAAGCATAAGTAGGAATCAGCACCCTTGCTGAGCAGATTTTCTCCTGTGCCACCCTGTAGGCAGCAGGAACTGGTATAATCTAAGAGTTGGCACTTGCAGAACCTGCTCTGAAAGTGCAGTCATTAACTCTTCAATGGTGCACTGAAATCAGGACTTTCGGCTTTTCCTGTTCTTAACCTTCCTTGAGGAAGAACAACATTGGCATATCTATCATGTTAAGGGGATATCAGAGGTTTTAAGACCAGAGTTCTGATCACATCAAAAGACACTTTAATAAACTTATTGTCAATCTGCAGAGAATAGCAATTGCTCTTCTTGTTTAGATTGCTCACTTGGTTTCAAATAGCTGCTCTGATAAAAGTTTAAGTATTTTACAGCAAGTATTCTTTGAATAAGAAATTGGAATCCAAGTAGTTTTCCTCCTGAGAGCTTCTGCTCCCAGACTAGAGGATCACATTTCATTCTCTTGTAGATTCAGATAATTCACAGAATAATAGAAAATGTGTTACAACCAACAGTTTGCTGCCTAGGCTACAGTCTACCAAAAAGAGTATCCGTTTTCAATTGTTTTTAACATGGAGCTAGTTTGTCTCATTCCTGCTGTTAACATAATTCTTTTGTTTACCGTCTGTCTTAATTACTGTCTTTCAGTCTTTTCTCCCTTGTCCTGTCACTACATACCCTCATAAATAGTTTTGCCCCATCTTTCCTTTAAGTTCCCTTCAGTTACTGGAAGGCCACAATTAAGTCACCTCAAAGCCTTCTCTTTTCCAGACTGAGCAATCCTAATTCCCTCAACCTTTCCTCATAGGGGAGGTTCTCCATCCCTCTATTCATCTTGGTGGCTTCCTCTGGACTCATTCCAACAGGTCCTGTGCTGGGGCTCCCAGAGATGGATGCAGCACTGCAGGTGGGGTCTCACCCGAGCAGAGGGGCAGAATCCCCTCGCTCACCCTGCTGCCCACGCTGCTTTGGATGCAGCCCGGGACACGTTTGGCTTTCCGGGCTGTGAGTGCACAGTGCTGGGTCATGTCCAGCCTCTCACCCACCAGCACCCTCAGGTCTTTCTGGGCAGGGCTGCTCTGATTTGTTCATTCCCCAGCCTGTGCTGGTGCACTGGGGGTTGCCCTGACCCAGGTGTAGCACCTTGCACTTGGTCTCGTTAAACCTCATGAGATTCCCATGTGCCCACCTCTTGAGCTTATCCAGGTCCCTCTGGATGCCATCCCATCCTCAGGTGTGTCAACTGCACCACTCAGCTGGGTGTCATCTGCAAATTTGCTGAGGGTGCATTCAATACCTTCCTCTGTACCATTAATGAAGATATTAAATAACACTGGTCCCAATATGGACCCTTAAAGGACATCTCTTGTCACTGATGCCCATTGGGACTCTGAGCTGTTGATCACTACCTTCTGGATGTGACTCTCCAATCTGGAGAGAAGGATTTTGTGGGGAACTCTGTCAGAGGCTTTACAGAAGACCACAGAAATGAGTTCTGTAGCTCTTCTCTTGTTCACTGATGCAGTCACTCCACCATAGAAAGCTACCAGTTTGCTCAGACAGAATTTTCCCTTAGTGAAGCCATGCTGTCTGTCCCAAACCACCTCACTGTCCTCCATGTGCTTTAGCACAGCTTCTAGGAGGATCTGTTCCATGATCTTCCCAGGCCCAGAGGAGAGGCTGTCAGTTCAGTAGTTCCCAGGGTTCTCCTTCCTTCCCCCTTAAAAATGGGTACTATGTTTCCCTTTTTCCAGTCACCCGGGACTTCCTCTGACCACCATGACTTTTTGAATATCATGGAAAGTGGCTTGGCAACTACATCAGCCAATTCCTTCAGGACTCTGGGATGCATTCTCTGGGTTCCAGGAGCTAACATGAGAAACACTCTTCAGAGAATACCCTGTACAGTAATGCCTGGGTTCACATCCATGCCAGTATGAGGCACCAGCCTTGAGTCTACCGTGGTCTTGTCTACCCTGCATGAGACCACCGATATGGCCAGGTTTTGGCTTTTCTGAATCCTTCAGGTGTAACAACTGTCTGAAAAGCCTCCAAATACGTCACCTTTGCTCCAGTGAAGAAAAACTTCTCCTACACAACTTTAGACAGGGCTCTCTACTGGCCTGTGGCTATGATGGGAACATCCAGCAGATTCTTTGGAGGCACTGACATTTGGAGGAGATTGCCAGGGAGCAAAGCATGGCATGAGAAGCAGCACTGCAGTCAGCAGCAGCAGGATGGGATGCCATTGATGTGCTGATTACCATGGTTGGCTTGCTACAGATCTAACTACCCCTGTGTAGGCGTGCATGTCTCTAATGTATTGCCTCTGTGAGCTTTTGAACAGCCAGTGTCAGAGATGAGCCCTTTTGTCACCTAGGGCTAGACTCACAAGGAGATATGTGAGCCCAAAAATGTAAAAGGGCACCTCCTGGGATTCATTTTTGTTCCTTTGCTAGATTTTCAATTCTCATTACTTTTTAATAAGAAGGACGTTGGGCATCTATGCATAGTTCCACCCTCTTTTAAAAGCAGTCATTATACCTCAGAGAAGAGACAAGGACTCTGTCTAGACTCTTTCTGCAGCTGTTAGGTCCCAGACATTCCGGTTTCATTAATCCCTACAGCCCAGGTGTCCCTGAGGAACTTCAAGAGGAATATTGCTGCTGAGTTGGGGAGACAGTGCAATGCAATGGTTCAAAGTAGCAGCAGGAGCGCTGAATGTGATATCAAAATACCAAGTCATTTATACTAAGTCTGGGAATTTTAAAATTTCAATATATTGAAGTTGCAACAGCTTTTGCATATGCAGAAAGGCGTGGTTGCTTAGGCAAAACAATACTTCTCCCGCCCCAAAATAGAAGAGGAAAAGTTAGGGGAAGGCATTTAAATTGTTTCTTTGCAATGCTAGAGAATTTTTCACTAAAGTGGTAATGGAAAACCTTCAGTAAAACTGACAGATACTGTTCCAAGTGTGAATACAAAAATGTGTTTCACATACATCAACAGCCAGAACTGAAAGTTTGGGGAAAGAGCGTAAGAACAGGGCTAGTAGGGAGTGATATTGTTCTGTCAAATACTAGGAAACCCACTTGTTATGTAAAAACAAACTACATGTTTCATTATCCCTCAGTTTTATCACTGTAAATAAAAAAGTCAAACCCAAGTTGTAACTTCTGTAAAAGAAAGAGCAGAGAATGCTTTGGATGCAGTGGTAAATTCAATCCCCCAAATCTGGTACTTCTATTTTGTTAACACATTTCCTCATGTAATTTTTTTTAACATTTTATCTGGCTCTGCTCCAGGACTCCAAGTATGACTGGATTCATGGCAATACAGTAAGCAAAGAGTTGTGCAGCATGTCATATCCTTTGTGTAAAGTGAAGGGGCACTTAAATCATAGGATCTCTCTTTGCATCTGGTCAAAGCAGATAACACTGCTATTTGTTAGGCACATGGCAGTTATCTGCCCAGACTGTTTGCGTAGCCACTTGTGAATAGATCACAAAACCTAGCATGGGTGCACTTAATTCAACAGGCAAAATGGATGTTCTCACACTAAATCACTTCTTTGAGGGACTTCTCAAGTCAAAGGTTGTATCTGCCTTTTTCATTGTAATAACTTTTGATGGATGGCCTTCTCTGGATTTGTCTAATCACTTTTACGAATCATATATATTTTGGGCATTTATGGCTTTCTGGGGTGCTTTCTGGGGCAAAGAATTCTATAGCTTAATTACACTTTTTGTGGAAGAAGTCTTTTGCTTGCTTTTGATCTGCAGCTTGGTGATTTCTTTTGATCTTTACTATAGTTCTTGTAGAAAATAGTGAATTATTCCCTAATCACTTTTTTTTAGGGCATCATGGCTTTTTAGATTTTGTCATGCTGTCTCATGCAATTATTTCTTTTCTATATTGAGTGATCCTAAATTCACTTAATCTCTGCTTGTGTAAAAACTCTTAGATGCATTTGCTTTGTTGTCCTGTGCCCAGCACTTCCATAAAATAGATCCTGGATGGGAAGGTATATATTGAAAACTACAAAAGCATTTGTCAAAAATTTACCCTGAGTAGGCAGTGTGTTGAGGTCAGAGGGACTAGCATGGATAAGATCCATTTCTCCAAGCCTCAATGAAACTTCTTTTCTTCCTACAAAGCTTTCTTTGCTGACTTGTGTCGCTGCAATGAGTCAGAACATGGTCTTGACAATGCTGCCTTTTCTGCTGCACAGCCCCAAGTCAGCCCAACACCTAAATAAATCACAGATCATGTGGCTTTAAGAAGTGTAAGGCTGTGACTGAAAAGGGTCTAAAAGAATTCTTACTAGAAGCTATCAAACCAAGGCTGTGAAAATAAGAAATGCCAGGACTAAGACAAACTTTTGTCTGCTTCATTGTGATGCATGCAAGTTTTAGATTTTCTTCTCTTCCAATAGAAACTGGAAGCTCCCCCAGAAAATGCATATTACATTCACAGGATGATATAGATTGGAAGAGACATCTGCTGGTCTTCCATCAAGCCTTCTGCTTCAAGCAAGTGCACTGTTGAAGCTAAAACAGGTAGCTCACGGCCATGTCCTAACAAGGACATCTTTGACATCTTTAATGACAGAAATTTCACCATCTCCCTGGGCAAGCTGTTCCACTGCTAAAACAGCTTCATTGTGAAATTTCTTTTCTAGTATCTTAATTGTGATATCTCTTTAGTAACTTCTGAAATAACAGATTTAGAATTTTAGGTTTTTTTCAGAGGTCCCTTTTAATTGTCCCAAAAGAGTGACAAAAGAAAAAAACAGTTTTTCTCTTTTTTTGACATAACCACTGAAAAGGCAGGCTCAACCAGTGGACCTTACACCTATTTTGGCAGACTGGACTTACACTGATTAGAGATCTTAAGTCTTGTACGGCCTTTCTGTACCTTTGTCCTTTGGTGTTATTTTCCTCTGGGCCATGACCTCTTCCTGATTAAGGCACTCCTCTCATCGCTACCTAATTTTTTTTCATTTTATTCCCATTTCCCCACACCCTTTGGATTTTCCCCAGTTTCAGTCTCCCTGATGAGGCCATTATTCCCAGTCTTCTTGAAAGTAGGCTCCTGCACCATCAGTCTGGCCCAGCTTGCACCTAGGGCTGCGTCCCGCTCGCGTGGTTTCCCACCAGCAGGAGGAGTGCTGCGATCGCAAGAGAGCCGTCACCTCCTTTCACAGCCAGGTGCTGCAGCACTGGGGCAGGAACCACAGGTGCATTTCTGTTCAGTTCTTCAACTTCAAGCTCGCTTCAGGTGAACAAGAGAAATAATTATCTCCGTTGACATTTCAAGAGGAAAAATAAGGATTTTCTCCTGAAAAACAAACAAACAAACAAGTGCATAACTCATATTTGTATGGTTTGATTTGACTAGAACTTGCTCAACAAACTGTTACACCACTTTCATGTATTCACATATAATATTTATGTCCTCATATGATACTTATACTTTTTTTCTTACTTAGATTTTAATTTTGAAACATACTTTCTCTCAAAATGGCATAAACATTTTCCAGAATAATGAGGAGGCAGGGGATGTGTGAACCATACACCAGGTAAGTTTTTTTCTACCAAGGTCTTCACCCTAGAGAACAGATACATTCTGCTAAAGCATTAGTTATGACATCACAACAAAACAAATACTGTGTCTAAATAACAATCTCTAACTGGTTTCTAAGGGCCTGTTGTGTATCAATTTGATACATGAAAATGTACTGTTAATTCGGTAATATTATTACGCAGCTGACCCTGTGTGTTGAAAAGGAGCAGATCCCTGTTAGAGGATGCAGGTGTGTGGATTCCTTCCTGCCCATGTGACTGGTGGAGCCACCCAAATCCTAACGACAGCACAAGATTTCAGAGAGCAAATAGTTTAGTGCACTTATGAAGAACCTAAAGGGAAACTATCCTGGCTGGAGATACCTGGAAGACTGGCTCTAGTGCACCCGTGCAGCAGCCATTGTTACGTGAAGCTTGTACTGGCAGTTTCAACATTTAGATCTCCCTGCCCGACTTTCTTACATAGTTATTGAAACAACTATTTTCTCCCCAGCAGACACTAGTAATGGGACTTAACTCTTCATTTTTGACAATTTTACATTTCTTATATCTTTGAAAATCAATAACTGAATTAAAAGTTCCATTCAATTTACACTAAATATAGTAGAATTTCAGAATAGCTTCCAAAGTTCTGAATTAAAATTTATATGTTGATGACAGCAGTTTATCAAGGAGTGTTGCTAAATTCACACTGGCAGGATTTCCCTTTTTTTGTTATTTCTGTCTCCTTTTCTGGCCTGAAAACCTCAGCACAATTTTTATAGCATATTCAACCTGAAGTGCTACCCAGAGAACAACAAACATAAAACTCTTTTTTTCTGTTGGCACTAAAATTTAATCAGCAATATACTAATTGAAATAGAAATACTATAACATAAAATCTTTAAGTAATTTACAGAAGCAGATATTCCAAACAGAAGATACTGTTAGAGAGTATCACCAAATCATTGTCATTTGCTTGCAGTTTGCCTTCAGAGTCATAGTCATAAAACCATGGAATCATTGAATGGTTTGTGTTGGAAGAGACCTTAAAGATCGTCTGGTTTCCGTGCCTTGGGCAGGGATACCTTCCACTAGATCAGGTTGATCCAGCCTGGCCTTGAACACCTCCAGGGATAGGACATCCACAACTTCTCTGGGCAACTGTTCCAGTGCCTCACCACCCTCACAGTGAAGAATTTCTTTTAATATCCAATCCAAACCTACTCTCATTTGAAGCTATTCCCTCTTGCCCTGTCACTCCATGCCCTTGTAAAAACTCCCTTTTTCTTTTAGGCTCCCTTCAGATACTGGAAGACTGCTACAAGGTCTCCCTGGAGCCTTCTCCTTTCCAGGCTGAACAACCCCAACTCTCTCAGCCTGTGTTCATAGGAGAGGTGCTCCACCTCTGAGCATCTTTGTGTCCCTCCTCTTGACTCAATCAAACAGGTCCATGTACTGATGTTGGGGTCCCCAGACCTGCACACAGGACTCCAGGTGGGTTCTCACAAGAGCAGAGGGGTGGAATCACCTCTGCTGATTATGCTTTTTTTGGATGCAGAATATGGCTGTCTGCAAACCAAAATAGAGTAGGCATATCTAGTGTTATGGCATAAGTCCATATGATAGTAGGTCACCCCTGAGGTATTTCCTGTAGTGAAATAACTGGCTAATTTGGTATATAACCACAGGTGTAGAAGGCTGTAAATCAGTTTTCTTAATACCCAACTTTTCTGCCCTTTTATTGGAAAGAGCAGTACAGGGCCCCAGGGGCCACCTGGTACATGAACAGATCAGTGAGGGACCTTACGTATGTACATGTTCTTTACTTGTGGCTTCCCTGCAAGCAGCATCTCCAGGCACAATTGGAAAAGAAGGCACAGAATTCTGGTTCTGCCAAGAAAAACCCCTCTCAGCAATACAGTGTAATAGGGAAAGCTGGAAGTTGTTTATGCAAAAGTTTGGGATACCGACCACGGTTCAGTGTGCACACCTCCAGTTGCTGAGCTGCCTTGGCTCTCTGGCTGCTGTGTTGGATTAACCCTGGCCAGCAGCCAAATACCCATCCAGGCCCTCACCCACTCCCCTCTCCCATGAGGCAGAAAGCAGAAGGAAGGGAGGACAGAAGACTCATGGATCAAGACACTACCATTTGATGACTGCAGCAAAAGCTACATACATGAACAGAACAGAAAGAGGAATTCATTCACTACATGTTTTTCTTTATATCCCTAGTGATGTACTTGTTTCTAACTAGAAAACTTGCAGAACATTTCCATTTTGAAGGGGTTTGGGTTTACAGATATGTACACTGAGATGTTTAATTTAATGCAAAATGCATGAATTGACAAAGATAGTTGCTATACTCATAACTGTTTTCTCAAGTGAATTCTAAGCTTAAGAGATTAAATAGTTCATATGAGAAAAATGTACCAACTTTGTGATTCCTGCCTTGGGCACAGAACTGCTTTTCATTACTTTCAACACAGAAAGATTTGTCTAAAATTCTCTATGTTGAAAATAATGACTGAGCTGAAAATGTTGCAATGCACAAGGATTTTTGAATGAATAAATTTTTACATGCTAATAGGCATAACTGGTGTGTTTCAACTGTAATTAATGTTACATAAGGGCATGAAGGCTAGCTTTATTTTTATAATTCCTTCCATGACTATTCCAGATTAGATTTTTACAGTAAATTAATCAGTCCATTGAAATGTTTCCAGATGAGAGGATGCATGCAAATAAAGCAACTTAAAATCCTAATTATTATCAGAATTGGCTTTTGCAGCATGTGAATGAATTTCATCTGACTTCTATGCTCATTAAAAGTTTAAAAAAGATAATTTATTTTTATTTCAAAAAGTCACACTATCTTTTCATAATTCTGACAATAAGGTTTTTCATGGCTGGTTCGCTGTGACAATAGCCTAATTAAGCATATTTTGTTTACATAAAAATTCATAGATATACTAATGTAGGGGATGAAGAAGAAAGGTGAGAGGGATGAAATATCAGAAAGCAATGATGAAAACACACCTGTCTTTGGTTAGGATTAAAAGAAAGTCCTCTTAAATGTCCATAACTTTCTCCAGTTCTTGAGGTAAGGATAATCCCTAAGATGTTGGATTTCTCAAACATTTTACTCTTGTTAATCTGTGATTTTCATTTTCTTTCATGGGCAATTTTAAACTTAAATGTATGCTGTCTTATAACAGTAGTTTAACAAGTGCAACTCACAGTTCTCTCCAAGAAAGAATTTTCTTTTTGCCTGAGTCATGTTCCATTTTTTAAGAAAATTTCCTTTCTCTCTTTAATATCATGACTCTTGTACACGTATCTGTGGACAGTGAGCACTTCAAGATCCTTGAAATGAAGATGCGAGTTCCCTGGAACGTAAAGGGTGTGGTTCAACCCTCTTCCAGCTAGGAAAGCAGCGAAACTTAATGTTCCTCCTTCCTAAATGACAACTGATAATTATGCCAAAATTCCAGTTGCAGCACCAAAAGTTAGTTGTGAGTTGAAAACCTTCTGAGTACGTAAGGCATAGGTCTTGAGCATGTTTAATTTCTGTGTCCATGAAGACTTGAGCAGAACTGACCTTGGTTTAGAATCGTAAGAGGTGCACAAGCCTTGTCCTCTCTCTCCAGATCAAGGCACGCTCCGGAGTCCAAGCTTACATAGCCCGGGAATACTAGCATTCAAAATTAAGATTATTTGTGTAATTGTTCAAATCTGTTTGCCAAGTTAATTCATTCCCTGTTTCAATTTGGACACTTAATCTTCTGGTCATCCACACAGCTCTGACTTGGACCAAGCCAGCTAATCCTTTCCATGGGGAAACATGGGTGTTTTCGGCCAAGATGCTTTCTGCCACGGTCCTTGTTTTACAGGTTGGTCCCAAATTGTCCTCTTCTTTGTTATGCAGTCATCTAAGATACCCAATGATGTCTTCTGTGCTCAGAGCCTGTGCCATGCCCTTATAAACATGCCACGTGCTTGTCACTGGGCTGTAAAACATCAAGTCTGGCAGGCTACAAATTGCACTCCTGTTATATGTACTGCTGTGCTTATTAATTGTGATGGCTTAGGACCAGAGGAAAAATATCTTGTCGTTCAGAGGGGACAGGAGTCAGGGTATGCATTTTCAAAGGACTTGCTCTCAGCCAGAACTCTGCTGTATCATGAGGCTATGCTGGCAGCCCCGTGCAAAGCCTGCTGGGCAGTTCAGCACTGCTAGTTCCCAGCATGGCACCAAGCAATGCTACTTTAAGCTTAAGAAATTAAAATGGCCTATTTGAAGGTGCAGAACCACTGAACAGGTAAAAACTGCAACTTTGCCATGCCTTCACTTTCAGCAAGCTGCATCAGGCCTTTTCTAAAGTAGTTTAAAATACAAACAATATATCTGCGAGATTCTCTACTGTTATAGCACAAAGGATTCTTTAGTCCTGGCCAGGGCTGTCTACATGATAAAAAGGATGGTAATGAGAAATTCTATCCCATCTGATCCAAGAACCAGGTTGTGTACACAGTGAAAATGGTATAAATGTAGACTGAACACTTCGATTTAGCTGCAGACAATGAAGGACAGTGTACACTGCAGATACCCTACAAATGTACCTAGCTCCTATTACTTTTCAACATCAAAATGTTAGACATTGTTTAAACTGTTCAGAGAAAACTAGGATATTTGTCATTACTTATCCTTGTATTCTAGAGTATGGATTCTGTTTGCCCATTCACCCAATTTAATCCAATTTATACAACGCATCTGCGGACACAGTTCCTTGTGGTGCTTACTTTTTTGGGTTTTTTTTCTTAGTATTCAGAAAGCCTGTAAGTCCCTGGAAGGACTGTTTTCTCTACCAACTGAAAATCGTATTTAAGATTTTTCAATTTAGTTTTTAAAATAGTTTTAAACATTTCCTTTTCATAGTTCCAAGTTTCCTCAATTTCTTTATCAGTTAACAGCCATGACATAAAACATATTTGAAATGTTGTATTAACATGATATTTCACATTTATCCAAATGCTTTAATTTAAATAAATTTTGAAGGAATGGTATTTATCACCTGAATTGTAGGTACAAATATTTCAAATGTGAAAGCAGCCCAAGGTCAAATCAAATGTTTTGAAGAAGTTAAATGGTGAACGAATTATAGCCCCGGAGTTACTTACAACTGTCTCAGAGGATGGTCCCATTATTATTCACATTATGTCTAGAATAGGAAAGAATCCAAAATATATGCCAAGCTATTTGTACCTGACTCAATTTCTATATTAATAAATCCCTCAGGTTTCAGTGGAATTACAAACAGTCTGTGAAGCTGTTCTTCCACAAAGGAGAAAAATATTCTGGAAAGACCATGAGAATGTTTTGGTTTAAAGATTTAAAGTTTTTTTTTTTTTTTTTTTTTTTTTTTTTTTTTTTTTTAATTTTACTAAAGGTGGAAAAACAAAAAAAAAATGTAAAAATTAACA